>NC_084842.1:71892911-73131274 GCF_033115175.1 Lepus europaeus
GCGGGTATGTACTTGTGTACCAATGGGATCACACCCCTGTTCTCAACTCGCCATTTTTTCCGATTAATGATATAAAGACACTTTCCCACGTGCTGCTATTCTTGCTTGCTCTGTTTGACCTGCATAGTCCATTCAAGCCGCTACTGTGTACAGAGTGACTTATAGACCACAGGCATTTCTCTCTCACAGTTCTGAAGGCCAGGGAGCCCAAGATGAAGGCAGTGGTCAGCGTGTGGCTTCTGGTTCCTATGTGGCACTTTCTAGCTGTGTCCTCACATCAGGAAAGGATCAAATGAGCTCCCTGCTTCAATTTTTCATTACTGCCAAAGATTCTCTGCACTTTTTCACCCTCTGCCAACAGTGTAGAGTATCTATTTCCCTTCTCCGTGGCCCACACTGGATGTCATTAATATTTTTGAAATACCATTTGCTAATCTGATAAGTAGTATCATTGTTTTGATACTGTTTTATTATCTTTTTATAGATTTGCCAGCCGTTTACTGCTCTTTTAGAAATTTGGTGTTCATATCCTTTGCCTATCTTTTTTTAAAAAAAGATTTATTTATTTTACTTGAAAGAGTTACACAGAAAAGGAGAGGCAGAGAGAGAGAGGTCTTCCATCCACTGGTTCACTCCCCAAGTGGCCTTAACGGCCGGAGCTGCGTCTATCTGAAGCCAGGAGCTTCTTCCAGGTCTCCCAGGTGGGTGCTGAGGCCCAAGGACTTGGGCCATTTTCCACTGCTTTCCCAGGCCACAGCAGGAAGCTGGATCTGAAATGGAACATCCAGGACTCGAACCAGCACCCACATGGGATGCCTGCACTGCAGATGGAGGCTTTACTCGCTACGCCACAGAGCCGGCCCCTTGCCTATCTTTCTATTGGGCCATTATTGGTCTTCTCCCTTGCATGCTATGTACTCTTTGCATATTCAAGACGTTAGTCTTTTGTGTATCGCATGTTGCAGACATTTCTCTATTCCTTTCCATTTTGTGGATGGAGGGTTTACTGTTAGCTTTGTGGCCTTTTTTCCTGCATACAAATTTCAGGATTTAAAAAGAATTTAAATAATCAACTTTTTATTACTGGATCCTCAATTCCATGTCATATTTAGTGTAGCCTTCTCCATTGAAGCTTTTTTAATAAATGTATTTGTGTTTTCTTGTAGGGCAGTTGCTGATATGGCATAGTTCAAGCCATTGAATGTCCTTTGATTGAATGAAGTAATATAGCAATTCAGGTGACCTTTGTTAAATGGCTCCCATCTTTCACAACATACTTTATTAATGAAGTATGGAAAAGGTAGGGGAAAAGTCGCCTTTTCACCATTATTTAAGAGAGTCGCTTTATTCTAAAATAATGCTCTGGACAGAGTTTAGCACAGTGGTTAAGCTGCCCTTAGCCCACGCTGCGTGCCTGGGTTCAATGGCTGGCTCTGCTTCCTGCCTCCAGCTTCCCGAGAAAGCAGACCTCAGAAGGCAGTGGTGATGGCTCAGATAACTGGGTTCCTGCCGCCATGTGGGACACCTGCATTTTGTTTCCAGCTTCTGGCTCTGGTCCTGGCCCAGCCCCGGCTCTTACGGGCAATTGGCGAGTGAACTACTACGTGAGAACTCTCTTTGTGTCTCTCAAATTTTAAAAATTAATTTTTAAAAATAAAACAATTTTCCTATATACTTTTGTTCATGTCTGAGTTTTTGGTTCTGTTTATTCAATAGAATTTTCTTGCTTCACACCGACCATGATGTGGTAATTACTGTAATGTAATGAAATACGCAAATATTTGATAGGGCTATTTCCCTTCATCCCCTTTTACCTGCAGATCTTTTTCTGGCTGTTTGTTTTTCTAGATGAACTTTAGAATAGTTTTGTCAGATTTTGTTTTTTTTTTAAGCCCTTCATTCTTTCTGGCATCACACAGCTTTTAGGAGAATTCCTATATTTAATATATTTTAAGTATTTTTTTTATTTTTAAAAAATAGAGATACATATCTATTAATGTACTAAAGTCTTCTTGAACAATATAGTATTGCATCATGGGAGTTATTTTTGATTTTAAGGAGGGAGATCCTGCCATAATTTAACATGAACTGATGAGTTAATTTATTACGTAAGCAATGTGATGATACCTACTATATGTGTCAGGTGCCATGGTGGACGATGAAGGAACAATGGAACAAATCTCCTCAGGTGGTCATTTCTAGTAGAGAAGAGAGTTGCAAAAATAATTATGAATGATGTAATGAGCACCAGAATAGGCACAGTGCAGTATGTTGTGGAATATAGAATCAGAAGGTTGGAAGGAGAGTCTACTTTCCCAAGGGTCTGCTGGATTCTGCTAAGACATGATAGACCAACTAGTTTTTGAAGAAAAGTGAGTGTTGACCAAAAACCATATTCTCCATTCATGTGTCTACTAAAGTCTCGGTCTTACTCAAAAAATATTGTTTTAATTAAAAGAAACTTTCTTTTTACAAAAGCATTCATTAAAAATTGGATGTTATATAAGCACATTATCATACATGTGAGAGAATTTTTTTAATGCCAAAACATTTGTTCACTTTATGTCCCCACCCCTCCCACCATGAAACTTTTTATTTAACTTGAGTTACTTTTTTTTTAACCTAGAAACACTTTTTTTTTTTTTTTTTTGACAGAGTGGACAGTAAGAGAGAGAGACAGAGAGAAAGGTCTTCCTTTCCGTTGGTTCACCCTCCAATGGCCGCTGTTGCTGACGCACCGCGCTGATCTGAAGCCAGGAGCCAGGTGCTTCTCCTGGTCTCCCTTGCAGGTGCAGGGCCCAAGCACTTGAGCTATCCTCCTCTGCACTCCCGGGCCATAGCAGAGAGCTGGAACGGAAGAGGAGCAACCAGGACAGAATCTGGCGTCCCACCTGGACTAGACCCCATGGGCCGGCACCCCAGGCGGAGGATTAGCCTATTGAGCCACAGCGCAGGCCAATCTAGAAACCTTTTATTTAAGGTATACAGACTTCATGCATTTTACATATACAAATTTAGGAACATAGTGATACTTCCCACCCTACTCTTCCTCCTGTCTGCCCTCCTAGCATTCTTCCTTCTCCCTCTCCTATTCCCATTCTTATTTTTTACAAAGATTTATTTTTAGCTAACTTTATTATGAGTGAATTCTTTAGCTAAAACACATGTATATGAATTTTTAACTGTTATATATGATGCAAATATGAGGGGGTTCAAAAAGTCAAAGGAAATGTATAAAGTGAAAAAACTATGCATGAATTTCAAATCACCAAGATAAACATATCTTTTAATTCTATTTTCCATGAATTTTTGGAAGCCCCCTTATACTTTCCCAACTCGCTTTATTAATTTTTATGATCCAGAAGTTCAAAAAATGTAGACAGTTAAAACTGTCACTTCCTGTTTAATTTTTCCTATTGTTTCCATCTTCCAAAAGCTACCATCTCTGCAAAGATCGAGTAAATGGGATCCCATTTTGGCGACCACATTTCAATAGCCACATGGAATTTCTGAATAGCATCCGAAAATGACGAGAAATGAAAAGTAGGTTTCCATTTTTCATGAGTAAAAGTTAAAATAGAACAGATCACAGATATTGTCCCCAGGAATAATATAGAGGGTGATGAGCATGCTTTTCCATGTCCGATCATTCTGACTAAGGGAAAATGTGTTTACAGCAAAGCGAGGAAGTTTTTGACATACAGAAGGAAACACTAGCACGGTACTTAGAACAATGGAATGAACTCCAAAATGAGATAAGGGTCTTCAGTCTCCTAGGTTTTATCAAGATAATAGGCACCAGTCCTCCTGAAGGACTTAAGCCATGCTTTACAAAACAGAGTTCTTAAATAGATGATCTTGGGTAAGGGAAAGGACTGTCTGGAGTCAGACTAGGGCATGGGCCTTTGGTTTAATAGCAAGATCTGGAAGAACTGGTTTATCCTGTCCTCGGTTGAAGGGTGGGGGTGCTGTCTGGGCTGGTAGCTAGAAGTCAGCTCACTCAGGATTGCTTGATAGTAGTCATTAAAGTGCAAGCCACTGCCTTCAAACTAATACTTCTGGTCATAGCTTTGTGATCTTGTAATCTACGTTGATTCACGCTTGGCCTTGGACAAACGGGCCAACAATGAACATTCCCCTCCCCCCCAAAAAAAATCCAACATAGTCATAAAGTTACATTTAAAATATTGAAAGCATTGCGAATACAATTTTTTTTTTTTTAAGGAGAGAAGTTAAAAAGCATGTTTTTCTGTGAGTTAGAAATGCTATGCTGGTAGGAAAGTTAGATAAAAATAGTTTATCACATTCCCAAGCTCCCAAATTAACCAAATTTCTTTTCATTGGGCATGCATATTCAGCATATAAGTCAACGGTCAAAATCTGGTCTTTAGTAACTTTGAAAACAGACACAAAAAAGGCATGCTTTCATTTTTGAAGAGTCTTTAATTGACTACTAGAGCCAGGGTAAAAGGAGATCAGAAATCTTTTCAGCTGTCTGTGATTCTCAATGAGTACCCTTCTTTGATTTTAAGACTGAGTCTATTAGTCAAAAGGAAATGTGATTCAAGCATTCGAGCCTCATTTTTATGACCTATCACTTATGCAAATCACTTCCTCTCTAGATTAAAAAAATACTTTGTAACATACTGGTTAATGTGGACCACATGTCACCGCAAAGGCTAGCACTGGATAAACTAGAGACAGGCTAGCAGGCGGACAGTTTCACAAGATTGTCCTGTAGCTGTAGGATCAACCAGTGGCCAGAGTCCAGGAACTTAAGTCCATCAGATACACTCAGGTTCAGAGACTGATTCCCACCAACAGGTCTTCAGTTCTCTAAAGCAAAGGTTGTTTGAAGATGGGCAAAGGCTTCTCCTTCCTTACCAATTCTGATGAAATCATGAAAAAGGTGTTTTTCAAAATAAGCTGTAACTCATGGGGCAACAGTCAAAAGTTCCATGAATAATCCAGAAATTTAGAATTATTCCTAAAAGAGAGAAAGCAGCAGGAATCATATTTAAGAAAAATAAAGTCACAGAAAATGTCAGGGCCGGTGCTGTGGTGTAGTGGGTTAAGCCTCTGCCTGTGGCACCAGGGTCTCATATGGGCTCGGGCTTGATTCTCTGCTGCTCCACTTCCAATCCAGCTCCCTGCTGATAGCCTGGGAAAACAGCAGAAGATGGCCCAAGTGCTTGGGTCCCTGTATCCACGTTGGAGACCCAGATGAAGCTCCTGACTCCTGGCTTCGTCCTGGCCCAGCCCCAGCCATTGCAGCCAACTAGGAAGTAAACCAGCAGATGGGAGACCTCTCTCTGTCTCTTCCTCTCTATGTCTGTAACTTTGCCTCTCAAATAAATAAAATAAATCTTTAAAAAAGAAATTGTCACAGCTTAAAAGACACATGAGAGGCAGGTGCTTGGCCTAGGCTATGATGCTAACGGAGTGTACTAATTCATTCTTTCACTCAGCATCTTTTACATGTACGGTTCCAGGCTTTTGGAGTCACACGAGTGAACAAACCAAACCAAGTCTTGTGTTTGGGAGCTTACGTTCTAGTGAGATAAAACAGACAATAAAAGAGAAACATTACATAAACATTTTAGTGTATCAGAAAGGAATGAGTGCTATGGGCCATAAACAAGGAGATTAGGGCCGGGGAGATTTGTTGGGTCAGGGTAGGAGGGGAATGTTGTTAAAACAGGGCAAATCTGGTTGAGAGCCCCGAAGCTATCCAAGGGAAGGGTGTTCCGAGCAGGAGGAACAAGGAGTCTGAAGCCACCCAGATAGGAGAACTTGTGCCTGGCAAGTTCAAGGTCTTCAGAGAAGCCAGCGTGGCTGTGCGAGAGAGAAGAGAGGAGGGGAGGTTGCGAGGTTACAGGAAGTTGGGCTGTGGAGGTCTTTTCTAGATCTTAGGGCAGTTGGGGGTGGGGGTGGGTGTAGACAGGAGAAGAGATGCTGGGTGTTGAGCAGAGGCGTGATCTAATGTACATATTAAAGGGCTTGATTCTGGGTGACATATGGAGAACTCACCCAAGGAGGGGCACGAATAGACTTAGAGAGAACTTGTAACCCGGGTAAGAGAGAACGAGGACTCTGACCAGGCTGGAAGCAGTGGGGGCAGTGAATGTGGTCAATGCTGAATAGGTTTTTGAAGGAACCGGAAGACTATCCCGTGGCACTAGGGGGCCTGAGATAGGGCAGCTGCAGGTACATAATGAGCCGTTCCCTGCTTGGTCCCCCAGGTTTGGAGGGACTTAGGAGGGGGGCATATTGCAGAGATGTGGAGTTTCAGGTGTACCCCGATGTTCAAGTGCAGATGTCAGTAGGCGTTATCCAAGGCCTGGAATTCGGAAGAGAGGCCTGGGCTGGAGATACACAATGATGACTTCCCAAATAGTTTATGGACATTGTGTATGATGAAAAAATTATGCCTGAATTTAAACAATTTTCATGCAAATAAGCTTATCTTTTAATTTTGTTTTCCACAAACTTTTTGAAGTACCCTTGTATTCGGGAGTTGTTGGTACGTTTGTGTGTGTGTGTGTGTGTATCATGTTTGAAGCCATGAGACTGAATGAGATAACCACAGGGAAGAGCGAAGATAAGAAAGAGAAAAATGACCTTGACTGGTTAAAGAAAAACCAGATGATCACTGAGATGGATGCCAAAAAAGTGTCACTAACCTCAAAGACTTGTTCCTGAAGGAGATGCAAGAACAGAATTCTTAGCAGCTAGAAACACAAAGAAATATTTATTTAAGAGAAAAAAAGATCTCAATACATAATGAAAGATAACATACCCTTAGAAGGAAGACTCTTTCTCTATGTATATTTTTCTTTTTGTCCTCAAATTACACGGCAATTCAGGCTCATTGAACAAGTAGAACAGTACAATGACGTGAAAAGAACAGTTAGCCAGCACTTCATCTCCACCTCAAGCCCCTTTGAGTAATAAGTGTTAATAAGCTGACATTTATCCCTTTGCATCTTTTCCATGGCTCATTCCATATTACAAGCATCTACGCAGACACAGATACAGAGGTTTGTTTTATGTGCTTCACTTTGATAGAATAGAATCATACCATACACATTAAAAACTTAGACATCAGGGGACCAGCTTTGTGTGTGGATGACGGCTCAAGGTACTTAGGGCCCTGCTGCCCACGTGGGAGAACCAGGTGGAGTTCCTAGTTCCTTCAGCCTGGCCTCAGCCCTGACTCTTAGGGCCATTTGGAGAGTGAACCAGCAGATGAAAGAGCTCCCTCTGATTCTCCCTCCCTCTCTCTGTCACTCTGCCTTTCCAATAAGTAAGTCTTTAAAAAATTAAATAAGATTTAACAGCATATCATGCATGTCCCTACAAATATGTAGACAGGGATTTAAATAACTCAAGCTGTTTCTCTTACTATACTGTATATCATATCATACATATATGCACACTCACACTATAATGGATTAGGTTGTATATGCATATAATATATACATTATATAATGAATATGCATACTAGTATGTGTATATATACATTAATAAGACATCATTATGCTAGCATAAAAAATTTAGGTGAGTTTTCTCTGTACCCTTTCCTTTCAGCATTTACCCAAATCTCACTCCCAACATGGCATAACCTCTATTAACCACCTCGTGGAGAGCAACCTATAGATTTTTTTTAAGTTCATGCCATCATAAACAAATAGAAGTTTGTGTGACAATACATACATTTACACATATACAAATGCTCATAGTTAAACTCTAGTGTATTACTGGGAACCATAGCACACACATTTCTCTACATCTTGCTTTTCTTATTCAACACCTTGTTGAAAACCTGCTAACTCACAAGGAGCAAGTCTGATCCCTTCTTAGTAACTGCCTAGTATTTTAGGCTACACATGCACACACAATTTATTGAACCATTTCCTTAGGGATATAGATTTATTTTGCTTTTTAGTTTTTTCTTACTGTGATTCTACAGTAAACAATTTTGCCTGGCATTTTCCACCTTGGTTCTTTTATTTCTACTGGCTACATTTTCAGGACTGCAATCACTGGGTCAAAGGGTATGCCAATTCTTTATTTGAACAGATACCTCAGATTCTTTGTTCTCAAAAGAGAATAACAATTCCCATTTTCACAAGAAATGCATGAGATTGCAGGAGATAAGACCATTCTTTTTCATTTTTGCAACTCTGGAGAGTGTAGAGTAATACCTCATTATTATTTTAATTTGAAATTCCCTGACTACTGGTGGTGAGTGTGGATATGTTTAATATATTTACTATCATTTGGATGTGCTAGTCTGTGAATTACCTGTTTATACCTTTGGCCCCTTTTAAAAATTGGAGTGGTTAATCTTTTTCTTATCAATTTGTAAGAATTTCTTGTATGTCAACAATGTCAACCCTATATCTGTTATTGGCATGACATACATTTTGCTACATATATTTTTAAACTTCATTTTGGTATCTTTCACCACATAGAAGTCTTCTATGTTTAATATAATCAAATATGCCTATCTTGCTATCTTGTATACTTTCTAAATTTCTGGTTCCACAAAGATGCTCTCTGTCTTTTAGATTTGCATGCATTCACCTAAATGTCTTTCTAAGACTTTCCGTTTACATTTTTAATCCATTTGGAATTTATTTTTGGATTTGTTGAGAAATTGAGATACAAGTTCATTTTGTTCTAGATGAATAGCCAGTTATGCCAGCACTATTTATTAAATAAACCATTCTTTCCCACAGAATTGAAATACTACCTTTGTCAGATATTAAATTATGATGTATACTGAGGTCTATTTTTGGACTCACTCTTCTGTTGCACTGATTTGTCTGCTCTTATGCCAATACCATGTTGATTGCATTGCGGTGATTTTTATTACCATGGCTTTCAACTGAAGGCTAGTCTCTCGTTATTTATCTTCTCCATACTTTTCTTTGCAATTCAGGCATTTTTATTTCCATATAGATTTTCAAATAATGTTATCCAACTCTCTCCACCTCCAAAAAGAGAACTACTGGAATAACATATGGGATTTTGCTACATTCAGTTAGAGGGAGAATATTTTTTAATCTATGAAACTTTCAGTAATCATCTCCTTTAAAAAACAAAGTAACAATATGATATCATAAAAATTAAGTTTCTTGGTGTGACTAAATGTCTAGTCAATGTTCAAATTTCTCCAATTATCTCATGATTATTCATTAGACTCGGGATCTAAATAAGGCCATATTATATATATTAGATATATATATATTATATATATATATTATGTAATATATAAGGCCATACATTGCAGGTGGTGATGGTGGTGTGCGAATCTTTTTGAAACCGTAGACTCCTCCCTCTGTGACATGTTTTCTTACAGGATCCTGCAGAAAAGGGGTTGTTTGTCCAGGAGCATTTCCCTGGCCTGAATCTTGTTCACGGCACCTCCGTGGTGTCATGGAAGGTATTCATCTGTCCCCTGTAGCTCCTGAACCTTGGTGAGTAACTCTAGAAGTTTGAGCAGACTCAGATTTAATTTTCCAGCAAATCATTGACTCATTGTGGAAGATGGCACAGAAGGGCTGATCACCTGTCTTGGCTGTTTACGCTCCTGCATCCGCTAGTTTGTTAAGGCTTGTGCAGTGGTGATATTTTGATTCTATCACTTTTTTTCATTATTAACTGGAGCAGCTTTCGAAGTTTCTTCCGAAAAGGTGCAGGGTCTTCTTCAACCACCTGGTACCTGGGAGTGCAGGTTCCGCAGCAAAACAAGGTAAAAGACTGATTTCTTTTTTTTTTTTTTTTTAAGATTTATTTATTTATTTGAAAATCAGAGTTACACAGAGAGAGGAGAGGTAGAGAGAGAGAGAGAGAGAGAGAGAGAGAGGTCTTCCATCTGCTGGTTCACTCCCCCAGATGTCCTCAACGGCCGCCGGAGCTGTGCCGATCCGAAGCCAGGAGCCAGGAGCTTCTTCCAGGTCTCCTACATGGGTGCAGGGGCCCAAGGAGTTGGGCTATCTTCTACTGCTATCCTGGGGCCATAGCAGAGAGCGGGACAGGAAGTGGAGCAGCCGGGTCTTGAACCGGTGCCCATATGGATGGCGGCGCTTCAGGCCAGGGCATTAACCCAATGAGCCACAGTGTCAGCCCCAAAGACTGATTTCAAATGAGCTCATTTCCAAGAATCCTGTAGAGGTGACCATCGTATTTTGTTTTGTTTCTTTGTTTCATCAATATTCATCAGTAACTAGTGGATATAAACACATTGCACGTGTTTTTTTTTTTTTTTTTTTCTTTTCTATGATAACTATTATTGTGTTTCAGTGTTCTGTAGGAACTTCTTCAAGTTGGCTCTTGAGGGCTTTTGGAGACACACACACACACACACATACACACAGCCACCCGTAGTTTCTGAGACCAAAACAGAAAAAGATCAACTGCTTAGGATACTTAGGGCAAGTGGAGTGTTTCCCACCCTATTCTTGTCCAGGTTATATTCCAAGGAGACCAGGCAACTTCTAGGAGAAATAAGGATTTGGCACCACTGCTTGTGTACTTGTTATTGTTCAGTCACTGTTTCTGAGTTTTTTCAGGGGACAGAGCAGAAAACAGTGTTTGTAAGATTACATACATCATGAGTTTATACTAATAGTTCCAATTTAAGTAGGAGGATTTTTTTTTTAAATTATTTATTTGAGAAACAGAATTACAAACCTACAGAGGGAGAGACAAAGAGAGATGTCTTCCATCTGCTGGCTCACTTCCCAAATGGCTGTGACAGCCAGAGCTGCGCTGATCCGAAGCCACGAGCCAGGAGCTTCTTCCAGGTCTCCCATGCGGGTACAGGGGCCCAAGGACTTGGGCCATCTTCTACTGCTTTCCCAGGCCATAGCAGAGAGCTGGATGGGAAGTGGAGCAGCCGGGACTTGAACCAGCATCCATGTAGGATGTCAGTACTGCAGGCAGGGGTTTCACCTACTACGTCACAGCTCTGGCCCCTAACCACAAGGTTTTAACTTTGATCTCATTTCTCCCACAAGGAGAAGTTGTAGCTGCTAACAATCCCAGCAGAATTACTTGTTTATTTTAAAGCACTCTGTTCACACTGCAGAGTCAAAGTAATGTCGTCATGCTACCTTAAAACAAGAGACTTCTGAGAGCAGTCTGAGTTATTTTTTGCAATTCCTTTTGCCTTTAGGGTGTGTTCCACAAGGAATGGGTAACCAAATTACTGTGCTTTCAAGACACTTTAAGTAGGTTCTGCCTGCGTGACTGTGCCATCCACCTGCTTCCAGTTGGATCGGGTTCACTTGTTTTGTTTTACTGTCCATCTCTAAGGACTGCTTTTTTTTTTTTAAACATACTTTTAAAAAAATTTTATTTATTTATTTTTTGACAGGCAGAGTGGACAGTGAGAGAGAGAGACAGAGAGAAAGGTCTTCCTTTTTGCCGTTGGTTCACCCTCCAATGGCCGCTGCGGCCGGCACATCTCGTTGATCCGAAGCCAGGAGCCAGGTGCTTCTCCTGGTCTCCCATGCGGGAGCAGGGCCCAAGCACCTGGGCCATCCTCCACTGCCTTCCCGGGCCATAGCAGAGAGCTGGCCTGGAAGAGGGGCAACTGGGACAGAATCCGGTGCCCCGACCGGGACTAGAACCCGGTGTGCCGGCGCCACAAGGTGGAGGATTAGCCTATTGAGCCACGGCGCCGGCCGTAAGGACTGCTTTTTAAGCATCGAAGTTTGCTATATCATTTATACATGACTTTAAAGTGAAATGTAAGAGCAAAGCTCATTCAGAAAAGTTCAGCTTTTGTCTCTGCTACTTCCCCCAGAGGAAGTTTTTTAGAACTGCTCTCATAGGTAATTAACTTGTCATTTTTCAAATATCAGTAGCCACAGATATACACATACGTGTGTTTCTATGTGTATCTCTGCTTTCTTAAGTGGTAGAAAACTATATATTCTCTTTGCTTGCTCATTTAGCAAGCTATCCCCAAAATCACTCACTCTCCTTGATCTTTGGAATTTTAGTGTTTTCATCCAGTGGTGTTGCCACCCCGGCTAGCTGCTTTTTTTTTTTTTTTTTTTTTTTGACAGGCAGAGTGGACAGTGAGAGAGAGACAGAGAGAAAAGTCTTCCTTTTCCGTTGGTTCACTCCCAAATGGCTGCTATGGCCGGCGCGCTGCAGCCGGCACATCGCGCTGATCCAAAACCAGGAGCCAGGTGCTTCTCCTGGTCTCCCATGAGGGTGCAGGGCCCAAGGACTTAGGCCATCCTCCACTGCACTCCCGGGCCACAGCAGGAAGAGGAGCAACCTGGACAGAATCCGGCACCCTGACCAGTACTAGAACCCAGGGTGCCGGTGCCGCAGGTGGAGGATTAGCCTATTGAGCCGCAGCGCCAGCCCCTCAGCCGGCTTCTGAGCAGCCTTGAATTGGCCCCCAGGTCCTCAGCCAGGTTTTCCAGTGCACAATCCAATCATACCAGGCCTCCAATCTTCCAGATTATCCACAGAGCCCACCAGGCAAGGAGCTGTATTTAAATTTTTTTCCAAGTTGTATTTATTGATTTGGAAGGCAGAGTGACACAGAGAGAAAGAGAGAGAGCGATGGATCTTCCGTCTGCTGAGTTACTCCCCAGCTTCCCACAACAGCTGGGCTGGGCCAGACCTAAGCCAGGACCCAAGAACTCCATCCGGTTCTTCCACACTGGTGGCAGGGACCCAAGCACCTGGGCCATCTTCTGCGATGGGTCAGAGACGGAGGCAGGACTCAATCCCAGGGATTCTAAAATGGGATATGGGTAACTCAGGGGTGACCTAACCAACTGTGCTACAGTACCACCCCTGAGAAGCTGTGTGGTTTTTTTTCCTGTTCACTTTTCCCATCCAATGACAAGGTATATGAAAGTGCAAAGATATCAATCATAGATTAGTGTGTAATTTAATTCAATCCCAAACCAAATCCTGGCAGAATTTTTAAAGATAATTCATATGAAAGAGAAATGGACTCCAATGGCAAAGAGAATTTTTGAATACTAATAAGGATGAGGGAAATACTACTACAGATGAGGTCACCATACCACATATTGGAGCATACCCTACTATAATATCCTAATAATACAGCTATATTATTGACTTTTTCTACTACCATGCAGCAGAACCTCTGCTGCTGGCCATATGAAGCAACAGAGCCTAGACTTAGGCTCTTTCCTAAATAACTATATTGCTTGACAAAACACACAAGTAACAGTTATCATGTATCGGACAGCAGGCAGCACAGGGAAGGAAAGCCCACAAGGTGAATCCTAACAGTGGCCTGGGGAGAATTTTTCTGCTGCAGCGCAGGGAGGCAGCCCTGACTTGAGGTCAAGGCCAGAGAGCATGCTGGAAAGATCTGCAGGCTGCTCCCCTGGAAAGCTCAGCTCAGCCCTGATCAGGCCCTGCGTGCCTCTGGTAACAAACACCATGGACTGTATTGTGTAAACAACAAACTTTTTGTTTTTAGATTTCTTTATTTATCATTTGAAAGGCAGAGAGAGAAAGAGAGAGATTGATCTTCCATCTGCTGGTTCACTCCCTGCAATGGCCAGGGCTGGGAAGGCTGAAGCCAGGAGCCAGGAGCTTTGTCTGGGTCTCCCACATGGGCACAGGGGCCCAAGTATTTGGGTCATCCTCTGTTGCTTTCCCAGGCACATTAACAGGGAGCTGGATCAGAAGTGGAGCAGCCGGGACTTGAACAGGCACCCGTATGGGACGCCAGGCCTACAGGTGCCGGCTTTACCGCTATGCCACAGTGCCGGCCCCAGGCACTGGTTTGTCACAAATCTAGGGGCTGCAGGTCTGAGAGCAGGCTGCTGGCCTGGTGAGGCTCTTGATGAGGCTTGTGCTCTTTCTAGTTATGGAATCACATGACTGTCCTTGTTTCTTACACAGAGAAAGACCGTGTCACCTCCTCTTTTTATAAGGCCATTCATCCCAACAGGAGAGACCCACCCTCATGATCCAATCTAACCCTCCTCTTCAGCCAGGGACCCTACCTATGTCCAAATACTGTCACGGTGAAGCTTAGGGTTTCAATAGGTGAACACAGCATTGAGTCTGTAGCAACACATATGAGAACATCACATGAAGCAAAGCAAAGACCACCAGGATGGATCAGGCAGAAAAGCCCCCAAAACTACCCCTGGGCTGCAGGCTGTTCCGGGCTAAACAAACAAAGCATAAAGGCAAACTTTGAAAGGATCGAATGCATGCCCCCAAAATGAACCGTGTCCAAGACCAAAGACTCCCAGATATTTAAAAGAACACAAAAATCCAGTCTTGAACAAGGCAAACCCCGAAGTGTTTGGCTTCGTTGGACGTTCTAGGCATAGGAGGGGCATCAGCAAGGTGGCGGTCTGGTTTTCTAGCGTCGCCTGCGCACAGGAGCAGCGATGCTAACAGCCAGCCACGGATCACAGAGGGGAGTGCTCTGTGGGAGCCTGCGAGTGCAGTGGTGAGGCTCCAGCACGCCATTTGGAGCAAGTCACTGAGAGCTGCGCTGAAGACGGTGAAAAGAACAAGCCACTTTGGCTGAACCACCCTTCCTCCGTGGTAGCCCAGCTTAGCACCCAGGGAGGCCGGCGCAGTCAGCAGTTACCCCTACAGGGGAAAGTGAAACCAGCAATGGAGATGGGTGCCTGGCTTCCCCAGCTGTGCGGGAGCAGCTCACACAGGCTGAGCAGGAACCCACCCGGAACACGCACCCCACCCAGAATACCAACCGGATGGGCGTGAGTGAAGAGCTGGGAGAAGCTGGGAGCCAGGAAGAGAAGGTGGAGACTCGCATCTGCCAGGGCTTACAGCTCAGCAAAGCCCACGGTCCTGCCTGTGAACTTGAACTGCCTGGGAGGCCTCGCTTATAGACCCCCCAACCTGATCCACAGACACGGGGGAGCTCCCTTGTGGCTGGCAAGTGCAGGACCCAACAGAAGGCTCATCGTCGCGGGGAAGGTGAGTGTGTAGTTACAGAATACTCTAATACTTTAATGGGTTAATAATTAATAATTATTACTTATCAATTAACATTAACAATACTTTAATTATTAGTAACTCTAATACAAAGGCTTAAAGGACAAATGCATTAAAAAAATAACTATGGGCCGGCGCTGCGGCTCAATAGGCTAAACCTCCTCCTGCGGCGCCAGCACCCCGGGTTCTAGTCCCATTTGGGGTGCCAGATTCTGTCCCAGTTGCTCCTCTTCCTGTCCAGCTCTCTGCTGTGGCCCCGGGAAGGCAGTGGAGGATGGCCCAAGTGCTTGGGCCCCTGCACCCGCATGGGAGACCAGGAGGAAGCACCTGGCTCCTGGCTTCGGATCAGTGCAGCACCGGCCATGGCGGCCATTTGGGGAGTGAACCAACGGAAGGAAGACTTTTCTGTCTCTCACTGTCTATAATTCTACCTGTCAAATAAACAAATAAATAAATAAATAAATAACTATGGCTACAACAACTTCACAATGGATAAATAATAGAAAACTGCAAGTTATGATGTCAAAGCACAAAATATATGGAGGGGAGCAAAAAGGCAGAGTCTTCGTGTGCAATTAAAGTTCTGCTGTCATCAGCTCAAAATTATACCATGCAAACTGCAAGATGTTTTATGTCAGCTCCATGTAGCCACAAAACAAAAACCCACAGCAGATACACAAAAGACACAGAGAAAGGAACCAAGCCATGACACCAGAGAAAACAATCGAACAACAAAGACAGTGAGAGATGAAGAAAAGAAGCACGAAACAGCCATTGCAATAGTAAGTCTTTATAAACAACCACCTGCGAAGTGAACAGGTAGTCTTCCCTAATCAATGTAGCTAAATGGATTTGAAAAACAAAACTCAAAGTGGGCCTGCGATCTGGTGGCTGAGACACCTGCTCAGATACCTGCATCCCACGTCAGTGTACCTGGGCGCGACACCTGGCCGTGGCCCCTGACACCAGCTCCCTGACAGTGTAGGTCCTGCAAGGCAGCGGTCCTGGCCTGAAGAATTGGTTCCTGCCTTCTGACTTCATCCCTGCTTCAGCCATTTTGGGTATTTGGGGAGTAAACTAGGAGAGGGGAGCATGCACTCCCTCTCTCTCCTTGTTTCTGTCTCACTGCCTTTCAAAGAAATAAAAAACTTTTTCTAAAAACAATATTTAACTATATGCTACCTGCAAGAGACTCCCTTTAGCTTTAATAGCAAAGAAATACTGACACTGTGAAAGGGAAGCAGACATATTCTATACAAATGGAAAATGAAAAAAATCAGGGATAGCATTATACTTCTATAAGACAAAACAGACTTTAAGTCAAAAGCTAATTAACAAATTCAATAGTTGCAGAACACAAGGCCAACATATAAAAATCAGTACCGTTTCTATACAATAAAAACAAATTATGCAAAAAGAAATTAAGATAACAATACCATTTACAGTAGCAACAAAAAGAGGCCAGCGTTGTAGTGCAGCAAGTTAAGCTGCTGCCTGTGATGGGCACCATATGGGTGCCAGTTTGGGTCTCAGCTGCTCTACTTCCTTTTTTTTTTTTTTTTTCCGGCTGCTCTACTTCCGATCCAGCTCCCTGCTGGTATGCTTGGGAAAGCAGCAAAAAGATGGCCCAAGTGCTTGTGCTTCTAAGATGGCTGAATTCAATAAGGTTCTAAAAAGTCGATGAGCTGGTTGGCTTCAGCGCATCCCTATAGCTGGGGGACAGGTGCTATGTCACAGAGGTGGATGACGTGAGCTGCCTGTCTGTTACCTGATCATGCAGCTAGTAAGCTAGCTGGATTTACTGATGTTCGGTTCTAGATGTACTTCTTCCCATCCAGACCCATACCAACATGTGGCTTGGTAGGTGCAACAGAACTTAACTCTTGAGGAATAGTTCTGTTTTATTTCTTTTTGAAGATTTATTTTATTTATTTGAAAGGCAGAATTATAGATTCACACACACAGAGGCATATGCACTCAAAGAAAGAGAGAGAGAGAGATCTTCCATCTGCTGGTTCAGTCCCCAAACGCCCACAATGGCCTGGCCAAAACCCGAGATGAAACTCCACCTGGACAGGCACCTCAGGCAGTTGCCTAATTCCCCATGTCACAGTGCCAGTCCCTAGTTTAGGTCTTAAAGTTCTTGTTATTCCATAAGGAGGATCTTCTCCCTAATAGGGCCTAGTTGTTTTTGTAAAGATACAGAATTCTGTCTTGCAGTTGGTATGACTATGACTTAGGCTGTAGGCTGTGATTTCCCCAATGGGACCTGTTATGAAATTCACATGTAGCCTTTCCTACCACTGATATCCTAGCTCTAGAGAGTCCTCCAGGTCATGTGGTCAGGGGTTTGCCCTGAGCCTAGATACGATGCAGGGTCTTTTCCTGCCATGGGCCCCACAAATGGCATCCTGTGTCATCCAGTATGGGAGTGGAACATTGCCTCTAGGAATACAGTGCCTTCAGAACCAGAAGGGGCCTACCCAGTAGGCATTGCCTGTGCTTCTTGTGATGGGAGCTCCCTGATGAAGCCATTTCTCTATCGGTAAGGAATATCCCAGCATGCCCCAAGTCAGGGACTAAAAAATGACTTGTGTGACAGACTCCTGAATCGTTTGTGGTTTTACAGATTGATTTATTTATTTGAAAGGCAGAGCAACAGAGAGAGAGGGAGAGGTACAGAAAGATCTTCCATCTGCTAGTTTACTACCCAAATGGACAGAATAGCCAGTGCTGGGCCAGGCCAAAGCCGGGGTCCAGAAACTCCATCTGAATCTCCCTCATGGATATCAAGAGCCAAAATACTTGACCCATCACCCACTGCCTTTCCAGCCCAAGTATCAGGAAACTGGATCAGAAGTAGAGCACCTGAGACTTAAACCAGCACTCTAATATGGGCTGCGAATGTTGCAAGTGGTGGCTTAGCCTGTTGCACCACAATGCCAATTCCAGACTTCCAAATCTTCTAAGGTTTGTCTCCTTCAACACTGCATGTGAACTATCAAGCCTCCAACCTCCTAATGCCTTCTTGTTTATATGATCCAACTAGGAATTATTAAAGCCATGCCATGGATTTACTAGACCAGCGTGATATTCCTTCGATATCTAACTGGTCCGTGTCTTTTCAGACTATGTCATGATGGAGGACACCAGAGTGAACCCAGCTCTGCAGCAAAGTGGTAAATGGATACTGTCACACATCCCCAAAGAATGTAAATTTTTTGATTGTACTTTTGACAGGGATAAGGAAAGAGGTTTTTTGTTTTTTTTTAAAAAAAAACCTTTATTTATTTATTTGAAAATCAGAGTTACACAGAGAGAGGAGAGGCAGAGAGAGAGGTCCTCCATCCGATGGTTCACTCCCCAATTGGCTGCAATGGCCAGAGAGGCAGGATCCAGGAACCAGGAGCTTCTTCTGGGTCTCCCACATGGGTGCAGGGGCCCAAGGACTTGGGCCATCTTCTACTGCTTTCCCAGGCCATAGCAGAGAGCTGGATTGGAAGTGGAGCAGCCGGGTCTTGAACCGATGCCCATATGGAATGCCAGCGCTTCAGGCCAGGGCGTTAACCCACTGCGCCATAGTGCTGGCCCCAGGGAAAGAGATTTGCCAGATCCCTGGCCACATATCTAGACCTTAGGCTATGCTAATCTGCTCTTTTTAAGGCTAGCTAACATTGCACATCAGTGTATATGGCTTTGTGTATCTATTGATCTGTTAGTGGATACTGGGATAGTTTCCACCTTGGCTACTTGTGAGTAATGTTGCTATGAATATCGCCGTGAGTGAGTTCCTGCTTTCAATTCTCTGGGAGTATATACCCCAAAACGGAAGTGCTGGATCACACAATAATCTGTCTTGCAATGTTTTGAGGAATCTCTATATTGTTTTGCACAGCAGATAAACCATTTTTCATTTCTTTTCTTTTTTTTTTTTTTTTTTTTTTGACAGGCAGAGTGGATAGTGAGAGAGAGAGACAGAGAGAAAGGTCTTCCTTTTTGCTGTTGGTTCACCCTCCAATGGCCGCTGCGGCTGGTGCATCTCGCTGATCCGAAGCCAGAAGCCAGGTGCCTCTCCTGGTCTCCCATGCGGGTGCAGGGCCCAAGGACTTGGGCCATCCTCCACTGCCTTCCTGGGCCATAGCAGAGAGCTGGCCTGGAAGAGGGGCAACCGGGATAGAATCCGGTGCCCCAATCGGGACTAGAACCTGGTATGCCGGCGCCGCAAGGCGGAGGATTAGCCTAGTGAGCCGCAGCGCCGGCTCATTTTTCATTTCTATGAACAACAGAC
The DNA here is from genome assembly GCF_033115175.1 of Lepus europaeus. Classification (NCBI taxonomy): domain Eukaryota; kingdom Metazoa; phylum Chordata; class Mammalia; order Lagomorpha; family Leporidae; genus Lepus; species Lepus europaeus. The sequence continues at coordinate 71,912,197 of NC_084842.1, forward strand.
AAGGTTCCTAATTTCCATACATTCCTTGTCGACACTTGCTGTGTTCTTTTTGAAAAACAGTAGGCCAGCGCTGCTGTGGTGTAGCGCCGGTTCATGTCCCAGCTGCTCCTCTTCCGATCCAGCTCTCTGCTATGGCCTGGCCAAGCAGTAGAAGATGGCCCAAACGCTTGGCCACCTGCACCCATGTAGGCAACCTGGAAAAAGCTCCAGGCTCCTGGCTTCGGATCGGCGCAGCTCTGGCTGTTGTGACCATTTGTGGAATGAACCATCAGATAGAAGACCTGTCCCTCTCTGCTTCTCCTTCTCTCTCTGTGTAACTCTTTCAAATAAATAATTTTTTTTAAAAAAAAGGAATAATCCTCTTACTGGGTGTGAAGGGGTAACTGTGCTTTTGCTGCGCTTTTCATTGATGATTAGTGATGCTGTGTGTTCATGCCTTTGTTTGTCATTGCATATTTTCTCTAGCAAAAAGCCTGTTCAAGTCTTTTGTCTCTCCCTCTCTGTAACTCTGCCTTTCAATAAATAAAATACATATTTAAAAAAAATTTCATGCTATTCTTTGGTTTGTCTTTTTACTTTGTTGATTACTCTTTAATGAATATTTCTTAATTTTCATGAAATTCAATTTGGGAAGTTTTCAGACATTGTTTCTTGAAATATCTTCTGTTTTCTCCTCTGGGACTCCCATAGCATGTATATTGGTCAACTTGATGGTGTCCCAACATCCCTTAGGCTCTGATCATATTTCTTCGATCCTTTCTCTTTCTATTTGTCAGACTTTGTAATAACACCATGCGTAAGAGGTTAAGCCACTGCTTGCAATGCAGCATCCTGTACAGGTGCTGGTTTAAGTCCCGGCTGCTCCACTTCTGACCCAGCTCCCTGCTGAAGCTCCTGGGAGCTTTAACATCTGTGATTACTGCCATTAAACCTCTTTCAAAAAAAGGCAATTTCTGCTGATTTATTCTTTTACCTTTGGGCCATATTTTCCTGTTTCCTTGCATGCCCTGTGGGGTTTGTTTTTGAAAACTGGACATTTGAATTTCATAACATTAACTCTGGAAATCAGATTCTCCCCACTCCCCAGGGTTTGCTGTGTTTATTATTTGTTATCTTTTTATTGCTGGAGTTCCTCTCTGTGCCAGGGACCAGGCTAAATTGTAAATGTATGGTCCTCTCAGATCTTTTCTGGGACTTTCTCTGGGCATATGCAATCACTTTCTACTATTCCCTTGTGTGTGTCCTTTTTAATGATCTTGTGTTTGATCTCCAGCTCCAAAATGGGGGAGAAAGCAAAAGGGAAGGAAGGGCATTGGTGGTCCCTTAAATCCCCTGAAAGTACAACAGTGACCAAGTGCCCCTTGCGCCTCTGTGATCAGAAGCAACAATCAGCAATCAAACCAAAGTTCCTATACTGGGGCCGGCGCTGTGGCTCAACGGGCTAATCCTCCGCCTAGCGGCGCCGGCACACCGGGTTCTAGTCCCAGTCGGGGCGCCGGATTCTGTCCCGGTTGCCCCTCTTCCAGGCCAGCTCTCTGCTATGGCCCGGGAGTGCAGTGGAGGATGGCCCAAATGCTTGGGCCCTGCACCCACATGGGAGACCAGGAGAAGCACCTGGCTCCTACCTTCGGATCAGCGCGGTGCGCCGGCCGCAGCGTGCGGGCCATGGTGGCCATTGGAGGGTGAACCAACAGCAAAGGAAGACCTTTCTCTCTGTCTCTCTCTCTCACTGTCCACTCTGCCTGTCAAAAATAAAAAAATTAAAAAAAAAAAAAAGTTCCTATATTGGAAGACATGAGGCTGTTTACCCAGTCTGGTTACTACAAGTCATTCTAAGCTCTTCTGGGAACTTATGAACTGCAACCTGGCATATGGCTTTGGAGTGAGGAACAGATAGCTACCACCATGGTAATAGCTGAAATTTACTGAAAACAACATCAGCTTACACTCCAACTCTTCCCCGGAAGCTGCAAACCTTCAGCAGACTCCTGAGATCCAAGATAGTTAACATCAGATTCTGCCAGCACACTGTTCTCTAAGTGGAGACACTGATTCCTCAAATTGCTCACTCTGCCGTGTTCTCCACCCTGACCCCAGAGTGTTCCAGATACACCTTTAAACGTTGACTTACTGATTCACAACCGAGAGAGAGATATCTTCCACCCATTGGCATGCTCCCCAAATGTCTGCAACAGCCAGGGCTGGGCCAGGCTGAAGCCAAGGGCCAGGAATTTCATACGGGTGCCCTTTGTGGGTGGCAGAAACCCAGCACGGGGGCCATCCTTTGTTCCCTCCCAGGTGCATTAGCAGGAAGTTGAATCAGAACTACGGAGTAGCCACACCCGGCACCCTGACACAGAATGAGGGCAAGCCAAGCAGTGGCTTCACCCGCTGTCACGACACCCACACCTGCATGTTTAACGAATCTAAATCCACCCTGATTCTGAGGTCAGAGTGCCTTTTAATATTTCTTGCACACAGTTTGGTTGGTAATGAACTACCGTCTTTTTTTGACTATGAAAGTCATTACATCTCCTTCATATTAAAGGATAATTTTGCTATGCCTGAATTTCGAGGTTGGTAAGTTTCTCCTTTCAGCACTTTGGATACCTCCTCCATTCTCTTTCTGCATGCTTGGTTTCTGATGAGGATCCCACTGCGATTATTATCCTTGTCTCTATCAGGCATTTTTTGCCTCTGACGTCTTTCTACATTTTGTCTCTGCTTTTGTTTTATTGCAGTTTGAATTACAATGTGCCTCATTGCATACTTTCAGGCATTTATCCTGCTTGGTGTTCTCTGAGCTTCCTGAATTGCTCCTACCATAAACATGCAGGAACATTTAAATGGCTTTTCATTAATTTGGGAAAATTCACAATCACTTTTACTTCAAATACTTCTGATCAATTCTGTTTTTGTTCTCCTTCTGTAATGCCGGTTACACACATATGCTATACTTTTTGACATTGTCTTACCATTCTTGCATCTTCTGGCTTTTTATTATTTTTTGTTTTTGCAGATCACTTAGGGGAGCCTGTGTTGTCGCGTATTCAAGTTCACTGCCTCTTTCCTTGGCTGTGTCCAGTCTACTGATGCGTCTGTCAAATTCAGTGTTCACTAACGTCACAGCATTTTTGATGTACAGCATTCCTTTTTTTAAATTTTTGTATTTGACAGATAGAGTTAGACAGTGAGAGAGAGAGAGAGAGAAAGGTCTTCCTTCCGTTGATTCACCCCTAAATGGCCACTAGGGCGGGAGCTATGCTGATCCGAAGCCAGGAGCCAGGTGCTTCCTCTTGGTCTCCCATGCGGGTGCAGGGCCCAAGCACTTGGGCCATCCTCCACTGCCTTCCCAGGCCACAGCAGAGAGCTGGAGTGGAAGAGGAGCAACCGGGACTAGAATCCGGTGCCCATATGGGATGCTGGCGCCACAGGCGTAGGATTAACCAAGTGAGCCATAGAACCGGCCCCGATGTACAGCATTTTTTTTTATTGGGTCCTAGAATTTTCTTCTCTCTCCTTGTATTGTTCATCTGCATTTGCACGTTTCCTACTTTTTCCATTTTATCCCTTAACATATTAATCATAATTATTTTAAATTATTGTATAATTTTAAAAATTTGCATCATATCCACATCTAGTTCTAATGCTTTCTTTATCCCGTCAGAATAGATTTTTCTCTTACCCTTTAGCATACCTTGGAATGTCTTGTTGAAATCCAGGATGAGGTCTTGGGTAATTGGAACTGAAATACGTAAGCATTTAGTGTGTGGTTTTATATTAATCTGGCTAGAAGTTGGGCCATGTTTCATGTTTGCTGTGGGTGGTGGTTCTAACGGCTTCCAATTCCTTTAGTGTCCTTGTTTGGTCTCCTGTGCTGCTTAGGGCTTCCCTAAGAACACTCCCTCTATTAGAGTCTGTGTCTTGTAGCGCCGTCAGCTGTGCCTGAGTGTTATTGGTCTAGGGCTGAGTTTGGTATGGTCCTAAGGAGTGGGAGGGGAAGTATTTTGTAATCTTAGGATTACATTTTAGTCTTAATGGACCTATGTCCCTGAGCTATGACCTTCGCAAATGTTTGTCAGTTTTTATTTATTACTTCATTAGGTGAGACAAGAAAACTAGATGGGGTGAGGGTAGGAGAAATGCCCGTCCTCAAAGTCAGATGAGGTTCGGTTAGTCTTCTCCCTGGAAAGTAACTACTCAATTATGGAGAACGGTCCGGCATATTGCATAATGATTCTCCTTCCCGGCTCTGCCAGAGCCCTGAGGGCATCTTCCTTTGCTTTTTGTTGTGAAAACCTGGTGGATTTCCTGGTGGTAAAAGCCAGGAAAGATAAAAGCTTCAAATGCTGTGAGGTGACCCCTGGCCAGGCTTGGTCCAGTTTCTTGTCTCCACGTGAGAAGGAATTCAAGCAAGAGATACAGGCAAAGGTGGGCAGAGAAGCGAGATTCCTGTATGTGCAAAGCAAAAGTACACACTCACGAGGAAGGGTGGGCCAGCTCAGGAGAGAGAGCTGCAATCAACAAGGTTTGGGGCTACCCTTTTATCCCATCTGGAGGCACAGGGGGTGGTGTGTGGGGTGGGGCTCAGTTGCGTATTCAGAGGGCAGTTTCATTCCTGTGCCTATTTTTGGAATTTTGGAAGAATCATGGCATCAGGTGTCGGCCATGGTAATTTTAGCACGAGGACATTACATTGACTTAGAAGTTATCACAGGGATGCAGCCTGCACCCATGTTGTATATTTCTAGCTGGCACTGGTTTGAAGTTGCAAAGTCACAGAACTAGGTTTCCACAAGACAAAAGCAGGGGAGGGGCACTTTCCGGTGCATGCAAAGTGGACTTGGGTGGTGCCAGAGAGAGAGAGAGAGAGAGAGAGAGAGAGAGAGACGGGGTTTGGGTGGCACAGGGCAGGGAGTGTGGGTTAAAGTAGGGGCCTCATTGCCCTTCTGTAGCAGGCCAGGGCGGGCAGCTTCTCCTTGCTAATGTCACCTCCCTGCCTACACTGCTAGGAGCTTCCCACCCTCTGGGGAGTCCATACTCAGCCCCTGATAGTTTCGCAAAACAGTCACTTAAATTTTCCCAGCAGTTGATGGTTCTCATTGCTTCTGCTCCCAGTAAGCAGATCTCGGCTGTGGTTCTTTGAATTTGCCCATCTCCCCAGATTTAAATGTGGCAGTTTCTCCTCCAACCCCTGTTCTCAAAAGCGCTCGAAGGAAAGTTCTCGATGTTCAGTTTGTTCAACGTTTTCTTTGTGTGGGAATGGGAATGACAACTTCTGGACTCTTGGCATGTCAGAGCTGAAGCTGGAGATCCCTCTCTGCGTTGCTTTTATTTAGTGTCTTGGCTGAGTTTGCAGGGGTGGGAAGTGTTTCCCATCGCAGAAGGGAGGGCGGTTGCAGGAGCGAGTTCGTGGGTTCTTTTCCTCGGCTTAATATAGAAATAAAAATCCAGAAAACAGTTTGCAAAGAGGCAGAATCTTTTATTAGACAGAAAAGAAACTCTTATTTGACTGGCAAGCAACAGAAGAAGCGTCTGGGAAGCGTCTGGTCCAGGAGGAGACCAGGTGGAGTGCCCGAGTGGGACACTGCTTTTGAGGAAGCGCCCCGGGTTTTTAAGGCATTGCTGTCTGTTCATTGGGTGATCCTATTGGGGGTGCCCATTGGACAGGGGGTTTCACATACTGTATGTCTACTGGCTTGGGGCTCATGGAGATAGCGGGGGGTCTCCTGGAGGCAGTCCGTCTTCTTAGGGGCTCAGCGCCTTCCGTCTGCTAGCTCCGAGTGAAAGAGTGCAACTACCCAGAGGTGTGATTTAAAGCCACAAGGTCACATGGGCAGCACAAGAAGCTGTTAGTGGGGGAGATGCCGGTTGACCTGGAGACAGGCTTTCCAAGACAGGCTTCACAGGGAGGCTGCTTGTGAAGGACCTTCTGCCTGCTTCTGGGAGGTCCACAGGACCCCCAGCCCCAGCCCCAGCCCCACTGGACAGCCTCAGGAACGTGTGTGTGGTTCACACACTTTTACTTGGCATTCACCAGGATAGCGCATACCTTTTTTTTTTTTTTTTTTTTTTGACAGGCAGAGTGGACAGTGAGAGAGAGAGAGAAAGGTCTTCCTTTTGCCGTTGGTTCACCCTTCAATGGCTGCTGCGGCTGGCGCACCGCGCTGATCCGAAGGCAGGAGCCAGGTGCTTCTCCTGGTCTCCCATGCGGGTAGGGCCCAAGCACCTGGGCCATCCTCCACTGCACTCCCAGGCCACAGCAGAGCTAGACTGGAAGAGGAGCAACCGGGACAGAATCCAGCGCCCCGACCGGGACTAGAACCCGGGGTGCCGGCGCCGCAGGCAGAGGATTAGCCTAGTGAGCCGCGGCGCCGGCCCCGGTTGCTCCTTTTCTAATCCCGCTCTCTGCTATGCAAGCAGTAGAAGATGGCCCAAGTCCTTGGGCCCCTGTGTCAGCGTGGAAGACCTGGAAGAAGCTCCTGGCCTCTGGCTTCAGATCAGCTCAACTCTGGCTGTTGCAATCATTTGGGGAGTGAACCAGTGGGTGGCAGACCTCTCTCTCTCTTTGGCTCTATCTTTCTCTGTAACTCTGTCTTCCAAATAAATAAAAAAAAATTTAAAAAAAAAAAGAATGTAACATGGAAAAAACAAAGAAATTTCTGTATCAGTGTTGCAGCAAATATAGCTTTGTAAAACTTTGTTTTATACGTTTATCAACCCAATGGTTAAAAATGTTATACTATATAGTTTTAATGATCTGTGATTATTTTAAAATTTACTTTTTATGGACTAAAAACAAAATCTAAAAAAAAAGAATTTATATGGATATTTACAAAGAATGTCTATTCTACATGCATTTTTTGTCTTTTTAAAATATTTATTTCATTCGAAAGAGTTACAGAGAGAGAAGGAGAGGCAGAGAGAGAGAGAGAGAGAGAGAGAGAGGTCCTCCATCTGCTGGTTCACTCCCCAGATGGCCGCAATGGCCAGAGCTACACTGATCCGAAGCCAGGAGCCAGGAGCTCCCTCCAGGTCTCCCATGTGCAGGGGCCCAAGGACTTGGGCCATCTTCTACTGCTTTCCCAGGCCATAGCAGAGAGCTGGAATGGAAGTGGAGCAGCCAAGACTCGAACTGGCATCTAGATGGGATGCCGGCACTGTAGGCAGCAGCTTTACCTGCTACGCCACAGCGCTGGCCCTGTATGCTTTCATGCTGATGACATGGCAAGTGAGTAGAACTCCATCCTAGGATCCTATAAGCCCTCATTTTCAGAGAGAAGCCGTAATGACCCTTCAAGTCTATTGATATCGATGTCAGGCCACACTCCACTCAATCATCCTTGAACTATTTAGATGTTCCCTTTTCCTCAGTATACGGCTGCCTAAGTGAATGGCTACAGAGCACCAGTGTCATTTATTACTGTGAACATGTTTCAGAGTCCTTTCTCTTAAGGATTTTGTCCCTCCCTTTGTCAAGGTAGTCCAGGTCCAAAAACTAGTTCAAGTCTACAATGTAGGCAAGTGATTGGGCTTTTTATCAGGGAAACTGCCTCAGTGTCTTGATCATTTTGGTTGTTCGGATTGAAGTCTGCTCATCTGTTTTCTCTAGATGCCTCGTTCTACTTCCCATCTCCATGACTTCTGTGACTGCCACTCTTACATCGTAGTAGTCACTTGACTTTCATTGTTTGAATGTCACCATGTGACTTCCATGTGACAAGGTACTCTCATCGCTACTGCTCCCAGTGAGCCCAGTTCTGCACTGGCATCTTCTACCTTCAGACCTGGATTGTGGGGAGAGCCACCCTTAGATTTCCGAGTCATGTCAGTGCCTCTCTTGCCAGATAATTCCTCTAATGAGTGATCATTAATGCATCCTCTGAATTTTCATGGGAAATACATCCATCTTTTGGTCTTTTCAGTTTTCTGTAAGTATTTTCTTTTCTTTTCCTTTTTTTTTTTTTTTTTTTTTTTTTTTTTTTTTGGCAGGCAGAGTGGATAATGAGAGAGAGAGAGAGACAGAGAGAAAGGTCTTCCTTTTTGCCGTTGGTTCACCCTCCAATGGCCGCCGCAGCCGGCGCATCACGCTGATCCGAACCCAGGAGCCAGGTGCTTTTCCTGGTCTCCCATGCGGGTGCAGGGCCCAAGGACCTGGGCCATCCTCCACTGCCTTCCCGGACCATAGCAGAGAGCTGGCCTGGAAGAGGGGCAACCGGGATAGAATCCAGAGCCCCAACCGGGACTAGAACCAGGTGTGCCGGCGCCACAAGGCGGAGGATTAGCCTGTTGAGTCATGGTGCCGGCCCCTTCTGTAAGTATTTTCAATCCAGTATAGTTACTTCTTCATGTGGCAAAGTCTTTTTTTACACCGTCAACCATAGCCATTCTCACATTTCTATTTAACTTCATGTATGGTAGGCCTTTGATTTATCCTTGCTTCCAGATAACAATTTAAGCGTGCTCACACCATCATCTGGGGCCCTTGCATAAATGTCAAATGCTGTATCCTGGAGGAGTTTTCCCAAATTGATATTCTCCCTTATGTAGTTTTACATTCCACTGGAGAACACCGTCTTCCTCCCTAGTCCACGGATTGGGGAAGATTCAGTCCCATGCATACTCTCTGGCTGTTGCTGGCACCTATTGGCTGGGTCCTATAGCTTTTTTGGGATAGGGTTGTAGTCCCATGATGTCCTTTGAATATCATCTGTTGTGAATTGATCCTAATTATTGCCCAGAAGCCACAGGGGAGAGATGAATGTTATTCTACAGACGGGAGACCTCTGCATGATCTCAGGGAGGAGCACTAGCTCGATATCGGGAGGAGTGGGGCATTTGTCAGGCCTAGCAGGTGAGGAAGACCGAGATTCCAGAATTTTCAGGTACATCAACTCAAACAACCCCATCTCACATGCCAGAGTCCCCCTCTTTTCCAACCAGGGTGCCAACTTTGACATGTCACACCTGCCCAAGCGGAGAGTTTAGTCTTTGGAAGTTTCCATTTGATGTTCTGCTACTTTTATGTTAAGTCCTGGGACCGGCCCTCAGCTTTCTCTGTCTTTCCACTGCAGGGGGTGAGAACTGTTTTATATGCTCTCTTGAAGGACCTCTGGTTCTCACCTTTAACTTTGTGTCACAGATTAATCACACTCAGCATTTCATTATCACTTTCCAAAGTACCACTTAGCAACAGCCATCAAATTCCACTGTGTGTGTGTTTATCATTTTCCCTGTCTTGAGATCTTTCACTCTGTACTGCATGATTTTCTTCAATACACTACGGTGAAAGTTTCAACAATTGCTCTAATTTCTACTTCCCTGAGAAGCTATGTTCTAATGTCTACACTGATTCACCTCACCCACCAAAGGGTGGCCAGCTCCAAAATCCAGTCATCATATCTGCTTTCTTGGGTCATTCCTGGCACCAAATCCTTTAGGTCAGATTCCATGAAAAGTAGACTTGGGGGCAAGGATTTGCATTCTGGAAGTTTAGTAGGGAGCACACTGAGAATCCACACCAGTGGAAAAGCAAGAGAAGAAAATAAGATCGGGGTGGATGAGCAAGGATGTAAGCCTTTAGCTCCTTGCTTGAAAGCAGATCCAATGACCCAAGGGGTTCCCTAGTGCCTGCATTCTTTTTTAAGATTTATTTATTTATTTACTTAAAAGGTGGAGTTACAGAGAAGGAGAGACAGAGGCAGAGAGAGAGAGGGGGGGGGGGGAGAGCAAGGGAGAGAGCAAATAAGAGAGAGAGAGAGAGAGAGAGAGAGAGGGAGAGAGAGTCTTCCATCTGCTGGTTCACTCCCCAAATGGCCTCAATGGCCAGGGCTGTGCCATGCTGAAGCCAGGAGCCAAAAGCTTCCTCCAGGTTTCCATGTGGGTGTAGGGGCTATGGACTCGGGCCATCGTCTGCTGTTTTCCCAGGTGCACTAGCAGGGAGCTAGTAGTTGAAGCATCCATATCCCACTTTAAAGTGTCTGCATTCAATTCCAAGATCCAGCTCCTGATCCCAGCTTCCTGCAAACGCAGACCCTGGGAGGCAGTGGTTACGGCAGTGGGTTCCTGCCATCCATGTGGGTGACAGTTTCCCACCTTGATGGTGTTCTTGGCTCCTAGCTTTGGCCTTGGTCTAGCCCCAGTCTTTGCAGGCATTTGGGAGAGTGAACCAACAGATGGGAGCCCTCTCTTTCTGTCTGTCTGTCTTTTCCTCTCTCTGTTTGTCAAATAAATTAATTAAATTAAAAGGAAAAAAGAAAGTAGAATCAGACAGGGAAAACTTGACTAGTGTTGTTGCAAAATAAAGAATTTGACGGGGCCGGCACTGTGGAATAGTGGGTAAAGCCGTCGCCTGCAGCGCCAGTATTGCATATGGGCGCCGGTTCAAGTCCTAGCTGCTCCACTTCTGATCCAGCTCTCTGCTATGTCCTGGGACAGCAGAAGATGGCCCAAGTCCTTGGGCCCCTGCATCCACATGGGAGACCTGGAAGAAGCTCCTGGCTCCTGGCTTCGGATAGGCGCAGCTCTGTCCGTTGTGGCCAGTTGGGGAGGGGAGTGAACCAGCAGATGGAAGACCTCTCTCTCTCTCTGCCTCTCCTTCTCTCTCTGTGTAACTCCTTCAAGTAAAATAAATAAATCTTTTTTTTTTTTTTTAAAGAATTTGACTCTTTTTATCCCTTGTTTTGGGGAGGTAACTTCTAAGTCCCTGAGATTTCCCAAGTGATAGGTGTGTCTTTTTTATTTATTTGGGGTCCTTGGACCGCATCTGACTCCATGTTGATATGATAACTCAGGAATGGAAACTGGCCATGTCTGAAAGACCAATCAGGAGATTAAAGGATGTTGGACCACATGGTATCAGTCCAATCTCCTGACACCTAAGGAGGAGAGAGGGCTGAGAATTGAGTTCAATCATATAGCCAATTCAAGTCAAATGTGATTGTTTAATGAAACCCCAGTAAAAACTCCAGACTGAAGATCAGCTTAGTTTCCTTGTTGGAGAGGATGCTGGATTTGTAGGAGGGCCATTGTTCTAATTCAAAGAAGCAAAGACACAGACACTCTGATTTGTAACCTGTATAAAGTACCTCTTGAGGCCGGTGCTGTGGCATAGTGGGTAAAGCCACCGACGGCAGTGCTGGCACCACATATGAGCACTGGTTTGAGTCCCAGCTGCTCTACTTCCGATCCAACTCCCTGCCAATGCACCTGGGGAATTAAATAAATCTTAAAAAAGAACACTGCCACCATAAGTATAGTACTGTCACCATAAGTATAGTGCTTTCTTGAGTTCTGTAAGTCATTCAAGCAAATTATCAAATAAGATGGGATTGTGCGAAACCCTGAATTTGCAGCCCGTTGGGCAGAAGTGCAGGTGGCCTGTAGACCCTGAGCTTGTGAATGGAGCCTAGAGTGAAGACATCTTCAGTAGAGACTGTCTCCTTAACTTGTGGATTGTTCGCAGCATTGCAATATAGCAAATGACTTCCTAACAAAAGAAAGCATTAGCCAGTCCTGTAGGGAGTTCATTCAGATGCTATGAGGGGAGAGGGGCCAGGCCTTTATGTCCCTACCTTGCATTTAGCTTGCCAGGCAGCTCTCCTTCCCGATGCTTCCAGAAGGTTGTTCTAGGGTTGTCTCCAGGCACTTCCCAGCAGCTGAGGGAATCTCATTCTGGAGGTGAGACCCCGACGGCAAGTCAGAGTGCCCACTGCTCTTTGTAACTATTCTGTCTCTTAAACGAAGCAGAGAGAGGGGATACAGCGTGAAAAGTAGTGACGAACCTTCTTTCCATTGTGTAAGGATTTGGTAGCCAACCAGAATTCAAAGAGGGAGATTGCTGGATTGCTCGTGGCAAAATCCTCACCAGTGATTACATTATTTTCCCTCTTTTTTTTTTTTTTAAGATTTATTTATTTATTTGAAAGACAGAGTTAGAGAGAGAGAGAGAGAGAGAATATTCCATCTACTGGTTCACTCCTCAAATGGCTGCAACAGCCAAGGCTGGGCCAGTGTGCAGCCAGGAGGCAGAAGCTTCATCCAGGTCTCCCACATGGGTGCAGGGCCCCAGGCACTTGGGCCATCTTCCATTACTTTCCTTTTTTTTTTTTTTTTAAGATTTATTTTATTTATTTGAAAGGCAGAATTCCTGAGAGACAGAGGCAGAGAGAAAGAGGCCTTCCATCCACTGGTTCACTCCCTGGATAGCCACAACAGCTGGAGCTGAGCCAATCTGAAGCCAGGAGCCAGGATCTTTCTCTGGGTCTCCCACACAGGTTCAGGGGCCCAAGGACTTGAACCATTTTCCACTGCTTTCCCAGGCCATAGCAGAGAGCTGGATCCAAAGCGGAGCAGCTGGGACCTGAACCGGCACCCATAAGGGATGCCGGCACTGCAGGTGGTGGCCTTAGCTGCTACGCCACAGCACTGGCCCCTCCATTACTTTCCCAGGAACATTAGTAGGGATCTGGAACAGAAGTGGAGGAGTTGGGACATGAACCATTGCTCACATGAGATGCTGGCATTGCAGGCATCAGCTTTATCTGCTATACCACAAGGTCGGTCTCTGTTTTTCTCTCTCTCTCTCTCTCTCTCTTTTTTTAAGATTTATTTTATTTTATTTGTAAGGCAAAGTTACAGGGAAAGTGTGTGTGTGTGTGTGCGTGCACGTGCGCACGTGTGTGTGTGTGTGTGTATTTGAGAGGGGGGCGGGGAGGGAGAGAGAGAGAGAATTTTCCACCTGCTGGTTCACTCCCCAAATGGCCGTGATGGTCAGGGCTTGGCCAGACTGAAGCCAGGAACCATTAGCTTCATCCAGGTCTCCCACGTGGGTGCAGGGGCTTCTCTGCCTTTCCCAGGCCACCAGCAGGGAGCTGGATTGGAAGTGGAGCAGCCGGGATTTGAACCATGTGGGATGCCAGCATTGAAGGCAGTGGCTTTACCTGCTACTCCACAGTACCAGCCTCCTCTGTTTTCCCTCTTAATAAAATCTACTGTTGAAATCTTTACTTAATATATACTAAATTGATCTTCTGTATATAAAGAGAATTAAAAATGAATCTTGATGTGAATGGAAGGGGAGAGGCAGCGGGAGAGGGAGCGGGAGAGGGGAGGGTTGAGGGTGGGAGGGAAGTTATGGGAGGGGGAAGCCATTGTAATCCATAAGCTGTACATTGGAAATTTATATTCATTAAATAAAAGTTAAAAAAAATCTATTTGCCAAATTCCTATTGCTTTAAGAAGGGAAAAATCTCCGATCCTCTGAAAGGTGTTATGGCCCCTTCCAATGAGCGAGCACTGCAAGAACAGAATTGAAAGAGAAGTTTGTTTTGGTGGATTTCCATGAAATCCCCGTGGACCCCGTGGGGCAGCAGGACCTCATCTTTCCCATCTCATTGCACCCATGCTGTTCTATGAGTCGTACCTGTGTATGTTTGAGGGCCTTTGCACGGGCTATTTTTTCTCTGCCTGAAATGTTGTTCTCCCTCTTTTTTGGCCAGCATGTAATGATTTTTAGGTCTTTTTCTAGATGTCTCCTCTCAGAGAGGCTTTTCCTACCACCTGCTAGATGCTTTGATAGCCCTGCCCTTGCCTTCTGTGGGTGGTGTGGTTTTATTTTTTGGGGGCACTTATTACAGCTGCAACAACATAGTTATTTATGAGTTTAGCTTTTTTTTTTTTTTAAGAGATTATTTAGGGGCCAGCGCTGTGGCATAGCGGGTTAGCACCCTGGTCTGAAGTGCTGGCATCCCATATGGGTGCCAGTTCTAGTCCTGGCTGCTCCACTTCCGATCCAGCTCTCTGCTATGGCCTGGGAAAGTAGAAGAAGATGACTCAAGTCCTTGGGCCCCTGCACCCATGAGGGAGACCCGGAAGAAGCTCCTGGCTCCTGGTTTTGGATCAGCGTCATCTCCGGCCCTTGCGGCCATCTGGAGAGTGAACCAGTGGAGGAAGACCTCTCTCTCTCTGTCTCTACCTCTCTCTGTAACTCTACCTTTCAAATAAATAAAATAATTTTTTTTTAAAAAAAGAAAAAGAGATTATTCATTTGAAAGAGTTACAGAGAGGGAGAGGGAAAGGGGGGGGAGGCAGAGGGAGAGGAAGAGAGGAGGGGGAGGGAAGGGGAGGGAGAGGAAGGGAAGAGGGGAAGGGGAGTGGGAGGGGGAGGGAGGGAGGGAGAGAGAGAGAGAGATCATCTATCTGCTGGTTCATTCCCCAAATGGCTTCAATGGCAGGAGCTGGACCAATCAAAAGCCAGGAGCCAGGAGCTTCTTCCAGGTCTCTCACGAATGTACAGGGGCCCAAACACTTGGGCCATCCTCCATTGCTTTCCCAGGCACATTAGCAGGGAGCTGGATAGGAAGTAGAGCAGCCAGGTCTCAAACTGGCACTCACATGGGATGCTGACACTGCAGGCGGCTGCTTTATCCACTACACCACAGCAGCGGCCCCGAGGTTAGTTATTTAATTCCTGTCTCTCTTCCTTTGGCGAGTTTCATAAAGGCAAAAACTGTGGCTCTTTTTTTTCTTCCCTCTTTCCCCAGCTCTTACACCAATGCCGGACATGGAGACTTAATAGATATTTGTTGAGTGAATACAGAAATGGAGTAATTAAGTAATTAAGGGATGGGTAACCGACACCATGTAGGGGTAAGTAGTGTGGCTCTGGGTTCAAATCTTCAACATCCTGACTAGTCCACTGAGAGGGGTGTGCATCAGTGCTGTACATGAACAATGTCAGGCGAGGAGTCCTTATCTCCATCGTGCACGCTAGGAGAACCATGGGCAGTGAGAACACCTGGTTATCAGCAGCAGCAACACAGCAGAGCAGTTGAGCACACACGCTGCATGGGCTGAACTCCAGAACTGCTACCCTAGCCACAACACTTACCGCTTACAGTGCTGCCATACCATATGGATGCTGGTTCCAGTCCCAGCTGCTCCACTTCCAATCTAGCTCCCTGCCAATGTGCCTGGGAAGGCAGCGGAGGATGGCCCAAGTCCTTGTTCACCTGCACCCACTGGGAGCCCAGGATGAAGCTCCTGGCTCCTCACTTCCACATGGCTCAGCTCCAACTGTTGTGGCCATTTGGGAAGTAAACCAGCAGAAGATCGCTCTCTCTCCTTCCCTCTCTCTCTCTGTAACTCTGACTTTCAAACAAATAAATCTTTAAAAAAATTTTTTTAAAGTAAGAATAAAGAAGACAGGATATTCTCTGGAAACATTTCCAGGAAGTTGAGGGGGACCTGGCTGGTATCTCTTCCCTGGGGGTGATCACCGGCATCCACCACATCCACAGTTTCACTTTCCATGGTTTCGGTTACCTGCCGCCGACAGTGTCATGGCTGGATGATCACGCTTGTGACGTAGTGTCAGAGGGCCCACAGGAGCCTGACGCTACCTTACAATGTGCACATCACCCCTCACTTCAGCTCACACCATCACCGTGAGAAAGGTGACTGCAGTACACTAAGATATTTTGATGGCCAGCGCCGTGGCTCAACAGGCTAATCCTCCACCTGCGGCGCCAGCACTCTGGGTTCTAGTCCCGGTCGGGGCGCCGGATTCTGTCCTGGTTGTTCCTCTTCCAGTCCAGCTCACTGCTGTGGCCCGGGAGTGCAGTGGAGGATGGCCCAAGTGCTTGGGCCCTGCACCCCATGGGAGACCAGGAGAAGCACCTGGCTCCTGCCTTCAGATCAGCGCCGTGCGCCGACTGCAGCGCGCTGGCCGCAGCGGCCATTTGGGGGTGAACCAACGGCAAAGGAAGACCTTTTTCTGTTTCTCTCTCTCTCACTGTCCACTCTGCCTGTCAACAACAACAACAAAAAAAGATATTTTGAGAGACAGATAAACCACGTTCCTAGAATTTTTGTCATAGTATATTGTTACACCTGCTCTCCTTA
This sequence comes from Lepus europaeus, assembly GCF_033115175.1. NCBI lineage: Eukaryota > Metazoa > Chordata > Mammalia > Lagomorpha > Leporidae > Lepus > Lepus europaeus. The sequence goes on from NC_084842.1 coordinate 71,928,100, forward strand.
ATCGTTGGTAATTGTTCAGCTCTTACAGTGCCTGCTCTATAAATTAAACTTTACCATAGATATGCATGCATAGGAAAAAAAAAAAAAACCTAGTACATGGAAGGTTCTGCAGTCTGCAGCTTCAGCTACTTGGACATCTTGGAACTTTTGCCCCAAGGAGAGGGAGGATTCCTGCAAGCTTGAAAACCTAGGGTGGGTCATTTAGACTTGGGAATCGGCCCCTCCCCCCAAGGAGTCTGAGCAATCGGGCAGATGCCGGCTCTTTGCTCCACTCACTGTAGATTCCAGAAAGGCCACTGCCCTTTGATAAACGTGGCTTTTTTTCAGGTTACAACACAAATGATTAAGTTGCAGTTTTTGTTAGATATACCCTAGGCTCAAGGAAGGAGTCTCATCTGCCAGGTTTTACAACCAAGAGTGTACGATTGGAGCCGGCGCCATGGCTCGCTTGGTTAATCCTCCACCTGGGGCGCCGGCATCCCATATGGGCGCCGGTTCTAGTCCTGGCTGCTCTTCTTCCAGTCCAGCTCTCTGCTGTGGAATGGGAAAGCAGTAGAAGATGGCCCAAATCCTTGGGCCCCTGCACCCACATGGAAGACCTGGGAGAAGATCCTGGCTCCTGGCTTCGGATCAGCGCAGCTCCAGCCCTTGCGGCCATTTGGGGAGTGAACCAATGGGAGGAAGACCTTTCTCTCTGTCCCTCCGTCTGTAACTCCACCTCTCAAATAAATAAATAAAATCTAAAAAAAATTGTATGATTTAGGCAAAAATGGAAGGTGGGGGGCACGGGACTGTGGGTGGGGAATCTGAACTCTCTTGAGCTTGGTTTTCAGGATTTTTCAGAAGAGCTATCTTGGACATCACACTCAGACTGGGACTAGACCACCTCGTATAAGGAGTAGCTCAAGCAGCAAAAGGGGCTCACTCTGTGGCTTAGTAGGCTAAGCCTCTGCCTGTGGTGCTGGCATCCCATACGGGTGCCAATTTGAGCTTTGGATTGGCCCAGCTCTGGCTGTTATGGCCATTTGGGGAGTGAACTAGCAGATGGGATGTTATATATTTCTGTTAGGCCGTCACAAGGCACAGCGAACACCGAAGGGTTTATTGGGGAAAACCCAGCAGACCGGAGGGAAGGGGCGAAGAGGGAAAAGGAGAGTAAGAGAGAAAGAGGAGAGAGGGGAGTGAGAGAGGAGAAGAGGCTAGAGAGAGTGGCCAAGAAAGAGCGAGGAGAGAAGAGAGAGAAGAGAGGAGGAGAGGAGAGCAGACGAGAGGAGCCAAGAATGCACAGGAGAGAAGAGCCAAGTGAGAGCAGGTGTTCGGGAGCAGGCCCCTTTAAAACTTTGCTGGAGGGCGGCCAGAGAAGCAGGAGCAGCGAATTCCATTAGGGTGGGGGTGGAGCTTGACACCGGTGGTTGGGCCATGTGGCCACCTGGCTTTCAGCAATGGGAAGGGGGGAGCCAGGGCATAGGATGTAAATCAGGGTGCAGATCATGCCATAGATAAAACTGTGCCAGTTTCCTAACAAGGGAGACCTCTCTCTGTCTATAAATAACTCTGCCTCTCAAATAAATAAATACATCTTAGGAAAAAAAAAAAAACCCAGCAAGAAACCAGTTTAAGTCAGACCTTCCTAATCTAAGCTGGATTTTCCTTGGTATAACACTAAATTCTCTGGCTACAGGAGGAATTTTCCACTAATTTCTCTCTCTTCCTTTCTTTGTTTCTTTCTCTTTCTTTGCTTCAAAGTTTTATTTGAAAGGCAGAGTTACAGAGAGGCAGAGGCGGAGAGGTCTTCCATATGCTGGTTCACTCCCCAAGTAGCCACAGCAGCCGGAGCTGAGCCGATTGGAGGCCAGGAGCTTCTTCCAGGTCTCCCACGTGGGTGCAGGGGCCAGAGCACTTGGGCCATCTTCTACTGCTTTCCCAGGCCATAACAGAGAGCTGGATCGGAAGTGGAGCAGCTGGGACTTGAACCGGTGCCCATATGGGATGCCGGCACTGCAGGCGGCAGCTTTACCCGCTATGCCACAGCGCCAGCCCTGCCACTATTTTCTGAACCCGCCATGTATGAAGATGTATGTTTGCTGTCTCCCTCCTTTTGTGCTACATCTTGGACTCTAACTGTACCCTAACTCTTGCTACAAAAGCCCCAGCAAGCTGCTTGTCACCGAGGCAGCTTCCTGCGCAGCTCCGCCTTCTCCCTGTCTTCTTTCCTCTGAGCACCTCCCGCTTGAGGCCGGTTATTTGGTGATCCTCCAAGCGGACGGACCCTTTAGTCCCTAAATAATTCGTTTCTCCTTTCTCCAGTCTCCTTGTTTAATCATGAGAGGCTGACGTCTCTTTGAGAGTTAAGCGGTGCTGCTTTTTTCCCTGATAATTTTTAGGTATTTTTTAAAATGTTAAGGTTTTTTTTTTTTTTTTTGACAGGCAGAGTGGATAGTGAGAGAGAGAGAGACAGGTCTTCCTTTTTGCCGTTGGTTCACCTTCCAAAGGCCGCTGTAGCCGTTGCATCTCGCTGATCCGAAGCCAGGAGCCAGGTGCTTCTCCTGGTCTCCCATGCGGGTGCAGGGCCCAAGCACTTGGGCCATCCTCCACTGCCTTCCCGGGCCATAGCAGAGAGCTGGCCTGGAAGAGGAGCAACCGGGACAGAATCCGGCACCCCGACCGGGACTAGAACCCGGTGTGCCGGTGCCGCAAGGCAGAGGATTAGCCTGTTAAGCCACGGCGCCAGCCAATGTTAAGGTATTTTTACACCAGGTCTCAAGATGAGAATCCAAGACTGGTACCGAACAGTTGGAGTGAAAGTTTGATTTTTGGCCGGCACCGTGGCTCACTAGGCTAATCCTCCACCTGTGGCGCCGGCACCCTGGGTTCTAGCCCAGGTTGGGGCGCTGGTTCTGTCCCAGTTGCTCCTCTTTCAGTCCAGCTCTCTGCTGTGGCCAGGGAGTGCAGTGGAGGATGGCCCAAGTGCTTGGGCCCTGCACCCGCATGGGAGACCAGGAGAAGCACCTGGCTCCTGGCTTTGGATCAGCGCGGTGCACCGGCCGCAGCGCGCTGGCCACAGCAGCCACTGGGGGGTGAACCAACGGAAAAAAGAAGACCTTTCTCTCTGTCTCTCTCTCTCACTGTCCACTCTACCTGTCAAAAAAACAAAAACAACAAAAAAAAAGTTGGATTTTTTTTCTGACTTTGACACTAGTTGGCTGTGTGAACGAGGGCATGGCATAGGGGTTCAGGCTCCCTCATTTTCAGATAAGTCAGCTGGAACTCTTCTCCAGGTTTGCATTTCAGTGATTCTACATTATGAACCCTGACAAGTGTCAGCCTACACGAATGGTCTACATTTAAGGTAGAAATGTGCGCTATCTTATACACAAATACACCTTACTTTGTGTTAACTTTATTTTATTGAAGATTTATTTATTTGAAAGGCAGAGTTACAGAAAGGCAGAGAGAGTGAAAGCGAGAGAGAGAGAGAGCTCTTCCATCTACTGGTTCACTCCCCAACTGGCCACAACGGCTGGAGTTGCACTGATCTGAAGCCAGGAGCCAGGATCTTCTTACGGGTCTCCCACGCTGGTGCAGGGCCCCAAGGACTTGGGCCATCTTCCACTGTTTTCCCAGGCCACAGCAGAGAGCTGGATTGGAAGTGGAGCAGCCGGGACTGGAACTGGTGCCCATATGGGATGCCGGCACTGCAGGGGGTGGCCTTCCCTGCTATGCTACAGCGCAGGCCCCTTGTGTTAACTTTAAAATGAGGATCTGGTACAAAAATAAAGCCCACCTTTATCAGTTGCAATATTTAAGTAGTATTTAATTTTAGCTATCGCAGTTCTGGTTATGTATGACTGAGAACCACAGTATGGGGACTGAGTTGTGGCGTAGCAGATTAAGCCACTGCCAGCAGTGCCAGCATCCCATATGAGTGCCGGTTTGAGTCCTGGCTGCTCTGCTTCTGATCCAGCCCCCTGATAATATGTCTGGGAAAGCAGCAGCAGATGGCCCAAGTCTCTAGGCCCCTGCACACATGTGGGAGACCCAGACAAAGCTCCTGGCTTTGGCTTGATGCAGCTTTGGCCAATGTGCCATTTGTTGAGTGACCCAGTGGGTGGAAGACTTCTCCCTGTAACTCTACCTTTCAATAAATAAAGTGAATATTTTTTGTTAAGATTTTTATTTGTTTGAAAGAGAAATTTACAGAGAGGGGTAGAGCCAGAGAGAGAGAGAGAGAGAGAGGTCTTCCATCCACTGCTTCACTCACCAAATGGCTGCAACAGCCAGAGCTGAGCTGATCCAAAGCCAGGAGCCAGGAACCTCTTCTGGGTCTCCCACGCAGGTGCAGGGCCCCAAGGACTTGGGCCATCTTCTACTGCTTTCCAGGCCATAGCAGAGAGCTGGATCAGGAGTAGAGCAGCTGGGACTTGAACCAGCACCCATTATGGGATGCTGGTGCTGCAGGCCGGGGCTTTAACCCACTGCACCACAGCGCCAGCTCCAATAAAATGAATCTTAAAAAATAAAGAAATAAAAACAGAGTATGGTCTTCTAGAGCAGCTGAACACAGCTGTTGTATGAATGACAGCGCTCACTCTGCTAGAGTTGACCCACAGAAACTTTTCTCTTGCATTTCTTGTGGGAATGAATTTAATCGAGCAAGCACGGAGGATCTAGGGGCAGAGATCCACAAAGGTCATAAGGGTCATCTTTGTCCCATCAATCTTCTATCACTGCAGGTACAGCCCTAACAGCTTTGAAACTTCTTAGCTGCCCCAGCCACATCTCTAACACCTACCGGGCAAGGTTACTTCCAAGAATGACAGTGGTGAGGTTAACACTGTGGAAACACAAAATAGGCACACTGGGAAAAAAAAAAAGGGAGGGGGGGAATTGTGCCTTAACTGCCAATTTTCTGTTCCATATTCTGGTAACATCTACAAGCTGAGTGTACGTTGTCCGTGTTGGGTAAAGAGATCAAAGACATCAGGGCAAGTCTTAACATCTTCTCCCTGCACTTGTGGCGTTAACGACTGCCAAGTTCTGGATCTGGAGTTACAAAATAGTTCTTCCATTTCTGGCTGTAGGAGCCTCATCCATCTCTCAACCTTTCTGGGACCCAGATCTCCCGAAAGCCAAGGATCCATACGATCTCCTAACTGGGACTAGACCCTCTCCGTTCCCTCCATCAGAGGGGGTCACGCGAGCCCCAAGCGGAGCGTAAATACCATCAGACTCATTCCCCACCCCAACCCCCCTCCAGCGGACACAGTTCGGCCCAAAGCTCCGGGAAGAAGGAGGAGGCCGCGGGACGGAGGGAGCTCTGGCCAATGAGGCGCGCGGGCGGGATTGGAGTTCCCGCCTCTGGGCTGCGCGCGCGCGCACGCACGACGCACGCACGCACGCTGCGGAGGCGCGCGCGCAGGCCCAGCCCTCGTCGCCGCCGCCATTTTAGCTCCTGGTTCCGGCCGCACGGTGTGGGCTGTTGTAGCGGGAGGGGTAGGGGTCCTCCAGAGTTAAGTAGCTGTTCTCTACTGTGTGGAAACAGCCGCCAGCCTCTCTTCTTTCTCTTTCTTCCCAACCGCCCGGTCGAAGAGTGCGAAGATGTCCAAGCGCCACCGGTTGGACTTGGGGGAGGATTACCCCTCCGGCAAGAAGCGTGCGGGGACCGATGGGTAAGCCAGGCCCGGGGCGCGAGGCAGCGGCTCGGGCTTTGTTGGGGTCCCGCAGGGGAGCGGACCAAGGCCTGCTTGGCCGAGCGGGCCTGGGAGCCTGCGCTTTTGTCTTCCTCGGCGCGGTGCTCACGAGCGGCGGGTCGGGCCGGGGGGGACGTGTGTGTGTGTGTGTGTGTGTGTGTGGCGGGGCCGCCGCCCGGGCCGGCCGGGAGGGAGGGCGGCGAGGCCTGTCGGGGGCCCACGAGGGCGCCGCCTCCCGCGGGCCGGCCGCCCTGGAGCGGGTCGGGAGGCAGCGAGCCGCCGACCTCGTGGCCCGCGTCCCCGAGCGAGCGAGGCCTGGCGCCGGGGCGGGGGGGCGGGGGGAGGGCGCGGGTGCGCGCCGCCAAGGGCACCCGGGCGGCCGCGTTCTCGGGCGGGCTGGGCTGGGCTGGGGGCGGCCAGCCCACGGGGAGCCCCCGGAACGGGAGGCCGAGCGGGAGACGCGGGCCGCGACGCCGGTGCCGTGGGGCGGCCGCGCTGTGTAGTTCGGCGCCGGGGAGCGGGCCCGGTCCATTCAAACACTTGAGAGCGGATCGCAGGCAAACTTCCGCTCTCGGCCTACGCTCCCGCCATCTCCTTTATTTCCTGCTTGGCTGAGAACCGTGCGCTCACTGAGCATCCTTGCGGGTGGGAGTCGGAAGGCATTTATTCATTCATTTTAAAATTGTCTGCGCCCCGCTTTCCCTTGTGAGCCCTTTTCAAAAACACATTTTTAGTTTTCTATGGCAAAATGAGGTCCACGGGCAACTTGGAAGTTGAAATACTTAAAACAGACTGTTGGTGTTCCGAATTTTCTTTCCATTCTCTTAGCCTTTCCTTAAAGGTACAGAGGAATTCAGCGATTAAGTAGTTGGATAAAAATTATTTCTAGTGCAGGTTGTGTTTTCATTTCTAAAGTACAGAGATTTGGGTAATTTAGACCCCTTCTCCCCCAAAAAGGAGAGGCAAATCACAGAAATCCCAATATCCAAATATGTTGCTCAAGTTTTTTACCGTGTGTGACACAGAATCACTGATAGAAACTTTCTTGAATTTTTGTTCATCTAAACTTTATTTGAATTGATTTCCAGCCATCTAGTTAGTGTAGAGTGCAGTCAGGATCGGTTATTTGTTGGTGCTTTCCCATATATTATTAAATATGGGCAATGGAAGTCTGTCTCACTTTAACTTTGGAAAGTTTTAGTTTGATGCTCTACATTGTAATACATAATGATTACATCATAAGACAGCTGAATGTGACCCCGTTCTGCCCCCCCCCCCCAAAAAAAAAAAAAACAGCAAAACGCAGTGAGTCTGAGCGATAAGAGCTGGAAGTAACTTAGAGTGTAGTGAGCTCTACTCATGGGATGAAAGAGATGACAGTTACGGTGGCTGGTGCAGGTTTGTAGTTTACAGCAGCATCTGGAACACTGCTCTTGATTGTCACTCTCAGTTCACAGCCTGATACTAGAGTTAAGAGTCATTATGGCCTGTTTTAATGACTTCTTTTTTTTTTTTTTTTTAATGGATCAGTAAAGTAGGGAACACTTGGTTCTTGATTCCTGTGAAGCAAAAATAAATTATCTGGCTAAGATGCAATTGATGTCGCTCAGAGGTCAGGTTGGAACAAAGGGGGATTAATTCAATCATTCATATTTGTGCACTGTTTAAAATGAGATCTTTGAGACTACTGGTCCCAACATACTTGTATGTGATTTTTTTTCCTTGTTTTTGCAAAACAGATACTTTTAGTAAAAATGTTAACTTTTGGGGTCTATGCAGGTAATCTTAGGATTCCTTTGGATGTTATTTGAAACTATCCTGTGTGTAAAAATTCATCTTAAGTTATTAAGACATTCTGGAGAGAAGTTTTTAATCCTAATTAATGTGTGGCTTGAGTGCCATTTTCCATGGAACTGGTTTTCTTTGGCGATTTCTTAAAGTGTTTACTAGCGCTTAGGATTTTTTTTCTCATGCCTGATAATTTTGTAATTCTGTAGGATGTTTTTGTTTTAGCTCTGGTGGTAGGTGGTTTTTATCTTAAAAGCATGGGTTTGTTGATCTTGTGAACTAAACCTGCTACCCAGTACTGTCCCATTTCTCCAAGAGAGACAAGGGAAGGTAATTCAGTGGGAAATTTCACTTAGATTCATGTTCCCAGACTATATAAGGCTTTATTTACTACTAGCATATTTTAATTTTGGAGTCAGGTGGAGAAGTTGCAGGTTTCAGTTAAATGTTCAACCTTGTTCCTTCTTCCATCAATTCACAGAATCTTTGGTATAAAATTATTGCTAAGATGACCGTCATGTGTAGAACTATAGAAAAACCTTTTGAAGATGGGGCATTTTTCATTTTGACGTTGGTTTGTGATACTACTTCCTGAAAAGAGCTATTTCTGTTCATTGTGGAGAGATTGAGCTAATATGTTAATAACACAACAATTTTAAGGTGCGTCCTGTGCTCCTGAACTCTTCCAGATGCCTCATACTAGGGGACATAAAATATGCAGAATATGGAATGAAAAGATAGAATGCAAAGAACTTTTTATCCTAACATACTCCATCAAGTTTGAGACACTTTTGTGAACCTAGTTAATCTCTGAAAAACAGAGGTCCTGGCTATTTAAGCATATCAGTGCAGTGTTTTTATGTTAACTGAAGAAAAGTGAGTATCCATTACAATTTTTTTAAGATGATTAAGCAAAAATAAGCCAGGACTTAATGTGGATGCTTACCAAAATCTTTTGAAACTCTTAGAAAATTGCCCGTGTTTGATGAGAGGAATAAGTAAGGAACAACTCTCTGGTGATGTTTTCCCAAATGGCTTTTCGCTAAAGCTTGGGCTTGCCTTCTCAAAACTTTTAAATATGGCATAATTTTCATTGGCTACATAGCAGTTGAAGATGTATCATGGGACTGGTGTTGTGGCATAGCACATAAAAGCTGCTGCCTGCAATGCCTGCATCCCATCCCATAATGGGTGCCGGTTTGTGGCCTAGCTGCTCCACTTCGAATCCTGGTCCCTGCTAATAGCCTGGGAAAAGTAGCAAAAGATGGTCCAGGTGCTTGGGCCCCTGCTACCCATGTTGGTGACCTGGAAGAAGTTCCTGTCCCCTGGATTTGGCCTGGTTGGGACCCGGCTGTTGTAGCTGGGTGAACCAGCAGATGGAAGATACCTGTCTTTCCCTCTCTATCTTACTCCGTAAATAAATCTTTAAAAAACAAAACAAACAAACAAACAAAAAAAAGTATCATAACTTGAAGCAGTAGCCTGTTCATTGATGTTTAGGCAGTTTCTAGTTGTCATTAATTTGTAAGTGAAGAATATGAGTATGATGAACGTTCATGCATGAATATATTTGTATCTGGAAGTAAGATTACTAGTTAAAAAGCTATAGTTATTTAAAATATTCTAACTTTTCTGACCAGTTTACATTTGCAGTACTTTGACATATTTCAAATAAATTTTAACATGGTATTATAATTTTAAAAAAATCTTGATGATAACCAATATTTACTGGGCATTTTGAATGCGCCAGACAACTAAGCACATTGCGTGTATTAACTCACTCTTTTTGATACTTTACAAGACATATTAATAGCTGCATTTGTGGATAAGGAAAGATGACTGGTCATAGAGACAGCTTAAATGCTAAGCCAGGATTGAGCTAGGATTCAGTAGTACAGAACCATGTATTCAACAACTGTGTATTGTCTTTGCCCCTGCAGCATTGTGGCTAATTATAAATCCTGGTTTTGCTTTTATTTGAAAGTCTGAGTGGCTAAGAGAGGAAGAAGCAGGTCTTCCAACTTTGCTGGTTCATGCCCCAAATAACCTGCAACAGCTGGGATAGGAGATGGGCCAGGCTGAAGCCAGGAGCCAGGAACTCCATCTGGGTTTCCCACCTGGCTGGCAGGAATGCAGTCATTGGGCTGTCATCTGCTATCTCCCAGGTACATTAGCAGGAAACTAGACAGGAAGTGCAGAATAGCCACTATGTGACACAGAGATCCCAGGCAATGACTTAACCCACTGTGCCACAACACTTGCCCCTGTTGCTCTATTTTAGTCCAAGAAACTTTTATTAATGCTGTTCACTTGTAGATTGAAGTGAACTGAAGCTTATGCCTTTCCTGTGATTATATAACTGTGATCCTAGTTTATTTATTTATCAAAGATGATTTTATTTGAGAAGAAGAGACACAGAGAAAGAGTTCTTCAATCTGTGATTCACTTCCCAAATGGCCTCAATGGCTGGGCCAAAGCCAGGAACTCCATCCAGGTCTCCCACATGAGTGACGAGGACCTAAGCTCTTGGGCCATCTTCTGCCATTCCTAGGTGCACTAGCAGGAAGCTAGATTGCAAATAGAGCAGCTGTGACTAGAACTGACATTCATGGGATGCTGGTGTTGCAGGCAGCTGCTTAACCCACTGTTCCGCAACACTGACCAATCTTTTTTTTTTTTTTTTTGTAAGATGTATTTATTGTTTGAAAGGCAGAGTTACAGAGAAGCAGAGAAAGAGAGAGAGAGAGATCTTCCATCCATTGGTTCATTCCCCAAATAGATGCAGCAGCTGGGGCTTGGGATGATCCAAAGCCAGGAACCAGGAGCTTCTGGGTCTCCCACGCTGGTGCAGGGCCCAAGGACTTGGGCCATCTTCCACTACTTTCCCAGGCATAGCAGAGAGCTGGATCGGAAGTGGAGTAGCCAGGACCTGAACTGGTGCTCATACGGTATGCTGGCCCCTGGCTTATCTTTTTGTCTTCAGAGTGCATTCTATGCTTCCTGAGTTTTAGTTGTATTTCTCAGTAATAAAGCTTCTAATGAAGCGAAAATCATCTACACATCTTTGTTAATATAGGTATTACTTAAGCAAAGCAATATATTTGATTTACTTTGTCCTCTAAATATTCTCTTAATTTTTATTTATGAGGGGAGGGGAGGATCTCTACTAGTTTTCTTCCCAAACGCCTTAGCTGCAAACTCAATCCAGGTGTCTCATGTGAGTGGCTGGGATCCCAACTATTTGAGCCATCACCTGCTGCCTCCCAGAGTGTGCATTATCTGGAAGCCCAGGAGCTCTGATATGGGATGCTGGCCATCCCAAGAGGCATTTTAACACTACCAAGCAAAATGTGCACTGCAAATGCTATAACTCTTAAAAGGTTAGATGCAAATCTTAAATGTCTGTGCAGAAGTTCATTAAACCTTTTTAAGTCCCCTCTCCCCTTTTCTGTCCTGTGGTGGAGTGTTAGAAACATGAATCCTTTTTATTTAGACCAGATGTTTTTTGAGGGTTTTTTTTTTTTAGCTCTTTGTCCCATTATCTTTAAGATGTTTAGTCTTTGAACCATTTGCAACTTCAGTGTCTCTCTTGCTGGGCATTTTTCTATTTGCCTTATTAAACTATTTGCCATTTGCATTTTTGGGGCAGTTAAATACTTAAATAATTATTGAACACCTTGTAGCAGAGGAGGGATGAGAGAACCAAAGATGCTTGATGGCTTTTTTCAAAGATAGACCAGGATTCTCAAGTTTTGAATTGTGAGCCATTCATTGTATATTTATTAAGTTATTCTTTGGTTTTTCTTTACTGCTGATATCCTTCTCTTTATTAAGTCAGTTGAGTTGAGAGACTTCTATGCCCTCTGATTCGGCAGAAGAAAGGAGTACTTACTTATACATTCATGAAACTCCTGTCCCCTTTAAGTAAATTTATGTGGAATAAAATTACACAATTTAAACACATAGTTGGTCACCTTACCTTTATGTGAATGAAGAACTGTCTTAAAGTCAATGCTGAGTTTACTGTGTTATCTGTATTCTGCTTAGAGGAGTTACTGTTGTTCAGCTGATAAACCATTTTAGAAAATGAGTGTGTTGTCCTGCTCTGCTGTCCATATATGGCGCACAGGAAGCGTATCCTTTTATGTGTTCTAGGTAGGGAATTATGACATATTTCAGGGCTGGTAGATCTCCATGTTGCCTCACTGTTTCAAGTCTGGATCCAAACACCTGGCAAGTTAGTCTGCCACAGGGTTTAGTCGAAAGTGAACTGGGTTGCTAGAGTGAGCAAGCATAGATGATTTTTAGGTACAACTCTGTGACAAGCAGTGCTGCTTGTTAGGTTTCCTAGCATAGGTTATTTTAGAATTACCTTTGTGTTAGGGACCATCTCTAGCAGCTAGTAGTAGATGCCAGAATTGACTACTTAAGATCGACTCAAGTTCAATAAACTGACTACTTGCATAATTTTAACACGTTTTTAAAACAACTTAATAGTGTTTAGTGAAGCTCGTTTTTAACTTGGCTATATTTTGTTAATATGGTTGACTAAGCTGTGTGGGTTTATGGACTGTTTACAATATTCTGTTAAAGCTAAAATGCAAGAGTAATCAAAACAAAGGAATAAACTTTTTAAGTGTTCATTTTTGTTTATTTGAGAGAGAGATACTGAGATCTCTTCCATGTGCTGATTGACTTTCCAGGTACACACCACAGCCTGAGCTGAGCCAGGCTGAAGCCAGGAGGTGGGAACTTTGCCCAGGTCTCCCACGTGGGTGGCAGGGACACAAGTGCTTGAGCCATCAACTGCTGCCTTCCAGGGTGTGCATTAGCAGGAAGCTGGATCAGAAGGCAGAGGCAGGAATTGATAGACACTGTGGTATGGGATGTAGCTGTCCCAAGTGAAGGCTAACCTGTGCCACAGTGACTGTTCTCTGGAATAAAAGTTTTCATATTAATTTTTCTTTTCATAAGGAAGATACATGTATTTTCTTGTAAGTAATATACATGTATTGAGCAGATTATCCATTTATTGACTAAATAGGAGAGGGGGTTTTATTTGCAGGAGTCTGAATTCTTGTGTTTTCCTATGTTAAAGTTTACAGAAAAAAAAATCTTAGGCCTCATTAAGGAAGGAAAATGTTTCTGGTGGAGCTTGGACAATATTGTCATTACTTCTGATAGTTATGTAACCCATTGGATCTTATACCTGTTTATTCATTTAGTTGTTGGACACTTGCACTCTTTGTGACACTAATGCTGCCAGGAATATATTATATAAAAATTCAGATTCTGAACTCTAAATTTTTATTTTTAGGAAGGATCGAGATCGGGACCGGGATCGTGAAGATCGGTCCAAAGATCGAGACCGAGAACGCGATAGAGGAGATAGAGAGCGGGAGAGGGAGAAAGAGAAGGAGAAGGAATTACGAGCTTCGACGAATGCTATGCTTATCAGTGCTGGATTACCACCTTTAAAAGCTTCCCATTCAGCCCACTCAACCCACTCAGCACATTCAACACATTCAGCACATTCTGCTCATTCAGCGCACACCGGACATGCAGGGCACACCTCACTTCCACAGTGCATTAATCCATTCACCAACTTACCCCATACTCCTCGATACTATGACATTCTAAAGAAACGGCTTCAGCTCCCTGTGTGGGAATACAAGGATAGGTTTACAGATATTCTGGTTAGACATCAGTCATTTGTACTGGTTGGTGAGACTGGGTCTGGTAAAACAACACAGGTGAGTTAATGTATGCCATGGTACATAATTCTGTTGAAGTTTACTTATTTGTTGCTTATTTGATCCTAATGGTCATTCCCTTTGTTTGTCTTGTAGTATACCTTGAAGAATAGTTGATTTAATGTTTAGCACTTTTTGTGACTGCACCATTCCTTAAAAGTAGGAATCCTATAAAGACTACCTGTCTTCCTGCCTTTCCTAACTGTAAGAGAATAGCAGGCCTGACTTTTCTGACTTTTTTTTTTAACCTTAAGTATGACAGAGTGATGCTTTCCCACTTCCTTTAAGGGAATGCTGGTGTGGCAGGCAGCCACTTAGCTCACTGCACCACAGCACTGTCTGATCTTTGTCTTCAGAACGCATCATATGCTTCCTGTGCTTTATTATTTCTCAGTAATAAAGCTTCTGATGAAATGAATACCATCTGCATATCTGTTAGAATAGGTATTACTTCAACAAAATATGGTATGTTTGTGGGCACAAAGTATGTTTTGCCGGTGCTAGGCTAAACAGATGTGAACCACTGGAGTTTTTTTTTTTGTATTTGTCATTTCTTAAAATTTTTTTGAGCCATATAAATACTTTTTATTTAAGATTTATTTATTTATTTGAAAGGCAGAGTTACAGAGAGGCAGAGGCAGAGAGAGGTCTTCCATCTGGTTCATTCCCCATGTGGCCGCAATGGCCTGAGCTGCACTGATTCAAAGGCAGGAGCCAGGAGCTTCCTCTGGGTCTCCCACGCAGGTACAGGAGCCCAAGGACTTGGGCCATCTTCCACTGCTTTCCCAGGCCATAGCAGAGAGCTGGATCAGAAGTGGAGCAGCTAGAACTTGAACCAGTGTTCAGAAGAGATGCTGATGTCACAGGCTGTTTTAACCTGCCCTGCCACAATGCTGACCCAATTTTGTATTCTTTGGAAAAAAGAAAGTATTAGAAGGCATACAGTAAAGTCTCTATCTATGATTTCCATTTGTCTAGATAACTAACCCTGTCTGCAAAGCCATAGTTAATATAGTATCTTATTAGTAATTTATGGAATATTTTTCAATTACAAATGAGCTGTTATTAACTAGGCCTCTGCTGAAAGACATCTAGGCTTTTTTTTTTTTTTTTAAAGATGTATTTATTTAAAAGGCAGAATTAGAGAGGGAGATGGAAATCTTTATTCCCTAGATGGCCACAATGGCTAGGGCTGGGCCATGAACTTTCTCCAGGTTTCCCATGTGGGTGGCAGGGGCCCAAGTACCTGGGCTGTCTTCTGCCGCACTCACAGACATAATAGAGAGCTGGATCAGAAGTGAAGTATCCAGGACCCAGCCTGGCGCCCATATGGGATGCCGGCGCTGCAGGCGGCAGCTCAGCATGCTATGCCACAACACCAGCCCCCTGGACTATTCATAATGGTGGTTTTGAATGGGCACATACGTTAGTACGATAAATTCTCAGCAGTGGAAATTGCTGGGTCAGGAGATCATTTATAATTGTGATGCATGCAGTCAAATAACTTCCTACGGGGAGCATATCAATTTACCTTTCCATTAGCATGTGTGAAGACATGTGCAGGAAACTATTACAATGTACTACTGGACATTTAAGTTTTACAAAGCTGATAGTGAAAACTTATAAGTATAATTTTTAGTTTGCCATTTCTTATTGAGTGAGATTAATAATTTTTTCATATACTTGAGTCTGTACCATCAGTTAAACATTTTTTGGTTATAGAAGTAGTAGTCCCTGGCTGTTAAAGAAAATCTGGAAAATTCAGCAAAGCATTGAAGTGGTTTTAGTAATTATCCATCCCTGAGGCTGGTGTTACAGTACAGCGAATAAAGCTGCCACCTGTAGTGCTGGCCCCATGTGGACACTGCTTTGAGTCCTGGCCGTTGCACTTCCAATGCAGCTCCTTGGTATATGTGCTTGGTAAAGCAGCAAAAGATGGCCCAAGTCCTTGGGCCCCTGAACCCATATGGGAGATGCTGAAGTTCCTGGCTTCTGGCTTTGGCCTGGTCCAGCTCTAGCCATTGTGATCATTTGGGGAGTGAGCCAGCGGATGGAAGATTGATCGATCTCTCCCTCCGATCTCTCTGTAACTCTTTCAAGTAAATTTTAAGTTAAAAAATACCTAAAAAAATTGCTCATCATGCCATGTAGAGGTAACTGTTTCCTTCTGGTCTGTTTTCCCTGTTAATATTGCTATGGTGTATTTTTTTTTAATAAATTGTTGCAGTCAGTTTGTGCAAATTACATCAATTTGCTTTTTTTTTTTTTAAAGATTTATTGAGAGGTAGAGTTAGAGAGAAAGGTCCTCCATCTGCTGATTCACTCCCCAAACGGTCACATTGCTGGAGCTTGGTCAATCCAAAGCCAGGAGCCAAGAACTTCCTCTGGGCCTCCCACATTACTTCATGAGCCCAAGGATTTGGGCCTTCTCAGGCCATAGCAGAGCTGCCCCGGAAGAGGAGCAGTCAGGATATGAACCAGCACCCATATGGGATGCTGGCGCCACAGGCAGAGACTTAGCCCACTACGCCACAGCACCAGCACCCTTATCATGCATCTTTATAGTTGAGCATATTTTATGTACAGTCTATCTTTTTAAAGTTAACATATACCAAAATTCAATGTGAATCTTTCATGGAGACATTTAAGCTACAATCGTATCCAAAAGTGGAAGCTTTGATCAAAGTCAGTCTTAGTGGCTATGAGTTTTCTTTTTAAATGAAGAACTCAGTGGAGATGCTAGGAACAGAAATTGTTGAGGTTTTTAAAATGACTATTGAAAGGCCAGCGCCGTGGCTTAACAGGCTAATCCTCCACCTTGCGGCGCTGGCACACCGGGTTCTAGTCCCGGTTGGGGCGCCAGATTCTATCCCGGTCGCCCCCCTCTTCCAGGCCAGCTCTCTGTTATGGCCCGGGAGTGCAGTGGAGGATGGCCCAAGTGCTTGGGCCCTGCACCCGCATGGGAGACCAGGAGAAGCACCTGGCTCCTGGCTTCGGATCAGCGAGATGCGCCGGCCGCAGCGGCCATTGGAGGGTGAACCAACGGCAAAAAGGAAGACCTTTCTCTCTGTCTCTCTCACTATCTACTCTGCCTGTCAAAAAAAAAAAAAATCACTATTGAAATTTTAAAAATTTAAAGGAATACATGAAAGGCTGTGATAAAGTATTTTTATTAATTGCAAATATTTTACCACTTTGAGTAACAGGAGCACCCATTTTAGTAGTGCTTGGATAAAGGTAGGTTCTGCATACTTTACATATATGATTTCAGTTTTTTCTGTAGTCCTGCAAGAAGTTATTAATCACCCTTTTGCAGATGAGTAAAGTGAGGCTTAGATTTTTTGAGAAACTTAGAATTAATGAGTTAGTACATAGTTTTATTGATTTAGGCGGGCTTGGCATTTAAAACTATAGTCAATAATTTTTCGAGCTGCTATGTTGTGATAGGATGTGGTCAGCCTTATTTCAGATATGAGTTTATTAGCAGTTAGTATGGAGGCAGATCAAGGCAACTCACAGTAAGAGATATCTTTCTTCTGTTGGTTCATTCTCTAAATGTCCCTGGCCATTGGGACTAGGCCAGGAAAGGCCAGGAGCCAGAAACTCTGGGTCTCCCATGTGGATGGCAGGGACCCAACTACTTGAGCCATTACCTTTTGCCTTCCAGGGAGCATATTAATGGGAACTGGAATTAGAAGTAGAGCTGGGATATGGACCCCAGGCACTCCGAAATGGGATGAGGGGGTCCCAAGTGGCATTTTAACCATTGAAATGTAATATTAAACTGTAATATTGTAAAACTGTAATTAAACTGAAATGTAATAATGGTACAGCAACCAATGCTCATTAGATGTCATGTTCGAGTAGAAAAATACCCCACATTTCCTATAGCTTTAGTTATCTGATAGTTTAGGAAGCTTTGATGGAGACCAAATACAGGTGTCTTTCCTGTGGCAAGGGGATTCCTGACATGTGGGCATTTAAATTTTTCCTGTTTTCCTTTTTCTAGTTAGTGTCTAATTTCTATTGGTATTGAAACAGGGAACAAATGTCCTGATATCCTGGCAACCAACCTGTGCCTGGGGTGCCGCCCCACCCCCCCACCCCCACACACACTTTGGCTGTCCTTCAGCGAAGAGTTGCTGCTGTATGTCCTATTGAATTTGAGACTAGCAATTACTAAAATTGACTTTTTAAAGATTTGATTTATTTGAGAGGTAGAATTACAGGCAGTGAGAGGGAGAGACAAAGGTCTTCTGATTCACTCCCCAAATGGCCGCAATGGCCAGAGCTGTGCTGATCCGAAGCCATGAGCTTCTTCCAGGTCGCCCACGTGGCTGCAGGGGCCCAAGGACTTGGGCCATCTACTGCTTTCCCAGGCCATAGCTGGATTTAGAGAGCTGGATTGGAAGGGGAGCAACTAGGACTAGAACTAGTGCCAGTATGGAATGCCGGTGCCTCAGGTGAAGGATTAACCTGTGCCACAGTACTAGCCCCCAAAATTGACTTTTAAGACAGTACCTAACGTGTTGTGATTGTTCATACTGCTCCTGGGGGGAAGAGGATATGGATGCTAAAGAGTTAGGTGTTAGGAGTTAGATTCTGCTTGTTTACAAAACAAATTTGAATTGAATGAAAAGATAGAGCTTTATAGCTACAAGGGGATAAGATTTATACTTTACATGTATTTTGTAGCTCAGATTGTATATAAATTTGAGTTTTCCTTTTCATAAAATGTTTTTGGGAACATTTGTTAACAGTAAAATTTATTGTAAATTGGCCTTTGTTTTTTCTTATATAGAGAAATACTTAAATTATATAGGACATTTTACACTGTTGAGCATATCCACTCAGGAGTGAAACTATGTCATATCAGCATTACATATGACCCTTGCCTTAGGGAGCTCAGGTTGTAACTTTTTGTGTCATAAATAACTTTGTTGTCTACGTAATTGAATTTTGTTTTAAGTTATTGGAATGAGATAAAGTGCCTTATGTTAAATATACTTCATTGACAGGCAGAGAAGAATTAACTTTAAATGTGAAATTATTTGACAGATTCCTCAGTGGTGTGTGGAGTATATGCGATCATTACCAGGACCCAAGAGAGGAGTTGCCTGTACCCAGCCCCGGAGAGTGGCTGCAATGAGCGTGGCCCAGAGAGTTGCTGATGAAATGGATGTGATGTTGGGCCAGGAAGTTGGTTACTCCATTCGATTTGAAGACTGCAGTAGTGCAAAAACCATTCTTAAGTAAGTATCTGTAAAAATGGTTGCTTTCTTTGTAGGTTTCTGTCACTAGTTAAAGAGACTGATAGTAGAGGCTGAAGTTAACCAAATTCAAAACAGATTAATCCAAAGTAAGCCTTGGACTTGCTGGATGCTTTTTAATATGTAATCTTTTTATTAGTATTAATATATGTAGCTATTCAGTAGAAATTAAGGTCAGATTTTTGTTACTTGATGTTGTATCTTAGGTGAAATGTTACTGCTTGTTGTAGTTGTACTCTGATGAATTATTTAAATGATAAAAAATGTAGTGATACATAGTAGTAAAGACAGCTACTTTTAGAAAATTATGTGTGGGATGGGATATAACTTATGTGGGATAGAGGAAACAATATTATGCAGCTCCTGTTGTGCATATGTAATGAGCTGAAAGGAAGAGATCTTTGTTGCATAATACACTCTTGGTGCCTCCCTGAAGTCCTGGTTCTTTATAGTGGTATATGCAATTGACTTCCCTGTTGAGTTTCTTTGTAATAGCTTGACATTACTAGTTTTTATTTTTTTGTCACAGTTGAATTCTGCATAAATAGTGATACATGTTGCCTGGTTATTTTAAAAATCATATTTGCTACTTGTTGCTTCTGCTTACTGCCTATTTATGTTAATTGAACATAAAAAATGACTTGTCAGAGTGGGCATTTGGAGCAGCTGTTGAGATGCCATGTGGGATGCTCACATCAGAGTGCTTGGGTTTGTGTCCCTGTTTGGCTTTTGACTCCAGCTTTCTACCCGTGTGTACCTTAGGAAGCAGCAGGAGAGAGCTCCACTGCTTAGGTCCCTGCCACCTATATGGACACTTGAATTTAGTTCCTGGCTTCTGGCTTTGGCCTGGCCCAATCCCAGCTGCTGTAGGCATTTCGGGAGTGAACCAGCAGATGGAAGATAAATCTCTGTCTCTCTGCCTTTCAAATAAATCAGCACATAAGTTAAATTTTTTTTTAAAAAAATTTACCTTTTAAAAAAGCAGTGTGTCTCAATTTTCAAAAGTACATTTTGAAACAAAACACGTGAGCCAGCACATGAATCTTGGATGGCAGAGAGAGCTACAGTACTAGGAGACCGTTGTGAGAAGAGTCTTGCTCATCATTTAGTTTTCTTTAAGCTATATTTTGTAGAAATTTTCAAATGTATGCAGAAGCTGAGTAACAGAATGACTTATGAATTTATCACCTATCTTTACCCATACCAATTTTGTTTCATTCATATCCCAATCTTTTTCCTATTCCATAGTATTTCGAAGCAGATCCTAGACATCATATATTTCACATTTAAATAATTTAGTATGTATCTTTCAGAGATAGTTTAAAATAAAACCATATCACCACTTAAAAAAATTTCTTTAATCAGAATATTGACTTCCAAGATTTCTGTCATTTTTCTAGTTTGATCTCATTCTATTGTATTAATTCACTTTCATATTTAACAGTAGTTGAATTTTAAAATACCTAAGCCATTTTATGATGTTGTGAGGCTTATTTTTGAATGAAACTTTTTTTTTAGCAGTTTGTTTATTTGAAAGGCAGAGTTACGGAGAGGCAGAGGCAGAGAGGGATAGAGGTCTTACATCTACTGGTTCACTCCTCATATGGCCACAATGGCCAGAGCTGTGCTGATTCGAATCCAGGAGCCAGGAGCTTCCTCCAGGTCTCCTATGCTGGTGTTGGGGCCCAAGGAACATCTTCAACTGCTTTCTCAGGCCGTAGCAGAGAGCTAGATTGGAAGTGGAGCATCCGGGACTCGAACCGGTTACCATATGGGATGCCATAGCTGCAGGCACTGACTTTATCCGCTACACCACAGTGCCGGCCCCTGAATGAAACTAATTTCATTGAATAAATCCTTTTAATTTAATGAGAGTAAATTGTTGATCACTTGTAATTATAGAGTAATTTGAAAATTAGTTACATGAGCAAAACCATAACTTTTCTTTTTGAGACGGAAGACAGGGTGCACCTCTCTAGTGCCTCAGTCCCACAAATGTCTGTGATGACTGAGGCTGGGCCGGGGACTGTGTATTTTTGTTGCCTCCAGGATCTGCATTGCAGAAAGCTGTAATCCAGTTCCAGAGCTGAGAATGGAACACATGCACTGTCATGTGGGACATTAATGTGTTAACTGCTAGGCCAAATGCCTGCTTTCCATATTTCATTTCTTTTTTTTGACAGGCAGAGTATAGTGAGAGAGAGAGAGAGACAAACGTCTTCCTTTTTGCCGTTGGTTCACCCTCTAATGGCCGCTGCGGCCGGCACATCATGCTGATCCGGAGCCAGGTGCTTCTCCTGGTCTCCAATGCAGGTGCAGGGCCCAAGCACTTGGGCCATCCTCCACTGCACTCCCGGGCCATAGCAGAGAGCTGGCCTGGAAGAGGGGCAACCGGGATAGAATCCGGTGCCCCAACTGGGACTAGAACCCGGTGTGCCAGTGCCGCAAGGCGGAGGATTAGCCTGTTGAGCCACGGCGCCGGCCCATATTTCATTTCTTAATGCTACTTTAAACTGCAGGTACTATCATAGACTGGAGGGAAATAAAGGATGCATTTTATTCATTATAAGGGATATCATTCTGACATTTCACTTGCTGTGTACTGAATTTGTCTTGGCAAGCCACAGTTAAGAATTTGAGAACAAGATATGAGAAAGTTAGAGTGTTGGGACTGTATTGATAATCACAGGGAGTGGAGAAAGAGTAAGCTTTCAAAAATTGTATGCTTGTGAAAGATCGTGGTTTAGTTAATAGCATGTCAAGTAACATAAATTGACAGGGTTGCTCACAGCGAAAATACCTGTGGAATTGTGTTATTTATTTATTTTTTTAAGATTTCATTTATTTATTTGAGAGGTAGAGCTATAGACAGAGGCAGAGACAGAGAGAAAGGACTTCTTTCCGTTGGTTCACTCCCCAAATGGCCACAATTGCCGGAGCTGCGGAGCCAGGTGCTTCTTCCCAGTCTCCCATGTGGGGGCAGGGGCACAAGCACTTGGGCCATCTTCTGCTGCTTTCCCAGGCCACAGCAGAGAGCTGGATGGGGAGAGGAGCAGCCGGGACTAGAACCATCGCCCATATGGGATGCTGGCACACAGACGGAGGATTAACATACTGTGCCAGGGCGTCGGCCCCAGAATTGTGTTTTCTTAGGAAGCATTTCCCAGAGGTTATAACTCAACTTTTTAAAAAACTTAACTGTGTAAGCATATTGGAAATAAATGTTAGAGGTAGTTGAAGAGCTAGGAGCTAGCTGGAATTGCCTTTAAGTGATATTAGTAAGAGGATGTATTATTACTGCAAGTTATTTCAAAAAGAAGTTTAAAAAAATTTCAGGTGTAGCGCGACCACATTTTTTTTTTAAATTAATTAATTCATTTGAAAGGCAGAGAGAGAGATCTTCCATCCACAGGTTCACTCCCCAAATGTCTGCAGTGGCCAGAGCTGGGCCAGTCTGAAGCCAGGAGCCAGGAATTTCCTCCTGGTCTCCCATGTGGGTGCAGGGGCCCAGGACTTGGGCCATCCTCTGCTGCTTTCCCAGGCTATAGCAGAGAGCTGGATCGGAAGTGGAGCAGCCGGAACTTGAACCGGCACCCATATGGGGTGCCGGCACTGCAGGCCGGGTTTTCCTGCTACACCACAGTGCCAGCCTCAGCTTTTCCACATTTAATAGGAAGAGAGCTAGTAAAGAGTTTTTTTTTTTTTTTGGACAGGCAGAGTGGATAGTGAGAGAGACAGAGAGAAAGGTCTTCCTTTGCCCTTGGTTCACCCTCCAATGGCCGCTGCAGCCGGCGCATCTCGCTGATCCGAAGCCAGGAGCCAGGTGCTTCTCCTGGTCTCCCATGCGGGTGCAGGGCCCAAGCACTTGGGCCATCCTCCACTGCACTCCCGGGCCATAGCAGAGAGCTGGCCTGGAAGAGGGGCAACCGGGACAGAATCCGGTGCCCCGACCGGGACTAGAACCTGATGTGCCAGCGCCGCTAGGCAGAGGATTAGCCTGTTGAGCCACGGCACCGGCCCTTTTGTGAACAGTGAGAGAGAGAGAGACAGAGAGAAAGGTCTTCCTTTTTGCCATTGGTTCACCCTCCAATGGCCACTGTGGCCGGCATACCACGCTGATCCGAAGCCAGGAGCCAGGTGCTTCTCCTGGTCTTCCATGAGGGCCATGAGGGTGCAGGGCCCAAGCACTTGGGTCATCCTCCACTGCCTTCCCGGGCCATAGCAGAGAGCTGGCCTGGAAGAGGTTGCGACCAGGATAGAATCTGGCGCCCCAACCGGGACTAGAACCCGGTGTGCCGGCGCTGCAAGGCGGAGGATTAGCCTGTTAAGCCACGGCACCGGCCAGTAAAGAGTTTTAACTACCGGGAATGCTTTGTAAGTGCAATGTTTTATGGGTCTGTGGATATATTTTGTAGATTTACTAGCTTGCTTTTTTTTTTAAAGATGTGTTTGAAAGGTAGGTTTACATAGACAGGGAGAGACAGAGTGAATCGTCCCCTGATTGACTCCTTAAGTGGCTGCAATGACCGGGATTGGGCCAAGGTGAAGCCAGGAGCCTGGAACTTAATCCACGTCTCTCATTTGGTTGGTATAAGGGGCCCAAGCACTTGGACCATCTTGTGCTTTCGCAAGTACATCAGCAGGGAGGTAGATCAGAAATAGAACACTAGATGTGTGACATGAACCAGCACCCAGATAGGATGCTGTCATTGCAGGTGGTGGCTTAACCGCCTACTCCATGAAGCTGGCCCCTGTTATCTCTTGTGGAGAACCCAGATGTTAAAAACAGCTAAAGCATTGACTTGCTGAAGATCAGTTACATAGTCAGTTGAGTGGGCAGAGTGACTACATCAGGCAGCCACCCTCCATTAGCTGCCTTTGGTAGAGGGCATAAAATGCATAGATGTTCACTGTGTAGTCAGAGGAGCTTTAATTTTCACTGTAGAAGGATACTAAAGAGAACTAGCTTGTGAAGATTCCACTTGAGCTACTTGGAATTTGGCCATAGTTTGGGAGTGCTCTTTATATAACTCAGTGTTATTTTTAATTTGTTCCTATACAGATTAAGGGTACAAAGATAGTTTCTTCACTGTTTGGACACATGTATAAATTCTAGCTTTGATAGTGTGCTATGTACAGAGGATTGGATCTAATATCTTAGTGCATACTGTTGTAGTCTTACGTAGTTGTCTCCAATTAGCATGTTTACAAAGCTGCTGTTGGTAATTTTTTTTTTTTTAAAGATTTATTTATTTGAAAGGCAGTAAAGTTAGAGAGAGGGTTTTGTGTGTGTGTGTTTGTATGTGTGTGTGTGTGTCTGTCTGTCTTCCATCTACTGGTTCACTCCCCAGATGGCCACAATGGCTGGAGCTGGGCTGATCTGAAGCCAGGAGCCAGGAGCATCTTCCACGTGTCCCACGCAGGTTCAGGGGCCTAGGGACTTGGGCCATCTTCTGCTGCTTTCCCAGGCCGTAGCAGAGAGCTGAATCAGAAGTGGAGCAGCCAGTGCCCATATGGGATGCCAGCATTGCCGGTGGAACCTTACTGGCTACACCACAGGACCAGGCCCCCCTGCAGTGGACTTCTCTAAGAATCACTTTTTAAAGACGTTCATTCTTCAGTTTTTTGAGGGCTTCCATAATTCTTAGTAAAGAAGACACGTTGATAATCTTGAGCCTATAGGAAAGCATAGTATTTAAAGATGTTAATTTTAATTTGGTAGCTGATTTCGTTGGTATGTTAGGTGATACTTTAATATTTTTCCCAATCTGAAAAATTACTTGATGTTGAAGGAATCCAATTACCTGTGCTAGTAATGTTTAGTTATTCATTGAGCTGTTGATTGAGTCCTTTGTGTTGAGAAGTCCTAGGGATAATAATAAAAGTAAATCTAGTCTTTGTTCTCAAAACAGATTTGAAACAAAACTATAAAGTTGTGATTAGGCTTCTGAAACAGAATTTTGTGATTAAATGAATGATTCCATAATTCAATTTCGATTGGATAAGAGAAACTGGAATTTAATTTGAGGCCTGAGTTGAAAGTAATGGCTAGTTGGAACAGGGACTAAGGTCCAAGATGAGAACTTTCCAGGCATGTAAATCATTTTCTTTTTCTGAAGGGAAAAATTAGATTTTTTACTTGAGAAGGTATTTTTTAATTTTTTTTTTATTTTTTGGGCCAGCATTTCCATGATAGATCAGTTTTGAGATGTTAAAGGACTAGATTATGGTCTGAGTATGGGATGGTCAACGATAGTTATTTTCTCCCTTACTGACTAGATGATAAATCTTTGGGAACTAAGTTTGTGTCTGTGTACTATCCTTCCCCCTTGTTTTTAAATTTGAGGATATTAAAGGGATAATAGAAGAATGTGTAATTTGTTATTGCAGTGTAGAGTGTAGATGAATCTTAAGCGTAATTATGAGAAACGGATATATTTTTCATGGAAAACGTTCTCTGATTTTGTTACAAACTTAGTGCAGGAAGTTTATAGTGAGAGTGTGATTTAGTGTACTAATTAATTAGCCTTTTATTCTGAAATCTTTGACTTTGGGATACTGGATTCACTTATTTTGGAACCATTGGAAAAGCCAGAGACCCAATGTGGGGTAATGTTTATGAAATACAAATGTTTGAGCTCTTAGGATCATGTGTTAGACTATGCACCATTGTGACATGTATCTTAATGTAATTTAAGAAAATGTTGTTAGAAAGCTAAGAAAAGTTGGACAGGATGTGGCTGAAATGTATAATTGAATGGAGAAATGAGCAGTCCTAGATTTCAGGGAGTGATAACTGCCCCATCTAAAGCTTGAGGGAGAAATTTTTTTTTTTTTGGGTGGGGGGAGGTAAAATAGCAAGGTTTATTAGGAAGGGACATCTGTAAGGACGGATGGGCACCTCTCCAGACAGAGCCTGAGAGACTGAGGAGGAAGGAGTGGAGAGATTACACCTGACCAGGCCAGGCGGGCGGCTCAGCAAAGATGCAGAGAGCTGAGCGCACAGTCCAGTTGAGGCTGGGGGTTTTTAAGGAGATGGGTCTTGCTTCCCCACCTCTGCTCCTCTTGGAACAAAGGGCTTTTTGGATGTAAATAGAAAAACTTCTCTTTAGGTCTGAAACAAAGGACTTTATGAATGCAAATGTTATCAGAGGGGAGGAAGGGAGCAGGGTGTTTGAGATGCAGATACTAGGCTGCACCTGGGAGAACATACCAGTCAAGAATTGCTAATGCACAGAACCCAGATCATAAACCTGGAGATTTTTAGTAAATCTCAAAAAGGCATATAAGGTAAAAGAAGAGAAAAACAAATAGAAGAGGCTAAAACAAGCACTGCTACCTTAGGAGCTGGATAGTACAGAACCTGTTAGGGTTGACGCTGGGAATATTACTAGGGATTGTCATAACAAATTTCCTGGGGGCCCTGGAAATGACATTCCTGAAGCAGTTTTGCATAAGGACTACTTGGAGATTGCAGAGTGGGTTACCAACAGGGCAATCTCCTTTAAAAATTGATGACTTGAGAAGAATAAAAAAGAAATGGGATCGCAGGCCCATAGCCTCTAGGGTTACAGTGCCTGAGCTGTGTCCTAGCTCTACCACTTAATTAACTTTACTATGCTTATTGCTTTTTCAGTAGATGGAATTGATACTAACTACCTCAGAAGGTTGTTCTAAGACCAAATATGTTAATTTGTACAACTCTTGAAGAAATTCCTGGTTCTCAAGTTAGCAGTGTTTGAGTCAACTCTGCTGACTATTGGCTGCTGCTGGCAATAGTATTAGATTTCCATTTGGGAAATTACTGGGTCTTATCAACTCGTTAACCCAACCTGAAAGGTATTTACAAGACCAGTTTAATAAGGTTCTTTAATTGAATTATTACTAGGGCGTGCTAGTTTGAATTCATCCTTGACTTGACTTGTCACTATGGAATGAATGCATTTCAAATATTGTTTCAGGAATGAAGCTAAGAGGTGAAAACAGGTATACTTCATTTACTTTTTATTTTTTTAAAGATTTATTTTACTTTCTTGAAAGGCAGAGCTACAGAGAGAGGGAGAGACAGAGGTCTTCCATCCACTGGCTTACTCCCCAAATGACTGCTGGGGCTGGGGCTGGGCCAGGGCCAGGGCCAGGCTGAGGCTAGGAGCCAAAAACTTCATCCAGGTCTCTTAAGTGGGTGCAGAAAGGGGCTCAGGGACTTGGGCTGTACTCTGCTGCTTTCCTGGGTGCATTAGCAGAGAGCTGAAACGGAAGTGGAGCAGCCGGGACTCAAACCGTGCTCACATGGGGTTCTGGCATTGCCTGCTATCGCAACAGTGCTGGCCCCAACATGTGTACTTTAAAGACTATTAATTATACAAACCATTGTGAGTTAATTTATTGAACATCTAATTCATGTGTGGCACATAAAGGTAGAAAGAGGTAGAAATAAAGGAGGAATATGGTTACTTATCATTTAAAAAGCTCCTGCCAGAGACAGTAAAAAGTTGCTGTAGTTACCCTTGAAGTAGAATTCTATTGGCTTTTTAAATTCGTAGAAAGCTAACTTGATTTTCTGAAGTTCTGCATATATTACTGCATTGACCTTTGTGTTTGTACTTAAGCACTTGCAAAGGATTATTTATAGAAGGCTTTCTTTGTTTACACAGTGCCAGTACTTGCAAAATACTCAGTATAACCATACATGCATTCCAGCTTTCTGTAAATACTTTGAGGATAAAAGCATTTCCTTCAAAATTTGTGAAAATTTGAAGAATGGTTAGTTAGTATATTCCTTTAAAAAGATTTATTTATGTAAAAGACAGTATGACCAGGGAAGAGAGTGTGAACCCATACGCATGCTGTGCTTCCATCCAGTTCATGCCTCAAATGTCTGCAACAGCAGGGGTTGGAGCTCCATCAGATCATGGGAGCATGTAGGCGGCAGGGACTCAAGTACTTGAGCTAACATCTGTTGCTTCTTCCTAGGCACATTACCAGGAAACTGGATAGCCAAGACTTGAACCAGTGCTCTGATATGGGATGTGGGTGTTATAAGTGGCAGTTTAACCTGTTGCACAACAATATCTGCCTCAGCATATTCTGAAACAAATGTTTTTTTTTTACATTGTTAATTTCTGAGGCATTTCTATCTAACTGTGAAACACACGAAATGCATTTTAGCTATTTGCCATAAACAAAGCTGTATGACTAAATGGTCTTGAGCATTTCTGGTGTGAATCTGTACCTAGTACAAATAGGGTTTGATATTTTATTTTATTTTTTTTTTGTCTCCCTTATATTGGCAAATTAAGACACTGGAGATTTCAGAGGACTCAAAATGTTTATGTGGTCATTTACATCTAATAATTCTCATGTATACCATGCTACATACTCCTGTTACACTGGTTGTTGTGGGTGGTTATAGTAAATTAGTGTTGCTCATATTAATGTTGTTGCAATGAATATACCAAATTGATAAATTTGATTTGTATAAATCTTTATTATTCCTTTATCGATGAAAGGAATATTAAGTATAGAAAGGAATGTTAGTACCCTGTTAGTACCCCTGGCTCTTCGCTGCCTTGACTAGGAGGTGAATTCTGATGCTGGTAAGGTAGTTTAAATGTATAAGTGTCATAGGAGGAAGTATTGAAAGGTTGAATAGGATTGAATTGAAAGGATGGAGAGACTTAGAAAGGTTGACTCAAAGTGGCCAATAACATAGAATTGTTTCTTGGTAGATGACTTAGGTTTTCAGTAAGACTGAAGTGCAGGTTCTTAATTCACAGTATACTTAATGTCTCATGAATTTTTCTCATGGTACACCAGGCTGTAAGAAAGAACTCAGGATTTCATTTGTTAATAGTTGAGTCCTTGGAACTTAGTATTTATCCCTTTCTAAAGGAAAAAAAAATAAAACTACACATAGCATTGAGACAATCTATTTCTTGTTAAGTCATGTGCCTGGCTTGGTGAGCACTGTAGTTCCTCAAAGCTTGTGCTCAGATTGAATGCTGCCACGCTTACTTCCCATTGTACATGGATGTTTTGCCCACTTGGCTTTTTATCACAGCAAGTACCAAAAAATCTAGCTTCACAAATATGACATCAGAAAGAACATACGGTCTACTTGTGAAACTCTGAGCTTCCTTTCACTGTAGATTCTGTTTGTCCTATATGTTGAATATGGAAAACAGTCACAGAAACTGTTTCCACCCATTAAGACTAGAAACAAATTTATTCCTCCCTAGATTTAGGTTATCTTTTAACATATTGAGTCAACAATTTGCTGTATCTAAGTAGTTTATTCTGTTGGCTATGGATATGACTTGAGATTTGATAAAAGTGGTGTAAACCTGATATTGGAGGGACTGCAATGGGTGGCCCAGGGTAGGGAGGCGGGCTTGGGGTATTATACATAGATTCTCATCAGGAGGTGTTAATATTGGGAACAAAACGTCTTTGTTTTTGTAAACTGCTTGCTTGCATGGTTCAGGGTCACTGGAGGTTGTCTTTACATAACTTCACATAATTAAGTAAATTGATAAATATATTGTAAACTATAGAGTGTTTCAAAAGTATTTATCCCTTATAACTTAAAGAAGTTATATAACACAAAGCTTGTTTATGGAAGGCAAATTAATGCAAGTTGGCTTTATTTAGTAGAGGCATTCAGATTTGAGTGAGTCAACTTGATTGTATTAATTTAATTTAAAAAATTTAAAATATACCTTAACATAGAATCCATACATTACTTTTCAGTCTTGCCATTTGGCCAGAACCATTTTGTTGAATAGGGGCCCTTTGGAGTTCCAATTTGGTACTAAGAGTCTGGTTGTTAAGCAGAATTAAAAATTTTAAACACAGAAACACTCAGGGTTTTTTTTTTTTTTTTTTTTTTAAATTGAAGAGAATAGAGTTTTTTGTAATCCTAGAAATTCAAACCTCTTCATGTTTTGTGTGTGTGTGTGTGTGACTAATCTTTTTCTGATGTATACAACTTGGGTACGTATATATGGAAAAAATTGAAATCTATGCAGTTTTTTCATACTACTACACATTATTAACTTTTTTTTTTTTTTTTTTTTGGACAGGCAGAGTTAGACAGTGAGAGACAGAGAGAAAGGTCTTCCTTTTTCCGTTGGTTCACCCCCCCAAGTGGCTGCTCCGGCCAGTGCGCTGCGCTGATCCGAAGCCAGGAGTCAGGTGCTTCCTCCTGATCTCCCATGCGGGTTCACGGCCCAAGCACTTGGGCCATTCTCCACTGCCTTTCCAGGCCACAGCAGAGAGCTGGACTGGAAAAGGAGCAACCGGGACAGAATCTGGCGCCCCGACCAGGACTAGAACCCGGGGTACTGGCACCGCACGCTGTGCTGGCCAGGTCTTTATGGTTTTAATTTGCATTTCTTTTGTATGAGACTAAACACCTTCATTTTTTTTTTTTTTAATGGAATGCTTCACGAATTTGCGTATCATCCTTGTGCAGTGGCCATGCTAATCTTCTCTATATCGTTCCAATTTTAGTATATGTGCTGCTGAAGCGAGCACAACACCTTCATTTTTTTACCAGTCATGTGTGAGATTTTTTTTTGCATCAGATTATCGTTTCTCTCGTGCTTCTGAAAGGATTGCTACCTGGTTGACAGGTAGTAAAGCACTATTTTAAAATGCATCTTAGTTTCGTGAGACATTAAGTTTGACAAAATGTGCACTTCTGTAGAATTGACAAAATTTGTAGCCGGCTTTGTGCCCAACTTTGTGGCATAGTGAGTAGAGCTGCCACCTGCAATGCTGGCATCCCATATGGGCACCATCTTGTCTCCTGGCTGCTCCACTTATGATCCGGCTTCCTGCTGATGGCAGGAATGGCTCAAGTGTTTGGGCCAGTGCTACCTATGTGGGAGACCTGTAAGAAGTTTCTGGTTTCTGGCTTCTACCTGGCCCATTGTTGGCCATTGCAGCCATCTGGAGAGTGAACCAGTGGGTGGAAGATTTCTTTCTCTCTGGCTTTTTCAAATGAATGTCTTTAAAAAATTGACAGAATTTGATAGCTTTTCATATTTGTCCTATCATTCTATTGATTGGCTGTACTTTTTCTTATTAATTTATAGAAGCTCTTTTTTAAAGGTTTATTTTATTTATTTGAAAGAGTTATGGAGAGAGATAGAGACAGAGAGAGATCTTCCATCCTCTGGTTCATTCCCAAAATGGCTGCAGCAGCTGGAGCTGGGCTGATCAAAACCAGGAGACATGAGCTTATTCTTGGTCTCTAACATGGGTGAGGGGCCCAAGGATTTGGGCCATCCTCTGCTGCTTTCCGAGGCACATTAACAGGGAGCTGGATTGGAAGTTGAGCACCCAGGACTTGAATTAGTGCCCATATGGGATGCTGGTGCTGCAGGTGGTGGCTTTACCCACTATATCATGGTGCTGGCCCCTGTAGAAGCTCTTACAATCAGCATGAACTCCAGTTTTTACTTGTTTCTTAACTTTATGAGACATGTGATACAGAAATCGGACTTTTGACTAGGAATTTAATTATCTTTTTATGACATCTAGGTTTATTGTCATGTCCTGCCCCAGATGGCTTTAAATAATTAAATCAATGTAACCTATTCTTTTATGTTTTAAACATCTTTGATCAACCTGGAATTTGTAGGAATGGTTCTTAGGTTCAGGATAAGTTTTCAAGGAATTTTCTCTTACCACTTCCCTTACCCTTGCCCCAAATACCCTAACACAAAATTATGGGGAATTAATTCCCTACATGCACAATATCTCCTGTCCTTAGATGTATTAGTGACATGAAACAGGTAACCCTATTTGCATTATCTCAGGAGTAAACAATAATCTCCTTGTTAACTTCAACAGAGCTCTTGCTTCCTTTTACTCCACCCTTCCAAACAGATTGGTCACTGTTAAAAAACAGTATTGATGTGATAGTTACACCTTACTATTCCATTTCCCAGTCTTTCTGTATACTCAGTAACTATTCGTTTCAACATGGAATCCTTGTGCACTATTTTTTAAGACCTCTTAATTAGCAAGTCAGCTTGGTCTGTGTAATCTCAACAATTGGCATACTTATTTAAAGTTAGTATGTTCGGCTAGATCAAGTTCAAGTATTCATAGTATCTATGAATGTGACCTTATTTTAAGAATCTTGGCAGATATAATTAAATTTCACATGAAGGAAGCCTAGATTTAGGACAAGTCCTAAATCCAAAAGTTCGCTGTCCTTGAAAAAAAAGAGAAGAGGGAATTTTAGACACAAATGAGAGAGAAAAGAAGAGCCAGGGGAACCTAGAGGCAGAGACAGGAGCTACAATGCTAAAACAAAGGGATGACAAGCACTGTCACAGCCACCCTAATAAACAGAATCATGAATGGACCTTCTCTATCAGAGCCTCCAGGAGGAATTCACCCTGCCTATCCACTGGCTGAAATTCCAGCCTCTAGAATTGTGAAGGAAAGTTTCTGTTGTTAATTCCAAGCCACTAAAGAAAAAGATGCCTGATGGCTCTGCTATACTGCCAGATGTGGAAGGAAGAAAGGAGGGGAGTCACCTGATAGAGAACACAGGAAAAGGCAGAACCAGGGGCTGGTGGTCCTATAGAAACTATAACACATTTCCTTAAGATTTACTAATGAAACACTGACCCAGGTTAAGTAAGGAGTAAGTCAGGACAATAGAGAATCACAATAATAAAGCTGATGTTTTATAACTTTGAAGTCTGGATAATGCATTAGTAAACAAAAATGTTTCAGGATAGTCCAACTCTCATTTTACTGAGTGCCCTGCCTATTTACTGTGTTTTCTAACAGTTTGGGGGTCAAGATTCACTTAAAAAGTCATTAGCATCATCTGGGAACTTATTACAAATATAAAATTTGGGTCTCATCCCAAATCTGCTTAATCAGAAAGTTTCAAGGTGCTGATAGCAATCTGCTCTAACAAGTTTTCTGGTGATTTTGGTGTTCATTAAAATTTAAGAAGCTCTAGTCTAAATTAAGTTAACCAAAAGGCAGTTTAACAGTGTTGGCTGGCGCCGTGGCTCACTAGACTAATCCTCCGTCTTGTGGCGCCGGCACACCGGGTTCTAGTCCCGGTCGGGGCACCAATCCTGTCCCGGTTGCCCCTCTTCCAGGCCAGCTCTCTGCT
The DNA here is from genome assembly GCF_033115175.1 of Lepus europaeus. Classification (NCBI taxonomy): domain Eukaryota; kingdom Metazoa; phylum Chordata; class Mammalia; order Lagomorpha; family Leporidae; genus Lepus; species Lepus europaeus. The sequence continues at coordinate 71,960,750 of NC_084842.1, forward strand.
GTGGCCAGGGAGTGCAGTGGAGAATGGCCCAAGTGCTTGGGCCCTGCACCCCATGGGAGACCAGGAGAAGCACCTGGCTCCTGCCATCGGATCAGCGTGGTGTGCCGGCCGCAGCGCGCCTACCGCGGCTGCCATTGGAGGGTGAACCAATGGCAAAAGGAAGACCTTTCTCTCTGTCGCTCTCCCACTGTCCACTCTGCCTGTCAAAAAAAAAAAAAAGTGTCTGATGTGGTAAAAACACTGTTCAGCTTTCTAACTGACTGATTAATTAAAAAAAACCAAAAACCCAACATACTTTAAGTATTTTTTGTAATAGACACATGCAGGTTACTACAGCTGATTACCACTTGACATAACCAATTCACATTTGAAAAGCACAGTAATCTCCTGTAATAGTTACTTATAGTTGCAATTTTTTTTGAAACATCCAAGTGTACAGTTCATAGTAAAATCACAAGTAAGGAATAAAGATCACAGAAAAGGGAAGAATGTTTTTCTAAAATGAAAGCCAGAAAAAAATGTTTGACTATATGTAGGGGTCGGCGCCATGGCTCAGTTCCTTTGCGGTGCCGGCATCCCACATGGGCGCCGGGTTCTAGTCCCAGTTGCTCTTCTTCCAGTCCAGCTCTCTGCTGTGGCCCGGGAAGGCAGTGGAGGATGACCCAAGTCTTTGGGCCCTGCACCCTCATGGGAGACCAGGAAGAAGCACGTGGCTCCTGGCTTTGGATCGGCACAACGCAGGCCGTGGCAGCCATTTGGGGGAGTGAACCAATGGAAGGAAGACCTTTCTCTCTGTCTCTCTCTCACTGTCTAACTTTGTCAGATAAAAAAAAGACTATATGTAGGTTATTGCTAGCTTTTTTTTTTTAAATGATGGATTTATTTATATGAAAGGCAGAGTTATATAGAAGAGACAAAGCTCTTCCTTTGAAACATCCAGCCTATGGTGGTGATGATTCATGCAGTGTGCTGCGCTATTAACAATTGAATCGTAGTTTAATGGGCAGTGTTTTTCATTCATGCTCTTACATGAAATAATTTTGCTATTAATACTCTTGTCTACTCCAGAAATGTGTAGTTTATTTTTAAAATAATACCAAAGAAGAAGAAATAGTATATTAGTGGAGTAAAGATGGACTTGTTTGCTAAAAGTCTTACTAAATTTAGGATTAATTTTAGGTGAAATAAAGAAGATTTACTTTTGTATATGGTGAATTTGCTGAACTTTCTGCTCCAGTAGATGAGATTAGCTTAAAAAAAAAAATCAGTTCTGTGAAAGTTTAGGTTAGCCCAATCATGAAAAAGAGCCAAAGTGGTGAAATCATAAATGATGATTTCAGATATTTTTGTGCCAGTTTTAAATCTAAATAAAACTAAGACTTTCTGTTTAGACTCAACATTTTAAGGCATGCTGCGTTGTGTTTTGGTGCCAGACTAAGGGGAGTTCTTTTGTATTAGTTGATGGCAGCAGCCAAAGTGGAGTGCACAGGCGAGGTGACTTACCCACATAAACTACCCTTGGTCTGATTGTTTCATTTTTACCTGAATCTTGCATATGGCCTAATTCCATATTAGCTGCCTTCTCTATGGCCGTTTTTAAGACTGGTTTTCATCTGTTTTTGATTTATGCATCACTCTGATGTCCTTTGCTGTCTGTCTTCCTCTTATGTGGCAGTATTTCTATAGTGTTGATGCTACCTTTCCCTTGGTTCAGGAATTTAATCAGTGCTTTCTTAGGATAGTTTCATGGGGGGCAAGGCAGGTTCACATTCTGTTGATTCTTTTGAACCAGGAGTTGATTGTTAGCTTATTAAGAAATTGTTAGTGCTTTTAAACAAAGTATGTATTCGCATCTGTTAACATTTAAGTAGTGTGATGCTGTGAAGCAGCTTAAGGAGATTATGGGTTTTGTTTTGCAGGTTGAAAACTGATTTACTAAAAAGTTTTAAGAATTTCATTTATTTAAATGATTAATTTTGCTTCAGTATTTCTGTGGAGCCATGTGATCAGAAACATTGGGTTTTCTTAATACATTCTCATGCTAAACTCAAATTTGACAAATATGATGAAGTGTAACTTGTTAGATGCATACCGTTATAAAATGTCTTTTTAAGCTTAATTTTACAATTGATTATGAAACAATTTATTTGATTTACCTATTGTTGTATTTCATTTCTATGGCATGCTTTTAAAATTAACATAAATGAACATGTTCTTTATAATACAGGTATATGACTGATGGAATGTTACTTCGTGAAGCTATGAATGATCCCCTCCTGGAACGTTATGGTGTAATAATTCTTGATGAGGCTCATGAAAGGACACTGGCTACAGATATTCTCATGGGTGTTCTAAAGGAAGTTGTAAGACAGAGATCAGATTTAAAGGTGAAGTAATTTCTTTTGCTCATTTAATTCTTTGTGTATGTGTATGAAGTGAGAAACACTTATTTTATAGTTAATCACTAATCATCCATTAAAAATAAAACAGCCTGTAAAAGAAGCCACCAAAAGTATCTTTGTTTCTAATCTGCCTACTTTGCTAGGTCTTTATTTTAGGATTTATTTCTCCAGAGTGGGGATGAAGAGTGATAGATTGTTGAGTTGTTCATCTGTTGGTTAACTCCCCAAATAGCCACAACCCTGGGACTGGGCCAAGGCCGAAGCAGGATCATGAAACTCCATTCAAGTATCCTGCATGGGTTAACAGGACGCAAATACTACGACCATCTTCCACTGCTTTCCCAGGAGCATTAGCAGGGAGTGGGATCAGAAGTGAAACAGCTAGGAACATAACGAGCACTCAAGTGGGATGCCAGTGTTGGAGGCAGTAACTTAGAGCACATACCGGCCCCAGTAATATATTTTTATGGCATATCTTACTAATTTCTGATCCTTTCTTTTGGCATATTAGTGTATTTATTTATTTGAAAGAAAGTTTCAGAGAGAAAGAGAGTTCTTCCATCTGCTGCTTTGCACCACAGGTGGCTGCAAGGACTGGATAGGCCGATCTGAGGCCAGTATCTTCCAGGTCTCCCACATGGGTACAGGGGCCCAAACACTTGGGCAATCTTCTTCTGGATTCCCAGGCACATTAGCAGGGAGCTGGATCAGAAGTGGAGTAGCTGGGTTTCAACCAGTGCCCATATGAGATGCTGGAGCCATAGGCAGTGGCTTTACCAACCATGCTACCGCCCTGGCCCCTTTTAGCATATTTTTGTAACTGTTGCTCACCTTGCCTTTCATCCCTTCATTAAGTACAAGAGGGCTCATTTCTTTAAGCAGTGTCTTTATTGCTCAGATTCCTGTCATCTCAGCCCTCAAAATCACTGATAATGCTGGAATAACTGTACCAGGACAAGCACTCATCAGAAGGACATTTACACTTGTGTCTTCCTTTTTTTTTTCTCTCTCTTCTGTACCACTTAGACCTTGGCCAGACTTGCCGTGTTAAGGGTTTAAAGCTGACTGAATATTTTCTGACATTTTTGTCCCCAAAGTTTATGAAGTTCCATTTTTCTGTTTTTGGGAGTGTATGTGGATACTATTTTTTGGGAACTTAGACTCTGTGCATTAGAAGTACTATTTGAGTAGTTTTACTCTTGATTAAAAATTAGTGATGAAAGGCCATGCTGTGGCGTAGTGGGTTAAGCCGCCTCCTGCAGTGCCAGCATGCAGTATGGCACTGGTTCGAGTCCTGGCTTCTCTACTTCCAATCCAGCTTTCTGCTATGTCCTGAGAAAGCAGTAGATGGCCCAGATCCTTGGGCCCCTGCACCCGTGTGGGAGACCCAGAAGAAGCTCCTAGTTCCCTGCCTGGGATCAGTGCAGCTCCGGATGTTACGGCTGACTGGGGAGTGAACCAGTGGATGGAAGACCTCTCTGCCTCTCCTCTCTCTCTGTGTAACTCTGACTTTCAAATAAATAAATAAATCTTTAAAAAGGAAATTAGTGATGAGATACCAGGATTTTAGGGAGAAACTTGATCTAGATTAGAAACTTAAGAATATTTTATGGGGGGCAGGGGGCATTCTATTTAAGGTACAGTTTTATTGGGTAGGATAATACAAGGAGTCTTAAAAAATTTTTGAAAATTATATATAGTGAAAACCTTATGCATGAATTTCAAAATTTTTTGCACCAAAATAAACTTGCCTTTAATTCCATTTTGATGTCTGGTGAAGTCTCTGGCTATGATTTATGTAGAAGGAGGGGTGATGGCACTATCATGAGTTTGTGTACTTGAACAATTTCTTATTGCTGTGGCTTTCTACAGCAGTACAGAAAATCGTTTCTGTTAACAATTTCTCAAAGCTGTCATACTCATTAAAGATGGTAGGGAAGAAGCAAGAACATTTAAAACTTACATCAAGTCTGTAGGCTTTTACATTTTCTTTTTGCTTTTCCATTGTGTAAAGTTGGCGGCAATTATATATTTTTTTTATTTGACAGGTAGAGTTATAGACAGACAGAGAGAAAGGTCTTCCGTCCGTTGGTTCACTCCCCAAATGGCCGTTACGGCTGATGCTGTGCCGATCTGAAGCCAGGAGCCAAGTGCTTCTTCCTGGTCTCCCAAGTGGGTGCAGGAGCCCAAACACTTGGGCCATCCTCCACTGCCTTCCCGGGCCATAGCAGAGCTGGACTGGAAGAGGAGCAACCAGGACTAGAACCCAGCACCCATATGGGATGCCGGTGATGCAGGCGGAGGATTAACAAAGTGAGCCACAGTGCCAGCCCCAGTAGCCATTATATTATATATAATTCCCTTATCAGTCCTTTGACATATAATTTCATATGTTTTAGTTTTGTTTTAAAATTTTATTTATTTGAGAGGTAGAGTTCAGACAGTGAGAGGGAGAAGCAGAAAGGTTTCCTTCCCTTGGTTCACTCTCCAAATGGCCGCAACGGCCAGAGCTGCGCTGATCTGAAGCCAGGAGCCATGTGTTTTTTTCCGGTCTCCTACGTGGGTACGGGGGCCCAAGGACTTGGCCCATCTTCTGCTACTTTCCCAGGCCAAAGTAGAGAGCTGGATTGGAAGAGGAGCATCTGGGGACTAGAACCGGCGCCCATATGGGATGCTAGTGCTGTAGGTGGAGGATTAACCTACTGTGCCACCACGGTGCCGGTCCCTAAGTTTTGGTTTTGAAAGTATTGGTTCATGTAAATTTACATATTTAATATTTTACTTAAAATTTTTTAATAACTTGTAATAAATAATATAACTTGCTCTATTTCAGACTTTTCTGCATTTGCTATTTAAATCACAATGTAGTTGAAATTTTTAAGCTTTATAATAGATAACAATGAAAGTATTTTTACCTTTACTGTTCTGTTTTTTGAGACCATGTAAGAACCCTTGAAGACAATTTCAAGTAGTTTACTGTTTTCTTTCAGGTGATAGTTATGAGTGCTACTCTGGATGCAGGAAAATTCCAGATTTACTTCGATAACTGTCCACTCTTAACTATTCCTGGGCGTACGCATCCTGTTGAGATCTTCTATACTCCAGAACCAGAGAGAGATTATCTTGAAGCAGCAATTCGAACAGTGATCCAGATTCATATGTGTGAAGAGGAGGAGGGAGATCTTCTACTTTTCTTAACTGGTCAAGAGGTATTGTCATTTTTTCCTTCGTTAATAGCCTTTGAAATATTATTTCTATCAAGCAGCGGCCTTAATTTAGATATTTAACTATATTTTTCTTATCCCGTTGTTTGAAGTTTTTCTTCAACCTGATTGTATTAACATATAAAACATGACCCTTTTATTTATGTACTCTGGGAAATTTTTTTTCTTCGGCGACTGATTGTGTTAATTATAGCAAGAGTGTTAAGTGCTTTTAGAATTTCAGGATTTAGCAATTGTGTCAATTTTGATGCAGCCTGGGTTGTGTTATTTTGCTGATGCATGAATTGGAATCCCAGCTGCTATGAAATCATGCATTCTTAATTCAAAATTGGTTGTTTTGGTTATGAGTGAAGTTAGGTGTCCATCCACCCTCAAAATGTTTGTTTTCTTTTTGTTCCTTCTTTTGCATGTGCTTAGGATTGAAGAGACCAATGAAGTTTCCTAGTTAGAACTTCATTTTTAGACAACAGATTTTCATGTATAGTGGCTTTTATTTTTTCAAATTTTTTTCATTTGAGAGGTAGAGTGACAGAGAAATCTTCTATCTGCTGGTTTACTCCCCAAATGGCATTAAGGGCTGGGCTAGGCCAGGTGCAAGCCAGATGTCAGGAATTCCATCCTAGTCTCCCACAGGGATGGCAGGGTGCCAGGTACTTAGGCCATCCTCCATTGTTTTCCCAGGCACATTGATGGAGAGCTGGATAGGAAACAGAGCAGCAGGGTCTTGAACTGGCAGTCTGGTATGGGATGCTGATGGCTGCTTCACTCACTAGACTACAGTGTTAGCACCATAAGTGTACTATTTCCATTTACAACAGGGCATTTATAGGTATGCTGTTAAATTCTTCAAAGGCTAAATTCAAGAAAAGCTATTTGGATAAAACAACATTTTAGGAAACCATTTCGTAGAGATTGTTATGAGCTTTTTTCTTTTGATTTCATGGGCCTTGTGAATTTTCTAGAATATAATTTTTCTTTTAACTGTTTCTTTGAAAGGCAGTGTTACAGAGAGGCAGAGGCAGAGATAGAGAGAGCGCGAGAGCAAGAGCGAGCTTCTGTATGCTGGTTCACGCCCCAGATGGCCTCAACGGCCGGAGCTGGGCTGTTCCGAAGTTTGGAGCCAGGAGCTTCCTCCAGGTCTCCCATACGGGTGCAGGGGCCCAAGGACTTGGGCCATCTTCTGCTGCCTTCCTAGGCCATAGCGGAGAGCTGGATTGGGAGTGTAGCAGCTGGGACTCGAACTGGCACTTACATAGGATGCTGTCACTGTAGGTGGCAACTTTACCCGCTATGCCACAGTGTTGGCTCCCAGAATATACTTCTGAAGCTAGTATTCATGGAGACCACCTAGAAGATGTGCAGAATCTGATTTTGTTGGTCATGGTGAGCATGTTTCTATAGGTGTCCAGATAATGCTGATGCTCCTCGGGGTTTGAGTGATTTGCTTCTGGAGTACTGTTGTCCAGCAGAACTCTGCAGTACTGGAAATAGTCTGTGTACGTGCTTTTTACCACAGCAGCCATTCCAAACCCCCGGGGGTTCTGGGCGATGAGATGGGGGTTTAGTATGACGAGGGACCAAACTCTCAGCCCTCTTCTTAAACATAATATTAATTTAATCACAGCCAAACCCACCTCTTAGTTTATTTTTGTGTGATTCACTAGTTAAGTGGTTTGTTGTTTGAAATACAGAGAGATGGAAAGTGATCTTCCCTATACTGGTTCACTCTCCAAATGGCTGAAACAGCTGAGGCTGAGCCAGGTCAAAATCCGGACCCTGGAACTCCATTCAGGTCTCCCATATGGGTGGTAGGAACCAAATACATGAGCCATCACCTGCTGCCTCCCATCCTGCATAGTAGCAGGAATCAAAAAGCAAGGGTGGGAGGTGTTTTGACACAGCAGGTTAAAGCCATGGCCTGCAATGCTGGCATCCCATATGGGAGTCAGTTCTGATCCTAGGTGTTCCTCTTCTGATCCAGCTCCCTGCTGATGGTACCTGGGAAGACCTCAGAGAATGGCCCAAGTCCTTGAAGCCCTACATCCCCGTGGGAGGCCCAGAGGAAGTACCTGATTCCTGGCTTCAGCCTGGTCTAGCCCCGGTCGTTGTGACCATCTGGGGAGTGAACCAGTGGATGGAAGATCTTTCTCTGTCACTTCTCTCTATGTAACTCTGCCTTTCAAATAAATGGAAACAAACAAAAAAATGATTGGGAACACGATTCCCTGTACTCTGTTATGAGATGTGTGTGTCCCAAATGGCATCTTAACTGCTGTGCCAAATGCTGACCCAACTTTAAAAACTTCTAAAGGTTTGTGAATGTATGTGAGCACAATGACTAATATTCTCCTGAAGGAATTTTTTTTTCACATATGGCCAATGGATTAAGTATTAGTTTGTTTTGGTAAAATAGTTTCCTAATATGTGGGAAATCTATTGAATAAATTATGCATGGACTTTAGTTTTTTCCTTATTTGTATTGGGACAGTTGGTATCATTTTGTCCTCCTGTGTCTGCTCTCTGTGGTTTCTCACTTTAAAGTGCATAGTGTTTTCCTTCCATAAATGACTGTATTTCATAGTCTTTATACTTTGATGAAGAAGCATAGGAGAATTCTATCAGAAATACTGCATTGGCTTCATAATGAGGACCTTGAAAGGCTTTTTTTTCTCTAAGCCAACTTAATACAGTTTAGATTTTGGTAACAATCCCGTTGAGGGAAAGAAGGCAGTAAATGCCCCTGTGGCTTTCAGCTTTTTTTTTTTTTTAAATTATTTATTTATTTATTGGAAAGGCAGAGTTACAAAAGGAGTGGGGGAGGAGAGGGAAAGAGGTTTTTATCTGCTGCAATGGCCTGAGCTGGGCCAATCTGAAGCCAGGAACTTGGAGCTTCTTCTAGGTCTTCCTTGTGGTGCAGGGGTCCAAGGACTTGGGCTGTCTTTCTCCACTGCTTTCCCAGACACATTAGCAGGGAGCTGGATGTGAATTGGAGTAGCTGGTACTTGAATGGATGCCTATGTGGGATGCCAGTGGTACAGGCAGTAGCTTTACTCCCTTTGCCACAATGCTGGCCCCTGAAGTGATGTTTTTCGTGAAATGAAGTAGTTATAAACTGTGAACATATATACTGTTAGGTTTTAAGTTTGTTTAGGTGCCTAGTTTGAATCTGAAGATCTTTAGGGGAGAAAGTAATAGAGTACCTAATGTGTATTTTGTGTATTTTATTTTTGTTTAGAACTGACCTAACGATACTAGTTTGTAAAGCACTGCTTATCTTTTTTGTGAAGCTTTGTTATTGTCACTTGATTCATTAAATGGCAGATTCTGAGAAATCATTACTTCATAAATGTGAACAACCTCCATGAAATTTTAAAATGGATTTTTGCAGTCATATTTACCATTTTGATCACTTGTGCAAAAAACAATAGTGCTTCTGTAGTCATCTGTTATCATTTGGGAGGGTGAGCCTAGATTAAAAGACATTTGGCACAGGGGTTCAATTGCCACTTGGGACCCTTGCATCCCAGATTGAGTGCCTGGTTGGAGTCTAGCTCCTCTGCTTCTGATGAGCTCTCTGCTCACCCACACCCCTGGAGGCAGGAAATGATGGTTCAAGTTCGTGGGCCCCTGCCACTCACAGGGGAGGCCCAGATTGAGTTCCAGGCTTCTGCCTAACGCAGTCCTAATGTTCCTTACAGCCATTTGGGGAGTAAACCAGCAGATGGGAGATCTCTGCCTGTCTCTTTGTTTTCCTGCCTTTCAAATAAAAGTGAAAATTATTAAATTTTTAAAAAGTTGGTGGAAGGTTATGGAAGATTTTTATTCTAGAGTGTTAGGTTAATGTATAAGATCTGGATTTGTGATTAAAATTATTCCTTAGTAGAAGTCCTTAGGAAAGGTACACTAAATAAGATATGAAAATGATTGTAAGTGAAATATCAATTATTTAAATATTTGAAAACTATAAGTACTTGAAATTTGATACTGAAACCCTTCATTTCTTACGCAACTTGTTCTTTAATTTTGCTCAGTAACCTGTTTTCAACATGTAATGAATTGATAAGTAAGGTCCAAAGTAATTTATTAATGTACTTGGATAATTTACTTTTGTAGCTGAAAAATTTTTCCTCAATTTAGAAATTCCTGAACTTCTGTTTTAATTCTCAGTATTGCTGATGACAGTAGATAGCTGATGGATGCTTGGAAAGTTCACTTTTAATTTCTTTTTCTGTTTATATTCTGATGAATGTGACATTCTAAGCTGATAGGGTTAATAATAACTTTTTGGAACTTTAAGCTTCAGGTAGTTTTTTTTTATTATAGAATTTTAAGACTCTTTATAGCCTTGTTTATATAAAAGGAAGCAATATGGGATTTTTGTCTCAACAGTTGAGAGGAAGCCATTATGTCCTATGCAGTGTCATTTTGTTTTAGCTCCATACATGCTTAGCACATTGAGTGGTCCACTCCCAGGTAAACTTGGGATTGCCATTTTTTTTTATTTTTTTTTATTTTTTTTGACAGGCAGAGTGGATAGTGAGGGAGAGAGATAGAGAGAAAGGTCTTCCTTTTTGCCGTTGGTTCACCCTCCAATGGCCGCTGCGGCCAGCGCATCGTGCTGATCCGAAGCCAGGAGCCAGGTGCTTCTCCTGGTCTCCTTTGCGGGTGCAGGGCCCAAGCACTTGGGCCATCCTCCACTGCCTTCCCGGGCCATAGCAGAGAGCTGGCCTGGAAGAGGGGCAACCGGGATAGAATCCGGCGCCCCAACCGGGACTAGAACCTGGTGTGCGGGCGCCGCAAGGCGGAGGATTAGCCTGTTAAGCCACGGCGCCGGCCGGGATTGCCATCTTAAAATACTGGAAGATCAAGAGTAAATGCAGGGCCGGTGCCGTGGCTCACTTGGTTAATTCTCCACCTGCGGTGCTGGCATCCCATATGGGCGCCGGGTTCTAGTCCCGGTTGCTCCTCTTCCAGTCCAACTCTCTGCTGTGGCCCCGGAGGGCAGTGGAGGATGGTACAAGTGCTTGGGCCCCTGCACCCGCATGGGAGACTGGGAGCAAGCAACTAGCTCCTGACTTCGGATCGGCATAGCTGCGGCCATGGCGGCCATTTGGGGGGTGAACCAATGGAAGGAAGACCTTTCTCTCTGTCTCTCACTGTCTATCTGTCAAATAATAAAAAAAAAAGTAAATGCATGCTTTCTTCACTTTCTTAATATCTGAAATCTGTATGTTAAGTGACTGTTTATTTTCCAGTCATGATGTAATAAAGTTAGGATAATTGCAGGTATTCTGAGTATTAGAAATTTTGGTCTTATTTTCAAGTTCAAATCTTTTTAATTTGATAATGGACCTGAATTTTGTATTTGCATGCCAGCAGGGGGCATTCTAATCTAGACACAGCATTTGAAAGCAGTTTCTAAAAATATTTGTTTCTTTGTTTTATATATATATTTTAACGAATAATATCCTAATTTCATTTTTTTGTAAGATTGAGATCTCAAAGGGCTCTATTAACACTGAATCCTTAAAAGTAATCTTTTGTATCAGTTTTCTAGACAAATAACCTTATATTAAGAAAACTGGTATGTATCAAATTGGTGAAAACAATCTTTGTTCTTTATGTACCCAAGAACTTTGTACTCTGATGTAGAAGCAAAGCTGAACTTCGATTTAAAAATCATTCTAACAGAAATAATTCTACCTTAATATAATAAAAATATTGAATAACTTAAACCAAAAATCCCTATCCTTATATAATTTTTGTTTTTAAATAAAAGGTTATTTAATGAGACTAATGTTTAATTTGTTCTTTCATTGTACAGATTGCCTAATATTTGTTTAATTTCTGGGTTTAAATGAATTATGTTTTAGAGCAAAGAACATCTGGCCGCTGTGCCTCATCCATTCCCAGAACTGCTGTGGTTCACCATCTCTTTCTTCATTGTGTCTTCTTCCCTCTGAACTTTGATTTGAATGCAAATGCATTTCTGTTGATGGGGGAAATTTTGAAGCTCCTTTAAGATTTTGGGTTAGCCTAGTTGGTAAATATCCATGTTGATACTGTAAAGGTGTTTGTTCTTATTAGACACAATGAAGCAAATCTTCCACATAATTGCATTAGTGATATGTGACATTAAAGCCTAATTGGCTTATTTAAAATATCTAGCACATCAGTTTCCTTTAGATTGTGAAAATTGAAAAGGTCATGAGTGCAGTTAAATATTCCTGGGTGAGAAGTTTCAATTTTAGTACAATTTGTTGAGAATTAATTAGGAAATCTGATTCTACGAAAAGGGGTGTTGAGTGCAAATAAGGCAGTTACAGATTCATTTGAATACAGAAATTTGTTGGGTTCTTTTGAAAATCCTATTGAATTTTGATTATTAAATTGAAAATAGGCTATGTGATGAAAGCCAATTGTATACATAAAATAAACTGCATAGAGCTAAGATTATGATAAATATGTAAAATGTTTCAGCATTTTAAGACTCAACTTGTATTTTGTAGGAAATTGATGAGGCCTGTAAAAGAATAAAGCGTGAGGTCGATGATTTGGGCCCTGAAGTTGGTGACATTAAAATCATTCCATTGTACTCTACGCTTCCACCTCAGCAGCAACAGCGCATTTTTGAGCCGCCGCCTCCAAAAAAGCAGAATGGTGCAATTGGAAGAAAGGTAACACTAGAAACTTCTCGTTAACAGTGAAAGAATTGTTTGAGATATCAAAGTGTATTAAACTATGAAGAATCAAATCGTGGTGCAAGTTTCTGTGAATCTTCTGACTCTAGCTTTAAAAACACACACTACTTCCCTGTTGCATTGCCTGCCACACGGAAACACTCCCTCTTCAGCAACTGGAAAGTGGGTTAGTGCAGATTAAGAAAAAGGGGGAGATGGCCAAGTGCTTTAATTCCTTTTTTTCTGCCTAAAATTTTCTTTGAGGCTTAACCAAATGTCGTGTCTGTAATTGTGAAATGTTGACTCTGTGCAGACCTCTAATGATAGTAGTTTTAATCGCACTGCATAAATATGTGGATTGCTTGAAGGTGGAAGCTACCTCTAGATCCTTTTGGTGGAGATGTGTGGTTGGCACAGGGAGGAGAGCAAAGTTACTACAACTCTGTATCTGAGAACACTTTGTTGGGGGACAGGGGTGGAATGTAAAAGATCCAAGTGCCGGTTTGAAATTGCAGCAATGTTTTTAATTAGTTTTTTAAGATATAAGGGTTCTAATAGATTCTTTGAAAATAGATCACATTGTTTCTAAATTTTAGAAGATCACTGGAACAACAGTGATCTTGACTTTAAAACCTAGCTGTTTATTAGTTTATGTGTGTATACTAGCTGCATGTGAATTTTGGTGATATTCTTAATCTCTGGTCTTTATTATTTTGGGAAATAATTTGGGATTAAGCTTGATGTATATAAGGTACTAACCTACTGGGCTCTAGGAACCACTATAAATTTCTTGTTCATATAGAAAAAAGCTTCTCTGACTTAAACTTCGTTAGTCAAAATTGGAATCCATTGGTTTCTTCTGTATTTATAACGGCTAATGTTGACATTATGTTTTTTGCCTTTTTTGATGATTATAGGGAATGTAGGATGTGATGGCAAATTATATTTTACATGGTTGTGTAAAACTCAAGTGAACCAGATATATTTTTCAAATTGAGGAAAGAAATTAGTGTGTGGATATGCAATACCAGCCTAGTGGAATGTAAATTAACAGAGGTTAAAAAAAAGTTTGGATTTTCTTAGACTTTCAAGTATAGTAAATTGGTATTTTTAAAAAATGATGTGTAACTTCATTATATTAAATTTTTAATTTTCTTATCATAGTGCTGTCTCTGGAACTTGCAAAAATAGTTTTGTCATGTTAGTATATCTACATCCTGAGCTTTAGGGGGGTGCTTTGATACTTTAAGTATCTGTAAAATTTTGAGGTTCATTTGTTATTTTCTTTTGACTTTATTTCCATTTCATATCAACAGGGATATATATTAACTATTTCTTATTTTTATAGTACAGAGGAATTTAATGCCTTCTCCAAGCACCATTTAAAGAGCTCGATTTGTCTAACTCATGTGTGCTTTGTATATCTGCATTTGTCAATGTTAAGTTTATTTGCCATTGAGTAAAATTGGCATACGTAAGATCTGCTGCATTTATGCTTTTCATGTAGTTCTCCTCATTCTGTTGAGTTACTATAATAGCCCATACTTACTAAATTTCACATCTGAGCCCTTTGATTTGTTAATTATTAGTATTTTGGAAATGTAGAATTATTCTGGTGCCAGTATAACAGAGGATGCATTTTGCAGAATCTGCAACTCAAGGGGCCGGCGCTGTGGCATAGCCGGTGAAGCTGCTGCCTGCAGTGCCGGCATCCCATGTGGGCACCAGTTTGAATCCCGGCTGCTCCTCTTGTGATCCAGCTCTCTGCTATAGCCTGGGAAAGCAGTGGAGGCTGGCTCAGGTCCTTGGGCCCCTGTACCCACATGGGAGACCCGGAGTAAGTTCTTCGCTCCTGGCCTCAGATTGTTGCAGCTCTGGCCAATGCGGCCAGTTGGGGAGTGAATTTAACAGATAGAAGACCTCTCTCTCTGTAACTCCGACTTTCAAATAAATAAAAATAAATTTTAAAAAAATTGCAACTTAAGCCTATGAAGCAGAATTTGATTTCTGGCCTTTTTCTTTCTTCTTCTTCTTATTTATTTGTTTTTACTTGTAAATCCTTACAGTGCTGAGGAGAATTTTATTTTACTGAAAAGAATATCTTAGCAATAGCTAGCTATCCAGTGTGGCCTCAGCTGAAGAAACGACCATTGCCATCCCCAGGGTTCAGGCTCATCTTGGGTTCTCTTTCTAATCCCTTAATTCAGAATTAAAGACCACAATGTAGCCTGACCATTCATTCATGATACTTCAGCTAAAGCTGGGAAATCATGCTTTCTCTTGGCATGAGTCAGCTTTATCCTAGAATTTGAAAAGAGCCCTCTGATAGCCTCCCTGGATGATCCCAGGAAGAGTGAGGGAGGATTTTCATGGCATTTAGGGCAACATTATGAGAAAAATCAGAGACCCAGGATGTTTAAGCAGAAAGTTAAAATTTGTACAAGGTATGTCTTTTCAGTGCCTAGAAGGACAGCTTCCTAGACAGAGTTTTAAGCTGAAACCGCGAGGAAGATGGAAAATGCTTCTGTCAAACCATTGGTTGGCAGGCAAGATGGACTGGGCGATTTTGGAAGAAAAGGAGGGGTGCAAGCTCAAATGGACTTAGGTTATGGAGAGAAAGTGGTTTGATAACTAGAGCAGGAAGAAACACCATTCAGTTGCTCTTTTCCTGTTTCCAGTGCTCTAATTTTATAATATCCTGCTTAGATTTTGAAAATAGAGGACATAGGGCCAATGCTTAATTCTGCCGCCACTAAAGAATTACCATGTCTTTTCCTGAAATGGAAATATATATATTATATATAAATATTTTATTTTAAAATAGTATATTTATATTCAATTATTAAATGAAATATAAATATATTTTAAATATATATTATATAAGATATGAAATAATAAAATCTGAGAGCAAAGCATTGCCAGCATTGGTGGCTGCTTTACCCACTGTGCCACAACATTGCCCCTTGCCTAGGATTTAGTTCCACTTTTCCACCTCTGCCTCTCCCTGAACCAGCTTCCTGGTAACAAGCTTGAGAGGCCACAGATGATGGCTCAGTATGAATCCCTTCTGGCAGCCCTGTGGGAGACCTTGATCCTTGATGGAGTTCCTGGCTCCTGGTCTTGGGTTTTCCCCAACCGTGGCTGTTGCAGGATGAACCAGTAGATGGAATTGTCTCTCTGTCACTCTGCCTTTCAAATAAATAAAAATGAATAGGTAAGCATTAAAACATTTTGATGCCTCTGTTATTAAGCCTTGTGGAGAACACACCAAAATCATATATATATATATATTTTTTTTAAGGTTTTATTTATTTTACTTGAGAGGTAGCGTTACAGACAGTGAGAGGGAGAGACAGAGAAAGGTCTTCCTTCTGTTGGTTCACTCCCCAAATGGCTGCAACGGCCAGAGCTGCGTCAATCCGAAACCAGGAGCCAGGTGCCGCCTCCTGGTCTCCCACGTGGGTGCAGGGGCCCAAGGACCTGGGCCATCCTCCACTGCCCTCCGAGAGCTAGACTGGGAGAGGGGCAGCCAGGACTAGAACCGGTGCCTATATGGGATGCCGGCGCCACAGGCGTAGGATTAATCTACTGCACCATGGCGCTGGCCCCCAAAATCATTTCTAAGGACACATTCAATATTCATATTTTGGGGTTTGGTATTTTACTGACATAGACTGTTAATAGTGTCTTGGAACTTGCTGAGTTGGCACAGTCACTCAATTCTTACACACTTGTGCAATCATACATGTACAATCAAATGAAATTGTCTTGTGGAGAGAAATCAAATGCAGTAGTCCCCCCTGCCTCCCCTTAATCTTCGGTTTTGTTTTTCTGGGTTTTGGTGATCTGTGATCAATCACCATCCAAAAATATTACATGGAAATTCCAGAAATAATTGCTAAGCCTGCAGTTATGTGCATCTGTGATGAGATTGTGATGAGATCTTGTTCTGTCCAACGTATCCACGCTGCACACTGCCCATTAGTCATTTGTTAGCATCTTGGTTATCAGATTGACTGTCCAGGTATGTGGCAGTACTTGTGTTCAGCTCACCATTATTTCTCTTGATAATGGTACCTGAAGTGCAAGGGTGGTGATGCTGGTAATTTTATTACAATGTGTTGTCCTAATCATTTTATTTTGTTAGGTTTATTTTATTTGAAAGAGTTACATAGAGAGATCTTCCATCTGCTGATTCACTCCCCAAATGGCCACGACATCCAGAGCTGAGCTGGTCTGAAGCCAGGAACCAGGAGCTTCTTCCCAGTTTCTCAAATGGGTGCAGGGGCCCAAGCACTTAGGCAGTCTTCAGCTTTTGCAGGGCATAGCCAAGAGCTGGATCGGAGCAGCTGGGACTGAAACCGGTGTCCATATGGGATGCTGGGACATTAACCCTCTGCCACAGCACTGGCCCTGTGGATGTTGTTGATAATCTGTTTCAGCACCTGCTGCTATGCAGGATTTCAGACATGTACTAGGAGTCTTAGAATGTTTATATCATGGAGAAAGGGTATTATATGACTTACTAGTTTTTAAATTTTTATTTATTTGAAAAGCAGAGTGACAGGGAGACAGAAAGATCTTTTATCCACTGGTTTGTTTTCCACTTGCCCATAACAGCTGGTTGTTGCCAGGTCGAAGCCAGGAGCCTGAAATTTAATTCACGTTTCCCACTTGAGTAGCAGAAACACAAGTACTTGGGGTTATCATCTGCTGCCACCCAGGCCACATTCTGATCCAGCCTGATCTGGATCAGAAACCCAGTGGCTGGACCAAGTGGCATTATGGTACCGGGTGCAGATTGTCCGGAGCACACGCATAACTGCACCAAACACCCACATTAAATGTTAATACTATTTTAAGTAAAAGAGGTAATAAAACATAAATCCATGAGTTTTTTAAGTCATTTGACATACAAAACTTATTTTTTTTTAATGAGGATAAATGTAAGTTCATTTCCGACATATGCCTGTAGACATTCGTGCCCATAATGCCCTGTTTAGGCTGAACCTTCTATTGCTAATGCTCTTCCCTTTTCTCTTGTTGTGAGTAGTTCTCATCTTAATTGGGAGTACTGTCCTAAATGCCATTTTCTCGGTAAAGCTGTCCTTGTCTTCTCTGTGGTGGAGGTAAACCCTTTTTCAACCTCACAGCACATCTTTGGTGTCATTTACACTCTGTCCATGTCTAATCTTCCCATACAAACTGTAAAGGCTCTGGAAGAACAGGCTATCTGATTCCTCTCCTGTGTCAACTGCTGGTATAACAGGCATCCCCAAGGAATGTCAATAACTTGTTCCTGAAAATCTCATGTTCTGGGTAAAAACACTAATGAGGAATACTTATTTCCCATTTTTAAAAGAGGAAATGAATATATGTATCACATTTTGAAGTCCTTAAACCAAGTTCCTGAACAGTTCTGAAAGTGAAACAATGCATAAGCAATCCTATTATATGTAAATATTTTAACCAGTATTCCATGTTGATAAAAAGTCAGTTGGCCTTGTATGCAATAACATGTCTCATCCATATGAAACTATTATCCAAAACATCTACATTTGATTCTGCTGATCTACCAGTTCTTACAGGATCACTAATTGAGTTTTTCCCATGTGTCATTTTGTTTAAAATGTTAATTTTCTGTGATATAAAGTACAAAGTTTTC
Organism: Lepus europaeus; assembly: GCF_033115175.1. Lineage (NCBI taxonomy): Eukaryota > Metazoa > Chordata > Mammalia > Lagomorpha > Leporidae > Lepus > Lepus europaeus. The sequence continues at coordinate 71,978,721 of NC_084842.1, forward strand.
CTTTGAATATTACCTTAAATCTGAGATACACATGTGTGTGATGTTTTGATATTAAGGAATGTGTTATATGAAAGACATTCTGTATTAGTGTTTTTCTTTTTGTGCTGTCCTTCTTTTTGAATACTTGACACATAATGTAGTTGAGTGCCAACCTGAAACAAGACTTTGTTGGAAAAGTAAATTGCTATTAGGAGCTAAATAAAAATCTGAATTCTTAGATTTTAATTGATCTTTTAAAATATTGACCACAGAAGATCAAACCTGGTCTTGTTTATTTGCAGATTTGAAAGTCCTAGTGCTAGTGAAGGTAATCTTAAATGTCACGTTAATTTTGCCTGTTGTACCTGTGTTTCTTCACAGGTTGTTGTGTCAACTAACATTGCAGAGACATCTTTGACAATAGATGGTGTGGTGTTTGTGATTGATCCTGGATTTGCCAAACAAAAGGTATGTATATTAGTGACTACATTACTGTTGCTTCCTGATAACCGTTCAATTATTTAATAAGTTAAATTTACTTTTGAGAATTGTTGCCTGTTTCTTTTGTTTTCAGATTTCAGCCATGTGAACCCTTTGTGTTCTAGATGACTCTTAGAAATGAAGGCAGTGTTTATTGTTTAATCTTAGAGTTTTAAAAATGTCCTTAGAGTCGCTTTGTTTTATGGTAGTCTGGATGAGTGTTTTGAAACATTTATGGGGTAAATTGATAGCATTTGTAAGGTTAGTCCTGTTGCTTAACTGTAGAAAGATGTCGAGAGAATTGCATTGTTAGGCAGTTTTGTCATTGTGTAAACATTGTAGTGTGTTCTTAACATAAAGTTAAGATGGTTTTAACATTACCAGGCAAAAGAATCTCACTAGGACTTGTATAGTGTGTGTGGTCAGTCGAAGAACAACATGTCGTCTTGTGATAAGTGATTGTCTGTCGGATTATTGATGGAGATCTTCCCTGGTAAAAAGCCTGCAGTTTGTCCTGGGGACAAAGCCAGAAGTATTGTTCTGTGTCCATTCAACATTAGGTGTATCCTTCACTGTCCAGCATTTAAAAATTGTGACACTAGGTAAAACTAGGTAGAGCTGAAGTTACTTTATTTATTTATTTTTAAAGTTTTATTTATTTGAGAGTGAGAGGAGAGACAGAGACAAATCTTCCATCCACTGTTGACTACCCAGATGGCCACAACAACTGGGGCTGGGCCAGGCTGAAGCCAGGAGCCAGGACCTTCTTCTGGGTTTCCCGTGTTGGTGCAGGGGCCCAAGGACTTAGGCCATCTTTCTGCTGCTTTCCCAGGTACATTAGCAAAGAGCTGAATCAGAAGTGGAGCAGCTGGGATTCCAGCTGGTGCTGCAGGCTGTGGCTTTACCTGCTATGCCACAGCACCAGCCGCTGAAGTTATTTTAAATTAGGAGTAATTTTTTTAGCCATTTCTATGAGAAGTCAAGCTTTTTTGTGTTAACTTGAATCTGTCAGAATACCTGAAAGTTAAGTTTGGGCCTGATACTGTGGTAGTGTGATTTATGGCAGATATCAATACTGTTTTGTTTATTTTGGGACCTATCATGCACTTGGGGTGTGATCCCGAGTAATCATAAACTTGGAAACACTCCCTTCAATAAAGAATCTTGCATGATTTCTGTTCTAATAGGTATACAATCCTCGAATCAGAGTTGAGTCTCTCTTAGTGACAGCCATTAGTAAAGCTTCTGCGCAGCAAAGGGCTGGCAGGGCTGGGCGCACCCGGCCGGGGAAGTGCTTCCGACTGTACACAGAGAAAGCGTACAAGACGGAGATGCAGGTAAGGGCACTGCTGTGTCTTGCCTTTTGTGTTTGCAAGGTTATGTTGAATTTGTTACCAGAAGAGAATTATTTCATTGATGTCTTCGATCTGAGGGCCATGAGTGCCTGAGATTTATGATGATCTACCAGTACAGTTCTTTTTACAGGTCTGAAGTGGGACAACACCAAACACTTAGAATACTGGAAAGATAGTTGAAGGAAAGGTTCTTGATTTCTTTAATATGGCCTGCAAGAATTTTTCTCTTCTAGACAATGGTGTAGAAATAGTGCCAATGTAATAGCTAAGGAGGCAGTAAGCACAGGTTTTATTTTCAGGAGCAGGAATATTAAGGAATATTTAACAAACAAACTTATGTTTTGTTTTGTTTGCTAGGATAACACCTATCCTGAGATTTTGCGTTCCAATTTAGGATCAGTTGTGTTACAGTTGAAGAAACTGGGTATTGATGATTTGGTGCATTTTGATTTTATGGATCCACCAGGTATGACCTATCAAGTACATTTTAACAGATCTTTTAGCCAAAATTGACTCTGACCTTTTTTTCTTCAGAACTTTCTCTGGAATTCAGGTTAATTAGCCATGAAAATACAAGAATTAAATTCTCTAACTTAACTTTGGGAAGAAGTTTAATAAACGGATTGATGAATTAGCAATTATATATTTTGGGAGAAGACAGTTTACAGGAAAATTTTGCAGTTTTATATGATTCATTGTTTGTTATAGCTGTGTAATTGAATTTGATGACAATTTGAATTTTGAGTTTGGTCCACTGTAGAATGAAAAATGAGGTGGCTTACAATCGTTTGTTTTTTTGTCACATTTTTGCTTGCTTAAGGCAAGTTGTCTGACAGATTGTATTTTCCTCCTAGCTCCTGAAACTCTGATGCGAGCCCTAGAACTTTTGAATTATCTGGCTGCTTTAAATGATGATGGAGATCTGACTGAATTGGGATCCATGATGGCAGAATTTCCACTAGATCCACAGCTCGCTAAAATGGTTATTGCAAGTTGTGACTACAACTGTTCTAATGAGGTCCTATCTATTACTGCTATGTTGTCAGGTAATAGAGGGAACAGAACTAAAAAAAGCCCAGCTCTACAAAGTTTGGGTGGACTTCACTTTTATTTTTGTTTTTTACTATTTAGTATGATAGTGGATTTTATAGCTGGCTTTCAGGAGCTCATTTTGTTTCCTAAATACCTTGTAAATAGCTGCATAATGACATAGGATACGCAAAGTCAAGTACCACATTGTGCACAAAACAGAGTAAAACATTGGCTCTCTTGTGAGTGCAAATAAAAATCAGCTTGAATACAGTTGTAGCTGAATTCTTTGTTAGCTCCATCAATGCTATCTTAGTTTATTAGAGTACATAAACTTTTTTTTTTTAGTACTTGGCGCCTATTGAGCCTGTGACAGACTCAAACTAGACTTAATTTCAACTTGAGCCTTTCTTCATGTATAGATAACATATTCCAGTGGCAGTAAAGCATGAATTCCAATAGTAATATGTAATTTCACACTTGATTTTAGTCTAATACCGGTATTCTTTACAATGACAGAAAAACACTTAGTAAAAGAAATGTATCTAATAGATAAAATTGCTAATTTAATAGAAGGAAGTTTTTTCTTTTAAAGATTTATTTATTTATTTGAATGTCAGAGTTACACAGAGGTCTTCCATCCGTTAGTTCACTCCCCAATTGGCCGCAACGGCCAGAGCTGCACCGATCAGGAGCCAGGAGCTTCTTCCAGTTCTTCCACGTGGGTGCACGGGGCCCAAGGACTTGGACCGTTTTCCACTGCTTTCCCAGGCCGTAGCAGAAAGCTGGATCAGAAGTGGAGCAGCTGGGTCTCAAACTGGCACCCATATGGGATGCCGATGCTGCAGGCCAGGGCCTTAACCCGCTGTACCACAGCGTCAGCCCCAGGAAGTATTTTTAGTAGCAATAAAATTTAATCCGCAAATGGGTAGTAACTTAGAAATTAGCTTTTGCAAAAAAGAGAAGAAATAAGTCAACATATGATGATTTTTACTAAGAATAAAAAGTAGGTTTTTACTGTTCATTAGAATGTTCTATGCTACTACATGTACAGCTGAACACAACTGATTCTAATCCCAGAGTGGTTTATTGGTCTTAATTAATGCTGCAAATAATTCACAACCTTCTATGTAATTAAAAAATAACTTGAAAAATTTCTAAATACATCATTATGGCTTAGTGTAGATGTATGAACTATTCTAATGGTGTGAATTTTTTTAATTTAAGAACTAGCTAAAATGTTTTCTTGCAGAGTTATAACTGATCAGACTCAGAGCAGATGGGCAGGGCAGTGTTGAAATATTTTTTTAAATTGTAGTTTTGTTTGCGGAGGTGGTGGTAGGTTGTTGTCTGCCTTTCTTACCAGTTTTGTTAGATTCTCCCAAGATTAGTTTTAGAGAGTGTGGGGCAAGATTATTTGTGTACTTACTTATTATCCGTCCAGTTTTTATTCTTCCAGCTTCTCTTCTCAGACATACTATATAATTGTCATTGTTTCAGTTAGAGTGCTTAGCCCTTTAAAAAATTGGTCTTTGTGTGAGGCTGAAGTCTTCAGCTACATCTTCGTCTTATTTGTAAGAGTAGTTAGGAAAAACAGTTTATTGGTGGTCAGCTTCAGCACATCAAGAGAATAAGCGTTTATGTGCAGCAATTTTTAAATAGGCCATTTGTGGGAAAAGTGTTTAAAAAATAAGGGTTGAGGAAAAGGCATAGAACCAAAACAGTTTGCTGAGCCTATAATGCATTGTTTTCCTTTCAAATTGTTTCTCTGAAGTTTTGAGGTCCTGATATAACCATGCAAATCAGGGGCCTTACGGAGTGCTACTTACGCATTCCCACTTAAATCTGGTGGCTAGTTCACAGTAACATGGCTATTAGACTTTTCTGTACTTTTATGAATTACCTTGCTTCAGTTACATTAAGCAAGACTTTTAATATCCTCTGTGATCATGTCTCGTTGTCTATTTGGCTACTCTGGCATTAAAGGGGAAACTGTATGGGAAAGAGTAACTGGATACTGTATTTGATTTTGTTGTTAATTATTCCCATTATCTTCTATCTGAACTGATAACTTATGACTTTCATTGACAAGGTTTTAAGAGATTTAAAAATGTGTTTAGAAAGTCCCAAGCTGTTAAATATTTTTATTTTCGTACTGCTTTTATGACTGTGGAATTGCTAAAGTGAATTAAGGAAAGTTGTGTTTTAAAAAAATGTAGTGCACGCTTTGTAACAAGTATTTGTGAATCAGTAATGAGGCTCTAAACAAATATTGTAGTTAAATATTTTGATGACCTTTGAAATAATGACTGTTTTAGACTAATTGTCAACCTTTTAAATACTGGATTTTGATTTAATATTGAGGTTTTGATTCAACTAAGTTTTTTTTTTTTTTAAACTTGGGACTTTTTAAAGTGCTGGAACACTAGGCTGAATATCCTAGCCTTTTTGAATTTTATTAATTCAGAGGCGGTTTTTAACCTTCCACCACTACTGCTATCATCAAAACCCAACATTTCATCATATTTTGATGTTTTCATATGCTTCTGCTCACCGGTGCTAATAGTGATACCTGCCAGTTGGTAATAGCCACAGCATTAAGGGAAAAATATTCTAATAGAAATGTGACAGTAGATTGGTTGCAAAACTGTTTTTAGCTTTACAGTGGGCAAGCGTACCTTCCTAACTTTCACAGCTATTGAGTGGATTTGATGAATGGTGTTTTGAAAAATTAGAGTTAGCTATTGATGTTGTAATTGTGTTTTTTGGTAGAGCTATCAGCACTGGTTTTTGAAATAAGTTGAGCTTCCCAGTATCTTGATGGCCTTCAGAATAGCTGTTTTGATGCCTTTTTAGATTTAGTTAAATAATCAGGTACTCTGTAGCTTTGAAACCCTCTTGTCTTACAGATGTGGTTAGGTGTTGATGTACCAAATCAAGGTAGTAAACAGTCCAAGATGCAGTTGGAGGCCATCCTGCCCTGCCCTATGCTCTGTGAACTGACCTAGCTAGGCCTTGTTCCTCTATCTGTGAATGCGTGACTCATCGATATGGGCGTTTGTGTTGGGCCCATACCAACCTTGTTTAGTCCCACAGTGTTTTGTTCGCCCCACGGAGGCCAAGAAAGCTGCAGATGAGGCCAAGATGAGATTTGCCCACATTGATGGAGATCATCTGACACTGCTGAATGTCTACCATGCTTTTAAACAAAGTAAGTGTAAATTAGATTGAAGGTGTACTCTTTTGTCTAAATGTCACTAGCAGCATGCATGTTGTTTCTTCATTTTACTTTCATTTATTATCCATGACAACTTTACATTAGGAACCCAGAGGTACTTCAGAAAAATTCCTGACTAGCATTTAAAATAGAAATTGCTAAATCTTTTTCAGACTTGTTTGTATTTATAATCAAGGAGAAAAGCACTGTTTATAGAAAACCTGGAAAATAACAGAGATAAAAAGGAAAGACTTATATAAAATGTACTACTAAAATAAAAATTTTGATACTTAAACTGATTATTTCCATATATTTTGAATTTTTGCAATCATGCAGTCATAACTCTTTAAAATTTATTTACATTAAAATACAGCTAAAAATAGAAAAATTGGTAATAGATGTGAATGGCAGTTCGTAGGCTTTTAAAAAGTATGGGGTTAAAGGAATCTAATTTTCCTATTTGCTCAAAAAATACATAATTGAAAGGTGTCATTTTCTCACTTATAACATTGAGAAGGGTTAAAGAAAAAAAAATCCCTAAACTGTGTCAGAAGGACTAGTAGAACAATTAAACAATTTAGGTGGAACTCAAAATTGATGTGGTGTTTATGAAAAGAAAATTTTATATTACTGGGAACCTTAACGACTTCGTACCCTTTGATTCAGAAATAACCTAGGAAGTTTTTTTTTTTTTTTGGTGGGTATCATTGTGATCGAAGATTTCTGACCCAGAATTACTTAGGTTACTATGAAGTGGAAACTGCCTAAATAGCCAGCAGTAGAAAGACGTTTCAGTAAGTTCTGCTGTGGATACACAATAAAATATTTTTCTAGCTTTAGATCATGTTATCTGAGTATTTAGGGCCCTAAAAAATACTTAGTTATTTGAAAATTAGAAAACATAAAAATCATCATGTCACTGCTAGTTTTTAGAGTGTATTATTGACAAAAGTTGAGCGGAAAAAAATACAGAATGAATGTGCCAGGATATGCAGAAGGTTTGATTTCTGCATGTCTATAGGCTGACCTAATGATGGTCCCTATTCAGACATTGATTGCCCTGCTTCAAAAGTGTGGTATCACATTCACTCTCACTTTGTGATTTCTGCTAGTTAGAAATTAGCTTATTGATGTTCAGATTTTGTGCCTAGTGATACATTTATAATTGATTTTTATTGTCTCAAAAATTATATTTATTCCCCTAAAATGGAACCTTTTCACTCTGGTGTATCAGGAGAAACTATATCCCTGTTTACTGCTAAGTACCATACTGAGTGGCCATGAGGCACAGTACCTATCAACAGACTATATAAACCAACCGCTCTAAGGGGGGAGACGTTGGGCAAATTCATGTCAATCGTTGTTTCTTAAAATCTCCTTTGATATTAAGATACTGTTTTAAGTGATAATGAACAGCTATTGGAGGGACAAGCATGTTTTTTTTTAACTCTGTAACTGTAAACTGATGTTTAAAAAATTAAGCTTTTGATAACAAAGCACAGCAATATATTTCAATTTCATAATTGTGCTTGAAAGTGAAATTTGAGATTGATCAGGTTTTAGAACTATGTGTCTACTTTACATTAAAATCTCAGTGTAATTAGAAGAATTTTTTTTTTTTTTTTTGACAGGCATAGTTAGAGACCGAGAGAAAGGTCTTCCTTTTCTATTGGTTCACCCCCAAGATAGCCGTTACAGCCAGCATGCTGTGCCAATCCGAAGCCAGGACTAGAACCCGGAGTGCCGGCACTGCAGGCGGAGAATTAGGCTAGTGAGCCGCGGTGCCAGCCAATATATGAATTCTAAAAGTTTAGAACTTCAAGAAAGCTACACTGCAGGCCAGAGTCACAAATGAACAACTTTTCAAAAGCCTTTTTTAGATGCCTTTCAGCTTGTTGCATAATATCAAAATAAACAAACAAACCCCTCAGTGTCTTGTTTTTAAATGCCAACAACTTCAGATGGACACTTTTTACTTTCCATTCTAAGTGGGTTAATTGGTGGATGCTTCAGCATGTAATCATATTCTTTATTTCAAACATCTGTGTCCTTCCCCATCTTTTGTTTCTCAAATGGAAGTGCATTTTATATGGCTAATACCGGATTTATACATTGTTTCTCTAAATTGGTAAGAAAAAGTTGTACATTACAAGGGGTAGAATCCTACAACCAGGGAGAAAGAATATGCCAAAGGTAAGGGTTTATCACAGTAATTGGATAAATATCAACATAGTTTTAATTTTTGTGCCTTGCTCTGTTCCCATCTTAGAATACTCAGTATTGTTTATTTTGAAACCTGAAGCAAATGATGAAGTTGTCTGTTCTGGCTGTCTTTGGGGCTTGAAGATGTCACTACAGTGTTTTTCATGAGGCTACAGTTTGAGCTTTTCCTTTAGATGAACATCACTGGGTTACTTGGAGGCTTATCAAGGATTCATTAGTAGAGAAATACTATCATTTTGATAACACAAAGTGCATAGCTTGAACATGGGGCTTATTTATTAAACATGAGTGGTGGTTCCGGATAGCCTTGTACACTTTATCACTTGTGTTTCAGACCTTGCCTGTTAATTGCTCAGAGGCATGTGTATCACAATAACATTTTAGCCTCTTGAGATTTTGGAGTGTTCTAAGTCAGGCATAATTAAAGTACATACACAGCAGTCCTTTGAAGTTTACTTCATAACTTTGATGTTCTATATGATCTTAATCTAATACTGTGTTTTCTTTGAAAATGAGCAAGACAAACCCACTTCTGTTAGACCATCTATTGGAAACAGATAGATATTAATGGGTAAAATAACTAACTAAAAAAAGTTTAGTTAGTCATTACTTTGCTATATTTAATAGTCAAGAACCTTGATAGTATTTCTGACTTTTGAACTATATTACTGATTTTTAGGAATGTTGGTAATACTATAGTTCATTGAAAGAAAATGATGTGAGTAAATCTACTTTCTGGATTATTTAACTTATTTTTTACAGTAGTTTTCTTGATAATTAGAAAATATTCCTATATGGATGATTCATGACCATTCTCTCCTCCTCTCAACTTTTTAGATCATGAATCGGTTCAGTGGTGTTATGACAACTTCATTAACTACAGGTCCCTGATGTCTGCAGACAATGTACGCCAGCAGCTATCGCGAATTATGGACAGATTTAACTTGCCTCGTCGAAGTACTGATTTTACAAGCAGGGACTATTATATTAACATAAGAAAAGCTTTGGTTACTGGGTATTTTATGCAGGTATGTGGATAATACAGAAATATGTAATGAAATGTTTGTATGGTAATTGTTCGATTCCTATTAAGAGATTTTGGATTTACTTAAAACACAAAATTCAAAACACCTATGAAAATCAATCTTTAATGTTTCATCCAGTTTTTTATTTTATTGTTTTTATTTGAAAGGCAAAGAGATAGAGATCTGGTTTACTTCCCAGATGCCTGCAGTAGCTAGGGCTGGACCAGACTGGACCAAGTACTTGAACCATCACCTGCTGCCTCTCAGATTGTGCCTTACCAGAAAGCTGAAATCCAGAGACTCAAACCCAGGCATTCCAGTACGGAGTGATTGTCATAACCGCTCCATCAAATGCTTGCCCTCCTCCAGTTTCTTTGAATGAGTTAATTTACTCCAAAATTGTATGTTTAGTACATAGCAAAATGATGCCTTTTGTGGCAAAAATTTGAAATCTAGTTAAGTAGGAATCAATTTGAAAACAGTGTATTTTGTAGTAGGTATTTGTTTATTATTGAGGTGGCAGTGTTTGACAGTGTGTACTTTCCTCTTAAAAATATTTTATTTATATTTTTGAAAGAATGATAGAGAAGGAGAAAGAGAGAGAGAGAGAGAGAGGCTACTTCCATTTTCTGGTTCACTCCCCATATGTCTACAGTGGCCTGGGAAGCCAGCAGCGTGGAACTACATCTGGATCTCCCACATGGGTGACTGGGATCCGAGTACTCATGTCATTTCTGATGCTTCCCCAGCATTTTAGCTGGGAGCTGGATTGGAAGTGGAAGTGGAGCAGCTGGGAATCAAACCAGTGTTCCTACATAGGATGCTGGTGTTGCAAGCTGTGATTTAACCCACTGTGCCACAGTAACATTTATAGTTCTACAGACTAATCATTGGCATTTTAAGTGTGCTATTATTGGGATTTATAGGAACTGAAGTAATTCTTTTAAGGGGTTTAGAACAGAATTATATTTTACAAAATCCAGAATTTTTTGATGATAAGGTTGAAAAAAATTCTTTTCTTCTTTATATTCCTGGTGGGTCATTCTCTGTCTCTAACTCTGGCTGTGTCTGTTAAACAAAATGTGACCAGCCATGACCAGCCTTAAGGCCAAATGAGGTCAGTAGATAGAATGTGGACCTAAAGGTATCCTATTTTTGAAAATCAAAGTTCACTGAGAACTCTGTATTTTAAGTAAAATTTTGTAAGAATGTTGATCTTATGCTTGTTACTTAGGAGAATAAAACAATTAGGTATTAAATTTTCCAGTATTTGGTTTTGGTATTCATTTCATATACTAGTATGCATGTTTTTGACATAACTTAAATTTGCTTATAACCATCAAAAAACAACTTTTTAGTTTCAAGTATTATAGCTTTCTAATTCTTGAGATTAAAATTTGTGGCGATAGCCTGCAGATTAGTTCCTGTTAGTAAATTTTTTAAACTGCTTATTATTTATTTATTTACTTACTTTCTAAGATACATTCATTTATTTGAAAATTAAAGAAGGAGAGACAGAGACAGAGAGAGAGAGAGAGAGAGAGAGAGAGAGAGGTCTTCCATCCGCTGGTTCACTCCCCAGTTGGCTTCAACAGTTAGAGTTGGCCTATCTGAAGCCAGAAGCCAGGAGCTTCCTCCGGGTCTCCCACGTGGGTGTAGGGGCCCAAGGAGTTGGGCCATCTGCTTTCCCATGCCACAGTGAGAGCTGGATTGGAAATGGAGCAGCTGGGACTTGAACTGGAGCCCATATAGGATGCCAGCACTGCAAGTGGCGTGTTTGCTCGCTATGCCACAGTGCTGGCCCCAGTAAATTTTTTAAAGTGAAGTTAGTTTTCTATTATTTATGCACATTGTTCATGTAACAGGTTGTAGAATTGGAGAAGACAAATTGTCATCTGTTTCAGTGTTAATTAAATATTAGCTTGGTGTCACCAATCAAGATGGGAAAATATGGGAAAGAATCTCATGCACCTTTTTTCTCCATTATTTTATTTACTTTGTTGGTTGCTTCTCTCTTCATTTTTGCTCTCTAGTTTTCTACCTTAGACATGAATATTATAGTAATTGTTCATCTACTTTGTAGTTGGCACCTGGTGCTAAAGAGCTTGCTTGAGATCGTCTAAGGAAGAATCAGACAGTAAATGTGAGGCTCTATAAACCCATTAGTTCCCTGTCACAACTACTAAACTCTGCCTGCCCTTGTAGCATGACAGCAACCAGTGACAAATGGGTGTGCCTGTGTTCTGGTGAGACTTTGCTTATGGACACTGTAATTTGGATTTCATATCATTTTCATGCTTCATTAGATGTGTTTCTTTTGATACTCTCTTTCTTCCAATTGTTTAAATGTATCTCAACCATTTATGACTCATTTGAAGTAAAAGTTTGAGTTGGATTTGGTGCTGAGGCTGTAGTTTGCTGATCTTGGGCAGTGCTAAATGAGTATAGACATAGAATATAAAACAAAACATGGGACAGGTCTATTTCTAATTATATAGGTTTCTTTATACCACTTTTGTAACCTAGTGCATCTGAGGCATTGCATTAATTTTCCTGGGCTTTGATTTCAGGTGGCTCATCTAGAACGGACAGGGCATTACCTAACTGTGAAAGACAACCAGGTGGTTCAGCTGCATCCCTCTACTGTTCTTGACCACAAGCCTGAATGGGTGCTTTATAATGAGTTCGTTCTAACAACAAAGAATTACATCCGGACATGTACAGATATCAAGCCAGAATGGTAAGCACACCTTTTGTTCTTTTTTTTGGGACAGGCAGTTAGAGAGACAGAGAGAAAAGTCTTCTTTTTCTGTTGGTTCACCCCCCAAATGACCGCTACGGCTGGCGCACTGCGCCGATCCAAAGCCAGGAGCCAGGTGCTTCCTCCTGGTCTCCCATGCGGGTGCAGGGCCCAAGCAATTGGGCCATCCTCCACTACCTTCCTGTGGCACAGCAGAGAGCTGGGCTGGAAGAGGAGCAACCGGGACAGAATCTGGCGCCCCACCTTTTGTTCTAATACCTTGTTAGTGTCTCCTTCAGAGTGGAATCTGACTCTCGGACCTCTGTTCACTTATTGGGGAACCTGGTTTCCTCCTCAGCTAGGGAAATACGTTGTTGTAATCCAGCATGTGTACAGGTTAGGAATTGGCTTGGTGGTATGGCTGGTAGTGTTCGTCTTTCTTTTAAGAGGACAGTTATTAGATACTGATGTTTTAGGAGTTATTTAAGCATAAAAATTAAAACTCTTTGTATCTTTTTACGAAATGTGTTAGAACTGATTATTTAACCAAGTAACTTTTCCTCCTCCATGGTGTTTCTGTTTTTAGAAATTTTATTAGAAATCATTCTGTCTGTAACTTAAGATGGCAAATGTCAGGCAAGAGTTGGTATAACGGAAAGCACTGACTTATTAGGTGATGTCACTGTATACTGTGGGGTTTCTTTCATACACTGATTTATGACTTGTGACATTTAAATTGTGTAGAGTATTACCATTTTATCTTGAATGATTTGTTGGGAAAAAAATTGCATGTTAAACCTCATAAAAGATTTCATGTTTCAATATATTCTTTGAGACTAGAGTTATATTTGTTATTAAAACATTGAAAATGAGATGATCCAGTCATTCAGATATGAAGATATTTCTTATGGAGCCTATTCTATCACCGTAGCAAGTCGGGTCAAAATAGTATGATAGAGTACAACGAAGAAATCAGTGATCCTAGGTATTACTCTCGTTACATTAACATAAAGGAAGGGTTTTTAATTAATACAGCTCTAAGGAGTGGTTTTTTCTTAAGTTTTTGTAAACCCATCAAAAATGCATATCTTAGTAAAAAATACGTAACACATTTCTAAAAGTGGCCTTTGGAAGGATTGAACATTTGTGTTTTATCATTGAATTTTATTTATAGATTTCCTTTTTTCATCAGTGTGTTAATAATGCCTATCCTTTTAGCAACTCCAGTACTTTCGATAAATGTTAATTTAGTAATTTTTCCCCCCCCCTTCTGGACAGGTTGGTGAAAATTGCCCCTCAATATTATGACATGAGCAATTTCCCACAGTGTGAAGCAAAGAGACAGTTGGACCGCATCATTGCCAAACTTCAATCCAAGGAATATTCACAATACTGAATTCAATGCTTAGAACTGAAGTTATTCAGAGGACAGCTTTAAAAGATGAATGAACTCAAAAGTTCAAGTTGTGCTCTTCACGTTGGTTCAATAATGGCCTTTATTTGAAAGCTTTTTAATTTTTCTTTACAGTAAATATTCCATTCTGATTTCATAAATTAAACATTTATGCCTCCCTTTTGTGTTGACACTGTAGCTCATACTGGAAAAGTCGATCAATGTTTTGCAGTTTATTGAAAGTAGTTCTATATATAACAATGTTACAAGCATTTCTTTAGAAATGGTTGAAAATGCTTCTAAAATGTGATTATCGACCATGGTATGCATGATCGTTGTAATTGTTGACATTCCTTTTAGAAGTTGTGAAATGTTACAACTTGTGCTTATGTAGACACAATCTTCTGTCTCAGTACAGAGGCACTGACTTCAATAAAGTCTATTTATACTAATTTTGGTTAAAGCCCCCTGGTATCTTTGTTGTAGTCTCTGTAGTATAGCTGCTTCTCTTCCCTAGAGTGGGGCTTTTTTTTTTTTTTTTTTTTCTTATACTACGATTACACATGTAGCATCTTTCTGCAGAATACCCCTTAGATAGTCATTAAAAAAATATTAGAGCATAGTTTAGTGCTTTGTTAGATAAACCAGGACGTGATATAACGTGATAAGTATATAGTATTCATTTGAAATTGGATCCCTAGAGACTAATGAAAGGATAGCATTTTCTTTTTTGCCTTTCTTAAAGTTCATATTTTAACGTTTGTAATTTATTATCTTGTTGCCACTTTTAATGAGGTCTTATTATGTTTAGATATACATTTTAAGCACTCTAGCCTCTAAAACATATTTGTTTCTATTAGGAGGGAACCACACATAGATCTCAATCTGTTTTATTAAACTCATAGTGCTGAAAGTTGCATTCTATATACAAAATCATATGATGTGTTAAAAATGTGTCTTTGGCCTTCCATTCTCTATATCAGGCAGTAGACAGTTTTGGAACAAAAAAATGGGGTATTTAATGAGGCCCATTTAAGATTTTGTAATAAATCACTTGTTTTCACTTGGAAGACCAAATAATGTGCTGATTGATTTCTGGACTCTATTTAAAAGTTTTTAAAGTGTTAATGGAATAAGATTTAAATATATTCAGAGGCATATAGAATTTTGGATAGGTAGAACAAAGTTTGTGATTTGTAGGTTCTAGGAATTCCAAGTGCTGTTTCCATTTTGAGTGCACATTGGGAGTGCCCATGGAGTCAGAAGAGCAGATGCAGCTTTGTTCTTCATCTACCCCAGTGTGGGCAGTTTTGCTAGGCTGATATTAACCAGGGTATGGATTTTAAAACTTCTGTTCTCCAATTCGGCAGCTGAACACGGTTGTGGCTACCAAATAATCTCTTTGTGGTATAGATCAAGAAAACGACATTTCAAAATTTCTTCTGAGATAATATTTAGAAAATATTTTTGAAGATTATTTTAAGGGGTCTATATCATTCTTTTAGAATAGGCAAGCTGAATTTTGCTGTGAATATGACAAGGAAAGCCAGCTAAGAATAACCATTGAGAAAGCTGAGGAAATTAACACAATTTCTGAAAAATGGGACAAGATAAAACCTATCCTACAAACAGTACAGCCATTAGTTAGCATCCAAAACACAAGATGCAGTCTACACTCAATTCTTATATTCATTATGAGTTATTCCTAGAATTTTAGGTTTATGGCCTCCCTATAAGCATTGGGGAATTACTTTAATGGCCACCTTTCTGCTCAGATACTTAAGAAAAATCTTTCATTGCCTTTGAAGTCTTAGTTCCATTAGAAATTATGAGCTAGCAGTATTTTTCTGTAACTACTTATTTCTGTTTATTATTATTATTATTATTATTATTATTATTATTTTGTTAGAGCAAAGGTGGTTCAGTAAGGCTGTTTGGGGGGTGTTTGGAGGTGAGTAGCCATTCCCTCAACCTTCCTCTTTAACGTGCTTTTAGATCCTCTCCACACTCCTGGTTAACGTTTGCCAGATGGTGTCTGGACTGCTGTCCACGCTGTGATCTGAGCTGGGCCAACCTCAGTTGGACGTATGTTTCCCAGGAGAGCAGGCCTGCCATTGGCTTCTATTACTGCAGCACAATGTGACATTGACACTTCAAGCTACCATAGCATAGTTTTCAAGAGTTGAAGGGATCTAATTACTACATAAAAGTTTTTGATCCTTGTGGCTCAGTGCTGAGAAAAAAGACCTTCACAAACCTTCAGCAGTGTTAATTTTTGGAGACTTCACCCCACATTAAAATGAAGAACAGTTTTAAGAATTAAAGGTGCAATAGGAATGTCTTAAGTATATATGTTTCTTCATAGTCTTGGAGTTCTTATTGTGAGAAACTAACCTACATTGTTCTTAAATACAGTTTTTATCATTAAGTTTAAATGGTTTTGGAAGTTACTTGATTTGAATTTTAGTTTTTCTTTACGTTAAATAGAGTTGTTTCCTAATCTCCGGCATTTTTAGTGGTCCCTAAGAAAACTTACTGAGAACCAATTTCTGTCACTCGTAATTAGTATAACCATGGCTATCTTACGGGAACATTTTTTCATTTATTGCGAATTCTTTGGATGAACTCTTTGTAGGGTTTCATCATTGGGGTACGTGAACTAAATCTAGATAAAGCAGCCCGCTTTAGCCACCTCTTTCACTAGTTAAGTTTAACCCAAACATGAAACATGGGAGTTATGTTTTGGCAAGTTTCCTAGAATTTTAAAAATTTGTTTGAAAGATGCTACGTTGTGTAGAATATTTGTAGGTAATTATATTTGCTGTTTGAGATCTCAAGTCATATATGGGAACACCACATTTAGGTAACCTTGTTGACAGTTTTTATTTTACTTGGTGCTATTTCTTTGTAATATTTCTGTATAAATTCATGAGCGGTACTTATTAACTAACTCTGGAAGGCATTGTGTGAAAATGTAAAGATTGGTAAGTTACTTAAAATCTGGTTGGAGTTTTTAAAAAAATGCAGAGAAATCTGTAAATTAAAGCAAGGTATAATGAATGTGGTCTGAAAGATGAGAGTGCTATTAGAAATTGGGAAGGAAAGACATAATTAGGTAACTCTTGGAAATTCACACCCCAATAGCTGCCAGGACAGTGTTGGAAAAAAGTAACCTAACTTGTAAAGTGTGAGCCATTGAGTTGTAGAGCCTGACTGAGGTCTGGGAAAAGCTTCCATCCCT
Organism: Lepus europaeus; assembly: GCF_033115175.1. NCBI lineage: Eukaryota > Metazoa > Chordata > Mammalia > Lagomorpha > Leporidae > Lepus > Lepus europaeus. Next base: position 71,995,403 of record NC_084842.1, read on the forward strand.
GTGTACAGCCAGTTGTTGCCCTGTCTGACTACCAGATAGTACTGAAGGCAAAGCTGGGAATTTTTGTCTGTAAAATTTCCATAGAGAGTTGAGATTTTTTTCCAAACTCTTAAAGTTGGATTGTGGGTGGCCATTTGCCATTTCTGGGTTAAGTGACCAGGAGAAATTATGTGAAGAAGGTAGTGCTTTGGTTGGACCTCAAACAATTCCTAGGCTTTCAACAGACTCAGGATTTCTCAGGTGATGAGCAGCATTTCAAGCCAAGACACATGGTTTGGAAACAGTTCTGCTTAAATCTACATACAGTGAACTGTACCTTTTAAAAGAGATTTACTGCTTATGAAGTGTGAGGAAATGTATATGGTTTAATCACACTTAGTACTTCCGTCACCCAAAGATCTACATTTCCCTTTGCAGCTAATACCTTCATGTGGCAATCACTGAACTGCCTGTTAATTTTGCTTTTTCCAGAAGTTCATAGAAATGGAATCAAACTGTGTTTAGTATTTTTGTGTCTGGTTTCTTTCATTTAATAATGCTCTTGAGATTCATCCATGTTGTGTATGTAAATATGTTCTTTTTTATTGCTATATAACAGTACTCCATTGTAGACCGTATTTGTTTATACATTTACCAGGTGTTAGAACGTAGGCTATTTGTGTACAGGTCTTTATGTTGACATCGATTCTTGTTTCTCTTGCATAAATAACTGAATCAAGATAATGAGGTTTTGTGATTTAGTGTGTGCTTATGAAAACAAGCCAACAGTTTTTCCAAAATACTGTACTGTTTTGTTTTTCTATTCCAGCAATGTATATGCTTCCATTTCCTGCATCCTCACCAACATTTCATAATTAAATTTGTTTTATCTTCAGTTTTAGCCAGTGAGTAGGTTTGTGGTTATGCTTCATTGGGATTTTAGTTTACATTTCAGTTAGATTAAGCATTAATGGTGTTAAGTTTTTTTTATGTTTATTTGCCATTCATAGTTCTTAGATTAAGCGATCACATTTCTGTCCTTTTATAATTCATGTTATTGCTGAGTCCAAGGTTGTTTATTCAGAACCTTTATGAGAATTTTGAACCTTTTTGAGATATGTGTTATAGAAAATGTTTTGTAGTCTGTTGGCTTGTGTTGTCATTTTCCTAAGTGTGTTTGGATAACTTTTAAATGCTGATAAAGTCTAATTTTTCTGCTTTTTGTTTACTTGTTTGCTTTCTTAAATAGTTTGTGGTTTTGGGCCACTTTTGGTGTACGTTAGGAGGATAGCAAGGAGTCTAGTGTGACTAAAGCACCAAACCTCACTCCAGAGTGAAGGTGTCTGAGGCTGTGAATTTCGATTGGAATTGAGTGACGGTTAAGAGTGAATCCAGTTTCTAAAAGCAGGACAGATTACAGAGGGGAGGAGACACTGAAGCCGTTAAGCAAGAAGTCTTGTAACAACCCAGGTAATGGGATTGAACCAGATGAGGAATTAGCCAAGAGCAAGAGATGAAGTGGTGGCAAAAAGCTAAGAAGTCTTCCAAGATAGCTGGTTTAGTATTTACATACATGGTATCCCACTCCCAGTTGTGAAGTAGGCATGGAGAAAAGCGTTTCGCCTTTCAAATCTTGCCATTGAGAAGAAAGACCAGGCAGAATAACTGTTCTTTGTCTGTACTTGGGGTTTAATGCACTCAGTGTATTTAGCTTTGCATGGTAATTATACCCGCAAACTCAGCCGGAACCAGGGGCATTTTTATGTCTAGGTTCCTGTGACTTCTGGTTCGTGGCATTGAACACATATTCTCTCATTAATATATATGATGCCTCTGCTGAGAGGTTTCATTTCAGCTCTGGGTTTGCTGTTTGTATAATGAGTTGTTGAGTGGTTTGAAGTAGAAATTTTGACTTAGCCAACTCTTGTAGGATCACAGTGACTTGTAGCACTCTCAGTTGTGGGAAATGATTACTGTTAATGAGTGGAAATTTGTTTTAATAATTACAGAGTTGTGTATTGCTTCATTTTAGGTTGTCTGAAGTACAATTACTAGTCCTAGATTCTGGGGAATAAATTCATCTCTAGGGTACTAGCACCATTCAGAGCCTTAGCAAAGAATCTGATAGTCACTGTGCAGAGGACACTTCCCAGCGTTAAACACACTGATTGTTAAGGAGTAAATAGACAGCTTTGGGCAGTAAGCTAACAACAGTTCTCTGATCTGTGGTGGTAGTAAGCATATGCAGCAGTAGCGTACTTGTTTTTTAGGGTACAGTCTCACTTCAGAAGCCTCCTAAACACTGGTAAAAGCCTTAAAATTCTTACAAGCTTTAAATTTGGCTGTGGTGTGTAGTCACGAAATTTCATACTTTAAGTACAGTTTACATTTCATTTTCTTACTGTTTACCCTTTTACATTTAAGAGAGGCTGCAATGATGATTTTTAGGTTATTTTCTGAGCATTAAGTGTGTGAGTTTCCTACAGATTTCATTACCTTAGGGAAAGAGTTGATGCAGATAGTGCTGACTGCTTAAATGTGTCTCAGAAGTGATACACAGCTCAAAATGTCACCTTTTGTTCATGTGTCAGAGATGGGGAAAGCATTCTGATGTCCACGTTTCCCCCACATTCTGTTTCCTTAGCACAGAAAAATGTAGGTTTAGTTAACTTCTGGTATAGAGAACTTTTAACAGTATTAGTAACTTTTGGGCAAAGTCATCTTCTAAGAAAGATACAGGAATACTCTAGAAGGGGGGAGGAATCGAGAAAGCAGCCCTAGCAGGAAGTCTTCAGTGTTCATCACAGCCGACCCTCTCAGCTCTAGGGCAGGTTGCATTGTTTCCTTAGGCTAGGGCAGGCTTGGCTTTCGGCACAGCAGTTAAACTACTGCGCGTGTCCTGCTGGCATCCCATATTGGAGTGCCTGGGTTTGAGTCCCAGCTCAACCCTAAGAAGTGCTGATGGCTCAAGTGCTTGGGTTCCTGCCACCCTCATGGGAGGTCTTCCCTTTTTCCTGGCCCATCCCTGGGTGTTGTGGAAGTATCGGGGGTGTGAGCTAGCAAGTGAGAGGTATCAAGTAGAAAGAACGGAGGCCCACGACCACAAGGCCGTTTGCCAGCAGAGTTGGCATTCTTTGCTGTACCTAGCTGTTTTCCTTAGGCTGGGTGTCAGCTTGGATCTATGTATGTTGGAGGCTTTGATTGCGTGGTTCTAAGATTGTGATGTTCATCCCAGGTGTAGAAAGGCACATTCTGTATTGAGCATGAGCACTTTGAATAGTGTGGCGCCGGTTGTTTTCCGTTCTTATTTAATGTTAACATGCAGATGGGCGTGAAGGGCAACTTGGCGGTATGTCTGTTTCTTCTCTTCCTTAAGTGGTTCTGCCAGGTTCTAACATGTTTTTGGTACCAGTGACTTGCTTCACTATAGTAGAGGTTTTCAATGCCATCATTCCTTGATTGTGTTTTTTAACATGGAGCATTGATCTGGTTAGTCTGCCAGTGAACCTAATCCAAAAGTCACTCAATTTGGGGGTTAAAAATATTTCCATTCTCTGCTTATTTACACTGTATTGCTTTTACCCATGACTTGGGACCATCATGATGATTGGTGATCTTTTCCATCTCTGTACTTGGAGTCCGTTCAGGTGTTTAAGGCTGTTTTCCTCTGCTAGGCTCCAAGTTCCTTAAGGGCTGGAGCATTGTCACATATCCCTAGTATAGCACTAGGCCTAGTACGCAATAGCTTGTAGCAAATTTTTTTTAAAAGATTTATTTGAATTGCAGTTAGAGGTCTTCCATCTGTTGGTTCACTCCTCAAGTGGCTGCAAAGGCCTTTCTCATCTTCTCTGTTTCTGTCTGTATTTGTTGCTCTTTCAAATAAAACAAAAATAAGCTTTTTGTTAAAACAGTTTTAAAAATGAATGGTGTTAGGGAATTAGCATGTGCCATTTCATATTAAAAAGTGGTACTTTCCTAGGGATATGAGATCTAGAGAACCTCTTTTTAAAATCATTCTCATTGTTAGGAGTTAGATGTCTTACTAATTTTGTCTACTTAGTAATTATTGTAAACAGTGTCCGTTTTAGCTTTATATTGCCATTGAATTATATGTGAACAAGGCAGAGACCTAGTAGAGATCAGAGTTTTCAGTGGTCATAGTTTCCTACAGAATTTATTTGTATGGTAAGTCTTTAACATTTTGTTTTTTACCAGCACACAGGAAACTTAGGTGAGTGGCAGTTCATCATATTCCCCCTTTCATTTCCAAGTTATTCTAAATATGGTATTGCAGCCCTGGTTTTCTACTGTTAGTGCACAAAAGCCTTTGAGATAAGCCCTTCAGTGTTCAAGAAATCCTGGATCCTAGTGCCGGGGCTGCGGGTAGAGAATACAGTGACAGGCTATGAAATAGTGTTGTCATAACTTATCAGTGGCTAGTAAATAGGCCACTATTTTGAGTGAAGGCAGTTTAATTGCATTGCCTCTGTTTAGATAAGCATTTGGAATCCACAATCAAATGTGCGAATGCTGTGGTGAAAGTATGCCCATTATATAAGATTTGATTTCTTAAGTGATTTTTTTTTAAGTTCCACTTTACATCAAAAGTTATTGAAAAATGTCTTCCCTGTGTGTACACATGGAAAAGTTTTGCCTGCAATTGTATGTAAATCCAATGACGGTAAAATATTGCAAGTTGCAGGCCCTTAATTGGTAGCTTGTGATTTATTCCCATTCAGCTCTCCTCTCCCCTAAGAGCTCTTGTTGAAACAATTAAACGCTTCAGATTGACTTTGTAGTTTCTAGTTGTGTTATTTCTTCTTGAAGAAGTCTCTCTTGTCTTCTGGGTGTATCACATTCTTGTTTCTAGCCTCATTGCTTCGTTAGTGTAAACAATAGCACTTGAACTACTGAGCATTTACCAGGGTATTCATATAGGAAGGCTGGAACTTTTGGAGCTCATTTGTGCATGGTTTGCCGAAAAATCAACTTTGATTTCCACTGGTGTTGGGCTTTATCCTCTCATTGGTTTTTGAAAGAGTTTTTACCTCAGCAGCCAAGTTCAAAGCAAGAATCTCATTGACTTAAAATGATACTGTATGCTTTGTTTTTGTGAATGGGAGGGCCAGATGAATAGTTCTTTGGTGATTGGAATAACTCATAAAATTGGAGAAAGTGCTGAAAAGGACTTTAGCAGTCATTGATTTCAGGTTACCCTTTTCAAGGAAAACCAAGGCCTAGTGGTAACCAAGTTTTGTTCAAGGTCACTCCGTTTTGTGTCTCCGAATTCTAAATGGGGGCTTTCCCTCTCTGCGAGGTTTTGTAGAACCACTCAATTTCTTGGATCCCCCAAATAAACAAAAAGTGATTTTGAACTGTGCTAATGACATTAAGATAATGGAGATCTGAAACTTGATGACAGTTATCAAAAGAAAATTTTTTCCTCGTTATTTTAATGACTTAACTATGGAAATGCTAAATCTTTGCTAATTTCAGGCTATTTTTTTTTCCTAATCACTTGATTAGCATCCAGTAAGGCTGTGAAACTCTGGTTCCTTACAACAAAGGTGAAGTACATTTCCTTGTCATTAAATTTGTCTATAATGCATAACCATATCCTGACTTTCTTTGGGAAACATCTGTTGGACTCTTGGAAAAGTACACATTCCCAGTTTTTAGTTGTCCCTTCCATTTTTTTAAACATTGATGTAGCAGCTACTATGCTAAGCACTTGAACATGTACTAAATTTATGAATTCCTTACATTGGCACAGCCAAGGCAAATGGGGCATTCTGCAGTCCTGTAACCTCCCACGGTCTAGGACTAGTGAGGAGTGGGTTTCAAATGTTGGGGACACAGTGGCTGAGATAGGAAAAACAGCCCCCGGAGCTCATTGACCTCAGCAGAACTTGGTGGTCATCCTCTCCCTGTTCCCCTTGCAGTGGGGAGGACTGGGAGGTAGACAGGTCACTTCTTGAAGACCCTGCCTCTGTGTAGAGCGTTGAGCTCTCCCCTTCTGCCCCGCCCCCCTTTATTCCTTTGTCTGTAAGTTTGACAAACATCAAAGCATATCCAGTCACATCACTCTTCCTCTGAATTTTCGGCTCTACCCACCCTGGGATTTCAGCAGCTGGGTTTAAAAGATGGCACATCTGTTTCCCTCTAATTCCAGATGTTCTGTTGCAGGGGCGCTTTCACATCTGTGGCATTGCTGGATAGAGAAGCTGACCACTCCCTCTTAATCTTTAAGTCAAGAGAAAGGATTGCAGTCCTATCACTGTGCAGCCTACTGAATTACTTGTACGGATGTAGGAAAGATAAATATTTATTGATGTAGTCAAATGAGTGACAGTTCAGTAAGCTTTCCCTGACATATTGACATACCTGGCCCAGCCGATTTTCTCTCCTTTAGCAAATCTCACTTGAATTCTATTGGCATAATTAAGTGGGGTTGATAAACCATCTCTATTTATCTTCTTTCCCTAAAGCCTTGTATTCAGTGGTCAGGATCTGAAACCAGAACACTCCTGTCAGGGCAATAGGGAGGGGGTCATTAAGAGGGACAAAGATGTCTGATAAAGCCTCCTGCTTTGTCATTTAAAATATATTGACAATATTTTGACCAGCCGGGGAGAGCCGCGCACAGTTCTTGCGCTACATGTAAGCCAGCCCTTCACAGAGGTTGTGCTTTGAAGAGAGGAGGATTTTTTGGAACTGCTTCCATGTTCAGAGTCCTTACTGCTTGCCTGCAGAGCTGTGTTCATGCCCTCACCTTTTAGGGGAGGGGTGAAGTCACGTGGCTTTCGTAGGGATCAGACTCAGGTTAGCCTTAGGACAGATACAGCCTTCTGTCCACAGTGAATCTCCCCAAGATGTCAGTGTGTTGGAGATGCATGCCTGGACCATTGCGAGGAAAAATTCATGGTCACTTTTCTCTCTGATACCATGGAGTCTTCATGGGAACAGGAATATATCCCCTGAGCTCCCTGCACAGACGACAACACACATCAAGAGGCGAGCGAGTTGAGATGGGTGGACTGCGGCCACCTCTCATCTCACACACAAGAGATGCTGTCACTCGAGGGGGCGGAGTTGCCCAGGCTTAACGTGGAGTTTTGCGTTTTTGTTGGTGTTCACTGACACCTTATAATTGAATTATCACATTTACTGAATTAATTGCTGTCTTGTGAAGATAAAGTTGGGTAATCACTGACAAATGCTTTGTGAATTGTCCTGTCCCTGTGGTAGTCATTCATGCTAGTCTCCAAATATTTCTGGTGTGGAGGTATGTGCTGAGTTTGCACTGCGCGCTTGAAAGTGGGTATGGTCAGGTGACTTTCCTAGGCCAACAAGGACTGAGCAGAGGTGATGTGAGTCGCACCTGGGGATGGGAGGTAGAAAGCACCCGCTGTCTCAGGCCGCCATGGCAGAGCTCCATAAAGCATGCATAATTGACCCTTGGTGGGGCTGGATCTGTGTTGTAGAAATCCCTGGGGTCTGGGGGCTCTCTGGTATTACAGTATAATTTAGACCGTGCTATGCTGTTTGGCCAATCCATGGGCCGCAACCAGTATCTGGACGCAACAGAAGACAGCACCAAGATCATTTGCAGATAAATTTTGTTTCAGTCGAGCCCCATTTCGATTACCCACACATGAACGTTGGTGGACAAGGTGGAGATGTGAAGTGTAGTGAGCCCTTTGTCCGTGCCTGGCACTGTGCACAAATCAGCTCAGTCAAACCTAACTCAGCCCTGGGAAGAGCCCTATGTAGTTGTTGGTTTTTTTGTTTTGTTTTTTAATTTGAAAGTTATGGAGAGAGGTCTTCCATCTGCTAGTTCACTCTCCAATTAGTGTTGCGCCAATCCGAAGCCAGGAGCCAGGAGCTTCTTCCAGGTCTCCCACGCGGGTGCAGGGACTCAAGCATTTGAGCCATCTTCTACTGCTTTGCCAGGCCACAGCAGAGAGCTGGATCAGAAGTGGAGCAGCTGGGACTTGAACTGGCACTCATGGGATACTGGCACTGGAGGCGGCAGCTGTAAATGCTAGGCCACAGCGTTGGCCCCGAGCCCTGTGTATTATTCCTGTTGTGCAGTATACAGTAAGGCTGGGAGATAGTGCGTGTCCCAGGTCACATCACCAGTGAATGGACAGCTGGAGAAATGGCCTGTAGAGATTGCTAAGTGCCCTCCTGTGGCTCTAATGTGGACACTGCCAATTTTGGCTTCAGCCTCAAGATCTGATAGGCGTTTGTGCTTGCTGAAGATTAGCTGTCCAGCTGAAGAGTCACTCGCCCTTCTCTGGATTCTGAAGGGAAAGTACAGGTTTCTCCACTGGCACTTGACCTTTCTCGATGACCATGACCTTGCAAGAAGTCCCCTCAATCCAGCAGAGAGCTCTGACTGGCAAGAGGTTTGAAAGTGTCAACTCAGTCCACTGTGGCTGGACTCTGTTTTCCCAGAGCTCTGTGTTTAAATTGCTTGATTCATTTTCCTGATTTTGTAATATCACATCTCTTCAAAAAGACCCCCCAGCAGTTGGAAGTGATCTGAGTTACAAGTGCTGCACTTGGCAAATTCAGTTTGTTGAAATCGCAAGGTCAGATACATTGATTCGCATTGATTATAAGCGAGAGTAGCTGGAAGTTAGCAACACTTAATTGCTTAAGAATATCATTTACCACAGTTTATGAATCTATCTTGATTGATTCTACAGCTGTATTTATTTTGTGCATTTCTGTGCATGGACATGGAGTGTGAGCAGTTTGCACATTTCAGAGGGCTGGGGAGGCTGCCAGGTGCTTCCTCCTGGTCTCCCATGTGGGTGCAGGGCCCAAGCACTTGGGCCATCCTCCACTGCCTTCCCTGGCCACAGCAGAGAGCTGGACTGGGAGAGGAGCAACCGGGACAGAACCAGCGCCCCGACAGGACTAGAACCCGGTGTGCTGGCGCCGCAGGCGGAGGATTAGCCTAGTGAGCCACGGTGCCGGCCAAGGATCTTACTTAATCTCTGTTTCCGTTTTCTCTTGTGTAAAATGAGGGTAGCGCCTGCATTGTATGTGTTAAGTGTGAGATTATCTAACAGAGGGGGAAAGAGCGTAGGCAAGATCAAGTGTTGAGTAACTGTTAGTGAGGTTTGCGTCATGCGGTGGGGCTGGGAAGAACGCGGTCCCCATGTCAGCCCTGAGAAGTGGCTTGCCCGCATTTCCTGTCTTCTCCAACTTTGAGCCGGACACAGCTTCCCTCCTGGAGCCTCTGGCAGGCGTGCAGGCCTCTGACCTCCGGAACTGTCAGAAATGTTTTCCTCAAGCCCTGATCCTGTGGATCAGGATCTGTGATCCTGTTAGAGCAGTCCTAGGAGCGGCGCACAGCCTGCAGCTTCAGGGACTTGTCCATGGCGTCCCTCTTCCCCCAGGGCCCCTACCTGCTCCGCCTCGGTTCTCGCTCCAGGTTCCTGTTCTCGGAGAGGCCTGCTTGAAATCACATACACCCTTCGAGGTGCTCCGCCCTCAGCCTGCAGTACTCACCTTCCTGACGCCGAAGACCCGCTGACCGGACAGTGAGTGTGTATTTTTGTTTCTCTGTGGGAGCAGGGAGAGCGTTTTGCTCTCTTCACCTGGCACAGAGGTGTCGAGGCAAAGTTAGGCTCCTGTTTGTGGTAGGAATCCTCCAGGGCAGGGGTCCCTCCGTGCCGTCTCCGTGGAGCTGATGCAGCTGAACGAGCACTCCGCGAGATCGTGGGAGGCTTCCGGCATGCCGCAGGTTGCCACCAAGCAGTTGGAGCCCATTCTACACTGCAAGCAAGAATCACAGAAGTGCTGGTCCAAAGCCGAGGACTTTTTAAGACTACTCGTAGGGTTTGGGGCCACCGTGTGCTGGGCTGAGGGTGAAGGTTGAGCGATGAATCTGAATGACTGGCTCACCTGGGCTGCTTCTGGCAGGTGCACGGAGCTGGGCTGGAGATGGGGTCTTCTCTGCGCCCACACCGTGCTTTTGCCACGTTGACTCTTGGAGCCTTTCCTGGGCTTCAGGTGAACAGTAGCCCCTTGGTTGCCGCATCCCCCTCCCATCCCCCTGTCTGGTCCCACCTTTCCCGGGCTGGGATGCTGTCGGGGACACAGTCCAGTCACTCTTGGTCAGCACGAGGGCTACCAGGTGGTCGCGGCAGACCCTGTGGGCCCAGCACCTGTGCCCGGCTGCCTGAGGCTTTCCCCTGTTTCCCAGGGCGGGCTGTGGATGAGCCCTTGGTGGGGATGGGTTCCAGCAGGATGGAGCTCCAGGGCTCTCACGGAAACGGGCTTGCTGACGCCCCTTTCATTAGCTGCTGTTGGCTTCCTTCCCTCTTCTGTCCCCACCTCCCTAGGACTATTTCCAGGGATCATCTCAAATGCAATACTTGCCCTGAGTAGTTGGCTCGGGTCTGCCTGTAGAAACGGAAGCTGGGAATCCTTCCTCGTTTCCACCAGAACCAGCTGGGTTGCTCTGTGCAGCCTGTGAGCGTCTCCTCCTGCCGCTCCTACATCTGGAATGTCACCCCAGGTCTCTCGACCTAGTCTTGCTTATTTGCCAGCTGCCTCAAACTTGTCTCTAAGTCCCACCCTGATTGATGCCCCTCCCTTCCTCAGCAGTTGATAATCCTCTGTGCACCTGACACCTATCCACTGGCCATCCTAATATCATTCAGCTTTTGCTGGTGTCAGGGTGGGTGGCAAAGGCACATCCCTCCCAGTGAGACCATGAACTTGTAGTAGGCACTATGCCTGGGACTTTTTTTGAAAGATTTATTTATTTGAAAGGCAGATTTAGAGAAAGAGAGATGTCTTCTATCTGCTGGTTCACTCCCAGATGGTCTCAATGGCCGGAGCTGGGCTGATCAGGAGCCAGGAGCTTCTTCCAGGTCTCTGCCATGTGGGTGAAGGGGCCCAAGAACCTGGTCCATCCTCCGCTGCTTTCCCAGGCCATTAGCAGGGAGCTGGATGTGAAGTGGAGCAGCTGAGACTTGAACCTGTGCCCACGTAAGGTGCTGGTGCTGCAGGCAGTGGGCTTTACTCGCTACACCAGAGTGCTGGTCACTTGGTGCAAAAATTAAAGGAGGCGCATACTCTCTGGTGCTGATCCTGCACTTCCCTGGTCCTGAGAATAAAGGCCTCCTTAAATGTTGCTCCCCAACTCTTGACTTGAGTCACCCAAGTGCCCACCTTGCAGTCTGGGACTTTGGTTGACTGGAATTTGTTGTCTGACATAGGCCACACCCTGAAATACAGCACCCCTCCCCCCTCCACTCCCCTCATCTGGAGTCTGCAGCTTCAGCAGTTGCAAGGTGGAATTCCAGATTTTTACCATTTCTTTGAATGCTTAAGTTTGGCCCATGTCAAATTCAATAGCATTTTGCTAGCAGCTTCTATTCAGTCATGAATAGAAATATTCAGCTTGACTTTCTTAGAAACAAGAACTTCTCCCACTTGGTTTATTAGGTTTCATAATATGTAATTCAACTCTGGGACCAAGGAAATATAGCTAGAGTAAAGCTCCCTGAGGACAGACTGCTGTTTCCAGAACCTAAAACAGTGCGTACCCCCCCAACACACACACACACACACACTCAGACGTCCGTCATGCGGATGGATAAACCAGCACTGACAGGTGTGCCGGCAAAGGGTCGACTCCGTGGATATGTGGGCGTGCTGAGGTGGAACGTGCTAGCTTCCAGCATTTCATGGGCCATGGGCATCAGCAACATGGCTTCTAGAAGTCAGTTTGGTCTGCAGTCAATCCAGCCAGTTGGTTATGAGGTAGTTGGTTGAAAAAGCTATTACCATATTATGTATATATTTAGGGGAAGGGTTTTTTAAAAATATATATTTATTTGAAAGGCAGAGTTAGTGCACTTCCATCCTCTGGTTTACTCCCCAGATGGCCACAACAACCAGGGATGGGCCGGGATGAAGCCAGGAGCCAGGAGCTCCTTCCAGGTCTCCCACGTGGATGCAGGGGCCCAAGCATGAGGGCCATCCTCTGCTGCTTTCCCAGGTGCATCTACAGGGAGCTGGATTGGAAGTGGAGCAGCTGAGATTCGAACCAGCGCCATATGGGATACCCGTGTCACAGGTGGTAACCCAAGTTGCCAAACCACTCAGGGGCCCCTGCTTTGTTTCTGTGGATAAAGAAATGTCTCTCTTCAGCCAAAGACATACCATGCACCTTGACCGGAGGGCAGAGGGTGGGCAAGGGGGTGACATTTCCATTCCAGCAGGAATATAGAGACAGAGTGTGGGGAAAAAACAACTTTTGTATAATTATCATATATTTGAAACTACATTTAACAAATTATAGAAACCAAAGCTCAGGAAAATACCGTGGTGGAGACATGCAGACGCTCCTAGGCAGCAAGTCCCATGAAGGCTTGTTCACCTGTGGATCCAAGTTCCCTTCAAGTCGAGCTTGCTCAGTGAAGCCTGCAGAAGAATAAAAATTCTCAACAGGAAGTGCACCTTTTAAGGGCCACAGAACAATGAAGGTATAGATTTGGGAAATGTCATTTGTGCTTTTTAACAAAAGAAGACATCTTTTAAAATATTGAACACCATTTTTGAGAAATAAAAATAGCCCTAGCTTTCCAAATAAGTTTCAACAGGATTCTTTTCATGTGTTTCCCCTGTGTCACTTCCAGCGTGGGCTGTGGTGGACAGTTGATCGACCTCATGAGTAAAGCCCATGGGTGGTCTTCCCAGTCCAGGGAGATGGGGTCGCTTAGCACTTGGACAGTAGATGCTCATGGAAATAGGGCACGTGGTGAAGTTCATGGACGCTGCAGCCATCGAGTGACCAAGCAGTTGACACTGTGTGTAGCCAATGCAGACTGTGCAGTACTTTCTGGAAGGGTGGGAGACCCTGACAGAAGAACATCTCTTGTACACGTGACCTACACAGTGGTGGAAGTTGCTGGGTCTGGCTTCCTCCCCGCCCCCAGAGTCAGTCCCCATAGTTTCCTCCCTGCTGCCTGCCGTGGTGGGGACCCGGTGGTATAGCAGGAGCCCAGGTTGTATGATCCTCATGGGAAGTTCAAGTTCTTTGTCAGCCATCAGAGCATCCTCTTCTTTCCAGCGATTTCCTTTTGACCACTCTCCATATGTCTGCCTGTTGAGCTCAGTATTTCTTCATCAAATTGAAACCCCATTTGCTTGACTCTTCCTCAGAGACTCTAAACTGAGGAAGGAAAACAGAATCAGCAGCGCTAGACGTCACGGCGTCTTCAGGACTCTGCCCTTCCCAGGTTCTGTTCCCTGCTGGCTGTGGGATGTGGTCTTTGAAACCTCTGGCCACCCCCAGCTCCTACACAAGCTTGGGGACTTCGCCCAGATGGTGAGCAATGTTGCAGCGAGCTTCCACTGCTCCCCTACCAGACCCCACCGTGGGCAGAAGGAGCTGATGTCTTCTGTGATCCCGCACTGCTCGATCCTAACTGTCAGCGCTCTTAACCCGTTGGAAGATCATTGTTCAGAAACTCCCGGCACATGCTGTATCCCAGTGGCTTTCACAGTCTGGACGGTGACCCACAGTAAGAAACATGTTTTACACGGGAGCCCACTCTACACACTCCCAGACGAGTCCAAAGGGACTTCAAAAACAATCACAGAAAAGTTGAATTAAAGGAAGCTGATTTTGTTGCAAAAAAATTTGAAATCCATGCAGTTTTTTTTCATAATCCACACTTTTCATGAACTTTTGGAAGACTCCTTGTCTCAGTGGATTTTTTTTTTTTTTTGCACTACATTAAACTTACAATCTAATTCCATTTTCCACGAGCTTTATGAAGTACCCTAGTAAATACGAAAAAACGGAAAGCAAAGTTTCACAAAATACTGATTGCCCTTGCTTTGCAGGATGCTCTGGTATGCATCATGTCCACTTTATCTGTTTGATCGTGCTGGGCCCGACCCACTTACAACTCATTTCCCAGCTCCCAGCAGGTGGAGGCTCGTGGTTTAAAAACACTGCTCTTGTATTCCGTGCGTCTGGGCACTTACCACAGCATCTGTCGCAAAGCAGGTACTCAGCGCGCTCTCTGGAACTGGCCATTGAGTGACGGGTAAGTGGCAGGCCCTTGGATTGCCTTTTCTTCTTCTTCTTTGGGTCTTTTCAAAGTTTGCCATGTTGTTCAAAAGCGAACAGCCCCAAATCGACCCAAAACCTCTTAACGTCTTCTTTTGCAATAGCAAGCTTACTTCTGGCTCCGGTGCACAATTTTCTTCAAAACACGGCAGTATCAAGCTGGTTTTTTCCCATAAGCACAGCAGAGCAGGGAGGGATGCACGGAGAAGGAGTCTCTGGCCCCGTGTGCGGTGGTTGTCAGGTATTCTTCCCCATCTGGGTCGTGGGCAGGTCCGGTGAAGGTGGCTTAAACGCTGCCGCACCACAGCGCTCATCCAGGACATCAGTCGCTAGTGTAGGTGTTTCTGTGAAGGTCTCGTTTAGGTTCCTCAGGGGACGTTGAGGTACTGAGCTTCCCGAATGTGATGGGCCTCATCCTGTCAGGTGATGGCCTCAAGAGAAAGAGGTGTCTGGCTAGAAAGCCCGTCTGCAGCACTTGTCTTGGTCCGTGTTGGAAACACTGAGCAATGGAGGCAGGCTACAGGTGATGGGGCTGAAGAGAAAAGCATGGAGGGCGTGTTGGGAGCTTGGCAGGTGCCGGGGAGGGGGACGCGTGTCTCAGACGTACCCTGGAAAAGGTGGGTCTGGCTGAGAAGGAAGCCGCCACTGGGGCTGCCACCAAGCAGCAAGGCTGCTGCTTTGCCAGGAACCTGACTTCAGAGTTGCCACTGTCCCCAACACCAGGGGCGGCTCTGTGCCATGCAGCAGGCTCTGTGGCCACTCCCAAGCTCAAAACCCAACCTCTTCAGCAAACTGGATTCCATGTCACATGTCACTGTCTTGTGAGTGGGAGTCTGTGCATGCATGGATCGGAGGGGCCTGGGCCATCTGAGGAGGCTGGGGAAGTAAGTTTTCAGACTGTGAGCTTGGGGTGGGCAATCACATAATGTGGAAATTGTGTTGCTAGGTGTAGGAAGGGTGTTTGGTGGCCGGACAGCCAGGAAACATGAGGACCATCCGTGATGCGTGCTCAGCGGGTGCCACTCCCCACCACTCACCTCTGCTGGGATTGCTCCAGTCTAGGGGGCTACTTCCCTTGGAACAAAATCTGGCTCATCCTACTTTTTTTTTTTTTTTTTAAGATTTATTTGAGAGGTAGAGATAGCATACACAGACACACACACACTCACACACACACAGATACACAGATCTTAGACCTGCTGGTTCATTCCCAAAATGCCTTGCAACAGCCAGAGCTTGGCAGGCTGAAGCCAGGAGCCAGGAACTCCATTCAGGTCTCCCATGTGGGCAGGTCTCCCATGTGGGCGGCAGGAAGTCAAGTACACGTGCTGCTTCCTAGGCTGCATTAGCAGGGAGCTGGATGGGAAGTGGAGAGGCTGGACCTGGAAGTGGCCCTCTGAAACCCAGGCTGGGACTTAACCCCTTGTGCTACAGTGCCCACCCCCTGGCTCAGCCCTAATTCTGAACAGAAATATGTCTGCTGGGCTCAGATCTGATCCTTGACTCATTCCAAACTGCATGGAAAATGGGTTTGGTGCCGTGCTGCTGCCTCCTGTTTCAGAGTTGGGCAATGAGGGACCAAGTGCCAGCTCCCTGTCTTCCGAGTTGTGTGCTCCTGGGTGAGTCCCTCAGTGTCTCCAACCTGTTTTCCCATCTGGAGCGTGAGGACAACAGTGCACAGCAGGTGAGTGTGGGGGGGACAATGAATGAGCTGCCAAGGGGTTGTCTTAGTGCAGTACTTGGCGCACTCAGAGCCACCATCCTCAGGAGGCCAGTAATTTACCACTGTGGCCACCACCATGGTGCCCTGTATCACTTCAACTCCCACTTTTTATTTATAAAATGTATTTGTTTTCATATACTTGGAGGGCAACACACACACACATAGACAGAGAGAGAGAGCGCAAGAGAGCTATCAATCTTCCAGCCACTGATTCACTCCTCAAATGTTTGCAATAGCCAGGGCTGGGCAAGGCTGAAGCCAGGAGCCAAAGAACCCATCCAGGTCTCCCATGTGGTGGCAGAGGCCCAAGCACTTGAGCCATCATCTGCTGCCTCCCATTAGCAGGAAGCTGGATTGAGAGCGCAGATGCTGGGACTCAAACCAGCCCTCTGATACAGGATGCGGGTGGCGCAAATAGTGTGTCATCCCAGTGTACCACTATGCTCTCACCGCCCGTACATTTTTAAAATTTTTAATCTGTGTCTCAAATACAACATTATGTACATAATTATGTACATAGTAATTCTTTCCACTGTGCCTACCTTCCCATCCTCCCCCATCCTGTTCTCTCTCGTTTTATCCAATAAAGAGAAATAGAAAGAAAGAGTAAAGAAGAACAAATGGAATAAAAAAAACTAAAGAGAAGTGTTTCTCAACTGTCTACACAAAGGCTGATCTGTTATTGCTTCTGGAAGGTGATCATGCTTTTCCCCCCCTTTCCTCTTTTCCCTTCTTTCCTTTTAGAAACTCAATTGTCTTTTTTAAAAATATTTATTCATTTATTTATTTATTTGAAAGTTGGAGTTACACAGAGAGAGGAATGGCAGAGAGAGAGAGAAAGAGAGATGTCTCCCATCGAATGGTTCACTCCCCAATCAGCCGCAACAGCTAGAGCTACACGGATCCGAAGCCAGAAGCCAGGAGTCTCTTCCAGGTCACCCACGTGGGTGCAGGGGCCCAAGGACTTGGGTCATCTTCTACTGCTTTCCCAGGCCATAGCAGAGAGCTGGATGAGAAGTGGAGTAGCCGAGTCTTGAACTGGCTGCCATGTGGGATATTGGTGCTTTAGGCCAGGGTGTTAACCTACTGTGCCACAGCACTAGCCCCCAAGAAACTTAATTGTCTTTGAAGAAGAACCCAAGGATGTTACTTCTTTTGCGAGCACTTGGACATAACTATAACTTCTGAGACATAATAATATCCTCTTAATATACTAAAAGGAAGTGATTCTTGAGAACAAGTTTTACTATTAAATTTTAAAGTAAAACTCTTTGGGGAAAGAGATCCTGCATGGGAAGTTAGTGCACAGAAACTCTTGTTTATTTAACAAGTAACACTCTTAGGTATGACATCAGTAATTGCCCAAGGTTCTTGACATGGTCTCTCTTGGCTATGAAAGCCTTTTGGATCCACTAGCTCGACAGAGCCATAAGCAAAGTGGAAGTTCTCTCCTCCCTTCAGAGAAAGGTACATCCTTTGGTGGCCCCTTCTTTCCACAGTCTCACCCTTTGTGGTCCTTTGTGTAAGACGTCTTTTGCCAATGTGTTGGCTTTCCATGCCTGATATGCTCTTCCAGGGCTTTTCAGCCTGACCCGGGCTGCCTTAAGTGCTGATTCTGAGGTCAGAGTGCTACCTAAAACAATTGCCCTTCTATGAGTCTGCTGTATGGACTGTTTCCCATGTTGGAGCCTTCTCTCCTTTTTAATTCTGTTTATTATTGTTTCCATACACTTAGTCCTATTTATGTGATCACTTGTTCACTTGATTCGATCTATACGGTCACTTTAGTACTTCACCCTATCTGTTTGGTCTTTATAACACATAAGCTGCTATTTTTATCAGCTAGCTTAAGGGATTTTGGCCACTGCCCCTATAAGTAAATGTGTGTGTCAAGAGGACCTCTGCTTCCTTGGTTTGTGTTTACAACCTGCCCTTCCTGACCTGACTACCTTTGTCCCTCTGTGGACACTCCACTGTGGCCTGATGCTAGATTCTGCAGACCCAGTGCCCCTGGAAGTACCCGCCCATGGCCCCTGCATGGTTGTTCTCCTTCCTTCCCCCACGGCACATCCCCCAGCCTCCATCTGCCCATCCAGGCCCAATCCTGCTGATCTCCCTCCATCTTGAAACCATCCCTTAATGCCCTGCTTGCTAGTATCTGCAATAAGTCTTGATGCTTGGTAGGGTTTGTTGTCTTTCATTTCTCCTAAAGTGGGGTCTGGGCACCTTGAGGACTGGATAGTATCTTCAATGGATCATTTTTCTTCCTTAATGCCTATTTGCTGACTTTCTGATGCTTTTTTCTTTTCTTCTGGCTCTTCCCTCTCCTCAGCCTCCTTCTGTTGCTGCTCTTCACTGCTACCACTTCTGAGCCATGTGTTGGCTGCTATGGAGACCGGTTATGGGCATGGTACCATTTCATCCCCAACACGTCTATGGAAGTAACACAATCCTCGTGGAGAAAAGTTATGTGCCTGGCCCACAAACACGTAGGAACATAACAAGGACTGGGTGATTCTATGAGTATTACCCACTCTTAGTCACTTTACTGTACATACAGTCCTTTCATCCATCCACCCATCCACCTGCCACCCACCCATCCATCCATCCACCCACTTATCCATCCACTCATCTCACCAGCAGTGTTTGACTATTCTTTCCTAAATACTACACTTCAGGCTGTTGGAAAACAAAAGAAGCTTATAGGCACATGAGGGCAACAGATGCAAACTATCACACTACAAACTGTTAAGTAAAAGCAAAGGGGAGCAAGCAAGCAAGTGGGGAGGAGGTAGCAAGGAAGAGTCACATTTCTGAAGCACATAGGTGGTGCCTGATAAATATTAATCATTTCTTGATTAATTTGGCCCTGTTTGTTCCCCAGGAAAAGCATCTGCTCTCATGATGAAATGAAAACGGGTGAGTAAATGTACTTTGTAAGCTCTAAAACCCTTAAAAATGTGTAGAAATATGGCTGTGGTTACTTTACCCATAGCAGGTGCTGATCCATGAGTCCTGTTGGTCAAGACAAACACCAAGGGCCCAGCGAGTATGCTGACTTTGCTCATTGAACGGGGAAAATATCTTGGCATTGTGAGAGCATTCCTGTGCCTCTTGGGTCCCGCAGAAGTGATGTTATTACGAAGTGAAGATGGAGGGGGAGCACTTGAGTGCTTTCATGAGCATACTCCATTGTCTACGGCTTTTGGTTTTGTTGTATGCCAGAATCCAAGTGCATTGTGGTACCCACATAAACTCTTCCACCCCCATTTTTCTCTCTATTCCTGGTCACTAATGATATTAGAGATTGCCAAAACAGGGGTCCTGTGTGTGTTAGCTTTTTGTGCCTACAATGAAACACTGAAGGTACTTATGAAGGGAGGTTTATTTCGTGGTCCTGAGGAGACCTGGAGAGAGCATCACAGGGCAAGAGGAAAGGCACCTTTTGTCTCTGTCCTTATAAAGCCACCAGAATCCAGTCACAGAGGCCACACCCAACAAGCTAATCCAATCAAACCGCTTTCCAATGTTAAATGCCATCATGGAATTGAGTTGCCACCATCTCAGTGCCATTCACATAAGACTTTGGGGACCGAGCCTTTGGGGACTGCCTGAGCTAATACCCAAGCCATGGCACTGTGCGACTTTAGCTATGTTTCTTAATTGGCCCAGGGTCCAAGTCTTTATTCTCACACTTGTACAGTTAGAGTAGGTTGTGACGGTTCTAGCAGAGCACATACACTGTCATATAGCAGCAGCCAATGAAATTGTGTCCCCTTATCTGTTTGTGTCCAACAAAGACCTCACAGGTAGTGGCTTACAGCAACTCTTGGGCTGCATTTCATGAAAGTGGAGTCAGGTTATTTGAGGGGCCAAGGAGGCTGGATGGCTCGCTCCGGGCTGGTGAATCCCCTTCCAAGATAGCTCACTCCATGGCTGCCAGGATGGTGCTGGCTGTTGGCTGGAGCTTAGCCAGACTTCCACATGGCCTCTTCACAGGCCTAAGTGGTCTTTCTCACAGAGCAGGGACTGGGGTCCAAGGCTCAGTGCCTCCAGGACAGCAGCAGAAGCTGCAATGCTTCTTGGGATGTAGCCTGGGAGCTCCCCGCAACAGCGCTGCTGCCACGTTTGCTTGGTCAGGTGGGCCCCGAGGGCCAGCTCGCATCCAAGGGCAGGGAAAGTGAATCCCACACCTTGAAGGAGGAGCATGAGAAGTGTGCAGCTGTCTCCAGCCCACGGAGAGCAGGGGATGTCTGTCCGTTTCCACCGCAGGCTGTCCTGAGGCGTGAGGTCAGCGTAAGCCATGGGCTCCTGTGCTGACTGAGGTCTAGTCAAGGTCAGTCCTTGCAGCTGTTCCAGCTGGGGGCACAGCTGGTTCCTTCCTCATCTCCACTGGCCTCTCCCTGAACTGGAGAACTCAGCTTTGGGAGCCAGCCATGGTCGAACC
Organism: Lepus europaeus; assembly: GCF_033115175.1. Classification (NCBI taxonomy): domain Eukaryota; kingdom Metazoa; phylum Chordata; class Mammalia; order Lagomorpha; family Leporidae; genus Lepus; species Lepus europaeus. Next base: position 72,015,662 of record NC_084842.1, read on the forward strand.
ATCTGTCCCTGTGGATTGCACTTTCTAAACTGTTCAGTGCAGCTGCTGCAAAAGCTTGCCTGATGGGGTGTGTGTTAGTGAACCCAGCAAGATCACGAATCAACTAACAGTCCATGCCTAAGATCTAACTCTGAGAAAACCATTTATTTATTTGAAAGGCAGAGGAGAGAGTTGTAGCAATCTTCCAACTACTGGTCTATTCCTTAAATAGCTGCAACACCCAGGCTGGGCCAGGCCAAAACCAGGAGCCAGGAACTCCAGCCGAGTCTCCCACATGGGTGCAGGGGCCCAAGGACTTGGGCCATCTTCTGCTGCCTTTCCAGGAGCATTAGCAGGGAGCTGGATTAGAAGCAAAACAACTGGGACTTGAACCCAGGACCCTGATATGGGATGGTGGCATTTCGAGCAGCTGCTTACACTGCCTTGCCACCTGAGCCTACTTTTGAGCTCAAGAACTCATATGATGGGGCTGGCGCTGTGGCATAGCAGGTAAAGCCTCCACCTGTGGTGCCAGCATCCCATATGGGTGCTGGGTCGTGTTCTGGCTTGCTCCACTTCCGCTACAGCTCCCTGCTAATGGCCTGGGGAAAGCAGTGGAAAATAGTCTGTTTGGGCCCCTGCCACCTGCATGGGAGACCTGCATGAAGCTCCTAGCTATTGTGGCCATCTGGGGAATGAATGAACCAGCAGATGGAAGTCTCTCTCTCTCTCTCTCTCTCTCTCTCTCCCCACCCCTCCCTCTCTCTGTAACTCTGACTTTTGAATAAATAAATAAACCTTAAAAAAACAAAACTCATGAAATACAGACACTGTCTCTTGCGGTGTGGCCCGTCTTGGTTGCTGGAATAGTTGGTCTTCTGGGTTCCTCATGGGAGTCTTCCTGACTGCTGACATGGATTCGCACATCATAAACACTTCGGTTTTCCTATGGCTCTGCGTGTGGTTTTGTTTCCTAACTTAAGACTCTTGCAAACACCATGCCTTGGCAGATGTCCTTCTGTCCAGAGACATGCAGGACAATCGTTCATTCACAAGTGTGAAGTCCCATTTCTTCACCGTCAGCACGTCCCTTATGTTCCCAAGCCAGCATTTCTCCAAGTGACCCCGTGTGTGGAACAACGCAGATGCCACCTCGGCCAGGGGAAGGCTGGCTGGCTTCAGTAAACTCAGCACACTGGTCTTTCCTGCAGGATTTCTCATAGCGAGAACAGCAGATGCCATAGTTCGCGGACTGCTAGGACCCCCACACCCCTTACACAGAGCACCTCGCAGGGCTCGTGTTCTGTGGGACACGTGTTGGGAAAGGCAAACCTTGGGGAAGATGCACGGGGCCCATCGTTTGGTCCCTGTCTGTAATTCTAGGCTCTGCACACCTTGCCTTCTACAGACAGCACGGAGCGCTGTCCCTTCCCGGGACCCTGCGCAGGCTCACCTAACCCCTGGGCTCTCACTTTTCCTCGGCATGAAATGGAGATAGTGCCACCCCTGGGTTGGGGCCGTGGGAGCATTGGAAGTGGTGGTGCACATGGGTTCTGGCGTGGGAGCATGCTCACTTTCCCTCTTAGTGCTGGGACCGACAACCCTCCATGGAGAACAAAGGATGACCGTGCTCGCCCCCTAGTGGGCACTTCTGCCTCTGCCACCTGAGGCGAGGCAGCCCGGCAGAGGACTGGATGGCTGCTGTGGTCCTGAACTGGCTCGGTACCGCGGGCTGCCTGGGCGACCCGGTTCAGACGAATAAGGCAAGCGATTCTTGAAATGAAAGGGGCAGGGTTGAGAACAGGGGTTGCAGGTTCCGTCCCATTTTACAGATGCTCACACAGCAATGACAGGATGCTGTACACGCTTTGCTGCCTGGACCAACGTCCTCTTGCCACGGTAGTTTTGAGAGGAGCAGGGAGGTGTGGCTCGCCTCCTGCTGTCTGTAAGCCTAGCTGATCCCTGAGATCTCAACGCAGTCAGTGAGAATGAGTTACTGTGTATTGTCAGAGCGCGTGCAACAGGCCTGGGATGAAGGTAGATACGCCTCACTCCCGTGCTATGCCTGAGGACTCTGGAGACAGAGCATTTGAGTTACAAGTTTAAGGTCACACCGCTAAGGTGGGTTCAAACCTGCCGCATCCGGTTTTGCACCTGCGTGTTACCCGGTCCCCCAACCAGCCTCACTAGTGGACTCTTCTTCCCCACCAGGGACCAACCACCTGCTGTGAGCCCGCTCCTGTGCCAGAGCCGTGGAGGATACAAAAGATTCATGAGACCATTTGGTATCTATGATTGCTCCAAAATTGGTTTTGACTTCTTAATAAAGGGTAAAATCCCCGAGGAAATACTGAATGATGAAATTTAAAAGAGCGAGTTTTTCAAAGTAGGAAGAAGCTGGTTAATAGCAGGCTGAAGGGCAAACATGCTTTAAAAAAAAAGAAGCGCCAAGCCAGGGAAAATCAACAGTGTATTAGTGACACATATGATTTGTATGCCTGTGAGCAGGAAAATGTAAAAGGGGGAAGCGAGACATCTCCTTGAGTAAATGAAGCATAGAAGTTCATTAGGACTATAAAAAACTATTGAGAGAGGGAACCCTGCCTGCCCGGCATCAAGGGAATGCAGGATCCACTGTGCCAGGCAGGTGCAAATTGGAAACTGGATATGCCAGGCACGAGCTGAGGAATACATTTACAAAAATATCAGATAAATAATAAATTATTAAATATGTTAAAAGCTAAAAGGAGCCTTGTGTCGGCAAGGCTCTTCAATTCAGGAGAAAGCAAACAAGCCAGGTTGGTCTGGTCTGCGAGGGTAGAGGGAGGCATGGAGACGGCTTGGCTGGGTTAGGTCTTCCTGGCAAGGTGCAGGAAAACACCCAGGCAGAACTTGCACGGGAGATCGCGCGGCCCAGGGTACGATGCTCCTTCCCTGGGGGAAACGCAGGAACAAGTTCAAAACACTGGGGCACCGGAGAGATGAGAGGTCCCTGTCCTCACTCTGACCCTGGGAGACAGGGTCTGGTGGGAGGTCCCACTGCCTGGGACAGGGAGATCTGGGCCCCACCCAGGTCCCCCAGGAGGGCTCTGCAGGCCCGCTGCTGCCCTATGCTTGCGGCTGGGCGCAGCGGGCCCCAGGCAAGTTTCTTCAGGCACAGGGGGACTTGAGGGAGAGAGTGTGAGGATGCACCTGCTAAGTGTGTCTCCTCCGTAAGCTGCTGTGACCCCCTGCTGCCCCTCCTGCCCAGGCCACAGGATTGTACCTGCCCACACACAATGAGAATGACCATGACCGTGATGGAACCTCCCTGCGATCCACGGTGTTTGTGCAATGCCTCTGGGGCTGCACAGAGGAGGGTGCTGAGCTTGGGGAGCCACGGCATGGGCGCTGCCTCAAGGAAGGGACCCACACACTGGGATCTGAAGATGAGGCCCTGGTTAACCGTGGAAAAACCGACGGTGGAGCGACGCAGCCTTCTGGGGATGGGGTACATGGGAAACCAAAACCCTCTCTCTAAATTTTCCAGGTCTCTGGTGAGACTCAGCCAGTGATGTGCAAAGTGTTACCTGACTCCAACCGGTCTCTGGGCCTTGTACTACTGTGGGTTCACACTGTTGTCCAGATCTGACCCTTCAAAACCCAGGCTGACTAAACACGCAGCATCCGTGTCAGCAGCAGTGGGAGCATTTGCAGCTTTCCCTGGCCTGGGCGTTCACAAGGAAATCCCTTTTCTTGTGCCCAGCAGCCCAGCCCCGCAGTAGGTGCAGTAGGTGTCGCAAACCCATTGCACAGATGAAGTGACTGAGCCTGGGAGACCACAGAGAACAGAGTGAGCGCCACACCATCAGCCTCCGGCTCTGGGGCCTGCGGTTGCAACGCCACTCGCTGTCTCCATTAAGCTTTAGTTTTGTGCTAAGAGATTTCAATCAGTCCAGTGCTGGGATGCCTGAGGGGTTGCTTCCTGCTTGCTGATTGGGTAGCGCTTCAATTCTCACCTCCTCACACTCTTCCTAAATCGTCGCCATCAGTATACCCATCTTGGCGCGGGGCGGATGGTTTTTCTGGCACGCATACGTAGACGATGCTGCTTGGGATTTTGCTTCCTTACTCTCTGGTGTGTCTGGACCTGCGGACCAGTGTGATGAGGTCCAATGTAGAGCAGCGCTGGGTGTTGGTGATCCAGGGGCCGCGTCCCTGGCGAGGCAGAGGCTGGGCTTGCAAGGAGGAGGTGGTCATCCCACGTACTCTCTTGCCAGCCTATTGAGCTAACAAGCCTCACTTTTCTCATCTGAAAAACGGCTCGATAATAATAGACTGAGTTCTATGCGGCCACCAAACATGACGCAAAAATGCGGAATGGCGTGGACCGAGGTTCGTGGTGTGGCTGGTGGGGCGGTGAGGCCACGTGGCAGGATGAACGCAGGAGGAAGCAGCTCAGAGAGTCAGAGGCAGGGCTGTGCCCCGAGGCTGCCCGCTTTCCAGCCTGAATTCTCGGCTTAGCGGTTGTGCGAGCTGGGGCGAAGGATGCTTTCTGTGCCTCATTTTGTAATTCATGAAATGCGGATGATGAGAGTCCATTTCAAGGTGTTGCTGTGCAAATGAAGGAGTTCATGTGCTCCCAGGGCGTCAGAGGCGTCCTGGAACACACTCAGAGCCCAAGAAAGGCTCGCTGTGGTCGCTGTCACTAAGGTGGTTCCCATTGTGGTTGTGATGAATCCGGTGGAAGTGGAAGACTCCCAGATATTGTGTGCAGTGTAATTCCCCTGGAAACGCACGTGCATAGATGACCGGAAGTGTATGGATACAGAGGATTGTCTCATTTGGTTCTCTCCTCTCTTTCCATCTTTACCCTATCTTCCTTCCATTGCTGCCTTTCCCATACACATATGACTTTGTGCAATGTGAAAACAAAAGCAAGAAAAGCCTAAGTAAGTATGGGGAGGCCGGCGCTGTGGCATAGCAGGTTAACCCTCCACCTGCAGTGCTGGCATCCCCTGTGGGTACCGGTTCAAGTCCCGGCTGCTCCACTTCCAATCCAGCTCTCTGCTATGGTCTGGTGAAGCAGTGGAAGATGGCCCGAGTGCTTAGGCCCCTGCACCCACGTGGGAGATCTGGAAGAAGCTGCTGGCTCCTGGCTTTGGCCTGGCCCAACCCAGGCTGTTGCAGCCAACTGGGGAGTGAACCAGCAGATGGAAGATCTCTCTGTCTGTTTTTGCTCCTCTATCTGTAACTTTGCCTTTCAATAAAAAAACGCAAAGAAAAGTCTAAGTCTGACAAGTCATAGAATCATGAAAGAGGCAAGGCTCGCCACTTCCCAGGCAGTGGAGGGAGGCAGGTTCTGGTCCCCATGATGTGACAGTGGACATGCCTAGAAACAAGAAGCATTTCAGCCAGAGAGTCACCCAGTGTGCCTCAGGACAGGCCCCACCCAGGCCCGTATGCCTTGGGGCCTGCCATCCAAAGCCTCATGGCTTGAACAGTGGACCCTGGGGCTGGCAGCATCAGCATGCCAAAGAACTTGCTAGAAAGTGCAGAGTCCCAGGCCCCAGCCCAGCCGTCCCCAGCCAGAACCTGCACGGTGTGAGCAGGTGCCCGGGTGATCGACAGCCTCCATCCACCCGGAGCAGCCTGGTTTGTGCCACTTGTACGATGTTTCTAGGTTGCTCTGGTGGTGCCAAGTCCCCAATTCCTCCCCCCACCCCCTCTCCTCTCTCTGATGGACCTGACACGTCTCTCCAGGTCTCGGCAGAAGAAGTGACGTTCGTACCGCTCTCCTGAGCGACTCTCAGCAGCTCCTAGACTGACAGTTGAAGCAACGTTTGAGCGGCAGAAGGGATTCTTGGTGGAGGGCACATATCCGTGTTAACCTGTCCAAACAGCGATTGCAAACAGGAGACGTGTTCTTGGTTAAGGACCAATAAACATTGCAGGCACCATAACCATAGGCCTCTCCAATTTACACTTAAATACAGTTCGGGGTGCTCTGATGGGAGAGTCTAGTGACAACTCTGCAGAGGTGAACTCTGCTGGCCCCCGGGGGTGTTTGTCTATGGTGATGGGATTTGAGCAGCAGCTCGGGGCTCCTAGAACAGAAGCAGGTAAGGATTGCATTGCACAGGGCGAAGTGGAAAAGGGACTTTGTCGCCCTGCTGGCTCAGGGTTGGAAACCCACAGGTCATTCCACGTGGAAAGGCATGAGCTTGCCTGAGAAGGAACTGGAACAGAACACCCAGCAGTCATTTTCTGCCTTTTTGGTTGTGTTGTTTGGGACCTGTGCCATGGGCACTCTGTAATGCACAGCTGTGGCCGTGTATGGAGTTGGATAACACTATTACACCCCCCCACCCCCCCCACCCCCCCACAGGGCTCTTCAGGGCATATGGCAGCAAACAACACAATCGAATATGGTAATTTGGGGTTTAATTCTGCCTAGGTAAAAGAAGCATTGGAAAGGAGCATCTTCACCCGCGTTTGTCTACCTGGGTCGTACAAGCGGGTAGGTCGAGGAACCTGGCCATAGCTCTTGCTTTTGCCAGTTTCTTACGAAATATCAGGGCTTTCTTATGGCTGTGTGAGCCAAGGCAGAGAACTAGAAAGATAAATGATTTAATTCGGGCTGTCACATTCTGTTTGTTTGGAAGGAAGGACTCACAAGGAGCGAAGTACATTAATTGAGGTCTCGAGGTGGCTGCAGAACACATTTTCTTTATTACTGCTCTGTGTAGGGGGGGCTGCCTTTTTGTTCCCCCTTCTTCTTTTTAAAGTTTATTCAGTCTTGCTCAGGCAACTTCTGCTGCCTGGTCCTGGGGCATGTGGGAAAAGCCAAGGTAAATACAAGGTTTTGGGCAGGAGGAGGAGAGACACAGGGGATTGCCCAAAATGGTGACTTCCAAGCTAGACCTCTAGGAGGACTTAGCCAGGAGGGGGCGGCAGGAAAGGAATTCTGGGCAGGGGGAAGGGCGTGGGCAAAGTCAGACCCAAGCAGGTGAATCTGATGTCTCTGAGAGCTTGTGCTGCTGGCTGTCCCGGGGCTGCGAGAGAGCTGGGAGGCCTTTGAGAAGGAGGCTGCAGAGGGGCACGGTGGGACTCGGAGAATGGGGTGCCTGGGTGCCAGACCTTGGGTAGGCGCCTGGATTGGAAGAATCAGAAGAGCTGTGTGATCCGAAGGGCTCTGGCATTCACTGGAGGGCCGCCATGACTCCATTGAAATCAGTGTGCTTGCAGGGTGATTCGGGGTGCTGGAAGACCTGGTAGGAGTCTGCTGGAAGATCCTGGTGGAGGGGAGGACAGCCTGGCCCCGGGCGACTGAGTGGCCAAGTGGGACGTGGAGGCTTTGAGGAAGGGGAGATTTGGATGGGGTGGTGAAGGGCAGGGGGCACGGGGTCGGTTCTCGCCACCTGTTCTTCCTGGTGGCCCTCCTTTTATTACGATTTGACATCAATTACGATTGAAATAGGTTCATCAACATTTCAACTACAATTTGACATCATCAGTCTGCCAGGCCCTCCAAGTAGGGTCCACGTATGGCTTCTGGGGGCGTTTCATCCTCTGGCCTCTGAAGCCTCTCATATGTCCACGGACGTCAGAGCCACGTCAGACCGTGGTGGTGACGAACGATGGACTCTAGAGTCCGTCTTTGCCTTTTCTCGTCTCCGAGGCTGCTCTACGGTAGGTGTCTTGAGGGACTCCCTTGGGGTCCACTGCAGCACTCTCTCAGTGACCCCTCAGGTACTTAGAGGCCAGAAAGCTAAAAACTACATTCCCCAGATTCCTTTGCGGTGACTTAGGTGCGCTCAGCAAACTCACTTCTCCAGACCTAGAGACAGCAGTGAGCAAAGGAGGGAGATGGGGGGACAAAGCTGCCTTTTCCCCCAGGGCAGTGGGTGGCAGAATTCCTGGTGTCTCTTCCCTACTTCCAACCAGCACTTGCTTGACAGCCTTCTTCCTATTTGTAGCATCCACACCCAGTTCTCTGATTCTCCAAGGAATTGTTTGACTTAAGCCAACACTACGTGCTTAAAGTATCTTGAGTGAATTCCTTTGCCTGCAAAGAAAAGCCTGCAATGTGTACAGCAGTTAATGTTGTTTAGTAAGAGAGGTTTCCTTTGTTGTTTTTCTCTGTAGAGATACTTCCCCCGGAACATAGCGTGAGCTCCCTCAGGCCAGGAAAGAGAGCAGTGCTCTCCGTCTTGTCAGCCCCAGGGCTGAGCAGGTAGCAGGTGAGAGGCGACACCGCCATTTTTTACCTAGTTGAGGACCCACTGACATTGTTCTGGATTAACACCTCGTGCCCCACTTTTCCTCTGTGAAGCTACATCCTCTTCGCTCAGTTCATTTGGCTTTGTTGGTACTGAATCCACTTCTGGAGCCCAGGGAAGGGGGGGACTTGGGTCCACCTTGGCTACTCAGAGCCTTGCAATCCCCTGGCTTCCATCATTTGGATAAAGATGGGCACATGACCCAACCAGGGCCAATCATTGGAAAGCTCAAGAATGTTGCCTGGACTGCTGAGAGAGTGAGAGCGAGAGCAAGAGTGAGAGAGGTAAGAACTTTCTTTCTGGTAGAATCATTGGTCCAAAGGAAGAGGTGAGCAAGGCACTGCTGGGGGCTCCAAGTAGAACTGAGAATGGGGTCAACTCCAAGGCAGGCAGAGGCAGGACACTGTGCTGTTGATGCTGAGATCTGCACAGACCAGCCTTGCCTCAAATTAGCCCTACTCTTGGGCTTTCCAGACAGGTGAGCCAGTACTTTTCCCTAATTTTTTTTTTCTCACTTTGGCTAATGGAGTTAGGTTTTGTCATTTTGACCAAGAGTCTTGGCTAATACAGAGATTGTTCCTGAGCATCTAACAACCAATTCATAAAAAAGAGAGGCAAGGATTGAAGGTATTAATTTTATATATATATATATATATATATATATATATATATATATATATATATATATAAAGACTTTCTGTGACCTCCATCAGCCTTTCTCCAAGGGATCAAGACTGGCCACACTTTTCAGGATTGGCTGAAAGAAGCAACTCAAAGCTGAGATGCACCCTGACGCACTGTCTTCTTAACTAAACTTTCCATTGCTTCTGGAAGGAAGAAGGCTCCCAGTGAGGCCAGACAATGAGAAGTATGATGTGGCTCTGGGCTCCGTCTTGCTGTAGATGCCAATGGCCACTGTGCAGCATGGAGATCAAGCATGTGAGCCCTGGTGTTTATGGAATTAGAGTTATGAGAGTTTGAGGATTACTCCATACTCGTTAGATCTGTGATCTTGGCCGAGTTGCTTAAATTCTACAAATCAGGCCCAAACTGGCTTCAAATAAAAGCGAAGTTTATTGGCTTGTGCCCCTGAAAAGTCCAGAGAGCTGTCTAGCTTCAGGTTGGGCTGGATCCAGCTGCTCAAAAGCTGTGTTGGGCATCTGTGGTGCTTCTCAGCACTGCTTCCTCCAGGCTGGGCTCACTCTCAAGCAGTTGGCTTCACTCTTGTGGGAGGAACATGGCCTGGAGGGGCTCCAGGCTCCCATTCTCTCAGCTTTGGCCTCCTGGCAGAAAGAGCACACCTGTCTCCCAGCGGTTCCAGTGCAAATCTGGACAGTGCCTTCACGGGGTCAGCTTGGGTCCCCTGTGCATCCCCGGGGCAAGGCAGATCTGTCAGATTCCTGAGATAAGAGAGGGACTTTAAAGAAGAGGAGGGGGCTGGGGCTGCTCCAGGAATTGATGTAAGCTGGGTACCAACAGGTGCAACTCCTCACTTTCATACCAGGTTCTCCTATATTCTCACAGCTTCACTGTTCCCACCTCCACTGCCCCTAAGTCTACCTCTGGCAGGTGCATCCCTTTTTCTGACAACTTTTTCTGGCTGCCATTCTGGCCACAGGCTGGATGTGCTGGGGAGTTAACAACTCCTGGGCACAGCCTTCCTGGGGTCCATACCTCAGCCACTGCATCCCTTAAGTAGGGCAATCTGGAGTGTACATTCTACTCTGCCTCCAGGAGGGTCCCAAGCAGTGTGAAGCCCCCGATACCAGCAGTTGCACCCATTGCAGCTTCCTTCAGTCTTCTTCTCACTTCCACTTTCCCTTCTGTGTCCAATCCTTGTCTCAGGGAAGCCCAATGTAAGAAAGACTGTCAAGTGCTTAACATCATGCCCAGCGTGTTTTAAACATTCAGCAGATGTTTATTATTATTGTTGCTGCTGTTTTGAGGTTCATGTCTACCTTTATTTTTATTTATTTATTTGACAGGTAGAGTTACAGAAAGACAGAGGGAGAGTCAGAGAGATGTTCCATCCACTGCTGGTTCACTCCCCATATGGCCATAATGGCTGGAGCTGGGCTGTTCCGAAGCCAGGAGCCAGGAGCTTCTTCTGTGTCTCCCACGGGGGTGTAGGGGACTAAGCACTTGGGCCATCATCTTACTGCTCTCCCAGGCCATAGCAGAGAGCTGGACTGGAAGAGGAGCAGCCAGGACATGAGCCATATGGGATGCCAGCACTATAGGTGGAGGCTCAGCCTGCTACGCCACAGCGCTGGCCCCTCATGTCTTCCTTTACTTTCTCCATCAGCTGGAGAATCTCCGTCCTGCCCTTATCTTCCTGTGCTTTTCATGGGAGACCCTCTTTTTCTTGGCCACATCATTCCTGCCATGCTTTCAACTCTGTGTCTCACAATGTCTTTTTTTTTTTTTTTTGACAGGCAGAGTGGACAGTGAGAGAGAGAGAGAGACAGAGAGAAAGGTCTTCCTTTGCCGTTGGTTTACCCTCCAATGGCCGCTGCGGCCTGCACGCTGTGGCCGGCGCACCGTGCCGATGCAAAGGCAGGAGCCAGGTGCTTCTCCTGGTCTCCCATGGGGTGCAGGGCCCAAGCACTTGGGGCATCCTCCACTGCACTCCCGGGCCATAGCAGAGAGCTGGCCTGGAAGAGGGACAACCGGGACAGAATCCGGCGCCCCGACCAGGACTAGAACCTGGGGTGCCAGCGCCGCAAGGCGGAGGATTAGCCTATTGAGCCGAGGCGCCAGCCACTATGTCTTAATTTTAGCCTTTCCCCAGGTTAGTTACAATTTTGATGAGAGAACGCATATTTCGTGACAATTGTTTCTTAACAATTTAAAGGAAAAAGTGGCAATTAAGAAAACTGATAGAGACTATCACCTTCTTGAAGGCAGGGGTAATACTGGTTTTCACTCCACCTGGCTTTAACACCTGCAGGTGTGTTCGGAGGGCTTTTAAAAATAAATTAACAGACTTTATTGTAATAAGGGCAGGAGACTAATAAAACCTGCTTCCTCTGTGCATCACAACTTGCTTCCCATCTGCAGTTTTAGCCGAAACAATTGTTTTTTTTTTTTTAAATCCACATCTGCAAGAATTTGGCCTCTCGCATCTGCAGAGCCGGGCAGCCATTGTGTAGATGATACCCTAGTGGTAGAGGCGTGGTACTGCACCTCATTTATAAGCCAGGAAAACACCCCTGGCGTCATCCGTACTATTAACCACTTTCCAACAGGCAATTAACGCAAAAACTTATTTCTTGGGGGGAAAGTGTGGATTTCTCATTCATGGGGTGATATCAAGTCACCAAATCATGCATCTTCCGTGTGACAAATCGTGACTTGGCAGTAAACAGAGAAAGGCACAGAGAAGAGAGTGGAGTGGTTGTCTGGAGAGAGCCGACCACAGTGGATTGGAAATCAAAAGCTTTCTGTCTGGGGTTTGCTTCCTCAGACTTCTGAACACTGCACAGCAAGGAATTGGCAAGGTGGCTGGAGTGATCTTTTCTCAATGAGCTCGCAGCTCCCTCTGCTTCCCCAGGGGCTGCCTCCATCTGTTCTGGCCCCAGTGGAGGTGGGGCGGGTGGCTTGTTTTTATGTTGTTGGGAACTAGCAAACAAATCTCCATGTTCCTGCGCTAACGCCAGGTGAACAAACCTACCGACAGAGGCAGAATTCTTGCAGGGGGTGGCAAAGCTGCCCTGGGAGAGGGCAAGCTAGGCGGGGAAGGAGGCATTGGATCTGAAACCTACTCAGGTGGCCCTCTTTGAGGCGTCCCTGTTTAAAGAAAGAGCTGGAGAATTGATGGGAGCCAACTGTTTGGGGCTGGAAGCCAGACTTGCTCTGTACAAACGTTCTGTTTGTGTTCAGACAGGATCCATTTCACCTGTTTGTGCTTCTGCCTCCCCCTACCCCCATGCCTTTGCAGCCCTGGGCCTGCTCCCAGCATGCATAACAGTCATTTTGCTGTGTGCTTAGCAATGGGGAAGACTAACTTTCTGGGAAGGAGAAGTTACCAGCCGGAAGTCTTCGGTTCAAGTCCCAGCTCTGCCGCTTGCTAGCTGTAGGTCGGATGGCAAGTCCAAGGGATTTGAGCCCAGAGCCCTCATCTATAAAACAAAAACAATAATTGCCTGACAGAACCCAGGGCAAAGGCACGCTTGCTCTCACATTGGTGCAATTAGAAGATTGGGCTTGCTGGCCTCATTTGTGGCAGGTGTGTGTGTGCGCGTGTGGGCACGAGCAAGCTAGTCAGCTAAGAGCAGAGCTTGGACGGGCTCAGATCTGGAGGCGAGAGGCAGGTAGGGCCAACACGTTTGGTTTCAGGTCCTGCCGCTTTGTAGCTGTGTGACCTAGGGCTGGTTACGAGGCATCTCTGAACCCGTTTCCACGACTGCGAAAGGAGGATTCTCCCAGGATTGTTGTGAGTAACAAAATCATTGACTCCAACAGGAGAGGGGATAAGAGACTGACTTACCTTCCATCGGCGTGCAGGTGGGAGCCAGACTGAAATCAGGGAGGCGACGGGTGATGCTAGCTTGGGCTAAGGGACATGGGAAAAGTGTGCAACAGCCTGTATCTAACATGCTCTGTATCCCTGTCCTCGAAAGGACTCTATCGACACGAACCCTAAATCCCAAGCATTGGGCCTAATTTTCTTTTTGCCAGGCCCTTTGCATTTCACAATGTTCATTGGGGGGGGGGGGAGTGGAGGCAGCACAAACAATGCTTGTCTTCTCTCTCTCTCTCTCACACTCACACACACACACACAAACACACAGCCAAGACAAACAAGAAACAAGAGAAGGATGGCCACGGGGAAGCCCCTCTCTTCAGTATTGGTGAGATAAGCACTCATTCTGATAACTGAACGGGATTTCTGAAGGTCTGATACTTAAAAAAAAAAAAAAAATTGTAGTTTTGAAGCTAGGGTCTGTCAGCATTATTTGGACCTGAAAGTAGCCCATTAAATTTTATCTCTCAATGTTCTCTCTAACATCATTTTTTAGGGAAAAAAAAAATCTTCCTTACCCCCTTAGTAAAATCTTTAGTGGCCAGTACTGTTTGAGACTACAAATCTGAAACACTATTCGTCAGGAGCTCAGAAAAGGGGATGTGACCTAGTTTTTTTTTAAAGGGTCCTCGGACATGGGTTTTGAAAAATAAGCCTATCGCAGAAGAAGAAACAGGGCTTAGGCCAGAAACCTAGGACGCCTTGTGACTTTCCTGCCCAAAGCCATGCTCTTCGGCCGAAGCAGGGAGCCGTCTTTCCAGATGGATCCCTTCCTCCTGCTTACTTCCCCCCTAAAATCTGGAGCCAAGGCTCCTGACATCACTGGGTTGCTGTGGAAATGTTTATTTCACAGAGGATTTCAGCCTCCAGTGGGAATTTACGAGAGGAAGTGCGAACCCTTGCAAAACACACACTTGGCTGGAGCCACAGTGGGCAGCGTGTGGAAAAGGGATTCAAAAAGACCATATATGCTGTCCAAAGGAGCCTGCTTCAAGTTCAAGTTCAAGTTCTCCTGCCAGGCTTCAGAGGCTTGCAAGAGCAACTTACACAGTTTTGCCGATTTTTATTTGAATTTTACTTTCTACAGATAGCTCTATAAAAAGTGAGGGACAGCAGTAAAGATTTTTTTTTTTTTTGGCAGAAAAAAAAAATAACTTCCAGTTGCTCAGTTATTAAGACCGAGAGAAGGGTTTGGTTCTGAAATACCATTTCAGGAGGGAAGGGGGAGGGAGTTCTATAGTTCTATCCATTTACATTTTTTTAATAGCCTATCTGGACTTAAGGAGAATTGCTCCCTTGAAAGAATTGTGACCCAAAGGGCCCGAGTGTTCGTGCAGAAGCCGCAGAATCGGTTTTCGTTTTAAACTGTTAAATCAACACAACGCCAAATCAGAGGCTTTCTTCCTGCTGGGGCAGTGTTGTCCCCTGAATCCACTTTCCAGTCCTCTCCGCCTAGCCTAGTTTGATGTAGCATTGACTTAGCTTAACTACAGCAGCCGGCGAGAGGAAGCGGGTTTGCTTTTGGGATGGAAGGCGGGGACGGCGGCGGCGGCGGCGGCGGCCCCGGGAGTGTGTGTGCTGCGTGCGCGCGCGCGGGGCAGCAGGGGCGCCGCGAAAGCAAGCAAATCCAGACCCGGCAACTGTGTGAAGATAATGTCCCCGTGGCTGGCAGACGGGTCTCTGCATCGGAAAGCAATTTTAGGCGTTAATCTAGAAATCTTGCAGCCGGGAGGAAGGCTTGCCAAGGCGGTCGCAGGGGGGCCTGTGCGTCCCCACCCCGTGCATCCTTCCTCCCCCTCCCCGGGCTTGGCGCTCCCCCCTCCCCACCCACCTGCCCGCGGCCGCACCCGCGCCCCCTGCCGTCCCGGGGCGCGCGGGGCCGAGCGGCGGAGGCGGGGGAGGTCTCGCAGGGCGGCGGGCCGGCCGCAGGGGCTGCAAAGGTCTGGTGGCGCGGGCTGATTTAGTGGCTGGGGCTGTAGTACAGGCTGTCCCCGGCAGCCGGCGGAGTCAGGGAGCCCACGTGACGGCCCCGGCTCTCCGGTGAGCTCCCCAAACAGACGCACACCCAGCCACACGCGCGCACACACACACACACACACACGCACCCCCGCGCGCACACGCCGGCCCGCCCGCCCGCTCGCTCCGCTCTGCGCCCTCCATCCCGGCTCTCATTCCCTCGCCCTCCCGCTTCCCCTGCGGTCTCTGGCTCTGCGCGCACACACAGCGCACACGCACACGCACACACGCGCGCACACACGCAGCCGGCACAGGCGGCGGCGGCGGCGGCGGCGGCCCAAGTCAGGACGAACCTCTCTAGGTACCGGCTTGGGAAGGCGGCGGCGGCCCGAGCATCCCTCCTCGCCAGAGAGGGAGCCGCGCCGAGAGTTTCCGTTCCCTGTGCCATTCCCTTCCCCCTCCTTCTCGTTATTTTCGAGAGAATCTCTTCTTGGCTTATGGGTTTCATTTGATTTTTGAAAAAATTTTGGGTTGCTTTTGTGTGTGTGTGTGTATGTGTGTGTGCTTTTTTTTTTTTTTTCTTTCCTCATTTTATTTGCATCCAGAGCATGGCGGGCTGCGGGCTGTCGGAAGATACATTCTCTTCCTTCTTTTACAACTACGGCTCCTCCTGGGAAACCCCTTCCAACCAGGTAAGGGGTGGCTCGGTGCCGGGCGGCGTCGCGCCCGGTGGCCCCCGCCGCTCGCTCACTGGGCACTCGGCGGGGAGGCAGCGGCTCGGGAGGGGGTGGGGAGGATGGGGGGCCAAGTGGGTCGCACTGTCTGGGTCGGCGCCAGCCGGCGAGAGGAGGTGCCCCCTTCCCCCAGCGCCAGCTCTCGGGGCTCCGGGGTCTGTGTGGTCCCTCCCGTGCCCAATCTGCCATGGACACCTCCCCCTACTCCCCACCTCCCAGCCTAGCGGGAGCCCGAGCAGGAGGCAGGAGCCGGCCGCGTTACCCCGAACAACTCCAGGCAAAACCAGGGAACTCGAGCGCAACCTTCCCCAAGTCGCCGCGGGCGCCGCGCCCCTGTGCGCGCGGCGCCCGCCCGCCCTCCACTCGCGCCGAGGGGCTGCGGAGCCGCGAGCCCCCTGCGACGTGCTGTCCCCGCTCTACTCCCCCCGGGGCTCCGAGCCACCTCTTTCCCTAAAATGGCTGCAATCGCAAGTGGAGGCGTCCCCTGACCCGCGGCGGTGGCGGCGGCGGCGGGGGCTGGGGGGGGGGGCGAGTGGAGACTCCGCGCCTCCTGACCCCGCGCCTCCCACGGCGCGCACAGCACCCCACAAAGACACACACTTAACTTTGATGACTGTGCAATGCAGTCCGGCTGCATGGTGCCCTACCCCTTCCCCGCCGCGGGCCTGTAAGTGTGCGTGTCGGGGTGATTCGGGGGGCCTGGGGGCGTGGAAGGAGAGGGGTGTCAGCGACCCACGGGCAACGTGGAGAAGCAGGCATGTGCTCGGGGACCGGGGAGCGGGGTGAAAAAGCTATTCTCGGAGCCGGAGCGAGAAAGAGGCAGGAAGAATGCCTTTTAATTAAATAACTGTTGTAGTCTGCTGCCCCCACCGCTTGTTTGGTGAAAGTCTACAGGCATCTGTCATCTCCAAACTACACGGCGAAGTGGAGCCGGGGTCGAGGGAGGGGAGCGGGGCGTGTGCGCGCGCGGGCGTGTGTGTGTGAGTGTGAGTGTGTGCGCGCGTGCACGGGGCTGGGAAAGTTGGGGCCAGAGGCGAGGTGGATGGAGGAGCGATGGTGAAAGGCAGGAGAAAGCGCCTCGGTGGGCGGTCCGGGCTGCCGGGGATTCCCGGGCGCCTTCCGCGCGCCGCGAGGGGGAGCGGGCCCTGCAAGGTGTGTGTGTGTGTGTGTTGGGGTGGGGTGGGGGGGTTGTCGAGGAAAAGAGCTTCATCGGGCCCGGCTCTGCTGGCCGCCGTGGCGGCTTCGCTCCGGAGCCAGCCCGCCGGCCTCGGCTGCTGGCCCGGCTGCCCGCCGCGCTCGCCGGCGCTGGCGCGCTCCCTCCCGGGCCCCGAGCGCAGCGCGCGCCTGCGAGCTCCGGGCCGGAGAGCCAGCCCCCCACCCCAACCCACAAGCCCACCAGCCGGGAAACGTGCCCGGCTGCCCTCGCAGCACCCCCAAGTTCCCGGGAAACAGATCGGCCAAACTAGTAGCGGCCAGGTGAAGAGCTCGCCTCCCTGGCGTGGGCTCCCGGGAAAGCGCCGCGGCCGCCCGAGTAAATAATGCATCAGGGCAGCCGGGGAGCCCAGTGGAGAGGCTCCCGCCACCGCCGCGGCAGCAGCAGCGGGAGGCGGCGGCCAGCTCGGGCCCGACCTCGGGGGCCGGGAAGTGCGGCGGCCGCTGGCCGTAGGGCAGGGGGCTGCCCGGGCGCGTGCAGCGCGGGTGCGAAGGGAGGCAGCCTGGAGAGCGAGGCCCCACTGCACGGGGAAACTTGCGGGAGCAGCCGAGCTGGTCAGGCCGGCGCTGGAGTTGGGGACCCTGGAGAGGCACAGGCGGAGTTCCGGGGGGCGCCTTGCTGCTGGGGCCCTGTGCTGGGGGGGGGGGTGTCTTTTTTTTTTTTTTTCCTCCCCTCCTCCAGATCACCTCGCCCGCCCCGCCTGGAGAGCTCCAGGTGCTCTCTCCACGCCTCCCCGTGCTCGCTCGGGATTGCCAAGAGCCAACTACCCCACCGGCTCGGCAAACTCCAGCTGTCCAGGAGCGGGCGTCCGCGCGCCTTCGGGAGTGTGCGTGTGTGTCCGCGGTTGCAGAGGAGTTAGGGACCAACCCCAGCTAGCCTCGGAGGACGAGGCGAGGAGGAAAGCCGGGGAGCAACGCGCGCGCTCGGCTGCAGCCGCGCGGGCGCCGGGGATTCCTTGGCAGCGCCGCGCCCCCCACTCCCGGAGTCCGCTGCGCTAGGATAAGTTTGCAGGCACGTGCCTCCGACCTGCCCCCCTCGGGGCGGCGAAACTCGGGCACTTTGGTATTCCTGCAGAGCGAGGGAGGCAGGCGACAGCAGGCACGCCGCGAGACAGCTCCACGGCGGCGCTGGGCGGTCTCGTAGCATCTTTAATGAGATAGGGAACAAGTCGTTGGGGAAGCGGTTAAAAGCGCAGGGCTGCGGCCGATTCCGCTAGACAAGCAATCACGTGCAAACTCCTAGGAAACCGGAGGAGGTGGGCGAGCGCGAGGGGGTGCGGGGCAGGTTTGGAGTAGAGGAGGTGGGGGAGGAGGGCGTTTTTAAAAGAGGAAAACTACTGGTTTCTCTGGGTAAAGTTTCACTTGATTTGGAAAAGCAATCCCTCCCTCCCCGCAAAGGCCTCGTCTTTCTTCTAGAAAAGGAGGCTCACGCTGCCAAGAAAATCGAAAAGAATTTGGGGTAAGGCAGCTGGCGCTGCTTTATGGAGGTTGAGCAGCTCCAAGGCTGGCGCTGGGCAGCCTGCTCCAGTGCAGTGGACTGGATGCTGGGGAGAGGCGGATCATTGCACGGATTGATTTCTCCTTCCAGTGGTGCGGTGTGAACTTTAAGATAAAGTACAGAAACCCACGGGAGATGCCCGTCGCGAGGGGGAGGTGCCCGCGGATGTGCCCGAGGCTCCCGTCTCGGGTGGCAGACGCGCCTCGCCGGCGCAGCCACGATCACCACTGGCCGAGATCAAGCCTTTGCAGTGTGTGCAGAAGGGCCTGGCTGATGGCGGGGTGTGTTTTCAGCGTTGGGGTATGGGCAAGTGACTGAGAAACCTGCTCCTCACAGCCCCTGCAAAGAACAAGGAGATGGCAGAGCCAATACTCTCCATCCCGTGTCGGGCTCCGGCAGAGCAGCTCTGGGGAGGCCCGGGCCAAATTTTTCCGAGAGTGAGACTTCTTTATGATTTTCCCTGAATTGCTGCCAAAAGGCATACAAATCCTCCATTCCCTAAAAATAGCCGTGTGCTTCAAATATAATTTGTTTACTGTACCTCAATTAAAAATAACACCCCTTCCCTAGTGTTATAAAGTGCTTATGAAGGTAAGGGTTGGCTGTGCTAAAAAAAAAAATCAAGCTTCTTATTTCTAGATCAATATGATGTGCTCTCACCATCTAATACCATGTAAAAGGAGCCGTTTTACAACATCAATAGCAGGCAGGCAGGCAGGCCTCCCTGAGAATCTCTTTTCCTGGAATCACAAGGCATTTTGATTACTTTCATTTTCACAAGAAACATGATTATGACACCTCTTGTTATAAACAAGCAGGTGAAAAAAGCTAACTAGCACGGAAGTTCTTGGTGTGTAGACCTGGAAGTATGGAAGCGACTGGGGGCATTTATTTATGACTGGAAGACAGAAAGCAAAACAAACAACCCAACCACAAATCACTCTGGACTGGAAGGATTAGCAATTCTGGGATATTTTATTATGAAAGCTGGGGAGGGGGGGTGGCTTGGTTTTTTGTTTGTTTGTTTGGTAGGTTTTTGGAGAGAGCCCAATGTGTATCGGAGCTGAAACTACATCTGTTCCCACTGAAACACTGGGAAATTCCATCTTCTCTCTGAGTGGACCAGGTTGCAGGTATTTTGTAGCCATTTGCCAGTGTGCAAAACCATACCCTGTGTGTGTGTGTGTGTGCATGCATGCAAGCAAGCGCATGCATGCCTGTGAGCATCTGCTTAGGTGGAATTTATTTCTCCAGTTAGAATGACCCCCCAATCAAAGGGTGTGTGTGAAATGTCTGTGACTTGGCTCAGGGCAGCAGGCAGCAGACCATTCTTTAATTTACAGTTTCACGCCTAGGGATGGCAGCAGTGCAAGCTTCCCGAACCCAGCTTCCTCTTTTTATGTTGGGCTTTTGCAACCTGTGATTTTCCTGCCGGGGTGGTGGCAGCCCTTGGTCTCCATCACGAAGCTGATGGTGGAGCGATCCTTACTGATGGCATTGTGGACCCCTAAACCTAGTTAGCGGTCCCTGGGTGAGCCCCAGTCGAAGCAGGCCAGGTCTGTATGATACAGAATCAGTCCGTGGAGAGTGCAAAGGGGAGCCGATTAGCAGCTTGCTTGGGCATCCCTGAGGCCAGGTATGTGACTTTAATTACCAGATTCATCAGTTCTTTGGTTACAAGCTGGTTTAACCCAAGTCCATGAAGAAAGACTTTGCTGCCAGCCGTGACTATACTTTCTGAACTTTTCTTTCTCTGAAATGCAGCCCATTGGATTTTCCAGACTAGAACTACACAATGGCATCCTTAAGGCTCTCTGGTCTTCTTAGGGTAGGCATTGATTTTTTGAATGTCACTCTGGACTTTTGTTAACCAGGAACTGTAATTCTTGGTATTTACTCTGTCTTTCCAAGCGGGGTGGGCATTTAAATGCAGAATTACTAGTGCCTGTGGCTAAGTTGCTGAAAGCCTGTTTGGCCTGCCTGTTTGTGGTGGTGGTAGGGGCTATGACTTGGCACTTCCTCCGTGCACAGGGACAGCCAAAGCAGAAAGCAGTCCAGGGAAGAACACTTCTTTCTCCATGTAGTCCACGTGCTATGAAGAAGTCAGTATCCTTTCCCTTCCATTCTGTGTACTTCTTGTGTTTCCTTCCATAAAGCAGTTACACGATTTAGATGCACAAAGATGAGCCAGGACTTGGGCATGGTGTCCACTTACACAGTCCTTAGCCAGTATTTCAGGTAGAAATGGGGCTTCCATACATTTTAAACACTTCTGTTTCCCTGAAGATGTGTGTATGAACTGCAAAGATAGTTTTTAAGGGCCTTTCTGAATATTTACTCTCTTTAGAGATTGGGAAATCCACCTGTAAATCCCGCTCGGGGTCCCCAGTTGCGGTGACTTTGGGTTTCTCCCAGGTAGGTGGAAAAGAGAAAGAGCTTTTGTAACCACTTAGGTTTGCTGTGGATTTCCCAGTAAGGAAGGTGCCCTCCTTAAGGCATCGGCTTGAGACTATTACTTGCTGTTCTCTCCCAATTCCTATGCAGTAAACTCGGGAATGAAACAGCAGAGATGGTAACTAGCACTTATGAACGCTGTCCCAAACACTTTCCATGTATGTGATTCGTCTTCATAACAGCAGATGAGGTACAGGCTGTGGTAATCATTCCCATTTTACAGATGGGGAAAACAAGGCACAGAGAGTGAATATCTTGCAACAGTCTCAGGTGGCTGGGGAAACCTGGGTATTCTTCAGGCAGCCTGGTGCCAGCTTCCTCCCACCCTCCCCATCCTGTTGCCTGCTGGTACCACACACAGATGTGGTGTGGCCACATGTACCCTTCTAGAAAGTTGGGGAAGGTGCCATTTATTTGCCAATGAAGATCTACTTCATTTACCCAGGTTTGCCCGTTTTCCTTTGTTTTGTAGAACCAGATGGAATTTTCTTTCGTGAATGAGGTGAAGTTATCTGGGCAGAATCAGCCATAACTACCTGATGCTTTTTTATTTTTTTCCCTTGGTGCTGGACCAGATGTTTGAGGTTAGCATTCATTTGGTTTGAATGGTTGGTCCACCTTGAGAGAGAACAGGGTCTTCAAATCGCCACCTGCCCAAATCACATAATTATGATGTAGTGGACGGCTTATTCGAAATGTATATGAGTATTGGTAAAATAACACTCGATAGGAGAAATGTAATTTTCAGGTACACAAGTAGGGTTTTGATGCATCTGATTTTTATAAAAATTGATCATCTATATAGGTAGACACTGTCATTTGATAACTTATATCGCTTTGTACTTGCAGTACATGTAGCTGGGTTTGAGATTCAGCCTGGAATTTGCCTTTCTGGTCACGACCGTGTTATAACAGGTGTCTTCTGTACCAAATCACGCACCTAACATTTATGTCCATCACGGACTAAGGCCTTTTAGTGCTTCAGCCCTTGTGTTGTGATCTCCCAAAATACAGTTATGGGAAGGGGAGGGAAAACACTAAATGTCAGTAGTTACAGCAAGACAGTCTCTCTGTAGAGGCCAGAGAGTTCCCTGTGCCTTTCACATTCCTGTGGCCCTGGCGGAGATGGAAAAGTGCAGGGTTTGCATTGGAATGAGAACGGGGTCACCTCGCCTTTGTAGTCATCATCAAGGAAGCAGAACTTCCTTCCAGAGAGACCATAGGAAATCAATGATCACACTTTGCCAGCGAAGACGTAAATGTGTACAGCAGATGGCATTAAATAAAAGGGCAGGAGAAAATGGAATCACTCTAGAAGGCACTGTGCCTTTTTTGGTCTCTTCAAAGAATTCATAGTTTGGGTGTCATAATTACATTTAAATATTTCTTTCTGTTGGGTTATTTGTTTTTGAAAAAGCCAGGAGAGGAATAAATTCCATTAAGTGCCGTTACGGTCTTTTTACTGGAAGACCGCTATTTCAACAAAGCAGAGAGCCTAGGATATGGGACCAGGTCTGTGCCTTACCCACCCCGTTTATGCTAAGAGTGGACCTGATTTATGGAAAGTTACTGGGTTTGTGTCCACTTATTTATGGCTTGGCGTATTCCTTGGGGCAGCGGAAAAGCTGTCCATTGGGGAAGTCTTACCCTAACCGCTGCGGGTTGTAGAGGAATCTTTATACCCAAGGATGAGGAAAAGGGGCAGGGGCGGGGCTGATGCGCAGGGAGAGGTAGGTGTAGAAAGTTTAATGAAATGTGCGAAAGCAGGTGTGGGCTCTTCCCCTCTTGAGTGTGCACTGCTGATTGCTTCGTGAACACGTCTCCCTGTAGATTTACGTAGAGCGCTGCAGGAAGCAGCTTCAGGGGCATAGTGGATCTGTGGCTTCTATCTGGAAGAAGACGAGACATCTGTGTCAGCTCTTGCCGGAAAGAGTCCCAGAAAGTGTGTTGGTTGTGTAACAACGACACAAAACGAGCAGAGAAAAAGAAAGAAAAATCTAACCAACAACCCCTACCGCATTTTGTTTCAATTTATTATTTCCAGTAGCAGTTTAGTCCCTAATGTTAACAATGAGTGATTATGATTCTGTAGTTTCGTTTACAGCATAAATTAGCATTTTGTTTTCTGTTACAGCTTTTGAATGAGGAATTATAATGTATAATTTGCTGAAAATAGATGTTATCATCTCTTAGGAAGAGAACAACCACATAAACTTGAACAAATGATAAAAATGGAATCAATTACATTTCAAATGGAAGTAGTTTACAAACCTTCCAATACAAAGTGGCAGTAGTAGCTGGTTATTGTAACAAATAATTAGTTTTTTTAAACAACATTTATTGAATTCCATTGGCAATTTGGTAATTGTTCACAGTTGGCCGTGGCCTCCTTCTTCCAAAATGAAATGTGGCATGGAACAAGTGCATTTTAGAAACTGGTTTCCCTCATTATTGAGTGTGGCGACCAGAATGTGTGTTTATTTGCAAATGTAACCCTTTCTGAGTAATGGGAAAACACCAGCTTGAACAACACTGTGTCACCAAGCGAAAGTGACAGGTGAACACCCAAGGGCCGATGATGGCAGAGTGTTTTTGGGTTCCAAGAAAAAAAAAAAAAAAGATGCGAATACTCGAAATGGGCGCATGGGAGGGTATAGTGAAAGGAAGCACTTTGAAGGGTTTAGTCAACAGGTACATGGTATGTTTAGTTCCGTAGAGACTGACTTCTCTTTCCTGCTTCGGTGACTCGGCTTTCGGAAAGCAGCTTCTGTCCCATTACATGTGTCCCTGCAGCCATTGCTCTTTGTTCCGAGTCTTAGGACGACGAGGACAATCCTGCAGTGTCATTTTTGGAAATGGGACCTTGACATGGCCATGAATGAATCCTGGTTTCCATGTGTGCATTCCCAGTGAAGAACATGGTCGGGTCACCATCAGCTCGCTAAACCTCTTAATTTGTAAAATGAAAAATGAGGAAGTCTCTGCCTAAATTAGCAAATTCAGAAAGGGTGCAGGAAGAAAAGTAGGAATCTGAGGGGTTTTTGCTTTTGGCTTTTGGTAACTTCTGCATGCTGAGTGGATCTTTCATATTTGATTATTTCTACAAGATTAATCTTTTTCTTTAAAGTTAATATGCAAAGAAATATGTTCGACAAGACTTTATTTTTAGATCCCACGATTTAGTCTGAAACAAATCAGTGGTGCATTATAAACACACAAGAATGGATCTAATGACGGGAGTCAGGCAGAACAGATGCTACGAAAGACACTTCGCGTGAAGTTGAGGGAGCTGCAGGAGGCAATGGAAAAAGTCTGGGGAAGTAGGAGGACTTGTGACGTGAGCACCGTGGGGACTTGTCCCTCGCCAAGTAGGGCAGGCCATCACAAGGGCGCTGGGAAGATGCACGCACTAGGCGAAAGCACACACGGATGTCAGTGCTTTTGTGCCCAAGTGCATTGATCTCTTAATCCCATTTTTTTCCCTGCAGACTTTGTGAAGTCCGTCTGTGTGTGTGTGTGGACAGGTTGTAGCAGAAGACGCTCTGCTCCTGTGGGAAACTGGAGGCCATGACGCCGGCCCCTCCAGTGGTGGTGGGGATTTGAGACCTTAGACCTGGAGGCTTTGTTTTTAAATTTCACATTTCATTTATTTTCATTTTATTTGAAAGGTGCCAATGTGCATGCGCACACACACACACACACACACACACCGTCCCTGTCTGTCTACTAGTTCACTCCTCAAAAGCCTGCAATAGTCAGGGCTGGGCCAAGCTGAAGTCAGAGGCCAGAACCTCATTCTGGGTCATTCATGTGGATGATAGGGACCCAAGTCCTTGAGCCACCATCTGCTGCCTCCCAAGACGCACACTAGCAGGAAGCTGGACTTGGAAGTGGAGCCGAGACTCAAACCCACACACTCTCATGTGGGATGTGAGCATCTCGACTGGCACCTTAACCTCTGTGTCAAATGACCTTTGTTATTGGCTAACAAAGGGCTCAGTCAATGTTAGATCTTCTCTGTCATGATTCAGATATTTTTTGATGTGGCAGGTTCCGTACATAGTAGATGCTCAGTAAATTACATTGAGTCAACTGTGATAGGATCCATGTATTCAACACTTAACTATTATTTCCAGAAACCCTTGGAAGTGCCTTACATGGATCAACTAAATTACTGATCAGATAACCCAGTGAGGTGGGTACTAGTACCAGTATTACAGATCACTAGTTGGGGAGCTGAGGCACAGAGAGGTGAAGTGACTTAACAGCAGTCACACAGGTAACAAGTGGGAGAGCCGGGATTTGTATCTAGCATATCTGGCTTCCACACCCATGACTTACCTGTCAGCCCCAGCTGCCCTCAGGTGCACGAACTGATGGATGATTGAGTCCATCAAAGATGAATCAAAGACCCTGTGTTTGCCAGGGGCCTGGGTTACCAGGAAAGCTTCACCTTGGTGTGGAGAAGGGAGCAGGTGGCTTGTGCTTTTAGGAAGGAGCAGACAGCAGCACTTGGGTCAGTTGGAGGGGAAGAGGGTTCCTTTTATGGGTGAAGAATCACAGAAAGTTTTAAGAAAGTATTTGAGTTTGTTCTGAGTTTTGAAAAGTGGAGAGGACGTGGGCAGGTGAGCAAGAGGGTGGGAAGGGGCCAAGAGGGGGTCTTCCAGGCGAGGAAGCGATTAAGGAGGACTTGTGAACTGTGGTCTGAGTCTGTTCTGGACAACTTTTTCATTCAACAAAATGTGTTGAGCACCTGCAATGGGCTTGTCCTTGCCTTCAAGGAGCTTTAAGTTAGCTGGAAGTAAAGAAGTCACATTATTTATCCATCTGTAGATGAAATTATATATCTATACATATTGCTGTGTATCATATCTAAATGATAGGTACATGGATGATAAGTGTATATATGGAGATGTATATATATATATATACATACATACACACAAAAAGGTCATGAATATACACATACTATTTGTCTATTAGCTATATTCCTATCATATTTATTTAAGAAAAACCATTAGGGAGAGAGAGAAAGAGAATTGACATCCACCGGCTTATTCCCTAAGTGGGCCTGAGATTAAAGCCAGGAGCTGGAAATGTAATCCAGTTTTCCCATGTGGGTGGCAGGAACCCAGTTACCTGAGCTATCACTGCTGCCTCCCGTGGTCTGCATTAGCAGGAAGCTTGTATCCAGCCTGAGCCGGGTATCAAATCTGAAGTGGGACACGCGCATCTTAAGCAGTAGTCTTTTAAACCATGTGTAGTACCAGCATGGAAAACTGTAGACTGTGCCTAGAGAGAACAGGTGCGCCTGGAGCACTCAGCCTTACTTCTTGTTTTGAGTTTGGAAATGTGTAAGTAGGGACTCTCAGGGTGAATCTACAGGCCTCCTTTGATGTTTGCGATCGACCTACCAGCAGTTCCTCCTGCCTGCCCCTTACTTATTAGAGGGAAGGAGCGAGCAGGGCTGGGATCGTGGGACTCGATGGCATTTACTGGAGAGTACTCTCCATCCTGGTGGTCCATGACAAGCCAAAAAGAAAGTTAAGATCTTTGCATCATTTAAGATCCACTCTGATGACAATGCTGTAAGAACAGTTTAATTAGTATATTCAACATGAGAGTTTGATTTTGGATTTTATTGCACTTCAGTGGATTACTAAACTTTTACAGGATTATAATTAGTCACTTCATGGGGGTGACGCTTGGTGCAGTGGGTGAGCTGCCCCAGGGGATGTCCTCACCCCATAGCAGAGTGCCTGGTTTGCAACCCAGCTACTCTGCTTTAGATCCAGCTTCCTGTGAGTGCAGCAGATGGTGGCTCAAGTCTCTAGGTCCCTGCCATCTACAAGGGAAATCAAGATAGAATGTTGGGTTCCAGGCTTCGGCCTGGCGTAGCCCTGGCTGTTGTGGACATTTGGGGAGTGAGTCAGTGAATGGAAGATCTCTTTCTGCCTGTCTCTCATCCTTTCAAATAAAAATGAATAAATAAAAATTAAAAAATCTTAAAGTTAGTCACCCAAGCTAGACAGTCTGATAGCATCAAGAGTTGGGGACACACTCTGAGGCCCCTGCAATGGTGCTAATGAAATCTTTGACATCTTTTCCTCGCATGGTGTCAAACCAAATGGGTTACAGAACTTGGTGAAAACAGCAAAACAAAAAAAAATTATGAAAGGGAATGCAAGCATTTTTACAATATTTATTAAAATATTGTTACTTTAGAAAGTAAGACTCAAGGGTACAGCATTGTGGTGTAGCTGGTAAAGCTGCCACCTGTGCCGTAGGCATCTCATATGGGTGCCGGTTTGAGTCCGGGCTGCTCCACTTCTGATCCAGCTCCTTGCAAATGCTCCTGGGAAAGCAGTGGAAGATGGCCCAAGTGCCTGGGCCCCCGCACCTGGCTTCGGTCTGGATGAAGCTCCTGGCTCCTTGCTGTCTTCTGGGGGAGTGAACCAGCAGATGGAACATCTGTCTCTCCCCTTTATCTTTAGAAGATAAAGAAGAAAGTAGAACTCAATTGCTAATTAATTTTTTGATCTGAGAGAGTTGCATTAGGAATAATTTTTAAAAATCTCTTTCAATTTAAGTGGTCCTGATAAACAAGTGGGTAAGGAAACAATGGCTTGATTTGTTGTTTACACGTACTTGAATAGTCATTGTTTATTTTTCCAAAACGTTGGCCACATTCATTCTTTGACCACACTGGGGTCATCAAGCGGGGTGATATTTTGGGGAGAGTTTGCAAACTGTGCAGTGCTCTCCTACCCATTTTCAGTGTTGCAGAAGAACAAGTTGCCTGCTGACCACGCACAAGGAATACAGGCACAGAAATTCAGCAGGTGTTCAGTAAGTCCACCTTGCACTCATTCAGGTAGCCACGGTGAAATCCTTGTTTACAGTGGGGTCGACTGCACTGTGGTCACCCCTCAACAGTGGCTGAGTTTCTTTTCTGTCTCTGTAACCAGTTCTGTCAAGTGACCTCTAGATGTCTACAAGCTTTGCTGGAGGTCATTCAGGTTAATGATTCTTCCCCAGGCATCACTTAGTTGTGTACAGAAAGTAATGAGAAAATGTTCTGTAATGGGAGAGTCTTTGAAAATACTCAGATATTCTTCCTTTCCAGAGAATTTTGGGGAAAGTCTTGTCTTATGTTTGGGCCACACACTGTTTTCTTAAGGAGGCTTCATTGAGCACTGCTTGGATATTAGTTGTTTTATTACTTTTGTGCCTATTGTATTTAGAGTAAATAACCAGTTATCAGCATCTTTCACAGAGTAGAGTATAAAATAAGTGCTAAGCAAAATCCTTATTGATCATTTGGAGAGTGAATATTTTAAAAAACATTTATTTATTTGAAAGTCAGAGTTACACAAAGAGAGAGGGAGGGAAGGAAGGAGGGAAGGAGGGAGGGAGGGAGAGAGAGAGAGAGAGAGAGAGATTGTCCATCTGCTGGTTCACTCCCTAAGTGGCCGGAGCTGGGCCAGTCTGAAGCCAGGAGCCAGGAGCCTCCTCCCGGTTACCCCCACTGAGTGCAGGGGCCCAAGCACGTGGACCATCTTCTGCTGCATTCCCAGGCACATTAGCGGTAGCTGGATCAGAAGTGGAGCAGCTGGGTCTTGAACCAGAGCTTATATGTGATGCTGGCATGGCAGATGGTGGCTTTACCCGCTATGCCGCAATGCTGGCCCCATAGTAGAGAATTAATTTTTAACTCATTCTGAGGGTTTAAGGACATAAATCTCTAATAGCTATGTGATGAGCAAAGTCTTACAGTTCAGAGGGGCAGGAATATTCTTTTAAGTACCTCCTATGGGGACATTTATTAATTTTTTTAAAAAAGGTGTTTTCCCTTTGAAATTAGGATTAATGCCTCTTTTGTTCTGCATTTTCATGTAGAGAGAATACCATCTTCCTTTATATTTTACTCTTCTTTTAAAAAAGCATTTTTTAAAAATATTTATTTATTTATTTTTGACAGGCAGAGTTAGACAGTGAGAGGAGAGAGATATAGAGAAAGGTCTTCCTTTATCCGTTGGTTCACTCCCCAAGTGGCTGCTACGGCTGGTGCATTGCGGCCGGCGCAATGCGCAGATCTGAAGCCAGGAGCCAGGTACTTCCTCCTGGTCTCCCATGCGGGTACAGGGCCCAAGCACTTGGGCCATCCTCCACTGCACTCCCGGGCCACAGCAGAGAGCTGGACTGGAAGAGAAGCAACCGGGACAGAATCCGGATCCGGCGCCCCGACCGGGACTAGAACCTGGGGTGCCGGTGCCGCAGGCGGAGGATTAGCCTAGTGAGCTGCGGCACCAGCCTATTTTATTTATTTGAAAAGCAGAGTTACAGAGAGGCACTGGGAGAGAGAGAAAGAGATCTTATCTGCTGGTTCTCCCCCTAAATGGCTGCAACGGCTGGAGTTGGACCAATCTGAAGCCAGGAGCCAGGAACTTCCTCTGGGTCTCCCAATTGGTGTAGGGGCCCAAGGACTTGGGCCGACTTCTACTGCTTTCCTAGGCCCTAGCAGAGCTGGATTGGAAGTGGAGCAGCCGGGACTCAAACCAGTGCTCATATGGGTGTCAGCACTGTAGCCGGCAGCTTTACGGGCTACACCACAGCGCTGGCCCCGTATTTTACTCTTTAATTTAAAAAATATATTTAAACTTGGTTTTCTAGGGCACTGCTTTTGAAAATCACATAGCAGGAAATGGGTAAAGGCATATTAGCTTTTCCTATTACAGATGTGACATATTTTTGTTTTAGAATTTTTTTCTTAGCAAAGTTCAAAAGAAATAGGAAAATCCAAGCCTTACCTAATTCAAACTCCTAAGATAATTACAGATCATGTTTTGATGTATATCCTTCCAGTCTTTTTTCCAGGCCTACACAGTTAATGTTTCAATTGGCATCACATGTAAATATTTTTATAACTTTGCCCACTAAGTCATGATGAACTAGCCATATAATACTTTATATGCTTCTGTATGTTCTTTAAATGGTATGATAGTGGGGCTGGCACAGTGGCAAAGCAGGTAAAGCTGCTGTCTGCATGCCGGCATCCAATATGGGCACAGGTTCGAGTCCCGGCCGCTCTGCTACTAATCCAGCTCTCTGCTATGGCCTGAGAAAGCAGTGGAAGATGGCCCAAGTCCTTGAGCCCCTGCACCCACATGGGAGACCTGGAAGACTCTCCCAGCTTCAATCTGCCTAGCTGTAGCTGTTTTGGCCACTTGGGGAGTGAACCAGCAAATGGAAGACCTCTCTCTCTGCCTCTCCTTCTCTTTCTGTGTAACTCTTTCAAATAAATAAATCTTAAAAATAAACAGATAAATGGTATGATAGTATCTCAAAGTATAATACCATTAACTTCCTCAACTTCTTTTATTGAGTATGTAGATGATCCCCAATTATGACTCAGCCTGGTACCTAGCTATGCTTATTTCTTTAGGAGTAAAAGTATGGGATTAAAGGACATGCACATTTCAGACTTTAAGTTAATTTTCTCCCCAAGAAGATGTGGCAATTTATACTCCTGGCAGCTACATGTAAGGGTACCAAATGGAAGCTATTGCAAAATGAATTTTCATACTACAGTGTTTTCTGTTCATTTGAAAACCCTGGAATAAGCCTTTTTGGTGACCATATCAGTCAAGAGGTCATGCTTATAATAATGGGCCCTTTATTTTTAGCTTTTGCAAATTCTTTTGCGAGGATGAGATGTGGGTCAATTGATCCAAGCAAATAGTTTCTGCTAATAGTTTTTTTTATCTCCACGGGCAGGCATTAGGTGCAGTGCTTAAGCCACTCCTTGAGATGCCCACATCCTTTGTCTAAGGGCTTAGGTTCAAGCCCCAGCTCTGCTCCCAATTCTAGCTTCCTGCTAACGTGACCCTGGGAGACAGAGGTCATAGCTCAAGGACTTAGTTCCATGCCGCCCATGTCAAGGACTTGGATTGAGTTCCAGGCTCCTGGCTTTGGCCTTGCCAGGTCCAGGCTGTCGTGAGCATTTGGGAAGTAAACCAGCAGATGGAAATTTGTGTGTGTGTGTGTGTGTGTGTCCCTCCACCCCCCGCCTTTCAAAGCAAATAAATAAATAAAAAAGGCTTTACCTCTGGTTATCAGATAAACATTCTTCTTTTCTTCCAGGCCATAGTATTTCTGCAAATACACATCACCGTATGTTCTCTTGAGATCTGCAGAGAAAAGTCTTTCCTGTTCTATTCATAGAACTACTTAAACATCAAGGCAAGCAATAGGCCTGGACTCTCAACAGTATCTCTTGCTGTTCCTCCGATAATTCCAACAGAAGAAGAGGTTGGCTCTGCACTCATGCATCATTGTTTTAGGTCTGGTCTGGAGCCCAACGTGAAGGATCTTGGAGGTATTTGTGAACATACATCTCTCACACAGGCGAAAATGTGATGAGTCTCACGGTGAAGGCTGTTCTTGTTTCTGTCTGGCTTCTTCCTTTCTCAGTTGACTTCCTCACAACTTTCTCAACAATGCACTTGGCCCCCTGGTCCAGCAAAAATTAGCTACCACCTAATCCCCTGATCTTGCCCTTAGTACAATCTGATTCTCCCCTTTGAACCTGTGTTTTCTTGGGAGCAGGGGTTTTCATCTGGCAACACCTCTTCGGCCCAGAGGGGCTGTGGTCACTGTTGCTTTTCGAACATTACTTTGCCACCACCGCACGTGACTGTGCAGTCTCTGTTCTCCCCCTGAGAGCCCCATACACTCATCTGTCCCTTCTTCCTGGAGGCCTCGTCGTCTCCCTGCTACTTCCTTCTCTCCCCCGAGGGCTCAGCTCCTTGGCTCATGTGCTTTTCTCCACCCGAGTCGCTACCACCAGAGCGGTTTGGAGCATGCGTGCCTAGAGGATGTATCCAATGACCTGGCTTCAGGATTGCATCTTCAGCCTCACTCACTATGCTTCAGAAGTCCAGTCAAATCTCTTACACCCTGGTCTCATCCTTTGGAATATCCCTGCCTCCGGAATCTTAAGCTCCAGTGTAACCATATCTGGTTCGAGCCTCATAGCCTTTCTGCCTATTCTCTCACCTATTTATCTCTAAGGTCTCTGGTCTCTCTACTGCTCTCACTTTTTCCTCAGTTCACACACTATATTCTTCCCTTCATTTCTTTCTTAGTCAATAGAGAGATCCCATGGCAATCATTTTAACCCCTCTCTTGCCAAAGCCTTAAAGCTCTTAATCTTTTACCCTTCTATATCTGTCCACAAAATTCCAGTCTTGGGTTGGTCCAGTTGGCCAGCTCACTGTCTCATTTGTTTCTGCTTGCAAGCTCTCACCTGCTGTTTGAAAAAAGCAATCATGCCAAAGTAAACCACTGCAATTTTGTTGTCCTCCATGTCAGTGGCAGTCATCAAGCTTCTTTTGGGACATTATGCTCACTCACTGTCCATATCTGTAACTTTGAGCTCTGCCCAATGCCCTCAACTGCCCTGCCCACCACTGGGCCTTCTCTCAGGAGAGAATGCATGGTCATGTGCTGTGAATCCCCACCACCTTTTGTCTCATCGGATGTCTCCACCTTCCCATCCACCTCTCCTTCCACCTGCTCTGTGACTATCATCCTCTTCTGTCTTCTCTTCTCCAGGACATTGAGCCACCATTTACAGCTTTTTGACACAAAAAGTTGGGAATAAGTGTGCCGAAAACCTCTCTTAACAAATTCCTCCACCAACTTTTCCTTTCCGTTAGGGGTAGCCCCTTTCCTTCTTTCCCTTCTTGCTTGACTGAGAGGTCTAGTTGATGTTGGGAACTATGCATTGCAATGGCACAGATCTGAATGACTGTGAGGTTGGTTGCTGTCAGTAGCTCACAGATTCCCAGAGCAAAGAGACAGTTAGTGTCCAAAACATGGTGACCTATCTGCCGGCTCAGCAAGAGAATTATATACACTCAGTGTTTCCATATCCTACCTCCAATTCACTTTTAATTACTCCAATAAGAGTTTTGCCTTTAACACTTGCTGAAATTCTCCTGGCAGTAATTTCATAATTCCCAAATGCTGGAGACTTTTATCAGCCTCATATCTTTTCTCTTTAGATATTTCTATGACTTTGACTCTGCAAAAGAATTATTTTGACTTCTGTGATAATTCCCCCATCTTTCATCCTGCCTCTTCCTCTCCCTTTTCCAGACCTTAAATGTTGGTGTTTCTGAGTCTGCTCACCTTTCACTCTCTTCTTGCTCTTTTGTGGCAATCTGTTCTCCTGGAAATTAGTCATGTGGCTTTCAGATTTGTATGTCCAGATAAGCTCTTTCATGAGCTTCATAATGGATTAACCAGCTGGCTTCTCGGCAGTCTCATAGATGTTGCCAATGTCATATATCAAAGACGGAATTTGTCATCTGGATGGCTTTGTTCTTAAATTCCTTATCTGGATAGAAGGCCATAATGCTCACCCTCCATACCAGGTAACTTTTCTAGTATAACAGAAGCCACCCAAAAACTTTGTAGCCTTCTCCAGTAGCTGTGTGTAGCTGAACAATTAGACAGGACAGCAGTGTGGGTTGGGTTCAGCAGGTTGGTTCTTCTGCCATTCTCAGCTGGGCTCATATCTGTAGTCAGCTGGCAGTTGGTGGCCTTGCTCATGTGCCTGGTAGATGGATAGCTACTGGCTAGGAAATTGGGACTAAAGGAATGAGATATCTGTGTTTATATCATCCAGCAGGCTAGTCAAGGTCCATTCACATAGTTGCCATTGAAGGATGACCAAGAAGAAGACAGAGGAAGCAGCATTTGGGGCCTGGAGTAGAATTTGTAAACTGTAACTGCTGTCTCATTCTGTTGATCAGAGCACATCACAAAGCCATCCCACATTCAGGGAATGGAGAAATAAATTCTACTTCCTGATGGGTGGGTCTTTAAGGCCAAATCATGGGGAAATATTTGTGTGTATGTTGGGAGAGGAGAAAATTAGTGGCCACTTTCATAATCCTGGCACTTCATAGCCCAAGTCAGCCCATAGCTTTTGCTTTCTTTCACTTCTGGTCAGTCATTGCATTGTGGTTATGATGCGTTTACAATGAAACACTTTTTGGTTGCTATGTCCAGCTCTGTGTCATTGTGAAGCTTAGCCTCTGTATGACTTATTCAGGCTGCTGTAACCACAAACCATAGTCTGGGTGTCTCACAACAGAAATTCATTTCATCACAGTTCTGCAGGCTAGAAGCTAAAAGCAGTCGTCAGCAGGCTTGGGTCCTTTTCAGGGCCCTGAGGGAAGGGACTGTTACAGGCCTCTCTCCTTGGCTTGTAGACTGGCATTTTCTCCCTTTGTCTTCACATGGTCTTCCTCTGTGCATGTCTGTGTCCAAAAACTCCTCCTCTTATAAGGATACCAGTCAGCTTGGGTTAGGGCCTCCCCTAGTAATCCCATTTTAATGTGACCACCCTGTAAAGATTCTGCCTTCAAATAAAAGTCACATTTTGAAGTATTCAGGGGTTAGGACTTTAATAGAAATTTGTTTTGAGGGGACACCATTCAGCCAGTAACAACCTTCCCCTACCCCATCCTCCACCTCATTCCAAACCAGCAATATTATAGTGATGGGTGAAATCTCAGGCCCTTTGTTAGGGTGGCTAGAACCAGGTAATATTATATTTATGGCCACTATTTTTATTTTGTTTGAGCGGGAGAGGGAGCATACCCATCTACTTGCTCACTTTCCAAGTTCTTGTACTGACTGGGTCTGGGCCAGCTTGAAGGCCAGAGCCTGGAACTCAATCTGGGTCTCCTGTGTATGTGGCAGCAACCCAGCTACTTACAGCATCACTGCTCTCTCCATTGGTAGGAAGCTAGAGTTGAAAGTGGAGCTGGGACTCAAACTAGACACTCAGGTAGAGGATCTGGGCACCCCAATGGTGGCTTAACCACTAGGCTAAATGCCTACTTCTCACACTGCTTTTTATGTTCCCCCTTCTAGGCTGTAATATGCATGAGGACAGCACATTTATTTGATTTTTGTCTCCAGTGCATGGGGCAAGCAGGCCCTTAGTAAGCAGCAATTAACTTGCATGAATTATGAAGAAATTCTGCTTATGAAAAAAATAAGTACAATGAAAAGCCCTGGGGAGATGGTCCTCCAGACACAGTGATCTCAAGATTTGTAGTTTAGAAAAGAGTGGCGAGTGCCTAGCTTTGTGTTGTGTCATTGACCATCAATGATGAAGTGACATGATTCCAGCCTTCACTCATTCGAAATCAGATTCCAACTACTACAGCATGATGGTTGAGAGTAGAACTTCTTAGATTGATCAATGAAATTAGAACTGTTAAGAAGCTGAAACTACACTGCAAATGGTAACGGTGTACTTTTGTGAAATAATCTGTATTGCCAGAGACCCACAAGAGGTGTGTGTGTGTGTGTGTGGGGGGGGGTAGAAGAAGAGAGAGAGAGAAAGAGAGAGTACAAGATTTTAAGGAATTGACTCCTGTAATTATAGAGGTCTGATAAGTTCAAAATCTTCAGGGTGGGTGGGCAGGCTGGAGACCCAGGGAAGAGTTGCTGTTCAAGTTGCAATTCTTCCAGAAGAATTTCTTCTTGTTGGGGGTGGGGTGGGAAGGAAGGGCCATCTCTTTTCTTCAGGCTTTAACTGATTGGGTGAGGCCCACTCCTAGGGCGAGTGATCTGCTTTCCTCAAAGTGCACTAATTTAAAATGTCATCTAAGAGTCATCTTCACAGGGACATCCAGAATGATGTATGAGCAAATATCTGGGCACTGTAGTCCAGCCAAGTTTTGATACACAAAATTCACCACTTTGGAGTCCCATGAGGCACTTTGAGGTATAGAATGTAATGACTGTAACACAGGCAGCCGACTGGACTAAAATAAATCAACAACTGACCTCAGTACCTGTGCAGAAGAAATTCTCATGGGAAATGCTGTTAGGTCTCACTGATTTCGATGCCAGTGCTTCCATTGTCTAAAAGGAAATAATATCAGGATTTTCTATAGCCTAGGTAGAATATATGGCAAGTCCCAAGTGTTTAAGAAAACTTTAAAATGCTTATTTGATGGCTAACTTAATTCCAAGTCAATAAGCTACAAATGCAACCTAGATACAGGAATCATTTTTATGCAAACATGAAATCAAAGTTAATGGGATGTTCTGAGAAGTGGTATCACAGATTAAACAAAATAATGACAATCAAAGACTTATTTGATGAGGAACCCAAGCTGAAATGCTGATTTTCTGAGCTTGGTGATCGTCCCTTACTTAGATCTCTTTGTGACTCTAATCGAATTCCCTGTAGCTCCTTGTCTGTGTGAAGACACAAAGGAGTTCTGAACAGAAACAATTGTTTTCTTAGACAGTTTTTGGCTTCTGAGAAAGTCTTTCCTCACAGAGGATGCACCTGTGGGTGATCATCTGAGGGGAAAGAAGACACAGGGAGCTCCATGTCCACTGAGCCTTGAAGACACTTGGATGGGCAGGAATTTGGAACAAGCTATTTTCTTTTCTTCAAATGGCCAAATATTCGGATGATGAAATGCTGTCTTCAAACATGTCTTTAGGCATCTGTCCCAGACTTAATATGCAGTGTTTATGAAATTAGGGACGAGAGAAAGGTTACTTGTTATGATGAATTCAGCAAGGTGGTTATTAATCCTGTCATCGTCTTTACGAGGGAGTATATTCCCGGCTTCAGAGTCCTTCATTTGTACTGGGAAGAAGCAGCATCTTTCAAACATTTCTGTCTCCCCAGGCAGGTTAGAATAAGAATTCTACGTTGCTTTAAAGTTTTGACCTCTTCAAATTGAAGTCTATCCATGTGCACGTTCAAGAAGGAAATCCAAGTTATTCGAAGGTGTTGGCGAAGGTCTTGTGTTTGCACATTACAGGCACTGAGCTTTCTGCCCTGTAAAATGGACATTGCAGCTTCTACTTTCTGCAGTTATTGCAAGAGTTAACAGAGGTGATACATCGGCGGGGAGGGGAGGGGGGGGAGGTTAGGACTGCGCTTGGCACATGGGAAGGAAGCCGAAGCTACCGTGATGGTGGCCGTATATAGAGAGAGAGAAAGGAAGGGACATGACACGTGTGATCAGATGCTAAGCAACTTTACAAGAGCCTGTTTTGGAGAAATGATAACATCCACTTGATCTAGCTGTTTCTCCATTCCCTCCGAGGTTTCTTCCACATTGGGGATGAGGAAAATTCCAGTAAGATATTTCCTAAGAATACATTTGTTTCTTTGTTGAGAAATCTAGTGCCCTAATAAATACCCATTGGGTCATTTCTTGACTATTGGTTTTCTGATTTAGATTTGTTATTTTGTTCCTGATTTGCACACAAAATAGAAAACTTGTCCATGTATTTGCAGAGAATAAAAAACATATAATACCAAAGAAAATTAGAAAGTTAAACTCCAGACTAACATGATTCTTCAGAAAATACAATCCAATTATAAGGAACAGGTAATATCCAGTTCTTTTTTGGTTGACCTATAATAAATGCAGATTGCATAGGTATTTAATATGGAGTGGTATTTCAGAGCCAAGTGGTGACTATTATTTTCATTATCAGTGGAAAAAGTAATATTAAGGTGGAAATTAGTACTTCGGGCTTATAAATGGGGGGAAAGTCTTTTGAGCAAAATTATCTGAAAAGCAGTAACGCACACTCAAGTTTCAGGATTGTTCTTTCAACAAACATTTTTGGTGCCTCTGTCACGTGCCAGTCATTGCTTTAGAACTTGGATGTGCAGCCTCTGAGCCAGCAAGAGAGGCCTTTGCTTTGATGGAACTTGTCGTCTGGCAGGTGGAGACAGAATAAACACAATAAAATTGAGTGTGTCTAGACTCAGGTTAATTTCTGAAAGGGAAAAGAACTATGCAGATTACAAAAGACCAGTAACAGGATGGCATGCATGTGAGGTGTGGGGGATGAGTAGGCTGATGGGGGTTGGCATAGGAAGTCCTGCCTGGGGAGGGCTTGGCTGAGTTCCCATTGGGCAAATGACAGGCATCACTGCCTATGTGGTTACAGATCCACTAGACTGCAGGTGCTCTAAGAGATTTAGAATTTATTCTCAGTGACATTGGAATCCACGGGAGATTTTTAAGGAGGGGGCATTACCATGGTCTGATGGATGTTTTCCAAAGATCACTCTGGCTCTTTCGGGAGTTTGGGTGTTGTGGGGGGGGGGTGCAAAGATGAATCAGGAGGACAGTTAGGGACTCTTGGGTGTGACAGGTGAGAGACAAGGGTATTGGCAGGGACCAAAGATGGCGTGCCCAATCACCTACACCAGGAAGAATCCGGGTGACTGTCTTTGCTTACCAGCACTGCAGGGACATCTGTGTGTTTGCTAGGAAGTGCAAGTGATACACCTGGAGTGGGTCCCTGCGACGTTAAATGTTGGCCGCTTCTAGGCCAAGGCACAACCTGCAGATTCATGAGGCTAGATGATTATAAACTGCTAAGTAATGACAGGAATCTAGCACACAGATGGTTAAATGCAATCCATTCACCATCACTGGCATCCTGAGAAGGGAAGCAGGTCTTCTCCACACACCCTCTGACACCCAACAGCACCTAGTTTTGATGCCTGGCATATACCAAGAGCAGGATGAATAGGAAACTACTGTTTGTTTGGGTTAAAGGAGAGAGGGAAGAAGATGCCACGTGACGAAGTTGGGCGGCATTTGGAGGGCAGATGTGTGTGGTTCTTTGTCATAAGCTGGATTGCAGGGTGTAGATGCAGTGGTGCACCTGCTGCAGGCACAGTCTGTGCACTCTGTGAGCCCTCTGGTGTTCTTAGAAATAAAAGTTTCAAACGTTCAAGTCAGCAGACCTGTGCTGGTTGAGGGCTGTCCAGTTGATGGGCTTGCTGGTGACCTCTCTAGAAGTGGCTGGGTGCCATGGCTTTGTGGGAAAGATGTCATTTGAGATGGTCTCATGCCAGTGTTTCCTCCCATCATGGGTAGGGGTGGGTTGTATTAGGGGGTCTTTGCAAATTTGTGGGCAATATATATCATGAAAAAACTACTGGTAGATTTTAAGATTTTTGTTGCCTCCAAAGAAACTTATCTTTTAATTCCATTTTTTCCACGAACTTTTTGAAGCACCCTTGCACAGGGAGCCTAGGGTTTTTGTCGCAGTCCTTTGTTTTGTTCAAGCTCTCTTTGTTGGCAAGGAAGAAGATCCGCTCAACCCCCTAACCCACACTCCTCACGAGCACAGAGAGGGAGCCTTGGCGGAGGCTGATGCCCAGTAGGGGCTCAGTGAGGCATGGGATCTGAGGTTAGGAGCGGAGTGGAGTCACGCCTTGTGTGGAACTGGAGCCAGTGCCTCAGAGCTGGGATATGGGCTACTTTCTCTGCTCTCATCCTTTTAAAAGCTTCTGTGCAGCTGTCTGCCAGTCCCGATCTTGTGTCATCACGTGCTCAGCTCCAGGGCCCTTCCTGGCTGGATGCTGTGCTTTGCCCGGTTCAGTTCTGCAGGGGGCAGTTCTGTATGGCTCTCGAGCCTTGTGGGTAAATGGTGAGTGGTGGTGACGTGGGTCTCACCGCCTCTACAAGGCCTGGCAGAGGAATGATGGATGTGTCCCGTGTCGCTGTTCTGGGAAGAAGAGCCAACTTTGGTTTCTTCAAAGCCTTGGAATCATTCGGCAGCTGAGGAAGGAGAAGTGTGCAGTGACTTCTGGGAGAAGGCACTGTTGGTGCTCAGCAGCTGGCCTGGCCTGCAGAGAATTCTAGAAGCACATGTAAGGGAGGGCTGGAGGTCTCTGTGGTAGAGGAGGGGCAGTCAGATAAGAGAGGCAGCCAGTGGCTCAATGGGGCTTCTGCAGACGGGGCTGTTTTATATGCAGTGGGCAAAGTGTCACTTGCAAAATAAGGCAAAGATGTGAGATAAATTCTCCAGCGAATCCTATGTCGTGCAGCTTACTTACTCCACGAGAGAGTCAGGTCTTTCCTTACCATGTTTCTGTGTTGTTATCATGAAGAAGAGTCTTTGTCTCTTTCCTCCCCTTGAGGGATCTAAAATACATAAGACATTCTACAACTCAGTACTAAGCAATGACGAAAACCACGAGCCAGAGACTTGAGTGAGCATTTGTCCATAGAAGACACACAACTGACCAACGTGTATGCAAAAGCGCTCAAGGTCACAACTTGGCAGGGAGATGCAAATCAAAAGCACAGGGAAGCCACACCGCACATCGGCTACCAAAAAGCCAGCGGCAGCAGTTGGTGGGGCTGTGGAGAAGCTCATCTCTCCTCTTATCTGGCCTGGCTTTGCTGTATGCCAGGGTCTAGAACAAGGAGCTGTTGGGCGTTAGGGGATGTGTCGAAGACAATCTGCTTTACCACTCAGGATCTCATTGAATCATCAGTGTTCGATGGGAAATATGATGGGAAAAGGGGAACAACCCCCTTCTGCCCAGTGTACCCAGAAGTGCTTGATGTGGGGATTTTCTGGTTGTGTTCATGTCCCTCTTTGCAACACCCCGCCCAGATCCCAGGGCTTTGGCAGAGCTACACCTGTCGTACTTGACTTAACCTCTGAAGTGTTTTTAAGTTCAAGCTTAGCAAACACTAACACAATTCTTGAGCTGTCTGGAAGAAGGGAACCCTCTGCATGCAGATTGTTATTGGTTTATAAAAGTAATAACCGCCGCTGGTGAGATTCTGAGCTGGATCTATGTGACATACACTATCCTGGCACTGAGGATCTGACTGTGTCTGCAGAAGAGACAACAAAGGAATGGGCAACACAGCCTTACTGACGTACGGTTTGGGAAAGGTTTACATGAAAGAGCGCTCAGAGAGAGGGGTTTGTGTAAGTGCTCGGTGTGGAGATCTTGCTGAAGGTCCACTCCTGTGAATGCTGTTGAACACAGAGTGTTTGGCCCTGGGCGGTTGTGTGTTGTCCTAACGACATCTATGCATGGTTTCTGTTGACCCGGTGTTGTAGTTGTGTGGGGGGTGCTTTAGTTTTCCTGCACGCCGTGAGAGGGGTGATTAGCAGAGGACCACTGCAGTGGGAATCACTGCCTAGTGTGGGCAGGTCATCAGGTCAGCATGGGGGCGCCCAAACAGCTGACTTCCCTCCCTCTTCCCACTTCCTCTCCCGGCCCCAGGCAGTGTAGACTCGGTTGCTCACCAACACTCACCCAGGCCGCCATGCCCGATGTTCCCCAGGAGGCCAGTCCCAGCCTTTTAGTTGACATTCCTCTCCCCTTCGGTAATATTCACTCAATTGGCAGTTGGTTATGAATGCCCTTTGCCTTAGTCCATTTTCTGTTGCTAATAAGACACTATTACAGCCTGGTTAAGTTGTATAGAAAAGAGGTTGACTTTAGCTCTTGGTTCTGATCCAAGGTCAAGGGGCCACTTTTTATGATGGCCTTCTTGCTGTTACAACGCTGAGGTGTGCAGAGCATTGTATGGTGAGAGACAAGGAGTGCAGGAGAGACCTTGCCGAACTGGCTTTGATAGCACATACACTTTGGAGGCCACCCATCAACCCACTAATCCGTTTATAGCAGAGTGGATTAATCCATTTATAAAGGCAGGGTCCCAGTCATTCCTTAACGGTACCCCCTGGTCCCCTCCTCTTAATCTCATCTTGGAGATTAAATTTCAGTCTGGGTTTCAGAGAAGCAAACCATAGTCAAACCATAGCTACTCTGCTCGGTTCTCTCTACTGTTGCTTTAGTTTCATCTTCCAATCTCGACAATAGGGTCCTTGGGGCAGAAACAACTCTGAAATTGAGCTCTTTGCTGTAATGATCGTTCACATTTTTGTCATTTGTTTTGCTTGGCTGAGTGCAGTAGACTCTTCATTGAACCACCTAAAAATAGTTTCTGAAACACCAGTCTGCCGAGGGGTAAAACCCTTGTCTGAGTCCCGTTACTTCCCACGCGGTTTTGGACGCCTGGCGGCAGCACTCAAAGACCTGGTGAGTTTTCCTTGTGCTTTGCAGTCTCGCCTGGTTTTGCTGTAAGGTTTTCTGCCTCCCGTGTACCAGAGCCACAGCTAAGAACTACCTCTTTTCTTGGTGTTCAGTGGAAAGGGAGCTGTCACTCTGCAGAGTCCTGGCTGTAATGGGTCCTTCTCCCCAACTCTTATGGTTCTGCAGATTTTTATCATGTTGTTGAAAAAAAAAAAAACCCACATTTTTCAAACTAAAGCAGTGCCATTAAAACTGAAGGAAGAGAGGTAGAGAATGTGTGCAATAATGAACATTATTTGGCCAACCAGACAAATACATAATTTGTGCAGGTTAAAAAAGCATATTAATACCTTCACGAGGCTAACCAATTTAGGACTCAATTAGAAATGTGATCCCAGGAACTACATACAAATTATTATAATTATGGTGACAGGAAATGGCGCTCCTAGGAGGTGGTGGGAGGCAGACATTTAAAAGGGGAATATATGATTTAAAAGTCAGGCAGCTTGTCTGTGCGGCCCCAAGAGTTGAATTGGGAAAATTAAAGATCTCAGATCATAAAGTAGCAGCAGAATGAAGAAGGAAGCTAATCCACCCAGCAGAAGCAGTTCACCACCATAATTGGAAATATAGGCTTGTGGTTACTTAATAGAAGTGAACGTTTAATCATGTCAAGGCCACTGTGTGCCATAGATTTAACATCCCATCTCCAACATATTTTGCAACTTGGACAATTAATTCCACACCTGTACTGTCCTGTCTCCAGCTTTATAAAACATGGCTCCCCCATAAAACTAAAATGTATATGGCAAATAGCCCTCTGTCTTGTTTGCCAAAAAAACAGATTACTATCTGGAAGGCGGAATTATCACCTGCTGTCCACAAACGGATTACCCGGGTTAAGACCATTATTGTTGTTCTCATTATCTTACATGTGAAAGCTGTTATGTCTGAACGTGGGACCGAAATGGATGATCGTCAATTTATCTGGGGCTACTGTTAGACATTTGCAAGCTCCATTTTGCGTGCTTGTAAGATTATGAATTCGAACTATTGATGTAGACCCGTATTTTTTTTTTTTTAAGAAATTGCCTCTTTAAATGAATAATTTCCCCCTTTTTGTTAAAGGTTTTACATTAACTCAGCATCCCATGAACGCTTTCATGTTGTCATCTACTGACATTTTTCCCTCTGGATTTTTAGAAATATAACACAAGATAAAAATACACTTGGAGGTGACACAGCAAGAGGTAGAGATAACAAGAATATTTATTTAGTTTACCTTTCTGCTTTTATTTTTTCCCCTTCTTATTTATGTAACTTACGTTTCGACTTTTTTTCTTGAAAACTCTGAAGTCTGTTTTAGTTAACTTTGATTCTATTTTATTTAATTAAACTTTTGAAGACTTTTTTTCCACTCCATTTAAATGAAACATGACTGAGGAGAAAGCGAATACAAACATCTTTGCATAGCTGATACGCTGAAAAATGCATGACCACTTAAATGTCACAACTCGATGGAGCTTTTCTGTTTCATTTTAGCGCCACTGCATTTTAAAGACAGGCTGCGTTTTGCATTTGTAGCTTTGTTTTAATCAGGGGGCACCGTGCTCCTGGGCTAAGACCTGGCTAAGATGAGATACGCGTTGTGGGGGTCTCGGGTTTCTTCCTTCCCCTCCTCATCTCCTCCCTTCTTTCCCTTTCTCATTCCTCCCTCCCCCTCTTCTCTCCTCTCCCCTGCCTCCCTCATTTCCTTCTTTCTGTTCTTTGGCACAGAGCCAGGGCCGTGGGATGACAGATGTGAGGCCAGTCCTGGGCTGAGGCAGCAAGCTCCACTCTCAGGGCAGCTGTCCCTCCTCCTGCCCCCCACACATCCTGGGCCTGTTGTCGTCTGATCGATCCAGCCTCAGCA
Organism: Lepus europaeus; assembly: GCF_033115175.1. Taxonomy (NCBI): domain Eukaryota; kingdom Metazoa; phylum Chordata; class Mammalia; order Lagomorpha; family Leporidae; genus Lepus; species Lepus europaeus. The sequence continues at coordinate 72,059,125 of NC_084842.1, forward strand.
GTTACTTGTGCCAGGGGTGGGAACCTCTCCCCTGCCTCCAGCCCCGAAGGGACTGCTCATTTACTTGCATTTCAACAGGCAGGATGCCCAAAGGTCCGATTCAGATGTCCGGTTGGCAGGGTGGCCCCTGCAGAAAGGGACAGGGGACTGCGATCCTGGAAGATGGGATGGGCTTTTGGGTAGACAGGGATGGGGCACGTGTGCTTGTGTGTCAGTCACAGTCCCCACCATGCCATGGTGCCTCAGTCCAAACAGGAGATGACTGTTTTGAAGGAAGAGGGATTTTTATGTTGTGTCAGATCTTAGTTGAATCGTCTGTTCGATTGCTTGGGCAGAGTGGGGACACTGTGAACCAGAACCATCCGCGTTACTCAGTCACTTGTTGCCATGGAGCCACGCAGCTGGGTTTGTCTACAGAAGCTGGTGTCCAGCTTGACATCTCAGCAGATTTTTTTTTAAGTCCTTTATTTGATACACAGAGAGAGACAGAGACTATGTACTGGTTGACTCCCCAAGTACCAGAAATGGCTGGGGTTGGGCCAGGCCAAAGTCAGATGGGAACTGAGAACTCAGGATACCCACGTGAGTGACAGGAGCCCAATCACTTGAGCATCACCATCACTGCCCCCCCTCACACCCCCCCAGGGTCTACATTAGCAGGAAGTTGGAGTCAGGAGCTGGAGCTGGGGATCAAGTCCAGGGACTGTGATGTTAGACCTGGAGACCTGGACTTCTTACCTGGCATCGCAAGGACTTGAGCCAACGCCTGCCTCAGATCTTCTGATTTTTAAATGTTGACAACAAACAAAACACTTAATATTAATGCTATCAAAGAAACACTGGTGGAATGAGTGTGTCTGGGGCTGGTGATGACTCAGTCTTCTGTGTGCCAGGGCCATGCTGGGAACTTTCCTTGGAGACTCACTTCTCAGCCCAGCCCCAGCCCTGCTAGCAGGGACTAAAGGAAGAAACTGGTGAGCTTGGAAGAAAACTTGAATTCAGCCCGTGTCTCCTTAAGCCCTTCCTTGGTGCCAGTTGCCATGTTGTTCCCTGTTGTTCCATGTTGAGCTCAGCATTCACTTGTGTTTGCCCTTGGAACACCTGTGGGATGTAGAAGTTCATGACCACCACCAGGTTTAAGAAGCAGCTCTGACCCTCAGGACCAAGCCTCCCAAGGTTAATCGTCAGACACACACGCAGGATCCTGTTATAGGAACACAGAGAAAGGAAGGAGGCTTCTCTTCGGTCTCTTGGCCAAGGGACTGGAACAGCCATCAGATGACTATGAGTTCTCCAAATCAAGTCGGAGGATGAGGACGGGCACTCAGAGCAAGAAACAGGGGCAAGTTCTCTTTGGGACAAATGCCTTCTGTAGATAACGTCTGATTCTTGGAGATGAGGGCCCACAGGGCTGAGTCGCTGGCACACTAGGACATGGGAAATTCAAGGCAAATCCAGGCCTATTGCCCTGGGGGACTGTTTTCATGATTGTCTCTATGGTCATTTGATTAGGGTCTGACTTTGAACTTTGATGTGCAAAGATGCAAAATGTGTTAACAGAAGTCTCTACAGAGCAACAGCAGCAGGGCAGGCAGAAGCTCTCTTAATGCTCGCTTGGAATTTTTCCCGTTTTGTCTGCAAATCTGTTTTTATGTGCCAATTCTCTGGTAATACCTAGAGAGTAGCCATGTTATCCCTAAGCCTGAGAATCAGCCCAAGACCAATTGGACGTGATAGTTATTGGTGACTGCTTACATGATGTCTAGCCTTGAACCTGGAAGAAGTCAAGATTATGGGGACAGATTTGAGCACGTACATAGAATGGAAGGGAACATGTCTGAAGGCCAAACAGTGTTTTCCAAAGTTGATCTTATTAACTGCAAGGCCCTGTGTTCCATTGGACTTCTCAATCGGATTTCCCCAAGTTTGAAGCACGAAAATGTTCCTCCTGCCTCCTCTCCACTACGTCTCTCTTTTTGGTGCTGCGTTTAACCTGGGGGTGGGGGATCCATTACTGCATGTGTTCTTCTCCCAAAGAATGGGAGGATGGAGAAGAATCCGTGTGAAGGTGGAAAGGGTGGGATGGGGTGGGCAATGTTCCAGACCAGTCCTTGAAGCTGCAGGGCATGGAAAACACGGGTGCACAGCAGAGGAGAGAGGGAAGGAGCTGTTAGAATTTCTCTGTTGATGTGTTTTGCATCTCAGCCTCTTCAAGTTCTTTTTGGTTCCTGTGTTATGTGCATGTATCTATGAGCGCAGCAGAACTGATTTGTAATTGTATTATAAACTCTATTACATATGTTACAAACAAAAAATCCTATTCTGGGGGCGTGTGCTCAACTTTTGTATTTTACTGATGAGGTACAGGGGCAAAAGTGCTTGGAGACCACTGTCCTAGAGCGTGAGTGTCAGCCTTTTCTGTTTTGGATCCTTTCTCCTGAAGGACTCGGGTTCCCCCATGCCAGACAGCTGCGGTCCTGCTGTGCCAAGAACAGAGTTTCACTGCTCACAGGCATTCTGCAATTTGTCATTTAGGTCAGGTTTTGAGGACATAAACATTGCAATAGTATTTTTGAGAGGAAATGTTTATCACTACACTCCCAAACCCATCACAAACAGAAACAATAATTTCATTAGTAGCCGAGAATTGTAATAATGCTGTTGAATATAAATTTCACTGCTATGGTAACTCTAAAACACAAGGATGATGAATAAAAAATTGCAGCAGTATCATTGGGAATAAACTTTATTGCCACAAGGAAGACTCAGTGGGAGGATTGATGGAGACTGAAATTCTGGGTGATTGTTTTCGGTCAGTGGTCTGAGTATTAGCAGTAGGGATGTGTTATTTCTGCCAGTGTCATGCTTTCAACCCCTGGTAGCAAATCCTTGCTCTGGAGAGAATAGGATAATGTTCCCTTCACTCCAACCTCAAATCTTACATCTTTTTCTCGGTCCTTTATTACCTTAGCAATGCCATCCTGTGGTATAAGCTGAAGTCCAAGCGTCACTCTCCCTCCCTTTCCCTGTGCCTCCACGTGGAAACAAGTGAAACCTGTTGCCCAGTGCTCTCATCAGTTCTGTCTGCCCTAAATCGCTTTGTTCTTCTTGATAAAGGCAAGAAAAGGTTCTGGAACCGCCCCAGACCAAGAATGGTTCTGAACGCGCTCCGACCTGCCCCACTCCAGTGGTAAGCTAGTTTTATACCCAGAGATTTCCTGGCTGGTGCAGACTGTCGTTTGCCTTATTTGGACATAGTTTTATAGGCTCGAGCCTGCCTGGCATGGGTTAAGAGGTGGGCGGCTGTGATTGGCTGAGGCTCAGTTGCTTAGTTACAAGTTTACTCTTAAGTTAGGCTATACTTTGTTTATACATCAATCTAGACGTAGCTCATGTTGTATGGAGGCTACTTTGGCCAGCTCTTCATGCAAATACAGAGGCTGCTCTGGGTCAGTTACTTGAGCTCGACAGTCTCCATCTCCTCTACCAGCCCCTGGCCCAGTCCCGGACTGCTCTGTGTTCTTGGACTGCAACTGCCCTGCTTGTACTGCTCCTCTGTAATCAATGCATTGCTGGGGTGAGCACTGCTGCATAGTCATTGAGGCAACCATTCTCCAGTGAATACCTTCCTGTGCAGTCGCCTAACTTACAGAATTAGACCCAGACCCCTTCACATAGTCATCAAAGCCCTGTGGGACCACCAGCCCCATCAGCTTCTCTACCTGGGTTGCTATGTCCAGCATAGCATCTGTGTCCCTTCTAAGTCTCAAGTGAGCACCAGGACACTCCTGGTCCTGCAGCTATGAGCTGGTTCATGCCCGTCTCTCAGACTTAGCTCTCGCTTCCTTCCTTAGAGCAGCCCAGCCAAAGCACCCGGTGGAGGCCTCCATTACTGTCCTTGCTACAATACAGCTCTGGCTCCACACCTCTAAGGGTGCTGTTCCCACAGGACACAGGGTGGGCAGTGGCCCTGGAGCATGCCACGAAGTGGTCCTTCATCATCTGGTTTCTGACCATCACAGCCTTTATCCCAGTGCGACATCACTGTGTGTGTTTGCTCATTGGCTGTTGCCGGAACAAAACAAAAGCCTCGCCTTGAAAGAAAGGGCAAACTTGTGGCTTTGAAGTTTGTGTTGCCACATCTGATGGGGATGCGAGACTCCACTGTGTGCTGGCCCACAAAGCACTGATGGATTCATGGTGCCTGCTGAGTCCTCCATAAACCAAGCCTGGCAGACTTTCCTTGCCAGACCTGCATGCCACAGTGGCCAGCAGACCACCTGTCTGCGCCTGTGCTCACTGGGGAGTGCGGCATAGAGCAGAGCCCTGCGGAGCCACATTGGAGCTTGAGGAGGTAGAAAAGTCACCAGCACTCAGCCTGCCTCAACTCAGAGTTGCCTCCCCATCAATGTTTTGGGCCTCAATTTTTAAATATTGCATTGAAACTGCATTTTGATATACCCTTAAGTTTTGCACCCCTAAGTTTTATCTGTCCTGCCCTCACCCAGAAGTTTCCATTGGCCAGGAATTTGTGGGGAAATGTTTCTTTTGGCTGAATGGGAAGACTGATAGGGGAGCCATGGGATAGTGCTGCCTATAGAGCTGGGTGGGTGCCGCCTCCTCGCCCACTTTGCTAGACAAGAATGGAATGTCAGGGACTAGGGGATTTCATACAGTTTTTAAAAAAATATTTACTTACTTAATTTGAAAAGCAAAGGGACAGAGACAGAGAAATCTGCCATCTGCTGGACCACTTTTCCCAAAATTGAGTCCAGGTCAGGCTGAATCCAGGAGACAGGAACCTAATCCAGGTCTCCCATGTGGGTAGCAAAGACACAGGTACTTGGACCATCACCTTCTGTCTCCAGGGAGGTGCAGTAGTAGGGAGCTGGAATTGGAAATGGAGCCAGGACTTGAAATTAGGCACTCCAAAATGGGACTTGGGTGTTTCAAGATGTGTGTTTAATTGCTGTAGCAAACACCTTCCCCCACAGGTGTTTTATTTGTTTATTTATTTATTTGAAAGGCAGTTACAGAGAGGCGGAGGCAGAGAGAGAAAGAGAGAGAGGTCTTCCATCCACTGGTTCACTCCCCATATGGCCGCAATGGCCAGAGCTGCACTTATCTGAAGCCAGGAGCCAGGAGGTTCTTCTGTGTCTCCCATACAGATGCAGGAGCCCAAGGACTTGGGCCATCTTCTGCTTTCCCAGGCCATAGCAGAGAGCTGGATGGGAAGTGGAACAGCTGGGACTTGAACTGGTGCCCATATGGGATGCCGGCACTGCAGGCAGTGGCTTTACCCACTGTGCCACAGCACTGGCTTCCACAGTTATTGTTTAACAGTCCAATATTATTGACTGAGGCCCTGGACAGAGTGGAAGTGGAAAGAGCAGGCTGGCTGTCTCATGGCTGCAGGCTCAAATATTGCTTTTGCCATGTAATTTGGGGCTAGTGATTTATCTTCTTTGAGCCTTTTTATTTTTATTTTATTTTATTGTATTTGAGAGGCAGAGAGAGAGAGAGAGAGAAAGAGAGTGAGTGAGCAAGAGTGTGAGTGAGTGCTCCCATTCATTGGTTCACTCCTCAAATAAAATGGCCAGGGCTGAGCCAAGCCTAATCCAGGAGCTGGGAACCCAATCCAGGTCTCCCAGATGGATGTTTGGGAGACCCTGTCAATTGAGCCATCACCACTGTGTCCCAGGGTCTGCATTAGCAGGAAGCTGGAATCAAGTGCAGAGCTGGCTGCTACTACTAGGAAAGCAGTAGAACATGGCTCAGTCTTTGGGCCCCTGCACCTGTGTAGGAAGACCCAGAGAAAGCTCCTGGCTCCTGGCTTTGGATCGGTGCAGCTCCAGCTGTTGGGGAGTGAACCAGTGGATGGAAGACCTCTCTCTCTTTCTGCCTCTCCTCTCTATGTGTAACTGTGACTTTCAAATAAATCTTTAAAAAGCACACACACACAAAAACCCAGATAGTCAAGCCCACTCTCTCCAGTGTTGGATGTGAGCATCTTGATTGATGTTTTAACTGCTAGGCCAAGCATGTGCCCTGAGTTTCAGCACCTTTGTTAGTAAACTGGAGATTAAAAAAAAGTTACCTCTTCACTGGGTGTTGGTGAAAATCAAAGGAGACGACTGATTTACTCAACACCTACAAACCAAGCTCCCACCATGTGCCAGCTCTATGCTCAGCTCTGGAATTCGGAGGTGAGGAAATGAAAGAGGGCATTGTCTCTTGGAGCTTGCTGTCTAGAGGGTGAGGTGGGTACTCCTCTGGGCCAGTGCGTAGTAGTCCCCAGGCTATGAGAGGCTGGAGCAGAGATTTTCTCCAGGAAGCAATGATCCGGGTAGATCTGTTGAGAAAATGAGTTCCATAGGCAGAGCAAGTGGGAAGGACTTGTGCTTGTGCCGTGACCCGGGGGAGGGAGGGCACGGACTGTCCGCAGAAATGTGGCTGCAGTGCAGGGCACCTGTTCACATAATTGACATTGTCATTTTACCATTGTCAGCCCATCTGCTGGGCACTGGGTGACATGGGGCTAGATTTCTAGAAGTTTCTGGAAAGGACTAGGAGAAGCCCAATGGAATGAAGAAATTCTGGGGAAAAGAGTTAACATCAGAAAAGAGTCCACCTCACAATGAACAGGGAATAAACAAGAAGGGACATTTCTGTGTCACCTGCCATATTTCTTTGGACGGAAAAGTTATTTTTCCAGAAATAACTTAAGATTCAGCAAGGAGAGGTCCTGAGGTGCGGTGTGCTGATGCTGAGAAAATTCCCTGGTGTGCTAACATTTCTGAACACAGCATGTGGACGGCTCTCACCAACAGCACCCATTTCCCCCACGGGGTGGTTGAGAACTGGCGAATTCTAGAGATTTCCATGGGGCTGTCCAGAATGGACCCAAGATGATGGAGAAGGTGCGGGAAGCTGTTGAGCTTTCACAGTACTTTTAACAGGGCAGTGAAGGGAAATTTGCATTTGTGAGGTCAGATGTTGGCAGTCCATTCTCCCTGGGGGTCCCAGAGCAGGTGGCAGAGGGCCACTCAGGCTGTCCCTCAGCCTCACACATCCCCGAGCCTTGTGACCTCTGCGACTGTGACTTTCCAAGCCCTACCCTGCCACACTGAGCGCGGAGTGCTTGTCACACGAGTGTCATTTGCGGCAGCTGATGTCGCCTGGAAACGTCCACCAGGGCCACCGGGAGAGAGCGGCTTCTCATGGCCTTTTGCCTTTCAACTAGTGACCGAGGGGTGAGAAATTCTGTATCCCATTACCGACTCCCCCAGCAGTCCCGGGCACCTGATAAAGCTGTGACATGTAGGGTCATGTGTGGCATGCTACATCAGCACATGATGAAAAGCTACACCTGACTGAAAGTGAGTCCTCTATGGTAGCAGTTTAGCAAGTAACAGCTTCGACTTTCCCGAGCGGGGCTCATCGTGGCGAGACTGCTGAAATTCCCTGGAGGAGGTGGCGAGTCCGTGGCGAAACCCCCTCTTAGTCTGTTGTTTACGCCTCTCATGAGCTCACGTCCTGGCTTGCTGGCTGTCTTTCCTCTCTTGGGTGGAGAGAGAGCTGTTCTGATTACTGCCCTGCAGAAGATCAGAGGGACCCGAGCAAGGATTCGCAGGCATCTCCGAGGTCACGCGATGTTTTGACAGTAATGACAAGAATAGCCATCCACAGGTTGTCTTGCCTGTTCAGGGTCTTGTGTGCGTGGGAAGCAGCAATCATTATGCAGGCCAGGGAGGCTTGGTGTCATTTTGTTAATAAAGGCTTTATAAGAACCAGGAGAACACCATCTGGTCCTGGGATCCTGCCAGGTGGAGGAGACTTAATAGCTTCTTGAGTTTCAGCACTAAAAATTGGGCTATCCAGGGAAGGGAGCCTGCGCGCAGGAATGGCGAGGAGTTGGAGCTCGTTGGAAGAGTGGCAGGGCCTCGGATAACCCTTTCCATTGGCAGAGGAGAGAGAAGGCTGTGCTGCCAGAGCAGCTGCTCCCGGGATGCAAAATGGAATAATTTACGGTTGCAACTTAGCATCTCAGGTCGCTCTGTTGTCTGGGACCCGTGAATCCACAAGAAGAGGAAACTTGTAAAAGGTTGGCACAGAGTCCTCGAGGCCAGAGACCTCCTTCACAAACTCCCAAGTCCGTAGGAAGGAGCTCTGCATATATTCCGTGCTTATGTTCTGTCTGCAGAGAATGGTAATTAGCGTTGGTTAAAGGAGATATGGATTTTTCTAGTTTATGGAACGTGGAGGCCAAGCTGAAACCCAGTGACCTATTTCATGAAGTCAACTGCTGAAGAGTTGACAGTCACCCTCCAGAGAATCACTTGTTCCCCCAGAGCAAAGTAAGATAATATTTATTCATGGTATTAAAAAATTTAAATGAAGTCATCCAGTAGCAGCCTCCTGAGAAGAAAATAAAAATGTACCAGGCCTTGGTTAAGAAATGTTGCTATAGATTAAGACTATGGAGACAATTAATATTGAGATAAAGTCAATCTAGCCACGTAAGAGACTGAAATATTTATATAAAAAAGTTTAAAAAAGCCATTAGTTATTACCCAGGTGGACATATCTCTATGTAATTATGGGCTGTGCTAACAGAAGCCAATTTCTGTCTCCCTGGATCCATCTCGAAGGCATTACACTTCGCAGGCGCTCCTTTCATGGGGAAGTAATTTAAATAGATACTGAACGAGTTTAGGGTCTCCTCTGTAAATTTCTCGCATTCTGGAGGTCAAAAATGTGACTCCCATGGGGCAAGGAGAATAGTTGGAGAGAAGGAACCAGACGGACGCCTTGGAAAACTCGATTCATCCCTGCAGAGCTGCACTGGAAAAGGTGGCAGACGATGTGGATTCAGGGTAGCTGGGATGCAGTGACCAGAGCAGCATTTGGGCACTGGCAAAAGGCATTCAAATAAATTATTCCATGTGAGGTCCTCCCAGCATTCTAGTAGACCAGAGCCATGTTCCAATCCACTGTTGGCGATAAGAAGCTCGCCGAGGTCTCACAGCGCACTCAGGAACCTACCGCTCCATCCAAGGGGTCAGGGCAGGATCTAACTGTTCTTACCCGCAGAGAAAGACAGGTTTTGGCCCGGGGCAGTTCTCATGCGATCACCCTTTGGATGCATGGTGAGTCAGTTTCTTGCTCCTCTGCTTCTGCTCTGGGACTCTAAGTCTTGCAAAAGAGGATTCCGTGTCTGCTTTGATGGACGCCACATGAAGTTATGGTTTCCAATGTGGGTTGGGTATTTAGTGATTCTTGAAATCTCCTGGCTTTCCCCTGGTTAGCAGCCTTTGGAATCCTCGTGGCAGCCACTCCGAAAGAACTGTGCCTCCCCCTCTGCATATTCTACAGAGACGCTCGCCTCACCTGAGTTCACAGAGAAAGAGAAGGCTGGCTACATAACCATTGCCTCCTTTCCCTTGCCTCTGCCCACATCCTGTCTCCTTGTCTGTGACAGACCATGCGGATTAAGGTCAGCCCCTGGGCACTGGGTTCCCTATGCCTTCCAGCTTTTCCACTACTGTATCCCACTGTTTTGCCCCTGTTTTATTTGCAGTTTCTTTCCTCTGGCTTATCCGTAGAAGTCTACCTGTGCCCTCTGATTGCTTCCGCTTCTCCTTCCCCACGGTAACCTCTCAGGGCATCTTCCATTCCCTTGCAGCTAGCACCCTCACCTCCACCTTCTCTGGAGCTGAAGTGGGTTAGCTGGAATCCCAACACCTCATTGAAATGACCCTCGCTAAGGTTACCCATGACCTAATTTTCAAACCTAATGGCCTATTTCCAGTCTGTCTTGATTCTTTGAAGCAATTGTCTGGGTTGACCGTGCCCATATTTTGAAATAAGTTCCGTCCTTGGCTTGATTGCATTTATGCATTCGCTTAATTAATAAACATTGATCCCCGCAGTGTGCTAGGGGCACCCCTGTGGGTTCTGGAGCTACAGCAATGCATTATGGTCTGGTGGTGGAGGCAGGTGACAGATATATATGGAGAGGAACATAAAATATTGTGTTGGATAGCAATGAGGCCATGAGGCGCCTTCCCGTGCTGGCTGCTACTCTCTCTCCCAGTAACTCTGACAGCTTCTGTAGCTCTTCCTCTCTCTGCTTCTTCAGTGTTGGTGTTCCAGGGTGACGCATTTGGCCTCCCCTGTGCTTTGTCTGCAGACCCTGGAAGAGATCTCACGCAATGCAAGGCTCTGTGATTGTACATCTGCTAAGTGTACCTGCATCTGCTCCCATGCCAGACAGATCTTCCCAAAGTCTGGATTCTTCTAGTCATTAGTGGATGTTTCCTTGAGGTGTCCTGTAGTCATTCCACCTTTACCAAGTCCAGACAGACAACCTCTGTCACCCACTTCTGCCCAGATTCCTTTGTTCTCTACCCCAGGAATGTTGACGTCATTCTCTCCATTTCTTGATCCGGAAACATTTCCCCCTTTCCTACTGTAGTAAGTCACTGAGGGCTGTTGATTTCATGACTTTAAAGGCTCCAGGGCAGGGGGGAGGGCAGCATTGTGGTGTAGCAGGTTAAACCACTGCCTGTAATGCCAGCATCCCATATGGGTGCTGGTTCAAGTCCTGGCTGCTCCTCTTCTGAACCAGCTCCCTGCTAACGCGCCTGGGAAAGCAGCGGAAGATGGCCCAAGTGCCTGCTCCTAGGACCCATGTGGGAGACCTGAAAGAAGCTCCAGACCCCTGGTTTTGGCCTTGCCCAGCCCTGGCTGTTGCAGCCATTTGGGGAGTGAACCAGTGGATAAAAGACCACCCCCCCTTTCCTTTATAACTCTGCCTTTCAAATAAATAAAAATAAATCTTAAACAAAAGGCTCCAGGCTCTCAGTTTGTGCCTTTGTTCTGACTCATCTCAGTCTTTTCTGGATTTTTGCCTTCCAGTTGGCTTTCTTGGTTCCAAGGATTCCCCACTGCAGCCCCCCTTTTCACCTTGCTGAGAAAATTAGCACCTGAAATAATTTAGTTAGCACCCTGATACACCTGAGTTTTGTCAGGACCCGATTGAAAAAATTCCCTCAGCTCCCTTTGACCTCTAGCGGTGTTTTAAGACCTGTAGGATACAGCTGATCTGTGGCTTACAAGATTATTTTCAGAAATATAGAATAGACGGCATCAGGGTGAAATTCACATGGAGTAGTAGCGGTTGTTTTGTGATCCTTTGGTTTCTGTAATACATCTGTGTGTGGACACAGTAAGTTGGCATGTACACTGTGTGTCTCCTCTGGGCATCCTCAGAAGGTTGACAAAAGGATTGAATCCGTTCGCTTGGTGTGTAAGTCCCTTCTCAGTCCTCCCCCTGCCTGCCTCGGTAGGTCCCCCACAGAGGACCCTGCCACAGGACAATTCTCCAGTCACATGGGCGAAAAGATTCCCCCTGTCCCAGGGGTGAGCCTCCCTCTCTGCCTGCCCCGTGCCTCTGTGTCCTTTGCCCTCTGGGCTGCCTTTCCCTTCTGCAGGCAAATTCCTCCTGTTTTCCGTGCCCCAGATTCAATGTCTCTTTCCTGGCCCTCCCTAGACAGAATTGTTCCCGTCCTCTGTGGGCATCACTCAAGCCATCTGACCTGGCCTTTTGGGAAGATGATTTACTTGGAGAGGTAAATCATTAGTCCGTGCGAGATGATGGGCTCGGAGGCCAGTGCATCTCTATCTTTGGCATCTAGCACAGACCGTAGTGCACGGAATTCAGGAAATATAGGAAACCGACTGCTCTGATGTATTTACCCCCTTGCCCAGTGCCCCTGGGGCCAGAGACCGCCCACAAAGGTGTTCTGTGCCACTGCTCCAGGCTTAACGGAAGGGAGCAGGCGCTGAAATTCTTCATGCATTTTTTCATGTGCCAGCAGCAACATGACACCAGTCTCTGACCTTGTGTTGTGTCTCTCGTCACTTACAGAGGTCAGTGGCTTGTGGTCTTGGGTCCCAGGTCAATTATGCTCTGTCCTCATAAAGCCTGAGATTGTGGCTTGGAGGAGGATTTGAAAATAAGACATCTGTGTGCCTTAATGATAAGAAAGATAACAATTTCATTTCATTTTCTCAGCCCTGAAGAGAATTTGGCTTCGAGTCTTCACAGGAAAGACAGGAGAGGTGTTGGTCTGAGTATCTTCCGGTTACGTTATTCTAATTCCTCCACTGCTTGTGAAAATTTTTGAATTCATTTGGGAACACAAGTCAGCCTCTCCTTTGTGGGAGACCACATAGTGTCCCAGGATGGTGGTTTACTCTCACAACTTAGTGCCTTTGGTGACCTTGGACAATTACTTATATTTTATCAGTTTTATTATCACTCAGTGGAGAGCAAGGATTTTTTTTTTTTTTTAAATTTTGACAGGTAGAGTTATAGACAGTGAGAGAGAGAGAGACAGAAAAAAAGGTCTTCCTTCCGTTGGTTCACTCCCCAAATGGCTGCAACGGCTGGCACTGCGCCGATCCAAAGCCAGGAGCCAGGTGCCCAGGGGCCCAAGCACTTGGGCCATCTTCCACTGGAGAGCAAGGATCTAATACTTCCCTCGCAGGGTTGCCTGGAAGATGGCATGGGTTACACTGCTTTGGAACTGTAACAGGTTGTCCTAAAGTAGCATTTTGAAGGCCAAGAGGAAGAGTAGAGAGTAGGACAGGAGATGGTGTAAGACATGGCTAGAGAGAGAGGCACAGAGCAAAGAAAAAGACACATCTAGTGGGCTGCGGAAGCCTGGGCCCTTCTGCTGCTGCCTTGCCTTCTGCTGTGCGTGGTCATCCTCTCTGCCAGCCCTGGCTGGGGGCTTTGTGTGCCAGACACCAGGGGAGGTGCTGGGCGTGTGTGCGTGCGATGCATCCAGGAGCCCCTGTTCTGAACAGCAAGGAACCAAGACCCGAGTTTCTCACCCTCACTGCCGCTGACATCAGGGGCTGCATAATTCTCTATGGTGAGAGGTTTCCTGGGCGTCTATTGCCCTTTACCCATTAAATACCAGGAACCCCTCACCCTCACCCCACTCCTCCTCCTGTTGCAATCTAAAATGTCTCTCAGTGTCCCTGGAGATGCTAAAAACACATCCTGGTGAGAGCCGCTGGTGAAGACAGCTTTGCCCACATGCCTGTGGCCTGGTGTAGCTGTGAGCCTGGCATGATGGTGTTGAGCCTTGGGTACGTCTCTACTGGCTGGATAGACCCTGAGCTCTTCACTTGGAGACATGAAGTGGTTGAAGCCGTGAAAGAGAGTGGACTCTCAGCACCCTTATGGAAGACCCTGCCAAAAATCAGTTCCCTGAAATTATTTTCCAAATAGAGAGTAGAGAGAGAAAGCCAGTAGTAAGAAAACCAGGGACTAAAAGATCCCAGGTTTCTCTAGTGAGTTGCTTTGGTGTGTTAGGACACAACCTGTGGTTGAGAGGTGAGAATTTGGGGTTCACTGTGACCCAAAGGAGCTGGGCAGCTGTCCCATTCCCAGGAACCAGCTCACTGGAACGAGTGAAGGAGTAAGGAGAGGTCGTCTCCATGCTTTCCTGCTTTTGTGTTTCAAAGAACGTCACAAAAAATACTTGCTATCACTGATTTCATTTTATCTGTCTTCTGGGAAGAGCCCAATTTTCTGTACTCTCTCTCTAGTGCCTTGCCAAGAAAAACCAGTAGGATTCTTGAGAGAGCTGGTGACTCTCGATAAAGCAGGGGAGCGCTTTTCTCCAGCGCTGGAATGGAATGGCTGACAGAAGGCTTTAGATCAAGCCTCGCTCCTGGACTGTGCGGTTTTTTCCACCTGGCCAGAGATGCATGTGCAAAGATTATTTCATGCAAAAAAAAAAAATAAAAAAAATAAAAAAGAACCCATACCAGAACCATTTATTCAGCAGGAAAATCATGAAGGAGAAAATAGGAGTGACATTCTTGGTGTATTTGCCTCAATTCACAGGATCCAGGAGAGAAATACAAATGTATTTGTGTTGAGGACACGAGCAAATTTTGGAACAGGAGCAGTGAATTCTCAGTGTTGTTGCTTTGCTTCCTCCACAACAGGTTATTTGACTTACCTGTGCCTCACTGGTTTTTGAAAAATTCATTGGAGGGGGTAGGGTGTGCATAGATAGCATTCGCATCTGCTGGTTCATTCCTTAAATGCCTGCGACAGCTCTGGGGCAGGAGCTGAACTTGGAACTGCGTTCAGGTCTCCCAAGTGGGTGGCAGGAATCCAATCACTTGAGCTATCACTGTGGCCCCCCAAGGTCCACATTAACAGCAAACTGGAATTAGGAGCTGGAGCTAGATGTTGAATCTGGGCACTCCGACATAGGAGGCAGGTGTCTTAACTGGCTACCTAACCACTAGACCAAGCACCTGCCCCTGCCTCACTATTGGGTCCTGCAAAGTGGGAATATTGATATGTCATTTCGCAGAGGTGCAGAATAATTAAAGATCCTTGCAGTTTTCCCAGCAAGCAAGGTTTAGAGAAGTCAACATGTTCTCCCGGACCTGCTTGTTACAAACACCATGCACCTGCTGTACAGGAGCTGACTTTCTGTGTCTATTTTCAAATACGTTGGTCTTTTGAGTATAGCACTGTTGTCCTGGGTACACATTTTTCAGATCACGATAAGATTCCTGGTGTGATAACGCTGGAGAGAAAAAAATCCATGCATGTGAGCCTTGGCAAGTTGGAGCGTTGGCAGCAACATTGAATTGCTTCTTTCTAAGCCACACATCTGCAGTGAGCGCTAGACCATACTTAAGCCACAATGCATGGTTTTAAGGTCACTGCCGGTTATTATCTGACCGGTAATGACCACAGAAGTATACATTATTGCTGTTAGAAGCCATTTTGGTACTATTTTCAGTTTCCCTTTTTATTGAGTGGCTGCTGACACCCTACCCCCCTGCCCTGAATTTCACGGAGTTGGATTACAGTGGCTGAAATTCTCGGTGATTTCATCGGGGTTTGTTTTGGGGAGAAGCCGATACGTAGTTGCTGTTTTGGTTCAGATGCTGTCAAGAAGATTGAAGTTTTATTTGAAATGTTCCTTTTGTTTTTAAATGGCACTTGGGACTTCGACCCTAAGAAGTCCTATTTTTCTCTCGTTTTAACTCGGGGACTAAGGTTGGAGGAGGAATTGGATTTGCCGATTTTCTTACTCTTTCTGAATAATGAGTTATTGTGTCTCAGAAAGAGTCACGGTGTCAGTGTTCTGGGCTCTGGGATGATCAAACCTCACAGCAGGAGGTTCTGGGGCCCCAAGTGAACTGACTACAGGTGTTTCCTTATGCTGGGAATTTTGCATCACATCCATGACTGCTTGCCTTACCTGTCTAACGAAGGGAACAGTAGAGCTGGAGTTTAAATGAGTAAGGTTTAAGCTTTCCTTTTTGGAATATCTCCCATTAAATAAAACACCAAAGAATGGTTCCTCGTGATTTTGTTGGTAGCGTTAGTCAGCTTTCATTTTCTGGGGAGATTCAAATAATTAGACAGAAATCCTACAAGGGGAAGGAGTCCAGACTGGGCCCCATGACACTTTGATCCTTGATGTGAATTCTGATCCTGAGAGTGTGCAAGTGATACACGTGGTTTTATCCAGCCCAGCGGTTGGATAGAAAGGTCATAATAATGACGCCTCCTCTTGACGGCTTTTACTGTTGGACAGCAGGCTTCAATATATTTGCCATGTTGATTTATTGTTCTTTACTTCCATTGCATATGCATGCGTGCTCTGGAGCAATTTCTCGTGCATCCTTTCACTCCATCCCTATGTGGACTTAGGAGGCAGCATATTAACATTTTTAATGGAAAATTTTATGTAGGAATAAGAAACAACTAACATTAATTATTATACTTGTCTAAAGTAGAGAAGAATCTGCACCATATATCATTGTCTATTTATGTAACCATCTAATGGTGGATAAATTATACCCTAGTCGCTGCAGTAAATTAAAAAATAATAATAATCTAAGCTAGGGAAGCAGTTTTATAAATATATGGTTCTACAGAAATGTTTTGGGAGATGATGAAGTTTCTCTAAGACTTTGTTATTGTGTCATGTACAGACCTTTGCTAATGTGTGTCATTGTGGTACGGCTATCGTGATGATAGTGGTGGCCCGTGGTATTTTAAGGTATCCTCTATCATCTGTTATCACCGTCATGTTTTCTTCCCTAGAGGAATCTGAGAGATGGAAAGTCTCTCCTTGTGATTCTTTCCCAACCCAGAGGGGCACTGAGCGTTTGGATGATGACAGAGTGATCTCTTTTCTATTCTTAAATACCTAATCCCAAGAAGGTTTAAATCAATGAGTTAATTGGTAAGCGATACCATAATTATATGCATAATCAGGGAAATTTTGAATCCAAATTATCTACTTGCCCCAGGAAATTAATCTGCAGAGGTCATATATCAGATTGCTTGTTTAGTAAGTGGAACCCTTGTCATTGTGGAGCTCCAACTGGCTCTGCCCGCGGGGGAGCATTCTTCGCGATGTTCCCAGCAGGTGTCAACGGCACAGCGCCTCGAGTGCGTATTGATCCAGATTCAAACAGTTCATTAATCTAAGCACACATTATATAGATTTTTCAATGTAATTTTGAAAGGGTTGAAAAACTATATTGAATGATGCGATGTGATCCTCAAATCATGCTTTCCATGGCGCACCTCCCAGGGGAGCTGGCATTCCAGACGGGGGTGGACACTGGGACCCATGGTGTGTACATTCCCTCCACTCCCCTGCTGCTAGGTGGTTGCTTCAAAGTTTGCTCAACGTTGATGCCTCTTCGTAGTATCTTCTGTTCCTTTACGAGTTGGCATAAGCACCAAGGCTCTCCAAACAGTGCCAAAAATGGGGCCAGTGTCATGGCAGAACAAGTTAAGCCACCACTTGTGATGCTGGCCTTCCATATTAGAGGGTCGGTTCAAGTCCCAGCTGCTCTACTTCCAACCCAGCTTCTTGCTAATGTGTCTGGGATGGCATCAGAGATGGCCCCAATACTTGGGCTTATGCCACCCTTGTGGGAGACCCAGAAGTAGTTCCTGGCTCCAGGCTCATCTGCTGATTCTTTCTCAAAATGCTTGCAACAGCAAGGCCTGGGCTGGGCCAAAGTCAGGAGCCCAGAACTCAATGCGTGAGTCTCCCACATGAGGGGCACTGTAAGGACCCAAGTACTGAAGCCATCACTGCCATCTCCCAAGATGTGCATTGTCAGGAAAGTGGAATCAGAAGTGGAGCTGGGACTTGAGGCTAGGCTCTCTGATAAGGGAAGCAGTGGTTCCAAGTGGCATCTCGTCCATGGCTCCAAATGCCCAGCCTGGATCATCTTATTTATATTACTGTGCAAGGGAAAATGCAATTGCACGAGGCAGATAATAAGAACTGGACAGCAAGAGAAAAGTATGCCAAGAGGTTTGGGTTAGAGGTCAGAGGACATCCCTTCTCCCAGCAGGCCTTGCTGTGAATCTTGCCTTGGTAGTTACAACTTGTTGACTAAGCTGGGTTACAGATTGTTTGATTAGTGGGAAGTAGTTAATTGGTTTTATTTTATTCTGTTGGTTTAATAGAACCATATAGTCATATTCTCCTTGGATCTAATCTGAAACAGTTTTGGGAGTGCATCCTTTGTTTTACTAAGACATATGAAGCCCTATCATGTCTTAGGTACTGGAGAAAGCAACGCAAACATGCGCCTGGCTTCTGAGGCATCCAGGTTATTTGTCATCAGCTGTGTGATTAGGCTACGTTGCGAAGACTGAGGTTAGGGGAGCTGCCAGGACCCATAGACCTCCCGATTTGAGGGCAGTGTGAGAAGGTGTATCCCACACAAGATGCTGGGCTGGAATTCACCATGTAAATATGATGTTTTCCAAAGTTGAGGAAATTTCTAGAACTCTTCAGTTCCTGTAACAGCTTAACAGGGGGCTGTATTTTAATTTTATGTTAAACCCAAGCTGTCTATGTCTTCTCGTCTTAGAGAATTGGCTTGAGAGGCTGCGATACTGCTGACCTGTTGGATTAGAATGCTGTCATGCTTAAGGATGCTTAACTAGTGGGGTGCAATTATGCTTACTCAAGCATTTGCAACTGATTAAAGCTCTATTTCCAGAGCCTACCCATTGTTTCAGAAGTCATTTGTGCATGATTAGAGAAGTTACTGTGTTACCTATTTATGCTAACTTTAACACATTCCTTACTAAAGTATCGAGCTGTTGGGTTATTAAAAAGGATTTACCTTATATGGTCACAGTTCTCTATGAGAACAGATGGCATTTTTTTTTTTCATTTCATTTTGGAGGAGAACACAATAAAAGGCATGTTGGTGTCGTTTCATTTATCGTTATGTAGTTCAGGGTGTAGGGTGTAGGTGGGTCCGAGTTAATAAGGGAAGGCTTACTGGAAGAAGCAGATTTTATTTTGAATTTCAAAGCGTGAGATTGAAAGATGGAAAGCTTAGGAAGATCCAGCCATGGGGAAGAGGTTAATAAAAAGAATCTGAAATGGAAATGGAGGACCCTGCCGGCTTTAGACTTTATTTTACTGTATATCCAATCTGTCCCAGGATATCACCATCATGGCAACTTTCAAAACTCCGTCTTGATCTTCCACTGTCATGGATGAGTGAGGCTGTAGGTTAAGGGTCAGCACGTTTTTCTTTCTTTTTCTTTTTGTAAAGGGCCGGAGAATTAGTATCATAAGCTTTGTGAGCCATAGGATCCTGTTGCAGCTACTCAACTCTGCTGTGGTAGCTGGAAAGCAGCCATTGACAACACGTAAGTGAATGGTGGCGGCTGTGGCCCAATAAAACTTTATTTATAAAAACTGGCAGTGGGGCTGATTTTGCCTGCGGGACATAGTTTGCTGAGCCCTGCTTTGTTTAGGTCATTCTTTCCTGATCTCGGTCCTTCTGGTGCCACTGACATGATATTGCTTAACCTGTAGCTTCTGTAGCATTGTTGACTTAATTTAACAACAACGCATTTGTTTTTTAAGGAACTCTATGTGACCAACATGGAAAAACAATATTTTGGGTTACAGATAAGGGATTATAGCAAATAGATATATAATGAAAACAAAGCAGTACCATCATGTCCTGGTGATTGTGTGTTCACATTTTGGGGAACATTGCCTAAGGCTGTCCCTTAGTTTTGATGAGTGTTCTCTTAGATGTTTTGGAAGTCTCATTATGGAGGCAGTGGCTGAGGAGGGGCTGGGAACAAGGACAGCTACGTGGAAGCCCAGGTGCTTTTGTGACAATACCCCAAGAGAGTTCCTGGCCAGGGTTGTTGGGGGGCAAACACAGAACACCCATTCAGCTTGAATTCCAGATAAACCACAAATGCATTCTCAGTGTAAGTATGTCCCAGGCAATATGTGGGATGTACTTATGCTGAAATCAGTGGTTGTTTATCTGAAATTTAAATTTAACCTCTTCTTCTACTAAGTGTGGTGCTGTGAATGTGTGTGTGTAGCACCCTCTGCCCCCACATTCAAATGTTGAATTGGAAATCTTCAGCCCAATCGTATTAAGAGGTGTGGAGTGTTTGGGAGGTGGTGAAATGGTGTGGGCTACACTCATGAAAGGGATCAGTGCTGTCACAGAAGAGGCTGGAGAGGGCTTGTTGGCCCCTTGCACCACATGGGGACACATAGAAGCTGCCATTGGAGCGACAGGCCCTCACCAGACACTCCCTCTGCCAGCACCTGGATCTTAGACTGCCCAGCTCAAGAACTGTCAGCAAGAAGTGTCTATTGCACATAAAATACCCGATCTAAGGTGTTTTGCCACAGCAGCCTGAAAGGACGAAGACATCTGGCAACTCCACCGGGGTCCAACCGCCAGGGGCAGCTTGAGAACCTGCCGGGTGGTGGTGGGGCGCTGGGGTTTGCAAGCATTGGCAGGGCTGCTGAGATCTGGGGACAGTGAGCGACGTGGGTCTGACCAGGGGGGTCTGGGTCAGAAATCAAGGCAGGCTCTTGTGACTTGGAATTCCAGGCAGGAGTCAGGACATGATCCATTTCTGAGCCAGAAAACCACTGGAGTGTCACAAAGCGGGGCATGTGACATGCGGATTGTTCAGAAAACCTCAGCGTTAGCCTATTTATGTAGCGCTATCATGCCTCCGATACTCTGCAAGCATAATCAAAGGAGAATTTAGAACTGTTCTCGGATTGTCAGTTTTTCATCTAAAAATGTTAATGTACATTAAACTTTTAATTAAAAAAAGCATATCCCATCACAAACTATTTTTAATATGGAATATTTAGCAGCAGTGCATCCATACGTTCTGTTCTGAGCTCCACCAGGCTATTAACCAGAATAATTCAGGTTTAAAAATGGACTGAATTAGGTTGTGTACCCTCAGGTTAAGTCCCAAACAAATTACCTTATTTAAACTCTCATCTTTACAAGGTGCACGCATGTTTCTGGTTGTGCTGTGCAGGATAAGGTTGCAATGTAGTTGTGAGTGTCTGACGCCATCAGAAACTTCAGTAACGGATGCCATTTATGGAGAAGCGAAATGAGGAATTTCATTACAGGGCGGTAGACTTTTTTTTTTTAAATCTTCCTTTTGTTTAATCCACATAATTGCGGGCTTTGAAGATCTGGGCACAAGGTTGCCTGAATTTAGACTAAATATTTGTGCACATTTGTGAGTTTGTATGAGGATGCATTTGGACATGAAAACCTAAAGTTGGCAGGTGTTTTTTTTTTTCACCCCCTTTTGTCTCCTCTGAGTGATTTGGATGTGAGCAAAATCAGGAAATCGTTCGAATGATGATTCCTCATTCTGGCCGTCATGCGCACCAACCACTTCTGTGTTTGTTCCCAAAGAATCAGCGATTGAAGTTGCTTTCTCAGATGGCTGTGAAGGAGCACACGCCTAGCTCACCTGGCCACTAGGTGGCACTGCAGCCACAAGGAAGTGTGGTCACAGGGACATAGTTCGGCTGTGGCATTAAGGAAGTCCTAGGCAGACGTTGGGGAGGACGGACTTCCTGTCTCTGGCTTTCCTGAGCTGTAAGGCTCTTTGGATTCTACTGCATGCGTTGAGTGTACAGTTCACCTGCTGCTGAAAGGGAAGAGGAGTGTCTGCTTGGGATGTACTGTTTCCTGTGTGTGATTTGTTCTAAAGCGCACACACACAGAGGCACACACACACAGTGGAAGTTCGATTTGCGAGGGGTTGGTGTTGACTGGGAGCTGACAGTATCACACATCCCATCCCCAGTTTCCAGGGCCCGGGGCCGTGCGCTAAGTTCAAGGCAGCAGTGATGGCATCCTGGAAGATAGTTAAGTGTCATAGCATCTGCCAACCTCTTCTTGCAGTTGTTATGCGCTTTTAACCACTGGAAAGAAACACCAACGTCCCAAAGACTTTTTATTTTGTTTTACCTTTTCCAACACAAGCCAAATATTTGAAACTGAGATATTCCCCCTAATTGTCCCCAAGAAGAGAAGCCAATGAAGAATCTAGTGAGGGTGTCAATGAGTGAAAACTGGATAGGAGTATTACAAGTTGCTCTCAAAGTAGAAGAATTATGGCAGAGAAACAGCAAAAATATTTCCTAACTAGCGGCAGACATGATGTTGATTGGAATTGAAATGTGCCTGGTGAAATAAAACTTGCGATCAAGTGACACGAAGGAGAATTTGCTGAGGGCATACTGGTACTTGGCTCAGCAAACAGTGGTCTTCACCCTGGAATTGGCCATATCCATGTCTGTTTTTGGTCCTACTGTGGGCTTCATCTTTGGAGTAAGTCTGTGAAATGCGTATCATCAACCTGAGGACCTCATGTTCAGGGAATGACTCAACAGTGGAACATGAAGGTAGAGACAACGCCTGTGTTGCCTCTCCATGGACCCCCGGGCCCTGTCGGAGTGCCTGGCTGTTCCTAGTAGGGTTTTGTATGCACTTGTTCAACCAACAGATAAATATCAGAGAAGCGGAAGTATGGTGGTACTTGATTAGAAAACTAGCTGTTCTTTGATGTATGGAATGTAATCGTAGTTAAGATTTGGGTGTCCTTTTATGGTCTAGAAGAACAGAAACATTTATTTTATTCAACACAAGCTCAGGCTCTGGGCTCACAGAGATGGGGAGTGTTGTTGGAATGTCCAAAATGAAAAGGCGGACTTCTGGGGCAAGGAATCTCATTGAGACGCTGGGTTTGGTATTCCTAGACTTAAGCATCTTTTTTTTTTTTTTTGATTGTTTATTTAATTGAAAGGCAGAGCGACAGAGAGAAAAGAGATGAAGATCTGCCTACTGGTTCACTCCTCAGATACCTACAACAGCTGGGACTGGGCCAGGTTAACATCTGGAACCAGGATTTGCACCTGGGTCTCCCACATGGGTGGCTGGAATCCAAACACTTTGGCTATCATGTGCTGCCTTCTGGGTGCATTTGCAGGAAGTTGGATCAGAAGCAGAAGTGGGACTTGGTCCAAGGCACTCACACAGGGGATGTGGGTGTCTCAAGTGGTAGCTTACCTGCTATACCACCATGCCACCCCCTAGCCTTAAGGACCTTTAAGGCAGTCCCACACTCCATGAGTGTGCATGTAATTTTTTATAAATTGAGATTATGATTAGGGGCAACATTCCTATTATTTTTTTTATTTATATATGCTAAGTATTCCTATAGAGCAAAAATAGTCTGAATGGAGTCAGTGATAATCTAGCCATATAGAAACCATTTTACTTAGAAAAATCTGTTCTTAAATGGATCTATAATAAGTATTCTAGAAAACTTAGAAGATACATATAAAATGAAATATAAAAATCCTCTTATTTAGAGATAAGCATTCTATTATTTATACTCTTTTCTGTGCATGTATAGTATTTTTAAAAAATATTTTAGGGTCAGGCATTGTGGTGCAGTGGGGTTACCCTGCCACTCAGGATACCCACATCCCACATTGGAGCTCCTGTGCTTTTGATCTGGCTTCCTGCCAATGCATCCTGGGAGCCATTAGACAATGGCGCAATTGCTTGGGCCCCTGTCACCCACGTGGGAGACCCAGATGGAGTTTCTGGCTTCCACATGGTCCAGTTGTGGCTGTTGTAGGCATTTGGGGAGTGAACTCTCTCTCGCTTTCTTCCTCTATCCCTCTGTTGCTCTGCCTTTCAAGTAGATGAAAATAAATAAACATTTTAAAAACAAAGTAGAAAAGAGATTTTCTAGTCTGCTTTTGAAGCTTAACATGTCGTACACATCTTTATGTGACAATAAATTATTTCTACATCATAACTTTTAATGGCTACAAAATGATCTACTAGGCAAGCACACCATGATTTATTGAACCAACTCTTATTGCTGGACATTGGGGTTGTTTCCAGGTTTTTGTTATGATAAGGCAACACTACATGAGCAGCCATGAGCGTGGATCTTCATGCATGAATCGTGACTCACTGTTCTGCGGCTGAATGTGCGCTGACCCAGAGAGGGCTATGTCGTGTACCATGGAGGCGGAACTGGGGCCACACTTCCGGCCTGCGAGGGTGGGGATCACAAAGCCACTCTGGTGGCCGTGGCCATTCCCTCCCGTGGGAAGAACAGAGCTCCTGAGCTGGGCTAGGAGTCGTTCAGCAGCAGGCTGAGCCACTAGAGGAGTCCAGTGAAGAAGAAGCTACCATTATCTTCTGTTTAACTCTATGAACACAGCTCTTCCTTTACATCTTTTTTCCCCCTGTTCTTCTAGGATATTGTATTCCCGTAGGCCACTTCTCTGCTGCCCATCGATTGGCTAAACTTTGACAGTCCTGGACCCAGGACTTGTAAAGAGGACAGTCACTCATGTCCTCAGGCTAGAATCTCGGGGCGTCTGGTCCCGCCCTTGCTTTCACCTCGTCTCTCACATCTCACCAAGTGCACTCTGCACCACGTCTCTGGCCATTCTCGCTCTGCCTCCCCTCCCGTGCCCACTACCTCTATCCCAATTCTGACGCTCATTCCCAGTTGCCTGGACAATTGCAGTGCTGTGGCCTCTTACATGGTTCCAGGCCTCCGCTGCTCTCCCTGGCCAATTGATCTTACACAGCCTTGGCAAATTGGTCTTCTGAGGTCACTGCTCTGACCCAGACTGTCTGCCGAGTAGATTCCTAAGCTGTTAGCCTGGCCCTCCAACCTCTTTGTAATTCAACCCCAAACTCGCCTGCTAGCCTTGTCTGCCCTTTTCCTCTGGTGTGGACATGGTGCTTCATTGCTTGGATTCTAGGCTACACCTACTCCTAATTGGCTCTGAGTCTTCATCAGGTCACTTCCTGAGCCTGAAGCACCTGTCCCCTCTGCCTTGTAAGACCTTAAAAATATGAAAGCCACCTCCTCCAGGCAGACTTCCATGGTTCCTTACACCAAGGACGGTCTTGTCCTTCTCGGGTTAATCACGATCCCTTGCTGGTAATACTGAATACTCTCTGTAGCTATTTGTGTACATGTTTTAGATACTCTCTCGGATTTCACACTCCTTGTGGGTAGGGAGACGAGTCTTTCTCAAACCCCCTGCTGTCTCACTCACCTCCCTTTCCCTAAGTGTTACTCCTAATCTGGGTCTCAATCATTATTTATTGAAGGCGGCATTCAAATAACTTGGCCTCTGAGAAATGTTATGTAAATTTATCGGAAGTGCAACCTTAGAATAAAAATGTAAGGGCTGGCTGTACTTAGAGCAAAACCAACTTTTACATATTCGTTATAGCTGGTGCTTATCAAAACCTCTTGTTGTGCAATGCTCTGGCAACACACATGAACGGGATTCAAAAATAATTGCTCACAAGGTCACTAGTGTTGGTTGGAAAGATCCGCTTTTGTGAGTTGGAACACTCTTCTCTGTCCTTAAAATATCCTCTGCCCCATCCCTTCTGTTAGAAAGGTCACAGGATTGGAGTCAAAATATTTGACCTCTGCTACTTATAAACTGTGTAACTAACCCTGGACAACTTTGCTCATTTGTAACACAATGATGCCTACTATATTACTCCAGCATTGCATTTGGCTGTTGGTAATAGACATTTGATAAGGTGGCTTAACAGTAAAAAGATTTATTTTTCTTGTAAATAAACTCTGGAGGACAAACCTAGCCCCACGGTCATCAGTGACTCTGGTTCCTAGGAGTACCAGCCCTCTGTTTTGGTGTTGTGGTTTTCCCCTTCATGGTAGCCTCATAGACCAGGACAGCTGCTTGAACTCCAGCCATCATGTCAGCATTTCTTAAGAGGACGAAGGGCTCCAGGCCACCTCTTCTTCCCTTGAAACAGTTTAAAATACTTTTCTCAGAAGGTCTACCCAGCAACTTAGTTTTAGACCTGGTACTCCTGAGTCTCAGCTGCATATTTGAAACATATGGAGACTTTTTATTTTTAATGTGAGAGGCAGAGAGAAAGATGCTGAGACAGATAGACAGACAGTGGGCTCCTAACTATTGGTTCACTCCAAGTATGTGGAACAGCTGCGGCTGAGTTAGGGACAGAATCAGGAGTACAATCCAGGTCTCTAATGTAGGTGGCAGCAACTCAATTATTTGAGCCATCACCTGCTACCTCCTAGGATCTGTACCAGCAAGAAGTTGGAGTTGGGAGCTGGAGCCAAGAAGTGAACCTAGGTACTCCAGTGTGGGTCTCCCACGCGGGTACAGGGGCTCAAGTACCTGGTCTATCTTCCACTGCTTTCCCAGGCCATAGCAGAGAGCTGGATTGGATGTGGAGCAGCCAGGACTCGAACCGGCGCCCATATGGGATGCTGGCACTGCTGGTGGTGGCTTTACCCACCATACCACAGTGCCGACCCTACATGGGCTCTTTTAGAAGGTACCTGTGCTCTGGATTCATTGCAAATCAGTTAAAGCAGGTGTTTATGGTTGGGGTCCAGACTTTGTATTTTTTTTTTTTTTTAAATTTTTGACAGGCAGAGTGGACAGTGAGAGAGAGAGACAAAGTTCTTCCTTTGCCGTTGGTTCACCCTCCAATGGCTGCTGTGGCTGGTGCACTGTGGCCGGTGCACCACGCTGATCCGAAGGCAGGAGCCAGGTGCTTCTCCTGGTCTCCCATGGGGTGCAGGGCCCAAGCACTTGGGCCATCTCCACTGCACTCCCGGGCCATAGCCAAGAGCTGGCCTGGAAGAGGGGCAACCGGGACAGAATCCGGTGCCCCGACCGGGACTAGAACCCGGTGTGCCGGCGCCGCAAGGTGGAGGATTAGCCTGGTGAGCCACGGCGCCGGCCCAGACTTAGTATTTTTAAATGACCTCATGTGGTACAATTGCAAAACTTGAGATTGAGGGGGATCATACACTCTCACGCATGGCTTTATAAATCTTTTGCACCAAAATCAACTTATCTTTTCATTGAATTCCCCAGGACCGTTTTGAAGTATACCCCCTGTAGGATTGATAAGCCACATGGATGGCGTCTTGGGGGTGGATGGGGGCCGTGTGGAATAATCTGTCCTAGGTGAAGCCAGAGGGATGGTGGCTCAGTGGATTTCATCATGTGCCCCAGTAGTAAGGTAGCTGAGAGATTCCCTCCGCTCTGATAGAAGAGGGAAAGAGGGGAAAGAGTAGGCACCTGGTACTCCCTCCCACTCCCGTGCAGGTTTTGGGGCAGGATTAAATGAGAGAAAGCTACACGAAATCACTTCGTAAGCTGCAGTGTTTCAGATGTGCGCTTATAAATAACATGGATGCCAGCGGAGATGGCTGGCATTGGGGCTGTTGTCTTCCCATAAAAGAAGAATTTCCGACACGAGACAAAGAATAGTTAGCAAGGTTTAATGAGGTAGTGCACCCGTCAGAACGGGTGGGTGGCTCTCCAGGTGGATCTGAGGGCGTGCTCAGTCTACATTCAGACTCGGGGTTTGATGGGTGTGAGGCCCCCTTCTTCCTGCCATTTGCCCACTCCCCTTTTCCCGGACAAAGGATTTTCTGGGTGCGAAATAGATAAAATTCCTGCCAAAGTTTTATTACCTGCTGTTAATGAGACTGGGTGGCCCTCTGTGGCAGGCAAAGATGCTTCTCCTGGGAGTGTTTGTCTCGGAGAGAGGGCTGGGGCCACTTACAAAGTCACGGGAGTCTGGGCAGGACTTTGTGGTGTCCAGTGCCGGACGTCTTCCTGCTGTGTGCTGCTGGGTTCCTTTCTGCAGGTGCTTTGTTGTTGGTGTTCCCCCCACACACACACTGGCTAATTCCCGTCTTCCTACCCAACAACGTCATCATAATGTGGTACCCACGAATGCACAGGTTAGCTAGAAGAAGAGACTCTAGTTTGGAGTCCCTTAGCTCATGCTTGGGTCATGTGGTGACCCCGGGTTGGAATCGGCTCTGCACTTGACTAGCCTTGTCGTTTGGCCTCTTTGCATCTCCTTTTCAAAGCTGGTGACTCAGTGGGCTCGAGCAGGGAGGGATTGAGGAGGTTCTCACGTGGAGGGGATTGGATTCGGGCCACGCAGGTACTAAACATCCAGGATTGGCCGCTCCTGGTTATTCCTGAGATGACTTTGGGGGCTGCTGTTCCTCAGCTCCCACCCTGTGACGTCATGGGCTTCTCAGGCTGCTGTTGGGCTGCGCCTGTCCGTTCCTCTCTCCTCTCTGGCAGGGTGGAGAGCTGTGGAAGACATTTGGTATTTATCCTCTCTTCCCATTTCCCATGCCCCCTGTGCTAACCACCCCCACCCCCCACAAGGATCTGGGTTGACCTGCCAGTGGGGATCCCTGCCCACTCCAGGAGCTAATAGCCAGAATTAAATGAATTATTTCCCTGACTTGAGCCACACTTTGGGAGATTTGTGCATTTGAAATAACCTTTGCCTGTGGCGATTTTGTCTCTGGCGATTCTTCCTTCTGGCCAGTGTGTTCTCAGTATAATCTCCCTTTCTATCCACTCAGCTGCTAACTTGTAAACTTTCTTCCCCGAGGCTTGCTCCTCTAATCTCGCCTGCTCCCTGTTTTGCTGTAGTCTTGTCCTCCTTTATTCCATTCTGCATTGCTTTTATCTCGCTACCTTTCCTCCCGCTGAGTGTAAACAAACCTTAAGGCAAAAAAACAAAACAAAACAAAACAAAAAATCTTAGAGACAGTGCACTTGACTGTGGGCAGAGTCAGAATCCAGTACTTTCTGCTTGTAGCATCCCTGCCTGGACAATGCTAAGGTATCTGTTACAAGTTAGAGAGAAGCATTTTTTTTTTTTTAAGATTTTTATTTATTTTTTGAAAGTCAGAATTACAGAGAGAGAGAGAGAGAGAGAGAGAGAGGGGTCTTCCATCCGGTGGTTCACTCCCCAGTTGCCTGCAATGGCTGGGGCCACGCCGATCTGAAGCCAGGAGCCAAGAGCTTCTCCCAGGTCTCCCGCGTGGGTGTAGGGGCCCAAGGACTTGGGCCATCTTCCACTGCTTTCCCAGGCTGTAGCAGAGAGCTGGATCAGAAGTGGAGCAGCCGGGACTAGAACTGGTGCCCATACGGGATGCCGGTGCTTCAGGCCAGGGCATTAAGCTGCTGTGCCACAGCGCCTGCCCCAGAAAGAAGCATTCTGTGGGGACAAGAGCCACACAAGGAAGCTGCTTTTCAGTGGATTTCCGAGTTTGTTGGTAGAAGACCATTACAAAGCCCAGGGGTTTCTGCATAGAGATCCTCCTTGGGTCTGATTCTTCCAGGCAAGAGTTGGCACACCTTTCCTATCAATGGCCAGAGAGTAAATATATCGGCTTTTCCGGCCATGTTGTCCCGTAGGCAGCCACTCAAGTTGGCTGGCCCAATGCACAATCCACCATTGATAATGGGTAAAGAGTAGACATAGCTGTGCAGCTCTAAAACTTTATTTATGGAGATGAAATTTGGTTTCCATATGATTTTCAAGCTGTTAACATTTATTTAATTTTTTTACTCATCAAAAACTGTGGAAACCTTTCTTAGCTCATAGATTGTCGAAATGGGTGGCTGTTGGGGGTGGGGAGGAGTTTGACCTGGTGGCAGGAGTTTGCTGACCCTGCCCAGGGGAGATGCGAGCAGGGCAGTGACTGTAGTAGGAAAGCTTCGCTCCAGTCGCTCCCTTTGGCGGCCAGGCCTAGCTTTCCCATTTGAAGCGTCAGGTTCAATACCAGCACCAAATGCTAGCCATCACTTAGAGCCTTGCCTGCGGGTGGAAATGCAACATGGCCCAGCCACTTTGGAAGACAGTTTGGCAGTTTCGTTCAACAACGACACATACTCTTCCCATCTGAGCCAGCAGTGCCGCTCCTTGATATTTACCCAAAGGAACTGAAAACTTATGTCCACACCAAAACCTGCATACGGATGTTTACCACAGCTTTATTCACAAGTGCCCAAACTGGGAGGCAACCAACATGTCCTCTGGTAGGTGATTGGATAAATAAACTGTGATATAGTCAGACGATGCGGGATTATTCAGAGCTAAAACGCGATGAGCTATGAAGTCATGAAAAGTCGTGGGGGAAATGTCACTGCGCATTACCAAGTGACAGAAGCCCGTGCTGCGTGATCCCAACCACATGATGTTCCGGAAGGGGCAAGATCATGGGTACAGGAAGGCGACCGGGGGTTGCCCGGGATTAGGGGGAAGGAGAGATGAATAGATTTTTAGGGCAGGGAATCTGTTCTGTGTTTATACTGCCACGGTGGTTGAATGTCCTTCGGAATTTGAGCAAACCCTCCGGGTGTGCAACACCCAGAGTGAACCCTGATGTAAGCTATGGACTCTGGTGATAAGCATGCATCAGTGTAGGCTCATCAGTTATAATCAATGTGTCATTTTGGTGGGGTATATCGACAGTGGGGGAGGTTGTGCCTGTGTAGGGACAGTGGGTATACGGGAACTCAAGTTTTCTGTGACCCTAAAACATCTCCTAAAAAATAAAAACTTATTTAAAAACATGTTAGTGATACGTGCTGAACTTAATTCACAGCTGCCCAGCAGGCCCAATGAGTTAGTTGTCAAGTCCATAAGAAGTTGCTCAACTGTTAGCGTATGGTGAGCTTCTCTTCTTTCCCCTGGGATGTTCCAATGAATGAGAACCTCCTGAATGAAGCATTTCCGGATACCTCTTGGAGATTCGCCATGTACACGTTAATGTCACCAAGGTTGTTGTTCCCATTTCCCAGGCACGTCCATGACTTCAGAGGCCATTAACAAGGATAGCAGCATTAAAATTAGGTGGCTTGGGGTCTGCAGACACTCTGGGGGAAGTGCTAGCCTAAGGCCTTTCAATTAATGCCACAGAAAAATGAATTTACATTCAAGAAGTTTCAAATCTGGTTAAAGGGGAAAAGGCAGGGGCTGGTGTCATACTGACATTTGTTTTATTGGAAGCTGATGTTACCTAACATGTTGTTATATTATAAAATTGGGAGCCATGGGGAAATGTGTGGATTTGAGATGATTTTTTTTTAAAAGATTGGCTTATTTATTTGAAAGGGGGAGGGAGGGAGAGAGAGAGGAAGAGAAAGAGAAAGAGAGAGGATTTCCATGCACTGGTTCACTTCCCAAATGACCACAACCATCAGGCCTGGGCCAGGTTGAAGCCAGGAGCCAGGAACTCCATCTGGGTCTTCCACATGAGTGATGGGGGGCCAAGTACCTGCACCATCTGCTTTCCCAGGTGCATTAGCAGGGAGCTGGATCAGAAGTGGAGCAGCCTGGACTAAAACTGTTGCTCCAATATGGGATGCTAGTGTAACAGGCAGCAGCTTAATACGCTACACCTCAATTCTGGCCCCTAAGTGGATTTGTTTTTTCTTTTTAAGATGTTTGTTTACTTGAAATTCAGAGTTGCAGGGGTGGGGGAGGTAGAGAGCTGGGCCAGGCAGAACTCAGGAGCCAGGAGCGTCAGCTGTCTCCCATGTGAATGGTAGAGTCCATCTTCTGCTGCTTTCCCAGGCCATTAGCAGGGGGCTGGATTGGAAGTGGAGCAACCAGGACTTGAACCAGCACCCATAAGAGATGCTGGCGATGCAGGAAGCTGCTTTGCTTGCTACACCACAATGCTGCCCCCCCCCCCCAAAGCTGATTCTTACATTGGATTATTTTATTAATTTTTCCTGATAGTTTTATTGCAATGCAATGGGAGTTAGTGGCGGCATCTGCTTTAGTTACAGATACTTGTTTACTTCCAAGCCCAGTGAATAAAGAGAGATGTCTACCAAATTATAGTTCTTGATATAGCAGCACACATTTTAGTGGATTAATTTAATTTATTAGTGAAGGTAATGACTTGCTCACCCCTTTGGTGTTGTTTGTGAGAATAATCAATTATCCTAAAGTAGACACGTTTCTGAGCTGCTCACCCCGCAGGCTTCCATGTGGAGCTGCCCACAGCGAGCAGCAGCGTGATTGGTCTCTTATTTGGAGTACACAGGGTTTTGGGGTCTAACGTAGCACCTTGGCCTTGACAATCAGGTGCTGTTTGGTCAAACCTCACTGCTGTGGCCTTGCCTGATGGCATGGATTTCCTCACTGTGTCTCCCACCCCTCAAATGAAACTTTCATACCTATATGGTTTATATTTATCTATCTATTTATAGTTACTTATTTGAAAGGCAGACAATGGAGGAGAAAGAAAGGGAGAGAGAACAATTTTCCATCCACGGATTAATTCCCCAAATGCCTGCAGTAGCTGAGGCTGGGCCACGCTGAAGCCGGAAGTCAGGAGCTTCAGCTAGGTCTCTTATGTGGGTGGGTTGGGACTCAAGCACTTCAGCTGTCATCTGCTGACTCCCAGGTACATTAGCAGGAAGTTGGATCAGAAGTTAAGGTAGAGGGCTGGTGCTGTGGTGTAGTATGTAAAGCAGCTGCCTGCAGTGCCAGCTTCCCATAGGGGCACTGGTTCGAGTCCTGGCTGCTCCACTTCTGATACAGCTCCCTGCTTTTGTGCCTGGGAAAGCAGTGGAAGATGGCCCAAGTTCTTGGGGCCCCTGCACCTGTGTGGGAGATCTTGAGGAAGCTCCTGGCTCCTGGCTTTGGATTGGCTCAACTCTGGCCATTGCAGACATTTGTGGAGTGAACCAGCTTAAGGAAGATATCTCCCCCTACTCACCCCCCTCACCTCTGCCTCTCTGTAACTGTTTTTCAAATAAACAAATCGTTCTTTTAACAGGCAGAGTGGACAGTGAGAGAGAGAGAGACAGAGAGAAAGGTCTTCCTTTTGCCGTTGGTTCACTGGCCGGCTCACCGTGCTGATCCGAAGGCAGGAGCCAGGTGCTTCTCCTGGTCTCCCATTCGGGTACAGGGCCCAAGCACTTGGGCCATCCTCCACTGCACTCCCGGGCCACAGCAGAGAGCTGGCCTGGAAGAGGGGCAGCCGGGACAGAATCCGGCGCCCCAACTGGGACTAGAACCCGGTGTGCCGGCGCTGCAGGTGGAGGATTAGCCTATTGAGCTGCGGCGCCGGCCTATAAATAAATAAATCTTAAAAAAAGTGGAGGTGGAACTCCATTACAGGCACTCCCATATGAGATGTAATTATCCCGAGCTGTGGCTTAACACATTGTACCACAGTGCCCTCCCCATGGTGTGCATGTGTGTGTGTTGTGTGTGTAGTATGTATTATGCATATTTAAAGATTTATTTATTGGAAAGGCAGTGTGACAGAGAGAGAGGGAGAGACAGAGCGGGAGAACCAGAGCGAGATTTTCTGTCTGCTGGTTCACTCCCCAAATGACTGCAATGGTTGGGGCTGGATAAGGCTGAAGCCAGGGGCCGGCAATTCAATCTGGGTGCTCCACAGGGGTGGCCGAGGTCCAAGTACTTGGGCCATTCTCTGCTGCCTTCCCAGGGGCCTTTGCATGAAGCTGAATCCAAAGCAGAGCAGCCAGGGCTTGAACCATTGTTCTGATACGGAGTGCTGGCATCACGGACAGCAGCCTGACCTACTGTGCTGCAATGCCTTCCCTGTGGCTAATATTTTAATCAGGCCATCCCAAGCACGTTCTTGCAAGTGAAGAAGGATCTTCCTGAATGAGATGTGGTAAAAGAACAGAACTTTAATGTCATTCACCCTGCCAGACAGAAGATCCATGGTGGTATACATTGTCAAGGCCTCCAGAGTAAAGGATTTCTTTTCCACTATAGTTTGTAACCATCATATCTGTACGTTTCTAGCACATTCTAGCATATGCTGTCCCTTTAACTATTTAAGAGTTGAGCAACTTCATCAGGAAGAAAATTCTTTTCACGTGACGCAGTGAAGCCTGAGACGTTGGGGAAAGTGTGCTAGGACTTCCGGCTGGATGCCGGTGGAGTTGGGATCTGCACTCCACTTGACTGCAGTTCTTCCCCCTTCATTTCCTGCCTCTTCAGAGATGACGTCCTGCAGTACCGAGTGCACCAGGAGTGCACATTTAAATAACAGCTGTGGATGCCTGTCACATGGAATGCCGAGCAGTGA
The DNA here is from genome assembly GCF_033115175.1 of Lepus europaeus. Lineage (NCBI taxonomy): Eukaryota > Metazoa > Chordata > Mammalia > Lagomorpha > Leporidae > Lepus > Lepus europaeus. Next base: position 72,092,504 of record NC_084842.1, read on the forward strand.
GGGTGCTGTTCTCTGTAATCCTCAAACCTTGTGATAAACCCAGAGATCAAAAAAGAATCTTCTCGTTGAAAAACATTTCAAAAAATATTCAGGACTGGAGAGAACTGTGTGATGACTCCCTGTGATCCAATTTCTCGGCTTTAACAATTAGTAGCACATGGCCAAGCTTGTTTCAACAATACCCTCTGCCTCCACTGGATGAATTTTAAAATCCCAGATATCATATCATTCCTTCTGTAAAGACAGGATTGCATCTCTAAGAAATCAAGTCTTCTGGTTATATTTTGCTCTATGAGAAGCCGTTTCCAAACCCAGCGGCTTAAAACAATAGATCATTGTTATTTCTCATGGTTCTGTGGGCTGCTGGCCTTGGGTCTCTAGTGCAATGATAATTAAAATTAAGGTAGGGCTATAGTCACCCTAAAATGGGTGACTATAATGACTGTCAGCTGGTGACTTAGGTGGGATTCTTCACTTTCATGCTGACAGGTGGTCTTTCTCTTTCTTTTAAAGAAAGTTTTTATTTAATGAATACAAACTTCATAGGTACAGCTTTAGGAATATAGCGGTTCTTCCCTTCATATCCGCCCTTCCACCCCCACTCCCATCCCACCTCCTACTCCCTCCCCCATCCCATTCTTCATTAAGATTCATTTTTAATTATATTTATATACAGAAGACCAACTCTATACTAAGATTTCAACAGTTTACACACACACACACAAAGTATAAAGTACTGTTTGAAGAGAAGTTTTACAGTTAATTCTCATAGTATAACTCATTAAGGACAGAGGTCCTACATGGGGAGCAAGTGCACAGTGACTCCTGTTGTTGATTTAACAATTGACACTCTTATTTATGATGTCAGTGATCACCCAAGGCTCTTGTCATGAGCTGCCAAGGCTATGGAAGCCTCTTGAGTCCACAAACTCTATCAGTATTTGGACATGGCCATAAGCAACATGGAAGTTCTCTCCTCCCTTCAGAGAAAAGTGCCTCCTTCTTTGGTGGCCCCCTCTTTCCAGTGGGCTCTCACTCACAGAGATCCTTCATGTAGATCATTTTTTAATTTTTTTGGCCACAGTGTCTTGGCTTTCCATGCCTGAAATGCTCTCATGGGCTTTCCAGCCAGATCTGAATGCCTTAAAGGCTGGTTCTGAGGTCAGAGTGCCCTACTTGTGGTCTTTCTATGCACTTGGGTGTCTTCTAGCATGGCTACTGGATTCTAAGAGGGATGTCCCCAGCACAAGGACTCTAGGACACTCATGTAGGAGCTGCAAGGCTCCTATGACCTAATCACAGAAGTTGCAGACTGGCCCTTCTGTCACATTCCACTGGAGAAGCAAGTTACTGAGCCTTCTTCACATTTAATGCAGGGAAAAAATAGAGCACCAGTCAGTGGGAGGAGCAGCTGAAAATTGAAGAATAATTATTTCATAGCACAAATATCCACTTAGTGTTCAAATTGCACCAATTGGAGCTTGTGCTATTTTGCGGTTGCTTTTTAAATTTTCTTAAAGTAGGATCAAAATGAGGTCTGTACATTTCATTTGGTGGACATGACTTTTGTGTGTCTTTTATTCTGAGATATTCCCTCTCTTTCTTTCTTTGCTCAAAATCTAATTGTTGAAGGAAAGTGGCTTTTCCTGTTGGATTTTCCACAGTCTGGTACTTGCTTCCAGGATGTTTCTCTGTCTTTTCTTTGACTCTTGTAGCTTGTTAGATCCAGAAACTTACCTGGTTCAGGTCTAAGATTTTGGTGGAAGGACTTTGAGCATGTAATTGCATCACACCAGGAGTTGTGTCATTGGTTTGTTTCTCTTTGGTGGTGTTAAAATTAATGTGTGGGTTCAATGGTTGAATCCAGAACTTACTGCATGTGAGCCTTCTCATAAGAAGATTTTGTCATTGCCTTCCATCTTGTAGACTCGAGAAATGAGTCTGGAGTGGGTCTGTAGTTAGACATTCATATCTGCATTTACTATGGATCCTTTCTGATATGTTACATGAATGAATTTTTCAAATTTTGTGTATTTATATGTCAGAATTACGGAGTTGGGGGAGGGAGAGAGAGATCATTCATCTGCTTGTTCACTCCCCAAATGGCCACCTCATCCAGGGCTGGAAAAGGCTGAAGCCAGGAGCCAGGAGCTTCTTCCAGGTCTCCCACGTGGGTGCAGGGGCCCAAGCACTTGGGCCATCTTTTGCTACTTTCCCAGGCATATCAGCAGGGAGCTGATCAGAAGTAGAGCAACTGGGACTTGAACTGGTACCTATATAAAATGCTGGTGCTGCAGATGGCGGCTTAACCTGCTGTGCCACAGTGCCGGCTCTTGAATGAATTATTTTTATAGCAGCGCAATAAAAGAGGGGTTATGATTTTCCCCATTTTACATGAGGGACAGACTGAGGCATAGACCCTCTGTGCCCAACATCTGGATGGTGGTTGCCTTCTGTTTCATTCTTGTTCACAAAAGGGCTGTCATTTCATTTTCAAGATTCTTTGGATGTAGGTTAATGAGAAAGGGACCAGGGAGGGTGAAAGGAGAGACCCACACATTTGCTGGCCTCCCCTGAAGATCTAGCGTCACTGGACTGGATCCGGGAGAGTGTAGATGTTGGGAGACCAACCCTGTCCTCACCTTCCAGTGTGGGAGAGCGGTTGATTTTCTGTGCACATCCCCACACCCCTGGGCAGCCTTTGCCGTGGGGGAGTCAGGGGAGGGAGGGTTGGGAGCAGGGCTTTTTGCTGCTCCCTCTGCCGAGGGGACAGGGATGACACCCTGTTTTCTATTAACACTGCTTCTCTTACGCAGACACTGGCTTCCTGCAGGAGGCTCAGAAGTGACAATTTTATTTTAAAGAAAATATTTTCAAATGCAATTTGCAGTTTATACACGAAGAGTAATGAGCAAAATGGATGCAGCTGTCTCTTAAATGAACCCTGCGGTGCCACCCTGTTTTGCTTTCCTACCGGAGTGAAAATGGAGGCAGCTCAGGGCCCTTTTCTGGAGTCCTCTGGAGCTTCGAAGGGACGGGAGAGTTGGGCTCAGGAATCTGTGTGTGCCTCGTGGTGCCTGCCATGTCTCGATGGCTGCCGGAGCTGAAAGAGATGGCCCTTTGGAGAGCAGAACCCAGGATGAGCACAGAAATGGTTCCTGGCCGGCACCGTGGCTCACTAGGCTAATCCTCTGCCTGTGGCGCTGGCACCCCGGGTTCTAGTCCTGGTTGGGGTGCTGGATTCTGTCCCTGTTGCCCCTCTTCCAGGCCAACTCTCTGCTGTGGCCCGGGAGTACAGTGGAGGATGGCCCAGGTGTTTGGGCCCTGCACCTGCATGGGAGACCAGGAGAAGCACCTGGCTCCTGGCTTTGGATCAGCACAGCGCTGGCCACAGCACGCCGGCTGTAGCGGCCACTTGGGGGGTGGACCGATAGAAAAAGGAAGACCTTTCTCTCTGTCTCTCTCTCTCTCACTGTCTAATTCTACCTGTCAAAAAAAAAAAAAAAAAAGTTCAGGAACTAGCAGCAAGCGCCAGAGAGCCGAGCCCTGGGGGCCACGGTCTGATATTGGCCACGATTTCCTTTCTTTAGGGGATGTGTTGAAGCACACACCAGAATTTCTTCTACTCCTACAGAGGCTGTTGCAAGCCAGCTTGGTGATGGCTGTCCAATCTCAGTGTGGTCTCCAACAGATTCCATACGTGGTCAACCTCATGCAATTGTTCTGTCTTCTCAGCCAGACACCTCCCCGCCCCCCCCACCCCTTTCTCCCATCCAGCTCTGTTCTCAGTGGTGCACTTGACCTTTTGGAGACCCTGACCTTGCCCTGTGGGTATGTGGCTGCCCAGTTGTGTGGCTCTCTAGGCTCATGGGCTTTGTACATTGACACAGCTCATTTCTTAACAGCGTTTGAAAGGGGGACGTGGTTCATTCCAATTGAGCAGGTGCGGTGTCTTGGCCTTCCTGACATTGGCTTATAGTTATTTGCAAGGATACTGAGTGGCTGAAATCAGGGTCCATCTGACCTCCTTTACACAGACAGAGAGGCAACCACACGTGTGCAGACACACCCACAGAGTTTAATTTTGCTATCCATTACCCCAAGCAGCAACAGCAATGGGTGCCTATGACTCAGAGGAAGAAGAACATGCAGGTGAAACAAGGACACACGTTCCCAGGAAAATTCCATGGGCCAGTGAAGGAGATGGGATTCACTTAGAGAGAGGCAATGGCTTTATTTATATGCAACCCAACTTCTTGTTCTGGGGCAACGGCTGTGCTGCCACCTGAGGCATGCAGGTTAGCCAGGTTGGCCATGGGCCACTCGGGGCAGAGGTGTTTTCCTAGCCCGAGCAGGTGCCTCGTTAAGAATGTGGTGTCAATGTGGTGCAGCACTGTGACAGCTGCTCATTTCTTAGGGTGCTTTTCTGTGGCACGTGCCTTCCCCGAGGACAAAGAGCCCTGTGTAGCACTTCCTGCCTGGTGCTATGACTTGGGAATGAAACCTTGTCTTCTGTATTAGAACAGCAGGGAGGGAAGGAAGAGGAGAGGTAGACAGAGGTGGGGAGGAAGAGGAGGAAGGAATGAAGGAAACTTGGAAGCCTTATAATAACCCTTGGGCTGGGCAGCTCATTTGAGCGGAGTTGGATAAATCGTCGAGGAAAGATTGCTCTTACATATCTTCCTTCTTAAGCCGAGGCGTGGGGCTCAGGGCCTGACTGGTTGGCGGCTACCATTGGGGCCATCTTCCTTTTGGAAGCAATGCAGTGTCTCAGGTGCGGCAGAATCTGCAGTGATGGTGCGGTGGGAGTTTCTACCTCATACTTGGATGTCATTCACACGAGCGGAGCATCATGGGAGCTGGGCTAGTTTGATGTCCTCTCCAAGAATAGCATTGATTATAGAACAGATTTTCCCATATATAGGGCCATTTTTAATTCACTGCCTACCACAGCTGCCAGCCTGCAGAGATAATTCCTCCTAGCAGAATAGCTTTAGATTATTATAGGGAAATCAGATTTGCATGAAAGTGCACTCTTCTCTCCCCACCCCCCAGTTACTAAACAGATACTGTCAATTACTTTTTTGGGGGGAAAGGGGCAATAAATGTGTCAAAATGCCACACACATAAAGCCTTTCTGTACAATTTAGAAAGACTGAAGATTAGCATTTTGCGTGACTCTTCCCATTGGATATGTGCTTTACTTTTTTCAAAGTGTTTTTCAGATTGGTCAATTTTTGATTTTTCTCTTCTGTTGATTGAGCACAGGCCCTGGGAATGCAAAGACGCATGGCTGTCACTTTTGAGACTTTTATTTTTATTTGGTTCAGAAGACAAAGATTGCTCGGAATGAATATGGCATTCCTGGTTAGACCCATTCTGTGGATGTGTACCCTGAGGCCCAGGGAAGTTTAAGTGGCCTCTTTGAGGAGTGCGTAGCTGATAACTGAAGGGCCGAGCTCTGGAGCCTGGGTCTTCCATGTCTCGTTGGGCTTGTATGATTCTGTGATGATTGTCAGTGGGGAGGAACTTCTTGTTGCTGTGGCTTGGCCAAATCCAGAATTCAGGGAGATTTGAAAATCAGAAGATCTTAGAATATTTCAGTTCTCCCCCCCATCCCAAAGAAGGTATTTCTGGCATCTTCCAAGAAATATCGTGAAATCTCAGAGAGTGGCCATGGCCACCATCCTACCTCTGTGTGCTGGCCAGGTCGGCATGAAAATGACCAGCCTTTGGCCCTCTAGGGACTCCAAGAGGGACGCGGGGTGTGAGTGCTCTGTGCTAGGAGCTGCTTTCTTGCATTTTTGCAAGAAGACTTATTTATTTATTTGAAGATCGGAGTTACAGAGAGAGGGAGAGACAGAGAGAAAGAGGGATTCTTCCATCCACTGGTTCACTCCCCAAATGGTTGCAGCAGCCAGGGCTGGACCAGGGTGAAGCTAGGATTCAGGAGCTTCTTCTGGGTCTCCCATGTGTGTACAGGGACCCAAGCACCTGGACCATCTTCCCTTGCTTTCCCATGTGCATTAGCATGGAGATGGATCGGAAGTGGAGCAACTGGGTCTTGACCCAGTGCCCATATGGGATGCTGGCACTGCAGGTGGAGGCTTAACCTACTGTGCCACAGCACTGGCCCCCTCTTGCATTGTTTTGAGAAATAGGTTTTCCATTTTCCTATGCCTCAGTTAATCAGCTTCTAACAAAAAGTTGGCAAGATTGTGCCCTGTGGGTTCAGTTCTTCGGATTCAGGATCTGGAGCCTCACTAAAGAATTTTCCTTTTCTCACTCCTGTTGGCTAATGGTCTGTTTGCATTCACTCTTTCTTTTCTCCTCCTCCTCTTCCTGCTACTCTTCCTCCTCCTTCTCTTATTCATCCTCCCCCCCCCCTTTTTTTTTAAAGATTCATTTATTTATTTGAAAGAGTTAGAGAGAGTGAGGGAGAAAGAGAGAGATCTTCCATCTGCTGGTTCACTTCCCAAATGACTACAATGGCCAGGGCTGGGCCAGGCTAAAGCCAGGAACCAGGTGCTTCATCTGGGTCTCCCACATGGGTGAAGGGGCCCAGGGACTCGGGCCATCTTCTGCTGCTTTCCCAGGCTCATTAGCAGGGAACTGGATTAGAAGTGGAGCGGCTGGGACTTGAACCGGTGCTCATACAGGATGCCTGCATCACAGGTGGCAGCTTAACCCGCTGTGCCATGATGCTGGCCCCTGTTTGTGTTCTTACAAAGGCTTTCATGGCCATCATTTGATTTAGCTGCTATCTGATTTCTGGTCTGTTGGCAGCCACGTTTTGGTGGAGGGGGAGTGTGTAGGTAGACATCTTTCTGGCCCTCACTTTTGCACTGTGTCTTGGTTTCCTGCTTTCGTGGGCATGTTTCTAGGTTCTTCTAAGAAAATGAGGATGAGGCAGTTAGAAGGAAGGAACAGGGACATGGCGTGGTGTGGGAGGCTCCTGCGTGGAAGGTGCTGCTGAGGTCTGATTGGCCATGGAAGACCCATCAGATCATTTGATTTATCCCTGGAATTTCACAGGTCACCCAGCGATCAGAAAACGCTGAGCTGTGAACACCTGGACATGGTCTGTGGGCAGCGAGCGTCTGGCTCTGAGCCCCACGGCATCTCTGGGGTCTCTTCCTGGGTTTTGCTGTCACCTTTTTGTCCAGCCGGAGCTGAGGTGACCATCTGTGGAAGATCCTGCCCTGGGTGCCCTTTGCCTAATCTTGCGAGTATGCATTCCGGTCGAGAGAGGGCAGTTGCCTGCACACCGGGCCATGTGATTTCAAAGCCAGAGATGCCCCCTTGCTCCCCGGTGCTCACTCTTCTGAGTGCTTCCAATTCCCACTGGCGCTGTGCCGTTTGCTCTTGGTTTTGATTTTGTGTAGAAAATCAGAGTGACCAGCCTTACCAAGTGCAGAGTGCACACCACGCATCCCTCCACCTTAACTCGTTTGATCTTCACAATAGCCCTGGCGGGCAGCACCGTGGCATTGTCTCTCTGTGGGGAAAAGAAGTGCAGAGGAAGCCGATCGGGGAGCCGGGCCTGCTGGGTTTGAGTCCCAGCTGTACCACTCATTAACTGTGTGACCTTGGGTGGACGATTCCCCGGCTCAGAATGGAACTTCTTTCCTTTCACACAAAGGATCCGGCCTTTACGTCGTGGTTTTAAGGACTGGTGGGAACATTTGCATTTGCTCATTCATCCTCCAAATATTTCTTCAGCCCCCACTGAGGGCCAGGCGTTCTCTTAGACTCTGGGGACCTGGTAGTACACGAGAGAGACCCAATTCCTGCTCCCATGGAGCTCGATACGCAGCGCTGGGCATCGCAGCTCCTTCCAGAATGTTCGCCACTGTGAGCCATCTGCACAAAGTGTCTTGGTGAGGGGCTGAGCTCTGTTTTTGGAGTCTCCGCCCCTGAGGTCTTTGGCTGGAAGGCTCTGCCCAGCAGTTTCCCCCCGGGGAAAGTGAGCTTATTGTTCCTGCGGTGTAGACACTTATTTCAGTTCTCACCTCTGGTATGCGCTGTCTTCAGAGAGCACGGTTAGATGGATTGTGACCCAGTTCAGGGCTGAACCCTGGCTCCGCTATTTAATCGTGTGTCTTGCAGGTGATTGGCCTGACCTCACCAATTCTCAGCTGCGGAGAAGGCAAATGAGGGCCCCTGCCTCTGCTTGTCGTGGGGGTCAGATGCAGAAGTTCATAGAACAAAGCCTGGCCCGTGGTGCAGGGTGCGTTATCGTGGCTGTGAACCAGCAGACCTGCTGGGGGGGCGGACAGAGCCCCAGCCCCGTCAGTCTGGGCTGCCCTCTCTCATGGCCTGGGAGACGGCTTGGTGGCATTAGCTGCGTCAGAGAGCCTCAGGGAGTGTCTCCCTCACTGAGCCTCTCCTCCACGTTGGAACTGCACTGGCTGGAGGCCATGAGTGGGCAAGCCGTTGCTTGACTTATGCTCGCTCCCCCTCACTGCCCAGACTTGTCTCTGGTTGGTCTGCCTTTGGCTGGGATGGGTGAGACCACTTGGGTTTGAGCACAAGGCTTCTGAGCAGCCACCCAGGGGATGCTACAGGTCAGGTTCCTCCTGGGTCCATTGTCTGAAAGTGACTGCTGGGCTGAAGCCCCAGCTTGCGCCTTACAAGGTGAGTAATTTGGCCTCTCCGTCGTCAATTTCTTCATCTGGAAAGTAGGGATCATCATAGCCACTACTTACTGTGTTCCAGGCACTTCACTTGTGCCCTCCCACCTACCCCACATCAGTTCCGAGTGAGCTGTGCTTGGCCTGTCTGTTGGTGGGCCAGGGGGTCGAGAACATTTAGCAGCTTTGCTCAAGGTGAATGACAGAACTGGGTTTTGGATCTGGGCCAGCAGTGGGTCTAGTGATTTGTGCTCCTATCCAGTCTACCACGCTCCTTCCTTGAGAGCAGAGGGTGATAAGGATCTGCCTTAAAAGTTTTTTTTTTTTAAATTTTAAGTGACTCCTAATGACTTCACATACTTATGGGGTACAGTGTGTTCATCTGATACATGTGTATAATGTGCAATGGCCAAGTCAGAGCCATTACCATTTTCATCTCTCTAAATGTTTCTTTCTGTTGATATTCTTTGAACTCCTGTCTTTCGGTTCTTTGTAAAATGCTTAGTAATTTGTAGACTCCTATCAGCCTACTGTGCTGTAGGACACTGGAGCTTCCTCCCTCCTGACTGTATTCTGGTACCCATCAGCCAGCCTCTCTCCTCCCACTGCCTCTAGGGACCACTATTCCATTCCCTGCTTCCACGACATCCACCCTTTTTAGCTTCCGAAATCTACAGGGTGTTCAGAGGGTGTTTGTGGGGGATTGGATGAGACTGGGCAAAGCAAAGCAGTGAGCTCCAGCTCGTTGCGTACATAGTACGTTCTCAGGAAAAGCGAGCCCCGACTCTCAGTTCTGAAGGTGCCTGTGGGGGTGGTGCCCACTGGGCAGCATGTGCTCAGTCTTCGGAGGGAAAGTACACGGAGTGGGCAAGACCCAAGGTGGCACTACTGTGTGGACTGTAAAGTGGTCGCACTTCCTCTTTCCGGAACAGTAAGCTGCAGGGGCTCTGAACGTGAAGCGTGGGCAGTTCTTCCCATGGAAGCCCGTCCTGGCCTCGTGCGGGTCACCTGACACTTGGTCATGCCCCTGGATTCACCATAATAAGAATCACCGTGATCCTCCTGTGGTGATACCGATATTTCCTGTAAACATGAAGTCTTTGTGAAGCACCTGATTATACCTGATGCAGTTTCCGAGACTCCAAATACAAGTGAGCCACCGGAGTCCCTCCCCTGGGAAGACTCCTGGCCGAAGCAGAGAAGGCTTCATTTGACGTGCATTGAGCTTCATTTTCAGCCGTTTGGCACATCCACCCCACATTCGCCATGGATGCTTTGAAAAATCATCACCATCTTCATCATCATTACCAGTGCCCTTCCCATTGCCATCGTCAGAAGCTCTGACTGTGTGCTAGGGGCTAAGTGCTGGCCCTGCACCATCTCATTGAATTCTCTCATTGGAACATAAAGCGAAGCCTTCTGCAATCTGACACCTACAAATGAAAGCCAATGATGTGTAAATATTGTTACGGGCGACAGTTACAACAGGGAAGTAGAGAGGAGTGTAGCTCGGCTTTCTGAATATTTAAGAATTACCCCATAGAATATCTGAAGAAATTCCTTTGGTGTACATGTCCATCTATTTAGGAAGTAGGATCTGATGGATGCTGGTATTTGTTTTTAAATGCTCATAGAAATGGGTATTTGTATTCTGTTAATACAAGTATTTAATGAGCACCTGCTATGTCCTGGTATCTTGATGTTTTATGCTCCAGTCCTCTGCCTGTGCATGGAAGGCCTTGATTTTTTTTTAACTTTTATTTAATGAATATAAATTTCCAATGTACAGCTTATGGATTACAATGGCTTCCCCCTCCCATAACTGCCCTCCCACCCGCAACCCTCCCCTCTCCTGCTCCTTCTCCCCTTGCATTCACATCAAGATTCATTTTCAATTCTCTTCATATACAGAAGATCAATTTAGTATATATTAAGTAAAGATTTCAACAGTTTGCACCCACATAGAAACACAAAGTGAAACATACTGTTTGAGTACTAGTTATAGCATTAAATCACATTAAGGACAGAGATCCCACATGAGGAGCAAGTGCACAGTGGCTCCTGTTGTTGACCCAACAAATTGACACTCTAGTTTATGGCGCCAGTAACCACCCTAGGCTCTCGTCATGAGTTAAGGCCTTGATTTTCATACCATGCACTTTCACTATGGTGATGAGTTTGTTAATTTCATTCCCAGTGCAGTCCTCTTAGAGCTTTTTTTTTTTTTATTGTGGTGGAAAAAGTAAACCAGAGAAAGTTTTAGGACAGTGCATAGGGGAGATGGTCTCCATTTTGCAGGGATACTGTCTTTTGTGCTTAAGTTTTTTTTCTGACTATAAAAGAAATACCTACATCAACCCAGACTTCTAACTCTGGCTATGTGGTGGGTTGACCAGAGAGTCGGATCGATTTTCTTGCTCAAAAACCCTCTATGAATGCTGAGTAAAACAGAACTCACATATTTTCATATCTAAAAAACGTGAATTTCCACAGGCTACAAATAACTTGGGAGGTAGAAACTGGATGGGGCCGGCGCCGCGGCTCACTTGGCTAATCCGCTGGCACCTTGGGTTCTAGTCCCGGTCGGGGCACCGATCCTGTCCCGGTTGCCCCTCTTCCAGTCCAGCTCTCTGCTGTGGCCAGGGAGTGCAGTGGAGGATGGCCCACGTGCTTGGGCCCTGCACCCCATGGGAGACCAGGAGGAAGCACCTGGCTCTGGCTTCAGATCAGGGCAGTGCTCCAGCCGCAGTGCGCCGTCCACAGCAGCCATTTGGGGGGTGGACCAACGGAAAAGGAAGACCTTTCTCTCTGTCTCTCTCTCACTGTCTAACTCTGCCTGTCCAAAAAAAAAAAAAAAAAAAAAGAAAAAGAAAAAAAAGAAACCAGGTGGGAAGCATGAGCTGAAGCTCAGTCCTGAGGACATTTACCGAGAAGAGAAAGTGATATTTGTGAGCAGTTAACTACCATGTGGGGGACCGGAAACCAGGACTTGGGGGCTAGCACTGCGTGGTGCAGTGGGCTAAGCTGCTTGCCCGTAACACCAGCTTCACAGATCAGAGCACCTGTTTGAGTGCACGCTGCTCTGATTCTGAGCCAGCTCCCTGACAAGGCACCTGGGAAAGCAGCAGAAGACGACTCAGTGCTTGGACCCCTGCCACCCACATGGGAGACCAGGATGAAGCTCCTGGCTGTGGCCTGGCCTAGCCCTGGATGTTATGGCCACTTGGGAAATGAACCAGCAGATGGAAAATCTCTCTCTCCCTGTCTCCTCCTCTCTCTGTTATTCTGCCTTTCAAGTAAATGAATTTTTCCAAAGGGGGAAAAAAAAAAAAAAAACCCAAACCCAGGAGTCGGGTTTGTATAAATGGAAAGTCGAAACTGAGCCCATTGCCTAAAACCTGGACCTTCAAGGGGCTACACTCGCTGTAAAAAAGTGGATTAGGAAAACATCCAGTGGGTGGTCAAGAGACTCCTGGAGGTCTGGGCTGGGAAGGAATTTCCCTTCCCCAGGTCTGTACATGGAAGGTACAGAGGTGAAGGCCCCCTGGAGACGTGCGGCTTTATCCTGGGCTCTGTGGCATCACCACATTTGGAGATTAGCCACATGTGACCCCATCATCTAGAATTAGAGCTATGAAGAGCTGCATCTTCGTGGGCTTCAGAATCAAGGGCAAAAAACAGTGAATGGAGAACGAGATCCTCCGGGACGCCATCGTTTGGAGTCATGATGCCACAAACAAAGGGATCCACAAGATTAGGACAAGTAAGTTTAAAATGTGTCACCAACGTGGAATTGAGAACGTGATCAAAGGAATAGACTTATCCCAAATAATATAAATGTACCGGAAGTCAATCAAAAAGGACAGGAAGACTTGAAAATTGATGTCTACAAACAACAACCGGATCATTGCAAGTAAAAGTAAAATATGCACTTTGTAAGAAAATTGGAGGGGCTGGTGCTGTGGCATAGTGGGTAAAGCCAACACCTGCAGTGCCAGCATCCCATATAGATGCTGGTTCAACACCCAGTTGGTCTACTTCTGATCTAGCTCTCCGCTATGGCCTGGGAAAGCAGTAGAGGATGGCTCAAGGGCTTGGGCCCCTGCACCTACGTGGGAGACCCAGAGGAAGCTCCTGGCTCTGGCTTTGGATTGGCCCAGCTCTGGCTGCTGCGGCCATCTGGGGAGTGAACCAGTGGATGGAAGACCTCCCTCTCTCTGCCTCTCTGTAAGTCTCTGCCTTTCAAATAGATACATAAATCTAAAAAAAGAAAATTGGAAAGAATTATGGAGGCCTCACCAATTAACCACTGTTCTATCAATAAATCAATCTTTAAAAACAGAAAAGAACAATCACCAGTACGAGATGAGGGGGAAGAATGTGGATGAAGAGCAAAATGGTGCAGCTACCTTTTCCCTTGAGCAAGTGTTTCCCACTTTGGGCCATCCTCCACTGCACTCCCGGGCTACAGCAAAGACATGGAAGTGTGCCGTGGGAGGGCCAGCACCGTTTTGGAGCTGGATTTGGGCTTCCTTCCTGGCCCCATCACTTCACCACGGTGTGTTATTGGGCAAGCTCCATCGACTTCTCCGAACCTTGGCTTACTCTTTCGTGCGTTGGATCAGTCACGCCTGTCCTAGGAACCAGGCTTGGGCTGAAGCTCAGATTGTTTTGCAGCTTTTACGTCCCTGGTGAAATAAGCTACAGCTCCAGAGGGACAGGGAGTGGCCAATGGGAAAGAGCATCTTCTCACTCCCCGGAATTGCATGGGGAGAGATCATCCCACGCTCTCTCTTCAGGATGCTTCCTGTCTAAAGACGTAGCTTCCAGGGGGAGCCTTGGGTTCTGAATTGGCCAACCCAAATGAAGGCACTCACATAGACTCCAACTCCAGTCCCGCTGATCAGACCTGATGTCTTCTCCCCTTTAAATGAGCACGCCAAGCTAAGACCAGTGAGCACTGTGGCTCTTTGGGTCCAGGAAGGAAGAGTGGAAAAACGGTTTTTACTCACTCCATGGCGCCGATGCGATTAGTTACAGGTGATAAGGATAATTCACTTTTATTAAAAATCGGTTCTGACAGACCCAGGCAGGAAAATGCTTAGGGTTCTTATGGTCCATTTTCGGTGTGGGCCTGCTTTTCTTTTCTTTTGACAGGCAGAGTTAGACAGTGAGAGAGACAGACAGAGAGAAAGGTCTTCCTTCTGTTGGTTCACCCCTCAAATGGCCACTATGGCCAGTGAGCTGCACCGATCCGAAGCCAGGAGCCAGGTGCTTCCTCCTGGTCCCCATGCGGTGCAGGGCCCAAGCACTTTGGGCCATCCTCCACTGCACTCCCGGGCTACAGCAAAGAGCTAGACTGGAAGAGGAGCAACCGGGACAGAATCCGGCACCCCAACCGGGACTAGAACCCGGAGTGCCGGCGCTGCAGGTGGAGGATTAGCTAAGTGAGCCGTGGCACTGGCCCTGGCCTGCTTTTCAATATTGAAAAAATCCAAAGAGGATTTTCACAAAGAAATCAACTCAGGTTTGAGAACTCCTTTGAGGTGTCATGCCTCATACACGACACGAGCATGATTTGATCCCAGGTCTTTCTGGCTCAGCTCTGAATCAGTGTGCTGGCCTGTCTAGTCTCAAAAGGATCACAGTTTATGGCTCTTGTTACATGGAGCAGGACCCTGTAGCAAATATGTTTTCCATTGTTTTCTAAAAACCAATTACCTTCCAAGCTCTACATTATTTGCTTTTAAGCAATAGTGATTAATAATGTGTCTCATTGATCCCAAGACAAGCATTCCCCCCCACCCCATTTTAACATCTCTGAAATTGGATGCTTCTTACAAGTGATGGTGTATCATCATTTAATTGGCAGCATTTTTCTTTCTTAGTGGCATATAAAATAATGACGCATCTCACAATTGATAGCATCTTAGATTTGATGAAATGCAGTAATAATGATTTGGTTCATGGAAAGGCAGAGCCTTGCACAGAAAGAGATAACTGCAGAGGGCATAAGGCTGGGGTACCTGGAGGAGAACAGACCCTGTTTCCCACGCCTTTGCCTATTATTCTCATAAAGACCCTTGGCTGCTCTAGAATGAGCTCGTATCTCAGTTGTTTGGCTCTTCTCTGTCCAGTGAGCATTTGCCCCACACAACCAGAGTTTTCTTCATAAAGTCCCACCTGTAACAATTTTACTGCATCTCGTGTGAAGGCCACATTTCTTGGCGTGCACTTCAGGGTCCACGTGATGATGCCAAGCCTGCGCTGCCTCACCCTGCACTACCTCCCGAGGAGCGTGCACAGTCCAGAATTCTCTCTCACCCCTTCAGAGTCTGCTGAGGAGAAGGCTTTAGTTTGGCATGGGGACATCTTCAACCTCTTGCCATTCTACCTTCCTTTTGTGGCAAAGAGAGTGGGGGTTCAGACTGGTATATTTTTAAAATATTTATTTATTTATTTGAAAGTCAGAGTTACACACAGAGAGAGGCAGAGAGAGAGAGAGAGAGAGAGAGAGAGAGAGAAAGTCTTCCATCCGATGGTTCACTCCCCAATTTACCATAATAGCTGGAGCTGCACCAATCCAGAACCAGAAGCCAGGAGCTTCTTCCAGGTCTCCCGTGTGGGTGCAGAGGCTCAAGCACTTGGGCCATCCTCCACTGCTTTTGCAGGTGCATTAGCAGGGAGCTGGATCAGAAGTGGAGCAGCCAGGTCTCAAACTGGTGCCCATATGGGATGCTGGCGCTTCAGGCCGGGGCGTTAACCTGCTGCACCACAGTGCCGGCCCCCCAGACAACAGTATTCAGTTGGAATTTCATTTTATTTGCTTTCATTCATTTATCTTAATGGTTATCTTTTTTTTTTTTGAAGATTTATCCAGTTATTTGAAAGGCAGAGTCACAGAGAAGTAGAAGGAGCAAGAGAGGGAGAGAGAGGGAGAGGGAGAGGGAGAGGGAGAGAGAGAGAGAGGGAGGTAGGTCTTCCATCTGCTGGTTCAATTCCCAGTTGGCTGCAATGGCCAGAGCTGCGCTGATCTGAAGCCAGGAGCCAGGAGCTTCCTCTGGGTCTCCCACGCAGGTGCAGGGGCCCAAGGACTTGGGACATCTTTTACTGCTTTCCCAGGCCATAGCAGAGAGCTGGATCGGAAGTGAAGCAGCCAGGACTTGAACTGACACATGGGATGCCAGCACTGCAGGCGGTGGCTTTACCTGCTATGCCGCAGTGCCAGCCCCAGTGGTTATCTTGTACTTGGGGCAAGTGATACTGGGTTTCCACTTAGAGCAGTGCCATAACATTTCCTTTTGAAAAAGCCACTTATTTCAGTGAAAATAGAGTCAGTTATAAAAGAGTATGAAGCAAATGTTAGTACAGATGATGTGTGGATATGGTGAAATTGTGAATGTGGTACTCACAGGGCAGAAAGGGGACAGTGGGGACCTGTTCCAAGCACTTGCAATTCCCTGGGGGTTTCCCATGCTGCTCCTTAATTGTATGTGCTCTTTTCTCTACTCACTAATAATGGAACCTCCTCCAAGAAGTTGTCTATGATCCCTCTAAAAGGAATTCTTCATGCATACCCATGGAACATTGCCTGGAACATGAGTTAGCCCTTTGTTATTCTCATTTGTTATAGTTAGATAGTCACATGTCCATATCTACTGTAGCTGGGAGCCTATAAGGAAGGGATAATTTCTCAATGCATCTCCTTAGCTTCTTCAGGCCCAGTCGTGCAGCTTTAGAAATGAATGAATGAATGAATGGCGTTCATATCAGCAATTATTTTATGCAATTTCTCCTCCTGCTGATGATGCTCGGCCTATTTTCTGACTGCTCTTTCTCTGGGCTTCCATTTAAACTTCAGCATAAGTAGTAGGTACTGAGGCAATTGAAGACCTTCAATGTTCTCTAGTGTAACTAAGAATCAACTGAGACCATTCACAAGGAATTAACCCTAGGGTGATGCCATAGGAAGGACAGGAGGCTGTGTGTTTGTGTGCTGGTGGAGTGGGAAATCCGTTGGGTTTCGAGCTGTACCTTCTGGTTTATTTTGCTGCATTTGAAGCCCAAAAGACAAAATTCAGTGACCAAAGATAATGGTAATCTAAGCAGAAAGAAGGGGAGATAAATAAAATACTTGCAGTTTTTATACTTGAGCAGTCTTGTTATCCTTTTCCGAGTCTTAGATAAGGAGCTTTGCTCAGGCCGCACGCGCAGAGGCAATGGGAAAGTGTGCAGCGTTACAAAGATAGATGCTGTTTTTGGGGAGAAGTCGGTGGCTGCTAGCCATGTTGTCTTCTGGAAGGAGAAAGCAGAAAAAAGTCTCGCACCACCACACCATCAATTAAGTTGGATTAATGGTGTTTAAGTAGCTCCTAATAAAGCCCGCTGCTTGCTAATCTTATCTCTGTGAAGGAGGGTTGGTGTCAGAGTGCACCCGTGGAAGGGAAGGTGATAAAAGACAGGAGGCAGCTTCATGGGAACACACCTGTTATCTTCTTATGAGCCTTTCAAAGCGTATCTGGCTGCTTTCTATCCAAAATAGTTCTGCCCAGCTCATAGTATATTCTGAAAAAAGATGATGAGGAGTGAGTTGAATGAGGGCTACTCGTGGTTAGCCATCTGGTATTTCTGCTCTTTTTGAGGGTTCAATTGCACTGAGGGACAATCAACATGATAGTTTAATTGTTCTCCAAGGAATGATCTAGTACAATCAAGACTGGAACATGTTGGTCTGTGGACTGTGATTCTTTTTTTTTTTTTTTAACTTTCACTTAGTTGTCAGTCAATCATTTACAAAAGAGAGTTGGGTTGTAATGACTGACAACAATTGGGACACTTCTAACTATCTTTCCCACATAGATTGTTCTGTGTGCTTTAGTTGGCAGATCCAGGGACAAAGGGAATGACCATACAAGTCTTAGCACAGGTGTCTAGAGCCTGCCTAGTATGCTGGCCAACCAAACTGGAACAATAATTAAATTGATCAATTTTACATTAAAAACTAATTTCTGTTTGTGCCTTCCATATCTTTTGTCAGGGCACAACCCTATGGCCACCTGATGTTTAAAAGAATGTAAATTGAATCTGTTTGAGAGCCCATTGAAAGCAATTTACTGTACACATGTTAAATATATGGGACAGTTGGTCTTGCTACAGCAATACAATTATTCTGGAAAAGAATTTTCAATGATGAAAATGAAAAAAAGTTAAAATAGTCATAATTTACTGCTCCAGAGTGCTGGGCAGTTGTTTTCTGTCTCGATCTGTATTCTAATAAGTCTTTTAAATGAAGAGATTTATGAGATTATTTTAATTTTGATGTCTTTTTAATGCTTCATGCATTTTAAATACAACCTTTTAATAGTTTTTGAGATTGAAGAATTTAATTTTGTTTTATACTGCAGAAATAAATGTATTCTCAGGAGACCACAGCATTATTGCAGTTCTTGCTTTCTTTTTAAAATCAGCATATCCACTGCATACGACTCAATTGCCAAGCAGGACCAATGGAGTTAGATTTCAACCAAGTCTTACTAAGTTGAGAAGGCAGTAAGTCAGAAGGAAGTATACATCACTGCATTATGACATAACTGGTGCCACACGGTGTTGTGGGTTTATATATTTTTAGCCCAATGGGGAAAGTGATTTGGATGCAGGTGATTTGATTTTGTTTGGGTAACAAGAGATGCTATGATGGTTGAATATACTGTCTGAGGTACTGCAAAGAAGTTTGTGTAAAGAGTGCATTATTTTCCAATTACATATTCCATGAACTTTTCCGAGTTGCATGTAACACAGGGCTTGTGACTGAGATATGGCCAAGTCAAACTCAAATTTGTGTATATGTAATTATAAATTGATTTCAAAATACTTTATCATGGACAATATTCATGCAGAAACATACTTTAGAGAAGACATCCTTGTCTGACACCTTCAGATTTTTTTTGAGAACTTACAATAATATTTTACCTTTACATTCTGTTTCTGTGCAGGGAAAACCATAAAGCTAAGGAGACTTAAAATTTTTTTATTTATAAAAGGTAAAATAATTTCATATATGCATATTTAGGAGCATAATGATGCTTCCCACCCTACTTTCCCTCTTACAACCCTCCCATCTCCTTCCTTTCTTATTTTTTCTTGTAATTTTTACAATAGAATATTTTATAATCACAAGATTAACCCTCCACTAAATAAAGAATTCAGTAAATAGTATTAAAAAAAAACCCACTCTTCCTCAAGAGTACAAAGGCTGTAAACAACAATCAAATCTCAAAATGTCAATTTTGCTCATGTGCATTGCATTTTTATACTCTGTATATTATTACAAATCAAGGAATGCAGATGATATTTGCCTTTTTGGGACTGGCTTAATTCACTATGCATAATAGTTTCCATTTGCATCCATTTTGTTGCAAAGGACAGAATTTCATTTTTTCTATTTGCAGCTGAATAGTATTCCATAAGCGGGATACACAGCAGACTCATAGAATGACAGATGTCCTAAACAGCACTCAGGCCTAAGAATCAGCCCTTAAGGCATTCAGATCTGGCTAAAAAGCCCATGAGAGTATTTTAGGCATGCAAAACACTGTGGGAAAAAAAATGACCTAAATGAAAGATCTCTGTGAGTGAGATCCTAGCAGAAGGAATGGGCCATCAAAGAAGGAGGTACTTTTCTCTGAAGGGAGGATCTTGTAGGATCTCTGTCCTTAATGTGTTGTACTATGTGAATTAACAGTATAACTAGTACTCAAACAGTACTTTATACTCTGTATTTCTGTGTGGGTACAAACTGTTGAAATCTTTACTTAGTATATACTAAATTGATCTTCTGTATATAAAGATAATTGAAAATGAATCTTGATGAAGAATGGGATGGGAGAGGGAGTGGGAGATGGGATGGTTGTGGGTAGGAGGGTGGTTATGGGAGAAAAAAGCCACTATAATCCAAAAGTACTTTGGAGATTTATATTTATTAAATAAAAGAAAAAATAGTATTCCATAGTACTTACATACCACATCTTCTTTATTCAGTCATCAGTTGATGGACATCTGGCTTGATTCCACATCTTAGCTATTGTGAATTAAGCTGTATTAAACATGGGAGTACAGATAACTCTTTTATAAGCTGATTTCATTTGGGTAAATTCTCAAGAGTGGGATGGCTGGGCCATATCATGGATCTATTTTCAGATTTCTGAGGAGTCTCAATACTGTTTTCTATATTCCTTGTAGTATACATTCTCACCAGCAGTGTATTAAGATACTTTTCCCCCAACATCCTCACAAGCACTTATTATTTTTTGATTTTTGGATGATAGCCATTCTAACTAGGGTGAGGTGGAATCTCATTGTGGTTTTTATTTGCATTTCTATGATGGCTAGTGATCCTAAGCATTTTTTCATGTGTCTGTCAGCCATTTGACTTTCATTCTTTGAAAAATACCTGTTTTATGTTGTTTACCCATTTATTAACTGAATTGTTTGTTTTGTTATTCAGTTTCTTGAGCTCTTTATAGATGCTGGATATTATTTATCAGTTGCATAGTTTGCAAATGTTTTCTCCCATTCTGTTGCCTTTTCACTTTGTTGAGTGTTTCCTTTGCAGTGCAGAAGCTTCTTAGCTTGATGTAATCCTGTTAGTCTATTTTTGCTTTGATTGCTTGTGCTTCTTTGGTCTTTTCCAAGAAGTCTTTGCCTTTGCCTACGTTTTGCAATTTCCCTGTTGTTTTTCTCTAGTAATTTGATGGTATCAAATCATAGATTTAGATCCTTGATCCATTTCGAGCTGATTTTTTGTATAAGGTGTAAGGGTCGTGTTTCATACTTCTGCAGGCATGGATCCAATTTTCCCAGCATCATTTGTTGTTGAAGAGCCTGTCCTTTCTCTAAAGATTGATTTTAGCTCATCTGTCAAGGATTAGTTGGTTGTAGATGTTTGGATTAATTTCCAGGGTTGTTTCATTGGCCTATATGTCTATTTCTGTGCCAGTACAAAGATGTTTTGATTATAACTGCCCTATAGTCATGAAATCCAGTATTGTGATGCCTCCAGCTTTGTTTTTGTTGCTTAAAACTGCTATATCAGGAGAATTCTATAGTCAAAAGACTTGAAGTACTCAATACTATATAAGGAATTATCCATAATTGAAAACTTTTCCCTGTCATTTTAAGGCAAAATTAAGTACATTCCTAAATAGCTTTGGGCATTTTTACATGTGTTAATTGAAGGTATCAGGGGATGATGATACTAGATCTCTGTATTATGTCAGGGAGATTTGAAATACAGATAGTTCTTGAATCTATATACAGCATGTTGAGCATCCCTAATCCAAAAATCCCAGATCCAGAATGTTCCAAAATATTAAACATTTTGAGTGTTGACATGATGTTATGAGAAGATTCCACACCTGACCTCATGTGACAAGTAGCAGTCAAAACACAGGTGCACAACACATAGCACACAGCATTATGAAAATATCCTACAAAGTTTCCTTCAGACTATATGTATAAGGTATATATGAAACATAAATGAATTTTATGTTTAGACTTGGGTCTTATCCCCAAGATAGCTCAGTATGTATATGCAAATATTCCAAAATTTGACAAAATTTGAGAACTGAAACTCATCTGTTCCCAAGCATTTTGAATAAGGGATACTCAACCTGCATTTTAAATTGAGAGATAAAAATCTAAAGGCTACTAAAAATGCTATTTTAAATAATATTTAACAACACAGGAAATACTCCTGATATAATGCTAAATGAAACACAAGTAGGACAAAATAGCATATGTGGTATCCCAAAGATGATAGGGAATTTTTATTGGTGATTAAAAAAATAGTTGTGAACTACCAGAAGTGACATAATATGTTAAGGTCATGTAAATAACTGTACCTGTATATGTACAGTTCATGTATACACATACTAGTATAATATGAAGTGTTTATTTTGTAGTTATGTAATTTAGAGTGATTTTTCACATTTCTTCATAATTTTCCAAAATAAAAATGCTTTTATATAGTAGGAAAAACTACTAAAATTATATTTTTTAGAATAATGCATAAGATGGACCAGAATTTATCACATACATCGCTGAAAATCCTACCTTTTTATTGTAAGCATCATTGTTTTTCTATAATAGCAATCTTCTCTTAACCTGTATTGAGGAAGAAAGAAATACCAGCTTCTTGTCTTGGGACTCTGGTCTCATTTCAAAGCTGGAAACATTAATTTGCCCATGGAATAATCTTATTCCAGGAAAACATTGCCAATATGGCTGCTTAACCATAGTTTTCATGGTTATTTTGCAACCCTCTTTTAGTCATTTTCTCCGAAAAATTCTTAAGTTGCTTAGAATTCATGCCCTGATTAATGGTTGCACTATACCATTAGAAGTTTTACTATACCATTAGAAACTCTGCTTCCTTCTGTGTTACTTTGTCAACAAAAAGGTAGGTCATAGCTCTCAACCAGTTTGTTCCCAAAGGACCATATTATGAAGATTGGGATTCCTTAGACTTTTTCCTCTATTTTGTAGTTTTAGAACAAAATCTCCCTTATCTTTTAACATCTCTATTTGTGGGAAATCCTGTTAATCCAACAGTTATCCTGGACCTCAGTTTCTTGAGCTGCCTAATGGGTCTAATACCTGTCTTAAGTGTTATAGTATAATTGAAAGAGCTAATGCATACAAATGATGGTTTGCACGTGAAAGGTGTAATAGTAGTACCATTATCCTTATATGTGTTGTCATTATTATTTTTCAATGATTTATTTTATTTATTTGAAAGGTAAAGTTAGGGAGAGTGAGATGGAGGGAGAGAAAGAGAAAGGGAGAGGGAGGGAGAGGGAGAGAGAGGGAGAGGGAGGGAGAGGGAGAGGGAGAGAGAGATGGAGAGGGAGAGGGAGGGAGAGGGAGAGGGAAAGAGAGAGAGCAAGAGGGAGAGAGAGGGAGGGAGAGAGGGAGAGAGAGGGAGAAGGAAAGAGAGAGAGAGCAAGAGGGAGAGAGAGAGCAAGAAGGAGAGAGAGGGAGGGAGAGGGAGAGAGAGGGAGGGAGAGGGAGAGAGAGAGGGAGAGGGAGAGAGTGGGAGAGGGAGAGAGAGGGTGAAGGAGAGAGAGGGAGAGAGAGAGGTTGAGAGGGAGGGAGAGGGCGAGAGGGAGAGAGAGGGAGAGAGAGAGGTTGAGAGGGAGGGAGAAGGAGAGAGAGAGGGAGAGGGAGAGAGTGGGAGAGGGAGAGAGAGGGTGAAGGAGAGAGGGAGAGAGAGAGGTTGAGAGGGAGGGAGAGGGAGAGAGGTTGAGAGGGAGGGAGAGGGAGAGGGAGAGAGAGAGTTTGAGAGGGAGGGAGAGGGAGAGGGAGGGAGAGGGGGAAGAGAGAGGGAGAGGTAGGGAGAGGGAGAGGGAGGGAGAGGGAGGGAGAGAGAGGGAGAGGGAGAGAGTGGGAGAGGGAGAGAGAGGGTGAAGGAGGGAGGGAGAGGGAGAGGTTGAGAGGGAGGGAGAGGGAGAGAGAGAGTTTGAGAGGGAGGGAGAGGGAGAGGGAGGGAGAGGGGGGAAGAGAGAGGGAGAGGTAGGGAGAGGGAGAGGGAGGGAGAGGGAGAGGTTGAGAGGGAGGGAGAGGGAGAGGGAGGAAGAGAGAGGGAGAGGGAGGGAGAGGGAGAGGGAGGGAGAGGGAGGAAGGGAGAGGGAGAGGAAGGGAGAGGGAGATAGAGGGAGAGAGAGAGATCTTCTATTCTCTGATTCATTCCCCAAATGCCCTCATGGCTGGGGCTGGACCATACTGAAGCCAGGAGCTGAGAATTCTGGGTCTCCCCCATGGATGCTGGGCTAACCTGTGCTGCTTTCCTGGGTGCATTAGTAGAATGCTGGATTGGAAGTGGAGCAGCCGGGTCTCAAACCAGCACCCATATGGGATTCTGGCATCACAAGCAGAGGCTTTACCTGCTATTCCACTACTCTGGCCTCCATGTTTTCATTATTAACAGTAATAAAGGCTGGCTCCCTTTAGCCCAGAGCTCTGGTTCTTCTCGCAGTATTGAGTAATAATAATGGCAAACATTAGCTGTGTGCCTATTATGTTCCCGGAGTATCTCTCAGGAGTCTGCACTCATTAATCTCACTTAATATTTACAAGACCTCATGAGACACATGCTGTCATCCTCATTTTGCAAATAAAGAAGCAGAAGCACAGAGCATTTCTGCAACTCATTGAGGATTTCAAAGCTAAAGGTGGTGGAGCTTGGATTTCAGCCCCTCTGACCCCAGAGCCCCGCTTCTCACTGTCATATTCCTTTGAAACATTTGGCAGAGTGAGTGGGTGTGATGTGAGGCATTATTATAAGTGATACAAAGTTCAGTTCTAATGGAAATGTTGGGAAATAGTTTTTGTTAACCTAAATCATGTAACACTGAAGCAAGGCCCGTTGGCAACAGATGGATCCAGCTCTACCTTCAGGTTGTTAGTTGAGCACATTCAAAAGCTTTCCTGGAGGTATTATTTAAAAAATAAAATTATTTGTAAAAAACATTAGCTAAAAATCAAGAAAGTTGAAACCTTAGCATTGCACTTCAGTTTATGCTAGAACTGCTTGCTATGTTTTTTTTTTTTCTTTGTTTTCAGGAAAACTGGGGAAAAAGCATTTTTTTTTTAATATTTACAGACACTGTGTAGATAACAGGGTACTTGTTGGTATCATTTCAGTGAGTCATCCTTGCAATTGGATAATTCTGTTTGACCTCATATCTGTTCTAAACAGGGCTTCAGAGTCTACAAATGACTCACAGTCTACAAATAGTCTACAAACACGTTCAGATACAGTTCTAAATTCTTTTTTCTTAGGATTGCGTTCTTTCCATTGGTTTTGATCATCATTCTCTCACCCCCTACCATACCTTTCTCTTTCCCTCCCTTCCTTCCTTTTAAATTCTGTATTTTCTTATGAGAACATCAAAGAAAACTTTTAAAAAAGAATGTTTATTCCTACAGTACAGCTTTTTCTTTTACAGTTATGTTGCCTTTAAAAAATTGTTTGACTTGCATGTATAATTTATAATTATATGATTGTTGTCAAAGTGAACAAAATTATATTTGGATTTGTTTTACCCATTTAATGACTGTATTTCCAATCAGTTGATACCCATAATTTAAGGATTGCTTTCTTAGGTTGTTTCCCAGTTTTTGTTCTTCTGGATGAGATCCTGATGAACATATTTGTGCATATAGCATTTTTCTCTTATTATAGCATAGATTCCTAAGAATGGAGTTATTCAGTTAGAAATAATAAATCCTCCTTCAGTACATGTAATGAAATTGGTAGTTTTAGGTGAATTGAAAGGAGGAATAATGTAGACCTCGACCCTAATAGAGTCTAAACTTCCTAGCGTTAAATTAAATGGACTAATGAGAAACATAACAAAAATGAAGCTTCTTAAATTTCTATGTAGAGTTCTTCAACTAGTTTATAATACACAAATGGATTTTATCTAATCAACTGCAAGTCTACTTAATGTTGAAAGAGTTATTAAGTTAATTTAAAGTATCTTGGATATTTGGTAGATGATTCTGTCAAAAATTAATTCACTCCTGCTTCCAAATTATTGATAGCTATCAATTGTACTCTTTATATTAGCTAACTCTTTCAATTACCTGAATTACTTAAAACTTTAAATGGAGACTTTGGAAATGGGATCTCAGAATTTTTTTTTTTCACTTACAGATGACTTTGTTAATGTCAACTTTAGCTAGATAATGCTGATGTTTTAAGAGTAAACATTAGAAGGATTGGATTAAGATGGTGGAATAGGGAAGGAGCTGCTTCTAGTCTAGGAGAAGATAGTTTTACTGCTCTAGTCTAGGAGAAGATAGTTTTAAAAAAGTGGAAAGAGTGCAGTCTCAAGGAAGTGTTAGAGAGAAAACTCTGTGAAAAATAGAGGAACACAGTGGACCTATGGGGAAGGTGTGGATGCACACAACTCAAGACCCCCAAAGCCAAGAGCCTTTGAACCAGCGTTGGAGAGTGAGGTGAGACCAGACTGCAGCAGCCAAGCCACTGGTGAAAAAGCTGCAGGAAGAGCCTAAAGGGAATATGGCTTGGAGCCGCGTGGGGGATAGTATACCTGCCAAACTGAAGGTGAAATAATAAGGGGGGACATGTTTTCTCTCTCTCTGATCACCCTGCAATGGTGTCCTGCAATAAGCTGATAGAGAGCAGGCACCATTTTGGACATACATAACAGCTATGCCAGCTTCTGTCCGAGCCAAGCAACAAGCCAAGAGGAGACTCCTGAGTCTAGTGAGGAGAACATACAGTGGTCTGGGTTCTTTTGTCTAGGGGAGGCTTGTGTGCTGGGATGGTGAAAACACAGGCTGTGTGGGAGGACTCAGGGTGTGGCTGGGATTTTGGGCAGTCACTGTGTGAGGCTCCAGGCACTCAGGGATACCTGGTTACCTGATGAGGTACATTGCTGGGAAATCTGAGCTTACACTGAGGATGCATAGATCCTTTGCGTGGTCCTTGTGACAGAGAGGAAGAGTAACATACCCACTGGGGCGAGTGCTCAGGCACTGATCTTCTTTGAGGGGAGGAGCTCAGCTGAATTTACGCCAACAGAAAAAAACAAACCTCTCCTCTTATAGAACAAAAGATTAACCACACCAAACCTGGGTGTTTAACCTCAGTCATGCCCTTCACCATGGAGAACTGAACAGAGCTCCCTGGCCATACCCACTACATGCCTCTAGGAATTCACTGAAAGCAGATACTCTACTAATCTGCAGAGGCATAGGTCAAAGATGAAAGCTACCACAGCGAAAAAAACAAAGAAGAAACCAAGGAGTATCTCCATAAATGCTGAATAACAAATGCACCAATTCAAGAAATAAGAATAAGGAAGACAACATGATGCCCCCAAAGAATACAGCATTTCAATACTAGATTGGGAAGATGATAAGATTGAAGAAATACCAGAAATGGAATTTAAACATTGATCATAGGATTACTTAGAAGTAATCAGAAGAAAATCCACAAACAAATGAAATCCATAAATGATATAAAAGAAAATTTCTCCCATGAAATTGAGATCTTAAAGAGAAATCAAAATGAAATCTTGGAAATGAAGAATTGAATAGGACAAATAAAAAATGCAATGGAAAGCCTTAACAACAAGAAGAAATTAAAAAACTAAAAAACATTGTTGGTAATCTACAGAGTACTATCAAATAACCCAACATACTGGTTCTAGGAGTTCCTGAAAGTGTGGAAAGAGAAAAGAGATTGGAAGGCCTTTTTAGTGAAATAATAACAGAAAATTTCCCTAATTTGGAGAAAGAAAGGGACATCCAAGTACAGAAAGCACGTAGAACTCCTAACAGACATGACCAGAAAAGTTCTTCACCATGACACATGCTAATCAAATTCTTCACAGTAAAACATAAAGATAAGATTATAAATGGTGTACGAGAGAAATGCCAGATTACTTTCAGAGGATGTCCAATTAGACTTACAGCAGACTGCTCATCAGAAACACTACAGGCTAGGAGAGAATGGCAAGATAGATTCCAAGTCTTAAGAGAAAAGAACTGTCAGTCCAGAATACCATACCCTGCAAAGCTCTCATTTATGAATGAAGGTGAAATAAAGCCCTTCCATAACAAACAGAAATTCAAAGAATTTGTCACCACCCATCCATTCCTGCTAAAGATGCTTAAGGATGTGCTGCACACAGAAACACAGAAACAGGGTCATCACTGCAAAAGAAGGTAAAGGAAGGAAATCTCCCAGTAAAAGTACAAAGGAAATCCAAAGTAAAAAATAGGAATATTTATGGAAAAATGGCAGTGCGAAGTTGTTACCTATCAATAGTCACCTTGAATGTAAATGGCCTTAACTCTCCAGTTTTGGCATAGTGGGTGAAGCTGCCACCTGCAGTGCCAGCATCCCATATGGGTGCTGGTTCTAGTCCTATCTGCCCCACTTCCGATCCAGCTCTCTGCTATAGATTGGTAAAGCAGTGGAAGATGGCCCAATTTCTTGGGCCTCTGCACCCACTTGGAAGACCTGGAAGAAGCCCTTGGCCCTAGCCTCAGATCAGCATAGCTTCAGCCATTGAGGGCAATTGAGGAGTGAACCAGCAGAAGGAAGATCTCTCTCTCTATACCTCTCCTTCTCTCTGTGTGTAACTATGAATTTCAAATAAATAAATAAATCTTAAAAAAATGAAATTGGAAAGGCAGCAAGTAAATGAGCTATCAATGAATCTCAATATTCTAGAAAAACAACAGCAAACCAAACCCAAAACTTAGGAGAATGGAAATAATTTAACTTAGAGAAGAAACAACAAAAAAAAAATCAAAAAAATAAAAAATACAAAAGATCAGCAAAATGAAAAGCTGATCTTTAAAAAAAAATAAACAAAATTGACATACCACTGGCCAAATAAAAAAAGAAAAGACCCAAATAAATAAAATTAGAGATGAAAACAGAAATTTAACAACAGATACCACAGAAATAAGAAGAATCATCAGAAATTACTACAAAGAGCTGTATGCCAACAGTCTGGGAAGCCTAAAAGAAATGGATAGATTCCTGGACACATACAACCTACCTAAATTGATGCATGAAGACACAGAAGACCTAAAGAAACTCATAACCAAGATGGAAATTGAATCAGGAATAAAGACCCTCCCAACAAAGAAAAGCCAGGTCCAGATGGCTTCACTGCAGATTTCTACCATACATTTAAAGAAGAACTAACTCCACTTCTTCTCAAGTTTTTAAAAACAATTGAAAGGGAGAGAATCCTCCCAAAATCTTTCTATGAAGCCAGAATCACCCTAATTCCTGAACCCAACAGAGGAAGAGAACTACAGACCAATTTCCCTGATGAACACAGATGCAAAAATCCTCAACAAAATTCCAGCCAATCAAATCTAACAACACATAAGAAGGATCATTCACCTGGACCAAGAGTGATTTATCCCTGGTATACAGGGATGGTTCAACATTCATAAACCAATCAATGTAATACATCATATTGACACACTGAAGAACAAAAACCATATGATTATCTCAGCCAGAGTCCTATTGAATAGAGAAAAGTGAAGCATTCCCACTGAGACAAGGATGCCCACTCTCACCATTTCTAGTCAGTACTGTCCTGGAAGTTTTAGCCAGGTCCATTAATCAAGAAAAAGATATCAAAGGGATACAAATTGTGAAAGAGGAAGTAAAACTATCCCTTTTTGCAGGTGACATGATTCTATATATAGAGGATCCAAAAGACTCCACCAGGAGACTAGTGGAACTCATAGAAGAATTTGGTAAAGTAGCAGGATATAAAATCAATACACAAAAATCAGCAGCCTTTGTATACACAGACAATGCCACAGCTGAGAAAGAACTTCTAAGATCAAACCCATTCACCATAGTTACAAAAAACCAAATACCTTGGAATAAATTTAATCAAGGATGTGAAATATCTCTATGATAAGAATTATAAAACATTAAAGAAAGAAACAGAAGATACAAAGAAATGGAAAAATATTCCATGTTCATGGATTTGAAGAAGAAATATTATCAATATGTCCATTTTTCCAAAAGCAATTTAGAGATTCAATGCAATACCAATCAAAATACCAAAGACATTCTTCTCAGATCTGGAAAAAAATGATGTTAAAATTCATATGGAAACCCAGGAGATTTTGAATAGCTAGAACAATCTTACACAACAAAAGCAAAGCTAGAGGCATCACAATATCAGATTTCAAGGCATACTACAGGGCAGTCATAATCAAAACAGCCTGGTATGGTACAAAAACAGATGGATAGACCAATGGAATGGGATAGAGACACCAGAAATCAATCCAAGCATCTACAAACAACTTATAATTGACCAAGGAGCTAAGACAAATCCCTGGAGCAAGGACAGTTTCTTCAACAAATGGTGCTGGGAAAACTGGAGTTCCACATGCAGAAGTTTGAAGCAAGACCTCTACCTTACATCTTATACAAAAATCCATTAAAGAGCTTCTTCTATGACCTGATATGGTCAAATTATTAGAGAACACTGGGGAAACCCTGCAAGACATTGGCATAGGCAAAGATTTCTTGCAGGAGACCTCAGAGTCACAGGCAAAGTCAAAATTAACAAATGAGATCACATCAAATTGAGAAGCTTCTATACTGCAAAAGAAACACTCAGGAAAGTGAAGGGGCAACCAATAGAATAGGAGAAATTGTTTGCAAGCTATGCAACTGATAAAGGATTAATAACCAGAATCTATAAAGAGCTCAAGAAACTACACAACAAAACAAACAACCCAGTTAGGAAATGGGCAAAGGACTTAGACAGTTTTCAAAAGAGGAAATCCAAATTACTAACAGTCACTTGAGAAAATGTTTGGGATCACTAGCCATCAGGGAAATGCAAATCAAAACCATAATGCGATTTTACCTCACCCCAGTTAGAATGGCTTTCATACAGAAATCAATAAACATCAAATGCTGGTGAGGATGTGAGGAAAAAAGTACCCTAACCCACTGTTGTTAGGAATGTAAACTGGTAAAGCAACTGTGGAAGACAGTATGGAGATATCTCAGAAATCTGAATATAGACCTACAATATGACCCAGCCATCCAACTCCTGGGAATTTACCCAAGAGAAATTAAGTTAGCAAATAAAAGAGCTATCTGCACTCTCATGTTTATTGAAGCTCAATTCACAATAGCTAAGACATGGAATCAACCTAAATGTCCATCAACCAAAGTCTGAATAAAGAAACTATGGGATATGTACACTATGGAATACTACACAGTGGTTATAAAAATGAAATTCAGTCATTTGCAACAAAATGGCTGAATCTGGAAAACATGCTTAGTGAAATAAGCCAGTCCCAAAGGATAAATACCATGTGTTCTCCCAGATCTGTGTAACTAATACAGCACCTAAAAGAAAAAATGTAGAAGTGAAATTGACACTTTGAGAAGCAATGACTTGAACAGCCCACGTCTTGACTATTGAAGAACAGTTTTTTTTCTTCATACTAATTTTTGAACACTTTATTTAACATAGAGTTAATCATAGGTGTATAAAGTCAATTGAAATTGATCTCAGTAAAAAATAGAGTGGAAATAAGAGAGGGAGGAGGAAGTTTGTAATTATAAAGCTGTAAAGTTCTGCATACATTCCTATGGACTTACTGCTAAGGGTACAGTTTAAAAACTTGCCATAGGGCCCTAAATCCCATTAAGCTGGGTGGTAAAAATACAATCTTAAGTGTTAAAATTATCATATAGATATGATTAAGTGTTAAAGGGATCATATAAATAAGATCAAATGTCTGGCAACAAAAATAGAATTAAAAAGGAGAGAATGTTCCAACATAGGAAGCAGTCCATACAGCAGACTCATAGAATGACAATTGCTTTAAATAGCACTCTGACCTCAGAATTAGCCCTTAAGGCATTCTGGCCTTGCTGAAAAGCCCATGAGAGCATTTCAGGCATGGAACGCCAAGACACTGTGGCACAAAAATGTCAAAATGCTTCCATAGCCTTGGCAGCTCATGTCAAGAGCCTCAGGTGATCACTGACGTCATACATAAGAATGCTAATTGTTAAATTAACAACAGGAGTCACTGTGCACTTCTCATGCAGGACCTTTTTCCTTAAAAGTTGTATTATGGGAATTAACTGGAAAACTTATTCTCAGTTTTTTTAAATATATATGTGTGTGTGTGAATTATTGAAATCTTTACTTAGTACAGAGTTGGTCTTCTGTGTATAAAGATAATTGAAAATGAATCTTAGTGGAGAATGGGACTGGGAATGGGAGAGGGAGGAGGAGGTGGGGTGGGAGCAGAGGTGGGAGGGTGGGTATGGTGGGAAAAATAACCATATTCCTAAAGTTATGAAAATTGTATTCCTTAAGTAAAAGGTTTCTTTGGGAAAAAAAGCAAATATTAGGACATATGTTTTCATATCTTTGTTATGTGGCTCTAAGACTATGCTTTTAATTAGGTAAGAAATGATGATATCATTCCTTGGCAATCATCATGACAGTTGCTGCTTATCACCCATTAGTGAAGAATCAGTGGCTTTCTTGGCTAGTCCTGTGTTCCCTTCTAATGCTGGTATTTTCTTTCTTAGTGCATAGTTGAGTTTGTGGTAGGAGTTGTTACGGTGGTGATCTCCTGAAATCAGAATTATTCTTTGACTTCTAAGCATCTCTCCCATGTCCCCACTCAAAGCGCTCTCTCATTGTTCGATGAGGATTTTTATTATCAAGCCTAAAATGATGCATCCGGCCCTTATCTTCCTTGGCCTCTGCTGCACTTCACAATGTTGATGACTCCTTTCTTGACAATCTCTGCTGCTCAGTTCGTGTGACTTTGCTCTCTCTGATGAGTCCATCTTGGTTGCCTTTATGAGCTTGGCATGTCTGTCCTGAGTTGTGCATGGGTCCCAGATTCCTGGGTTCCCTACCGTGCCATCTTCTATGGCAAGGCTGTGCCTTTCTGTTGGTTTTTAACTCATGGCTCTGTGTTGAGTGTTCTCAAGTCTGCCCCTCTACCTCTCACTGATGGTTTGTGTACTAATCCATGCAGCGCCTTCTGTATTCCTACCCAGATAGCCAGAGTCATCTTTAATTCTACACATGCCCAATCAAATTCTCTGGCATTTTGCCCAGACCCATTTCATTTAGGTAATGGTATTGCTGTCTACTCGGTTACCCAATCTGGAGACCTGGGAATTACGTTAGTCACTTTCTTGTTTACTCCTACCTAGCTGGCCACTGAGACAAGCCAATTCTGTCTCTCAGCTGTCTCAGGAAAGAGCCCTTTCCTTTGTGGTCCTCTGTTCCTGCCTGTGATAAACCTGAGGGAATCTCCTAACTCACATACCCCTGATTCCGGTTTGACCTCCCTCCAACTTTCTGCTTGTTGCAGTGGCAATGAACTCACTCACTCATCTAAGCCTATTATTTTCTTGATGTAGCTTCTCCCTGTGCCTCCTTTCCCTGGAGGCTCTACACATCATCCAAGGCTGAAGCTGGACTTCTCCTGCAGTGATCAGAGCCTTCAGTGGTTCTCCCGTGTGCCATTTATATTAAGCAGTCTGCTGCCCTGGCCTGATTCCTTGCACAATGAAGCTCTTAATTTTCTTGTTTCTACATGCCTCATACTTCTGTGTCTTTGCATATGTTATTCCTCTGTCTAGACTGCTGTCTCAGTTGCTATTGGATACTCGCCTACCATGCAAGACCCAATTCAGGATTCAGCTCTTTTTCCTCTGAACTTTTCCCTTGAATAACACCTAGGTCATCTATGCTGTCTACCCTCAAAGAGATTCTCACACCAATTGGGTTTTCAAAGAATTTTAAAATAAATTTGTTAATTTTATTTGAAAGGGAGAGAGGCGGGGAGGAAAGGATGAAGAGAGGGAGGGGCAGGGAGAGGAAGCGGGAGAGGGAATGGGAGAGCAAGAACAAGAAATCTTCTATCTGATGGGTCACTTCCCAAATGTCTTCAACAGCTAAGAGCCAGAACTCCATCCCAGTCTGCCCCATGTGTGACAGGGACCCAATCCTTGAGCCACCATCTGCTGCCTCCCCGTGTGCACAAGAGCAGGAAGCTGGACTTGGAAGCAGAGCAGGGACTTAAATGAGATACTCTGACATGGGACGTAGGCATCCCAAGTGGCTTCTTAACCCTGTGCCAGGCCCCTGCCAGAGCGGCAAAGAGGGGGGCTGCCAAGAGAGGAAGATCCCAAGGGGGACTGGGGGCAGTCGGCTGTAAGTCTAAATTTGAAGGAAAAAAAAAAAAAAAACTACAATCAGATTGGCATTCAGTTACCAGGTGGGGACAAAAACCATCAAAAGACCTCATTTACAATTCTCCATCCTGTCTGGCCTACTAAGGGTGGGAGAGAGAACTTGTTTTCACAATAAGCTGTGAGCTCTGGAGGAGCTCCCTTGCTGTTCCCATGGTAGATTTGGAGATTCTGAAGGAAGGAGAGCGGCCTGTTTGTTCTGGCTAAAGATAACGTTTTGGGCAAGAAAGCAAATATTTTACACCCCAAATTCCATTGGGATCCCCTATCTATTAACCCATCTGACCCCTCGCATTCGCTCCTCCTGGTTGGAAACCCTAACATCTGTTAGTGGGAACTGGGTGATGATTGCTCTGGCTGCTTTGTGCTGAAAAGGCATATCAGACT
This sequence comes from Lepus europaeus, assembly GCF_033115175.1. Classification (NCBI taxonomy): domain Eukaryota; kingdom Metazoa; phylum Chordata; class Mammalia; order Lagomorpha; family Leporidae; genus Lepus; species Lepus europaeus. The sequence goes on from NC_084842.1 coordinate 72,126,350, forward strand.
AGCATTTTCTACACCCCTGTAGTATGTGAGTTCTTTAGGGCAAGGATTATGATTTTTTTCTTTAAATAACATTTATGAGCCATGATTAAAATAAATGTCATATATTTTGAAAACTATATACTTTATTGTGAAGAATTTAAATAATAAAATCCAAGGAAGGGAATAATACAACATATATCCCCACCACTCATATTTATTTTATCCAGTTTTTTATATATCTATATATAATTACTTTTTCATTGAATTTGCTTTCTTTTTTTTAAATTTTATTTAATGAATATAAATTTCCAAAGTACAGCTTATGGATTACAATGGCTTTCTCCCCACCCCATAACTTCCCTCCCACCCACAACCCTCCCCTTTCCCGCTTCCTCTCCTCTTCCTTTCACATCAAGATTCATTTATATATTTACTTTTACAAAGTTAGCATTGTGGAATGATCTTGTGATCTTTAAAATAATATATTGAGAAAATTTCCTTTGAATTTAAATATTCTCCCAGAATATAATTACTGATGGCTACATTATATTTGATAATATTATTTAGACCTACCATACTTTAACCATTCCTCACTGATCCATTTATTTTTTCAATTTTAATATGAAACTTGGTGAACAACTTTTTAAAAATCGGCATTTAATGGCTTTCATAAAATAGAAGGAGGCAAAGAAGATATAAGCCTAATTTCTTCAAACTTTACACATTCAGTCAAAGCATATTTTCATAGTTTCATGAAAAGCGGCAACTGGTTGGTATAGAAAAAATCTGTTAACTGTTTTTTCTTTTTTTTAAAAAACAATATGGATAATTAAATGTGTTAAAATAGATACCTTTGCTGTAGATGACACATACAGAGTGTGTGAGAGTGAGTATTGCTAAGAACTTCAGCTTTCCCATTTTCTGATTGCATAGGAATGCAGCTTTTTATGTAACTGGTTCATATTTGTGAAGTGCTTTGAAGATGAAAGCTATTATGGAAAGGCAAAATCACTTCATAAAAATGTTACATATAAAATACAAAAATCCATAGACAGACTCTGAGATTTTCAAAGTAATATCAACTCTTTCATGTAATCATTTGTAACCACCATCTTTAGACTAGTAATCCAGGATTCATTTATAGATTATTCTTGGAGTATTTTAGTGTTATCCGTTACGGTGAAATTGTTTTCACAGTCGAAGGCAGTGGTTAGGAATGATGTTATCCTTTTTAACCATGGTTATTGAAGTTGTAGCACAATTTATAAATAGGTGAGGATAAATAAAAATTGGCCATGAATATCTATCTTTTCTCCTGCTACCCAGCATTACAGCCATACAGACTGGTATTTTAGAGAAAGAAGATTTCATCATGTGTTGTTAGGCCTTGAAGTTGCAGCACTGGAAGTTCCAGAGCACCTTATTTTGGTAGCTTATGTAAAGAAGGACCATACTGACTGTGAGTAATGGGCCTGGAGCCGGGCCGGGTGTTAAAACAGGATTTTCTCTGTACAGCTAGAAACGGTACTCCACATGGACATTGTGTCACTCCAAACTCAAGGTGTCCTAATGTTGACATTTGATCCTTTTTACATACAATAATTTTTGGTTCCAAATGCTGCCTGTAGCATTTCTCTAGATCTGCCCCCCACCTCCCACATCCATATCAGTAAGATGAAGTATTACTGCTGCATTCTGAGACGGAAGCTCTGTAGTTTCAGCAATTGCTCGTAGTGACAGTAACACTCATCACACAAACGCATCTCAACTGACTCCAAATGCTCACCAAGCCATTCCATGATTCATATTCTCTTAGGCCAGAAGTGAAACTCAATTATGGTAAAGTTAAGGACATGAGCTCAGAATCGCAGCCTTGCAAGTAGCCAAGAATCAGGCCAAAATTTGCATACAACTGCTATGCCGTGATGGAAGTCCAGGAATTTTACTTTTCTGCCTCTCTGCTGGGACTGGTGGACGAAGGGTCGCTAAAGAGTTCATGGAAAGTGTGCATAGAAAGATGAAGAGACTAGGCATAGATTTCAAAGTTTCTCTGCACAAAAACAAATTCATCTTTTAATTCCATTTTCAATGAGCATTTTGAAGTACTCTTTTATTGATTGCAACGTGACTTTAACTTTGGAAATTGAAAATGCATGAAGCATGTTCTATCTAACTTCCTGGTGTTTTAGTCCTATTTGCCTCTTACTCTGGGGTTCTTCCTTTCTGTCTTCTCCCTTGCCCCCTACTGCTGGCTGGCTCATCAGAGTAGTCAAGCCCCAGCCTACATGGAGTATCACAAAATTAATGTTGTTCTAGAAATATTTGTCTTTTTTTTTGACTTCTGACCTTTTTGTGCACTTAAAATTGCATTTAATATTTCATAACTACGGGTCTTTCTATTTAATTTCCTGTTTTTTTTTTAACTTGAAAAAATTTACAAATTTGGGTTTGTAGTACAGAATTGTGGGGTCTAATAATTCTCCAGTCCATGACAATTCAGTAGCTGGTGCCCTGTAGCACTTTTACTGCACATGATTTTATTGCTAAAAAGGTTAGACCATTTGGCCATTTTATTTTAGACTTATCCATCAAACATTGCTCACAGAGAATTAAAAATTAGGCACAGTTTAAAATGTAACCAACATTTAGTCATTTCTTGGGAAGGGGAATTCTTAAGCTCATGGTGAGAACGCCCGACTTGGTAACATAACACAAAACTGGAATCCGTGATCATGGAAACATGGGCAAGGTGGTAGCCTAGGTGTGCCTGGTAGTTGGTCAGCTAACCATGCCATAGCGGAGGCGATAGGTATTTCTCTAATAGTCTTCTCTCTTCTTGTCCCCTGTAGATATTTCTGCAACATTGACCTATAGTCCAATGTCGAATTCTTTCATCCTGACGTGACAAAGAACAGGTCAGTGAGCTAGTTAGGACAATTCTCTTGGGATTCATTTTATTTCCCAAATGCCTTGAAAGTGCTGGTGAAAACCTGAAGATTGGAATTTCATAAAATTTACTTTTCTGGTGACAGGGAAGTGGAAGGGAGCTTTGTGCCATTGGCTACCTCCCTTTGGCTGCCTGCAGATGGCCCCATCTGTAGGGTGGACTGGGAAGGGACCTCGAGTGAGTAGTTTTTGCAGAGCTGGTTATCTTCTGAAATCTCTCTTTACCCTCTCTGGGGCTGACATGCTGTGTGCTCCACGGGACATGCAGTAAATACCTGATTGCTTTATGGAGTTACTAGACTTGATGGAAAGCTCCTGGGCTCTCTTGGGTGGGAGGTCTTTATGCATGTGTGAGTCCTAAATGCATTAACCCACTCTGCCTCACTCTGAGAGGTTCCTCAGGGAGGTTGATGATCATATTCCATCGTGATCAATTCCCAAAGGGAAGTGAAGCGAATGGGCTGGTAGACATTCTTGATTGTGTGCACGGAAAACCTTCGGAGAGGAGAAAGGTTGTCTTTCCTGTCTTCCCATCTGCCTTGTTGCTATTCACATGGTGATTGCTGACAATGTGACTCACAGCATCACTGGCAGCCACTTGGCACTGCTGGGCACTGCAGGCCTGCTCTGCCTCTCCTCTCTGCACTAGGGACCCCTGGCTGTCCAAGGCCACACAGGTCCCACGTGGGACCTTGAGTTTACCCTTTCTTCTGGAAGACGTTCTTCTTTGGCTCTTAAGGTGGCTGCTTCTGTCCCAGTCATCCATCTTCACCTAGTTACCTTTCTCTAGAAAAGCCCCTTGGTGAACCCCGTCTAGGGGAAGCTATCTCTGTTTTTCTCCGCCACAACACCCTTTGTGTTTCCTTGGTAGATCTAATCTCAATCTTTCATGAGTTTCTTTACTTATGATCTCCATACCCCTTGCCAGAATATAAGCTGTATCATCTGCCTTGGGATTTGTCCCATGCTCAGTTTTTATTGTACTACCTCACTTGGAGTGGGTGCCTAATAAATATTTGTTGAGTAATTGCATTGATATACGAATGACCAGTTTAAGCGCAATTCTTGCTTCAACCAGTTGACATATTTTCCTTTCTTACTCTCTTTCTGGTCTAGCCCCTGTCCAACCCTTAAAAAGGCTGACTGATTTTGGTAAAAATTGGAACACTGCACAGTGTAAGTCCCATTTTGAATTGGATTTATAACTCAGTCTGTCATCTTGAATCCAATGGTGGCAGATAAAACTTGACACATGGGACTTTGAGCAGATTTCAGTACGGTTTGGGACATGGATCGATGTACCATTTAATTGAAATGTGTGGAGTCTAAATTTCACGAACTTTAACCCTAACCTGAACCCACCCCAGCCTCATTTTAATTTGTCATGATACTGGATTCTTTCATACCTAACATTTGCGGCTAAATTAAAAGTGTCCTGGGGGTGAAAATCAACAAGGAGTTTTCACGGTGGATCTTTAGCTATTTTTTCTAAAATCCCCCAGCTCCTGCAGTCTGATAGAGTTGATGATAGCAACGTGGTTTCTCCTGTCTCCTGGCAGCCAGGTCGCATGGAGAGGTTTCTCAAGGCAGAATGCAGGCTGGATTGTTCTCGAACTTTCCTGAGTGGGTCTGTGGCAGCAGTCTAGATGTGGGTAGAAGAAAAGAAAGACTGGCTGTGGGTCCTGTGAAAACAGTGGCTTGCCATGTGGAAACTCTGTTTCTCCCTAGGGATGTCAAGCACTCTATTTTTGCCACCGTCAGCATTTTGAGTGTTGTAGGAAAATTTTAACTCCAATATCTGGGATCGCCTCTTAGAAATCCCTGACGTTTGGAAACAAAGTGACAAGTGATATTTTAAGACACACAAGTGCCTGTTTGGGTTTGTTTTGGTTTCAGTTTGCCTGTGCTCAACGTTAGCCTCTCGGGCTGGAGAAGTTGCATCAGCATTCCTCGGTGATTCATTTGTGTTTGCTATCACATAGCAGTTCCTGGGTTTCCAACAGTGGAAAAGCCAGTCAACACTGTATGCCAAAAAGGTGCAAATTCAGAATGCACATTATTCGTTAGTTGCAGTGGCAAATGCTGACCCCAGTTCCCTAGAAAATATGGTCTCTTTCATGGCTAATCCATCAAATTTGCACTTGATCTATTCTTAACAACATAGCTCTCTCTTTTGATACTGTAATCTTGTGCCTTTCTTCCCCCTCTGCCCCAACCAATCTCATGTATAAGTTTGTGCAAATCTAACATGCTTCATTTCTTCCTTGCAATTTTTTTCTGATAGCAAGATATTTTTATTTATCATAGATTTGCAATCTACAGAAAGCCTATGGAAGAGACTTAAAAATGATCCACAAGTTCAATACTTAGAAATAAACCTTATTAACACATTGCACCTTTCCTTCTAGCTTTATCTTCGATGCCTGTATCTGCATTGGGAGGGCAGAGCTAATTTTTACCAGCATTCTTAGAGCAGCTTCAATACTGAGTGTTTTCCCGGCTGCTTCTCCTCAGCGGTCTGAGAAATTCATTCCGTGGCCCTGCCAAAACAGGAAAGGGCAAATATCTTTGATTTTGCTTGTCTTTTCCCTCCTCCATCTGCTGCAGACGCCTCTCTGCCCTGGTACCACGAGACCTGACTGTTTCCTCATTAGGTTCCTTTCACCGTGTGCCTCCCTTGTCCTGTTCCGGCGGCGGGAGTCCAGAACTGGCCTACTTATTTCATGGCCTGCAGTTCTGTGCAGTCGCACTTGTAGCTTCCCCCTTCTCCCTTCCATGGCGTAGACCTAGACTGTGTTTCTGCGGCTCTGCAGCTGCCGGGAGGGAGGACGCTGCTGCTCCTGCTGTGGGGGCAGAGCTTTGAAGCTCTAAATGTCTTTCTGGCTGGTGCTGATCTGCTCAGCCAATGACTGCTTTTAGGGATTCCAGAAATTCAGCCTGGCTCTCTGCCAGCTCTTCTCTCTGTGAGCACAGAACCTCCTGGCACCTGCGAGTTGTAGGAAGGGAGTGGTGATAGACACGTATTCTGCATTTGTGCTTTGCATACGTTCACTCTCATGGTGCTTCATAAGACAGGAATTATTATGCCCATTTTGGAGATGAGACAGTTGAGGCTTAGAAAAGTTAAGTGGCTTGCCTGAAGCCATTAGGATTCAAAAGCAGCTCTGTTGGAGTGAGCGTTGTCATGCCACAAGTTACGCTACTGCGTGGGATGATGCCCGCATCCAGTATCAGAGTGCCAGTGTGAGTCCACTTCTGGTCCAGTCTCCTGCTGATGCACCTGGGGAGCACTGGATAATGGCTCAGGTGCTTGAATTTCTGCCACCCACATTGGAGATCCAGATGGAGTTTCTGGCTCCTGGCTTCAACTTGGTCCAGTCTTGGCTGTTGCAAACTTTTGGGAGAGTGAACTAGCTATTAAGATCTCTTTCTCTCTCTCTCCCTTCCAAATATATCTAATCTATATCTACAGATAGACACATATATGTGTGCCTATCTATGTACCTATCTGTGTATCTATGTATCTATCTGTAAAAGACAGGCCTGTGTGACTGAAAATCCTGATTTTGACCAAACTACAAAGCCCTTCTGGTGGAGCAATTGACTTCAGCTCTTTGGGGTTGGAAATTCTCTGGCTCACATCAAGAGCTGTAACTAGTGAGGCCAAGTGTTCAGTGATCAAGGCTGTGTACAACGAATGGAAACTGAAAGAGGCCACCAGCCTCCTATTAGAATCAGTGACCACAGAATGTTAGAGCTAGATAGGATCTTAGAAACAACGCACGCCAGAGATCCTCAACCCAGCGAGCATATCAGAACTCACTTGGAAGCTTAGATAGGACATATGGCTGCAACACACCAACCAGTTCAATGATTTCTAGGTGTGGGTTAGGTACAGGCATTTTTATAAAGCTCTTCAAGTGATCCTAATGGGGAACCAGCTTTGAGCACTGTAGATTCAGGTCAACCCTCTTATTTGGCATTTAAGGAAACTCAGAACCAACATGTGAAGTGACATGTCCATGGTGACAAAGTTGCCAGCAGGTTGTAGGTTAGGATCTTTGATCTAGCTGTTGGCCCAGGGGGAGTAGAGTGAGGCTGGAATTTTCTGTTAAAACTTGGTCAGATCAGAAATGCAAGCACTCCTCCTAAAGTTTGGAGGTCAAGATAAATATCTATCTATCTATCTATCTAACTATATACACCTTTCTTATGGCTCCTTCCCTAAGTAGCACCAGGAGTTTCCAAAGAGAGGTGAACCTACATGAAAATGTACCAGTTCTGTGGACCCTTTGAGTTTGATGCTTGGGAGCGGTAGACTCTCATCTTCCCACTTGGCTCGTGAACATTCCTGCTACTCCTTCTGTTTTCTTTTCTCACTGCTTTTTTGGATTTATTTCTCCAGCGATTTTCTGTCATCTCTCTTTTGGAGAAAGCAGAGGTTAGGAGTTGGAGACAGTGCACCCTGTAAGGCCTTTTCCAGTCTTGAAGTAACTGGATTATTCTGGAGGGTTTGTATTAAAGAGATGTGTAAGGTTTGGAGGTAGGAGGAAATTATTTCTGATAGGTTAAAGATGGCCTGTATAATTCACATGTGATTTACTGCCATTTATGTAAAGGAGATGAGGAAGATGATGGGGATGGAATGGATGGGAGATCCTGGAGACTTGTTTCTGTCCCACGGCTGCTCTGTTTAAGGAACCATAGCACCTGCCTCACTTTTGTGGCTGGAGAAGTGAGATCTCCCGGAGAAAAATGAGATGCAGATACCTTTGCCTGGATTGAGTTGAGAGTCAAATTACTATGGTTTAAGCGTATTGTTATTGAGGAATTACTTAACACTATGACCATCTCAATAATAAGGTTTCTTTCTTTTTTTTTTTGACAGGCAGAGTGGACAGTGAGAGAGAGACAGAGAGAAAGGTCTTCCTTTTTGCCGTTGGTTCACCCTCCAATGGCCGCCGCGGTAGGCGCGCTGCGGCCGGCACACCGCGCTGATCCGATGGCAGGAGCCAGGTGCTTCTCCTGGTCTCCCATGGGGTGCAGGGCCCAAGCACTTGGGCCATCCTCCACTGCACTCCCTGGCCACAGCAGAGAGCTGGCCTGGAAGAGGGGCAACCGGGACAGGATCGGTGCCCCGACCGGGACTAGAACCCGGTGTGCCGGCGCCACAAGGCGGAGGATTAGCCTATTGAGCCGCGGCGCCGGCCTAATAATAAGGTTTCTTGAATGCATTATTACCTTTTATGGGTCCTATACACAACATACACACATACACACACACATCTTTCTATATGTTCTGTCTATATAAATGTTTCTATATTTTGTCTAACTACATATAATCATTATTTTCTACTACATATTTATCCTATATTCATCCATTAGTCTAAAATAAATGAGAGTGGCAATTTTTGCTCACCTCAGTTCTAAAACAAAGCATTACTGGTTTTATATGGCTTAGCCTAAATATTTTTATTTTACTTTTTTTAACCTCCAGAAATTTAGATAGAGAAGAGATGTTATCATTTTAAATGGAAAACCAGCATCACTTGCTGTAAATAGAATACCCCCCAAAGTTAAACAAACACCAAGAAGTTAACATATTTAGCTAGACACTGCTGTTTGCCGAAGGCTATGATCCTGAAACCTGTTTTTCCTTTTTAAGAAAGAAGCAGTAAGTCTTGGAAGGTTAAGGGAGGTGGTAGAGGCTTATTATCCCCAAGAGGAGATGTTTGCTTTGATAGGATCACAGGGATGCAAACAGGATTGAGAAGCAGAGCGCACATTACTTAATGCTGTGTGGGACCGCCAGGCACCGTCTTTGGCTGCCGGTGGAGGCACCTCCCACCGTGGGTACCATGGAGCCGCAGGAGTGATGGTGGCTCGCTGAGCCCTACCCGCTTGGTGGGCCGGTGAACAAGGGAGACCTGGCTGCCTTTCTTCATTGTGACTTAGTGAAATGTGTTGACGGGGCAGTTGTGTCTTCTTGAATAATTATGCAGCAGGGAAGATGCCAAAATTCTTCTCGCTGCATTTATAGCTACAGCTTCGCGGGGTGTTAAAAAAGCATGGCGTGCTCCCGGCGATGGTGTTTTTAAGAGCGAATGAGTTGGATTTTTCTTTTTATTTCTCTCTGTGCTCTCCCCTCTGAGTTTCAATTCCCTGGAGTATCAGTTGGGGATTGTCCCACTTCTCTTACTTCATAGGATTCTAATGAGGACACACAAGATGGTGATCGGAAAGTGCATTTAGGATGGAAAGTGTTATCACTCTAAGTCAAATTAATTTACATGGCACTTCCATGTCACCAAGAACATCCACCACATGGTGCACTAGAGAATGGAAATGAACTGTGACAAGGACCGTGTCTTCGTATCCTTGATTGAGGGACTGCTGGCTGTCCTTGATCAGGATGTGGGAAACATGAAATTTTAAGTTTTTTTTTTTAAATATTAACATTGGTGGCTTTTTATCTATATAAAAGTGATATATGTGTTCCATAAAAATGTTGACAAAACAGAAATATGCGAAAGGAAGGCAGTCATGAATCTAGGTTCCCATACGTCCCTCGTGGTGTTTTTCTCTCCATTAATGCTGATACCAAATCACCATAGATCTTTCAATTCAGTGGCCTTGGGGAGGGATAATTGGTCTGCTCTTCTGAAATGGTGGTTGTCAGAGCCAGATGGGATGCTGGTGGGAGGCAGAAGGTACGGCACAGTGATTCAGGGACCTCTGATGCGTCTCCACGCTGTTGTCAGGAGGGCCTGTGTGTCCTCTCATTTCCAAGGAGAGAAGGAAGCTGTGGGCAAGCAACCGAGCTGACAGGTCACTGGGAGATTGCTGTCTCCTGCCTCAGGTCCTGGTGGATGCACCTTGCTCTGGTTTCTGTTTTAGGCAAAGTTCTGCCTTTCGTGAGTGTCAGGTTTCAACTATCTCCCTTAAGCAGGATGTTTAAGAAATTAATTAAAGTATCAATCAGTTTATTGTACAGCCCACCAGGAATAGGACACATAAAGGTCTTTTTCACATTGGGTGTAGATTATACCATGCAAATGGATAGGATAATTTATGGATTGTCCAAAGCCTTATTCATGGTGGTGATCTGCCTTAAAATTCAGAGGTTCCATCTGGACGAAGGAAAGTGAAAGATTCAATTCTGATACTGTAGGAATCTTAGTTACTCAGCTTCAGATAGGGATATATAGAAAAGAGAAAACTATAAGTGATATTGGGGGAGGGAGAAGAAAGTTTTTTTTTTTAATGTTCTAAATTTGTATGCAGGTTACCATGACTACAAAATATCGCTATCATTTATTGAAACTATCTGTTAACCTTTTGTGGCTGTCCCATCCGTAGCTGTACTTCTGGGTTGCTTCCCTAGGAGAGCACAGCACTTCAGCATGGTCCCTTTGACAGATTGCCAGGTGGGAGTTGGAGGAGTCCGGTCTTTATGCAGATAGAGTTCGGAATTCATTCCTTCTGACTGTAGTTTTCAGTTCACATTTGACCCAGCTGGTTCAGATGATCATGTCTCACATCTTAACATACAGCAGAGCATTTAGGTTTCTGTGACTTGAAAGTAAATGAGAATCTCAGTCATTTTGGCAAGTTGTGGGAAGGTATTTTTAGAAAAGCTTACTTATGTAATTTCGATGTTGTCGTTCTCTCTTTGTGTAGAAACCATAGGTGAGTGCACAGAAGTACAGTATTTTGGAGAGCAAGAATACTTCTGTCCCTTGAGTAAAAGGTTGCATTTTCTAGCCATTCTCAGCCACTGGCATCCGATTGCAGTGGCTGTCCCCGTTTATTGGAATGTTTCACGGTTTCTGATAATGCTGGTTTGTGCCAAGGCACCACCTACGTTTTCAAGCACAAAAAAAAAGTCAGACAATGGCCAGACTCGCTGTATTTTATTTTTCCCCAGCAATAAAGAAATAGCAACAATGTCTTCATTAAGGCAGAACAGATATTATTAATTCATGGCTATTCGATAAGAACGTTTATAGAAATGAACTTCTATCTCTAAGAAGGTATAAAATCAAGCGTAGAATTCATGCCTACTCAAAAAAAGTGTTAATGTTTGTAAATGTTACCTTTTCTTTTAATGAACAAGGTTTTTTTGAAAAAATATTTATTTTTTTATTTATTTGAAAGGCAGTGTTACAGAGAGAGAGAGAGAGAGAGAGAGAGGGAGGGAGGGAGGGAGGAAGACAGAGCAAGTTTTTATCTGCTTCTTGACTCTCCAAATGGCTGCAACAGAGCTGAGTCAGTCCAAAACCAGGAGCAGGAGATTCTTCCAGGTCTCCCATGTGGGTACAGGGGCCCAAGAACTTGGGCCATCCTCCATTGCTTTCCCAGGCACATAGGCAGGGAGCTGGATTGAAGTGGAGCAGCTGGAACTCAAACCAGCATCCATATGGGATGCTGGCACTGCAGATGGTGGTTTAACCCGCTACACCACAGAGCTGGTCCCAGCACCTTTATTTTTAAGCAAGCACGAGTGGAATACCTTTTTAGGTATTTGAAGATGTCTCTGACATTCTCCCACTGTTTCTTTTAAATTACTTATTTACATTAATCTGGAATTCCTCTTGGTTTTCATAATTGAAGCTTTCAGAGTCATTTGCTATCAGGGGTGGCCTAACTAATGTATTAGAGCTTATTGCAAAGCCGTGTTGATTTGGAATTTTCTAGCGTATGAACCTATTATGTTTAGGTCTCTAAATAAGTTCCTATTAAGCCGAGGTGATGTTGAAGATCAGGACTTTGCTTTTTTTTTTTTTTCATTTTAATTTTTTTTTTTTGACAGGCAGAGTGGATAGTGAGAGAGAGAGAGACAGAGAGAAAGGTCTTCCTTTGCCGTTGGTTCACCCCCAAATGGCCACTGCAGCCGGCGCATCGTGCTGATCCGAAGCCAGGAGCCAGGTGCTTTTTCCTGGTCTCCCGTGCGGGTGCAGGGCCCAACGACTTGGGCCATCCTCCACTGCCTTCCCGGGCCATAGCAGAGAGATGGCCTGGAAGAGGGGCAACCGGGATAGAATCTGGTGCCCCAACCGGTGTGCCGGCGCTGCAAGGCGGAGGATTAGCCTGTTAAGCCACGGCGCCGGCCAGACTTTGCTTTCTTGATTTGTGGCTCTTTTCAGCTTGAGTCTGAACGTTGAGTTTGATGTTCATGCCTACTTTGGCCCAGTCTTGTCGACTTTGCATATAATTCTCTGGCGCTGGACTTGCAGGGCTGTTGTCTTCTCCATGATTTTCCTGGGGGAGACTCCTCCACCCTCATTGCTTTCCCTGATCTTACTTTTCCTTACACAATAGTGGTTAATAAACCTTTGGACTCTTCCTAGTGATTGCCAACTGTTAACCTAACTGCTTCTCTTGACAGCAATTGCTTTTCAAAGGGACTGAAGCCACATTTGAACGATTTCATCCATCATGACGTGTTTGAGTGCACACACCAGAAGTGAGCAGGAGTTGAAAGTGACGCTTGTGCTCTCCCCACCAGTGTGCCCATAAAATGGTGATACTCCAGTCACATCTTTATTCCCTCCTAGAATGTTCCTGGATGGGGGCTCAGTGTCTCGGGTGTGTGACCAGAGTTAGAAGGTAGCAGAAGAGGGAGGAAATTCAGATTTTTACTTCAGAGAAGAGAGAGTGATGTTTGTAGCTGCTGTGGGTAAATGACCCTAAAGAAGGACCTGCTCTGGTCCAGGTGTGCACACTCCTAACTCATTACAGGGGGCAGTTGACTGAACATAGTTTGAGAATTTAGGTCATGGTCATGGGAAGGGAAGAGCAGAAGACCAGACAGTCTTTTTTTTTTTTTTTTTTTTTGACAGGCAGAGTTAGACAGTGAGAGAGAGACAGAGAGAAAGGTCTTCCTTTTTCCGTTGGTTCACCCACCAAATGGCTGCTACGGCTGGTGCACAGTGCCAAGACAGTCTTGATTCAGGCTCAGATTCCTGAAGGAACATCCTCTGGGTCTGCATGGTCTCAGGAACTTCCAAAACAATGCATGTGGGGCCAGTGCTATGGCCTAGCGGGTAAAGCTGCCACCTGCAGTGCCAGCATCCCATATGGGTGCCAGTTTGAGTTTTGGCTGCTCTACTTCCAATCCAGCTCTCTACTATGGTCTGGGAAAGCAGTAGAAGATGGTCTAAGTCCTTGGACCCCTGCACCCAAGTGGGAGACCTGGAAGAAGCTCCTGGCTCCTGGCTTCGGATCGGCGCAGCTCTGGTCATTGAGGCCATCTGGGGAGTGAACCAATGGATGGAAGACCTCTCTCTCTCTTTGCCTCTCTTCTCTCTGTGTATCTCTGCCTTTCAAATGAATAAATAAATCTTTAAAAAATGCCTGCCCCTGGTTTCATGGGTGTGAGTTTGTGTCACCCAATTCCCCTGAAACATGAGATAAAGGCTTGCTATTGGTCATGGTGTGGGGAAGCTTAAGATAGAAGTGAAGGAAGTAAAACAAACTTCTTTTCTTAGCTAGATTAAGTAGATTTGTAGTTGAATCAAATGTTAGAGCTGGAAAAAGTCATCAATCAATTCTTTCCAGAAGAGAAAGGCTCCAGGAAAATACCAGCTTCCACATACATTGTGCAGAGTCAATAGAAATTGCCCTAATCATCTCAATAAACATGGCATGATTTCTTTTCTCATTAAATATTTAAGGAGTAATGCTACATCAACTATAACTCTCTTCAATAAGGGAAGCTGAATAAAAAATGTGAAAAGAATATTTTGGCTGACTCGTGAAAGGCAATGCTGATATCTTGTCTTAAACGTCAAAGAATCATATCTTGACTTAATATTTTGATGGTGTGAATTTCAATTTTTGGCTATGTAATTTTGTTTCTTACAAGAAACATTTTAAAAAATTCTATCTTCATTTTATTTGAAAGGCAGAGAGAGAGAGAGAGAGATTGGGAAATCTTCCATCTGCTGATTTACTCCCCAATGCCGGCAGTGGCCAGGGCTGGTCCAGGCCAAGGCCAGGAGTCTGAAACTCTCCTATTTGGGTTATAGGGACCCAATATCATAGCCTTGACCTGATTTTCAAAGTGCTCATTAGCAGGAATGCAAACCAGCCATTCCGATATGGGATGCGGCATCTCAATCCCTTGGCTAAGTAACTTCTTCTTCTTCTTCTTTTTTTTTTTTAAAGATTTATTTATTTATTTGAAAGGCAGAGTTACAGAGAGGCATAGGCTGAGGCAGAGAGAGTAAGAGGGAGGGAGGGAGGGAGGGAGGAGGGATGGAGGGAAAGAGAGATAGAGAGAGAAAGAGTTTTCCATCTGCTTGTTCACTCCCCAAATAGCTGCAATGGCTAGAGCTGGACCAATCTGAAGCCAGGAGCCTTGAGCTTCTTCCAGGTCTCCCATGTGGGTACAGGAACCCAAAGACTTGGGCCATCTTGTACTGCTTCCCCAGGCCATAGCAGAGAGCTGGATCAGAAGTGGAGCACCTGGAACTTGAACCAGCGCCCATATGGGATGCTGGTACTGCAGACGGCGGCTTTACCTGCTATGCTACAGCACCGGTCCCTCAGTAATTTCTGACAAATGAATCTTTCAGGTTGGTTCAAGCCCAGTGGCTTTTATCCAGTAGACCAGAGACTAAGAATATATTTAGCTCCTTTCTCTGCCTTACTCTCTCCTTCCCAAGTTGATGATCAGGAGAGAAGACCAAAGTGGAAAAGTATATCATATTAGGTGTTCTGGCCATTCTAAATTTTTCATTGTGTATTTTCTAATTTTGAACTTGTCAAGTATAACCTGCCAGTCATCTGCATATAGCTTGTTAAGATTACAGGTGGTGAATGTGCATATGAAAGGGACTAAATCCTGTGGTTGGTAGCAAAATGTACAAGAGAAAAGAGTGAGGCATACGTTAAGAAACATAAAAAAATCTATAGCTAATAAAGACCTTGATGTTTACTTATGAGAAATAGAAAATGTGTGATCGGGACAAAAGGTATTTTGGAGAACGCAGCACAATTGGAATTTATCTGATGTACATTTAATAATGCAATAACAATGCTGGTGCCGTGTGATGCTTAAGAACAAGAGGGATTATTAGATTTGTGCATGGAAGGTAAAATTACTGCAAAGAATTGCTTTGGGGGGAATTTACAAGACACAGGAAATGAATGAAATAAAATAAGTACAGGGGTAGATGACTGATTTCTCTATATTTCTGGGTAGGTTTAATTAATGGCTAATGTAGCACTGAGCCATGAATTACTCAATCACTGCTATTGTCTCAATGTTGGAGTTTTCTGTTCAATACGGATTTGTTAAAAGAAGCAGAAAATGTCACCGGGCAGGGAATAAGTTTGTGATTTTGAATGTTACCTTTCCAGAGTCAGCTGAAGATGTTTTTAAGTAACCTAGACAACGTTTTCCTTGCTTTTTTGTGGAAAGATTTATTGTCTTTAAAAGTCCCGTTGGAACCTGAAACAAATCATCTTTCTCATGCTGTCTCTACATTCGTTTGTGCTGGTGGGGATCTGAGGATCAGCAGGGTCTGGTGAAAATGGCCGGGGTTTTTGACTCAAAACACATCTTCTTCTAGCTTTTGTTGGAATTGTTATCCTGGGTGGGTTACAGAACTTCGCGGAGCCTTAGTCTGCGTTTATTATGAGCAGGTGATGAGAATTAGTAATGAGTCATTCACCTGCTGTTTGACTAGTGACACTCTACCACGCACTGTGCTAAATGCTCTGGGTAGAATCCAGTGATGGTGGGAATTGTGGCTAACGTCTATGGAGAGCTTATTAGCTGTTGGGTACTGGGCTAAGCTTTCATGTACAGTATTGAATTCAATCATTACACCTCTTCAATACATATATGTATATAAGAATCCACATGTACACACACATAGGTATATATTCATACAGAAAGTTTTAAAGGAGTCATTATCTAAACAGAATAATATGCTTTTAGAAAAGCATATTATCATCCTCGGCAGGTTTAACATTCTTTATAGGGGGCAGTGTTGTGGCGCGGTGGCATCCCCCTATCAAATATTCCATATCAGAGTGCTGATTTCAGTCCCCATTGCTTGGCTTCAGATCCAGCTCCCTGCTCCTCATGGCCCAAGTGCTTGAGTTCCTGCCACCCGTGGGGGATATTTGGGTGGAGTTCCTGGCCCCTGGCTTCAGCCTGGCCAAGCCCCAGTTGTCTGCAGCCCTGTGGGAATGAACCAGCAGATGGAAGATGGTTCTCACTTCTGTGTCACTCTGCCTTTTACATGAATATAATACATAAAGAAGTCTTTAAAAAATCTTTTCTTTTTCCTTATTATACTTGGAAAGAAGAAAGGCTCTACTATTATGACTGGAGGCAACTTCCCTGCAAGTAGCACAGTGAGAATCTATGGCTGCAGCTGTTTTTTTTTTTTTTTTTTTTTTTTTTTTTAATTTTGAGAGAGGGAGAGAGAGACAGAACTTACATCCACTGGATCTACTGGTTCACTTCCCAAATGCCCATAATGGCCTAGACTGGGCAGGCTGAAACCTGCAGCTGGGAACTCAGTGGAGCTCTCCCGTGTGTGGCAGAGGACCAACTACTTGGTCCATCACCTGCTGCCTCCCATGGTGCACATTAGCAGGAAGCTGGAATTGGGAGTGGAGTCAGGACTGCAACTCAGATACCCCAATATGGAAGCAGGCATCCTAACCACAAGGCCAAATGCCCACCCCAGCATTGCAGCTTTCAGCATAGCTCTTTGTGTCTGAACATCACTTCCACTAAGGGTTTTGCCTTTGGAAGTGTTGTGCCTTTGCAAGTGTTGTGCCTTTGGAAGTATTGTGCAAACCGAAGCTTGCCATATGTTAGTCAATAGACAAAAGCCCCTTCATGTAGTTTGGATGTCTTTATTATCATAAGTAGCCTCCAGCAGCTTGGCTGGAAATGCCTTACAGTCCTCGGGATGGTCTGCTTCCCTTTCCATTCCTATAGGCCAGGAGTGCTGCATTATCATCACCCACTGTTCGTATTGGCAAGCCATTTATTTTGCAGTTACAGTGCTTGTTAAAAGAGGTGGACTCGTTTGGTCAGTCTTGGGCATCGCAAGCTTAATCTCATAAGAAAATCTTTAGCCAAGTCAGGTTTTTAATCACTATGTTAGTCATCCTACTGATTACATAAGGAACACCGTAGGAGCGTTTCAAATGCCATCAGCTCTCGGCAGTGGAATGACAATGAGGACCAAGCATTAACACCTAGGTACTCATGAAGGCAGACGTGGAGAGGGGGCCTCCAGCTTCCTGCTCCGGAATATGCCTCGGCATTCATTCTGCTCCTTTATAAGAGAACTCACTGGAAGAAAAGCATAATTTAAATTAATTATTTGCACATATGGTGTGTTCCTGATGTCAGCTAATGCTACATTAAGGACAGACATGCTGGGCACCCATTCAATAATCAAGTAAATATTTGTATTGTTTATGATAAACTGATTCCTTCTGTGGGTATTTCCTGGGCTTTTGTAAACATTCCTGCACTAGGCAGATTTTGTTTGTTGGGGCCTCATACCAGGCTTAAATCCGACAAAGAGGGCTGTTTAAATTCCAAATCCGACAAAGAAACCTCACACCCACTGAGTTTTTTGGAGCTAAGTGAATATTTAGTAACACTTTAATATAATAGCCGGATCATTATGGTATATTACAGAACTGAATGCTATGTTAATAACATTAATCACACAAACTCATTCTTGTCCAAGCCTGAATGTTAGAAGCACTTCTATATGATTTCCACTATAATTCAATAGTAATTAGTGACACAATCACTTCAAGCTGGTACCAAATGTTTATATTGAACCAACATGGGTGTTAGGTCTCAACATATAAGTGAGCCCAGTCTTGGAATGAAAGACTGGGGCCAGGGTGAGTGAGTCTGATTTTTCATTGACGACGTGTGTTGTATAATTGGCATGCCTACACGGGTTATCAGTGCTTTGAACGCATGGATGAGGTTGACTTTTCACATTGTTCACTGAAGGTCACATTGCCACAGAGAAATATGTAAAGGAATAATCTCTGGATGCAATTTCCTAAAAAGAAACCAGTGTTTGAATCTGAGAGAGAACAGTCAAGGAAGCTGTGTTTGAGTATAAATTCCGGGTGATTTCTTTGGGTGTTTTGGAGTAAGATCTTTTAATGATTCTTTTTTAGCTTGAGGAAATCTTGATGTTTATTGCATGCCTGAAAGGAACTCTGTCGGTGGAGATGCCCCCTTGTCTTGAGGAAGGAGGACTGTCACAGGCTCAGAGCCTTTTGCTGAATCCAAGTGTGGAAGTGAGTGGTGGGGTGCAGCCAGGATTCTTGGGAAAGGAGGATCAACTGCCTGTGCTTACTGATGGAGATGAGTGTCACCATTTGGATGAACAGATTTGCAAACAATCTCTAGACAGTTCTTGGAAAGCAAGAAGCAAGGATCACACTCATTTTCTGAAACAGGAGAGTAGGCCAACAAACGCTTGTACTTACTTGCAGACAATGAAGATGGTAATTGGCTACTTTCCGGCAGTGGAATTTAGCTTGTGGAGGAAACAATTTGATCATTTGATGTTGTTCTTCCCTACCTCTCCATCTCCCACCACATCCTTTGTTTTTTTAAACCCCTAAGTGTATATATTATTTCTCCACTGCCAAGGGTAGCTCTCTAATCTGTTAATAAATGAATGCACCCGTTCATCCATCCATCCATTCACTGAATTACCTTGTTCAACTAATTCTTATTGATTGCCTGCTAGGTATCAGGAATTATGGTTGACGCTGGAATTGACACAGCAACCTGGAACCTCTGTTTTGGGCTGCAAAAAACAAGGCAGTGGGAAGGAGATATATTCAGAATAAGGTAGAGGGTCACGGCCGGTATCTGAAGTAGACAAACCTCTCTGGAGGAGCAGACACTGGAAGTGGAGACACACAACTGGAATGTGAAGAAGGTTCTGGATGCATTACCAAACTGAATGAATGCATTTTACACAAGACTTGGGTTGGCCATTCTGTAAGTTTCATTATGACAGACAACTCTTAGAATGTCAGGATTGGGCTAAAGTCCAGTTTATCTTTTTGTCCTGATTCCCCATATGGGGAGCTCTTCTGGATAATGGGTTTGTGTTCGGGAGATGGTTGGACGATGGGTTTGTGTTCGGGAGATGGTTGGACGATGGGTTTGTGTTCGAGGAGGTGGTTGGACGATGGGTTTGTGTTCGAGGAGGTGGTTGGACGATGGGTTTGTGTTCGAGGAGGTGGTTGGACGATGGGTTTGTGTTCGAGGAGGTGGTTGGACGATGGGTTTGTGTTTGAGGAGGTGTTGGTCTCTTGGAGTAGTCGTGCTCTATGGCCATCTCATGCAGCCTGGCCCTTTGCCTCTGCTGCCTTCCTGACTCTGGTTCTCAGAAAAAGTCTCCTTTAGCTGGCCTGTGCTTTTCCGGCGATAGAACGCAGACATTGTAGGAGTGCCATAGGGGACGAATGCTGCCGCTTTCTTTATGCTGGGGTCCTGGATATAGGACTCTGCAGCCTTCAGCTGGAGATCTTGCATTTGATAGCAATCCCGGGGTTTTCTCTTTGATTTTTTGGTTGGGATCGTTTCAAAACGAAGACACTGGCGTGGAGACATTCCAACAGCAGATTATTGAACTCAGAATATCACATACACATCCCAGCTATAGAGAAGGATATATAAGGCAGTGGGGCTGGAGAGAGGAGAGGGAGAGAGAGAGAATCGGTCTCCTTTGGAGGGAAGCCTAGGAAATTCTTGCTAATACTGATTTTGTCAGGGAAAAGTGTCCGTTTGAGGCCTTGTTGACTATGTTGCTGTAGGAACTGAGTAATTTGGCTCTTGCAGGTACACTGGAGAGTTTGAGGTTCTCCTTGCATCCCTGATGTGCTCAATTTATGCTGTGTCCCTGGCTGCCACTTCAATCCGATCAAATCTTCCTCTTTTTCCCACGAAGCCCTTTGGGACTGGTCCCTGCTACATCTACTGTCTCATCTTCTGCTGCCCCATCTTCTCCTCTTGACCCTGCTGCTGCTTTGATGGCTTGCCCTGTGTTCCAGCTGTACCAACAGCAAGTGGTTGCCTGAATCCCTTATCAAGTCTTGCCTCATTGTCTGGTCTCCTCTGCCTGCCTGGCCCTTTCTCCTCATCTCCCAAGAGCAAGCGCAAGGGATAGCTCTCTGTGAAGCCTTTTTTATGCCTAAATGAGCACTAGCTAACATTTTCCTGAGTTCTTACCAGGAAGTATACACTGTACACCAGACGTTCCTTGTCTATATTTAAGTTTTATGTAAGGTCTAGATCTGTGTATCCATATTTAAGCCATCTCATAGAACTCTGTGGATCTAAGCTGTTGCTTCTGCTATGCATGCGCCTTGCATCGACCTATCAGATGCTATTATTATTCCCTTTATAGAGACGAAGAGAAAGACTGAGCTCTAAGGCAAATTTGGCATTGCCCCTTCAACACCACTTCCCTTCTGCCAGCATTGCATGTCTTCAACAGATGTATTGGAGCTCCCTGATGTGCCGGGTACTCTTCTGAATGCCTGGCAAACAGTGGTGCTTAAACACCATGGCCCTGTTCTCCTAGAGCTCCTATGCTAGGGAGGGAAGCAGAAAATACACAAATCTACAGGTACTATGGCGGGCAGGCAGAGTGGTGAGAAAAAAAGAAGGCAGATAAACAGGACGAGGGCAGAGAGAGGAGCAGGCTATTTAGGGAGCCTCTGGCTGAGACAGAGGAAGGGGTGATAGTGCCAAGGGATGAGGCCAGGGCAGGTGGAGGGGCCACCAGAAGGGGGGCTTAGAAGCTATGGTGTAGGGGCCGGTACTGTGGCATAGTAGGTTAAGTCTCTGCCTGCGGTGTCGGCATCTCCTGGGGGTGCCGGTTTATGTCCTGGCTGCTCCCCTTCCAATCCAGCTCTCTGCTAATGGCCTGGGGAAAGCAGTGGAAGATGGTGCAGGTGCTTGGGCCCCTGCATCCTAGTGGAAGACTTGGAAGAAGCTCCTGACTCCTGGCTTTGGATCTGTCCACCTGACCATTGCAGCCTTTTGGGGAAGTGAAACAGAATGGAAGACCCCTCTCTCTGTCTCTGCCTCTCTCTCTCTAACTTTTCCTCTAAAAAAAAAAATAAGTTTTTTTAAAAAAGAAGAAGTTATGGTGTGGAGCTTGAATTGTCTCTGAAATCCTGAGACAGTTGAATGAGGATCGAAGTATCTGGTTAATATGTTTTACAACTTATTCCTGCAGCTGTGTGGAGTGTGGACTGTGAGGAGCTAAGGGCAGCAGGAAGGGGACCAGTTAGGAGCCTTTTACTTCAATCCAGGAGAGAGTTGGTGGTGGATGGAATGAGTGACAGCTGTGGAGGTGACGAGAGGTTGTCAGATGGGGAATGTATTTGAACGTCGATTGAGTGACACTCCTGGTGGACTGAGTGTAAATTGCAAGAGGAGAAGAAGCAAGGAATTGACCTGATCAATAGGAAGAATGTGCTCATCATCTTGGCTGGGTGACGCAGGTGCCTGGGAGTGTATTAGATTACCATAAACTCAGATGACTTAAAGCAACAGAAATTTATAATCTCAAAGTTCTGGAGGCTTAAAGTCAAAATTAGGCTGTTTCCAGTGCCATGCTCTCTCTGAAAGCTCTTCCTTGTCTCTTCCAGCGGTTGAAATCCTTGGTGTTCCCAGGTCTGTGGGAGGATCACCCAATCTTTGCTTCTGTAGTCATATGATGTTCTCTGTGTCTGTGTGTGTCCAAATTTTCCTCTTCTTGTAAAGAGGCCAGTCATCGGACTAGGAGCCAACCTAATCCTGGTATGATCTCATTTTAACTTGATTGTGTCTACAAAGATCCTATTTCCAAATAAGGTATAGGACTTGAGCACAACATTTTCAGGGGACACAATTCTACTCTCAACAGTGGGGATCAAGAATTTAGTGGTAGTCAGATTAAATTCAAGGTGCCATTAGATAACCAAGGTGAGAAGACAGGTGGGCCATTAGACATGGGGTGAGTGGATCCAGGCAGGTGCTGGGCTGGAGTCACCAATGGTGCAGATGGCTGCATAGAGATGGTTTCAAGCCGCAGGGACATATGGCATCTCTGGGGGAGTACGTGGGTTCTGAAGAGAAGCAATTTCAGGACTGAGCCGGGGATGTTCCAGTGTTTAAAGCTTGGGAGAAGAAGAGGAAGAGGGTCAGGAAGGAGGTTCCAATGTCCTGGTGACAGTGACTCTTGTTATGGTCCTGGCATCTACTACTGATGCTGACCTGGAGAGGCCCTCCCTAAATGCTTGCTGAATAAATGGGCATGAAATGTCTTTTGTAAGCCACAAATAACTATAGAACATACTAATGGAAATAGGTGTGGGACATGGCGGACACTGTCTCTTTTTTGCAAGACCGGTCTGCTAAAAGAGCCCGTCACCCCCAGGCTTCGTTAACCCATGTCCAGCAAGAACTTGAGCTACAGCCAGAGCACCTGGATTTGACTCTGACCTCAACCATTTACTGTGTGTCCTGGGCAAGGCATTTAACTTCCCATGCCTCAGTTGTCCCAGCTATACAATGGAGATAATGAGGACAGCTCATCCATAGGACTTTTTTTTTTTTTTTTTTTTTGACAGGCAGTGTGGACAGTGAGAGAGACAGAGAGAAAGGTCTTCCTTTATGCCGTTGGTTCACCTCCAATGGCCGCTGCGGCCGGTGCACCACGCTGATCCGATGGCAGGAGCCAGGTGCTTCTCCTGGTCTCCCATGGGGTGCAGGACCCAAGCGCTTGGGCCATCCTCCACTGCACTCCTGGCCACAGCAGAGAGCTGGCCTGGAAGAGGGGCAACCGGGACAGAATCGGTGCCCTGACCGGGACTAGAACCAGGTGTGCCGGCGCTGCAAGGCAGAGGATTAGCCTATTGAGCCGCGGCGCCGGCCAGGACTTTTTTTTTTTTTTTTTTTTTTAAGATTAAATAAGTTAGTGTTTAAAGATCTTGGAATAGTGTGTGGCACACATAAGCACTATTTATTTTGGAAGAAGAGCTTAGGCTTTGTGGTAGGAGATTTGAATTTAGACTCTGTCTCATACAGTGTGAATAGATTACTCGCCTCAGTTTCTACATCTTTAAAATGGAGACAATAACACCTGTTATACTTAGTGATATAAGCCAGTCCCCAAAAGACAAATAGCGTATGTTTTCCCTGATCTTTGGGAACTCATGGAGTATCTAAAAGGTTATATAAAGGAGTGAAATTGACATTTTGGGACTCGGCAATGGTTTACAGCCCTTGTCTTGACTGTTGGGGAACAGTATTTTTTTCTTCATACTATTAGTTGAACTCTTTACTTAGTGTAGGGTAACCTTATGAGTGTAAAGTAAACTGAAAATAGATCTTTGTAAAAATTAAGAGTGGGAATAGGAGAGGGAGGAGGAAAAAGCGTGGAAATGTTGGTGGGAGGGAGGGTAGTGTGGGAAGTAGCACTGTGTTCCTGACTCTGTATAAAGGGAGTATGAGAAATTTGTATACCTTAAATAAAATTTAAAAATAAATAAGGAAATAAATAAAATAAATAAAATGGAGATAGTAACACCTGCTTAAAGAGGCAGTTGTGGGAATTAGTGAGATAATGTGTGTGCTGTCCCTGAGAACATCACTCAATACACTGGGGACACGTGGAGATGGTAGCAGGAAGTACTCAGCCATCCTCATAGGTGCCAATGACAGTCACAATGGCTGTTTGTCAATGATACAGGGGATGAAAGGGTTGCATTAGAGGGAAGGTTACAGTTCATGCCTTTTACAGTCTTCAACCCAGAGTGAGCAGATCTGCTCAAAGCAAAATGGGCAGGAAAAAGTATATATAACAAAATAATTCCATTGCGATATATTCCTTGAAGGGTTATATTAAATCTTATGCCAGATATGGGATGGAAAGTTGTTGATAAGGACACCAAGCAGCTCACAATGGGAAGAGACAATGTAATCTAAGGGTAGGGTGTGGACTTTGGGACCAGCCAGCCTGGGTTTGGCTCCAGCTGTGCTCTTCATTGGACATCTGGCTTTGGGCAAGTTTTGTATATTGTCCTTTGCTGGAATCTGAGACTCAGTTGTGGATCTTGATTTGGGTGCAAATTTATTTGGATGCTCCCTGAGGATAAGGAGAGGAAACCAGTATTAGGTGAGCAGGTTACTGATCTGGGCACCTGGACCTGCTAGGGACCTCTAGGTGACGGTGTACACCAGTCTTAGCATCATCGCATGCAAGGGGAGAGGCAGTCCCAGCATCGTTTGTCATCATCTGAGGGCTGCTCCTGGGATGGGGAACATAAGCCCTTTGCATGCTTCCTTGCTCCCTTGCCTACAGGTCCATGTGCTCCAGTGACCATAGCAAGCCCTTGGGCAGAGCCACAGTGTGTGGGAAGAAGCTAAGCGTGCTAACCAAGAGGATGGTAGGAATGAGGGCCATATCAATACCAGGATGCTGCAAAAAGTCTATGGAGGCATGGAATTGAAAGATGAATTTATGTTGAAATCCATGTGTTTTTTTTTTTTAAATATGCAGTTTCCACAAAATTTTTGAAGACCCCTCATATGCAGAAATTTCATTTTCTTTTTTTGTAGCAAAATAAACTTATCTTTTAATTCCATGTTCCCATGACTTTTTGAAGTACTCTTTTAACTGCTAAGACCAAGTCATTTGAACTCTGTAAATCTTAGTTGCCTTCTCTATAAAATGGCAATAATGGTCATGTACGACCCATAGGTCTTTGTAGGGATCATGGCAGACCATGAACGCACAATATGTAACTCACATCGCTTGGCCTATGGAGAGCCAGCAAGGGGAGCTAGTATGGCGAGAAAAGAGAATGTTACGAACAAGGAGACGGTGCCTTCCAAAGCACAGTGTCCATAGACACTGTTCAGGAAATAAATTATTAGAGGGAGCTCATGTCCATTTAATTTGCTTGGAGAGGTGCCCATAATAGAATCTTATACACTTGGTCACTTAAAAGAATTATGTATGGCCGACACATTGAGTCACATTTATCCACTTGGACAGAAAGTTCATCTTGACTATGGAGCCTGTAATTTACTTACAGGTGTATGTAGTGGGATAACTCAGGTTAATGTCCGTGAACAGAGACCAACAATTAGCAAGTTAATTAGGGTCCTGATTTTAGCGGCTAAGGATAATCATTTATGAGGTTAGGTCAGACCCTGGGCCTTCCTGTGAAGTGACTTTCTATGAAAATATTGACTGAGAGGGGCTTCCCCTGCAGAATTCCCGCATGCTTGGGAGCTGCACTGTCTCTCATGGAGAGCAGAGTGAGGACCAGGATGAGTTTAGGAGGGTTGGCTTCAGCCAGCCGGGGTCAAGCTGGTGGCCAAAAGAGCAGTAGGGGTAGGATTCTAACTTCACAATGATGCTCAGTGCTTCTGGGAGCTCTTCTGTGCCTGCGGCTCTGCTGCCTTCTGGCTCCTTGCTCCT
Organism: Lepus europaeus; assembly: GCF_033115175.1. NCBI lineage: Eukaryota > Metazoa > Chordata > Mammalia > Lagomorpha > Leporidae > Lepus > Lepus europaeus. The sequence continues at coordinate 72,151,783 of NC_084842.1, forward strand.
TCCCAGCCAATAATCTCAGATAGATTTAGCATTATCATTTCAATTGAGGCATTTGTTAGAAACAAAAACAAGAAATGAAAGGGGGTGGGGGGCTTCATGCCTGAGTAGCAGTGGTGAGCTTTCTTTCTTCGGGTTTCTCATGGTGACAGTCATTGACCCGCGCCTGGGATTCCGTATAAGGGGCTGGAGATTATAAATCCAATTTCCAGGAGGGGAGAGGGCACGGATTGAAGAGGCATCTTGCAAAGGAGGAAGATACGAGCAGCAGCTCTTCTCCTTGGCGATAAAAGGTGTGGAGTTTATTGTGTCTGTTTTGTCTTCTGTCTCTGGGCCCTTCTTGCCTTTTTCCCCCCTGTACTGCTGCCTGCTTAGCTTGGTTGGGAAGTTGCTTAGCCTGTCCCCTGACTAATAAGGTGGCTGCTTGGCCATGCTTCATAAGCCATAGAAGGATGATGGACAAGGCTTTTAAAATCTGTTTGGCTCCTGTTTCCTACTCCATCAGTCATGAATTGTAAGAGTGAGTTGTTTCTGTTTGTAAAATAGGAGCTGAGATGAGGTCGTGACAAATGTAGCTCTGGGAAGTCCCTTCAGCTTTCTGATAGAAACTGCTCCTTGGCTCTGAAAACATTTCCCGGGTGCTTGCTGCTAGGGACAGATTCTCCAGCCCTGCCCTGGTTTGGTTTACACTGAATTTGCCATAGGAAATGCTTAATATTCAAAGTCCAAGCTGACAACAAAGATTGTCTTTTAAATTGGATGTGTCATGGTTGTTTTTCCTTAACGCTATCTTGGTAAACTTCATTTTAGTTACTAAAGCTAAATGGTGGATGTATTCTGTGAATCATTGCCATGGCTTGGGTCCCAGCATTCCAGGTGTACCCTGGTGAATGTTTCTGAATATTAATGTCCAACAAGGGCTCCTATAGGGGAGGCAGAATCATGCCCCCCCTTCTGCTGACAATGCCTGTGACCCGTTCTAGAGTGTTCCTTGTCAATGTGGCTAAGATAGCAGAACTTGAGATGTGCTTGGATTGTCTGGGTAGGCCCAAAGTATTCACGTGGGTCCTTATATTGACAGGCTATTTCCTAACTCTGGTTAGAAGGTGAGAGATGGGAGTGTGAGCAGGGTTTGAAGCCTCAGGGCTGGTTCGGAGACCTTGGTGGGGGAGCTGCATGCAGGGAACTTAATTCTGCCATCAGCTTCCATGCGTGTGGACACGGTCCTGCCCCAGAGCCTCCATAAATGAGCTCAGGCCTGCCGGTGCCTTGACTGGAACCTGGCGAGACCTGTGCCAGACACCCGGACCACAGAACTGTAAGACAAGGACTTTCTAATCGGTGTTAGCTGCAAAGTTTGTCACAGCAGCCACGGCAAACTGGTATGCCACGGTTTCCCTGGCGTTGAGTTTGTCTAATGATAAAGGGTCCTCTGAACCCAGTGTGTGTCCCCTGCCCACAGGAAGGGCTGAGTCATTTCCTAGCAACCTGCAGAGCTGCGGCTCTGTGTCTGTAGTCCTGGGCTGCTAGAATGTCAGCAGCCTCGGGGGAGGCAGAACCCGGAAAAAATGAATGAGCAGTAGTGGTGTTGGCCCTGCGTTCCTGACTGCGGGTGGTGTGTGCGTGATCTTACTTTAACCCGCACAGCAGTCTGGGAGGTCAGCCTGTGTCACACAGGTGGGAAACTGGTTCTGGAAAGGGAAATGACTTTTCTGAGCTAGCGGAAGTTGGAAGTGACATCGTGAGGGTCTAGACCTCCAAAGATGTTCCTCCTCTTATGCCTCCTCTGTGTCCTTTGTAGCAAGCCTTAGGAGGCAGGAAATCAAAATTTAGGGGCTGAGTCTTTTGCTATAGAAAATAAGAAAATAGGATTACCAGTTTCTCCTTCAGGTTTCTTCAATGGCCACAATTTTGATGACGCTGAAGGACATTGTGTCTGCTTTTTTTTTTTTTTTCTCCCTCACCCCCATCGTGGGAGGGCAGGACCCAGACGAAATGGCTCATGTCTCAATTCCCTCTTGTTCGCTTCTGTGCTTGGCTTCCTTGATTACTAATCAGCATTGCTTTGTGGCTTGCGGGATAAGCACCTAGTTTGTTAGTAAAGGAATCAGGTTGGTATTTAAGACGAAAGAGGATTTGAAAAAAAAAAAAAATGATTGATTATTTAAAAGGGTCACTTGGGACTGGCTTTGCAGATCCTACTGCATTAAGCCAGATTTGGGTTCGATTGCTGGCAATGCGGGTTGGATTAGATGTGTGCAACATGCCCCTTAAATCCCAAGATCCTCTGCCACTCAATAGTCTCACGTGTCACCCAGCCAGGACGCAGGCATCAGTCAATGCACCCTAGCACCTGGTGCTGTGGAAAATGAGATCTTTGAATTCAGCAGGAACGGGGCAGGAGACCCACAGACCGGGTTTCTTTCCCTCCCTCCCTCCCTCCGTCCCTCCCTCCCTTCCTTTCTTCCTTCCTTCTTTCCTCCCTCTCTCCCTCCCTTCCTTCTCCTTCTTCCTCTCTTTTTCCCTTCCCTTCTTTTTTTTTTTTTTTTTAAGATTTTATTTATAAACTTAAGAGGGAAAGACAGAGAGAGAGAGGTCTTCCATCTGCTGGTTCACTCCCCACATGGTCACAATGGCTGGAGCTGGACTGATCCAAAGCCAGGAGCTTCCCCTGGGTCTTCCACATGAGTGCAGGGGCCCCAAGTACCTGAGCTGTCTTCTACTGCTTTCCCAGGCACATTAGCAGGAAGCTGGATTGGAAGAGGAGCAGTGGGGATAGGAATTGGCACCCATATAATATGCTGGCACCACAGGTAGAGACCCAGCCTACTATGCCACAGTGCCAGGCCCTGGGCTTCTTTAATAGTTGTTTTTATACACAAGCTCCACAGCATTGAGCTCCACGAGAGCACAGAAGGATGAAAAGTGTTACCTGCTTCCGGGGAGTGTCCAGTCGAGACAGAGCGAGAGTCTGATTGAAAAGATGCATGGGATTTGGTACCCGAAGACTCCTGTGCTCCACAGGTGGGGGGCACATTCACAGGCCACCTGGGCATGAGGACTGGTTGGGGGGCAGGCCACTGATGTTGGCAGTCTGGTTGGCGTAGGCATCCTCTGCCGTTTAGAACCAAGGCCTCTGATGTTGGCTGGGTTTTTATGCTGGACCTCCATGTGCTGTTCTAGGGCTCTGTGGCCAGCTGGACCCTTACCCATTCTGAGATGTGGGGGTGAGTGGGGTGTCATCACCATAGGATGTTGAATGCTAGCTTGCCCATGAGCTCTTCTGAAGTCTTATTCCTGGAATTGGATCATGCTTCTGGAATCTTCTCTGCCTACTGCTACAGTTTTGCATCCATTCCTATCTAACTGTACTCTCCATTTTTTAGAAGGTACTTTTATTTATTTGAATGGCAGAGAGAGAGAGAGAGAGAGATGGAGCAAGAAAGAGAGAGAGAGATAGACATATCTTCCTTCCACTGCTTCATTCCCTCAATGCCCGTAACAGCGCTGGCTAGGCCACGTAGGACGCTGTGATCAATAACTCAATCTGGTTCTCTCATCTGAGTGTCAGGGGCCCAAGCACTTTACCCATCACCTGCTACCTCCTAGGGTGCGCATTAGCAGGAAGCGGGAATTAGGAGTGGAGCCAGGACTTGAACCCCAGCCTTGTGATGTGAAAAGAAGGTGGCCCAAGTAGCATCTTAACCACTGCACCAAACCTTAGCTGGTCTCTGCACTTTGTGTGACAGAAACATCTTTGTGTTGTTGGCCCACTGCTTGTTCTGGAGTCTCAGAGTGTGCTCCCTGTGCCCATCTCTCTATCTGGGTCAGGTTCCATTCCCTGCATGACGCCCATGTTCCAGGCTTTCCCTCTTCTCACCTCCCACTGCCTGGGTCACCATATAAGGTCCTAGCTCTCCTCGTTGGGGACTTGGATTGACCACAGAATGGGCCCCAAATCAATTCCTGTGCAGCCCCCTGATTTATGCCCATTAGGTTCTTAGCTCCTTTTTGAGGCTTTTGTTGTAAACTTTCATCTGATGGACATAGTACTCAGCTCTGCAGCTTTCCACAGAGGATGGAATTCAAATTCTCACTGCACTCCAAAAAGCCCAACCTCACTCTCCTTTGTTGACGACAGGAGGCATTTTTTGAAGATCACATGAAAAAAACTTGGTGGCTTTTAGGTTAAAAAGTAGTGTTTGAGTACACTATGCCCCAAATCAGGATGCTACACATTTTCTGTACTGTGCTATCTTTTTCTCCCCTCAGCTCAACTCTTAAAATAATTTTAAGTACTCAAGACTAAACGCTGCTTTACATTGGATAGTTAGCGTCTTTTTTGGAAGCGGTTCTGGCTTATATCTTTGGGTTTATTTTTGTAAACTATTTTTTGATTTTTGTAAGTGGAATCCTTTAATGTGCATTGTAATATCTTTTTATAAGTGGCCCACTTCACACAAAACATCTGCAGTCCAAAAAATCTGTTTTAAACACAGCTCTCAACGCATTACTCCTCTGTGTAGAACTATTGACTTGTATAGTCATCTTTTCTCCCCCCCCCCAAATCTGAGTTGTAGCTTTTCCAACACCAGCCCCTCTGGCTTTTTCTTTCCCAACAGGTCTTTTTATGGTTTTTCTCTCTCTGTCTTTTGCTCACAGGGAACGAGAGGCTGCTTTATAGTAAGCGATGAAGACCCGGAGAGCAGAATTCTGGGCACAAGTCCTGTCTATGGCCTTGTGACTGTGGCATATCACGTTGCTTCAGTGTCCTCATCTGTAACATTGGATAGGACCTCCCCACTAGAGTTGCTAAGAGGATTCAATTTCCTCTTACATGTGAAATGCTTTTCAGCACACAGGGAGAGTCCAAGAGCCTAGGAGGTCTAAGATGACAGCTCCCGCAGGCTCGGTGTCTGGTCAAGGCTTGTTCTCTGCTTCAAGGCAATGTCCTCTTGCTCTGTCCCCTAGAAGGGAAGATCGCTTGGTTCTCCCCAAGCAGCAGGGATGGAAGGCCAGAAGGGGATTGGCCCCAGCAGCCCCTTTTATGAGGCCATAATCTAATCCGTGGGGTCAACCCACCTCCCAAAGACCCTGCCTCTCAATACTGTTGCGTCAGAGGTTAAGTTCCACGGTGAGTTTTGGAGGATACACAAACATTCAGACTGTAGCAATGACCTTTCCTGCATTTATTGCCATGTCATTGACACCAGCTTGAGGGGTGCAGGCCATAGAGTAATTCATCTATGAATAATGATTTGGCTTAAATCAGGAGACTGTAGAAGCAGTGTTTTAGTGGTGGTTTTTGCTATTTTGAAACTTTCTATTCTGGTTCCCTGGTCCCCTCCCTCCAAATAAATCCCACAAGTCTGTTGACCTTCAGAGCTTAGTTTGCAGCTCATTGAGAGCATCGGAAAATGAGAATGCTGCAGTGAGTCTGATTTCTAGAGTCTCTCGCCAGTTTTCTGTCTCAGCGTTGGAGGAAGCATAGTCTTGTGGGAGAATAGGACAGAGATCTACCATGACATTATCTTCAGGAAGGTAGCTTGCCAGTACCTTACAAAGCGAGCCATCCGAGTGGATCAAACTGGGTTGGATGCCCATGAAGGAACACTCAAGGTTGAGTCAGACACTCAAGGTTGGAGTCTATAAAATGCAAGTCAGGGGCCGGTGCCATGGCTCACTGGGTTAATCCTCCACCTGCGGTGCCAGCATCCCATATGGGTGCCGGGTTCTAGTCCCGGTTGCTCCTCTTCCAGTCCAGCTCTCTGCTGTGGCCCAGGAAAGCAGTGGAGGATGGCTCAAGTGCTTGGGCCCCTGCACCCACATGGGAGACCAGGAGGAAGCACCTGGTTCCTGGCTTCGGATTGGCGCAGTGCACCGGCCATGGCAGCCATTTGGGGAGTGAACCAACGGAGGGAAAACCTTTCTCTCTGTCTTTCTCTCTCTGTCTAACTCTGTAAAAAAAAAAAAAAAAAAAAAAGCATGTCCAAAAAATCATTTTATTCATTTGCTCTAAAGAACAATCTCTCTTTTTTTAAAAAAACTTTTATTTATTAAATATAAATTTTGAAAGTACAACTTTTGGATTATAGCATTTTCCCCCCCATAACCACCCTCCCACCCGCAAACCATCCCATCTCCTACTTCCTCTCCTATCCCATTCTTCATTAAAAGTCATTTTTAATTATTTTTACATACAGAAGATCAACTTAGTATATACTAAATAATGATTTCAACAGTTTGCACCCACACAGACACACAAAGTATAAAGTACTGTTTGAAGACTAGTTTTACTGTTAATTTGCATAGTATAACACATTAAGGACAGAGATCCTACACGGGGATTATGTGCACAGTGACTCCCGTTGTTGATTTAACAATTGACACTCTTATTTATGATGTCAGTAATCACCTGAGGCTCTTGTCATGAGCTGCCAAGGCTATGGAAGCCTCTTGAGTTCACAAACTCCAACCTTATTTAGACAAGGCCATAGTCAAAGTGGAAATTCTCACCTCCCTTCAGAGAAAGGTACCTCCTTCTTTGATGGCCCGAAGAACAATCTGTTTAATTTTACCATTCCCCAGTAAAGGAAATACACTTTGATTCATGAATTTTGGTCTTGGTAATATAATATAAGACAGACTTTTGTATAGATCATATGGTAACCATGACATAGATTTCTCCCTCAGAGAGAAATCAATGGAGTGCTTATTTTTTATATTTCAGTCAAGAGAGGTAGAATACTGTAAGAGATAAGAAATTTTTACAGGGAAAGCATTTGGTAGTTATCGGCAGTATGATCTTGGGCAAGTTCCCTCTCCTCTGCAAGTCTCAGTTTTCTCTTGTGTAATTGGAGATAAAAATAATGAAAATTATCCATCCATACATATGTGAGCATACTTCAGAATTGTGTGGAAAGTGGAATTAAAAGATAAGTGCAAAAATTGAAACCTATGTATAGCTTTGTCTTAACATGAACTTTCTGGGGGCCACTCAATGCATGGGTTTCAGAATGTTTGATACCAAAATAAATGTTTTCCACGAACTTTTTGAAGTATACTTAAACTACTTGAAGCTTTTTATTTTTTTAACTTGAAAGACCTACTGCAGGCAAAGTGGTTAGGACACTACCTGGCACATACTAAGGACTCAAGAAATGGAAGTTCAATCAGTACGTATTCATCAAATGCGTTTTAATCCCATGCATGTGAAAGGTACAGGGGCCACAGCCCGAGTGAGAAATGGTCTCTGCTTTTGAGAGTCTTGGAGTAAAGATACCAGGTATGGGAAGTCTGTGAGGGAATCAGCTTAGGTGAGGTCTTCTTGGTGATGTGGTGTGTGATGGAGATGTCTTCAGAATGGTGCCAGGGACTCGGTGATCTGGTGTTGCCTGCTCCCCCTGCTCCCTCACTGAACTCCAGCTCACTGGACACACCCTCTCTCTTGACAGCCACTTAGTAGACGAGCACCTGCTATGAGTGAGACTTTGTTCCTGGGGCTGTGGTGAACACAACAGCGTTGGCTACTGCTTTCATGGAATGGATGCGCAGCCAGTGTCTCAAATGCGCAAAGCCCTTTCTCACCCATAGCCTTTGGTTATGTGTCCTGTCTACCAGGAATGTCTCTGCCTTGATGCTTCCCCATGCTAACCTCTATGTATCCCTCATGTCTTAAATTTTGCTTCCTTAGACCAGACTTGTTGACCTCCTACTCAAAACTCAATTTAAATTAAATTTTGCTATTATCCTTTTTCAAAATATCCTTGAGTTTGACTTAAACACACTTATCAAATTTAATTTGTATCATTGGGTGTTTATTCTTTATCCAATAGTCTGTAAGCTCCATGAGGTCACAGACTGCACTGATTCATCCACCTTCTCCAGAACTTCACTGGCTCCCAGTAGGTTCTTAAAATATATGTGCTGATTTAATAAAAGAATTGACTTAGTATTGAAATATGTTTTCATTTTTTCAAGCATGGGTGGAAAATTCATGCAGATTTTTAGTGGTGATAATGCATTCAGATTGGTAGGTTTATTTTGGTTCTGCAGGCTGATTTTATATATGTATGTATATGTCTATATAATTTTTTAATTGCTAATGTATGATCCTGGGGAGCTGTTCTTTGTGTTTGAAAAGCTTTCAAGTAGTTTTCTTTTCCTCCCCCTACAGAATTAAGTTTCAGAACGATTTTTTCCCCCTTGGAGTTTTGTCCTGTTCTTTAATCTTTATAATAGCACAGGTCACTCAGAACGGAAGTCCTTGGGTGTTACCAAGGCTCATTCTTCAGATGGAAAATGTAAATCTACTCCCCTGACTGCCTATGACCTCAGCATAAACCCAAATTTCTGGAGATAACTTATAAAAGAAAACGAAGAGATAGATAATGCACTCAACACATGTGACTCATTTATTTGTCTCCTGGAAGGGGGTGTAGATGGGAAAAGGCATAGAGTGGTCATAGGTTTAAAAACGAGGGTGTTTCAAAATGTCAGTGGACAAATGGGACTAAAAGATAAGTTTTGGTGCAAATTTTTAAAAAATTTATTTACTTGACTGACAGAGAGGAAGAGACAGAGATATTTCATCTGCTGGTTCACTCCCCAAATGGCCGCAACAGCCAAGTCAAGGCCAGGCTGAAGCCAGGAACCTGGAAGCCCATATGGGTCTCACACGTCGGCTGCAGGGGCCCTAGTACTTAGGCCATCTTCCACGGGCTTCTCAGGTGCCTCAGCAGTAAGCTAGATCAGAAGAGGAGCAGCCGGAACTGAGTTGACACTCTGACATACATGGATGGGCCACAATGGCAGTCCCACTGCAAAAAATTGTTTGAAGTCCATGCATTGTTTTTCATAAGACACATTTTCTATGAATTTTCTGAAGACCTCATATATGCATGGATTAAACATATTGTACAGGGAAATAAATGTATCGTTGATCTGCAGTTTCCCAAATGCTTGTATAGACAACTGATAATAGCTTGAAGCGTTGCTCAGAGTGAAAAAGTCTCTTCTTTTTGGCTGAGTTGACCACAGCAACCCACTCTGTTCCCATATTTTTGAAAAGTGTTAGTTTCCAGTTTCAATACCGCTATGGAAAAAAAGAAATCTACCATCATGGCAAATGATACTCTTGGATGTGGATGGAAACCCCATAAAATTGTATGGGTGATATTAATTTAGTCACCTGCGGCTTAATAGTCATTTTATGGACATTAAAAAAAAAGTTTTGTAGCCATAATGTTTTATCTATCTTTATGGTCTCTTATGCTGTGTTTAATCAGTGTAATTATGGGAGAAGATAATTAAATATAGTACTTACAGTTCTTAAGATTTTAATGCTATTATTACTAATTTAACCACAAAAAGGGTATATAAAATTGAAGCTGTTCCAAACCTTAAAGAGAAATATCTAGTTATAATTTTCAGTAAGGAGTTTAAATAGAGGTGATGTTATACTTTTGTTTTTTTGTTAGTTTATTTGTATCATTTAACAATGTTTTAAATTTATACCTAGAAAGGAAAATCAAGAAGAAGTGAATATTTGTACTATTCTTAGAACAGAATGCTATCTCTCTAGAGTTCAGAATGGTTACATTGGAAATAGGCTAGGGTCCGGAGCTGTGGCACAGCCAGTTCAGCTTCTGCCTGGGATGCTGGCATCCCATATGAGCACTGTTTCAAGTCCCAGCTGCTCTACTTCTGATCCAGCTCCCTGCTAATGTGCCTGGGACGGCAGGGGAAGATGGCCAAGTACTTGAGTCCCTGCCACCCATGTGAGAGACCCAGACAGAATTCCAGCCTCAGCCAAGTCACTGAGCTCATATGGGGAGTGAACCAGTGAATGGAAGATCTCCCTCTAACTCTGTAACTCTGCCTTTCAAGTAAGTAATACATACGTACATACATACATACATATATAAATAAATATTTTTTAAGTCTAGCGCCCTCAAAGGCTATTCATGACTACATCTTAAAACTGAGACTATGCATGCAAGCTATTTTATTTTCTATGTATATTGGCCATATATTTTTTTCTTAGGCATAAATAAATAGTATTTAGTTTAAAAAAATGAAAGCAGGGATTGCCAAATAATCGACAGCTATCTACTGAACTATTTTGCTTTAAAGAAAGCAACACCGGACTCTCATCTGTCGTGGTAAAAGCCCACGTTTTACCGCTTCCCCGGGCTGCAGTTGAGGGGCACTCAATAGTATTGGGCAGCTCTCCAGGGTGAGGCAGGCCTTTAACTGAGGTTGGTGAGTGAGTAGGATTTAGGTTCGGGAGAGCTGAGAGGAGGGTGTGCTGGCCGGGGGACCAGCATGAGCAAAGATGAAAAGGCTTAGGATTTCTTGGGAACAGGGCACTGAACTCCTGGGTCATCAGTCACCGCTGGTGCAGAGCAGGTAGACCTGTGCAGTGGGAACTATGGTTGAGGAAGAAAAAAAGATGGAGGCCAGGATGTGGAGTGCTTAAAAACATCATGCACAAGGTATGGAGGTGAATACAGTAAAGTTTATTACTCAGCCATACAGAGGAAATAAATTTTGATACGTGTGGAACATGGACGAACGTCGTAGACATCAGGCTAAGTGAACAAAGCCAGACACAGGGCAGGTGTTTGGCAGGACGATTAAGTTGCTCCTTGGGATATGTACATCCCACATCACAGGGCTTGGGTCTGAGTCCTGGCTCTGTTTCCAATCCAGCTTCTTGCTAATGTGCACCCCGAGAGACAGCAGATGATGACCCAAGTGCTTGGGTGCCTGCCTTCCACATGGGAGACTCAGATGGAGCTGCTGCCTCCTGGCTTTGGCCTGGCTCAGCCCTGGCTGTTGTAGGCATTTGGAGAGTGAAGGAGTAGATGTAAGATTCTTATTCTGTCTCTTTCTCTCCCTCTCTCTCTCCACCTACCTGTTGCTCTTTATGTGTATCTCTGCCTCTCTGCCTTTATTTTTTTTGACAGGCAGAGTTAGACAGTGAGAGAGAGAGAGACAGAAAGGTCTTCCTTTTTCACCCCCCAAGTGGCCGCTATGGCCGGTGTGCTGTGCCGATCCGAAGCCAGGAGCCAGGTTCTGCCTCCTGGTCTTCCATGAGGGTGCAGGGCCCAAGCACTTGGGCCATCCTCCACTGCAGTCGGAGGATTAGCCTAGTGAGCTGCGGCGCTGGCCTCTGCCTTTCAAATACAATGAAAATAAATTAAATACACTAAATCCAGACACAAAAGAAAAGACATTGGATGATTGCTGTCGTATGAGGGTCCTAGAATACTCCAATCCACAGAGCTGGTAGACTGCAGGTTACCAGGTAGAGGGAGGAATGGAAGTTATTTTTTAATGGTTACAGCATAATAATGGTGATAACTGCACAGCAATGTGAATGAACTCAACCACTGATTGGGACACTTAAAGATGGTTCGAATGGACCATTTTATGTTAGGTATGTTCTACTGCAATAAGGAATTTAAAAAGCACTAGCTTTGACTTTTGGCAACAATGGAGAGTCATCGAAGTTTCATGTGGAAAGAGGGATGAGATTCAAGTGGAGTGTTTGGAATGAAACAGTTTTTAAAAATTTTTACTTGTTTATATCAGAGGTAGAAAGGGGAGAGCGAGAGGGAGACAGATATTTAACATCTGCTGGTTCATTCCTCAGGTGTCTATGGTAGCTGGGGCTGGGCCAGGCCAAAGCTGGAAACCAAGAACTCAGTTCTAGTCTCCCACGTGGGTGGCAGGAACCCAGTTATCTGTGTCACCACTGCTGCTCCCCAGGGCTGCATTGGTGGAAGCTGGGCTTAGAGGTGGGAGCTGGGTTTGAACCCTGGCACTCAGATGTGAGCCACTGGCATCCCAAGTGGTGTCTTGTTTTTTTTTTTTTTTAATATAAATGCGGAGATTTTATTTTCTCAGGAATTGATTGAAAGCGTATAGAAACAATCAGAACAAATGATCAAATATCATCAAGCATTTCACCATTTATGGAATATCAGTCCCATAACAGAAAAATGTGGATTTGTCTAAAGAACCCATAAAACAAGTCCCAATACATTTCTAAAGATTTACATCATATGGATTATATTTTCCGACCACCTAATGATTAAAATAGAAACCAGTAACACCCATGTGTATAACGAGTCTCAGATATCATGAAACTATATAACACATTCCAAGTGGTGTCTTAACTGCTGTGCCCCCACCACTGCATTCTAAGCTTTGCCACCACATAGGAATAGGAGTCTTCAGGCTCTATTCTTATAAAAGTGATAAAACCATGAGGTTTGCTACGTAGATGTTTCTTAGGAGGATGTACAGTTGAGATTTGAACTGGGGCATTGACGAATGATGTGAAACCAGGTTGATAATCCCAACTTTCAAAGACTTCTTGGCATCGCCAAAGGAGTTTTGATTTGTTGTATGTTTCTAGGAAATAAGAGTTGGACGAAGCACTGCTGCCTAATGCTAATGTTGAGTTGTCGGCCTGGAAATAATGAAAAATATGGGAATAGATCCCGAGGTCTGAGTCGTTTTCTGCCCTGAATTGATGTTGTGCTCTTGTTCATATTCTGGCAAATATATTCGTATTGTGTGCTCCAGGGAAATGATTACAAAACATCATTATAATATTTCTTTTCCTTTTTTCTTCACTGGAAGAGGGCACAAGTGTTTGCTGTTTTAAATTGAGCCAAACCTTTGCATCTGTATCCTAACAGCAACTCAGAGTGCTGTAGGTGTGGTTCGTTGGCTTGCGGGATTTTGCAGCCTGAAAGAGAGGAATTCGCAAGTCATCATTTCTGATCTCTTTCCTTTAGAGATGGAGACGATGAGCCCCAGACAGTCATCCTGGACTTTTTCATAATGCCATAAATTTTTTTGTCAGGTAAAACACATTTTAAAATTTTTACCCAAATGGCAAGGCATAAGGCTGGGAAGGGTGAAGCATGAGGGGTTCACCAACCTCAAAGAGAAAGGAACATGGTCCCCAGCTGATAAGGAGAGGGAAGTGAAGCCACTCTTGGCAGAACAAACTCAAGGAGATGAAAGGCACAGTTGTCGCTCAAGTCGAAGAGCAGCTTCATTTGAGCTAATGGAACTTTATTTGTGGAGGACCTTGGATGAGCTTGATGTGGGTATACAGCTCAGGTCCCATTTGGCTTTGCCCTTTATTAGCTGGGTGGCCTTGGACACGTTTTCTACATCTCTAAAGTGCAGTTTTTTGCCTTCTGAATGGAGGTGTTCTGAAGGTAAATGAGGCGACGCCTTAAGTGCAGAGAAGGTGCTCGGGAAACAGTAACTGTTAGGTCAGGTGTCGTCCCCACTGGGAAGTCGTTCGGACTGCCTCTGGCCCCACCCTTTTAGCTCCTCCTGAGGACCTGTGGCATTCCACACCTGCCTCTGTGGAGCTCTTGTGTCCTGGCGCTGTGATGGACTTATGCCTCTGTCTGCTCTACCACACCTTGTTCTGTAGGGCAGAGATGATACTCGACTCATATCTGTGCATTTAACACCCAGCAGGAGAAGAACTGTTCGAATGTCGGTGGAGTGAGTGAGAGTGGCTTTATCTGCTCACCTTGCACAAGCCCTTGGTGGCCCTACCTGGGCGTTGTGGGCGGCAGTGACAGTGTAGATGAGGTCCAGTGCTTTGCCCTTTTCACCAGTGACAAAGAGGATGCGATTATTTGCTGCATAATGCTTTTTTTTCTGTAACGCTTTTATAACATTTTTGAAAAGATTCCTCAGATAAGAGATTGGCTCAGAGAGAACACACTTTTTGGAATACAACCTAACATTTTCAAAAATCTGAATTGTGTTGATAACCTTGGATCTCACAATTTTAGTTTTGTAATTATTTCTTAAGGAAGTAATTGAGAATTTCAGGAAGAACTTTTCCCGCCACACTTTTCACGGTAGCAGTATTTCTAATAGAAACGACAGGGTTAGGGCGATGGGAAGCCAACTGCTTACAAAAAGGAGTGAAATTAGTGCATTCTGTGTCCTGTGGTACACACCCACATTGGAATAGAGTGCAGTCACAAGAACTGATGTTGTGCATATGTGTGCACAGAGAGCCATTCACATTTGTGATGTTTGTTAAAATACAGGAACAAAACGTGCACCTTTTAAAAGAATTCATTTATTTATTTGAGAGGCAGTGTTACAGACAGAGAGGGAACAACAGAGAGAGAGAGAGAGAGAGAGAGGTCTTCCATCTGCTGATTCATTCCCCCAATGGCTGCAACAGCCAGAGCTGGGCCAGTCCGAAGCTAGGAGCTAGGAGCTTCTTCCAGGTCTCCCACGTGGGTGCAGGGGCCCAAGCACTTGGGCCATCCTCCGCTGCTTTTCCAGGCCATCAGCAGAGAGCTGGATTGGAAGTGGAGCAGCCGGGACTCAAACTAGAGCCCATATGGGATGGTGGTGCCACAGGCAGAGGCTTAGCCTACTGTGCCACAGTGCTGGCCCCCCAACATGTGCACATTTAAGAGGACTTGCTTTTATACTGCAATTGAAGTGGGCAGTTCATTTTAAATGTTTTATAGCATTTCAAAAATTTATTTTTTTATCAGAGGAAAAAATCTTGAACAATCTAGTTTTTAAAAAAAGATTTATTTATTTGAAAGAAAGAGTTAGAGAGGTAGAGCCAGAGAGAGGGAGGTCTTCCATTTTGCTGGTCCACTCCCCAAATGACCACAGCGGCTGGAGTTGAGCATGAGCCAGGAGCCAGGAGCTCCTTCTGGGTCTCCCACATGGTGCAGGGGCCCAAGGACTTGGACCATATTCTACTGCTTTCCCAGAGAACTGGATCGGAAGTGGAGCAGGCAGGACTCAAACCGGTACCCATATGAGATGCAGGCTGGGCTTTAACCCACTGTGCCACTGCACTGGCCCCTCCATAATTCATTTGAAATTGGACACTGTGTGCTCTGTAGGTGCACTTGAGGTGCACCTGCACTGTCCCCCTCTCTTCCCAGCGGCAGCAGCGTATCCAAAGCAATAGCGTGACGCAAAGCTCTGGCCAGACAGAAGGTATGAACTCACCGCTCTGATTTCTCTCCTTGAAACCACACACAAAGTACTAGGGGGAAGGAGCTCAGCAGAAGAATGGAAAAGAGAAAACATTAGGAGGAAAGAGACAGGGAGGCACAGGCATTGGGAAAGAATTTGGAAGCCTTGAAAGAGAAGGATGATGATTGCTGTTTTTGAGGGAATGTAAAGAAAATCTCAATTAGCTCCTTTCACTAATTACATTGGGCCTCTGTTATATTATGAATAATAAGTCACTAGGTGCTTTGCTTTAATTCATTTATTTTTATTTAGCCAACTGTAGCACCAGGCAATAAAGAAACGGGCATATGCACCTGACTTCTGTCTCCAGGATACCTTTGTAATTCAAATTGAAAGACAGGTCAAGTTTTCCTGCCATGCTTTGCTGTTCAAGCAAGCAGCTGGTTAATACCATGCTGGGAACCCCAGCCCTTGGGGACAGACGCTGTGTGCCTGCTGTTAACACACACTTTGTATTCCTAAATCAAGGATCCTTTGAAGTATATCTGAGCACTGAGAGAGAAGGTGCGGGCATGGAGTCCATATTGGATTACAAAACTTTGGAGGAGGGACTTTGAGGGCTCACGTCTTCCTACTATGAACTGATCCGTGAAATGGGAACACCAGGCTGACATTTGTCACTGGCTGGCATTTACAAAGACTCCTGACTTTGGTGAAAGGAAGTTGTTAGAAGAGGGAAGAGAAAAGCAAAGAGGAGAAAGCAAGGATGGGAACAGCTCAGTGAAGCAAAAAGAAAATTGCTTTTGCTATCCAGCACCTTTGGGCTGGTGTCTTAACTCTACCCTTCACCTGCTTCCTGAAGACCTGGTCCACATCACTGAACTTTGCTGAGTCCCAGTTTCCTCACCTATAAATGTAAATAGTCATATTTGATTCAGGGGTAATTATGAAGACTGACATAATATATGCAAACACCTAACACATACTAGGTGGTCACTTCAGTGAATCCCTGCTCCATTTACTGACTGTCTACCTTATGCCAAGAATTATGCTAAGTGATTTCCAGGCCCCTGCCTGGTAATTTAGACAGACAACTCCCATTATTTCCTGCGAATGCAATAAAGTTGTTTTGAGTATATCCTGATAAGTAATTGCTTCCCTTAATGATACTCTAGTGGAATACAATATGGAAACCTCTGAAGGTTCTTATTCTTGAAACTAATTTTTAAGTACAAGTGCTTACAATTAGTCTGCCTCAGTGTGATTTGTAGCATACCAAAAAGCCCTGCATTTCTAAATATAGAAATCAAAATACCTTGAATCCTCTGAAAGCCAAATTAGAGAACCTCACACAAATGGAGGCTTTGCTGAGATAACCCTCCACCACGACTCTGAATCATGTCTATCCAGTTCCCAAGCATTTTAGAAGGGGAATGTTCAATCTGTTAACAACTAACTCCCTGCTTCACACCCTCCTGCCTTTACAGCACATAAGGGGATTTCTTGGAAAAACAAACTGAGTAATTAAAGACCAAACCCCAAAACTATGGAGAGTAACGATTGGTCAGTGGGGCAGTTCGCCAAGATGGTGGTTAAAAATTTCACCTGCAAATAAAAGCAAGGGCAAAACCACAAGCATGTGCCTAATGAGATGCTTGGAAATTGACCTTGATAATAAGGTGGAGTTCTCCAGCATGTGGTTCTCCTCCAGCCTGTTGAGGTCTAGGACAGACAGACTGTCAGGGCTTTGCGTTTGCTGAGCATGCCTTGGAAATCAAATGTTTTTGACCCTCATTGGCAAAGCTGGTGACGTTTTCAGCAGATGAAACCAATGGACTTGCTTCCTAAGTGGTCCTGAT
Organism: Lepus europaeus; assembly: GCF_033115175.1. Classification (NCBI taxonomy): domain Eukaryota; kingdom Metazoa; phylum Chordata; class Mammalia; order Lagomorpha; family Leporidae; genus Lepus; species Lepus europaeus. Next base: position 72,168,642 of record NC_084842.1, read on the forward strand.
TTTGGGAGCCAGCAAGCTGGAGCCGCGCCCATTTCCTCATCCATAAAATGGCTGTGATAATATTTCTCACTCAAGGTTGTTGGAGAGAATGAAAGGAGTTCATGTATGGGAAGGTGGTGTGCTTGGTTCTCCAAGTGTGGCTGTCTGAACCCAGGATCAGCAACATCAGTGTCACTGGGAATTTAGAGACACGAAATCCCAGGCTCCACTCAGAGGGCAGGTGCAGCAGGCCTCTGGACAAGGCCACCAGGGGATTCTCTGTCCCCTTGAATGTGAGCACCACCAGGCCAGTTTCTTTTGCGCTGACTTCTTCCCTGGAGATTCTTTTATAAGCTCAGTGACTTTGGTTCTATAGTATAATCCACAGATTAGATGTTTGAGACTTTGATTTTCAACTTGCCATTTCTTTCTTTCTTTTTTTTTTAAGAGGAGGGAAGAGATTATTTTATTTATTTGAAAGGCAGAGTTACAGAGATGCAGAGAGAAAGAGAGAGAGAGAGAGAGGGAGAGAGAGGGAGAGGGAGAGAGAGAGAGAGATCTTCCATCTGCTGGTTCACTCCCCAAATGGCTGCAATGGCCGGAGCTGAGCCGATCTGAAGCCAGGAAACTGGAGCTTCTTCCAGGTCTCCCACGTGGGTACAGGGGCCCAAGCACTTGGGCCATCTTCTACTGCTTTCCCAGGCCATAGCAGAGAGCTGGATCAGAAGTGGAGCAGCTGGGACTCAAACTGGTGACCATAAGGGATGCCAGCTTTGCAGGAGGCAGCTTAACACACTACACCACAAAACTGGCCACTGGTTTATAGAATTTCGAATGTGTTTTAAGTGTTTGAAACCTCTTATAGATGAAAAGGTTAAGATATCATTGGCCCATATCCCTTGTAAACCTTTACTCCTTGCAAGTATTTACTCATCTGTTATTTTACTTTATACTCTTATGAGGGATTTCAGGTTGGTCAGTAGATGTGGGATTGTCTTCAAGGTACAGAGAAGGAAACGGGTTGAATGAGGCTGAGCAAATGTCTGAAATTCACCCTTTAGAAAATTAATGCATGTGAATGGCATGTCTGCTAACACCCTAGTCTGTGGCTTTTTCCCTCCAGGCCTCACTGCTACACACCATGCATTTGGAGGAGCATGGATTTTCATTTCTATTTCAGTTTTGCTTTGTGCCAGTTACTTACAGGTGTTGAAACTTTTGACCACTATTTTTTTTTTTGCTAAGTTTCACATGCACCAAATAAGAGCTGTACTCTGGGTTTCTGTGTCTACTGAAATGACAAGTGATAAGTTATAAGACACAAGGCAAAGATATCTCATTCATTAGCAAATATTTATTGAGGTTTACTCTGGCTCGGATATTGGATTGAATCTCTGTTTTTAGTGGGGAGCAAAGTGGATTTCCAAAGTGGACCTCTGTTGGGTTTACTATTCTCGTTTCATCGTCACCAGCTATTTGGCCTTTGCTGATGCATGGGGTGCCATTGAGTCTACTTGTTTCCTTTTCTTCCTGGGGTCATCCTACGGGTACCTCCTGGGACCAACTCTAAAACTACTCATCACTGGAGGACCCCAGTTGTAAAGAATGGCTAATGGTGTTTTGGACAAAACCAACATGTAGGCTTTTGCTCAACATCAACAACTGGCTATGTACACATGGAATTTACCATAGGGCTAAGTATAGGTGTTTTTCATGGGGAGTTGTATTCATACATCATACTGAGATGCAGCTGACATGTGAGGGTAACATGCTCTATGTACATTAAAAATCCTATTCCGTGCTGTAAGTTCTTGGGAAATGAAGAGTCAGTAAACAGAGATTCTTCATTTATTCAACCATATTTTTTGAGAAGCTACTATAGACCTAGGATTATAGCAAGGAGAAAGATGGGGCACATTCACTGTCCTTGGGAACTTGTTTTCTAGTTAAGAGGATGAAGAAATAAATACCTGAGCTAATGCCGGGTAAGGAGATGGCAATTGGTTGGCTAGGAGTGGTGCAGGTGGCTCCTTTAGACAAGGCTGTCTGGTGCGGCCTCTTGCAGCATGGGGGTTATGATCTGAGATCCGAATTCTGTTAAGGAGAAGCCTCCAAGGAAGAACATTCCATGGAAGGGAACTGCAGCAGGCTCTGAGAAGCGAGTGCGATTGGCCAGTGCAACTGTTTTTGTTTTTTTTTTAAACTTTTTTTTTAATGAATATAAATTTCCAATGTACAGCTTATGGATTACAATGGCTTCCCCCTCCCATAACTTCCCTCCCACCCGCAACCCTCCCCTCTCCTGCTCCCTCTCCCCTTCCATTCACATCAAGATTCATTTTCAATTCTCTTTATATACAGAAGATCAATTTAGTATATATTAAGTAAAGATTTCAACAGTTTGGCCAGTGCAACTGTTACTGAATGTACAGCTTTGTGCTGGGCTGTGGGAGATGGGCAAGGTTTTCTTGAGAGGTGGGCAAAATTGGAATAAAAAACATGGCATTGTGCTAAGAGCTATGATTATGAGACAACAGTCTGTGCCAGTGAGGGAGCAGCATTTTGAACTGAAAAGTGGTTGTGCTAAGAACAGCATAGAATGAGGCCCAGGGGCCCAGGAGATCCTAATGGAGGACCTAACCTTGCCTCTGTAGATGGCATTTGACCTGAACAGGAAGGATATGGGAGGAGCTCAAGGAGGAGGGCCCCGCCTGAGACAAGGCTGGAGATGGAGAGGACAGTTAGGCGGCCAGAAACCTGAGTGGTGGCTGCTGTGGATGTGGGGCCAGTGGTGGGAGCTAGAACTAGAGAGGCAGGTAGGAACCCCAGCAAGGGCAGAGAGCCTTGAAGGCTTGTTAAGGTTTGCAGATTTTATCCTGAGAGTAAGATAATGGGGTTCACTGAAAGAGTAGTATTTGAAGAGTTCCCCAAATTGTGAAGTGTTTTTTTTTTTCTGTTTTTTTCTCTAGAAGAAAAAAAAAAGCTTAAAGAGATGGGAGATGGTGTTGAGGGATGAACTTGGCTGGTTTCACTTGAACAAATAAATCACCAGTTGCCATTTATCCCCAATCAGCAATAATCCCAGCATTCTCACCCTGGGTCAGTCGGGACAAAAGTGGCCCACTCTGCTCCTTTCCACATTTGTCAGCCTGTAATAGCATCCTTATCTCAGGAAATCTCTAGATTGCTCCCCAACATAAACTGTTTGTTGGGCAGCCCGGGTCAACAGTGCCTGCTAAGCTCTTAGACTGACCCAGCTGGCCTGTTTGAACAGCAGAGGGTTGAACGGAATTGAAGTGGCCGGTCCAAGGCAGTGGTGTTTACTGATACAGGTTTGGGTCTGCGCCTGCAATTTCCCGGCGTGTATGAAAACCACCTGCACTCACCAGTTCATGGACTGAATGGCCAAGCAATGTGCACAGCCAAGAGGGACGTTGCTTCTCCACCACTGTCCTCAGAGAATCAGGCTGGCTAAATCAAGCTCCCTTCATGCCAGGGAGTGGGATTTCTTATAGATTGGGGTGGGTGGTGTAGGAAAAAAACTCTCAAGTTACAAAACCAAACAAAAAACTACACATGGCCTTCACTTTGTGTATGGGCCAACATTGCAACGAAAATAGTCTCACTTGGAAGGGAGGTGATTTTAGTAGGTAAATGGCTTTTGCCTTGTGGGCTGGAGAGGAAGATTGTGTTTAAATGTTTGAAATTCGGGTTTCATATGAGCATTTTGGGCTGGGAAAGTCCTCCTTGACCAAAGGGGTTAAAAACGTGGACTCTGTTTGTGAGTGTCTCTTTTCTGTTGTTAATGGGAACTGACATTCCCTATAATCAGAAGGGACTAAGGCTAATCATATTCTCCATAACAGAAGAAATTAAGGTCCATGGTAGAAGACATTAAAATCCTGACAGAATTTTCATGTTCTCCCAATGCCCAAATTACATTGTTTACTAAAATCATATGTTGGTGGATCTTTGTTTTGATGCTCTGATTTGGGGCCCTGCTAGTTTCCATTTTTGTGGGAAGGGGTAGTGTTCAGTTGTTATCAGCAGCTTCCAGTCATTATCTTTCACGGATTTCAGCAGATAAGTGTCTCCATCCCACAATCCTTTGACTAGAAAATCTCCCCCATGCTGGATGGCTTCAGGGTTGAGACTGGCCAAAGGCAGCAGTGAGAACTGCCTCATTTTATTTTTCTCTAAGGCCCAGCATGGTTTCTTCCTTCCCAAACGATCTGTTTGCAATGTAACAGCAGTGGAGCTGCCCAGAATTTATTCAGCCGTGTACCTGAGGTCTAACCCCATGTTCAAGAAAAAATATTTTTGATGGTGGATAATATGATAGTGGATGTTCTTTTTAATTATTGAATTCAGGGAAAAAGCAGATAGAGCAATCATTTGCTTACATGTGATGATATTGATGTTAAAAATATTGCATGGTGATTGCAGTGGGGGCATGACCAAAGTAGACATTGGAGCCAATCTGGATGGATGTGTATGTCAACAGCTGGTGTCAGAGTAGCCAGTCTCCACTGGTATATGTTTAACAACCGACTCTCCAAAAAGTCCATAATGCCCTGTCACATAGTACATGCTGATTTCTGTGGTATAAATACTCCCATCATTGCCAGTTTCAAGGTACCAATGTGATATTGGTGCAACTTGAAAAATTCAGTGAATTCAATAGAGGGCTCTCATGAAGTCAGCAGAAACCACTCACAGCACACCATTATCCATAGCAGGTATGCATCAGCATATCACATACTTACATGGAGATATACATATACCTCACACCAGCATAATATCACACACTTACACGGAAATACATATACACTCCCATCAGCACAATATCACACACTTACATGGAGATATACATACACTCGCATCAGCACACTATCACACACTTACACGGAGATACACATACACTCGCATCAGCACAATATCACACACTTACACACAGATACAAATATACCTCACACCAGATTAATATCATACACTTACACGGAGATACACATACACTCCCATCAGCACAATATCACACACTTACATGGAGATACACATACACTCCCATCAGCACAATATCACACACTTACACACAGATACAAATATACCTCACACCAGATTAATATCATACACTTACACAGGTATACACATATTCCCCACACCAGCATAATATCACACACTTACACAGAGATAACACATACACCTCACACCAGCATAATATCACACACTTACACAGAGATACACCCAAGGGTTGCTTTTCTGCCTCGCAAAACATGAAGTTACAAATGACATATAGGAACAACTTAGCAGGGAATAAAGTGTCTGGAGTGTTACCAGATGAGCCATCAGGGCTGTCAAGAGGAAAGCTGCGCTTTGATGATTTTCTGCCTCTCCATTGTAGTGAAGCTGTACCTCAAGCTTCAGATTCAGAATGCATTCAACTGAGGGTAGAAAATAATTTTGTATCCTGGCCACCAGTGAAGCTAGCTCAAAAGTCACCAATTTAAAAAACCATTTTCAGATTTGGTATGTGGGCAAAATAAGTGGAGGCTATAATCAGGAAATTCTGCATAAGAGCAAATGGATCTGAGCTGATTTTAACTCGGTGGGTAACGAAGTCTACAGCATTATAGCTGGAATAATTCCTTGCAAGACTTCTTGGGGGCAGCTCTGTTCTAAAAATGGTTGGTGCTTCTATTAGGTCAGTGTTCTCCATTAATCCATGATCTATTTTAGAAGAAAAAACAATCCCATGCCACCCGTGAGATTTTTGATTTGAACACCTTGCTCAGAGGCCGATTATTTCTCTTTTACGGGACAAGTCTAGAGTTGCTCCAAGCACAAGTGAAGCCCTTACAAAGAATTCTAATAGGCATCCTGCTGAGTTGAGTTGTTGTCTGTTCTTAAGTCTCTTTTCATTTGAATTGGAAAGAAATAGCAGTCAGCTGAAATACTGGTCTCTCTGGCAGTAGCCTTTGCAGGGCTAAACAATACAAACCAATGTCCATCATCACACATTACGACTAAATCATTTCAGTCAAGTTGCATGTTAGAGGGTGATTTTCACCTTCTGAAGCTTCTGACAAATATTGCCCTATCCTTCCATAAACATCTCTATCGCTGCCTCTGTGGGTATGGAACAGGGATTCCATTAGGATATTGCTAAGAAAAAATTAACGTCAGAGAAATACTTGCAGTATCCATTTTGCCTGATTTCTTTACATATCAAAATTAGTTTCTGATTCCCACTTGGGGGAAAATAATACAGTAGCTCCTAGTGGAAAACCTGTCTTCGGTTATATTTAGCAGGGAAATGAGTCAACTATTGAGAGACTGCCAGATTCATCATTATAGGATTATGCATTTTAATGGGACACAAGTTCGAAGGACTTTGGGTTTGATAGTTGGGTCGCACACATTTTATTTTTCTAAGCATTCTGAGACCTGGAATCTACCTCATGTTTAAAAGCCAGGTGTTGGGTGACCTTTTTTTTATTATTATTATTTTAATCACTTGATCCTTCTCACACGGTATCGTTGAGGATGAGGGAACTGACACCAACACATTTAATCCGAAGGGCACCTCTATTTTGGAAGCTTTATTACATGATGACTTAGCAGAGAACTGAATTTCCTTTTCGTAGGAACTTGCTTAGACAATTCAGATCTGTACAAAGTGGATTCAGGCCCACATTTTGCAATTCTTTGTGAGCACAGCTGGGACTTGGTGAGTGACAATGGTGTCTGGGTATCTTTGGGGCATCAGAAGACTGGTTTCTGGGAACTGCTGGAATAATTTTGTGATTCCAGCAGACTATCATGGTGGGCTTTCTAGGGGTCACTTTCTGGTTCTTGACCTTGTTGGCATAAATTCAGTTTTTGTTAAAATAGCACACAAGTGGTGTTTGGTGGCATGTTTGGCTTAACAGTTAAGACGTGCACATCTCACTTCAGAATACCTGGGTTCAGTAGTCAGCTCAGCTCCTGGCTCCAGCTTCCTGCTAATGCAGACCCCAGGAGGCAGTAGTGATGGGTCAAGTGGTTGGGTTCCTGCCACCTATGTGGGAGACCTGGGTTAAATTTCAGGCTCCTGGCTCTGGACTCAGAGGCTATTTGTAGACATTTGGGAAATGAATCAGCAATTGGAAGCACTCTATTTTCCTGTCTCACATATAAATGAATAGAAATTAAAAACAAACAGGTAATCAGGAGTTTATTGCTTGGCTTCCGGTGGCTGTGAATGTGGGTTTCTCAGGATGCAGGGTCTCCATGGCACGCTGGGAGCTGCTCCTGTGTCAGGCCTTGGCACCCAGCCCAGGAGCTTCACTGAACTTTTTGCAAGAGAGATACCTGTTTATTGACTTGGACATCAAAACCCATCTCTGTTTTTATTCAAGGATTCTCTTTGTTTTCAAAGAGCTTTCCTTATCTGACAAAACAGTGTGGCGTTCCTAAAGCTTAAATATATGTGGGGAATGTGAAAAAGAGTGAAAAACCAAGCCTGTATTTTAAGTGTATCACTTTTTTTTTTTTTTTTTTGGACAGGCAGAGTGGATAGTGAGAGAGAGAGAGACAGAGAGAAAGGTCTTCCTTTTTGCCGTTGGTTCACCCTCCAATGGCCGCTGCGGCCGGTGCACCACGCTGATCCGAAGCCAGGAGCCAGGTGCTTCTCCTGGTCTCCCATGCGGGTGCAGGGCCCAAGCACTTGGGCCATCCTCCACTGCACTCCCGGGCCATAGCAGAGAGCTGGCCTGGAAGAGGGGCAACGGGGATAGAATCCGGCGCCCCAACTGGGACTAGAACTCGGTGTGCCTGCGCCGCAAGGCGGAGGATTAGCCTGTTAAGCCGCGGTGCCGGCCATATCACTTTTTTTTAAATGGAGAATGGAGAGGAAGAGAAGAAGTATGTGTGAGGGGGTCTTTATAAAGATTTATAAATTCTTTATAAAGAATTTTATAAAGATTCATGAAAAATGGATTATGATGAAACAACTATGAATGGATTTTAAAATTGTGCTAGAGTAAATTTATTTTAAATTCAACTTTTCCACAAATTTCGACAAAGTACTGTCATATAGCATGACTAATCTTAAATGCTAAGGTTGTTTACTTTCCTTTGAACATGGCCAAATAAATACAACCACAGTAGGATGGGATCCATGAGGCACATAGCTAATAGTGTGATATTTATGTTTTTGTAAAGAAACTATGTTATTTATTCTAAAATTAAAAAAGATACAAATTTTCCTTCTTTCTTATGAAGGTAGAGATAATTTTAGGAATCATTGCTTCAATCGCCAACAAAATGCCTCTGAAAGGCTTATGAGTGTATGACAGTGGTTCCCAGCGAGGAAGAAGTTTTCTAAGGAAATCCACTATTGAGAAATTTAAGTTTAGAGAGAAATGGAGAGAAATCGTCTTTAGGACTCGTTGAGTGATGCCTTCTCCTGGCGCACCCTTCAGTTGAATGTTAGCTAGTCTTGCTGTCTTGTGTTGCAATTTTCTGATACAGGGTGAGGCAACAGAGAGCAGTGGTCTTTGTTTTTGATGAGTCGACTTTTTGGGAAACAAACATGAAAAAGGCCAAATTACTAGGAAATCAGAATATCCATGTGCATTGAAACAGGCACTGCAGAGAAAAGTAGCAGGTCCTTCTCTCAGGGCATTCAACTCAATCTCCAGCAGGGCAATGGGAGGGAAAAGTGTCTGGACCCCACATGTCTGCCTCGAGTTACGAGTGTCAGTAACGTGAGCTATGACTGCAGATGGAACTGTTGCCAGGGTGAGCCCTAATTCTGCTAACAGACAAAGCTCACAGTGCGACTTGGAGAAAGCAGGATCTCTAGCAGCGAATCCTAAAAGCTGATGGTGCTTGTTACAAGCACACAATCATTCTTTTCCTCTCTAATTTCACCGAGCGTCTCCTTGATCTCGCCTTGTGGCTGCAAGTAACTGAGAATGTCCAGGTGGCATATCCTGGTCCCTCATTTATTAATTATTTTCTTCATACTTTGACCTTTCTTGATACTTCTCTATGTTCACAAGGAAGCAGCTCTCATCTTAGGGCATACTTGGTCTTAGCTGGATGAATTTATTTATTTCTGATCTCTTTTTCCTTTTGTGCTTCCAGTGATTTTTTTTTTTTTTTCTAATTTGGAATGATCTGCCTGTTCTCTCCATCTATGGGAGTACTATTCAATCTTGATGGTGACGTTCACATCCCACCTTGTCTGGGAAGTCCCATGGACTTTATTAGTTGGTTATTCATTTGGCACAGCCAGCAATATCATTATCCTCCTGATGTGCTTGGGAGTTTACCAGCTGGACTGTGGGTTCTTGAGAACAGGCATTTGAGGGGTCCCCAACGCACATGCCCTTGACTTCGTCAGTATTTGTTTGATTTATATAAAGACGATTTGGGCAACATCAGAGATAAAGATAGGACAGAAGGCTGGTTTAGGCCATAGCCTAATACTTTTCTGTGTATGTTTCAGCGCTTTACAAAAATGCTGCATACGGCTTATTGGCACTTTCGACGATGGCAAACTAAGAATAGTCATTCTCACGAAGCTGCCCGCTGGGATGCTCAGAGTTTTGTCGGGGAGAAGTTATCCTTTTTTTTCTGAACTAATCAAGGCACACTAAAATAGCAGGGTGAAAGTGTTTATTTTGCTTTTTTCTGATGTTCTTTTAGAGCAAGCATGGCATAACTTCATTACGTTTTTGGAAAATGTATTTGATTTAAAATTTTTGATGAACATGAAATACCTTTTTTTAAAAAGATTTATTTTATTTATTTGAAAGACAGAGTTACAGAGAAGGTAGAGCCAGAGAAAGAGAGAAAGAGACAGAGAGAAAGAGGTTTTCCATCCACTGGTTCATTCCCCAAATGGCCACAACAGCCAGAGCTGGGCTGATCCAAAGCCAAGAGCTTCTTCCGGGCCTCCCACGTGGCTGCAGGGGCCCAAGGACTTGGGCCATCTTCTATTGCTTCCCCAGGCTATAGCAGAGAGATGGATCAGAAGTGGAGCAGCTAGGACTTGAACCAGTGTTCATATGGGATGCTGGCACTGCAGGTTGGGCTTTAATCTACTGGACCACAGCGCCGGCCTCGATGAACATGAAATAGTTGCACACCTTTATGGGGGTGCAGTGCCATGTGACATTTCTCACTCATACTGTGTCAACTGTGCAAATCAGGCAGTGGATGTCTCCATTTCCTTGTCTTTGTGTTTGGAGCCTCCCAGATCCTCTCCTGCCATTCTTCCTCTGCTGTATGATGCATTCTTGTGGCCTGAAGTTGCCCTATTGTGCTATGGAAGCCTGGAGCCTGTCACTTTTTTTTCTCACTGTGTTTGGGTACTTGTTACCCAACCTCCATCCCTTCCCCTCCCCCCTCTCCTTCCCAGCCTCTGGTCATTGCTATTCCAAGTTCAGATCAACTTTTAAAAAGCTTCCACATAGGAGAGCCCAATAGGCAGTGTGTGTGTGTGTGTGTGTGATGGATTCCTCTGGTTCTACCTTAACTTGAAGCGGAAGAGTGTTACCTGTGTCATGGACAGTCTGTGCAACCTTAGGGCACAGCTGGCGACATCCCATTGTTTCCAGGGAAGGAATTTAGGCACAGGGGCAGAGATGAATGTTTCCGTGGCGGTTCAGGCTCCAGAGACCCATAGAACCATGCATTTCTTTCTCTACTGTCCCATGCATTCTCTCATCATTAGCTTCTTGCATTTTTTTATTTACTGTACTTCATTTGACAAACCATTAAAAATAGATAGCACAACACTGGCCTTAGGGCTCATCTTTGTGTAGTCCCATTATTTTTAGCTTCCCGGGTGGAGAACTGGCTATTTATTCCCACGCTTTGGTTCCTCTCGGTTAAGAAGGCTTTAATCACGACAGAACTTCACCTTTTACCCCATAGTTACTGCCTTGCCTGCCTGCCTTTAATAGCCTCCTGCGAGAGAGACCTTCTCAACAGCCTTTAGAAAGTCTAAATAAATTATGCCTACAGATTCCCTTTTATCTGCTGTTTTTAGCACACAATTTTCCCAAACAAAAAACCAGGCCAGAGTGCACGTTCGACTTGGTAGGTGCTTTGAAATGTCTTTCTATGGAATTTCTTCTCTTCTCGGGCGAGGCTAAAGATGGATGCTTGTCTGGGGGCTGGGGCTGGGGCTGAAGGGGGGCACTTCAGCTGCTCTGAAGTGAAAAAGAGTCTGGCCACAGGTCTGCCTTCGCTGCCTGCAAGAAGCCAGGTAGCCAGTGTCACTGTGTACTCTTAGGACCAGCCCCTTTGATGTTTGCGATTGTCTCTTGCTGAAGTCCTCCTGACACTGGGTGCCTTGAAGTTGCTTCTGCCCCGAGGGCTTTTTGGACCCCCTTTTTCCCCTCTCCTTCCTTTACCCCCCAAAGCAAATGGGGCCTTTTTGTGCTGAGTCTTCCCGGTTCCCTCTGCAATCTTCTGTTGTGGGGCTGGAGCCTGTTTAACCTTCCTTGGTTTGCCTGTGGGATCCATCAGACTGGTCCAGTGGTCCCTGCTCCCTGCTCATGACAAGCACAATGGTGGGCAGCCAGGGAGTACTTAATCAGCACCTGCTCTGTGAATGAACGCCAGCTCTCCAGGGCCTAGCGGAGGCTTGGAAAGTAGAGGGAATTCAGTCAGTGTTTGCCAGGCATCGAAGGAATGGATGTAGGGTTGCATAGCCATGGCTAAAGGCAGGATCCAGGGGCAGGTGTCCGGCGCTGCAGTTAGGACATAGCTTGGGATGCTGTATGCCCATCCTGGAGTGCTTGAGTTTGAGTCCTGTCTCTGCTGCTAATCCCAGCTTCTTGCTAATGTGCACCTGGGAGGTCGAAGCAGATGGCTCAGGTGGCTGAGTCTCTGCTACTCTCCTGGGGGCCCCCGAGACTGGATTCCCAGCTTCTGGCACTGACTTGGCTCAGCCTTGGTTGTTACAGGCAATTGGGGTAATGAGCCAGCAGATGGATGATTGCTTTCTTCCCCTCTGTCTCTGCTTTCAAAATAAATGAAATAAATAATAAACAAAAGTCAAAAAATAAAAAGGTAATATATATTGAGTGATTAGAGGTAAGCTGCTCACCTAAGCTTTTAAAAATTTTTTTATTCAAAAAAGATATCTCTCTATCTATCTGTCTTTCTGTCTTCCAGTTCATTCTCCAAATGCCCACAACAGCCAGGGCTGAGTCAGGCCAAAGCCAGGAGCCTGGAACTCCATCTGGGTCTCCCACATGGGTGGCAGGGGCTCAAGCACTGTTGTCTTCCCAGGCACATCAGCAGGGAGCTGGACTGGAAGATGAGTATCTGGGACTTGAACCAGAGCTCTGAGATGGGGTGTGGGAATCCCAAGTGGTGGCTTTACCCACTGAGCCACAACACCTGCCCCTCATCTAACCTTTTTGAACCTCATTTCCTCCTCTGCATCAGTGGAGACAGTAACTGTACGCATCTCCTAAGGTCACTGGGAAAGTTAAGCCGTAGAATTCTTAGAACAGTTCTCAGTTACAGCTTGATGCTGTTTTATCTTCCGAATCAAAAGGAAGCAATGTTCCTCTCCTACCACCTGCACACCAGGTAGAAATAAATGTGGGTTCCACTGTGGGGAAATAGTTCCATTGTGGAAATAGTAGAAATGCCTGTGGTGACAGCTGCACCAAATTAGCCCAACGCACGGTGCCCTCAAGAATGTCCTATGACTTGCAACAATGACTTACTGCTTTCATAGGTTTTTTTTCTTATAATGTGCTAAGCAAGTGATGTTTGTGACCTCCCATTCATCAAAAAGCATCTCTAAGGGTAGGCATTGTTCCCATTCTGCAGATGATCTAGTGGGAGCTGGGAAAAGTCAGGGCGAGGTCGTGCATGGATGAAATGCTGAGCCAACTGTGGGCTTGGGGTCTTGTCCCTGTCCCCGTGGGACTGCACAATCAGCTTTACCTGATTTGAAAGATGCTGCTACAGAAAGTGATGTGTAGAGCATTTAAAAAGTATTCTCATCTTAGTGTTTCAGGGACAAGTTCATTTGCAGAGAAGGTCCCTCAGTAGCATCATCATGCCTCTTTATTTTTGTTTCAAAAGGGGAATAGGACCACAGGTTATTGAATAAGAGCCCATTAATAACCACGGAAAATAAAGCAGTTGGGCATTGTGCTAGCTGGAGTCGGAAAGTCTGGCATAGAATCTTGACGTGGGCTCCATACTGAGTCAGTGGCTGCTGAGACGTGGGTGGTCGTCTGGCCCGTGTAGCCATCTCTCCTGGTCAGCTGTTCTTTTTTTCCTCCTCTAAGATAGAACCTGCTGTGGCAGACACATTTGGTCTTGGCAGCATCACTTTGACTCCTTGAATGGGAAAAGTTGTGGTCATCCAGCTACATCAACACAGACGAGAGCATTAATGACTCTGAAAACCATTCTGGGATGCAAGGAAAGAGGCAAACTGAGCAGAGCCCTCAGTCCACAAAGGTCAGAGTGAAAAGTTCTGGGTTCAAAACCTGCTTCCTTGGCTTGGCCTATGGGGTACTTGGTGCGTGTGGGCATTGGATGACCCTTCTTGTAGGCCAGAATACTTGGACAGACACTGTCCTCTGTGAAAGAGCAGGTTCAGAATGGAACGTTTAGCTCTGTCCCCGGTAGTCCAGTTTGGTCTGGTTTTCAATACCTAGGGAGTCTTTGGCAGTCTAACCTAAAAATGATCTCAGCTTTAGTGGAGAGTTTCTCAACTGTGACAGTATTGACATTTTGGGCCAGATAATTCCTTGTGCTGTGTGTGTGTGTGTGTGTGTATGCTGGGGCAGGGTGGAGGCTGTCCCATGCATTGCATTACAGAATGTTTACCAGAATCCTTGACCTCTACTGACAAGATGCCTGTAGCGCTCTCCAGGTTGAAACGACTGGAATGCCTCCAGATGCTGTTCCATGTCTCCTGAGGGTGGGACAAACTGGTCATTGGTGGAGAAGCTATAAGGTCATGTGACTCTTGGCCTGGGCAGGGCCAGTTAGTGAAGACCTGGTTCATCCATGCATTTCATGGCCCAGGTACGGTTTTAAGTGTTTAGTACCTGATACAAAGCTGAAAGATGTTTAGAGCCTAAGACTATGCATAAGACATGCACTATTTCCAGCTTGTGCAAACTGAAGACGGCCAATTTTTCAAGTGGCTGAACCTCTGGGATAGCAGAGAGATGACCTAGAACTTCTACCTGTCCACACTCAAGCCTGGCTCCAGTGCTCATGGTACACATTGCAAGGCTGTCACAAAGCTCTTTCTCAATGGCTTTGGTATGCTTCCTACATGGGCTGTGAGAAGCCATCATTGTTTACAACTGGAAAGTGAGATACAACCTGGGTATCATCTCTAGGCTTGAGCCTATGAAATTAATTTTAAGAGAATTGTTAAAAGTCAAGATGCAGGTGAAAACGCCTACCTGACATAAGGAAGATCCTTAATTCCTAATCTGTTCTGATTTCCTTTCTTCCTTGAACCTCCATGATCTCAGTTGGATGTTCTGTGAAATGGAGCCAAACTTTCCAGGTGGAAGCAAGGAATGCCCTGAGTTGCATATGCTACTTCCTAAGTTCTTAGAGAGTGGGAAGCAGGCAGCCTTTGGGACTGAAGATATGCTGTCTGAATCATGATCTAAATTAATGGAGGGGACTGTTTATACTACTGCTCTGGATTTCTAAGGCAAATTTTGGGTTAATAATAGTTCTCTGGGCCGGTGCCGTGGCTCACTAGGCTAATCCTCCGCCTTGCGGCGCCGGCACACCGGGTTCTAGTCCCGGTTGGGGCACTGATCCTATCCCGGTTGCCCCTCTTCCAGGCCAGCTCTCTGCTGTGGCCAGGGAGTGCAGTGGAGGATGGCCCAAGTCCTTGGGCCCTGCACCCCATGGGAGACCAGGATAAGCACCTGGCTCCTGCCATCGGATCAGCGTGGTGCGCTGGCCGCAGCGCGCCTACTGCAGCGGCCATTGGAGGGTGAACCAACGGCAAAAGGAAGACCTTTCTCTCTGTCTCTCTTTCTCACTGTCCACTCTGCCTGTCAAAAATAATAAAAAATAATAGTTCTCTGGGCCGGTGCCGTGGCTCACTAGGCTAATCCTCCGCCTGTGGCGCTGGTACTCCTGGTTCTAGTCCTGGTTGGGGCACCGGTTCTGTCCCAGTTACTCCTCTTCCAGTCCAGTTCTCTGTTGTGGCCAAGGAAAGCAGTGGAGGATGGCCCAAGTGCTTGGGCCCTGCACCTGTATGGGAGACCAGGAAGAAACACCTGGCTCCTGGCTTCGGATTGGTGCAGCACTGGCCTTAGCGGCCATTTTGGGGGGAGGGGACCAACAGAAGGAAGACCTTTCTCTCTGTCTCTCTCTCTCTCGCTATATAACTCTGCCTGTCAAAAAAAGATAGCTCTCTGTACATTTAGCAACAATCAACTTAGTAGAATTAAACTTTATCCCCAGGTGATAGAACACATCTTTAAAAAAATTAGTCACAAATAATAAAATACAGAAAATACTATGAAGGAAACTCTATTACCACCACCCAGAATTAATGCTTGCTAATATTTTATCATATTTACCTCCGATCTATTCATTTTTAATTAAAGTATCTCTTCACAGAGGAAGTGAAGTGCTTAGTCCATCCTTAATTCCATGCCCAGTGGCATCACAGGTGATAAATTTGTTGCATTCTTGCTAATGAATTTTTTCTTTTTACTATTTTCTTTGCATGTATGAGTTTACGGGTCTGTGAAACTGTGTTCCATTGTTTGAAGTATTCTTTTAAGCTTTTGGCATATATTTTGTCATGCTGTTTGTAGCCTCCTTTTTGTTGGCTCTTCTTCTCAAATGCACTTCCTTAGAAATGTTACAATTTTGAAGCCAATACAAGTTGATATGTGTAGATCTAGTTAATTAGCAATTGAAAACTTAAAAAAATTATTATTTATTTGGAAGGCAGAGTTAGAGAGAGAGGGAGAGACACACAGAGAGATCTTCCGTCTACTGGTTCACTCCCCAAATGACTGCAATGGCCAAGGCTGGGCCAGGCTAAGGCCAGGAGCCAGGGGATTCATTGGGGTCTCTCACGTGGGTGCTGGGACCCAAGCACCTGGACCATCTTCTGCTATTTTCCCATATGCATTAGCAGGGAGCTGGATCAGAAGTGGTGCAGCTGTGACACAAACGAGTACCTCTAAGGCATGCTAGCATTATAGGAAGCAGCTTAACCCATCACGTCACAATACTGGCCCCAGGAGTTGAAAACTTTTTGTATTTCATTGTGTGAATGTACTTTATTATCCATTCTCTCATTTATGGGCATTTATGTTGTTACCTATTTTTCACTTTTACAAATTATCCTGCAATGAACAACCTTGAAATTTCTTCTGGGGTTTCATTAGCATAGATATCCAGCAGTGCAATTGGCGTTTCATTTGGTGGACACATTTTGGGACATGCTCAATCGGACTTGCCCCAAATGGTGGAGTTAGAAATGTACCAGGGGATTCCAATACAATCCCATCAAGGTGGCATGTACCAATGCCATCTCACTAGTCCAAGTGATCAATTTCAGTTCACAATTGATCACAGTGATAAGTCTAAGAGTCAAAGGGATCACACAAACAAGACTAGTGTCTGCTAATGCTAACTGATAGAATCAAAAAGGGAGAGAATGATCCAACATGGGAAGCAGGATACACAGCAGACTCATAGAATGGCAGATGTCCCAAATAGCACCCTGGCCTCAGAATCAGCCCTTAAGGCATTTGGATCTGGCTGAAGAGCCCATGAGAGTATTTTAGGCATGGAAAGCCAATACACTTTGGAAAAAAAAAAAGAAAAGAAGACCTAAATGAAAGATCTCTGCGAGTGAGATCCCAGTGGAAAGAATGGGGCCATCAAAGGAGGAGGTACCTTTCTCTGAAGGGAGGAGAGAACTTCCATTTTGGCTATGACCCTGTAAGATCGAAGTCGGTGAACTCAAAAGGCTTCCATAGCCTTGGCAACTCATGATTAGAGCCTAGGGAGATTACTGACACCATAAACAAGAGTGTCAAATTGTTAAGTCAACAACAGGAGTCACTGTGTACTTACTTCTCAGGTGGGATCTGTCCTTAATATGTTGCCCAATGTGAAGTAATGGTATAACTAGTACTGAAACAGTATTTTACACTTTGTGTTTCTGTGTGGGTGCAAACTGATGAAATCTTTACTTAATATATTCTAAATCGATCTTCTGTATATAAAGAGAATTGAAAATGAATCTTGATGTGAATGGAATGGGAGAGGGAGTAGGAGAGGGGAGGGTTGCGGGTGGGAGGGAAGTTATGGGGGGGGAAGCCATTGTAATCCATAAACTGTACTTTGTAAATTTATATTTACTAAATAAAAAAATCAATGTTTTCAAAAATAATGGCACCTGTTGACATGCTCAGTAGCAGCAGAAGAGAGTTTCCATTTCTCATTTTCAGACAGGTGGCATTGCTGTCCCCTTCTCTTGTTTGACTTTTGAGCCGTGAGACC
The DNA here is from genome assembly GCF_033115175.1 of Lepus europaeus. Classification (NCBI taxonomy): domain Eukaryota; kingdom Metazoa; phylum Chordata; class Mammalia; order Lagomorpha; family Leporidae; genus Lepus; species Lepus europaeus. The sequence goes on from NC_084842.1 coordinate 72,186,159, forward strand.
GTTGGGTTATAATATACTGGCCGGATTTTGTAGTTTGGAGCTCATTCTACCTTAGCAGAAATAGAACTTGTCTTCTAGTGCACCGCAGTACGAAGCCTTTAAATGGCAAACGGTAAGACTATACGGAGTCAGAGATTACAGACATTCTATGCTACTGGATTCTCTTGGGAGTACCTTCTGCTTTGGGTGGAATATGGCAAATACCTTCTTTGTCTGTTTCGTGACTTGTGGTTCCCTTTGATGTCTCAATCTGAGCTGGGCCTCTCCTTCACGTAATCAGGTTTTCTCCCTTTCCTACACTGCTTTATTCTCCAGTGTGGGGGCTGATGCAAATACATTATTTACTTTCCCTGTACTCTCCTTATCCTGTTGAATCTCTCCTTTGTGCACTGCTTGTCTAGCCGACTCACTGAGCCCTTTGCAGCAGTCTTTTTTCTGATGTCCTTAAAGAATTTAATATTATTTGTTGTGTTATCATTGGCTGTTTGTTTTCAAACACCATTTTTAATCCCTCCTAATCTGCACTTTACATCTCACCTGCTGAAGTTTATTCTTCTGTAAGCCTCACACTGGAATGGATTTCAATTTTTGGAAAGACCCTTTTTCTTTGGTCTCAATAAGCTTCTGAAAATTGCTGATTTCTTTTTCTATTTTTTGCTGCTGCTTTTTAAATTTTTATTCTGATGTGACTTTTGTTCTGATTATAGATTTAAAATTTAGAATCTCAGGGGATTTAGAATTACTGGAAGAATGCCATATATGTTTCATTTGGAGATGAAGTGGCAGACAATGGAAAATTCTAGAAAGTAAATTTCTTTGTGTTAACAAACCATTGCATTTTGCACTGCTGGTTAGGTCCTAGGAATAGAGAGAGATGTCTCAACACTAGATCAGTGCATTGCAAGTCTCCTTGTGATTAGTGAAGGAAGCCTCTCCTGTTTTTTCTAGATGGCTAGGTTTGTAGAAATAGAGAAAAGTAAAACATCAAAGCACTTTTTCTAATCAATGAAGAAATGAAAGAATTTCTTCTTTGTTTATTCTTTCTTCTATAGAAACCTCTGAATATTGCAGTGCTCTAGACATCCCATCTTATTTTTCCACCTTGGGGATCTGACCTAATACTGTTAATTATACATAGTTAGAACTCTCAGTATTGTCCTACATGGCGTCAGTGTTTTGAGGCTATTTTCAATTTTTTTGTCTCCAGATTTTTTTATTTATTGAATTCTTCTATCACTTCTATTCTACTGTTAATCTCATCCAGTCATTTCTTAAAAAAAATATCTTCAATTAGTCACTTTTTGGTTTTAGGAAAGTGGAACAAACAAAGAAACCATTTGATTCTTTTCTTTTTCCTTGTGAGACACTCTCTTTTTATTCATTACAGTCATGTTTTCTTTTGCTCACTGAGCCCAGATCTAATAGTTGCTCCAAACTAAGTCTACTCACTCCAGTAACTAAATCATCTTACGGTTGATCTCCACCGATTATCCTCCTGTTAATGCTAGTCACATATATCCTAGTTTTCTGTACATTGAGTAATTTTATTTTTTAATTAAAACAAAATGTTTATTTATTTATTATTTTCATCTACTTGAAAGGCAAAGACAGGGAGAGGGAGAGAGAAAGAGCAGCGAGCTGGAACAGGCCAAAACCAGGAGCCAGGTACTTCATATGGGTCTCAATGTGGGTGACAGGTTTTCAAGAACCTGAGCCATCATCTACTGCCTCCCAAGGTGCATTTCAAGGAAACTGAATTGGAAGCTGGGGCCTGTGGGATTCTAGCAACCCAAGAGGTAGCTTAGCTCCCTGTATCACAATGCCTGCCCCTTAAGTAATTTTAGATTATCTCCCAGATACTGTGAATTTTACTTTGTAGAGATTGTGTGTTCTGTTTTACTTTTGAAAGAGTGTTGTTTTATTAGGCAATTAACTTGGGTAAACCCGGGTAGAAAATGATTTCTTGGTTGGCAGCTGCAGTGTCAGTTCACTTATTTTATCCTCAGCTGATTTGCATTCAGTGGACCTGGTGAAGTTGTGGTTCAAGGGCACCAGATATTTGCTGTTCTCTGGTTCTTTAGGCTCCAAAGACATAGGGAGCATCCAAGCTCATCTGTGCTGATCTTTTTTTTTTCACCCCTCCACCCCCAGGATTGATTCATCACCAGAATCTGCCTGCTTTTATTTCGTGTATTTGTTTTGGGTATTTTGTCCAGGGTTTGTTGTTGTTATCTGCAGGAAGTTCACCTGGTAGGAGCGATTTCAGCCATGTTGCTGCAGTCCCTTGTTTTCAGACACTGGCCCTATGCTCTTGCGTGCTACAGAGTCAATTGCAGCCCTGGGCATTCTCTTGCATGCCCACGTGTGTCACCAATGGCATGCTCATTACTCCGTTTGGTTAGGAATGAACAGCTCCAAAGCATCTGAAATGCAGGTTTTTGATTTTCTCTTTACACAAGATGCCCCTCAACTCTCATTCTCAATAAATGGAATACCGTCCTACCTGAGGTTCAATAGGGGGTCACTTTACCCACACTTCCCCCCCACCAATTCTTCCTGTTGGAATCCTCAGCACATCTCATCCTTTGGATTTGTCTGGTTGTCTCCATCTCTGATATTGCTACCTTTAACACCATTGTCTTTCTGTGACAGTATGATGACCTCCCCACTGTGGTCTTGTGTTTGTATCAACCCCTTGATTCCTTCATGTTATACAGCCCATAGCAGAGTGTTCTTCAGATGGAGAGTAGACTGTGTGATTCTCTGGGGAGAGGCCCTTCAATGCATTGAAATCCTTGCTCTTAGAATAAAAGACAAGTTTCTTACCATGGCCTGCATGCCCATGTATGATCTGGTTCCTACTCATTTCTCCAACCATCTTTTGGCCACTCTCTCCACCAGGCTCCAGTTACATCGCCCCCTTTTCTGCTTCCTGAACAGTTTCAGTTTTTCTATTTTCTGGGATTCTGTGCTTGGCATTTTAAAAACTCTGGTCCCTTTTCCTCTCTGGCTTAAATTTAAATATCACTTTTTAAAAATAAAGATTTTTTTATTTGAAAGAGAGAGGGAGAGAGGGGGAGAGGGAGAGGAGGAGAGAGAGGGAGAGAGAGAACAAATCTTCCGTGCACTGGCTCACTCCCCAAATGGCCGCAATGGCAGGACTGGGCCAGGTTGAAGCCAGGAGCTTTTTCCCGGTCTCCCATGTGAATGGAGGGGCCCAAGGGCTTTGGACCTTCTTCCACTGCTTTCCCAGGCACATTAGCAGGGAGCTGAATCAAAAGTGGAGCAGCCAGAACTTGGCCCCTAAGGGATGCCAGCGTTGCGGGAGGCAGCTTAACCTGCTGAGCCACAGTGGCAGCTTGCCCAGCTATACCACCGTGCTGGACCCCAGATATCACTTTCTTAAAGCCAACTTTGCTAATCAATCTGTGGACTTGCTTCTATCTTATCCTCTTGCATATTTCCCCCCATGATTTGTAATTATCTTATTTATTGGTTTTGCCATCTTCCCTGCCCTAAGTGGGGTATAAGCTCTGGGCAGAGTCCTTTTCTGTCTTGATTACTGTTCTTTCCCAGTGCATAGCATTTGTTGAATGAATGAATGAGATAAGGAATACTGGGGTACTTCCTTCTTCAACATACTAATTCCTTATCTCATGTAAGCCTTTCTTCTAACCTTGTGCTCAAAGGTTGAGAAAAACCTCACTGCAAGGACCATGCATTTCCTTAGTTGTATCAACCCCCCTGAAGTTTCATCCTCATTTCATTACCCAGCTAGATGGAGCTGGGTAAGTCTCTCATCTTCTTGACACACAGGATTTTCATCTGTGCTATAAGTAAGTAAAATGTGAATCTGCACTTTACCGATTTTTTTTAAGCAGTAAAAAACTTTCTACTCTTCTTTCAAATGGAGTCTTCCACAGAGCTTCAGATAGCTCCATTCAGAGCACGGTAGGGGGCAACAGAGCTTCCTCTGTCACATCTGACCCCTGACACGTTCCTGTGCAACCTGGGACCCTAAGCCTGTAGCCTTTTCAGCTCAAGGAGCCTGGAGCCTGTGACTCTAGAACATGATTGATTTCTCTGAGATGAGCTTCAGGTAAAGAAATCCCCCATTGTCCCCTGTGATAAAGAGTGCAATTAACCCCTCTGTAGCACCTACATCCAAAATATTGGCAAGAAAATATGATCTCCCAGCCAGCCAATGAAATAGAAGTTAACCTGATGTCAATGTACTCACCTGATTTTGGCGTGTCCCCGTGAAGACATGCTCTCCAAACTACTTTTCTCTTGAGTCTCCCAAGGGTTTATGTGTGCTCCGTGTTATTTGGGAAGGGTAGGTATTGGTGCAGCACAGATCTGGAGCAAGGGCCTCTGTCCCCACCCACTCCCCAAAGGATACAGTGGGAGAATACCACCGCTGTCATACTGTCTTGGGTATTTGTTAACAAGGCGGGGCAGGTTAGTGGAAGGAGCCAGGACTAGATAGGAGGGTGCACCCACGAGGCAACTGGGACTGTGGTCTCTGTTAATTAGCGCCTCAAACACACATCATCTAAACCAGCTCTTCTGCTGGTGCTAAATCAAGACTTCGTTTCTTTCTTACACACCTGTGTTCCTCTGATTGCCTTTATAAACTCACAGTAGCTTTCTAGTTTGTAAAGTGCTTCACAAGGACTCTTAGCTCTCCTGATTCTTTTGAGCAATGTTTAGGAGCAAAACTATTGTTTTCAGCTTTTTCCTTGCCTCCTATTTTGGGGGGAGTATACACTTCTTGAGATCAAGGGGAGGTATTAGAATTGCCTCAAATTTCCTACAGTGCCTAGTGCAATGGCAGGCATAGGCCCATGTGCCCTTGTTGTTGAATTCAAACAAATGGTAGAAAATCAGACTTTACTCTTTACAAAAGTAATATAGACTTACTGTAGAAAATTTGACATCAGTAAAAGAAAGAAGTGCCTTCCAAGTCAAGTGTCTTAATAGATTAAGATCCACATTATGAAATATGTGAGAAGCTGATACCCTTGGCTACAGGCACTTGGGTATGTCCTGGGAATTATAGGTATATCCTATAGTAAGGGAGCAGGCCAGGAGATTACAAATTTATTGATGATTTAAATTTTTGAAAAGAATCAAGTGGATTTTGGAAATCCTACAAGTCACTGAATATTCTGTGAATCTTCAGAACAATTCTAGTAAAATTCTGGAGTGTTCAAAAGCTCAATAGTGAACATGGAGTAGAAGGAAAGATCACTAAAGTCCATGAGAAGATAGCCAAGTAAACCTCACTGCTTTTGTGGAAGACTATTGGATTGATGGTTCATGAGTGCTGTGTCAGACCAAGACTTTTAAGGTTGTTATCATTATTATTGTTATTTTGGTTGGGGGATAGTGGTTAAGGATGAGAACTGTTATCCAGATAACACCATCATTGTCTTTCTAGATGCAAATGAGTAAAAATCTAGGAATATTTGCTGTGTAAACTTCCTATTTTCTACATTAAATTCTGTCAATTGAAATATTTTGGCTTTACTCTTAAATATCACTACCACTGGCCTGGTTTAGGCCCTTGTTCCTTCCTACCTAGATCAACGGTCTCATTGTCCTGTCCTGTTTCTTCCCATTTCATACTCAAGAGTATTCTTTTGGAAATGCAGATCCAATTGTGTCATACCCCTCTGAAGAACATTTGCTGGCTCCTGATAGTTGGACTCACACTCACCTTTTAATTGCTTTTGTTAAAACCTGCTAATAGTTCTCTCCTTCTCTTTCTTCCATCATTAACCAGGAAATAGCAAATTCCAACTCAAAGCGATGTTACTGAGAGCTTCAGGTTGGCTTCAACATCCATTCATTCACTCAGTACTCATTCATTCATTCATCTGGTATTTCATCCATTCAATGAGCTTATTGAGCATTGAGTAAGGAATTGGGGAGGCAATGGTGATAACACACAGTCTTAGTTTTCAGAGAGTTACAGACTGACCTTAAATGCTGTGGTCTTGCTGGTCTAGTTGTCTTTCCTTCCCTGATCACATTCTCTCCACAGTGATTTTCATGATGCATTAGGAGGGGATCTTTATAGTTCTTTTCCCCCAAATGTTCTATTTTTAAAGCATATTTTGAAATATATCACTTTCCTACCTTACTTACCATCTATTCTATGATATGTAACTCTCCAGGAGATATACTGACCATTGCATTGGAAATGGAGTCCAGCAATTCTTTCCCAACTTTGAATTCTGTAGTGACATCGGTGTTGGTGAGTAGACACAAATGGTCTAGAAACAAAGCTCACAGGTTAGCTTTGACTCAATGTATGGGAGGTTTGACTGAGTCTGAAACCCAATGAGATGCCATTGGGATGTTGGCTGATTTTCTTACCTGGCCATGTTTCAGAAGCGTTAGCTTCATGGAACTCTGCAGCTTTCTGTTAAGGCTCACGTAGTTTCATATTTCCTGTTTGAATGAAGGTAATGCTAATATTTGTGAGAATGATTCAATTTTTCTGCACCTTGGCTCCCATAAAAGCATATTTGGTGAAAATGGTAATACTGTGTTTGAAATGTAGGCAAGAAGTGTGCTTTGTTAAAAGCTTTTTCAGTGTCCGAGTATTTTGTGGCTAATCTTTAGCTGTTCCCCTGACTTCTTCCCATCATTACTTTTTGAAACGCTTAGGTTATGAGTTGGCAATCTATGACCTGCAGGTCAAATCTAGCCTACTACTTGTTTTGGTAAATGAAGTTTTATAATAATTCTGCCATGTTTCTTTGTTTCTGTATTGTCTTTGGTTGCTTTTGCATGGCATTCACAGAGTTGATTAGTTGCAATAGTGTAGCTTGCAAAGCCTACATTAGTTTCAATCAAGTCCTTTATCTTTATGTTTGTCATCTTCTGGCCTAAATCATCACTTAGAATTTGCAGATGGAAGAACTTAAGGGATATCACCATGTTGCCCAGGGTTTCGGAGTCAACCTATGACAAAGTCAAGAACTCAGTGGGCCTGTCTTAACTATCTGCTTATGTTGATAGTTTTCTGTCAACTTTTCAGACACTGACTACTTCTGCAGTTTTGTTTTTTGACATCATTTCAATTTCTTCTATAGAATGAGGACAAATTCCTGCTTTTACTGTGCTTTTTTTAAAAGATTTTTATTTATTTATTTGACAGGTAAAGTTACAGAGAGAGAGAGAGAGAGAGAGAGAGAGAGAGAGAGAGAGAGGTCTTCCTTCCATTGGTTCACTCCCTAAATGGCCGCAATGGCTGGAGTTGTGCCAATCCGAAGCCAGGAGCTAGGAGATTCTTCCTGGTCTCCCATGTGGGTGCAGGGGCCCAAGCACTTGGGCCATCCTCTGCTGCCCTCCCGGGCCACAGCAGAGAGCTGTACTGGAAGAGGAGCAACTGGGACTAGAATCTGGTGCCCAAATGGGATGCCGGCGCTGGAAGCAGAGGACCAACCCAGTGTGCCACTGCGCCGGCCCCTGTTTTTACTGTTCCTGTCTTCTGCAGGCCATCTTCAGATGTTGTACACATTCAGATAGTTAAATATCTTTTACATCCTATTTACCTATTGCATTGTGAATATACCAATAGCCTGAGGACCCACAAACCCCAATAATGATTATGGCCACCATCTTTTAGGCTGTAGTAGACATCAAGCTAGGCATGTAATGTACAGTATCTACAATTCCTTTGCAGTGAAAACATTGTTTTTTACATTTTGTAGTTGAAGAAATGGATACTGAATAGTTAACTAATATGCCAACATTACATAACTGGTGAGTCTTAAAGGCCAAACTAGAATCCAGGTCTGCTTGGCTCCTAAGGTCGTGTTCTTTTCACCATTAATTAACATCCTGCTTCTTAGTAATAGCACAATAGATGTATTCCACTTTAGAGTGCATTCAAACAACCACTCTTGGGTGTATTATCGCATTTAATTGATTTTGATTAGCATAAGACTTTACTAGAATATAAGCATCGAGAGGGCAGGGACTTTTTCTGACTTATGGTGAGCCATAATCTTAGCCGTTGGCACAGTGTTTGACATTGAGTAGGCACATAATCATGTTTTCTTGAAAGAATATGTCAGCTTTTAATCCTTTTCCACCATTTCTTAAAAGCCAGTAACACATGACTTTTCCTTTAGATCTTCCTTTATTGCTTGAATTGCCTTTTTTAACTCACCTACTGTCCTTTTAATTAAGAATGCCATGTCTCCCCATTTTCTAAGAACCACTTTGGTTTCCTCCTATTGTTTTGGTACACTGACCAAGGAGACCCAGAAGGGTCCGACTTAGTTGACGACACTGAAAGCACTGCTGAGCACAGGAGGCTTGGATTTGGAGGTCAGGTGGAGAGAGGGCTTCAAGTACAGACTGGAGTCAGACCACTGGGTTTGGATCCCAGCTCAGCTGTCTACTTGCTGTGAGAGATGGGCAAATAACTTAACCTCTCTGGGCTTCCATTGTCCCTCAGAAACAAGACTATGACCTACCTTGCAGGATTACTGGTGAGGATTAAATAATTGTGCAAGGTGCTTACAACAATTCCTGGGTCATTGTAAGCATTCTGAGTGACAGCAATTGGGAGCATTCCATTCTAACACATTATATGGAGTTAGGAGCCCTTTAACAGGCTGCAAGAGGTTCAGGGGCCTTTTGTTGGAAATATCCTTTGTCGCTCACTAAAAAAAATCAAAGGGCACAAAGAAAGCCCTTCTCCACAAGGCTGTCCCACAGCAAGGCAAGCAGGTAGTCAGTAAGGATTTATTAGCTCAAAATATCCTTGTAGCAAGTGAACAATTTACCCTAAGTTCTCCCAGTCACGCTGGATTTGTCAGCCTGTCCTCTGGCTGACCGAATCTTCTAGAACAGAGACTTGTCTCTCCCGATTCTCTTTACATCTTAAGAGTTGGGGTAGGGATTTCCCACTACAGGTGCATCACTGAAACAGGTTAATATTCCCTAGGTGCATTTCTTATTGGGACGGATTCCATGGCCGGAAGAATTTCCCTGTTTTTTTTTCTCCCTTCCTCCCCATTTGGCGTTTGCTTTTATAGCAGTATAGAGTTCCGTTCAATAGGACATGGAGAGTCTCTGGTTTAAAAGGCACCTATGACAACCAATTTTGGCTTTTTTCCTCTTTTTTCTGTACAACACTGTTTATTAGACCAGATAATATACTCTACTCCAAAACATTCATATGGAAAAAAAAATTGAAGAATTGTGATTAAAATTGATTTTTTCCCTTTGGGAAGTTGGAATCAAAAATGGTTACCTGCTCATTTATGAAACAGATTTATTCTGTTGACATGGAGGCTTGTTTGAAATGTAATTGAATTTCTGTTACCTAATGGAAAGTGACAGTTAACAGCATTCATTTTCCATTTGTGTCTCAGCAGATAACATAACACAATTTTGATTTGTAGTTAGCTTCGGAATCTGAGATTGTTCTATCTCTGTAATTGAAAAGATGGGAGTGTGATGGCCCCAATACAATCCCCTTTTGTTTTTATACAACCAGTAAAGGTAGCTTTAATACAGTAAACAGCCTCTCTTCTATGCTGCTAATGGTTATATTCAGAGGTACTGCGTGCATCCAGTCGTTCTTATTAGGCTTTGACACCTCTTTCTATGTTGATAATCTCTCCATTCAGACTCATGGTTTTTTTTGTGTGTTTTTTTTTTTCTCTGTGACTAATTTCTGTAAATAACCCCTTCACTCTCTTCTGCCCCTCCCTTTTACTTAAAAATAACTTCAATCGTGGCTACAAAGCGACTATTTCCCCATGTGATTTAACCTGTTCCTGTCTAGCGGACATTTCGGGGTGCCTTGTGTATGGGAGAGGGAGACGGGGAGATGGGTGACCTGGGGAGGTGGCAGTGGTTCCACACAGGGCTGGGAGGTTTTGTGTCACTGCCTCTTTTCTCTTGATGCTACTCCTCTTCTTTATGTGAATTGTGATGGGGAGGTCTCTCACTTCCCTGGACCAGAATATAATGACTTTTCAAGTAGGCTGACAATGGGGAAGCATGTTTATTAAGATGGTTTTCTTTCTCATTTAGAGAAGCTGAAATCAGATTTTGAGCCCATCTACCCAGGCAGTAATTCATTTGTCTTCCCTTAACTTTGTTCCCTAGACCTTTTCCTTTCCCAGCATCCCCCAACCCCCCTCCCTTTTGGATGGATGATTCCAAACTGCCATCTGAGTGTGTGTGACGAATGGCAGAAATGGAGCTTTCATGGCCATGGACTTGATTATGGAATGCCCTGCCGGCCCTTGACTTGCTAAGTGGCCGTGGGAAGTTTGCTCCGTGCACCTGCTGTAAACAGACGCCTGGAAGGCCTTCAGCAGTGGTTGGATGAAAGGTCTTTAGTGAAACTCCAGTGTTTTGCTTCAGTGAAACCAGCCCTCTGCCTCAGGGCCGTCTCCATCAAACACCCTGTCAAAGTGCCCTGGGTTAAGACAAGTAGCTGCAGTGGCCTGCAGGTCAGGGGCAGAGAGAAGATGGACCAGATGTTATCCATTCATAACAGCAGCCTGCGAGGGGGCACACGAACCTCTGTGCCTACTAACTTCCATCAGTCTCCCTGGGCAGAGCGGCTCTCCTCTAGATATGTCATGTTGTAGCAGGGACATTGCCCTGGAAAATTTTTTTAGGGGTATATGATGTTTTGTAAATAGTTATGCAGCCATGAAATCAAACCTTTTGTACAACATCAGATATCCTAACCGTCAATTATTATTCTATCATCAAACCATTTCTTTTTTCATGCTGAAAAATGAATCAAGAAGGAAGATGGGTGTTCAGAGGTGGCTGGAATCTAGAGTGGTCCTGGATTCCTGCAGATGCAGAGTCTGCCACAGGTGGGACAGAGGGAGGTATGCAGAGAAGAAGCGGCACTGCCTACTGAAGGAATAGGGTGGTTTCAAAAGCAATGCTTTTTCGCATCTGGCTAAAAGGCCCATGAAAGTCTCACAGGCATGGAAAGCCAAGACATTGTGGCAAAAACAACCTGAATGAAAGATCTCGGTGAACAAGATCCCAGTAGAAAGAATGGGCCATCAAAGAAGGAGGTACCTTTCTCTGAAGGGAGGAGGGAACCTCCACTGTGATACAGCCTTGACTAAATAAGTTCAGAGTTGGTGAACTCAAGGGGCTTCCATAGCCTTGACAGCTTATGGCAAGAGCCTTGGGTGATTGCTGACGTCATAAATGAGAGTGTCAACTGTTAAATCAACAACGGGAGTCACTGTGCACCTGCTCCCCACGTAGGATCTCTGTCCTTAATGTGTTTTACTATGAGAGTTAATGGTAAAACTACTAGTCGAACAGTACTCTATATCTTGTGCGTTTGTGTGGGTGCAGAATGTTGAAATCTTTGCTTAGTATATACTACGTTGATCTTCTGTATATAAAGATAATTGAAAATGAATCCTGATGAAGAATGGGATGAGACAGGGAGTGGGAGATGGGATAACTGCGGGTGGGAGGGAGGTTAGGGGGAAAAAGCCACAACAATGCTAAAGTTGCACTTTATAAATTTATTAAATAAAAAAACAAACAAACAAAAAAGGAATGCTTTGGGCCAGCGCTGTGGCTCACTTGGCTAATCTTCCGCCTGCGGTGCTGGCATCTCATATGGGTGCTGGGTTCTAGTCCTGGCTGCTCCTCTTCCAGTCCAGCTCTCTGCTGTGGCCCAGGAAGGTGGTGGAGGATGGCCCAAGTGCTTGGGCGCCTGTGCCCGCATGGGAGACCAGGAAGAAGCACCTGGCTCCTGGCTTTGGATTGGCGCAGCGCCGGCTGTAGTGGCCATTTGTGGGGGTGAACCAACAGAAGGAAGACCTTTCTCTCTGTCTCTCTCTCTCTCTCTCTCTCTCTCACTGTCTAACTCTTCCTGTCAAATAAATAAAAAAAAAATTAAAACAAAGGGAATGCTTCATTTCAGCAGTGGCAGGCTCCACAGGGCGAGTTTGGAAAATGGCTATTCCTGGGGCCAGTGTTGTGGTTCAGTGGGTCAAGGCAACGCCTGCGATGCCAGTATACCATAAAGGTGCTGGTTTGAGTCCCAGCTTCTCCATGTCCAATCCACCTCCCTGCTAATGTGCCTGAGAAAGCAGCGGAAGGTGGCCCAAGTGCTTGTGCACCTGTCACCCATATGGGAGACCTGGAGGTTACAAACTCCTGATTTCCACTTAGCCCAGCCTGGCCATTGCAGCCATTTAGAGTGAACCTTTGTGTCTGTTTGCCTGTCTCTGTCACCCTGCCTTTCAAGTAAATACAATAAATCTTAAAAAAGAGCTATTCCTTCAGTAAACATTTATGGGACATCTGTCACAGCCCAGCACTGTGCTAGGTTGTGGAGAGCTGATGAGCTTTGTATTTGAGGAAGTCACTGGTTCTAGGAATCAAGAAGTCTAGAGCTCCTTGCGTTAAAGCACACACACACACAATTCTTTCTGGAAATAGGAATTGTCTTAAATGCTGACCCTAAAATAATCCTCTGGTGTCCTTAGCAACTGACTTTAATCTCTCTCAACTGGTCTTAGCATTCACTAAACAGGCCCTAGGCTATGTAATGACTTGATGACTCAGTTTCTCTGTCAATAAAATTATGTCAGTAATTTTACCTGCCCCACAGGGCTACTTGCAATTTGCTACAAATTTTAGGGCTCTAAGTCACTACTGGTGTTATTATTCACTTACCAGCTAGAGTTCAACTCTCATCAACATGAACCTCGTTAACCCTGGACTTAGATGGTTTTGTTCAATAAAATCCTTCCAAATCATGAGCTTTGAAAAATCCTGTGCTTTTTTAAAGATAAAGATAGAAAAAAAAATCTTGTATTAAACTCAAATCTTAATTGTATTCATTTCTTCACTATTAAAGTACTTATAAATGATTTGATTTTTAATATGGTTGACTTTTAATATGGTATCCTTTATACATACAGACGTAGATGGCAAATATCTTTTGGCATAAATGTCTTAGAATTGGCTTTTGCTCTTTATAAATGAAGAGCTGAAGAGGGCCATTCAACACTGGAATGGTAGCTCCAAAAATTGGTTATGTTCCCGGCCTTTTCTACCCTTCTGCTCTTTCAATCTGTAGAATATGGGCTTTCGTCTTCATGATAAAAGACAGGTGCTGACTCTCCAGGCTTATTTTCTGTTTCAGACAGGAAATGGAAAGGCAAAGGACAAAAAAGGGGTGAGTTCTGGTCTTATCCTTGGGGAATTTCCTGGACAAGCTGGTCGATGCAACTCTGCTTGTGTTTCATTGAACATAAGTTATCTCTCCAGGCCTAGCTGCAAGGGAAGCCATGACATGTGGAATCAACTATGCATATTGGTGCTCCAAATGATGTTGGGGTTTTATGGTAGTTTTTAAAAATATTTATTAATATATTTTAAAGACATAGTAGCATAGGGGGAGGGAAACACACACACACACACATAATTGGGCTGGACCAGGTTGAATCCAGGAGCCAGGAACTCCACTGGGGTCTCTCACATGAGTGGCCAGGCCCCAAGTACTCAGATCATCTTCGATTGTCTTCCCAGGTGCATTAGCAGGAAGCTGGATTGGAAGTGGAGCAACCAGGAGTTGAACTGGAGTCAGTTATGGGATGCCAACTTTGCAAGCAGCAGCTTAACCCACTGCACCACAATGCTGGCCTGGGGCTTTGTTATTAAGTATTTGGGGAATGAACATTAGGCAGGTAGCTTACCTAATAGATATTGGGTAGACGTTTTCTGTCATGTATAAATTGATGGGCCAGTTTCTTTACAGTTTACCACAGATGTCCACTTACTGCTGACTGAATATGAAAAGTAAATAACTTTCTAACTGGAAACTGCTATTATCCACTTGTAGTTAAGTATGTGAGTGTCTTTATGTATTTTTACACAGCCATGTACTTTGACCGATGCTTATATAATGCTTTATCACACAGACACACAAATACACCAACATACCTGCATCATGTAAGTTTTGAATCTATGTGATAAAAACACCATAGTTTGGAAAAACACCATAGCTTAAAGGAAACAAACAGTACAAAAACAGTTGTAGGGAGGTTTTGTTTTACTTCTAGATGGTTAGGTCCTACATATATAAAAATGCCACGAATTGAACAATAGTACTGAATTACAGAGAAGACAAAATGATGAATGCAATCCTTGGAAAGGAAGCTGAGAACAGAAAACGAAGGCACACACGCCTCAGCCGCCACCCTTATTCCATGCTGTTTCCACCTAGTGAGACCTGACCTTTAGAAGTTCTGACGCATGACACCCTCCTCAGATTGGACATGGTGAATTAAGTAAAAGCTTAAAATGCAAGTATGGAAATGTTTGATTTTTCACATCACCAACAAAAATCCGCATGGTTTTCGATGGAGACTGTAATTTCAACACGTGGTTCTTATAAATGAGCTTGTAAAGTTCATGGAAAATGGAATTAAAAGAAAAGTTTACTTTGGTGAGAAGAATTTTGAAATCTGTATGTCCAAAGGGTCTTCACCTATTTCTTAGAAAGTCTATACTATGGAAAAACTGCATGGGTTTCAAAATTTCTTGCACAAAAACGAACAACTTATTTATTTTCAAATTTTTTAAAATAGAGAGAGAGGAAGAATGAGAATCTTCCACCCACTCTACATGGCTACAATGGCCAGGGCTGGGCCAGGCCAAAGCCAGGAGCCAGCAGCTTCTTCAGGGTCTCCCTGAAGCCATCCTCTGCTGCTTTCCCATGCTCGTTAGCAGAGAGCTGGGTCGGAAGTGGAGCAAGTAGGATTCAAACTTGCGTACATATGGGACACTGATAATGAAGGTGGTGGTTTTACCTGCTAAGCCATGATGCTGGCCCCATAAACAGCTTTTTAGAAAAGAACAATTCATTCACTTGAAATGCAGAGAGGCACACATAGATTGAGATCTCCTGTCTGCTGGTCCGCCCCCTAAATGCTCACAACAGCTATGGATGGGTCAATCCAAAGCCAGATGCTGGCAACACCCAGCTCCGTGGGTGGCAGGAACCCCGAGTATCCCCTGATGCCTCCCATAGTGTGCATCATCAGGGAGCTTGAATTGGGAGCAGAGCTGGGATTCAAACCCAGGCTCTCCACTGTGGGTTGTGAGCACACCAAGCATCCTCCTAACTGCTAGGCCAAGCACTACCTCTAAACTTACCTTCTAATTCCATTTCTTCCATGAGCTTCTGAAGTATCCTCATATGATAAATGTACAGAGCTTTTGTATTTCTGAAAAGTGATGCTTTGTAACCTGGACCTTGGCTGTCCTGATGCTACTCCTATTCCATGGGCCTTCCCTGAAGGATTCAGACAGCCTAGCTAGATGTTTTTCTTGAGATGGTCCCCAAGGCTGACGTCATTTATGTGTTAGGGTTGGGATTCACTGCTCCTTAGTCTGCCATGCTCTGGGCCATCGGGATTTGATTGGATACCAGTTCCTGTCCATATGATCTTTTCAATGAGAATCATTCTGACCTGTGTGGAGATGGAGGATTAAAGTGTAGTTCACGGTTTTTAGACTTGGCTTAGTGGGCTAGCTCTTTAAACCCGAGAGGGTTGAGCCAGGGGTTAAGCATGGTGACTTTAGCAAATTCCTGCTGCAGCACAATTCTACATCCTGAAAAGTCCATCTATTTGTTCCTGTAAATATGTCCCTCGTGTCACCATTGCTTGTATAATAATGCTTCTGCATAAGACATAGACATTTAGCATTGTGATGTCAATATATTTTTTATTACCCTGGAAACGATGGCTTTAGCGAATAATTTTTAATAGCAAAAGTCCCATCCATCAACGAGGTTCTGTGGTCGGCTGTGGCGGTCCATACTGACAAATGAGGAAATCAGTGGCTGAATTTAAAATCAGGTCCTTAGAGGAGTTGTGTAATAAAGAACATAAAATTTTCACTGCAGCTGTTCTTTGTGTTCAATCTGTGTATTTGGCTGTGACTTTTGGCAGTGTTTGTGCTTTGGTTTTGGTATAGAATATTTTATCCCCTTCTTTGTAATGAGACCTATGGATTTAGTTGACTCAATTCTGTACTACTTTTTACTGTTCAGTCCACCAGTGGCCCATTAGCCACAATATTACTGTAGCGAGAGGAGGTGTTTAGGTTCTTATCATTAAACATTTAGTAAGCACATTCATTAAACACATATGTAGTATAAATGCTGTTTCGCAGAAGGGAGGCATGGGTGCCTCTAGATGTTTACATTGTGAGCAGTAAATTTGTATTACAGACACCAGTACAAGAATTTTATAGGAACCGTGCTTCCTGGATATTTATAATTTAAAAAATTTATTTATTTAATTTCTTTGAGAGGGCATGAGAGAGATAAATATAGAGAGAGATCTCCTATTCATTGGTTCACTTCTCAAATGCCTACAACAGCTGGGGCTTGGCCACACTGAAACCTGGAATTGGGAGCTTAATCAAGGTTTCCCATGTTGATTACAGGGACCCACTACATTATCTGCTGCCTCCCAGGGTTTGCAGGAGCTTGAAGTTGGAATTGGGGTGGAGCCAGGACTCAAATCTAGGCACTGTGTTACGGGATGTAGGCTTCCTAAATGTATCTTAACTGCTACACCAAATGCTCCTTCCAGGTATTATTTTTGATGTGGAACTAAGTGGCTGAGAAACCATGTTTTATTGAGAAACTATTCATTTCTACTATGTTTTAGCGTGGACATAGCATTTTCCTACGAGTGACCTTGAACCTGGCAACTGTAGGCCCATAGGATGTGTTGGTTGTAATGAAGTGAAGTTTTGGACGTAAAATGCCATAGTCAGAATAGGGGAGTTATGCTGAGTGAGAAACCAACCCCAAGTCAGGGTGGGCCCTGGCAATCTCATCTATCAATGCTAAGTACGAGGAGTCTTGCCACTTAGTGGCACAGTTTCCACATAACAGTCACTATTTCAAACAGCTTAATCCTCACGACTAAATGATAGGGATGCTATATTCATCCCCATTTTATAGACAAGGAAGCTGAGGCACAGAGAAGTTCAATAACTTACCCTTGGTTACCTAGTTTGGGAAGTCTCACTACCAGAATTAGCATCTTGGAAGTCTACTTTCAGAACCTTTACAAAATGTTTCTGTAGACTTCTAAAGCTTTGCCTGCCTGTAAATCTAGGCTTCTTTCCTTTCACTGTGGTAATAGCACCTGAATTTTGCTGATTCCCTAACCAGCTGTGTCATTAAGACTTGGCAAATCCAAGTCTCTCCCAGGAAGTGGGGTAGTAACCAGAGTTGGGGCTACACTGTGCCCCTACGGGGATGACTGTGCAGAAGGCCTGTCAGCTCCTGCTATTTAAATCTCCTGAGCAACCCTGGCCCTTGTATTTCTGAAGCTTAGTTTTCTCTTTTTTTTTCCTTTTAGAAAACTTTTATTTAATAAATATAAATTTCGAAAGTACAACTTTTAGATTATAGCAGTTTTCCCCCCATAACCTCCCTCCCACCTGCAACCATCCCATCTCCTACTCCCTCTGCCATCCCATTCTTCACTAAGATTCATTTTTAATTATCTTTATTACAGAAGATCAACTCTACACTAAAATTTCAACAGTTTGCACCCACACAGACATGCAAAGTATAAAGTACTGTTTGAAGACTAGTTTTACTGTTAATTCTCATAATACAACACACTAAGGACAGAGGTCCTACGTGGGGAGCAAATGTACAGTGACTCCCGTTGTTGATTTAACAATTGACACTCTTATTTATGACGTCAGTAATCAGCTTTTGTCATGAGCTGCCAAGGCTATGGAAGCCTCTTGAGTTCACGAACTCTGACCTTATTTAGACAAGGCCATAATCAAAGTGGAAGTTCTCTCCTCCCTTCAGAGAAAGGTACCTCCTTCTTTGATGGCCCGTTCTTTCCACTGGGATCTCACTCACAGAGATCTTTCATTTAGGTCATTTTTTTTTGCCACAGTGTCTTGGCTTTCCATGCCTTAAATGCTACAACGGGCTTTTCAAACAGATCCGAATGCCTTAAGGACTGATTCGGAGTCCAGAGTGCTGTTTAGGGCATTTGCCATTCTATGAGTCTGCTGTGTGGCCTGCTTCCCATGTTGGATCGTTCTCTCCTTTTTAGTTCTATCAATTATTATTAGCAGACACTAATAATGGTTTTATTTATATGATCCCTTTGACACTTAATCCTATCTTTATGATCAATTATGAACTTAAACTGATCACTTTACTTAGTAAGATGGCTTTGGTACATGCCAACTTAATGGGATTAGGAGTCCCATGGCACATTTTTAGCTCTACCATTAGGGGTAAGTCCAAGTGAGCATGTGCTGAACTGTACATCTCCTCCCTCTCTTATTTCCACTCTTATTATTATTATTATTATTATTTTTTACAGGCAGAGTTAGAGAGAGAGAGACAGAGAGAAAGGTCTTCCTCCCGTTGGTTCACCCCACAAATGGCCGCTACAGCTGGCACGCTGTGCCGATCTGAAGCCAGGAGCCAGGTGCTTCCTCCTGGTCTCCCATGCGGGTGCAGGGCCCAAGCACTTGGGCCATCCTCCACTGCCTTCCCAGGCCACAGCAGAGAGCTGGACTGGAAGAGGGGCAACCGGGACTAGAACCCGGAGTGCCAGCGCTGCAGGCAGAGGATTAGCCTAGTGAGCCGTGGTGCCGGCTCCACTCTTATTTTTAACAGGGATCCATTTTCAGTTGAATCTGAAGCTTAGTTTTCCAGTCTTGTCTTTGATCCTAGGACTTACCACGTGTCCTCTAACTTTCTCTTTGTCAAAATTATTTGGGCTTCTATTAACCTAAGAGAGCTTCTGCTGCTTGCAGTCAAAGAGCCCTGACTGAGGCAGAACAGCCAACAGGAGTGGTTGTGTCTTTCTTTTTCATAGATTTAAATTTGTAAAAAAATTATTTGAAAGGCAGAGTTGGGGGGGGGGGAGAGGAGAGAGAGGAGAGAACATGAGAACGAACTTCCATCTGCTGGTTCACTCCTCAAATGACCATAACAGCTGAGGCTGGGTCAGGCTGAAGCCAGGAACCAGGAGCTTCATCTGTGTCTCCCACATGAGTTCAGGGGCCTAAGCACTTGGGCCATCTTCTGGTGCTTTCCTAGGTGCGATAACAGGGAGCTGGATTGGAAGTGGAGCAGCCAGGACATGAACCCGTCCCTATATGGGGGGCTGGTGTTGTAGGCAGAGGCTTAACTTGTTATGCCAGAGTGCCAGCCCTGAGAGTGGTTATGTCACAGTAACCATTTTTGTCTCCATCTCTGAGGCACAGTGCAGTGGAGGCTTTGGATAAAGATAAATGAGGCTGTGTGGCTGTTTTATTCCTATGTACAAATGGGATTCTTGTTCAGTGGTGACTGAATTGATCAAAATGCAAGGGATATCACTTCTTCTACGTCCCTCACAGCTCGCGATGAGTTCTAGGGAGTGGCTGTCTTCTGATTCCTAGGATGGAAAGAACAATGGAGTTAACTTTGCTTCACCTTGTGGTAATGGGTCAGTTTTTGTATTGACCCTTTACTTCTAGATGCAAAGATTAAGTATGAATGAATGCAGTTTGTTCATTGGCTTCTGTAAAGTGTTGCAGGTGCTGTGGTGGCTCGCAAAGGTAAATTGAGTATTTTGAAGTGAGCAGAAGGCTGTGAGAAGCTCGTGGACTTCAAGGAGTTGCTTTCAAAGTGCATTTATGAGAAGAATATATGAGAGTACTACAAAAAGTTCATGTAAAAAGGATTCAAAGAAGTTTATTTTGGGGTAAAATATTTTGAAATGCAGGCATTGTTTTTTTCCATAATATGTGTTTTGATGAACTTTTTGGAGACCCCTTGGATGTATGAATTTTAGAATTTGCACCAAAGTTAACTTATTTTTTAAAAAGATTTATTATCTTATTTACTTGAAAGAGTTACAGAGAGAAGTAGAGCCAGAGGGGAAGAGAGAGAGAGAGAGTGAGTGTGTGTGTGTGTGAGAGAGAGGTCTTCCATCCATTGGTTCACTCCACAAATGACCATGATAGCCAGAGCTAAGCTAATCTGAAGCTAGGAGCCAGGAGCTTCTTCCAGGTCTTCCACATGGATGCAGGGGCTCAAGCACTTGTGCCATCTTCTACTGCTTTCCCAGGGCATAGCAGAGAGCTGGATCGGAAGTGGAGCAGCTGGGCTCCTCAAACTGGTACTGCAGGCCAAGGCTTTAACCCGCAGTACCACAGTGCCGGCCCCAACTAATTTTTTAATTTAATTTTCCATGAACTTTTTGAGGTACCCTTGCATATTGGGACCCTAGGAGGATGTGGGTTTGATGTCCCTTGCACTATTACTCAGTATCTTTGGGAGAGCTATTCAGCCTCTGCCTCATCTTCTCATTTGTACTATCAAGGTTATAATGGCCACCTTGTGCCTGTTCCATAGTAGGTGCTTATTAAATTATATTCATTATTAGTACTATTGATTGAATGCCCAGAACACTTTCTTCTAATACACTAGTTTCAAGTGAGAATCACTTTAATGTTCCTTTATTGTTTTTCATTATTGTGCTTCAATGCATTTGTCTTGTCTCAACAATGATCAAGTCCCTTGTCTTTAGTCTGCTTTCATCAGTACTTGGATCAATCCCCAGGAGCTAACACAGACCTCTGTACTTTATACATTTGCAATTGAACCAAAAAAATAAATAATAGTGTGTTGATTTGACTGGTGAGCTGAGAGGATGTGTACCTGGCAACAAGACAGAGCTTCCTGTGCATCCTGCCACCTCCGCTTACCAACTGTGTGATGCTGGGCAGCTTTAGGAAATTTGCTAAGTGATAAACCACACAGATTCAGGAGTTCATGTGTTGGTGGATCAGTCTTAGTGTGCCAGGTGTTGAGGTGCTGCAACCTTGAAGGGGTGGGCAAGCCTTCGATCGTTGGGGGCATGCCCTCATGAGGGTTTGCCCCACCACTCTTTGGCTTCTTGTCCTGTGTTGCCATCTCTCTCTGTCACATGCATTCCCACCGTGAAGATGCCATTCTCCATGAGGTCCTCATTAGAGCTGAGATGCTGCCGCTGCCATGCCCTTGAGCCTTCATAACACTGAGTTTTCTTTGTCAGTACCCAGCCTTGGGTATTTTCATATTAATGAAAAATGGACTAATATAAGAACCTAGGCTTTAAGTGCATTTGTCAACAGGACTTCACTTTATTTTTTTTAAATTTACTTATTTATTTGAAAGAGTGACAGACAGAGGGAGGAGGAGAGGAAGAGATATTTCATCCACTGATTCACTCCCCACATGGCTGTAACAGTCAGAGCTAGGCCAGGCCAAAGCCACCAGCCAGGAACTCTGTCCAGGTCTCCTCTGTGGGTGGCAGGAGCCCAAGCATGTGAGTCATCATTTGTTGCCTCCTAGGTGCATTAGCAGGAAGCTGTACTGGAAGCACAGAAGCAGGAACTCAAACCTCACTCTGATGTGGGGTGCAGGATTGGAGGGAGCAGCTTGACCCGATCTGCCACAGTGATGCTGCAGGACTTCACTCTGTCTCTCCAAAAAACTTAAACTCTCTGAGGGAAGGGTTGTAACATAAAATATAGGACAATAAGCTAATTGGTATTTCAGGTAAACCTTGAATAATTTCTCAGTCTAAGTATTTGCGTGCAAGTATTTGGAATATAATTATACTAAAAATTGTTTATTTGACATTTAAATTCAATAGGATATCATGTGAGTGTGTGTGTATGTGTTTGTATGTACTCAAAAGATTCAGAGAAAATTTGCATTTTTTATTCTGTTTTCCCCAAACTTTTTGAAGATCCTTTATGTGTGTGTGTGTGTGTGTGTGTGGAGTTTCTTGCTAAACCTGACAACCTTAATTGGGGGGTCACGTAGCAACGACCTCACTAATCTTGCTGATAAAGTCGGGAACACTCCTTTGAAGGTAAAGTTGGATTTTCTCCCCAGGATTCAATGCTCAGGATCTGCGTCTAATGCTCTCTCTGATGCTTTCCCACCGACTCCAATAGCATCCTGTTTTACCTTAATTTTGTGTTCATCTATTTTCATCTGTTTCATCAGATGAACAGCATTAACTCATCCTATTTATATATAATCTATTTATAAGCACTGAAAAAGAGAGGGTACGTTTGGCAGGAAAAACAACTTCTATTTAGCAACTGGCACACGTCAAGTGAGGTTTTGGCTTCAACAAACATCTCTCCAAGTTGTGATGGAGGGAAGGAGATTAGTCTCATCCTTTTCCTTTTTGGGTAAACTTAGAAGATGAAAACAAACACACAAGAACATCTCATGATAGGAAGGGGGAGATTTTACTTGTATCCTTACAGAATATTCTGTGAGGCTGCCTCTCAGCTCCAAGTCTCAAGGCACTAACGACACAGCTTTGAATTAATTGGGAAAGCAACTGGGCTGAAAACAGTAATCGATGCCTTTGATGGGCGGAGGCATGGTCAGCAGCCCATGAAATGCCTCTCCAGGGGGCTTGACCGGTGCTGGGGAGCGCCAGCAAGGGAAGGGGAGAGCCAGGGCCTTGGGTTGTGCGGCACCACTGGCATCCTAACCAGAGTGGGCACCCTCAAAGAGCCGGGCAGGCACCATTGCAGAGTTCTAGATAGGATAGTTGTGGAAGACTTGGGCGCACCTGCTTTTCCTTGTCATTGCATCTGTGGGAGATCATGGGGGCAAACTCAAAGGAAACCTTCACCTGGTTTCTTGTCTTTCAAAGTAAGGGATTACACTCTTCAAAGGAAGAGATTACATTGCATGGTGATTTGGTAGCCATGGGTGATCCCTGTGGTCTCCAAGGGCCAATGGTTCTTTCCCAGTAGAAAACATGATTTGGGGGGGCCGTAGTGATGGGGCTATTTTAATCCCACTAGACTTTCTGGATAACTCAGCTGGGTTAGTACCATTCTTATCTATCTATTTATCTCTCTCTCTCTTAAAAATATTTTGTTTACTTTAAAGTTAGAATTGCAGAGAGACAGAGGCGGGGTGGGGGACATCTTCCATCCTCTGGTTCACTCCCCAGATGGTTGCAATGGCTGGAGCTGTGCCGATCCAAAGCCAGGAGCCAAGAGCTTCTTCCAGGTCTTCCATGCAGGTGTAGGGGCCCAAGGACTTGGATCATTTTCCTCTGCTTTCCCAGGCCATAGCAGAGAGCTGGATTGGAAGTGGAGGAGTCAGGACTTGAACCGGTGCCTATATGGGATGCCGGCATTGCAGGCGGCAGCTTTACCTGCTACGACACAGAGCTGACCCCCTCATTTATTCTTTAACTTGTGACCCAACTGTGCTTCTGAGTTACTTCCTATTTATTTTAGAAAAGGGAGAGTTTGTGGCGACAGATAGGCAATATTTATTCCCAGAGAGGGATTTTAGAAATGAAGGATCATAAAAATTAAGCCTTCCACAGAGGAGCTATAATACACATTGTAGGGACATTACTGTTACATTAATGAGCATATACATCATTCAAGTCATTTTCTGAGCATCAACTGCATACCAGGAGTGGCCCGGTAGCTATTCCATAATAATAACTAGCCCTTACCTAGGTTTCTACCTGTCAAATTTTATTCCAAAAGTTTTTTATTAATAAACTCAATTCTTTTATATTTATCTCTTTTTTTAATTTACACTATAAAAATAGGCTGAGCTTTGGCCTAAGTTCTAGGATAATTCAATAGGAAAGATATTGAGCAAATACAATTTCTATATTTAGAGTCTTTAAGTTTGAAATAGAAGGCATTTTCACCTTTAACAACCAAAAAACAATTTAGGGTGACGGGTACTGGCAAAGTTCAGAACAAGGGACAGTACTTGTGGAATAAGGTAATTGTAGAAGGTGCTGTGGGAATCTGTAAACCCGAGTTAGACTGGAAGCAAGGCTGGGCTTTAAGGTGGTAGCAGGACAGGAGGAACATAGGCCTCCTAGGGTGAGGGTAGGGAAGAGTGTGTTTGGGGGAGAGACCAAGGCAGGCAAGACCAGGCAATGCTTCTGACGCTTCTTTGGGAAGGGCGTATCTAGGAGATGGAACATCGGGTCCTGGCTGTCTGCTTATTTGAAATTGACATTTTCTATAGGACAGCGGACAGCAGTCTTGACCTCCTATCTCTTCATAGCCCTTCTTTTCTGGAAAGCTACCAGGATTGACACAATCAGGCCATTCGCAGCAGCTCACAATAGTTCCCCTTTTCAGTGCAGGCAGGATTTGTTGAGGGACTATTTTATACCCGGAGAGGCGGAGAAGACTCTCAGAGAAGCCCTCGAGCTCCGTGTGCCTCTTCCTTGCAGGTTGGCCTCCTCCTGTGGGTCGGTCTCCTCGCCTTCTCTTCTTCCTCTTACCTCTTTCTCCAAGGAAGCACTGGTCCTCTCTCTGCTGCTGCCCAGCATCCAGAGGGCTACCCTTTTTTTCTACTGCCTTCACAAGAGTCCTAGTTATTTTCTTCCAGCTACTCCAGCCCTTTTCTTCTCGATTTTACTTATGTCTTCATTTCTCACGTTCTCCAGTGAATTGTCTCCCTTCTACTCTTCACTGGTTTCATACTAGGTGTTTCTCTCTGACTCATTTCTTTCTTCCTGCTCCTTTTCTCTCTTAATGGATGAATGAATGAACTCTCGCCTCCACTGGTCTCTACCCCAGGCACCCTGACCCCTGGGTTTGGACCTCAGAGTTCAGGCTGGTCAAGAGTGTTGGCGTTGGCGCCAACTAGAGTTGGGGTAGAAGCCTGTTCTGCTTCCATAGCAGGGTGTTGGGACAAAACATTGTGCTCCCTGGGGCTCATTATTCTCTTATTTGGGTATAAAACTATCTACTCTTTCAGATTTTTGTGAAGATTAAATGATTAAATGTAATAGTGCAAAGTATGTGTAGTACTCAGCACCTTGCCTGGTAGAGAGCAAGAGGCCACTGGCAGCCAAGGGTAATTAGCCATTGTTTAATGCCATCCTAGTTCAAGTTCAAGGAGTACTTTCTAACATTTACATCATGCATACATTTACATCCATAGAATGGCTGCACACAACCTCTTGTCTACGACCAAAGAAAAATGGGGAAAGGGTGGGAAAAAGTTAACTTATTACATTAAGGGATTTTGAGAGAAAGAGAGACATACACACACAATTTTAAATAGGCAGTTTTGTCAAGCTCCAGAGTTTGTTTTATTTTAAAAGCAAAGGAACCTAGCTTCTTAAACAAAGGAGAGATGCTGAGCACCTATTTCCAGGGAGCTTGTTTCGCAATTGGGTGGAAAACTTTAGCAAGATTGGAGGTGGGGAAAGCACCTATGAGGCCACAGTGACAATTTGAGAGGCAGAAAGTGGGACAAAGACCCAGATGACGGTGACAGCAGTGCTGAGAAGAGAGGAGGGCCAGATGGGGGGCTTGAAACAATAGGATTGCAGTGGAGGGAAGATTTTTGTCTATTGATGTCATGGAAATGATTGTTTTAGGTTAATGAAAGAGGACTTTGCAAAAAGGGATCTGTAAGAACAGAGACACTGGGTTACATTTTAGGCAGGCAGTGACTCTAATGCCACCTCAAAGGGTTTCAATTTCAAAATGAAAACCACATAGAGTCAGAAATAAGGGGCTGTGCTTTGGAATCACCAGCATTGAGTCAAATTGCAAAAAAAAAATGCATTTTTTCACCTCATCAACTCAACTCATAGTCATTAAGTGTCTACTATGTGCCAGGTATTTTTGTGTGAGCTGGAGCTACAGGACTAAGGGAAACAAAAGTCCCTTCCCTCTGGTGGGAGACCAAGTGGGCCCTCGAGGAAATCATGATCACAAGTCACAGTGACTTTGGGAGGGCACCGGATGATCTGACTTATTCTGTATGGCAAGTTAATGAGATACAGATAATCTCCATTTTATAAATGAGCCAGCTGAGATTTAGAGCAATGTGGGAGGAAAAGCAAAAGGCTTAAAGCTGTGTTTCATTGGGGAAGGGTTTTCTTCAATGAATCTGGGAGGGAGAAATGAGAAGTAAGAATTAAGTACAGGGGCCGGCGCTGTGGCACAGCGGGTTAATGCCCTGGGCCTGAAGTGCCGGCATCCCATATGGGTGCCGGTTCTAGACCCAGCTGCTCCACTTCTGACCCAGCTTTCTGCTATGGCCTGGGAAAGCAGTGTAGGATGGCCCAAGATCTTGGGCCTCTGCACCTGCGTGGGAGACCTGGAAGAGGCTCCTGGCTCCTGGATTCAGATCGGCACAGCTCTGGCCATTGTGGCCAATTAGGGAGTGAACCATTGGATAGAAGACCTCTCTCTCTCTCTCTCTCTCTCTCTGCCTCTCCTCTTTCTGTGTAACTCTTTCAAATAAATAAATAAGTAAATAAATGTCTGTCTAAAAAAAAAGAGAAGGAAGTATAGGTCAAAGAAGTGATGGGTGATAAATCAGAAGTAACTTGTTGGCCTGCGCTGCAGCTTAATAGGCTGATCCTCCGCCTGCGGTGCCGGCACATCAGGTTCTAGTCCCGGTCCGGGTGCCGGATTCTGTCCCGGTTGCCCTTCTTCCAGGCCAGCTCTCTGCTGTGGCCCGGGAGTGCAGTGGAGGATGGCCCAAGTGCTTGGGCCCTGCATCTGCATGGGAGACCAGAATAAGCACCTGGCTCCTGCCTTTGGATCAGCGCGGTGCACCGGCTGCAGCGCGCGGGCTGCGGCGGCCATTGGAGGGTGAACCAATGGCAAATGGAGGACTTTTCTCTCTGTCTCTCTCTCTCACTGTCCACCTTGCCTGTCAAAAAAAAAAAAAAAAAGTAACTTGTATGGACTGGCACTGTGGCATAGAAGGCTAAGCCTCCGCCTGCAGTGCCAACATCCCATATGGGTGCTGGTTTGAGTCCTGGCTGCTCCGCTTCTGATCTAGCTCCCTGCTAATGTGCCTGGGAAAGCAGTGGAAGATGGCCCAAGTGCTTGGGCCCCTGCACCTGCATGGGAGACCAGGAAGAAGCTCCTGGCCCCTGGTTTCGGATCAGCCCACTTCTGGCCATCGTGGCCTTTAGGGGAGTTAACCATTGGATGGAAGACCTCTCTCTCTGTCTCTCCTTCTCTCTCTGTATCTCTGCCTTTCAAATAAGTAAATAAATCTTTAAGTAAAAAGAAGTGACTGGTAGTGCTAATCAATGTGAAATGCTCTGGAAGTTAAGCAGAAGAAATGAGAAAAGATGTCAGGATTTTCTGGAAAGTTATACTTAGGATGCCGTAGTGGTTGGTCTCCCCAAGTGGAACATGCAAGTAGAGGCGGGGTTTGAGATTCCTACCCAGGCTGAGCAATGTTTGAGTGGGAAAATGGGCAGAGACGGTTCATCCCAGGAGTTCGGGAAAGAGAAATGAAATGGCACTCCGCAAACATGACCCCATGGAGTTGTTTTGTACAGGAAGAAATCTTCCTGGGAGGGGAAGTGCAGAGGGGAGAATGAGACATTGCAAATGTAAAGATGAAGAAAGGTGCCCAGTGGTTGGAGGAGGAAGGGCTGAGAGTAGAGATGGAGAGGGCAGCCTTGGCTGGGAGGGCTCAGCTTTTCCCTGGGAGTTCAGGCAAAGATGGGGGAGGAAACAGGAGGCAAGGTTCTGCTGAAAGGGAGCGATGTAATGAGCATGTGAGACTCTTCTTCAGATAACGGACTTTTCCTCTGAGCAGTGAGACTCCTATGTTGTCAGGTACAAAGGTCTTTGGTCAGCAGAAAAGATCAGAGATGAAAAAGAGGGAGGAATATTAACAGTAGTCTCTGGGGGATTCATCAAGTGGTGCTTACTATTCCCTGGGTTGTATTGCTGATGTCTTCTGATGTTTATTTATTTATTTTGGATTTGTTAAAATAGCCACCCCTCTTATCTTGTTGGTGCACGTCTTGTTCTTGTAGGGAAATGCTGGTGATATTAAAAGGAAATTTGTATTTGCACTTTTGTTAGTCTTTCACATCCTCTTCCTGTCAACTTTATTAGTGTGAAATGCCATTAATCATGACGGTGTCATAAAACACATTTTACAATAATGTTATTTCCCCCCAAGGTTTATTTCTCCCATTCTAAGAGATATTTGTGTTGGAAATAGCTTTCATTTTGAGGCTTTCATCTTGAACTCTATAGTTATTCCTGGAACCAGTGCCCCTTAGTTGATAATTGGTTTCGGATGCCTATTACAGACTTTGTAATCTCCTGAGGGAACTCTGTAGAGGGATGGGTTAGGCCAATGAAAAGACCCTCAGTTTTTGAACAAAAATCAGCATATGGCCTTTCCCTATGACCAAGTGTTCATCAGGTGGTTGGCTGTGAATGTGTGTGTGTTGGGGAGGTGGGGGGGGGGGGCGACTGAGAAGCCTGGTAGGGTGGGAATGTGGCAAGAGGGAGCCCTTTGGCCTGGGACACTGAAACCTTGTGCAAAGTATCCAAAAGTAAAATCCAGGCTCCTGGGTCAACCGAGTGGGCTGTTGCAGGTCTGTGTTGGGGCTACCTGTGGCTCCCAGAGAGCTGGAATAGGCTGAAGGCCCGAGGAACAAATGCAGGCATTGAAGAATCCAAGAATTACTGGGCCCTTCAGATGGTTTAAATTAGAGGGTGCTCTGGATGGCAATGGAGGATGTGAGCAGGTAGGCACAAATATGAGAGCAGGTGCTGTGGGGTCATAAGGCTGGCCTTCTCCTGTCCAACACAGTGAGTACTTAAGGGTGCTCAGTGGTTCGCTACTCTTCTCCATTTTCACTCTATACCTCAGCAGCTTAGGTACAGTCTTACTTGGTGGGTGACCTGTGTTAACTCTTCTTGGGAGGGGATATGCCGAGGGGAGAATGTGGTATTGCAAATGTAGAGATAACGAAAGGCTCCCAGTGGTTAGAGGGGTGGGACTGAGAGTAGAAATGGAGGCAGGACTGAGAGTGGAGATGGAGGGACCAGCCTTGGCTGGGAGGGCTCAGCTCTTTCCTGAGAGTGTAGGGAAAGATGAGCGAGGAAAATGAGAATTAAAAAACTTAAGGAATTCTGATTGTTGCAATATGCTCATTCCTTTCTTGAAGTGGTAGTTTTTATTGTTATTGTTTGTGTTCTGACTTTTGTGTCCATCCAGTGAAAATACACAAGGTGGAGGCAATTCAGGTGATTTTTAAAAAAACTGTGTGTGTGCTACTGAACATGGTACTGGTCTGCAATGGGAGATAGTGGTTCTGTGCCAGGATACCCATGCTGAGTCACATCGTTGATAAGCACGGTGTTTTTTTTTTTTTTTTTTTTACTTAGCACTCTTGAAAGATGGGAAGAAATAGCTTTATTAATAGGCAAACTCAGTGGCTAGTCTCTCTGTATCAGTTGGGGTGCTCTTGGCTTCAGATACCAAAGGGTCGTTATGATGCAGCTTGATCATTAGAGAAGTTGCTTATCTTCTAGAACAGGTGCAAGTATGCAGCCTGGTTCCCTACAATCCCTGCTGGTGTCCTTGAGTGTGGGCTGGTTCCCAGCTCGGGATGATCTGTGCCCTTGGGGCATTTGGCAATGTATATCAGCTTTGTTTGTTTTTTGTTTTTGTTACAGTTGGGGGTGGTGGGGGTAATACTGGTATGCAGTGGGTGTAGGTCCTGTTTGCTACTAGATCTCCCCATACAGTGCACAGAAAAGCCTCTCACAACAAAGAATTATCCGTGGCCGAATGTCAATGGACTCAGATTGGGGTTTCTTGCGTGAAAAGAACAGAATACAGCTGAAAATAATAGGCTGTCCCTTCTGGGATCAGGTTACAGAGATGGTGGCTTCCATCTTGGGTCATCTGCCTTGCCCTCCATTGGATTGCCTCCTTTAGGGAAAGCAGTGGCCATGTTGTGAGGCAGCCTGTGGAGTGGTCCACTTGAGCTAGCTCAGAAGCGGGTCTCCTGAGGCCAGCCCCCGCACATGAGGGAGCCTTACGAGGACTGCAGTCCTCACCAGCTTCCGGATGTGAGTCTATGGGCGACCCTGAGTCAGAACACCCCGACCTCTGCTGCTCTTATATTCCTGGCCCACGAATGCTGTGAGATAACACCTGCTATTGTAAGCTGCTCGAGTTTGAGGAGATTTGTTATACAGCAATACAGAATGAAAACACAAGCGGTCTGGAGGCAGAGTGGTTCTGGAATTGGATCAGAGCTTCCGTGATGTTGGTGCTCAGCCACTGTTGGTGCACTGGCTTGTCCTCAGCTTTTCCCCTGTGCTCAGAAGATGCTGCTGGAGCCATCAGAGACTCAATCTAAAGGCAGGAAAGAGAGATTTTTGTCTGACATATTGTTCTGTTAGGAATGAAGACTTTTTTTTTTTTTGACAGGCAGAGTGGACAGTGAGAGAGAAACAGAGAAAAAGGTCTTCCTTTTCCGTTGGTTCACTCCCCAGTGGCTTCTGCGGCTGGCACACTGCGGCTGGTTCACTGTGCTGATCCGAAGCCAGGAGCCAGGTGCTTCTCCTGGTCTCCCATGCGGGTGCAGGGCCCAAGCACTTGGGCCATCCTCCACTGTACTCCTGGGCCATAGCAGAGAGCTGGACTGGAAGAGGAGCCACCAGGACAGAATCTGGCGCCCTGATCAGGACTAGAACCCGGTATGCCAGCGCCGCAGGCAGAGGATTAGCCTATTGAGCCGTGGCGCCGGCTAGAATGAAGACTTTTCTTAGAAGCCTCCTGTGGGACTCTCCCCTCACGTTACTGTGGTCATGATTAAGGCATATACCAATGTCTTAGTTGTAAGACAGGCCCAGAAAGTAACTGCTAGATATTTTCAGTCTCTATCACGCGAAATGGTTTATTAGCAAAAGAAGAGCAAGGTTGAAGAAGAGACAATTCTATGTTTTCCCTTCTGTGAATGGGACCTTGTAGCTTTGGGCAACTTGGCCTTGGTGGCAATAGGCATATCTCAATTCTGAGACTCTGTTTTGGTTGTTGGGCATCAATTGCTTGGGCAACTGTATGCACCATTCGATTGTAGGCATGTTCTTTTATACACACATTTCCCCACTGAGATAGGCTTGCATGCAGGAAACTGGTAGAGGAGGGAGACAAAGAGTGGATGGGCTGAGGTGTTTGGCTGCTGGTGACTCTCAGGGGGAGTGCTGCAGTAATGAGGAAGCACTGTTTCCTCTGAAAGTTGGGGCATAGTAGTTGAGCTGTGGTTTAATAGTTTTGCTTCTCTTTAAGCTTCATTGCAATCCCTGCTGCTTCTGACTATGACCATAACCTTCTAGAAGAGAAATAATGGAGAGAAACACAATCACATATTTTATCCTCATGACTGCATTGCAAGTGGTAAGGAGATGAAGAATACATATGAGGGAGGAAAGCTGATAAATCCAATGACCTGCAAAGGAAATGGATGAACACAAATGCCAGGTGAGAAATAGAGACCCAAGGAGCTATGTGAGTTACAGGAGGGGGCGATTGAATAGGGAGAGGCAGAGTAGTGGGGGGGATTGTGGGATTCAGAGATACATGTGTTCAAACCTCAGCTCTGTCCCTTCTGAGCTGTGTGATCTTGAGCAAGTCTTCCCACTTCTCTGTGGCTCAATTCCATAATCTTGGCATAGGAAGCCCTGTTTTCCCTTCTCTCCCATGGAAAGTGAATTCAAGTCACTTTGGTTTGGTAGAATCTTGGAGTTTGTGTTTTATTTCTCTTTTGTCAATTTCTTTTGAATATCCCCCTTTTGCCCTCTCATTCCTCATTCCTCCCTGAGGGTATCCATGAGCTTGTGCATCTCACCGTGTGGAACAGGAATGCAAGGAACACGAGCGCTACTAGGGGCAGGCATTTAATTTCTTACCTATCTCAGGCATATTTGCATTTTGAAAGAGAAAGCCTGGATAGATACAGGCTAAATGTGAAAGCATAAATCACGAAGACTAAGACATCAGTGGGGAAACATTTATTTGGGAAGCTGTGTCCTTCTGTGGCATCCTAAATCACCCTCTCTAGACAACAGCCTCTTCTGCTCTGCCCAAGACTGAGTTTCCAAATGCGAAGTTCCTGTTAGAATGCAAGGGCTGCAGACAACACTGCCTTCTGCTTTCTGGGCCTCCATGGATGACTTGTTAATCTCTTGTTTTCTTTCCAAGCGGTGAGGCTACTCTGTCACATCCTGTGTTGAGACAGAGACAGATTGGGAGGGTTCATTTGTTCTTTGCAAAGGGTCAGAGTCGATGGCACAGAGGCATAATTCTGTATTGTTTTGGGAAGCCCCTTCCCCGCTGGCATTCTGCAGACACTGGGGAGCACTCTTCCCTCCATTCCTGTTATGACTTTGAGCTGCCTTGGGAGGCCCTCTCCCCTTCAAAATGTCCATGGTAAGTGAATCTCCAAGGCTAAGGAACTCACGGCTAAAAGGTGATCCCTGAAGAAATGAGTGTAGGGGTTAAGAACTTGGGCTCTGGAGTTTGACTGCCTTCTTCAAATCCCCATGCTTCCCTTCAGTCGTCATGACCTTGAGTACACATTTAATTAGCCCTCCAGAGCCTCAGGTTCCTCGTCTATAAAGCTATATTAATGATAGTGATAACAGACACTCTGCTTCCTTGAGAACTTAGACTGCATCCAGACCTATTCTAGCACTTCATGTGCATTGCTCCTTTGCTCTCCTACAGCAATCTTTTTTCCCTTAGAAACATTTTATTTAGGGAATAAAAACTTCATGCATTTGATAAATACAACTTTAGGAATATAGTGATTCTTCCCACCATGCCTGCTGTCCCACCCACAGTCCCACCCTTCTTCTTCCTCCCTCTCTTATTCCCATTCTCATTTTTCATGAAGATCTATTTTCAATTAACTTTATGTTATACTATACTAAGTAAAGAGTTCAACAAACTGAAAAGAATTGTTTCTCAACAGTGTTTTGATTTCTCTTTTGATTTCTTCTATGATTCGCTGTTCATTCAGGAGCATACTGTTCAGTCTCTATATGTTTACATGTATTCTAGAGATTCTTGAGTTGGTGATTTACAGCTTCATTCCATTGTGGTCAGAGAAGATGCATGATATAATTTCATTTTTTTTTTTGAATTTGCTAAGACTTGTTTTATGGCCTAGCATATGGTCTATCCTAGAGAAAGTTCCATGCACTGGTAAGGAGAATGTGTATTCAGCTACTGTGGGGTGAGAAGTTCTGTAGATATCCATTAGGTCCATTTGGTCTGTAGTGTCAATTAACTGTTGCCACCTTGCTGAATTCCTGTCTGGTTGATCTGTCCATTGTTGAAAGTGGGGTATTGGAGAACCTCATTACTATTGTATGGGAGTCTATATCTCCCTTTAGATCCATTAACATTTCTTTTAAATAGCCAGGTGCTCTGTAGTTAGTTGTGTATACATTTATGATAGTCACATCTTCCTGTTGAATTCATCCCTTAATCATTACATAGTGCCTTTCTTTGTCTCTTTTAACAGTTTTTGTGTTAAAGTCTATTTTGTCTGATATTTGTATGGCTATACCAGCTCTCTTTTGGTTTCTGTTAGCCTGGAATATATTTTTCCATTCTTTCACTTTTAGTCTGCATGTATCTTTAATGGTGAGATGTGTTTCTTGTAGACAGAAAATAGATGGGTTTTGTTTTTTAACTCAATCAGTCAGTCTGTATCTTTTAACTGAAGAGTTGAGGCCATTTACATTCAAGGTGACTATTGATAAGTAATGACTTGGCCCTGTCATTTTTCTGTAAATATTCCTATTGTTTAGTTTGGATTTCTTTGTACTTTTACTGGGAGATTTTCCACATTCACATTCTTTCATAATGATGACTATCCTTCTATGTTTCTGTGTGTAGCACATCCTTAAGCATCTTTTGTAAGGCTGGACGAGTGGTGACAAATTCTTTCAACTTTTGTTTGTTGTGGAAGGTCTTTATTTCACCTTCATTCATAAATGAGAGTTTTGCAGGGTACAGTATTCTGGGTTGACAGTTTTTTCTCTTAAGACTTGGAATATATCTCACCATTCTCTCCTAGCCTTCCTACAGCAATCTTCAGGGCTGAGTATCATCACCCCCATTTTCTGTGTGTAACACCCAAGGCACAGTAGGTTTCAGTAACTTAGCCCATGTCACATGGCTTGGTGGTGGTTGAATCAGGGTTTTAGCCTAGGTAGTGTGGGCACAGAGCTCTTGGTCCTGACTACTCCACTGCCCTGATTTCATAGCATTCCTTTGAGGACTCATGAGACAGTGCAGGCAGCGTGACAGATTGGCTCCCTTTATTATTTTCATTTATGATTACTTATTGGGCTTCTGTCTGGAAAAAGTCTGAATTGTATGTGTTTTTCAAAAGATATATTTATTTATTTGAAGGGCAGGGCAGGGCGGAGAGAGGGAGAGGGAGAAAGAGAGGGGTGGGGAGAGGGAGAGAGAGTCTTCCATCTGCTGGTTCATTCCCCAAATGGCTGCCAACAGCCAGGGCTGGAGCAGGCTGAAGCCAGGAGCCAGGAACTCCATCTGGGTTTCCCACATGAGT
Source organism: Lepus europaeus (assembly GCF_033115175.1). NCBI lineage: Eukaryota > Metazoa > Chordata > Mammalia > Lagomorpha > Leporidae > Lepus > Lepus europaeus. The sequence continues at coordinate 72,220,646 of NC_084842.1, forward strand.
GGCAGGAACTCGAGTCCTTGAACCACCACCGACTGCTTCCCAAGTGCATTAGCAGGGAGCTTGATCAGAAGTGGAGCAGCCGGGACTTGAACCTTCCCAAAAGCTTCTTAATCAGCTGTGCCACAAGTGCTGTCCTGGAATTGTGTTCTTACATGTTGATCAGATTAAAGAGTTACCTATTACTGATGTTTAGAAGTTGCCAGAGTAAATATTCCATGAAAGCTCTTTTTTCCTTTCCTTTCTTTTCCAAGTAAGGCCCAATGCTACCAGTTTGAAAAACTTTTTTTTTTTTTTTTTTTGGACAGGCAGAGTGGATAGTGAGAGAGAGAGACAGAGAGAAAGGTCTTCCTTTGCCGTTGGCTCACCCTCCAATGGCCGCTACGGCCAGGGCATCGTGCTGATCCGAAGCCAGGAGCCAGGTGCTTCTCCTGGTCTCCCATGTGGGTGCAGAGCCCAAGCACTTGGGCCATCCTCCACTGCCTTCCTGGGCCATAGCAGAGAGCTGGCCTGGAAGAGGGGCAACCAGGATAGAATCCGGCACCCCAACCGGGACTAGAACCCGGTGTGCTGGCGCTGTAAGGCGGAGGGTTAGCCTGTTGAGCCACGGCACTGGCCTGAAGAACTTTAATGTATTAAGTATCCAAATGAAGGTAAGGTAGGTTGTACAACCTCCGCTTTATTTTTTTTAAGATTTATTTTATTTATTTGAAAGACAGAGTTACAGAGAAGTAGAGACAGAGAGATAGGTCTTCCATCTGCCTGTTCACTTCCCAGATGGCTTCAATGGCCAGAAATGCACTAATTGGAAGCCAGGAGCCAGGAGCTTCTTCCAGGTCTCCCACGTGGGTACAGGGACCTAAGGACTTGTGCCATCTTCTACTGCTTTCCCAGGCCATAGCAGAGAGCTGGATCAGAAGAGGAGCAGCTGGGACTAGAACCAGCACCCATATGGGATGCCGGCACTTCAGGGCAGGATGTTAGCCCTCTGCGCCACAGTGCCAGCCCCCAACCTCCACTTTAAATATGAGAAAAGGGAGGCGATGACCACAGGTCCCACAGCTGGTTGGTGGCACAATGAGGGCTATCATCTCATTAGACTTCAGTGGCAGGTTGGTGTGGACGTGGTGGAAGAGTAACTAACAGTGAACCTCCATGGTCCAAGCACTGTTGCACCTGATATTAAACCCCCATCTCTTGGGATCTAATCCCATCACCTTGTCCTTGTCACCCATAACACGCATCACAAGAAAGTGACTTGTGGTCAGTCACATGTCTTTGCCTTAAAATTGTTGCAAAGGAGACGTGAAGGCCAGCAGCTGAAGTGGTTTGTAAGGACCACGGGAAGAAACGGCCGTATTATTGAAGCTGACCTTCTGTTTAAGCCTGTCGCTGTTCCATCAATCACCTGCCATTGGTTCTCCTGAAGGTCAGTCAAACGATTCTGCTAATCGCCCACTCATTCCCAGGTTCTCGCTTCAGGAGTAATAAATTTTTAAAACTTTTTAAAAAATGAAAAGTTGCATGACAGGTGTGTATGGAAGAAAAATAATCAGATGGAAGAACAGTCATTTAGGAGCCAACGGTCGGAGAAAGCGCTCAGAAAAGTAAAAGTTTTCCACGCCTGGGGAAGAGCTCCCTGACTTGTAGACTTGCGCTTGGAACAAGGGCTGTGGTCCTGGATGTGTCATCAGCACAACTTACTGTGTATCCGTGGCTATCAGGGGTAGGCATTGCTGGGCAAGAACCGTCCAGAGGTGCACGTGGGGATGGACAAGCTCTCATGGCATCAGCTTGGCCCCTTTTCACTTGTCGCCTAGCATGTCAGCTCTTCCTGTGGTAGACAGTCCATTGGGGGAACCCCTAAAGAGCTAGATCTGGGGCTGGCGCTGTGGCATAATGAGTAAAGCTGCCGCACACAATGCTGGCATCCCATAGGGGTGCTGATTCGAGTCCTGGCTGCTCCACTTCTGATCCATCTCCCTGCTCACATGCAAGTTGGCCTAAGTTCTTGGGTCCCTGCACCCAGGTGAGAGAGCTGGATGAAGCTCTAGACTCTTGGCTTTGGTCTGGCCCAACCCTGGCTGTGTGGCCATTTGAGAAATGAACCAACAGATGAAAGAGAACTTTCTCTGTCTTTCCCTCTCTCCCTCTGTAACTCTGCCTTTCAAAGTAAAAATAAAGGGGATTGGTGCTGTGGTGTAGTATGTTAAGCCTCCTCCTCTGGCATTGGTATCCCGTATGAGTGCTGGTTCGAGTCCTGATTGCTCCACTTCTGATCCGGCTTCCTGCTAACACCCTAGGAAAGCAGCGGAGGATGGACCAAGTGCTTGGGCCTCTGTACCAACATGGGAGACCCAGAGGAAACACCTGGCTCCTGGCTGCAGATTGGGCCAGCCCTGGCCATTGCAGCATTTGGGGATTGAACCAGCAGATGGACGATCTCTCAGTCTGTGTCTCTCCCTCTCTCTCTCTGTGATTCTTTGGAATAAAATATATAAATCTTTTAAAAAATCTTTTTTTTTTTAAAGGGCTAGACCTGCTTTACTCCAGACAAGCTTTGTTGTGTGCAGAAGTAGATGTTGTAATTGGTAAGATGGGGGAGTGGAGCTGCTAAAGGAAAGCTTGGGGAGGGAGTAGCTTGGTCACACAGCTCACAATATTACATTTGTTGCAAGACCATGGGCTTTGTGTCAGAAAGCCCTGAGCCCCCATTCTATACCACGAGCGGTGTGACTCTGAGTTTCAGTTACCTAATTTGTTGTTATGGACAGTCATATCTGCCACATAGGGTAGTTGTAATGCTTACACAATGTCCTTCATTCATTCAAAAACTATCTATGGATGTCCTATGTGTCCTACAACAGCCCAGAATTTAAAAGCATAGCTTTTGGCACACCGGAATATCTGAATTCTGGTTTTCCCACTTGGGCAAGTTGGTAAGGGCCACTGAGCATCAATTTTTGTGTCTATAAAAGATGGGGGTAATCAGTTATAATACATTACAGGGTAGTTGTGAGGGTTTGATCAGTTTCAGCAGGTGAGGCCCTTAGAACAGTCTTTGGCATCTGATGGGTGCTGTGGGAGTGTTAGTCACTTTTACGTGCTGGGGACAATGACAAATCAAATGAAAAGCGAAGCGTAAAGCATCAGAGGCAAGAGCTCTGCCTGTCGGGGAACTGGCTGACTGGGGGAGACCTATCGTGTAAAGAGCTGTTGCAGAGCCTGGGGTCTGGCTGGAAGTCCATAAATGACAGCTTTTGGTGTTGTCACTGTTGCTAAATTTTACTCGGCTTCAGACACACTGGGAGCCTGAACTTTCAAGGCACAGGCTGAGCAGCAAGGCATGCGCAGAGCTCAAGCGGGCTCTACCTCCTTGTTCTTCGCCTGGCTCCTGGGGCGGATGTATCCTTTGAGATAGGCTGGGAAGTGGAGGTGGCAGCCTGCTTGGGAAGTCCGTTTCACCCCTGGTGATAAATGGTGGCTTCTCTGCTTTGGTTGGTAGATTTGATTGTGCGTTACCTGTACCCAGGAAAACACGGGCGGTGACATGCCAGAGTATCTTGAATGATGAACTCTGTAAGTTTTCAGCTGCAGTTTGCTGCTGGCAAACGAGTCCCATCAGGCTAGAGGACTGGGAGACATGAGAAGGCCCACCCAGGTGTGTGTTCAGCTATGCAGCGGGTGCCTGCCTGAAAACTGATGGTCAAGTGGAATGCAAACTATTTTCCTCATTAACTTACATCTCATGATTGGAGATTAAGTCCATTAAAACGGTGGAGTCTGAAGTCTGTAATTTCCATAGAGATGTGAGCTCTAAGACACACGCCAAGTCCATGTGTCATCTTCTAGGCCAACATTTTCTACTTCCTAACTGGGAGACAAACACTAGGACAGATTTTCTCCTCCCCCTTCCTTTGCCCCCTCCTCCTCTCCTTCCTTCCTGCATCTTCCTCCCTCTTTGCCCCCTCTCCTCCCCAGACTCCAAGAAAGAGAGCATCCAAAGCGCACCAAAGCTGCTGGGATGCGGCTCCGAAGCGGGTCACAGCATATTTCTGAAAACAAAACCTGCGATCCCGTGCCCTTGCTGCTTCCTGGGAAGTTAGTTTCTTTATTTGGCATTTGTTTAGCATTTATTTACAAAGTTTAGGCAGCAGCTGTGGCTTCAGCAGGTACACAGAGAGGGGAGCGAGCAGGCTGCCAGGTTCCACGAGTACAAATCAGATGTAACGCCACGTTCCGCGAGTTCTCAGCATTATGTGGAATCAAACTTTGGACTGTGGAGCCGCTGTCTGAGAAGGGATGCATCTACCAATCTCCGCGAGGCAGTGGTCAGTATCAAAGAAGGGATGCGTGTCAGGCTGCCTTGGGTCAGGGCAGTCCTATTTGCAAGGGGGCGGGATGTGTGGGGCATTGTTGTGGGGAAGAGCGGATGGGCTACATATTGGCTTTCTGGTTGAATTGGGCTGGGCCTCTCTAATAATAGCTCTCAGAGGGAAAGGCCAATTTGCTCTCCTGCTGTTTTCTAGAATGCTTAAATTCCTTTTTCTCAGTGGCCCAGTTATGTACCTTAAGCATATGGGAACTCCAGCAACTATCTGCCCCAAATCACACATCACGGGCACATTTTTAACCATGTGCCATTTTGATGGGGAACAGAGAAGGAGAAGGGGGGAGGCAGAGAGAGCCCCATGCCAACCTGCAAGGAGGTGACCATCAGTCTTCCTTGCAGGGGCAGCAGAGGGAGCTTCAGTGCCTGAGGGGCTGTGAGTGTCAGTGGAGTTTGTCACCATCTGTGGCAGGAGTGGGGAGTGAGGACACCATGTGTGCATCGAGGCGGGAGAGTCTGCCCGGTTCTGGCTGGTGGATTCTTTGTTTGCTTTTACCTTTGTGGTTCAGAGAGCTAGACACAATAAAAACACATGCTTGGCCTAACTCTACAGAATTCAAGATAGGATTCGCTGTAGTCCCCTTACATTCTTGTTCTTCAGCTCCAAACTTCCTCCCTGTAACCCAAAAATGTGGTTGCCAAGGCCAACCCGGGAGATTCACGTAGCTCCATTCTCAAGGTACTTGGGAAGACATGAAACCTTGCTTTGGTCTCTGCCCAGCACTGGTCACTTCCAGGCTTCTCATTCATCTGTACCACCTAGAATAAAACCAAAAGGCTATTGGCTCACTCAAGTCAAAGACTATTGGATTATCCAAGCATATTTTTGCCACATGGCCACATGGTCAAATCATGGAAGAATAGAGTTAGTTGGCCAAAAAGACTAGATGAGAACAAGTAGGGGCAAATATTGTTGCCGGTGGAGGTGACGATGCTGGTGCCAACATTTCTCTTAGCCTCGTAAGCTTTTCTTCATGTTCCAGGAACAAACAGTTTCTATTTGTCATTTTTGCTGTGGGGAAATGTCCTTGGAACCCAGCCACTAACACACAGGCGCCGACACTCTGATGACCAAGGGGCATGTAGGTGAGGATCCTGAGGTTGAGCCTTTCAGTTCTGGGAGCAGAGGCTCCGAGGTGAGGCTTGGCCAGTGTGTGCAGACACTCATCTGGTGCGAGAGGACGTAAACAACTTTGCATGACTTTGTCCCCTTCCTGACAAAGCTCCCAATTTATTAAGTTCAAATAGCAGCAGCACAAGGTGGAAATTCAGAGTGCCTGAAGCTCAGGGGCTCTGAGAACAAAGGAGAGGAGCTGGTGCTACAAGAGGACCCACACATAGAAGTATGAGCCTAAGAGAAATGTATGAATTTTTGCAGAGAAAAAAATTAATTTGCTCATTGTCTGTGTTTTTTTTTCCTCTGTGTGTATATGGATAGTCTGAAGCATTGCAACTATGAGCTTTTACAATTAGAGATTGCGGCTGGACAAATTTCCGGTACCCAGGACAAAGCTTGACACATGGACACACAGTTGGCACTTGACAGATGCTATTGGAATGAATGAATACATATTATTTGCCATCAATTGGATTTGTAGAAAAGAAATTATGGATTTTTGGGGGTAGCTAACAATTGAATTTTTTGCATTAAAATAGTTCTAAAGGTATAGATGTACTGCTTGGAACAGCTACTATCTTGAGCTTATAATATATGTCCACTACATTAGTGCATCTAATTTAATCTTATGACAGCTGTGCAAAGGAGTTTATCATCCTTCCTTTTAGGAAACTTGGAATGGAAGCTCGGAGAATGGAAGTTCCTGGATACATAGCTACTGAGTTTGCTGTCTGGGTTATCTGGCCCTAAACCCTGTCCTCTGCCTCCACCCCCCGGGCTAGTTCATGTTAATGTTCATAGTTGATTGGAAAGTCAGTCTTTTAAACAAGGGAATAAATGAAATGAGGGAATTTTATTTCCCATCAGATTTCATCTCCGTTAGAGAGATTTATGTCCCTGGATTGTATTTCATGGAACCTTTTTACGAGGAGCGAGATTTATAGGTAATAATCAATAAAGTGCTGAGCTGGATCTCTGTTGCATATGTATACCTTTCACAAGGAGCAGGTGAAACGGTTCAAGAAGAGACAGTCTTCACAGTTCCCCAGCATCCAGACTGAGCTGATCTGTTGGATGAATTGGAGGAGAGAGAGAGAATCTATACCAGGAGAGATGCTTGGGAAAGAGTAGGGACTCAGCTCTATATTTGGAGAAGGCAACCCAATGCAGAAGGCCCGCTGTCAGAACACAGCAGGACTCCCATACCCAAGCCTCCCTGGTGCTTGGTTTTGAAAATGGACCCCCATGGAAGAACTCCCATTTGGAGCCAAGTACATCCTGGAGAATCATGGGAATTTGAATGTGAATTCCTTTTGATGGCAGACTGAACAGGATGAAGTTGAGGTTCCTGACACCCATATGTTTTACTGGAAGGTTGTCCTGGAAGGTCTTTCCGTGGAAGGTTCACAGAACCCGTGTGGGCTGCCACACACAGGACTGAGTCTGCTCCTGTGTCTTTGCTACCTTGCTTTCACAGCTCTGTTTCTTGTCCTTTTGGGGTTGCCTTATATAGTATTTTTAAAGATTGATTTATTTATTTGAAAGGTAGATTTACAGAGAGAGATAGAGGAAGATGGAAAGAGAGAGAGATAAGTCTTTCGTTTGCTGTTTCACTCTGTATGTCCTCAATGGCCAGGGCTGGGTCAAGCCGACACCAGGATCCTGGAGCTCCAACTGGGTCTCCCTGATACATGATGGCAGGGGCCCAAGTACTTGGGCTACCTTTCACTGCTCTTCCAGGCACATTAGTGGGGAGCTGGATCAGAAGTAGAGCAGCCGGGACTCTTACCCACTCATGTGGAATGCTGACATTGCAGGCAGTAGCTTAACCCACTGTGCTAGAATGCTGAACCTTTAATTTCCATAGAGCTTCAGTGTAATCTCATAGGTGGACTTAGGCTATTTCTTCTCCCAGGTATATTTGAGTTGAATTCCAGGACCCTTGCAGACCTGAAACACCTTTAAGAGGCAAAGGGATGCATTGCTAATTATGGAGTTACTAGGTATTATGAGAGCAGTGTTAAAACAGTTTCAAGGTCAAAGGGTTTTGCCCTGAATGCCTTTCAAATATGAACTTGGAGGCCACTGTTTCCTGAACTTTGAAGTGCATCAGAATAGCTTGAGGAACCTGTGAATAATATAAGAGGTCAAGAAAGAGTAGCATTCACAACCCAGACAGCCAGGTTTGGAATAGGAGTCAAGGATCTCGATGTCTGAGACCCTGTGATGTAGGCAGCTGCTCGTTCTCTTTGCTGTGGGGGAATGGAAGTCACAGGGTGAGTGTAGATGTGCATTTTTGTGTGGGTGTGCATACTTACTTTAGGTCCTGGAGCACTGAGTCTATCATTCTCTTGTTGCAATGTGAATTTGGGCTACACACATGGCTTCTGTCTCAAGAGCAGGCGAGCAGCAGGCACCTCCCTTGTTTTCTGGAGGGATCCGGATGATTGCCCTTTCTCTGAATCTCGGGAACTCGATGTCAATGTAGCGTGGAGCCCCACAAAACTTTCAGCGAGTCATTGCCTGCTTCCTGCATGGCTAGGAGTATTCAGCAGTGGGGTCTGATTGTCATTGCACAGGGTTTTTATATTAATGCTTTCTGTAGCTTTGCTTCTTCCAACGTTGAAACATTTCTGTTTCTTCCATTCTTTCCATCCTTCCTCCTTTCCCTCTTTTTACCTTCAGGTAAAGAAACCAGGGTAAAACAGTGTTCTGAGAAGCAGCTCTACAGTTCTTTCCACTAGCCTGCATGTATTATATCTATGCAATCACTTGCACATTTGTATTGGCAGTGCATGCTTTATAAATGCTGCCGTAAAGCTCACTTCTTCCATCCAGGCTGGGAATGGAGTTGTTAAAGACAGTTGATGAGGTGGCATCTGTTGGCCAACAGTTTTATGCTGCAGTAGCTCTGAGCAGATAGCATTAATAGGAATCACATTTTAAAGTTGTAAATTTGATGTAAAATACTAAATTTGACAATAATTGTGTTATAAAGCAAAAATTCTATTTATTAAAGGGCTCCTGCCTCTTTTTCATATGAGGGGCTCTGAAATTCTTGCTCATACCTGCCCCTAGCAATTATCATGCCTTCTCTCAAATTCTGTTTTATTTTTCCATTTTCATAACAACTACATTATGATGTGACATATTTTTTCCAGATATTTTGCTTGAATAAATAAATAGGATATTAAATTCAACTGGGGTATTAGATTATAAATTAGTTCTGTAATAGGCGTCATAATGTTATTTAGATTTTCAGTTTACACAGACCTTGTAGCAACTCCCCAGAGCTATGCTACAGAATTAGAAGTAGATAGAAGTTGATGTAAGAAAATTGGTTTTTGTAATATGCTGATGCCGGTAGAGTTGTGCTGTGTATAAAGGTATTTAAATAGCGTGTTCCCACTTACTTTGTTGTGCAGAGAAAAGATGGATAATTTCAAATGATTGATTTGTTGGTGCTGATATTGGCCAGATGTGAAACTCAAATATTCCTTCCCAGAATTAAAGCAGGACTCACACATATGAAAATTAAAAATCCAGGTTTAAGAAAACCTATGGACTGTGCCATGGCTGAATGATTCTTTTGCATCTGATTGGCGTAGGAATGACAGAATAACACAAGTACTTCTTGATGACCAAGTTGGTCCCTTCAGTTGCATTTCACATGGAGGGAGCTATGCTCCCACACCCACAACACAGTGTGGTTATTGAAGTCTTTAGCAAGCATATCATCTTAGTGAACCAGTGCCTATTGAACACAAATGGAAAACATGCACATTTAATAAAACAGGTGGATTTGCCAGGCAAATGCCCAGAGTAACTTGTAAAGAAAGCAACTGGATAATGAAAGGATTTTTTTTTTGATAGTGGGCTCTTGGATCATTCTAAAGCAAGTGTTGACACAAGGTATGGTGGCTGAGACAAATCTGTCTCTCTGTGTGTTTTTATGTAGCTCACCAGCTAAGAATGGCTTTTGCATTTTTAAATGGTGGAAGAATAATCTAAAGAAGAATAATGCTTCAGACACATGAAAATGATAGGAAATTCAATTTCAGTACAGATAAAGTTTTATTGGAACATAGCTACACTCACTTGTTTACACGTTGCCTATGGCTGCTTCAACACACGGTATAGAGTTGAATGGTTGTGAAGGAAACCAAATGGTAGGCAAAGCTGAAAATAGTCACTTTCTGGCCCTTGACAAAAAAAACATTTGCTAACCTCTGCTTAGTTAGCTGGGTTCTGGCCCCATACTGGGAACAGATTGAGTAGAGAGTACATCTCGCCTGCCTGGGACCTCTGGTGGCTGATAAACAGGGCCTTTACCTAAAAGGTTAGCACATGAGAAGGACTGTACCCCTGGGCCTGGGTTGAAAAGAATGCCAAATGCAAAATCAGTCTGACTAACTTCTGTAGCATGACTAAAAATATCCTACTGGGATAAGCTCTCTTCCAAGTTTTATGGAACTTTTAGCTGAATACCAGAAGCTTGGTGCCCTGGGAGATTATAAAAAAGTGCCCCAACATGGCAAACTCTATTTTAGAGCCTCATCAACCATACAGCACCTGCTGCACAGGTGAGCTTTGGGCTTGGTTGTCTTTGCCACTAGCTGGCCCTGTCACTAGGGAAGCATTTCATTCTCTTTTGAGCCTCAGCCATTTCATCTGCAAGCTACAATTGGCTGGTCCCAATGCCCACCAAGCTCCATTTGGTTCTGAGTTGAGGCAGCCTCTCCGATGGTGGGAAATGTCACCAGCAGAAGACAGCCCCAGTTCCAGGAAAGAGAGTCTCTTTCTTTCTGATGTCTTTGTAGTTTCCTCTCGCCTCTAAAATGCTGCATTTCATTAAGGGCTCACGAGTCTTGACATGTTTGTAAAGAAAGACACGGCAGGAATTCATATGCCTTGCCTTATAACAAACATGTTGTGAATAACCTATATTTGGAATACAATTTGTCATAGGGATGCGGGCAGCGTTTTAAACTTGAGCTGCTTCTGAAATACGATGCTTTATTCTCAGGTGACTCCCTGAGCAAGTGAGCGAGCTCTTCCACTTTACACTTCGAAGGGAGGCTTTTTGGAGAAGCTGCTCCCCATTTCTGAAGAATGGGAACATTTGCATTAAACGATGCAAGAGATGCCATTGTAATTTCGTGAGAATTACCCTTTCCAATGAATGTTAGATTAAGAACCAAGTCAAATCCCTCGAAAGTGGCTGGAAGATGAATTAGAGCAGAGCTGCAGTTAGGTAGAACTAAATTTTATCCCTTCCCTTTAAAATGGTTTTTAATTGATCTGGAATAGTTTTTAAGTTAATAATGAATACTGTACCTGGACCTGCACGATCTCTCCTATGAATGAGATCTATTGCTCTTGAAACAGCTTTTCCTTACAGAGCACGGGGATTTTAATGAAGAGTCTTTCCTTACTGCACCAATGGAAATGTGGATCGTGGGGGTTTCAGACAGTTCTCTAATTAGCAGCCCAGTCTGTTCCCTTGACTATTTTACCTGAAGCAGGATGGAAATGAAGAAAGGAAAGGTGCTTTATCATAATGGTGGAGGTTCTTCCCCCCTGGAGGTCTTGGAGCTGGGAGAGTTGGGAAAAGATGTTGCAAGTCCTGGAGTTCTTTCAGATTGGGTCGAGATCCAAGACTCTGAATGAACAAATGGTTCTTACAGTTGAGTCATGAATTGTGTAAGTGCTTTTTCTTTTCTGTGTGTGGGGTTAGGGTTTAGGGTATTAAATTCCCCTATCAGGGCTTAGGGATCAGGTATGCCTAAGTGTAATGGGTATGGAGGTGTGACTTCCACAGCCCTTGTCCTCTTCGGGGGAACAGAGTCTCCCCACGGCTTCTCCAGCATGATGGGTGGAGCTTGGGGTGCAACATAGAGCCATGCTTAAAGGCTGGTGTTAGAGGCAAAACAGGGGTCTACTGAGGATGCAAGGGGAAGGTATAAAGAATAGTGACTCACCACGCTGAGGGAAAAGAAAGGGAGAAAGCATGCAGGGAGAAAAGAAAGACTAAATTTTGGAGGATTTAGTGTCCTGAGAGATGAAGGCTAATGTTAAGTGTATTTGTGTCATCCACAGGACACCTAGTCCCTCTTGGTAACACCACTATCTTGAAAGTGTAGGAAAATGATGGACTGGATAGTAATATAATAATATATAATTAATATATAATTAATACATATCTGATGGCTTAACCATGTTTCCGGCGCTAGGCTAAGCATCACACACAGAATGATCTGCTTTAGTTGCTGTTCTATCCCTCTGAGGTAGGTATTACTCTGCTTTCCATTTTAAAGAACAGAATACTGAGGCACAGAGGAACTGCCCTTAGCCAAGTTCGTATCACCAGAAAGTAACAGAACAAGGGTGTAAGTCCTGGAAGAATGACTCCAAAGTTGATAATTTACTCATTCTGCAGAGGGGCCTGGATTCCCTACCGAAAGGTAGAGCAAGCCTTGTGCCTTTCTTGAAGTCCAATAATGGGAGTCAGAGCTAGCACGGAATTTTGAAGAGCTGCCAGTTCCCATAATGCACCTAGAGCAATAGACCGCTGTATGCTCTCTTGCTACCAAACTGTAATTAAAATTATCATACAGTATAATGATTTCTAATACATTTCAGAACAAATCACCATCTTATATCTGACATGTTGTTAATGTTTACTACCATAATTACCAATTTGAAATATAAGGCAGCGATTTTTATTAGTGTTTGGTTATGTGTAATTATGTCAAATATGAGACTGCAATTTAGATTGAACTATATTAGCAGTGATCATACAAAATGATTATACTGTATGTTTGACACCCTGGATATTTTATGTCTCTATAGTTTTTTTTCCCTACAAACCATAAAGAATTGTTTAAAGATAATTCAAAGACTATTTATAATGCTTTTCAGTGCCAGAGTTTTAGAGTTTGGGACCATACACACTAAAAATGGAAGATACTGATTTAACTGAAAGGGATGTAGGCTACCATGAGTATCTCTGGTGTGCTACATCCTCTCCTGGGTTGTTTGCACATCAAATTTCTAATCCCTGCAACAAGTATATTATTTCCCTGCTTTTCTTGACAAGATAACTAGAGCCCAGAGAATTTAAGAGATTTTATCCATTTATTGAATGGTGGAGCTGAAATTCAAGTTCATGATCTTTTTGGGAGTTTGTATCCTGGGTAGTTAAAATGAGAGATCCTTTATAGTAGACTATTGCCAGGGTGTGCCTTCCTATAAAATTAGTAGTGTCTCATATTTAGTGAGATAAAATAATACATGCTGGTTCTTTCTTATATATTAGTCAAGGTTTTTCCAGAGAAACAGAATCAATAGGAGATTTACACATCGACACACATCCTCTCACATCTAGAGAGAGACAGAGAATGAGATGATAATGAATTGTTCTGTGTGATCATGAAGGCTGAGAGTCCCAAGATCTGCAATCTGAAAGCCTGGGATCAAGAGAGCCAGAGTGTCAATTCCAGTAGGGACCAATGCATGAGAACTAGGAGAGGAGGTGATGTAAGTTTCAGTCTGAATCTGAGACCAGAGATGATATCCCAGCTCAGTGACCATGAGGCAGAGAGCAAATCTCTGTTGCTCAGTATTTTGTCTATTGAGGTTGACATGGATCTGCCCATGTGGGGAGGGCCATCTGATTTAAATGTTGACCTCATTCACTACACCCTCACAAGCACACTCAGAGTGATGCTTAACCCTGCGTCTGGGCACCCCGTAGACTAGCTAAGGTGACACATAACATTAAATTTAACAAATATAAATCTATTAGATCCATTTTGCAGGTGGGATAATGGACACTAAGGAGTTACCCACGACTGCACAAGTTAACTTAGGAGAGTTTGGACTTGAACGAGGCTTTGGAGTTAAATTCTGATGTCATCTCAGGACAGATGGCCGTCAGCTTCCTTCATGGTTTCCACAGAGACTCTAAAGCTGCTGCTTATTACAAAAATTGTGGGTTCTTTGTGTGATTATTATGATGATGATGATGTACTGTGATGACGAAGGCAGTCTATGGTGATAGAGGACTATATGCTAAGCTGTTTGTATTTAGTATATTCTTTTAATCCTTCTGCTATGACCCTTTTGGGGGTAAAGATACACATGAGAAGTTCTCACTACATGGTGGTAGAGGCTTGTCTAATTCCAGATTTCATTCCCTTTTGTGTGTATTCCCAGAGATATAATGATCAGGTTACTTCTAGGGATGCATGACCCCAACTCATTATGCATTCTCAACAAAACACTTTTGTACTCCAAAACGTGAAGGCACTTCAAAATGTTCATGGAAAGTTGAATTAGAAGATAGATTTGGGATGAGTGTTTAGCCTAGTGGTTAAGATGTCTGTGTCCCAAATCACAGAGCTTGGGTTCAATACCTCCAACTACCTGTCGGTGCAGACACTGGGAACGAGCAATGATAGCTCATGTAATTGGGGTCCTGCCATGTGGGAGACTAGGATTGTATTCCTGGCTCCAGCTTTGGCATGGTCCATTCCTGGCTGTTGTAGGTATTTGGGAAGTAAACCAGTGCATGAAGGCTCTGTCTCTCAAGTAAGTAAGTAAATAAATACATAATGGAAAATTGCTTATTTTGGTGTAAAAGAATTTTGAAGTCCATATATAATGGGTTTTCACAGAGTTCATGAAAAATACGTAATATGAAAAAACTCCATGAATTTCAAAATTTTTTGCACCAAAATAAACATCTTATATTTCTGTTTTCCACCAACTTTTTGAAGGCACCTGTGTGTGTATGTGTGTGTGTGTGTGTATTATTTTCATTTCCTTGAACACTCCACAAGTTAATAATATATTTCAAAACTTTGGCTATCAAGTTTTATTCAGATATTAATATTTTAGTGTCCCCCCAAAAACATATTGATGGACAAATAAAAAAAAAAACAAATACCAAAGCAAAATTCAGAAAGATTAATTTCTGGTGTTGGTGCCTAATCAAGTTATTTTAAAAAAGTTAATATTCTAGATTTTAAAAGTAATACAACTATATTAGAAAGAGGAATATAAAGTAATTACATTTCTTAGTTCAATCACTAATGTGTTTTGGTGAATTTCCACTTGATTGTTCACGTACAGATACTTAAGGAAAAGCAATAACTTCTGCAAGGACAGGGATGATGCATATTTTGTTCTTCAGTGTACCTGGTGCTAACTAAAGTTCCTGACCTATTGTATTGTAGGAACTCCATAAATATATACATCAACCAATGAAGTGTAAATCTTAGTTTGTCTTTTGCCTTTTAATTTTGTAGTGAGTCATATATATATATATATATGTATATATATATCAAGATTTATTTTATTTGTTTGAAGGGCAGAGTTACAGATAGAGAGAGGGAGAGACAGTGAGAAAAAGGTCTTCTATCTGGTGGTTCACTCCCTAAACGGCCACAACAGTCAGGGCTGGGCCAGACTGAAGCCAGGAGCCAGGAGCCAGGAGCTTCTTTTGGTCTCTCATGTGGCTGCAGGGACCCAAGCACTCAGGACATCTGCTGCTTTCCCAGGGACATCAACAGGGAGCTGAATCAGAAGTGGAGCAGCTGGGACTCAAACTGGCACCTATATGGGATATTGGCATTGCAGGCAGTAGCTTTACCTGCTATACCACAACGTGGGCCCGTTTTAAATCATATTCTTTTAAGTACTTCTTACAATTGCATTCACAAAATAACTGACTTTAAGCATCTTAATAAACAGTGAGATTTTGTCTTTGATCGTCTCAAAATGCATCTTGCTTATTTTTTAGGATTGATTCAAAGCTGAAGTAGTTTACCTTTGAAAAATCACAGAGTGTTCTCTCCGAGGTTCTATTTGGTAGCCATAGAAACCCTTTCAACAAATTTTTCCCTACACTCTATATCTTTTGTCTATGAAGTCTACAACCAACAAAAAGCATCCTCCCCCGACTAGTCATCATTAAACCAATGTATTGCATTTGCAAGGCCAGTGGTAAGCTCTGGATGGGGCAGTTTCATCCAGCTGAGTTAGCTGGCTGGGTGCTGATTGATTTCATAGCAGTGTTTTTGGCTAATATTGGATTCTGTTGGAGCCACACATGATCGCATTGAAAATTAGCCTACCCCCAAGTCAAAATGGAGAAAAATACTATTTTGTTTGTGCTTAGACTTTATAGTAAAGACTCAATCATAGTTGATTTAAAATGTGCCCATCAAGGAACATGCCAAGATTTACATTTAATAAATATATATTATTGTAGGTATATTTAGATTACCTAAGTATATATTTCTAATACACACACACACACACATTTTTGTTTCACATGCTTTCAACATCACAGAGACACGTGGATACTTCTAAGTCCTTTTAAGGTTCATCCTGAAAAAGAGACTTTTAAATCCTTTAGCCGATTCCACAATTGATCCCTTAAGAGAAGTTAAATATCACCATTGTTTGTAGATTGGTAGATCACTGAAAGATAATTCTTTTATAAATACAGATGGTGCCCTTATGGAAATTACATGACAGTAAGTAGATGCCAATAGGAAAAAAGTGACACGTTGATGAGCTACTAGAATAGTGTTCAGTAGAATTATGTTTCTTCGTCTAATTTATGGCTTCTTTGAACTTGGGATGCCCTGTTTTCATTTTGTGTTTTAATAAGCGTTCCTTTTAAATCTTTAAAGGCGTAAAATAATACGAATTTGATTGTCTTGAGTACAAAATGCTAATCATCGATTAGCAATGAATCATGCCTGTAGAGCTTCTGCCTCCTCACCCACTTCTCACCCCAAGCCATTCTTCATGGCAGTACTGAGGGAGCTGAAATCATTGCCAAAAGGCTAAAGACACACCACTGGACCAATGGTGACCAACAAAATGAGCCAAGGAATGAATATGTTATTGGAAAATTATTGATATAAAAATTACTCCTTGGGGTTTTGGCCCTCAAAGAGGAAGAAGAAAGGACAAAGATACTGAGCTCACTGTGTGAGTGCCTGCCGTAGGTTAATGGGTCATAGGTCATAGGTTAATGGGCCATAGGTCATAGGTCATGGGTCATGGAAGCTATTGGTTCTCTGCTGGTCTGTTTTCCTTTTATTACTGGTGGGCTTTAATGTACCGAAATAACCAACCCCTTCTGATTTTGAACATCAGTTAAAAAGAGGGTGGAGAGGTGTGTGTCACAGAATGAGGACACACAGGGCAATGTCAGATTAGAATTGCATTTTCCCGTTTACTTCTGTTTGTTGGTGGGAGGGATGTTGAGACGTATTGCCCAACCTCTTGGAAATGGCACGTGAATAATCCCGTAATCAGTGTAATGCATTCTGTTATGGGAGTAATCAAGTCATTCAGCTTTGAAGTAAGATCCAATTTTTAGAAAGTGGCTGATGAATACGGTTTCCGGTGCTTAGAGAAGCCTGATGTACCTGGATGCTTGGGTCTTCTGGCTGCACAGGGGGAGGAAGCGCTGGAGGGAACTGAAGTGGACCGTTCTAAAAATAGCTCAGTTCCAGGATACGTTTTCCTAGCGGCATAGTATGCAATTTGAGATTTTAAAATTAAACATGTCTGTGTGCTTTTGAATTCAGTATTGCCGAGAGCTGAGTTCATTGGAAGGGAAGGCTGGGGAGCTGGTGGTGTAGGTGCAGTGTGAGGGCTGGTGCTCTCTCCTCCTAGGCTCCTCCCCTGGTCTTTGCAGGTGCAATCCTCCTTGGTATTCCTGTCTTAGCTAGAGAGATGCCTTCCCTGAGTGTATTTCTTTGCCCCTAACACTCAGCCTACCCCTACTTGCCTTTCTTTTTCATGTGACATCAAGGCTGTATCACTCATACAAGGCCTTATTTCCTTGCTCACTTTCCCTCTGGGAGAAAAGAAGCTCGCTGAGGGCAGAGGCTGTGTGTTATTATCAGGGTATCCACAAGAACCCCAAATAACCCCAGACACCTTTGAGGCACTGATGAATGAGAGATCGAATGAATGCTTCATTCCAAAGGAATGGCTTCAAGATTTCTGGGCTCAGAGGGCTGCCCTCCATCTGTATCCTGGCCATTGCCAAGCCATTCAATAGAGTAGCTTCATTCTTCCTCTACAACAGTGAGTGGCACACCGATGGGTTACAGCTCACCTAGTTTCTCTGGTCCTAGTTGGGAGGCCACAGCTAATTGGGCAACTCCGGTTCCCAGGCAGGCCACAAGCAGAGGGCCCCTGCTAGTTAAACTTCACATTACTTAAGACATCCATTTCAGGAATAACTCGGGCATCTATGGTTGTATTCTGTACTTGATTCACAGGGCTCTAGCAGTCCATATCCCACTGATGCCTGCGCCCTTGCACAAAGCCTTTTGTGTTGACTTGGGTCAACTTAAATCTGTGAGCCTGTGTCCCCTCTCCTGCTTTAGGCTCTTCAACAACTCTCTTGTTTATCCCTCTCTTTTGCTCTCTGGCCCTGTCTCTTGCTTATTCCTTCTTTCTTTCAGTTCTGCCTGTCTCTATCTCTTTCTTTCTTCTTTCTCTTCTCCTTCTCTCCTGGACTTTGCTCTTACTCCCTCCTTTTGCCACAGACAATGCAGCTGCATCCTAGGAATTCTCCTTTTCCTGCCATGGGACTCTAAGCCCTCATCCTCTCTTTGACTACCCTATTCATCTCTCATTCATCTAGAATGTTCTCATATTAAGCAAGGTCTTCTTGAAAAACCCTATATATAATAATCTTCACGTGCAAGTATGTAATTTCGGGGCTAATCTTTAGTGTATCAACACATGCCTATAGGATTTCTTTTCTTGTTTCTTCCACGGCATTGATTTTCTGTTTATGAAAGTAATGCATGCTCATTGTGAAGCATTCGGATAATAAAGAAAACCCAGAGTGACATTAAGCAGAAGGCTTCCCCAGTGTAGCCAGAAGAGGATTTGGCTTTCAAGAGAATAATTAGCAAAACTCATTTTAAGAGCCCGTTTATTGCAGAAAATAAGGGAATTACCTGTCCAAGGGAATGAGAAGTGTTCAGATGGTGCCAGCATTTCCCCCAAATGCCGTGTGGTCCCAGAATAATGACTTCTTTTATAGGAAAAGGAGGAGAAATTGCCATGGTCCAGCGAATAGGAAACACTGCAACCAGGCTTCCTTGGATAGAAAATATGCCCAAGTCTGCCTTTTCAAAGAAACCCATCGGAGCACAGCAGAACCAAACAGGGTCTCTATTTCTTATCTCTTGATTCATTTGCTGTTTTAGCAAACTCACATTTCCTAAAGTTGGTTCCATCCGATGACTGTCACATATGATTTTTCCATGCCAGAGGGTTGGTTCCACACCCAAATATGTTGGGAAAACATCCCCGCCATTGTTGCCATTTCTTGGAGATATGTGATGCTCATTAGCATAATAAAGATCAAGAAAGTCTGAAGAGAAATGTGCTACTTCATTTCTTTATTGTTTTTTTTTAAACATTACTATAGACTTTTCCTTTTTTATTTTTAAATATTAACACCTGTTAATACTCCTGGATCTATTTGGCCACAGGAGCACAGAAAACAACAGGCCAAAGCCCCAAGCACAGGCTTTGTCGGGGGATTTTACATTTCTGCTGTCCTTTTTATTCTTGGATGGGAAGATGGGGGTGGGGAGGACCCAGGGATCAGTTCCTTAGTCCCAGGTGCAGTGCGAGGCTTTTATACCCCTACAGGGTTCTGGGACCTTTTGGCAGAGGTGCTGCGTATAAATTGCTTAGGGTCACTCCGGGACGTAAGTGGAGGAGCTGAGCATGCAAGAATGATGCTGAGGCTCTGGATGTTTGCAGCACTCATACCCTTCAGTGGAGGAAACAGTTCCCCGGGCGGTACCTTTTCCACTCTCGTGAGTTCTCAGTGGGGTTAATTCATGGGTCACCCTGTAAGTGAAATGGTGGATGGGACAGTGGCATCTCACCTGTGAGCAACCTGCATATCCTTCACATGACCAAACTGAAAACTAAGTGTGTGCCATATGCAGTCGTCTCTGGATATCTTCAGGGGATTTGTTCCACAATGCCCTGTGGATGCTCCAGAGCCTTCTACAAATAGTATAATATTTGCATATAACCTATGCAGTATTCCTATATATGTTAACTCCTCTTTATCTAACTCATACTATGTGATTCAATGTCAGTGCTATGTAAGTAGTTGTTCTACTGTATTTAGGGAGTGATGACTAGCAAAAATACGTACAAGCTCAGTAGAGATACAAACTTTTTGTGGCTATTTTCAGTCAGTGCTGATTGAATCCCCGGATGTGGAACCCAAGGATGTGGAAGGTCAGTGTGTGTGTATGTGTGTGTGTGTGTCTTTGTATGCCAATATTTCTAGAATCCATTTCAGGGCCTGAAGCATTCTAGGAGCTTGGTGCTGGGCATTTATTGATAGGAAGTGAGAAATCAACTCTACATGAATATGTCATTTGCCCCTAAGCTCCCTCACTTCCCCCACTGTTTCTTTTCTATAGCATTTATTTTATCTCTTACACATCTACTTACTCACAAGATGTTCACTCATATTTGGATGTGGACTCACTGGGGAGAAAGACCCTTAGATCATTTGTTCCCTGTTTTGAACATGCAACTGGTGTTCAGTAAATATTTGGTGAAAGAATAAATTGTAGAATACAAATTTTTACTGTTACTTCTACTTTCCAAAAACTTCAAATTGCTTTCTTTATTTGTCTGCTTCTCTCTCAGGAGTAGTTAAAATCTACTTAGGGCTGTAAATAAAGGAAGTCTACATTCTTAGCTCTTCCAGAGGAGCAAATATTGAAAGGCTCTGGGTTCACCTGCACAGTGCTGTCTGTGAGGCAGATGAAGCTACAAAGTCTAATGGACAGGAAGGTGGACAGCCGCAGGGACAGTGTGGAAAATCAGCACTGTATACTTTTTGCCAGTACATCTCACTTGTGTAGCATGGGTCTCTGCTGTGGAAATTCCACGTTAAAAAATCCAGGTAGCCCTTGTCCTTCCTATCCCCTAAACCAACAACCCTGGGGGCTTCTTAACCAGGGATGGCACAGTATTGCTGTGTAATTAATATCCTTTGCAATTCTTTATAAATCCTTCTTGGAAGGTGTCCATGAATTTCATCAGATAGCCAAAGGAATCTGGAAGGGTTTAGGACCCTTGCAAAGCCCTAATGAATATACCAGGTAGAGGATTTTGGTTGGTGCCCAACTAAGTGCCAAGAGTTGAAGAAAAATGGGTTTCCTTGTAAAAACAATTCTGTATGCTTTTGCACTATCTGCCCCTGCTTTCCTCACTCCTCACCTGTCAGTGGGCACAGTCAGGATCACATGCACACACGCACACATACACACATACACCACACTTTTATGGCACAGGGCATCTAATATCCTGCAGCCCGGGAAGGCAGGTGAAACCCCAGCCTCCGGGCAGGGCCACATTCACTTCTGCGGAGCCATCAGAAATGAGCCCAGGACCTGTGCGGAATGCAGAGTGGAGTTGAAAGGCATTCTGCCAAAATGTTTTCCAACCGACTGGTAGAGATTGAAGCAGCACCAGCCCTGATTGGATTACCACCGCCTCAGAAGCACTTTCATCTCCACGGCTGCTCCTGGGTGGGGAGGGAACAGAGGACGGCTGGCCGTGGAGCTGAGGGCTGGGGGAGGCACTTGGAGGCAGAGCATTCCAGCTTTGGGGCTGCAGCTGGGAATATTAAACTGCTTACCCCAGAGACAAAGGAAGGGATTCTTAAGTAGGAGTCTGTTGATAACTTCCCTTTAATTTGGATTCTGTTGTATAAAACCTTTGTCCAGACAGCCTTTTAGCACATACAGCTTGGTGGCGGCAGATTGTGTACCAGGAGCTGATTGTATTCAGAGGATAAACTGGAGCTTTAAATGGCACATACTTTTGTAATGGGCATGTGTTGGGGTGGGGAAGTAAAGGGAAAAAATTAAAAAACTGGATCTTTAAGAAAGAAGGGCCCCTTTAAATGCTAGCAGTGGCACACCGCAAAGAGAGAGAAAGGAATGGAAGAAGTCATGGCTGAAACAGAAAAATCAGGAACACACAGTAGTCAAGTCAAGTGGCCTTTATTGAGGTATCTGCTTGTAATGGTTCAGTAGTTGAAAAAACTAAAAGTCCCTTCTTGACTAAGTTTATTTTATAAACTATTTACAGTCTTTTAGGCTACCCAGAACAAAGCAAATCATACTGGGCTAGGATTGAATTCACCCAAAGTCAAAAATGGCAACAGACCAGGTTTTCGGCTCCCTTGGGCCTGGGAGTCCATATAGAAAGGAAAGATGTCTCACAGCCAGAGGTGCATGTCTTGGTCATGAGAGAAGTCAGATGACTGGGGAGAGGAGATGGGAGGGGAGCTGAGAATTTCGCATTGTGTGTGGGTCCAGAGGGCTCAGTGGCTCTGAAGGTTGAGCCATCTGCACCTCAGGCTGAGGGAGGAGAGCCAGGGCATGGATTCAAGGATGTGGTGCAAGGGGAGGTAAACTTAGGTTTCTTGGCTTTGGCGAATTTGATAGATTGTGGTGATGAGAGATGGATGATAGAAAGTGGGCACAGGAAGAGGAACAATGGAGACACTCTTGTTGCTCAGAGATTTTCCTAGTAGGGTGAAAAATTTTCCCAGTAGGGTGGTGGTGATGATGTGCTGATTTCTGGAGGGGTTTTTATGAGAATGGGTTAGGAAATCTGCAAAGGACGCAAGCATAGAGCTCCTTGGAACAGGATGCCTGTGTCTTTCTGTGTACCGGCCCACGTGCACACCAGTAAGTGGTCAAAGTGATTGGGGAAGCATCATGGTGGAAATGATTATTTTTGTGGCCCCTGGCTATAAGAGTTAACAACTGAAGATAGTCTAGAGACCCAAAGTGGGAAAAAATGGTGTTTGAACATTCTTGTCAGGTAGGCAATTTAAAAATAAACTTGAATTCATTGTATACTGTTAATGCTAGAGGTTGTGTTGTAACTGTACCAAAGTGCCTTCTTTTTGATAGCAGTTAAGAAAGGGTATGTCGTTAGGGGTGAGGAACCCTAGATAGAAGAGGCACGTGTGTGTGATTGTGACAGCAGCCCTACAAAGCTATTGCAAACAGACCACGACTCTGCTCCCTGGAATTAACATGATAACCTATGTCAGGGACTCACTATTATCCTAATATCTGCTTTTGGATTCTGTCCAGTCCCATTAGCGATTCCCATGTTGATTGCTCTGTTACTCGTGAATGTTAATTGCCTCTAAATCTCTTTGGATGTTCGGATGCTTGGGGGGGAAATTCTGACTGGCGGAGGTGCGAGTTTTATTAATGTGCAAGTAAACAAGAAATCTGTTTAGAGACCGGAGTGGTGCCTGTGACTCAAGATGCCACAAACAGCTGATGTGGCATCTTTCTTTGTGTGTCTGTCATGTGTTGCTGGTGTGATGGAGGGGGTGGGGTGGGGAACAGGTTTTCAGTGATTTCTGTGGTGTGTCCAAAATCAGTATGCTTGCAGTAATATTTAGATCATCAAATCCTTCCCTCCAGGATTTCTCCTTTGCTTAATATGAAGTGATGACCTTGCTACCTTTCAGATGAGCTTGTACTTAGTACGATGAAGTCAGAAGATATAAAAGTATGAGTATACTTTGACCTATCACCCATATGTTGATTTCCAGTTTCTGAACTTCAAGGCATGTTGGAAATCAGTTTCTTAAGTTTCTTTACTTAATTATTGGGAAACAAAGTCCCAGAGAGAGGAAAAGGTACTGACTACAAAGTGGGTCACAGCAGAAGTGGCCAGGGAGCAAAGCCACCCAATTCTCAGTCCAGTGCGCCAATGATCAAATCGTAGGAAGGTGATAAAAACTGATGTTTATTATAATATTTAGAATGCTTTCACTGAATTTTTTTAAAAGATTTATTTATTTATTTGAAAGGCTGAGTTACAGGGAAGTAGAGGTGCAGAGAGAGAGAAAGAGAGAGAGGTTGTCCATCCTCTGGTTCACTTCCCAAATGGCCGCAATGGCCGGAGCTGCGCTGATCTGAAGCCTGGAGCCAGGAGACTCCTCCAGGTCTTCCCACATGGGTGCAGGGGCCTAAGAAGTTGGGTCATCTTCTACTGCTTTCCCAGGACATAGCAGAGACCTGGATTGGAAGTGGAGCTGGGACTCGAACCGGTGCCCATATGGAATGCCGGCACTGCAGATGGTGGCTTTACCCACTATGCCGCAGCACCAGCCCACCTTTCACTGAATTTTTATGGAACTATTTTTACCTTTAGGTCAAAAAAATCTGTGACGATCCAGTATTGTAGTTCATTTATTAGTAATTATAGCAATGTCTCAGTGAGAGTGAAAGGAGGTATAGGAGACATGCAGAGCACTATCTTCTAGGCTACAATTCATTGATTTACTCAATATTTATGGAGGCCTTAACTCTAGAATTTAACAGTGAGCCAAAAGTCCCTGCTCAATGAAGCTTCTATTCTAGTGAGGGGACATAGAAATCAATAATAGAGAGAGAGAGAGAGAGAGAGAGAGAGAGAGAGATCATAAAATGCTAGGTCATGGTAAGTCTTACGAAGAGGAGAGAGAAAGACTAGCGTGGGGGCAGAGTGTGACAAGCTGCAGCTATCTTGGATGGGTGGCTGGGGAGACCTCGGTGGGAGGTATTTGCACAGGGATCTGATGAACTGGGATGAAGCAGGGCATGCAAGTACCTTAGCCAGATTGTCCCAGGCACAAAGGAGGTGGCGGGTAGTGGTGACATGTTTGGTCTCTGTGGAAGAGTAAAGAGGCCAGGGTCTGAAGGAGTGAGTGAGAGAAGAGCGGAGGCTATCAGGACCCTCAAATCTTGGACTTTGGGCAGACGTGAGCAGACATTTTTAAGCAGATGTAGTAGTCAACTTCATGTTATTGCAATGAAATACCTGAGCTAAACGACTTATGAAGGGGAGAGGTTTATTTTGGCTCTCCGTTTTGGAGGTTCATAGTCCAAGGCTCCATTGGTTCAGCTTCTGGTGATGACATTCTTGCAGGCAGGATCCTAAGGTGGTGCAGGGCATCACGTGGCAAGAGGAACCACGTGTGTCCATGTCTATGTCTGTGTCCCTGGTGTCTCATAAAGCCACTGGCACTGCATCATGGACACTCCGTCACAATGACCCAGTGCAATCCAACCACCTCCCAAAGGTCCTGCCTCCAAGTACCATAATTGGATTCAATTCCTACCCTCTTAGTACTATCAACATCAGACTTTGGAGACCAAAACTTTACCACTTGGGCCTGAGGGGGTGGGAAACACTCAATATTCAAATGAATATCCATACCATAGCACCTATCATTTAACATTTCTGAAATCCCAAATAGTATGGCTCATAAATAGAACCCAAGCCTACCTTTACTTTTTTTTTTTTTTTTGGAAAATATTCCCCAAAGTTGCTATCCTTCTAGGATTGGTGTCCATGACTCACCAAAAGTGTCCAGAAACCATCAGTCATCAAATCTTTCTGAAGAGTCTTTGCTCAGAATGGTTATCATAGTGCTCCAATTATTGAACTGTGAAATTATGTTTCTTGATGGCTGGACCTGTGTTAGAGACATTTTTATGTCTTCCAAGAAACCATACAAAGTGATAAACTTATACATGGTAAGAACTCAATAAATAATGGTTATGTTTTCAATGCAGGAAGAAATGGCCTGAGTGTGGTAGAAAAGATGGGGTGTCCCAGAAAGGGTTGGTAAAAATACACCCTTCTAAAAATGTTGTTAGCGAGATCACTGCTGAAGAATTCCGACTTTTAAAGACAAGTCCATACGCTGAATTGTGAACACACATATATAACAAACTGAGTAGTAGGAACATTATTTTCAGGCCAAATTCTCATTGGATTGTTGCACTTTGTCAATCTAATTTTCCCTCCATGTTTTAAAGTGACTGCAAGAAGTTTTTCCAACCTTTTCTCTGGTTTTAAAGGGATACTGATGTCTGGGCATGTAAGAACAAGGGTTACATTTATTACTGTCTTTCCTGGACTCGAACATGTTTAATACATTGAGATTCTGGTGGAAATTACGTGGGGAGTATCAGTTCCCGAGGGAAAGTTGGGTGGCCAGGTCTTGTTGTGATGGGAAAGACCAATGTTGTAATGCTTGACCCTCCCGTGACTGAATTCTCACCACAGTGGGCCAATACTTTTATTCACCTGTTGTACGTCAATATCCCCATCTATAAAGTGGGGGTAACACAAACTTACCCTCTGCCTTTCAGGTTTTTTGCGAAAATCAGTGAACTAATATTGGTAAAATTGGAGCCCCATGGATGAAGGGTACTTTGTAAGTATAACACGTTATTGTCATGTTATTTTCTGTTACTCCAAAGTAATTGCTTGCTTTTGCCATGTCAGGAAATCCGTAACACCAGGCTTTACAACCAGATATTGATAATCTAACTTCCTTTGAGAAATTTAATATTTATGAGACCTCTAATGTCTTGTCAATATATTGTATACAGAAAGTTACCTCTTCCTGCAAGAAATAAATTTGAGCAATGTTTACTAGATAGCTTGGAAGAACACATGTCTGCATATTGTGTAAGAATGTTGATGTAAACCCTGGCTATAAATGCAAGTGTCTTTATTTCTCCCCCTCGCCACCCCATTTGCTCCTTTTATTTTTGAATAACTTATGTTTTGAGCAGTTGGTTTGTGTCTCAGTGAAATGGTGGGTTTCAGGCAGAGACTGAATGTTTCGAGGAGGTGAGCCATGTTTTGTTCATGATGGAAAGCAGTTAGGTGGTTTGCTAAGGATGGAGTGTCTGGCCTGGGGCTGAGGAGGGAAGCTAAGTGTGCATCACCTCCTTTTAACCAGGTTGCAGTGCAGATGGCTTGGAGGTGCCTCCTACCCATGGAACGGCAAAGGAGGAAAACCACAAAGCCAAAGAGCAGGTGGAGGTTGTCCAGTCCTGAATAACTGCTTCAATTGATTTTCTCCACTGAATAGTCCATCCTTTTGTGGTGCTTGGTCAAGCAATGCCCTTGGATTTTGTGTTCAGGCATGGATTGGATGGTTATATTCCCTTACCCAAGGTATTCTTTTTTCCCTAAGGATGCCCTGTCACCCTACACAAACTGAAATTTCTAGTTGAAGCCCACGTGAGCGAGTGAGCCTGAGGTTCATAGGACTGTAGGTCCATGTCTGGTGGCCAATTCTAAGGGCTCCATCTACCCGACATAGAAGGTCCACAACCTGAAGAGATGACCCTTGGTCAGTTACAGCATTCTTTCTCAGGTTCAACCCAAACCCTCTCTCTCCTTGGATCTCCACCCTGGGGTTGTAGCTTTATATCTAAACCTATAAAGAACAAGTCTTCCTTATCCCGAGTGACACACTTTCAAATATTTGGTGGCACCTGTTAGAGCGGTCTCTTTGTCAGCTTCAGTTCCCTCCACAAGGAGGGCTCATTGCCATAAATTCCAAATCCTTTAGCCCTGGTTTGTCTATATCTGTCTTAAGAAGCAGTACCGAGAATCTACCTTTTCCAGCCACAGTCTGCATCTCACAGTCCAGAGACCCAATCACAGGTGCAGAAGAGAATGACCTCAGAAGAAATCTCCTGGAATCACGTGCGCCCATGGATTGGTTTGAGTAACGAGACAGCAGAGCCCACATCCCTCTGTGAGGTGCAGATGATTGGCAGGGAGAATGTTGTTTTGGTTTATAATACAATCTGCTTGCCTCCTGTAGACACAGCAGTAGCCTACTAATTCGTTAGAAGTGAATTAAGGTTGTTTACCGATGTTTTAAAGTAACTGTCAGAGTGGAAAAAAAAAGTTCATACTAAATGAGACCACTCACCTACTTTGGAGTTGCTGTTTATTTTAAGCTGAGTGCATAAATAATATATTGAGATCCGAAGGGTGATTTCAAGCATTAGAACACGAAGCCTCCTGTTTACCGACTGTCATTGGGCTGAAGAGAATTTAAACAGCTCTGAACCTTTTTGTCTGTGAATGCAAGGCATGAAATTAACTTTCATTTCATAGTTAGCAGAAATCATGATTACGGCAGTCCTGTTGATGTGTCTCCTGCCGATCTGGCCTTTTTTTCCCCCCTTTGCTATGCAAGACAAGCCTTGGCAGCAGAATGCCTTCTATGTCTCCCTTGAATTGGGGCCTCCTCCCTCCCCAGCCAAAGAAGCAGGGAGCTGTCTGTGTGTTCTGGATATAAAGAGGGGTAGTGGAACTATACCAGAGTAGGCTCCACGGATGCCAGTTCTGACTGCTGGTAGCCCTCTCCGAATCTCCTTTTTTTCATCTGTACAATGGGAATTGCAAGTTCATCTCTAGAATAGGAATTCTACATCGCAGAAAGATGGGAGGACCCCAAGGAGGCCATTGTTGAGAACAGACTTTGCAAGGTATCAGAGCTCATATCTGGGCAGAACAAGATAATAACATGTAATGTGTTAAGGCCTTATTTCAAAAGATTCGTATTTATTGATTCATTTCATCCATCCAGTAACCTTGTGGGACAGGTACTATTATTATCCCAATTTTACCACTATGAAAATTAAGCAAAGGGAAGCTAAGCAAATTTCCAGCATTTCGTAACTAAAAGATTGTAAAGCTGACATTCAAACACCAGGCAATTGGGGTCCAAGGTTTGTGTTCTTAACTATTACCTATTTGGGCAAAGATCCAGGTTTTCTTATATATGATTACGCCGCTCAGTCTTGTGCAAGTAAATGAGACACCATTCCTAAAAGCATGGACCACATATAGGTTGAGCAAATGCAGGTATGGCTGCTCCATCAGCAAGCAGGAGTCCCATTGGATGGGGAGGTTGCAGACTGTATGGATTAATTATGTTTTATGTGTAAAGAGCCTGGTGATTCTTGGATGAAAAGCCCCAAGTAAAAGGGCCTATTACTCATAATGCTTTCAGAAGCAGGAAATTTGATTCACTTTTTTGTCCCCTTAAACTTGAAAGAGTGATAGCTTGTTTCAGGATATAGGGAGAGTGTTAGAGAAGGAATAGAAAATGTATGGAATGTTTAATTTTGCATGATTACATTTCCTATTTGCTGAAGTAACTGAGGCAAATAGAAATGCCTATTTGTACCATGGAATACCTATTTTAGATATTTTAATGGAGTGCTCTGGGATTTATAGTCTGATACATGAACCCTTTGGGATAAATCCTTATTAAGCAAATGAACAAAAATGTATTTGTGTTCGCATCATTGAAAATATGTAATTTGTACAACTGCTTTTTAAATTTATATTTACACCATGTTTATTTGAATTTCAAAAGAGAAAAGAGCCTCCAGTGATTAATGGGAACAAAAATG
Organism: Lepus europaeus; assembly: GCF_033115175.1. Taxonomy (NCBI): domain Eukaryota; kingdom Metazoa; phylum Chordata; class Mammalia; order Lagomorpha; family Leporidae; genus Lepus; species Lepus europaeus. The sequence continues at coordinate 72,249,501 of NC_084842.1, forward strand.
ATGGGGAATTTGCTGACATTTTCCCTTGAAATACGCTTAGTCTGTGCTGGGGTCACACTTAAAATTGTAGTGGCAAGAATAGGTTGTCTGACTTACTTTGGATTTCTGAATGAAGCAGTTCAAAAATAGAATCATTTCCATAATCCCAGAAAAATGGACAGACTCACGAGAAGTAATCAGCTGAGGGATAGAATAAAGTCGGCACTTTCAAATTGCAAAAATCTCAGCATTTGCTGCCGTATGGAGCACTTGTTAATACAATAAGATAATTGCATAATTAAATACACTATGGAATTTCAATAATTGGAAACTTTGTTTTCTCCTCACAACATGCAACTTGCTGATGCTGAAAAGCCTCCACTGTGTTTGAGGGAGGCCGGGCTCATTCCTTCCCTTCATGGCCCCTGCAGCTTTGCAGCTCCTCTTACAGCTCTGAGGACACTGGCTTCCCTTGCAAGACCAGGTGAAATTAGGCAGGAAATCCCCCACTGTCTGACTTGCCTTCTATGGCCATGGGAGCCAAGGATTGCTTTGCTAAGTGTCCCTGGTGCCATCTAGATTTTTCTATGCAGGCAGGGGTGGAAAGCAGCCTGACAATGCATGCAGTTTGTGCTGGCGAACCCCTCTTGGGGTCATCGTAGTAAGATAGCATGGTGGGGTCTCTGAGAAGGCAGGTCCAGAGTCAGGCTCCTTGGGTTCAAACTTGAGGTGGCCTCTGTCTTTGTTACAGTGGACAAAGTACTGCATATCTCCTATTTGCTTTCCTGGAAAAGGAAGCTCTTAGCACCTACATCTTATTGCTGACCAAGGCTAAGATATAATGAGAAAAGAGCTTAGAAAATTCCGGGTAGGTTGTAAGCATCCAGTAGATGTTAGTTGTATTGTTAGACAATCTCAGAGGATGTTTCCTGTTCATCTGAACCTTGGCAAGACTTGGAGTAAGAACAAATAAGTAGGCTCCTAGTTTTACCCACTCAAGAAACATTTATTGAATATTTTGTGTACCAGCATTCTTGGTGTTAAATAAATGAAGATGAATAATACCCATTCATAGGTCTGGAATAGCTCAACCAAATTAGGAAAATAGACGTGCAAATGATGACGATGATGATGGTGAAGATGGTGGTGGTGGTGATAATGATGACGATGATGATAAAAATAATGTCATCAAAACAGTGTCTGGCAGAAGGTAACTTACTTTGGCAGGAACTGGTCTGTTACCAATGTCCCATGTACTTAACACCTATACAAGTAAATGAATGGCCAAATTTGGCTTCAGATTACTCTGAGAGTTAAACGCTTTACTAGCACAGAGTGGGATGTTAGCACAGGGTATCACTTAGCATGGAGTGGGCTCAATGCATGCTTGGAGATTTAAATGAGTAAATGGATGCATGGATTAAAATTGGCTTTAAGCTTCTTGGACAGTTTGAGGGTGTGAGTGGATGTGCTATTTTTGGGTTGTAGGATTGGCACTATGCAAGTGGGGTACACTAAGGACCAAATTTAAAGAGACAGTCACTGCCAGGGTTATGCATGAACAGCCTTACATTTAGTATTGGAGAAGCTTCACTTTTCTCACCCTGGTCCAGGCCCTGTTGAATGCATTAGTCTTACAAGTGTGACTAGGCTTTATTTGTACATGTGTTTGGCCTTTTCCCCAAAATTGTACTTGGAAGAATTTCAAACTTACAGAAAAGTTGGAAGAATGCTACAAGGAGCGCTGTGTATCTTTTACCTATATTCATCAATTGCTAGCATTTTACCAGACTTACAAAATTCTCTTCTATATATGGGACTTTGAACCTTGTCCCAATTTACAGTCAGAATCACGCTGTGCTTGCCACCCAGCGTTTTCACTCCCTGCATATAATGTTAAGCTTAATGTTAAGCCTAAATACTGAATCTTGAAATTCTCTACGAAAAAGCCAAAAAAGACCATTAAAAGAACTTTACTTACATTTTTATTTCAAGTTATCAACTTCTGTAGAATCTTATTTTTAGCTGACTAATATACTAACATACATAGACTATGGCCAAAATAAGATGCCTAGAATTTTAAAGGTTGGAAAGTGTTTCTGGATGCTCTGACATTCTCTTTCACAGGGGACAGATTATTTTTTTTTTTTTGGAAAATATAAATTCCCGTGAGTGTTATTTTTCCAAGAGCCTTTCAAAAGCAGATGGTAGTCCAGTTACTAATACAATGAGATCATCATTTTCCATGTTAAGAATATTCATTGTAAGAGTGACTTTGTAATGTTATACATTTTATGTGTCTTCAAATAGAAAGGATTTTACACTTGACCTACACTGACAAGTTAATCTAAAAATATCTAATCATCTTGAATGTACACAAAAAGTAAGGCATAGGTCCTGTGAAACATAACAGGGGTGGACGCTTAGTCTGGTAGTTGAGATGCCAGTTAAGATGGCTATCTCATGTCGGAGTAGCTGGGTTCAATACCCAGCTCTGGCTCCTGACTCCAGCTTCTTGCCAAAGCAGATTTTTTTTTAGAAATCTTTTATTTAATGGGTACAAATTTTAAAGGCACAGCTTTAAGAATATAGCAGTTCTTCCCCCCATATCCACCCTCCTACCCCCACTCCTGTCCCACCTCCTACTCCCTCTCCCATCCCACTCTTCATTAAGATTGATTTTTACTTCGCTTTATATACAGAAGACCAACTCTATACTAAGTAAATATTTCAACAGTTTTCACCCACACAGACACACAAATTATAAAGTACTGTTTGAAGACTAGTTTTACTGTTAATTCTCATAGTACAACACATTAAGGACAGAGGTCCTACATGGGAAGCAAGTGCACAGTGACTCCTGTTGTTGATTTAACAATTGGCACTCTTATTTATGACTTTGGTGATCACCTGAGGCTCTTGTCATGAGCTGCCAATGCTGTGGAAGCCTTTGAGTGTACAAACTCCATTAGTATTTAGACAGGGCCACAAGCAAAGTGGAAGTTCTCTCCTCCCTTTAGAGAAAAGTTCATCCTTTTTGATGGCCCCTTCTTTCCACTGGGCTCTCACTCACAGAGATCCTTTGTGTAGGTAATTTTTTTTTGCCACAGTGTCTTAGCTTTCCATGCCTGAAATGCTCTCATGGGCTTTTCAGCCAGACCAGAATGCCTTAAGGGATGATTCTGAGGTCAGAGTGCTGTTTAGGGTGTTTGTCATTCTGAGAGTCTGCTTGTGTGGCCTCCAATGGAGAAGTTGAGAACGTATGTGGCCTCCAATGGAGAGCAGTGATGATAGCTCAAGTAGTTGGGTTCCTTCCATCTACAAAGGAGACCTGGACTGAGTTCCTGGCTCCTGGTTCAACCCAGTCCTGACTGTTGTGGGGATTTGGGGAGCTCTGTCTGTTTCTCTGTCTCTGTACCTCTCAAATGAAAATAAATTAAAGCATTATTTAAAGAATATCAAACTTTGCCAGCAGATTGCACTATCTCAGTGGTTTTGGAAGTGCCACCTGCAGAAGCCTAGGAATCCGAGGAAGGGGTCTCATGAGCAGTGATGACAGAGGTAGGAAGATCAGAATTGGAGATCCAGGTCGTTCTCTCATGTCCCATAATAGATATTATGTGCTGATATTATGTGCTTTATATCAGGTGTCTAAGAAGAAGTTTTCAAGAAAGGTTCTGTAGCTAAAAAAAAAATGGTTTGGAAACACTAGCACTAGCGAGTAGAAGAAGACATAGGAGAAGCTCATCCAACGCTGTTAGTTGGCAATAAGAAGCTCTAGCTGTTAACTTGAGGAGTGGGAGATGTAGACATGAGAACCCAATACATTTGTCTGTGTCCGGGAGTGCTCTTGGGGTCAAATGCCCATATACATCCTAAGGTAGTGGTTTTTAAATGCCCGTGACTCCTGCTTCTTAATCCAGAGATACTGATTCAGCAGATCTGGGCAGGGCCCAAGGAGTCTGGGTCTCTAAGTCACCTCGATCACACATAGAAAAATGGTCCAGGGTCGTGTTTACATTGTAGAACATTACAGGATGTGGTGTTGAAAAAGGTCAGCAGAGTTGTAAAGCAAAGGTTCAGTTCAGTGTAATGTCACCCTTCTTCAAATTCAGGGAAATTTTAGATTGATGTCTTCATCAATCTAAATCTGTCTCCAACAGAAAGTGTTACCCTGATTAATAAGAGAAAAAGACCAAGAGCCTAGGGTGATTACTGACGCCATAAACAAGAGTGTCAATTTGTTAAGTCAACAACAGGAGTCACTGTGCACTTACTCCTCATGTAGGATCTCTGTCCTTAATGTGTTGTACAATGTGAAGTAATGCTATAACTAGTACTCAAACAGTACTTTACACTTTGTGTTTCTGTGTGGGTGCAAACTGTTGAAATCTTTACTTAACATATACTAAATTGATCTTCTGTATATAAAGAGAATTAAAAATGAATCTTGATGTGAATGGAAGGGGAGAGGGAGCAGGAGATGGGAGGGTTGTGGGAGGGAGGGAAGTTATGGAGGGGAAAAGCCACTGTAATCCATAAACTGTACTTTGGAAATTTATATTTATTAAATAAAAGTAAAAAAAAAAGAGGAAAAGACAAATAATTATAGGATGATGTGACATGTACAATGCATTGGAGAGGTACATGCAGTGGGAAAGGGATGAGGGCTCATCTGTAGCGGAGACTTTGATGGGCTCCTGGAAGAGGGAATTTCATGGTGGTGCCCCATGGTTAATGGGATATGCACAGGCTCAGAGGTTAGACAGGTCTTGGTTGGAAGACTGACTCCTGCTTAGCAGTTGTAGGACTTTAGAACAATTACCCAATCCCTTTGAGGCTGGGACTTCTTTATAGGGTCAGAATGAAGATGAAATTAGATGATGTAGGGACAGAACAAACACAGGGACTGCAGCATAATAGATGCTCAATAAGTGGCTGTAGTTACTATTATTTAAGAAGGCTCTCAAGATGGCTATGCTTTGAAGAGGGCAGGAGTGAGAGAATGATGTTTATTGGTTTTGCTTTCTGTTTTGGTTGGGACAAGGGACAGGGTGCCAACAAGTATCCCATCAAAGAGGGGCAGGTATCTGAACACAAGCAGTCTCTCTGCTCTTAACTACTGTGCTTTCCAATGAGTGCTGAGTGAAACAAAAGCAAATCCTTTAACTTCTGAGCAGGGGGCAAGCAGGTTCACGCTGAGGTAGGAAGCCCAGTGAACCAAAGGCCTTGCAACTTGCTAAGTCAGTCCACTCCCATTTCCTGAGTTCCACTGGGAAGGGACAAAAATCTCCCCTTGGCTTTGGATGTCAACTGAATGACCAGTCTGAAACGGGGGCTATCCTAGAGTTTTAAGTTTCTCTTCTTCTGCATCCCCTCGCCTTCCTTTCTTTTCTTTTCCCTCTTCCCCCATCTTTCTTTTCATTGTGCATGAAGATAGATTTCAAGGAGGGCCATGCCCCAAGAATGCAAATGCTTAATGCAATTCAACGGGAAAAAGAGTTTAATACTCTAGATGGCATTTTAATTTACATTCAGCTTTCCAGGATGGCACCTGTGTGTGCCCTGTATCTCTCCTTTGGATGTGGCCAGAAAAATCTAAAAGCCCAGTTAATCCTAAACCAATCCATGCGTAGGCTTTTATATTTGCAGCAGATTTACCTCCCTAACAACCTGTTTGAGGCTAATATTAAAATGGGTTTGCATTTCCTGAGCAAATGAACACAGGTGTTAGTTCATAAATTGCAGGAAACAGGAGTGCCACCAGCTACTCCTGGGTGAGGAGCTGGGGGCCAATTCCAAAGCCCCCCAGGGAGAGGCACCTGCCATTAGGGTTGTAGGTTAGCAGTATCCTGCTTGTGCGACACTGGCTTATGTCTGGAGACAAGAAGTCTCTGTATCCGGTTCTGCCCATTTTCTTTGTCTTATCCTAAGGACAGGCACTACATTCTCTTCTTTCCTCTCCGTTGACACCAGGGAGTCCTCTTCTTGGTGTAGGGTATGCATTTGGTAAACAAACTTTTGCCCATCAGTTAATGAAAGAATGCAGTAATTCAGCATTTCTTGATTCAGATTGTGTTTTAAACAGTATTTATTGAGCACTTATTATGGGAGCCCCATTGAGCTGGGTGCTTTCATGTTGTTTGAATCTCATGGTAGTCCTTTTCTCCTGTTGCCAGTGGGGCTCAGGGAGGTGAGCTGATTGAACCAAAGTCAGGCCCAGATATCCTGATGGCCTGGTGCAGTGCACTGTGTTCGTATGGTGCTCCTCCCTGCCTTACAAACACTGAGAGGATTTCTTCCTGGGGATTCTATGCAACAAATTCCCCAGGATGTCACCCATCCACCTGCCGGTGGAAGGGAAGATCTCCCTCTCTGACTGCAGATAGAGAGTTCTGTCTTCATGGCATGAGACCTTGAGTGTTGTCAAATGACCACAGTGAGTGCATGGCTGGGAGTTTCCAGCAGGGGCTGCCCGTGAAAGAACCACAGAGGAGGGCTGCGTACGTGCCCTAAACGCTGTTGCACAGATTAAAATAGTTGTCACAGGGACTAGGAAATTGAATTGGTTAAACCTTCTGCTTTTAGATTGTTTTTGGAGAGTGAGTAACTCTATGATTTTTACTTGTCACAGGCTAGAAGGAAAAAAAAGTCAGAGTGAAACTTCATAGCTATTTTTCTTCCCTGTATGTTCATAGTGGTTATTTATATCTGGGAAGTTTCCATTGGGATTTAGTTCAGGATATAGGCTTGGCAGGGTGGCTTCTGCACTCCGCGGTGACATTTGACAGACTGCAGGCAACGCAGGATGGATTTCTGATATCTAGATGGATGGATTTGGGGGCAAAGTGTTGGAATTGGACTGTATTATGAAATGGATTTATCGATCGGAATCTAAAAGCAGCCCGTTGCTTGTCAATATGAGATCTGTATCAATAACACTTGATAAATTAGGGCTCCTGACCCCTTGCTTTGTTTGCTTTCTCAACTCTACCTGGTAATAACAATAAAAGACTCCAGGTGGTGCATTGTGAATGGCTTATTGCGCAGTCATGTGCGTGACTGACCTCAGGGCTCAACTCTGTGATCTTACTCGTGTTGTTACCACCCCAAAGTGCACCGCTGTGCCTGACTTCCTCCCCACAATTAGATATCTCCCCCCTACTCCTGCTAAGTTGCGCTTCCAAATCAGCCTCATGCATTAACCTTGAAGCGTTGTGCCCATGACGTAGGTAGCATCTTCATTTTCCAGATTAAGAAATTAAGATGCTGTGAGGTTAAATGAGCTGCCCAAGGCCACGTGGTAAATCTCTAATACTGCTGGGTTCCAGGCAGAGATATCACGATTTCTGGAGGAGGGCACGCCACTTTCCTTCTGTGTGGTTATAGGGTAGAAGGAGCTGAATTCGCAGAAAGTTTGCTGACCTTCTCCCCGGGTGTGGTGAGGCTGCCATCTTATCCCTGAGGATTCTGGGACAGAGGTCCATGTCTCTGATTGGGAAACAGAGAGGCCCCTTGCATTTTGGCAGAGGATATGCTTGATTTGGTGTTCATAGTCATAGACCAAGATTGAGGACTTTCTCCATCCCACTGGAGGCTGACCTTCCCAAGATGGTTCTTACCCATGCCACAGATGTCTTTCAGGGGACAGCTGTCTACACAGCCAGATAGATGCCAGATGGTATGGGGCTTGGGGGAAACAGAAGACATACTTCTTCCCTGTAAAGTGTCCATTTCAGAGTGTGGAAATGTTTGCATGCCAGCCTGTTTCCCCTAGTCCCTTCTTTTGTGGGCTGGTGGAAATCTGTGCTTGGTCAAAGGGGCTCTGTGGTTCTGTTCATGAGATAACAGCCACACAAACACACAAAAGGGCAAATGACTGTAGTGTACTAACACGCTATGTGTACTTCCTCAGCCAATCCTGGCAACGACGTGGAATAAGGCTAACAAGAGTATCAGAGGTATAACGTGTGTGTGTGTGTGTGTGCGTGCCCATGCAGGTCAGGCACTGTTCTGAGTAGACAGCCAAACTCCCTGATGTAAGTTCTAGTGATGTACTCTGGAGCATCTTCTGGAATTTTGAGCTAAAGTTACTTTCTCATCATGAAGATGATAAGCTGGACTAGAAGACCAAAGGGATAGCTGTGTGGCAGAACCTTGATGAGCTGGAACACGTGGGAGGCAAATGGAGCTTTATCAGATGGTCTAGGGGGACTTGTGGATAAACATTTTGGGTTGAAAATTCATGCTTCTGAGTTGTTTGCTGTTTCAGTTTACATGGCATGATGAGTAGAATTCAAGTTTTCTTTCATAGAGGCTTTTAAGGTTATCATTCTGAAAGCCGGAATTTATTTTTATAAGTTGAGAGGCTGCAGGGCATTAGGCAATAGATGATCTTTGGCTTAAAATGTTTTTTTGTCAGAGTGTCAGAGAGGGTGAGACAGGTAGAGAGGAAGAGAGAGATGAGGGAGAGATCTTCCATCTGTTAGTTTACTTCCCAAATGCCTGCAAAAGCTGGGATGGAACCAGGCATAAGCTATGAGCCAGCATTTCCATCAGGGTCTCCCACGTGGATGGTGGGGACCCCAGTACTTGGGGTATCTCCGCTGCCTTCTGAAACCCATTAGCAGGAAGCTGGATCAGAAGAGGAGCAGTCAGGACAGGAACTGGCACTCTGATTTGGGATCAGGTGTGACAAGCATTGTCTTAACCCACTGAGCTACAATGCCAGCCCCGGGTTTGAAATGAGTGACTTTAGTTTTGTTTCAAATGCAGGTAGTTTCGGAGCACCTTTACCGTGATCCCACTCGTATACCTCATCCCTGGGAAGAATGTCTTGCTTTCTCTCCCCTACCTCTGCTGTGGTTTCAATATCTTCCCCCAAGTTCATGTGTTGGAAATTGAATTTCACAGTAATATGTTAATGGCTTTTGGAGGTGGGACCTTTGAGAGGGAGTTGGGTCATGAGGGTTATGCCTTTATGAATGGGTTAATCTAGTCATGGATTAATGGATTAGTTGGTTAGTGGGGGAGTGGCTTTGTTATACAAGGGAGCTCCTCTGGCGTGCTTGCTCTGTCTTGCCCTGTGATAGCCTGTGTCACTCTGGAACTCTGCAGAGGGCCTCTGCCAGCACGAAGGCTCTCACTAGTTGTGGCCCCTTGACCTTGGATTTCCCAGCCATCAGAACTGTAAGAAATACATTTCTTTTCTCTATAAATTACCTGATCTATGGTATTCCATTCTAGCAACAGAAAACAGATTACGACAACCCCCAATCCATATGCCACAAGACTCAAGGAGGAAAACCAATTTCACCCAAAAATGTTGTTAGAAGTGCTGATTCCTTTGGAGGTTCAGATCTAACCGGTTTGGAGTGGCCTCTAGGAGTCTTCATGTCTAACAAGTGCCTTGTGCTTTCCTCTCCGGCACCCCATGAAGCATATTAGAATTTTCATATCTAATAAGTAGGTGCTCTGTGGTCCACATTTTGAAATTTGGTTTCAGAGGTAGAAGAGTTGGCTCCTGAGCTTAGGGGAAACCATCCTGGGACGATGCCTCCACGGGTGACTTGGTGGCAGTTCTTAGTGGCTGACACATTACATGATCTTGTAGGAAATTCAGAGCATATGTCATGTCCCAAATTCAATTTTTTTTTGACAGGCAGAGTGGATAGTGAGTGAGAGAGAGACAAACAGAGAGAAAGGTCTTCCTTTTTGCCGTTGGTTCACCCTCCAATGGCCGCCACAGCTGTATCGCTGCGGCCGGCACATCGCGCTGATCCGAAGCCAGGAGCCAGGTGCTTCTCCTGGTCTCCCATGTGGGTGCAGGGCCCAAGGACTTGGGCCATCCTCCACTGCACTCCTGGGCCACAGCAGAGAGCTGGCCTGGAAGAGGGGCAACTGGGACAGAATCCTGCGCCCCGACCGGGACTAGAACCTGATGTGCCGGCGCCGCAGGCGGAGGATTAGCCTATTGAGCCGTGGCGCCGACCTTCAAAATTTTTTTTTCATGCAGAGTTAGACAGTGAGAGAAAGAGTGAGACAGAGAGAAAGGTCTTCCTTTTTCCATTGGTTCACCCCCCAAGTGGCCGCTGTGGCCGGTGTGTTGCGGCCGGCATGCTGAAGCCAGGCCGCAACTTGTAGGCGGCCTGCAGGTGCAGGGCTCAAGCACTTGGGCCATCCTCCACTGCCTTCCCAGGCCACAGCAGAGAGCTGGACTAGAAGAGGAGTAACCGGGACAGAGTCCAGCACCCCAACCGGGATTAGAACCTGGGGTGCCGGCACCGCAGGCAGAGGATTAACCTAGTGAGCCATGGCACCACCCCAAGTTCAAATTTACAAACATTTATTGCAGACTTTCCCTTAGGATCCTAGGATCTGAATGAGAAACATTAGGACACAGATCACAAGGAAATGCATTTATCATAGGAGCTGCTGCTTCTTTGTAATAAGAGAGAGAATTTATTTCATGCAAAGAATATGTTATTTAATTGATATTATGTGATTATAGGAAATCTATGAGGAAAATACCAGCAACAGCAGCAAATTATCACATTAGAATTATCCATCCAACCGTTTTTGTACCATATGAAGAAGCACTCTGCAGAATATTTAGTTATTCTGTCAAATAGGGAAATTATTCATAGAGAGTGTTTTCATGGCTGTTTTTCTGTCTTTTTAAAAATTTGAGATGCATACGCTCATAGACACACAGTGAGGGGAGAGACAGAGAGAGAGAGAGAGAGAGAGAGAGAGTGAGCGAGTGAGCTTTCACTTCCCAAATGCCTACAATGGCTAGGCTAGGCTGCACCAAAACCAGGAACTTCGCCTGCAATCCAGGTCTCTCCCCCACCAGGAGCGGCAGGGGGGACAGGGTGGCATTGTGGCAGGGACACAACTACTTCAGCCATCACCACAGCCTCCCATGGTCCTCAGGAAGCAGGAGTCAGGAGCTGAGCAGGGATGAGTGTCTTAACGGCTAAGCTAAATGCCCACACTCTCATCGCCTTCAAAGCAACAATTCTATGATTGAGTGTGTTTGCATACATGGCTTGTGGGTGCTTATAGGCAAACAAGTCATGAAGTAATTAAACAATAAATTAGCAATAAGTTAGATACCATTTAAGTCCGAGTATGTGAATAGGATGATGATTTCTCAGTTATACGTGAAGATTGGGGGCAAAGAGATATTTTTCTTTTCTTAGATTCAACTGCATGTCTTTGCCATTGTCCAGTGGCTGATTGCTGAGCTGCCAAGCTCGCTATGACTTGGGCCAAATCTTTTTCCGAGGGAATGGTCTGTGTTCGTCGGCGGGTTGTCAAGCTGTGTGTGGTCCTTGTACCAGCAAATGAGTAAATCAGAGTTGTAAGTAGCAAATGTGCTTCAAATTAGCTTCTGCATAGTCGGGAATGAGCTTGGCACAAGGTCCGAGTCAGTGACAGCCTTCTCTCATGGCCAGTGAGTGAAGATGATGGAAAATGAAGGCATGGTGGGCCTCGGCGCTTCCACGGGGTCTGAACTCTGTGTACTGTGCTCGAAATGTCACATTCCGAGAGGTCCTGGAATGGCCAGGCTCAGTGTCATATCACACTGTGGCTTCTGTTCACATGATGCAAGCCCTTGCTTATCTGACCAGGCCTAAAATAAGACTCTGCGATGCTTTATTTATGAGCTCTGGGCCACCCAGGCCCATGATGTAAGTAACCTTGGGGTACACAGCATTGGATCACTTCAATTCCCATTAACTACCTGTTTCTAAATGGGGAAAAGCATTTACCCAGCACATTGCGTTATTCATGAAGACACAACAGCAGCCTGTTGTGCCGTCCCTGGACTGATTTCCATGTAATGTGATCCAGCTGTTGAAGGCTGCAGATTGCCGCTTCCAATGTTAGTTTGCTCTGCTCTTGCTCTTCCTTTCCTTGTCTCTTTCCTCTCGCTTTTCCTTTACTCTTTCCCCCTTTTCCTTTCTTTTCCTCTCCTTCTTCCTTTTTAATTTTTTCCATCCTTAAAAAGAATGGCCAGGTCCAGACTTCTCAGCGAGGAACTGTATGGCAAGAAGTTATGAGCCTCCCCTCTTCCACACAGAAAGTCGCAAGTTGTCAGCGGAGAACTTCTTTTGCATAATGATGGAAAATTCTAATGCAGAGTTTCTCAACTTTGGCACTATTAATGCTTTGGACCTGATCATCTTTTGTTGTGCAGGCTCTCCTGTAAATTACAGGATGTTTGGGACATGGCTGGCCTCCACTCACTAGATATCAGTGGCTCCCGCCCATTTGTGACAAGTTAAAACATCTCCAGGCATTCCCAAATAGCCTCCTGGGAGCAAGATTGCCCCTGGTTGACTTAGGGTGACAGCTAACACGGTCTCTCTTAGTGAGGAGTCTCACTGACTCTTGGAGATAGTGCAGATGTGTTTATCAAATCTGCATTTAGAGCTGGAAAAATTTATGTTTGGATCCTGGCTCCAACGCTTATTGATTATGAGACTTAGGGCAAGTTATTTAGCTTATCTGAGAATGAATTTATTCATCTATTAAGTAGAGATAACAATGCATAACTTCTAAGATGATTGAAAACCAGTGAACGCCGGTGCCGTGGCTTAACAGGCTAATCCTCCACCTTGCGGCGCCAGCACATCGGGTTCTAGTCCCGGTTGGGGCACTGGATTCTATCCCGGTTGCCCCTCTTCCAGGCCAGCTCTCTGCTATGGCCCAGGAAGGCAATGGAGGATGGCCCAGGTCCTTGGGCCCTGCTCCCGCATGGGAGACCAGGAGAAGCACCTGGCTCCTGGCTTTGGATCAGCGTGATGCGCTGGCTGCAGCGGCCATTGGAGGGTGAACCAATGGCAAAAAGGAAGACCTTTCTCTCTGTCTCTCTCTCTCTCTCACTATCCACTCTGCCTGTCAAAAAAAAAAAAAAAAAAAGAAAACCAGTGAACGAACATGCGTGGAGAATGTGGCACATGGCAATACACTCTGTGATGGGTGATCTGCACAAAGTGCAGACCTCTCGGAATGTGACATTTCGAGCACAGTACACAGAGTTCAGACCCCGTGGAAGCGCCGAGGCCCACCATGCCTTCATTTTCCATCATCTTCACTCACTGGCCGTGAGAGAAGGCTGTCACTGACTCGGACTTGCGTGCATTTCCTGATACATGAAATATGGCTGGCGACTTGGACATTCAGAGAAATGCAAGTAGTTCTGTGGTCCCCTCTTACCATGTGCTGTGCGGTTCTGGTCTTGTCCTGCCCTTCTTCCCCTCTGTTTCCATCCACGTCGTGCTTATATTCCACAAATGGATCATTTACGGCCAGAGACGTGAGACTGGGAGAATGGAAAGGAATGATGAGAGCCCTGGGGGAGAGGAGTCTCCTGATGGGATAATACTATTAGACAGCTCTAAGAAGAGGCCATAGGCAACTCATTTAGTGTGGGAAAATGTGGAAACATTATAAAAACAAAGATACTCCCAACATGCCGTTAATCTGAACCCCATTCTGCACTGACAAGTGCCAAACCCACCTGTTTGTGTCTTTTACTTTGGGAGAAAGTGACATCCTTCCCTTATTCAGGAACGAGGGTGACAAATGTTAAATCTGTTTTCTTAGGAAACAGCTGAGAAAACAGTCAGAATGATTCCGTGTGACTTAGCACAATTTTCTGCTGGGCTCTTCAAAGTCTGATTCCTTTTGAGCTATATCGAAATCCAGAAATAAGGCCCATGCGAAGGAAGAAGCAGTAGACATCAGACAGCCAGTTACTACTACCAACTCTGGCATCTCTGCAGTCATCACTCCTGTGTTTTACAGAGCCTCTCAAGTCTGCTACCTGCCAGCAATTAGGAAGAGCTTGGTAAAAATTCCTACTCACTATTTGTTCTGACGCTGTCCTTTCTGGGGTATTGGAATTTCACCCATTTCTGCAGCTCTCCCTTCCCCAAGTCCGCCCTGTTTCGAATCTTGTCCAATTTCATAACAGAACACAAGCCTAGGAAGGGATACAGCAGATCATGAAGCTCATTGGTTGAATTGCTTCCAGACCATTCCTGATGTGTTACACTGTCCTCTCATTGGATGACTCCAGAGATGGGGTTCATTGCTGTATGATGTGGGATGCTCAATTGCTCAACACTGGGCTCCAACCATTAGAGGTACAGCACCTGCCTCTTGTACCTGCAGTCAGTGTTCCTTCAACAAATGCATATTGAAGACCTATTGTGGATCAGGATTCAAATATGAAAAAAATATAGAGAGTTGGCTCTCAAGGAGTGGATTGCCATGATGAAGTACTGAATGAGTTTAAGTCATTCATTTAACAGATGTTTCTTTTTGTTTTTTTTTTTAAAGACTTATTTATTTGAAAGTAAAAGGGAGAGAGAGAGTGAGAGAGAGAGAGAAAGAGAGAGATCTTCCATCTGCTAATCACTCTTCAGATGGCTGCAATGGCTGGGGCTGGGCCAGGATGAAGCCAGGAGATTCTTCCAGGTCTCCTGCTTGGGTAGCAGGGGCCAAAGCACTTGGACCATCTTCCACTGCTTTTCCCAGGCCATTAGCAGGGAGCTGGATCAGAAGTGGAGCAGTCAGGACACAAAGTGGGATTCTGGCATTGCAAATGGTGGCTTTGCCCATTACACCACAACACTGGCCCCTAGCAAACATTTCTGAGCAGTTCCAATGAAGGTTCCTTGCTCAGGGCTAGGGATATAATGCAGAAATACTACCATGCTTCCTTCATGAAGGTTGCAGTCCAATGGGACAGAAAGACATTTTTCAGGAGTTTCCGATAATCCTTATATCATTATTATTATTATTATTATTTAATAAGATTGCAAAGAGGGGAAGGGGCATGGTTCTGTATACAACCATGAAATTTGGCCCAAACTGGATGAACAGGGAGGGATTGGGGAAGATTTCCCACCAAACAGACTGTTTTCCATGAACTATGAAGGATTAAAGGACGTTAACAAAATTCAGAGGTTGGAAGCAGTGGAGAGGGGCTGGCATCCCTATCAGGGGGTAGCAAGTGCTGTGACAGGAGCGAGCACAGGGACTTGGAGTGGTGGAGGCAGCACTGGGTCTGTAGAATAGTGGGGTGAACTCAGTAGAACTTGAGGGGCTATAGATTTTGGTCTTTATTTCAGCATTAAGCCTTTTGAAGGGATTTTAAGGGCTGTTTAGGGATAAAACTGACAGACCTAGTTCTGATGAGACAAGGACCAGATGAGACCAGTGGATGGAGAGGACACAATGAGATAAATGCTGTGGGGACATTGAAGGGAATAATAGGCTCTGTTTGTCGGGTCATGGCAGGCTTTATGGAGACGGAGTGGGTGTCTTCCAAGTTAGCGAGGTAGAGAAGGTTGTTCCAGGGAGCAACGCTGAGACTCCAGAGAGAAGTAAGTCTGAAGGAATCTTCCAGAACTCATTACGTTATCCTTCACAGGCTGGGGTGCAGAGCCTTAGGATAGGAGGCTGAAAGTTGGGCATGGCTGGCAGTGGAAGCTGCTATAGGCTCTGCCCAGAGTGTTGGTCTGTGTCCTGAAGATGAGGCTTTGAGCGAAGCCTTGAGTTTTGGAACTGTCACATGGCTTCCTGTGTGGAAGTAGAGATTGGAGGCTAGAACTTCCAGGCTAAGGTCTGTGCAGCTGTCAAGGTGAGCAATAAAGCGATTGTGCATCAGGGCAGCAGTTATGACTAGACTTTCTAAAGAGAAGGGAACCAGTAGAACTTAATTTTGGGATCTCTTGCATGCCATACACACTCTGGTTATAAGCTGTCTCCCTTATAACGGGACAAATGCTCATGTGAATTTTAACATGTACAAAAATATGTGCCTTGGAAGAAAACTTTCCAGTGCAGCAAAGTGTCAGGGATAAAATATTCAATTGTGCACACACCTGTTAGCTTTCTTTGTCAAAAGCAGAGTATTATTTATAAACATGTTGTTTCCCCCCTCCCCAAACATCTGGATGCTTGGAGTTGCAAGATAAAACATCTGGATTTAGGCCTGAAGTTTTGCCTCTTCTCCCAGATGTTTGCATCCTATTGACAAAGCTGTGAGTCTTTGTGAAGAGCCATTTCATAAAACTGGATGTTAGCAAAGCTTGAGCTGCCAAAGTCATTTTAAGGGACATAGGGAGGAATAAAACCCACACAAAGGTACTATAAAATAGCCCAACAAATTATGCTCCGAAAGGATTGACCGAAAGGCTTGTAAAATCATGTATTTGCATGTTTTTGGAAGATCTGTTAGATGAATATTTGCTTTCAACAAGGGAGATTGGGGCGGTTGAAGATTTAAGCATGACATTTAGGGAGGGTCCACTGTCTGAATTGAAGTGTATCATTTATTTTGGTAGGCAGATGAGAAAAGAAAAAGTTCATGCTTCACTAAATAGCAGTTTTTTTTTTTTTTTACTACAACAGTATTTTCCAAGTTTTTTGATTATCCCCTAATGATCTTCTGTGAAAGAATGATCCACAAGGGGCGTGAGTAGCTATTTAAATATAGAAATTCTACCCAGACTTTTGCAAAGGACAGTCACATTATCCAATCTGGGGCAGATGTGAAAGAATTCCCACACTATGTTGATAAACTGAAAGCAAACTACCTTGCCTCCTCCAGGAACAGTGAGCAGGGTAGTTCATGGTCGACACACTGTAGCAACAACTCAGCAGCAGAGAGAGTTTCTTCTGTGACTTCAGATGTTTTTGTCTGTGGGTGCCAGGGGGCTGTGGCTGTTGCAGGTCATACCACGGCCAAGGCTGAGTTCCGAGAGACTGCTCCCGTGGATTGAGAAGTTACCCCCTCTCCCTCTCCACCTGGCTCATGTGGGTCCCTCCTGAGAATCGGGGCTCTGCTAACAAACCATCTCCCCTTAGGGCCAAGGCTGTCTCTGTCTAGCTTCAGTCTTCTCCTGGAACTGCCGCCACTGGAACCACTGTCAAGGCAAAATTGCTTTATTTCCTAATTTTGATGATATTAGCAAATACATGTAATGGGAAATAAAATTAATCAGTTTGTGCTTGTGAAATTGCCTCCTGTTTACCTCAGCCTTGTAGCGATTTCCCCCTCCTACAGGGGTTATTTTAATTAACAGCATGAATTTTTGGTAGTTTAATTTATTTTATGATTGTGTAAAAATACTCCTTTGTAAGGGTTTATATATAACTAGCCAGCTAATTAGCAGTAATATTTTAACAACAGCTGTAGAAGCAGGGAGTCCCATGAAACATGGCTTCTCCCTTCAGACGGCCAGGATATTTATTGGTGCCTTTTCTTATCAGCGCTTGCTGAAGGCGAGAAGGAGGGTGGTGTGGGCATCAGATAATTAAAAGAGAAGTAAGCATTAGGTCCTCCTCTCACCTGACAAGCACAACTTCCTAAGGACTTCCTGTCTCCCAGGCTCTGATTTAAGGCACCATCTCCTTGGCTGCTAGTTCGTCCAGAGTCTATTAAGTATTCCTTGTGGGTCTCTGTGTAAGACATCCCTTTCTGGAGAATTACGGGGAGTCTTTTACAGGCATTAACTTGAACTAATAACAATCCCCAGCACCTGCACTTCGCTTCCCACCTATGCAGAGCATTTTAACCTGGAGCTCATCAAGTTCAACTTGTCTCCATGGAACTTTCTGGAATTCTCGCGGAACAACTGGGGAGCAAGTTCAAAAGCAGGGGGTCAGGAGGAAATGGCAGAGATGTCAAATACTAGAGACCAGAAGAGTCAGAGAGAACCCCTCGCTCCATGGGTGAATGCAAACCTACAGTCTGTTCATTTCAAATCCCCCATCTTCTCTCCTGAATGCGCACCTACTTTGCTGTTTTGGGTCTGGGCTCCAGAGGGTGTGTACTCATTGATGGCACCAAGTAAGCTTCTAGAGTTCAAAGATGAGTGATTTTTGTACCCCATCTTTTACTCCCAAAGGCTAGCCAAGTAATTATTCTGAAAACCAGAGTGAATTCTGCTTGCACATGATTTTCTCCTTACGTGTGTGAGATTTTTCGATTCTATATCTCTTATATAGCTTTGTGATCCTCAGAACCCTTAAAGAGTGGGTATCCTTAGTCCAATTTCATATCGTTGATCCTATGTTATAGATAGGAGTGCTAGATGTTAAAAAGTCGAGTGATGTCTCTAGGCTCACACAGAGAGGCTTAGAGGTGACTGGAACTACACTTGGCTCTTAAGGATGAAGGGACTTACAAAGCTCATGGACAAATAGAATTGAGAGTTAAGTTTATTTTGGTGCCCCAAATTTTTGAAAACCATGCATAGTTTTTTATATAGGTATTTTTTCCATCAACTTTTTGAAGATCCCTTGTATGCATGAGTTTCCAAATTTTTTGCACCAAAATGAAGTTGAATTCCATTTGCCCACAAACTTTTTGAAGTATTCCTGTGTTTGTGTTTGTGCTTTGTTTTCTTTTCTTTTTCTTTTTTTTTAGATCATATTTGGGAAGCTTCCCCTTGTTTTCCAAGAGGCACCAGGGCCATTCCTGCCTCTGCACCTACAATGCTCCTCCTTGGGTATAGTATGGGCCCAGTTTTCTCATCATGGTTCATGCCTGTGTTTGTTGCCATCATAGATTGTCAGCTCTATGAAAACAGAATCTCTGTACTGTGCATAATTTGATGCCTTGTCCAAAAAGATGATTGGTAAATAATTATTGGGTGGATGAAGAAAATCAGAATCATTTGAACCTGACTTTCCATGCAAGCATCTTCTTAGTAAGATGTCTACATTTCTGATTGCTTCGTATCCCATTGTTGTACTGATAGTTGTGTTTAAAAATCCTGCCTATGGAGTAAGCACTTGACTTAGTGATTAAGAAGGTGATTGGGATGCCTGCTTCCCATAGCTGAGTGCCTAGGTGTGAGTCCCAGCTCCACCTCTCATTCTAGCTCCCCAGTAATATGCACCCTGGGAGTCAGCAGCTGATGGTTCACATACTTGGCTCCCTGACACCCATGTGGGAGACCCAGATTGAGTTCTTGGCTCCTGGCTTTGGCCTGGTCCAGCCTTGGCCATTGTGGACATTTGGGGAGTCAACCAGGATATGAGGAGCTTAGTCTGTTTCTCTCTGCTTCTCAGATAAATAAATAAATGAATAAAATGTGAAAAAAAAAACCTACTGTGCATACTGAGGTAGCCTAGAACCTGAAGTATAGTAGTGGCTCAAATGTTAGCCATTGTTACTTTCCCAACTTTATTATTATCTATAGAAAATATAAAGTTCCCAAAGAGTGTCTAAATAGATAGTGTAGGGAGCTAGTATCGTGTACACATAAGCAGGCATGCATGCTTGTGCATGTACACACAACATGAGCGTGCATACACATAGACACATACATGGATTGATGGGGTCCACTTAAAGAATCTTCTGCAGAGGTAAAAATGCCTGGTGAGAAGTTCAACAAAGCATCCCCAAGAACTGGAAGCCCACTTGTATGCTTGGTCATTCCAGTGCACACTGTAATAGCTTGCATTTGGAAAATATTTTGTGTTTCACACCCATGAGCACTAGAAAGTGGGTGAGATAAGCAGCTTGTTTTGCTGGATGCTGCACACCCAGAACTTTAACAGAATGGCTCTGTGCCTGACACAGAGTGACACCCAATATATATTTGATGAAGGGTTGAGTGAACTTACTTGGGTCTCCTGTAAGTGGGAACCTTTATTCTCTCTGGTTAGCCCAGGGGATACTTGCGGAGAGCTCAGTAATCCCGAGGGAAGTTCCTACTAGTCAGAGGCAGAGCCCACCTACTACTGTAAAGGCATCATCGGTAGTGAGTTCACCTGTGTGGGTGGATAATAACTACGAATAAAGCAGCCCATGGCGACGTGACTTAACGTCTCCGTACATCAGTTTCCTCGTCTGTAAATGGAAGCAGCGTTAGCACCTACTTCGTGACATTGCTCTGAGGATTATGGGGGAAGATGGTGCCATTGGCTGGCTGCACAGTGCCAGGGCTCAGTGTTAGCTCCCTGATAGCTGTGGTGCCAGACTGACTTCTGTGCCTAGTAACAACGTGATCTTCCTGGTCACACAGTCCTCAGTAAGAAAGTGACAGGCAGGGTGGTGTGTTCAATAAGGTCCTGTCCAAGTCTAAAATTAGTGCTCCCAGCACCCTGGCGTGGTGTCTAATATCTAATGTGACTCCCCTCAGTATTTCCAAAGCATTTTCACTGTCTGATAAAGAGAGAAAACATTAACATGAAGTGGGAAGAGAGGAGAGAAGAGAGGAGCTGTAATAGCCTGGAGAAGGGGCAGCAAAGGATCAGGTATCAGGTGCTGAGCAGCTAATGGACCCTCTGGGTATTAAACTCCATTTGGTGTGTAACAGTAGGTGAGCCCTTGGCCATACGAAACTTACATCTACATTTCAACTTTCCCCACACACCATCTCAATTAATGCACACTGATGGGGAGTGAGGATTTGGCTGTGAAGAGAGAACAGCAGAAAATTTGAGAGAGATAAGTATAATACTGCAAGGGAAGGAAAACCGAAGTGACTTATGGCTTCCATTTCTATTCTTTCTTCTCTCTTTCCCCGTTAAACTGCACAAAGCAAGGACTATTATGGAAAGTAGATAGAGGAAGTGACATTTCTTTAAAAATCTAACAAAGAAAAAAATCCCAACTTGGGACTTCTTTTGATGGAGAAACAATAAAAGTGTTAGATAATTCTGAGGTTCTCACTGCAAGAAAACAATAATTATATTTTGTATTTCATTACAATAATAGGTTCCCGGCTAAATGCACAAATCTAATAAAACTATAATACCAAGCTACAATGGGCTTCATGAATTGGAAATGGAGCGAATTTAAAATGTTTTTGGCACCTGCCACCTAGTTCCTCAATAATAAGATCTATAATTTCCTGATAAGCGTGTGTGCGAATCTTGTGAATTTCTTTCTACAGAAGTGCCAAGGACTGTTTTCAGTGTTCATGGTAATTTCTTATTGGCTTTGCCAGGCCCACTCCTTGATGTCTAACCCCTTTGCTATTTAAAAGCACTGGAAGTAGAGAGACAGATTTTTGTGACTTTTAGAGGAATTTTTTTTGAACATATAATTAGCTGTATAGGACCAGAAAATGGTGAGTCATCTTGGGTTTATTTCAGAGTGTTTCAAAAGCTCTGGGTGTCACTTGCACACATTTAAAGAATACTGTGTGTTTGCAAATAGAACAGGATAAGTGAGTACATATTTGTAGGGCTCAGGGCGCAGCAGGAAAAAGCTGCTGCTGTGATCTGAGTATCTGCTATAAACGTTTAGGGTGGTGTTCCCTGCTGTAGGGTGCAGGTGGAACGAGAGGTCCAGAGTGGTATAGCAAGCAGAGTAGGAGTGATGGGCTTTCGTTTTCCTAGTCAGGTTCTTGGTACCTGAAAAGCCCTTTAGGCTCGAAGGTTGCTGGACTTGGCACACAGCACTTCCCTGCACAACTTGGGGGTTCGGAATGTGACCCTTGGAAATTTCTGTCTCCAAAAAAAAAAAAAAAGTGAGTGTCAGTATTTATGGGGTAGCCTTCAGGTTGGATCCCATTTTATGACTCTCCTGGTTCCAAGTCCACAGGAGGATACACAATGCCTTCAGTCTTTAGACTTGCCTGTCTGTCCCAAAGACCTACCTGCATGGCCCCAGATGGGCGCCTTGTTGATTGTGTGACCCGAAGTCTGGAACTCTCATGATAAAGCTTCCAGGTATATAGAAAATGTTTCGAAACTGCTGGCTCATCCCAGGAAACCTACAGCAGGCGTGTCTCACCAGTTCCTTTTTGCTCCTGCACTTAGCTGATACCCCACAGTATGGATTTTTTTTTCCCTTAAGGCTCATGGGGAGCCTTGGGATATTTAGTAGTAGCTTAATTGCTGGTGGCAGGAGTTTGAGATACTGATGTTTATTACATACAGTCACAGGATGGGTGGAGACACTTCTGAAGAACTGGCTGTTCCCCTTTGCATCCCCTACCCCTGTAGTACTCTCTGTTTTCCTTTTCTGCTTGGAAAAGGCCGTTCAGTTGAGCTAAGTCACCTGCTTTGATCACTTCCTTATCAGCTGCGTATGAGTCTACCTTGCCTTTGCCCCCAGTCTCATTTAATTAGATATAAGCCTCCCTCAAAGTCAATTCATTCTGTTTCTTAACATTGACCGCAGTTTCTCTCTTGGCTAACTCCTTGCCTCTCCCTGTGATTGAAGCGGTAGAGGTTGATAATTCATTTTGTTCCGCCATTATTGATTTGGTGGCTCTGATCCAAAATTTGAAAATTTCTCTCCAGGTTGTTCTTGCCCTTGGTTTTTACAAAGACATTGCATAAAATGAAGAGTGTAGGTCAGAAATAGAAACATCAGTGCTACTTTAGGGTATGAGGGCCCACTTTCAATTGTGAAAGAGGCTTAGTGTTAATTACAGAGATTTCCAAGGGCATCACACACTTCTCACGCGGTGGCTGGAAAAATCCTCCTTACAAATGCTTTCTAAACTGAGAATGGATTTGAAAGACCATTGTCTGCCCCAGCTCAGAAATTATTCCCTCATAAAGGACTTGTGTAAAGGTTTTCAAGATACCTTTATGTGAAAGATAAACTATATTAAGGGACCAAGAGCTTCTGCTCTCACCACATTTTTACTGAAGGTTTCCTTTCTTGACTCTTATAAATGTCAGTTCCTTAAAGTCACCGCCACCCTTGATTTGAGTATTCTGGACCTGAAAGTGGGTGCTTCTCTGGTTTCCTTTCTTTTTATTCGGGATACCTTGGTGGATGTTAAGTGGCCAGCAGAGTTTTTCTTGATGGAAGACTAATACAATGAGATCATCCACCCAAAATGAGTATTTCAGGAACCCCAGGAAACAAGCAGTTGTGTGTAGCGTTCTTACCAAGGCTAATATTTATCCATTATTCCTCTAGAATGCCATAGTTTTCTTTGTGTATTTTTTTATTTGAGGGGCAGAGCAAGAGAGAAAGAATAAGTGAGCTCCTAAAAGCTGGTTCACTTCCCCAGTGCCTGCAACTGCTGGGACAGGGCTTGGCCAAACCTGGCAGCCAAGAACTCAATCCAGGCCTTCTCCATGAGTGGCAGAAACTTAGTCACATGAGTACCCACTGCCTTCCCCTCAGGGGTCTTCATGAACAGGAAGGTGAGTTGAACGTCCAATATAGCTCTCTGATATGGGCTGGAGGCATTTTAGCAGATGTATCAACTGCTAGGCAGAATCCCCACCCCTGGAATGCAATATTTTATTTTCATGTTACAAATCGTCTTAGCAAAGGACCATCCTTAAAAAGAAAAGGAAGAGAAACTTTTTTTTTTTTTTTTTTTTTTTTTTTTTGCTGCATTTTCCCTAGTTGTATGGCAAGCTGAGCCGGTGACAACCACAGTCTCTTACTGGATTATGTGAAAGAGCAGTGGAATAAGCAGAATGCAGGATTTCCCTCAGATTACCTTACCCTGTGTGAAGATGGCCCCTTGGAATTAGCACAGAACCACAGTAGTATGTAAGCTGCTTACTTGCCTCCTCTGATTTTTTTTTTTAGAAGACAAAGATAGAATCCATGACATTGTCTTATATTTTTAGAAGACTGGAAGTAGATGTCTTCCAGAGACACTTAATCTAAATGGAGCTAAATTCTTCTCTCTCTTCCTTCCCATCTAATTCAATATCATCGGTCTCTATAAATAAAGCAAGCCTGAAATGCTGGTTTATCGTTGACATGGCCATCAACTCAACCTTGACCTGATGCCTGTAATGAACTCAGTTTCCCATAACCCCACAAACAGGCACCCACAGCCTGAGGAATTTTTTCAACATTTCCCTCCTGTCAGCCATGACTGCTGTACACAGGTGGTACAAAGATGTTTGGAAGCCCTGTTAGCTGTCAGCTACCAAAGTGGCTAGCCCAAATCCGGGACAACTCTTACTGCGTTAAGTATTCTGGCTCGATGCAGCAAAATCCCAATCTGCCCGTTGTGCTTTCGTTTCAATAGGCCCTCTAGATTCTTAATTACAACGCAGGCTAATTATGCAGTCCAAGTTCTAAACTGCACTGGATTTGCACAGCGTGTCTCCCCTCTCGCTGGCATTATTGTATTGGTTTTCCCCGACCCTGTCAGGCTGAGATTTAAATCCTTAACTTGACATTCATTGTGTTCTGTGTATCAGCTTTTCCTGCCTTTCTGAATTACGTGCCCAATAAAGTTCTCATTTCTGTCATAGGTCAGGACTTGGTCTTTTATAAATTCTTAGGCTGGGGCCATTTAAATTCTGTTTTTGATTTTATCCTGCCTCTTCAAATTATTTGCCTTGTAAGCGCTTTAACTTTTTGGCCTTTAGCCCTAGCTTCTTAGGCTATTAATTTTTTTTTTAACCTATGTGACCATTGAAGCAAATTTATAGAAAATCTCATTGACAATGAGGTAGCTCATTCTGGAGAGAGAAGACAAATGTTTGGAAGGTCTTCAAACAGGAGTTCTTGCCAAGATTGTGTGTGTGTGTGTGTGTGTGTGTCCTCTGTGAGTTTCAAGAGGGAGTCTCCAGCTATGAGAATCTCTTGAATTGGTCATGTAGGATGTTCTTCCTCCAAGTAGTTCCTCCAGCTGCTTCTTTGCTGTTTGGTTGCCATCTCAATGGGACAGTTCCCTCTAAATACAGGAGAGAGGGGGAGAGGGAGGGTGGGGGTGGGAAGGGGAGGGAGAGAAGAAAGAAGAGGAAGTGTGGAAGGCTCTTGGGCGCAATGTGTATACGGTAAGGCTTTGGATAGCAGAATGGGCCAGCATACCAGCCTGTGTTTGCTTGGTTATAGAGCGATTTGTTGAAATACTTTTCTTTCTTTGTTTAAAGTTGGAGAGGAAACCCTCATATCCCATTTTATTTGACTATGCCTCTGACTGAGACTTTGTGGGTAGTTCCTACAACTTCTACAGACGTTGGAGAATCATTGTTCCTGGCGTTTCCTTAATAAGAAAAGCAGGCAGTGTGGGGCCTCTGCCGTGCTGGGCCCTGGTGTAGCCTTGGGCCCCATTTCTGGGCGTTCCGGTCACTCTGCACGGCATTCCCTCTCCAGCCACTTCCTCACCTCGCCTCCCTGCCTTTGACCCCTTCCCTGGAGGATTTGCTTTTTGCCAGCTGAATCAATACGCATATCCACGCAAATATGTTAGGAGCTGTTAATTAGCCACTGTGTTAGCCCTTCTTAAGAACATATTTGCGTTTCTAGAGACAATGCCCTAAATAAGAAAAATGGCACTCACGCTCAGAATGTTCCATGATCCAACAAGTAGCCCCTGACAAGCCCAAGCCGAAAGCCAGCCCTCTGCCTTAGTGCAGGAACTAAACTGACTCCACTAAGACAGTAGCAGCAAGTTTGCAAAAAAAAATTATGAAAAGTCTACTTACGTATTATGTGTGCATATATGTGTTTGGGGGCAGCCTATTAATCCTAGTGGCTGTTGAATTTCTACATGCCATTTATGATTCTTCCTGTGATATAGTGAAATATTCAAGGCAAATTTGATCAGTGTTTTTTAAAAAGGTCAAGTGCTTCTTTACGTCAGTCTGGAGACCTGGCAAGATGTTCCCTGACAGTCCAAAGGGAGCTGGACAAGTATGTATGGCTAGCAGCATCACAGATTGGAGGCTGGCAACATGGTGGCAGAGGGGTTTAAGCAAAATGGGCTCTACCTCAAGAGTTAAACTGATTGGAGAGCTCCTGGAGAAGGGAACCGTGCAGTTCCATGGGGCAGTTCACTTGTAGGAAGAATCAGGTGCGATTCTTCTGCTCCAGGATTTTTTTTTCACAGTCATTTCCCCGCCTCTCCTGGAAGTAAAGCGCAGAGTATGATAATGATAGCAGTTGGTCAGCTACAGCCTAATTCAGTCATCTCACAGCTCAACTGCCTGGTAATTTCATTGTCACACTGAAAGACAGATTGAGACATATTTCAAAAAAGTGTTTCATGGTGACCTGAAAGGTTATGCATTTGAAGGTGGCCACAGAAAAGTAGACAGTATACACCATTTTGTGTGAATTTGAAAAGTTTTTTTCTCTTAAATTGAAGGGAAAACAGAGAAAAAAAATATGACCAAATGCAGGGCTATTTTCTTTGCCAGAATAGCTGTTACTTTTTTTCCCTTGGAAAAAAATAAATAGGTTACTATCTAGGTCTTTGTGTTTCTCTTCTTCAACTTTATTGTATGTCTTGTCAGTTTCACTCTGGCAGTATTATATTTGACAAGAAAAGGGCTAGATTTTGAGCTGGCAAAAAAAAATAAATAAATAAAAGACACATGTCCCAAATACCCAAATAATGTTTAGTGCCACCCTTGTTCTTTGTGAAATAGATTTTCTTCCTGAGTGGGAGTTTGCTAATTTGGGGAGATTTCCAGTTTGCCTGGGAAGGTTCCCAAGTGTGAACTCCACCTCCCAGAATTCCCAAGATTGAGTCTTTTGGCATGGCCCCTTTGGTCTCATGGCAAGTCTTCTCCATGGGGTACCCCTAGTAGAGATACTGGACCAGACTGTTGAGTGCCTTATATCTGTCGGAAATGTCAACTATGTGAGGGCTGTAAATGGTCTGGGATTGTCAGTGGAGTTTATAGGTCAAAGTCCCAGGAGACATGATGTACAGGGAAGCAAGTGAATGACGGAACCCAAAGCCAGGTTGTAAACCTGGAGACCCTGGCTGCCCACTCCACACTCTTCGGTCACATGTTAATATGGTTGTATGTATGTTAGTAATAGAGTTTATCCTTTCATAGGAGAATCCATCTTTAGAAATTGTAGAATCCATTCTTTGGTAGCATGGTCCATCCCTTAGTCCATCCTTTAACTGGAAGTCCATCCGTTACTAGAGTAGTCCTTCCATTAGCAGCATAGTTCAACCTGTAGTCGTCTCATTCCCAGCTACAGACAGGTGTTTGCAGGTGGAGTGTCAGAACACGAGAGCAAGGAGACAGCTAGGGGATGACTTATAAAGGAACTAGGTTCATGCCTATGGATTTCAAACATGTGTGGAGCTCTTAACTCTTTCCACCATCACTTAGTTTGAATGATTCTATATTTTTCTCTGTTCCATACCTGAGGAGAACTTCATCTCTTGACAATAAAACTTTGTTTTTAAATAAATTTCACTTTTTACAAAGAATTATTTACTTGAGAGGCAGAGTTGGAGAGAGAGAGAGAGAGAGAGAGAGAGAGAGAGAGAGAGGAGAGAGAGATATCTTCCATCTTCTGATTCACTCCCCAAATGGCTGCAAGATTTGGGTTAGTCCAGGCCAAAGCCAGGAGTCTCAAACTCCAACTGGGTCTCCCATGTGGGTGGTGTGGGCTCAAGTACTTGGACCATCATCCACTGCCTTTTCAGGCATATTAGCAGGGAGCTGAATCAAAAGTGAAGTACATGGAACTCAAACTAGTGCTTATGTGGGATACTGGTGTTGCAGATGGTGGCTTAACACACTGTGCCATAATGCCAGCTCCTTCAACAAATCTTATAAACTGTCTGATTCCCAGTCCCTCTCCCAGTGAGGTGTAATCCCTTGGTCCCTTGTTCAACATGCGACACTTGGTTCTCTATATCCTACTTCAAAATCAATACTAGACCAACCAATTGGACATGCACAGTGGGTAGTTCTCTCTGTCAAGTCTAATCATGTTTGTCAGTCACCCTGTTTGCTTTCTTTTACTCATAGATCTTTCTGAACTTCTGCCTTGAGTTCCCTTTCTCTTTTCGCACTGCCCCAAAACAGTCTACAATGTCTCAGCCTCTGGAACCTGGGTTTCTGGACCCCAACCTCCTCTGCCCAGACGTCCTTCTTTGCTTTAGTGTATTGTGGAAAGAAAATCCTGTAATAAGGGAAGGCACTGTACAGGGTCTTCCAAGGGTCCGAGAGAGGGATTAATGAAGAGTAGGCTCTGCTCATGGCTTCACCTGTAACCAACCAATGACTCTTACACAAATTCATTTGTATCTGGTTTCCTCCCTTCTCTCATGTTTAAAATAAAGCAGCCTGAGTAAGATGGGAACTGACGCGTGGGGACTTTGGTCCCTGACCCTTGTCTACCCATATATCCCCTAGAAGGAAAATCTGGAGGTCCAACAGAATTCCTGAAATGAGGTCTTTTACTATTTTGTGTTCATTTCACAGAGAGGTGAGGGATTTGAAGAAGTTCCTTTCCACTCCAAAACATGTGTTATTTATTATTCTTTTAAATGATTTATTTTTATTTGTTTGAAAGAGTTACAGAGAGAGGTAAAGAGTGAGTGAGAGAGAGAAATGCCGTCTGCTGGTTTCCTCCCTATATGGCCGTGGCAGCGGAGATGAGCCAATCCAAAGCCAGGAGCCAGGAGCTTCTTCTGGGTCTCCCACATGGGTGCAGGGGCCCAAGGACTTGGGCCATCTTCTACTGCTTTCCCAGGCCATAGCAGAGAGCTGGATCAGAAGAAGACTGAGACTAGAAGTGGCGCCCATATGGGATGGTGCTGCAGCTTGTGGCTTTATTCCACTGCGCCACAGCACCAGCCCCCATGTATTACTTTAAATACCAGGCCTTGCTTATATACATGTGGTCATGCAAGAATGAGTAGAGTTAATAAAATTCGTATATGTTTCTAAGAGCAGTGCTGCAATCAATAGGATTGCGATGGTAGTAACACCAGTACGTCTACTTGAAGAAGTGTAAGTTGCACTTCACTTGGAAGTGGGTTAGAACCACAGTGATGCAAGGTGGGATGAGGAGCTGGGCTGCCATGAAGTGGTAATGAGTTTCCATGCTGGCTGTGGGCCTTTCAATCTGGTTTGCAATTCCAATGGTGCCATTGTCTACCGAGGTATCCCCTATTGAGGGATAGGAATTCCAGAGATCTGGAGGCATTTCCTGGTAGCAAACACCAAATCCTTTAAAGAAAGATTTATTTTTTTGGCCGGCGCCGTGGCTTAACAGGCTAATCCTCCACCTTGTGGCGCCGGCACACCGGGTTCTAGTCCCGGTTGGGGTGCCGGATTCTATCCCGGTTGCCTCTCTTCCAGGCCAGCTCTCTGCTGTGGCCCAGGAAGGCAGTGGAGGATGGCCCAAGTCCTTGGGCCCTGCACCCACATGGGAGACCAGGAGAAGCACCTGGCTCCTGGCTTCGGATCAGCACGATACACTGGTCGCAGCGGCCATTGGAGGGTAAATCAACGGCAAAAAGGAAGACCTTTCTCTCTGTCTCTCTCTCTCTCACTGTCCACTCTGCCTGTCAAAAAAAAAAAAAAAGATTTATTTTGAGAGGATACACCAGTGGGTCTCACTGAAGCTGAACGTTAGAGTCACTCGGAAAACTTTTATAGTCTAGATGCATGAACTCTGTGCATAAGCAATTAAACATGAATTTCTGGGAATAAACCCCAGACTATAGTGTTTTTTGTTTTAAAGATTTTCAGGTTATTCCAATGCACACTTAAAATTGAGGAATACTAATAACACTTATTTCCCAAAGCATAGGAATCACTTGAGGAAGTTGACATAAGATATAGCTGTTGACTCAGAATTCCAGTGGTTGGCATTTTGGTATCTGCATTTTGTTATTTTATTTTCATTTAAAATCTCTTAATGTATTACAGAGAAAGAGGGAGTGAATGGGAGGTAGATAAATAGACAGAGCTAGCTCCCATGTGCTGATTCATTCCCCCAAGGCCTGCAATGAATGGGATTGGTCTGGGCTGAAGTCAGGGGCTGTGAACTCAATCCAGGTCCCCCGTGAGTGGCAGGGACCCAATTCTCTGAGGTAACACCTGCCACCTCCCAGAGTCTGCATTAGTGGGAAGCTGGAATTAGGAGCCATAGTTGGCTATTGAAACCATGTACTGCAATGTGGATGCGGGCATCTTACTGGCACATTAACTGCTAGATCAAATGCCTGCCCTGGTATCTGTATTTTAAACAAATTCCCCAGATGACCTGACAACTGGAGGAGAAAGATAAATTCCACAGCAAACAAAAAGATAAACTTTAGCTGATAAATGTTGACTTTTGATAACATGAGCAATTTACAGCTGACATTGATTTGTGATAATTCTTATTAATTGTAATGAGCACAGTGAGGCAGTTTAGACCCAAGATCAGGGCTGATCCTTATTATTGGGGGCCTCTGATAGGTCCCACCTTTCTTATCTAGGTGGGCTTTAAGCAAGTGGAGAAATGGAAGAATTTAAATGGAGGCCAAATTTCATCTTTATTTTCATTAGAATGGGTACTAGGTTTGGTCCTGAAGAGCAAATGGCCCATCTTTATAACTCAGGATTAGATTTGTCCAAGCAATTGTCTCAGGATATTCCCCTTTCCCACTGGGGCTTCCTGGAATAACCAGGAATGCCAGCTTCCTGAGCGTAGCTCACACTCAAGATGCGAAGGTTGGGCCTGAATGGAGCTTGAACATGCTCCAATGTTCTTGCTAAGTTCAAGTGCACACACCTCTCTGCTTTCCCGGTGTGATGAGCTGGAGAAAGGCAGCCATCTGCCTGGGAAATCTTTCCCTGGGAAAACGGAGAGCAGGGGAAAGGTGTTTTGGGTAATAGATGTCTTAGTCTGCTTTCTCTTACTAACACAGACTGCGGCAGACTGGGTCATTTATAAAGACCAGAAATTTATTTGTCTCATGGTTCTGGAGGTTTGAAATCCAAGAGCATGGCTGTGGCATCTGTTCGGCATCTGGTGAGGGCCTCCCTGCTGCTTCTGCTGATGGCAGAGAGCATCCCTTGGCAGACAGAGCAGTTGCGTTATTTTGGGTCTTTCTTCTTCCTCGTAGAGAGCCACTAATGCCATTGTGGGAGCCTCCACCCATGACCCCCTGAAACCCTGACTGCCTCTGCTAAAGGCCCTACCTCCAAACACCATGAATTTCAAGGTTGCGTTTCCAACACATGAACTTTGAGGAACACATTTAACCCATGGCCATAGACCACCTTATAAACTTTTTTTTAATTTTTGTCTCCTATCCTCATTTTGTACCATCAGTGCCCTCTTTGGATCCTGCTCACAGATTTTTCATGACTGTTCAATTTTTTCCTCTCCAGGAAGGAGGATCCTGGTGTCGTAAGCCTAGGGGTTGGAGGTCTAGAGTCTGAGCTGAGGTTGGCGTAGGGGATGCTGGGGACTCTTTCATCACTGAGCAGGCAACCCTCAGGCTTCAACTTCCCCTGCCCCCTGCTGGTGAATAAGTAATTGAAAGAATTATTGATTTCAATTTTTGTGATTGGATGATGACTCACAGAGTTAGGATTTCACGTTTATCATCATACTTGATCTTTCCAGAAACCTGGATTTCTTTGTGTTATTCCATATCTACTTTTTTTTAACTTTTATTTAATGAATATAATTTTCCAAAGTACAGCTTATGGATTACAATGGCTCCCCCCCCCATAATTTCCCTCCCACCCACAACCCTCCCCTCTCCCGCTTCCTCTCCCATTCCATTCACATCAAGATTCATTTTCAATTCTCTTTATATACAGAAGATCAATTTAGTATATATTAAGTAAAGATTTCAACAGTTTGCACCCACATAGAAACACAAAGTGAAAAATACTGTTTGAGTACTAGTTATAGCATTAAATCACAATATACAGCACATTAAGGACAGAGATCCTACATAAGGAGTAAGTACACAGTGACTCCTGTTGTTGACTTAACAAATTGACACTCTTGTTTATGGCGTCAGTAATCACCTAGGCTCTTGTCATGAGTTTCCAAGGCTATGGAAGCCTTTTGAGTTCGCCAACTCCACTTTACAGGCAAGTCCACTGACACACAGGAGGGTTAAGTCATTTGCCTGAGGTTACATTTTGAGAAATGTCAGAACCAAGACTCCACAGCCAGCTTTGGTTGGATGCAAAGTGTGTAGCTGTAACTGTTTTGTGTTCCACCAGTGTGCCCAGCATTAAGGACCAAGATGAGGGCTTTTTCTTTGGCTAATCATTCCCTAAGAAGCTCCTTGGGATGAGGGGCGACAGGGGACCGAGCTCTGCTGCTCCCAGCAGAAATCTCCCCCCTCCTGCCCATGAGTCTTTCACTCACCATAAACATTGCACAGTCAGAGCCTTAGAGCTGGCGGGGTCTGCACCAGATCCCTGGCCCAGCCTCCGGCCTTCTGGAAGGCGATCACTCATCATCTTTATTTCCCGAGGAGATGGCCGAGCACTGTGGAGTTGTGGGACTCTCCGGAGGTGATGCAGCCTCCAGAGCTCCTCGATGACTTCAGCTCCTCCACCTGTGAGGTGGGAACACAGAACCCGAGAAATAAACCACAAAGGACAGGAAGTGAGAGAGCTTTCCTGGGATTGTTCCAGAGGAGCTAATGCTTTGTTTCCAAACGGCCTTCCCACCTAAGTGTGTAGCAAGAGCATGGAGAGCTGCTGGTGGGGGAGCCCCTTGGCCTCGAGCACCCTCCCTCTGTCCCTGCCTTCCTGATTCTCCTGATTAATGGAGAACAGCCCTTCTGCAACCCCCCTCTGTCAGGCATGCACAATGCAAAGCTCAGAGCGATTCTTGTTGGAATAGCCCACTGCATTAAAGATGGTGCCTTTGCCTGTTCCAAATTCTCAATTTCCTAAGGGTCCTGCAGCCCAGATGCAGTGGGCATAGTTCTAACAAATATGCGGGACTCATCGGGTCACCATTTGACAGTGTCGGTGGTAGCACTCGGGCACGTGTTCAGAGCCTAGCAGCACAGGCAGAGGTAGGCACAGGAGATGGGAAGGTTCAGTTCCCTGACAACGTTGGCATGTGGAACCAGCTCTTATGCGGTTCCCTGCATTGTTGGCTGCTTCCTCCTCCTTTCTCCCTTCTCTTGTCTTAACGTTAGTATTCCTGCTTCATCTTTCTTTTGGTTCCATTCTCAGTCAGATTCCCTAAGTTTTTCTTCTTTCTGTTTGAACATTTGTTCAGATATTGATTCCACAAAAACTCAGGTGGTCTATGGGATGACTCTGTCTCAGCATCCAGTGCTTTCTCAATCCTCCCAGCTCCCTAAAAGAGACTTGTTCTTCTCCACCCAAACCTACATGGCCCATCTCAGCACATGCAAGCCTCATGTTCCATTTGTTCAGACCAAAAATCTTAGGGCCACCTCAGCAGTCTCTCTCTGTATCACAAATCATACTCAATCCATTTTGTAACTGTGTGGGCTCCATTTGCAAAACATTCCCAGGGTCCAACCACTATTTAGTGCATTTGGTTGTCACACTGGTCCAAGTCTCTTAGCTAGATCATTTACATAGGCTTCCCACTGGTCTCCTTGCCTCTTTCCTTTCCCTGTGGGCTCTTCTCAACACGACAGCAGGTCTGCTCTGTTAAAATCAGTCAGATGGTGCCACTGTTCTCCTCAAGACCCTTGCATGTCTCCCCATGTTACTCAGAGTAAAAGCCTTGCTCTGAAAATGGCCCGAGTCCCCAGCCTCTCCTCCCACTCCCTGAGCCCATCTCTTTGCTCCACCACACTGGGCTTCATGCTGATCTTTCACCATGCTGGCTCCACTCCTGCGTCAGGGCTGCTGTATTCACTGGGTCCACTCCCTTCCTTCAGTGGCCATGTGGCTTGCATCTGTAGCTCCTTCACACCTTTTCTCACTGGTCACCTTGCAAGTCTCTCTCTTAACTCCCAAGTGCTCCCATCTGCATGAGCCTTGCCTCTCCTGCACAGCGCACATCAGGATCTAGCACCTTGTTGGCTTTCTTTACTTGTTTGCAATTCTCAGTCATCTCTACTTCACCCTTCCTTGCTTATGGCCCTTGAGGAGCACGGGTTTTACTCTGATTTGTTCATTGCTTTATCATTGTTGTCTAGACATTTGCCTGCCGTAGAACAAATACTGAAAAAAATATTTGTTGGATGAATAAGTAATTGAAAGAATTGTTGAGTGCCTATCAGGTGCCAGGTGTGATGTTGGCAAGTAGGCGTATCTAAGTCTTTTCTTATTTATTCCCTAATAAACATTTACTGAGACCCTATAGGATATGTCTTTTTTTTTTCTTTTAAAGATTTATTTATTTATTTGAAGTCAGAGTTACACAAAGAGAGAAGAAGAGGCAGAGAAAGAGAAAGAGATCTTCCATCTGCTGGTTAACTCCCCAATTGGCCACAATGGCCAGAGCTGCACCAATTTGAAGCCAGAAGCCAGGAGCGTCTTCCAGATCTCCCATGAGGGTACAGGGGTCCAAAGACTTGGGCCATCTTCTCCTGCTTCCCTAGGCCACAGCAGAGAGCTGGATTGGAAGAGGAGCAGCCAGGACTAGAACCGGTGCCCATATGGGATACCAGCACTGCAGGCGGCGGCTTTACCCACTACGCCACAGTGCCTGACCCGGATACGTTCTTGAGACGTTCTAGTCTGAAGATGTTCTTGTTCTTTTCTTATTCAGTTATTTCTCCATTCAAGTTTCTCTTTTTTTCCTCTGCTTCCACAGCAGTCTACTAACCTCCTGCTCGTGTCTACCATCCTACCTTTGTTCTCCTTCTCTTCCTGTGGTTGCCAATTCTCCTTAGTCCCACGCAACATGAGGTGTGCAGTCGGAACAGGTCTTGGAATGCATCTCGGGGATTTGGTTAGGTTTCAGGCTTTCTTCCAATACCCTGCAGCTCTTAGCGTATGCAGACAGGGGTGCGTACTGTCAGTAATCACACAGCCACAGTCCACCCCTCTACGCAGTCCTTACTGGTATAGAAGGAAGAGACAAGAATCCCAAAACTCTTGAGTTTCCGGTTCCATGGTGAACAGCATGTAGCTGGCTTTTTGTTTTTAAAGATCCATTTCATGATTTCGAAGGCAGAGTGACAGGGAAAGGGAGATGTCTTCCAAGTGCTGGTTCACTCCCCAAATGGCCACAAAGGCCAGGGCTAGCCAGGAGCCAGGAACTCCATCCAGGTTTCCCATGTTGGTGGCAGGAACCCAAGTGCTTGGGCCATCATTTGCTGCTTCTCAGGTGCATTATCAGGGAGCTACATCGAAAGGGCACAGCAGCTGGGACGTGAACCGGGCACGGTGACATGCGAGGTGAGCCTCCCAAACTGTGGCTTCCCTTGTTGCTGCTGCAGTGTCTGCCCTGTAGCTGGCTTGTAATGCTCACCCTACTTATGATATTTCTGCCCAATATTTCATGGAAATTGAGTGTCTGAAAAGGTATACTTCTCTCTTAAAAAGAAGGAGGAGATCTTAACACATGCATAATATCATAAGTATAATTTGAGTGAAAGGGAAAAAAATTACTTGTAAATCAAACTGCATTTGTCTGTGTTTCCTTTCTAGTCTAGCCTCCAATCATACAAAATTTAAAGTGCTTATATTTTCATATTTCTACATAACCTTCATAGCTACCTGCTTTTTTTTTTAACTTTTATTTAGTAAATATAATTTTCCAAAGTACAGTTTATGGATTACAATGGCTTTTTCCCCCCCATAACTTCCCTCCCACCCGTACCCCTCCCATCTCCCACTCCCTCTCCCATTCCATTCACATCAAGGTTCATTTTCAATTATCTTTATATACAGAAGATCGATTTAGTATATGTTAAGTAAAGATTTCATCAGTTTGCACCCACACAGAACATAAAGTGTAAAATACTGTTTCAGTACTAGTTATAGCATTACTTCACATTGGACAACACATTAAGGACAGAGATCCCACATAAGGAGTAAGTACACAGTGACTCCTGTTGTTGACTTAACAATTTGACACTCTTGTTTATGGCGTCAGAAATCTCCCTAGGCTCTAGTCATGAGTTTCCAAGGCTATGGAAGCCTCTTGAGTTCGCTGACTTCGATCTTATTCAGACAAATAAAAGCTATTTATTTTTTGTTTGAGAGACTGAGGCAGAGTGCTTCTACCTGCTTGCTCTCTCCCCAATAGCTTGCAGTTGTTGGAGGACTGAAGCCAGAAGTTGGAAATTCAATCCAGGTCTCCCCCATGGATAGCAGGAATCAACTACTTGAGCCATCACTGTTGTCTCATAGTTTGCATTAGTGAAAAACTGGAATCAGGGGCCAAAGCCAGGGATTGAACCCAGGTATCCCAATGTAGGATCCAAGTATTGCAATGGCTAGGCCAAATGTCCACCCCGTAATTATTATTCTTAGTCGATTTTCTGCACTTATTTTAAGATGCACCATTGCTTTCTTAATTGTTATTCAAATAACGTAAGAAAGGTCACCGTGTTAAGTGTATACACTGAATACAAGAGATAGTCTAATTTTAGGAATATTGCAAATTTACCCAGAGAAGGTATCAAAACTTTGAGGAAATAAAGTATATTCCAGAACTTACTCTACTGTGAAAGTCTTTGTGCCTATGGTTTTTGTCTTTTGAAGGTTTCATTGGTGTAAATTCAATAATGACAAAAAAATTTTTATGATTTTAAAGGGTATTATTTACTATTATTTATATATTATATATTTATATTATATATATTTATTATTACTGTGATGTTTTTCAAAAGGATTAAAATGTTCCACAGTTGATACTCAAAATGTGTGCCTGAGTATCTTTGCTTACCTGCAACTGTGCCAGCCAGTATTAGGTATTATAGTTTTTCATTTAGCTTTTTTCTTGCTAATTATTATATATGTGGATTACTTGTATTATTTTGAGTGCTTGGGAGGTTGTATAAGGTGTGTTAGTAGAAAATCTAGTGGTGTGTCTAAACTGCTGGTCAAGGTGTTATCATTATAAGGTGGTGTAAGATTATCTTATTTAGGTGACAAAAACTAGAATTTGTTCCTCCAAGTTCTGGCCTTTGATTGAG
The DNA here is from genome assembly GCF_033115175.1 of Lepus europaeus. NCBI lineage: Eukaryota > Metazoa > Chordata > Mammalia > Lagomorpha > Leporidae > Lepus > Lepus europaeus. Next base: position 72,286,265 of record NC_084842.1, read on the forward strand.
GTGGTGGAGGAGATTCAATTAATAGAATTATTGAAAAAGAAAATCAATTTTTGTTTCCAAAGACAAATCTAATTAGACATTTGCCATTTTCCAAGGACCTTTAAAAGAAGGTGCGACAGCCTAACCTTGGAATTTTCAAGAGATTCTGTCAGGAACTTCCCTGCTGCTTGTTGCTGTCACATAACATACAAGGAGGGAGTCAGCATAATTCCTTTGAATCCATGGCAATGGAAGTGACATTTATATATGACACTGGCCATTTGCTGGACAGAGCTGCAATCACTTTATGTATATACATTGTCACTGAAATCGTGCAGTAACTTCACAAAGCAGGTATTATTGTGTTGATTCTCTTTGATGGATGTAGAAATTTAGACAAAGAGGAAATTGCTACATCTCCAAAGTTAAGAAGTTGGGATACTAAGAGATGCAGTGTGGCTTGGAGCCCATTTTCTTCACCACCGCAAGGTCCTGCCTTCCTCTAGCACTGCCCGTGGCAGTGTGGGCAGGCGGTTGATGAAGGGGCTGGAGGACTTCTCTGTGCCCCTGAGCATCTCTAGGATGGGAGGAGGAGATTGACTCTCTTGACAATGGTGAGCAGAGTTTCCAGTCTCCTGGGCCTTTGACTCAAGTCTAGAGTCAAATACCCTGATGGTATCTTTTGCCCTTGGAGATAGTCCCTGAATTATACTCTCCTCGGTACCCTTCACCTTCCCCCTCTGTGTTATCAATGGGCATCTCTCCGTCAAGCAGATGTTCGGAACACTGGGACTTGCTAAAATTAACGCAAACCTTCCAAACACTGCAGTGTCTGGGATGTTTCTAGAACATTTTTATTTCCCTATTGGAAAGAGTGATGAACTTTAAGTGAAGAAAGGTCTTGTAATTACTGGAACGAACCTAACCATTTCAAGTAGCTAACTGAATTACTACTTTTCCATTTCTCTTCAAAACTGACAGTTTTAAGCTACTGTGTTATATGCAAATATCTCCTCCATGTTTGACTGTAAAGAATTAGTAATTGTTTTATTTATATGAAATTTTGTTCTTATTTGGAAATTGATTTATCTCTGTGATTAAGAGGTCAGATCTTGAAGACAGACCTGGATCAAAATCAAGTTCTGCTGCCTCTTGTTCTGTGACCTCAGACAAGTTGTCTAATTTCCTTGGGTATGAAATGAGGATAATATCATAGGTTTGCTGTAAAAATTAAATAAAATGAATGACTAACACTTCTAGAATGCACAGACACATGGCCCATGGTAGGTGTTTCACTGCATTGTCTGGTAATCAATTTTATGAAATAAAACAAATAAAAATTTAGATAACGTCCACACTTAGAACTCTTTGGAGAGGGGAACATTTCATCTTTTTTTCTGTCTCTATTTTCCCAAATCAATGACTCTCGGTTTCATTGACTGTTTAATATTGTGATTTCCTCTCTGAAAAGCAGACTAAATTAAAATCTTTCTGATCTGAATTTAAGAAAAATAACATTGCAATGCCTTTTGTGGACATTGAGGGTGTGACCCTTTGTTTTTCTACCACCTTTGGCATGTGGAGGGATGATTATGTTTTAGTGGTCTCTAGAGTTGTACAGAGGAATTGTAAGACAAGTCGACTTCTGTCCAGGGAGAGAAGTTCCCAGACTTCACATCTAAAATCTGGCCATTCTTTTGAATGATAAGATCCTGTTACCAGATGTTAGCCTCAGAAAGGGCCCTGCGTCTCAACAGCAGGGAGACGCAGGTGGTGGAGGTGTGCACTCTAAACAGCCTTTGGTTTGGTTCCTGCCTGAGTCACCTCCACCACCAGGCTAAAGGGACCATAACCGAATCTCATCCCTACTGCCGTATTTGGAGCTATTCCATCAGCACCCGTGACTGGCAGAGAGGAGAATGGGCTTTGAGGCCAGCCAGGGGCTGTAGGTGTTTAGGAAAGACAGATACAAGCTAAGAGCTTAATGGAAATAGCACATTGATTGTTTACTGAGCAGGACCCCTCTCTGGAGACTTCATCTTGATGGTGGCCCCCGTGGGGTAGATTCGGTGATGCAGAAGAAAGGACTGTAGAATGCAGAAGACTGCAAAAGCCTAGTGGGAAGGGGCAGATGACCTGGTTGCTGTGTGTGTGAGATTTTGCTTGGGAATGTGGCAATCCCAACCTGCAGGCATTGACTGGACAGCTGCTCTCAGCCTTGGAGAGCGATTCAGGGATGTTTGCTGCCAGATGAGAATAGTTCAGAGCACCCCGCCGGCCCAGGTGTGACTTCTCCCTGTGGTGTGTTGGCACCAGGAGAAAGTCTCCTTGGCTCCTTTGCTAAGGGATGTGGGGCCATGAAACCTCTCCAAGAGGCTTGGCCTGGTACCAGTTTCTCTGTGTGTTCACCTCTCTGCCATCCCTACTTCTGAATCAGCTGAAAATTTGAATTCTAAGGGGAAAATGAGTACTCCTCTCCCATTGCACTCAAATAGCACTGCTATTTAATTGGAAGAGTGTTAGGGGGTCCTTGTCTTAGACTCTGTGATTGTAGCGGAAGAGGGCTGATCTTAAACATGTGCATCTCAGGCAAAGTAGAGTCCAGGCCATGGAGCCGTGAGCCTCAAAGAGACATTAAAATCGAATTGCAGAGGAAGGGAAAGCAATATCGAATTTCTCCACTCAAGACAGACGAAAGGGGGGCTGGAAGGAATTCCATGGCTTTGCTGTGTGGAGTTGGAGTCAATCAATGGGTGTTTCCTAAACTACCTGCTGAGGAGGATACAAGCTGTAAACTGGTTTCTGAATAAGCCTGGTCCAGAGCTGGACTGTGAGGACGTCATAGACAAGATGGAGTACTTCCTACCTCCTTCACCTCCGAAGCGCTCAGCCACTCTTGGATAAATGTTTGATCATCATATGAATGTTGTTTTAGAAAATGTGGCAAATTGTCAGCCTTCTTGGGATACCACCTAGCCTGATGCAGCCCTAGATCCCTACTTGCATTGGCTGATAGGTGCCCCTTTCCTCTACCCTTATTGGCTGCCTCTTTAACCTGCCAGCTTCCCAGTACCATTCAAGATATAAGGAATCTTGTGTGTATGATTTTGTCCAGGGCATTTCAGACTCTTCATGGAATTTGAGCACTGTCATTTCCTCTTCTGTGTACGAGGCTTGGTAAGAGGCTAGTCTAGCTGTTCTATCTAGTGCTTCCTAATTCTCAGAGTTGAAAATGTATGCCATCTAACTTGCTCTTTGGATAAGCATTTGTGGAGCACTTGTTGTATACCACTTGCCACTGTGTGCCCAACAGGTCTCTGGATGAATTCACCACCCTTCTCTAGTTCTCCCTCTGGAACACTTGCTTATCCTGATTCTCCAAGACACCAACACTCTCTCCCAGGCACTCAAGACTAATGCCTTCCTTTTTTGGATATGTTACTTACTTTAATGATTTTTAATTTTTAAAAATTTTGTATAAATTTGGGACATGCTCAATTGGACTTGCCCCAAATGGTGGAGTTAGAAAGGTGCCAGGGGATTCCAATACATCAAGGTGGCATGTACCAATGCCATCTCACTAGTCCAAGTGATCATCTTCAGTTCACAATTGATCACACTGATAGGTCTAAGAATCAAAGGGATCACACAAACAAAACTAGTGTCTGCTGATACTAACTGATAGAATAAAAAGGCGAGAGAACGATCCAACATGGGAAGTGGGAGACACAGCAGACCCATAGAATGGCAGATGTCCTAAATAGCACTCTGGCCTCAGAATCAGCCCTTAAGGCATTTGGATCTGGCTGAAGAGCCCATGAGAGTATTTTAGGCATGGAAAGCCAAGACACTCTGGAAAAAAAAGAAAAGAAAAGAAGACCTAAATGAAAGATCTCTGCGGATCCCAGTGGAAAGAACGGGGCCATCAACGGAGGAGGTACCTTTCTCTGAAGGGAGGAGAGAACTTCCATTTTGGCTATGACCCTGTCAGAATAAGATCAAAGTCAGCGAACTCAAGAGGCTTCCATAGCCTTGGAAACTCATGACTAGAGCCTAGGGAGATTACTGACGCCATAAACAAGAGTGTCAAATTGTTAAGTCAACAACAGGAGTCACTGAGTACTTACTTCTCAGGTGGGATCTGTCCTTAATGTGTTGTCCAATGTGAAGTAATGCTATAACTAGTACTGAAACAGTACTTTACACTTTGTGTTTCTGTGTGGGCGCAATCTGATGAAATTCTTACTTAGTATATACTGAATCGATCTTCTGTATATAAAGATAATTGAAAATGAAAAAAAAAACCCTTGGTTTTAAATTGGAAATTGCATAGAAAATTAATCAATTTTTAAAAAATATCATGTAGGATCTCTGTTCTTAATGTGCTTTACATTGTGATTTAATGCTATAACTAGTACTCCAACAGAATTTTTCACTTTGTGTTACTATGTGGGGGCAAACTGTTGAAATCTTTACTTAATATATGCTAAACTGATCTTCTGTATATAAAGAGAATTGAAAATGAATCTTGATGTGAATGGAAGGGGAGAGGGAGCGGGAAAGGGGAGGGTTGCGGGTGGGAGGGAAGTTTGGGGGGGGGAGCCATTGTAATCCATAAGCTGTACTTTGGAAATTTATATTCATTAAATAAAAGTTTAAAAAAATTGTATAAATGTCACATATTTGTTATAGAGACAGAAAAATGCATGATAGCTAGAAATTTGGAGTAAATCACTGGCTGTTTCAAACAAGTTTCACGCTCTGATGTTTCTCACTTTCCATGTTTTCTTTAACCAGGCCCCTTCTGTTGTTCCCACCACAGGTCATCCAACATCATCTAGTGCCATGCAATACCATTCAACACCACCTATCACTGTCCAACACCATCTGACACCCTGCAGCACCATCCAGTACCTTCCAGTGCCATGCAATACCATCCAGTACCATGCAGCACCATTCAATACCATCTATCACTGTCTAATACAATCCAACACCTGCAACACCATCCAGTACCATCCAGCACCATACTACACCATGCAACACCCTCTAGGCCCTTTAGTTCTTGCACCTGAACCCTGGCAGTAATCTCCAACTAGATACTTCCAACTCTTAACATTCTAATGGTCTTGGTCCTCACATCTATAAAGGTGTGGAATGGATATAGAAGATTGTGTGATGTATTTTCTCAACCAATTGTTAATTATGACTGTGTGTCTCTGGCAGTTAAATCCAGGTTACAATTCTGTAATTAACTTTGTGATCCACTGTTTCTGAAGAAAATGAATGCGGCGAAGTTTTGGTTGAGCTCTCTTGAGAAAAAAAATCTAAAGAACCAATAAACTCTTCATTCCCACAGATTTTTAATTTCTACTTCTCTCTGTTTCAATACATCATTTGTATGTGTTCATACATGACCCCCATTCCAGTGTTTGCTGACGGCAGCTTCAGACTGTAATGAGATAGAGACCTTGCATACCGAGGACCTGTAAGTATCAGGTACTTTGCCTGCTTTATCTCTTGTGTGGTCTTTACCATAAAGGCAAGCGTATTATTTATTTCTAAGATGAAAAACAGGCACAGAATTTTAATAATGCATCCGAAGTCACAGTTTCAGAACTAGGTCTGTGTGCTTGATGAATATTTCTTTTGCAGGAAAAAATTTTGGCTGCTTAGAAAATGGAAAGGATACTTCCCAACTTAATCTCTTCCTGTGTAGAGTTTTATTCTACATTTGTTCAGGTAGTCAGGTTTGTTTATAGGATCTAGAAACTATTCCCTGAAATCCATGTCAAATACATGAATAAAGAAGAGACTTGAGTCCTTGAGGTTTTTGTTTGTTTGTTTCTTTTGTTTTGCTTTTTGTTTTTCTTTGGGGCTGCAAAGTACACAACCAAACCCAACATGGAAGGACAAAAGCATACTGAGTGTGTCTTTTTAACCATGAAAGAAATAATGCCTCTTTGTCTTCCCCTAAGGATGAGCTGTTTTTGAGTGTATCTGTTCCGTGAGGCAACTCCTTAAAAGCAGTTGACTACCCATGGATGGGCCTGTGGGGTGAGGTTGTTCCATACAGAGGGAGGTCTGGTCTGCTGGGTAAATCAGAACTGCCTCAAAAATACCTCATGAAGTTACTTACCTTCCAAGAAGGTAGGGAAGCAGGGGGATTGCAGGAGGGAGGGCAGTATGGTTATCTTCCTAGAGCTATACCCATAAAATGCATGGAATCTGTTCTCTTTATGTTAATAAAGATATAAAAAAACAACGAAAGTACCCTCCTTAGATGCTCGCTCGCTCGCTCTCTCTCTCTCACATACACACACACACACACACACACACACTTAATCAGCAAATGGGGAAAACCAGATTGAATTGCATCATTCATAGCATCTTAGTCCCAGGTCGAAGAAGGTCTCCAGATGCCCCCACTCTGTGTAGGGTGTGAGTGCCCCCTAGATGTTCCTCATGTTAATTCAGTGTGGTTTTCACGGTCGTTGTCTCTGTGCCAGAAGGACGGAAGAGAACCAGGGGTGTATGTTCCCATGGTGGTGTTTCATTTGCTCTTATAATCCCTCCCTGTCAGACCTTTCCAAGTTTGTTTTAAAACTTTTTCATTTATGTTTCCCTTTTGTTTCATAATAAGGGTAGCATTATTTCAAAGTTGCATGTAAACCCGTTTTACTAAAACTCCACTGATAAAAAGGAAATTCAAGGGGCAGGCAATTAGCCTAATGGTTAGGGTGCCTTCCAGCTTCCTGTGGTTGTAGACCCCGGGAGGCAGCAGTGATGACGGCATTACTTGGTTCCTTCCCACGCATGTGGGAAACCTGGATTGTGTTCTGTGCATCTTGGCTTTGGAATGGTTTGTTCCTGGCCATTGTGGGTGCTTGAGGGATAAACCGATGGATGAAAACTCAACTGTCTCTGTCTTTCTCTTTCTCGTTACCTCTAGATTAAAAAGAAAGAAATCCAAATACAATGAGATTAAGCTACTAGTTCTCTGCAAAGACAGGGCTTGCTACCAGGATTATCTGTTTTCAAGTGTTTTCTTCCTTCTCTCTCAAGAATGACATTAGTTCCATCTTGGTAAAATCGTTTAATGAGGCCAATGTGTCATCGCTTCAATCAGTGAAGTTCAGCTCAGTTCATGTTGCATCATGGAACAGAAATACTCAAAAAACAGGTCTTCCAAAGCTGGTCACGTATGAGGGAATTTCCAAAAGTGCATGGAAAAGTGAAATTAGAAGATAAGTTATTTTTTGCCCCCCCCCCCAAAGAAACCCATTGAAATCCATGCATAGTTTTTTGTAACATGAGTTTTCCATGCACTTTTAAGACCCTCTTGTACAGGCATACTCCATGTTCCAGGCAAGAGTGCATAATCCCATTCTCTCAGCTCTCCTCTGCTGTGTGAAGGCTGAGCTGACAAGATGCTGGAGGCAACTCAGGAGGCATTTGTTGATGGCCAGGGCAGATCCCGGGGAGATAGAACCCTTCCCTCCTCAGATGGGAGCCAGGCTGGGAGTCAGAATCCCTGGGATGGAGAGCAAGCCTGCAGTTTCCTTGTCCTTGGTTTCTTGGCTTTGCTGCTAGGGAAACGTGCACAGAGGATGCCTTGAACGGTGACTGGGACTGTTCTTTCCTCCACAGACTTAGACTCTGACTCAGCACCATCTTGTGTGTTAGAGAGGGCAAGAGGCAGCATCCTTGGGGCTTGTATGAATTCCAAGGACCCTGACAATCCTGGGCCATTTCTGCCACTTCCATGTCTTGCTTCCCACCCTCCACTTTGTGGTCTCAGGAATTGCTTTGTTTCCTACTTTCCCCTTGTTGCTGTCTTCTGAGTGAGCCTTTCAACTGTGGCAGGAGAGACAAGGGTTTGTGTCCCAGGGGCTCACACTGTCCCCTTAACACAACTGCTTCTGCTCTGCGGCAGACAGAAGTGGTGTGTGCTGTAGGGGCCACCCACGTGCTACAGACAGCGAGGCTGGCTTGGAGGGCACCATGGCCAGTGACACACACCTATCAAAATGCTCTACCAAGGGCTCTGGCAGCCATGGCCTTCACTTGACGCCTCTCCTCTGCCTCTTGACCCTGAAAATGAAATTACCCAACTCTCACACTTTAGGTTCTCTTCTTCTCTGTTTCCAGAATCTTCCCAAGACCTTTATAGAAAACCTATGCTGCGATTTATTTTCCCTTCTACTTGTGTACCCAGGCCCCAGCGTTCATGGCACGTGTGAAACCCCTTCACCCATTCCAGCTTTCCTGGAGAGAAGAATGTGAAATAATGCGCCTGTTTTTGGGGTGGCGTGTCATTTGTTTTACCGGTCTGTAGTTGATTAATTTGCAAATGATATTCCCAATAAAGTGCTTAGAAGTAGATAATTACAACTATATTAACAGTTCCCGGGGAAGCAGATGGTCTTCTGGGGAGCTGCCATGTAGCATTAGTGCTGATGTTCCACTGTAATGTACCATCTACCCCAGAAAACCACAAACAACAAGCGCAAATCCTGCTGATATTCCAGATTGGGAGGAAATTGTGCTTTTGCCTCAAATTCCATTCTTATCGAAATTTTTATGTGTGTTTTCCCGATCGCTACAGTGCTCAGTGAACTGGTGCATTTTATGTTGAGGCCCATAACTCTCCAGCTCTGTAATTCTGAACTCGTCCCCTCTTAAGCCTGCGCGAAGCACATTTCTAAACTGTTCATCAGTGTTTCTCCTACCATGCCAGATATGTTTAAATGTAGATTATCTCGGTGCAAACATATAATTGTGATTTCCGAAATTTCCTGGGCCACCATGCCATGTTGGGTAATCATTTAAGAATTTTTTGAGGTAGAACACTTTTCCCCACTTTCTGGGTCGCACACAAACATGTGTCCACACGCACATCTGTACATATGTATATGTGAACATGCATGCACATACGTGTATTCTTGTCTAGTTATCATCCATGTTTTGATAAGGTGCTTCATGGAAAGGACCATTTCCAGGTTCTAGCTGTCCAGAGTAAGGCTGCAATAGTATGGCATTCTGCTCTGTGCACCCATGTGTCTGGAGATATCACTCTGAAGAAGGCTGGAGTAATGGAAGTGTTAGCGCACAACAGTGTGTGGCAGTCAGAGTGCAATACTGGTCTGAGCTCTGGTCACCTGAAGTCCTTGTGCCATGGTATGGAGCCTGTAGATGATGAAGAGCAAGTTAGAGGTGGGAAATGAAGTCTGGTGTGCACTGTTGGTTCTTTGCTCTGGGTTGGGCTAGCAGGAGGTCACCAGTAAGGGCTAGCCTTGTCACACCAAAGGTGCATATTCAGGTGCTGTTGTCTCTTGATCCCTGCTGGTTTGGAGGGGCTATGCACAGGCCATTGCAGTAGACCTGGAAATGACCATTCTCTGGCTTCCCTAAATCCACAGTCGGTTTCACTGAGTGAGTAGGAAAGGACATTGACCATTGCTTTCGCAGTTTTTGTTGGGTAAGAGTGGGAGGACAGAATGTGTGTGTGCGCTGGGCGCTTTGTGCTTATTTAGAGCTGTGTCAGAGCGTGTGCTTGTTGGCGTTTCCAGTAGCAGGCCTTGTGGTTCTCGCTGTGGGCTTGTGTATTAGGGGACTTACTTTGATATGCAAGTTGGCTCCAGGATTCCCAAAAAGTTGCTCAATCATCACAATATGCCTTTTTACTGCGATGGACACTGGATGTGTCCAGTTTTAGCTTCTGTTTTTTTGAGCATACCAAAAATGCTTCTCACAGCAAGCGTTGTGAGAAATACATTGAATACATCCTTCTGTTTAATTCTTACAACATTCTGCAAAATAAGCCATATCAGCATTCTACAAGTGGAGAAATAGGGACTCAGGTTAAGTAATGTGTGCACTGCTAATAAATGTCAAAGTTGAGATTGAAACCCTAATCTGCCTGCCACCAAAGCTCAGGCTCTTACCTGTGGCATTTTCCAATATTCTGTTGTGCTGTGAAGTTAATTCAGTGAACATTTATTTATAGCACCTAGAATGTTTATACAGGACTGTGCAGGTAAATAAGGTATAGCCTTGACTTTACATGGGATTTGCTCAAGGATGAAGGAAGTAGAACATGTGGAAGGTTTGAGAGGTGTGAGTTGCATGGTGGGGTTGAAGTTAGGTTGAGAGAGGTCTTGATAGTGTTATGTAGGGGTTTAGATGGCATACTATAGGCTGTGAGGACGCCATGTATTTTCAGCAAGTGAGATACCTGAATAGATGAGAGGTTTAGAAAGATTTTAGAATGTAGGGGCTTCCAGCAAAAGGAACCCAGTGGACAGACTTTTGGAACCACCCAAATGAGTGAGGCTAAGAGGGTATCAGCATAGACAATGAAACAGTGGGGAATAGTGTCACGGAGGCAGAACATGCCTGGACAAGAACAGTCATAGCTAATATTTATTAGTACACTATGGCCACATGCCTGTCATTGTTTTAGGCATTTAAAAATGTATAAGCTCATTTATTACTCACAATATCTCTATGAATGAAGAGATGGACAGAGAGGTTAAGCCACTTGCCCAAGGTATTCTAGTTTTTACTTGAGAGGTAGAGCAACGGAGGAGGTTGGGGGAGAAGAAGGGAGAAAGAGAAGAGAAGAGAGATGGGAGAGACAAGGCAAGAGAGAGGGAGAGAGAGAGAGAGAGAGAGAGAGAGAGAGAGAGATTGAGAGCTCAATCTTCCACCTATTAGTTTACTTCCCAAATCCAAATGCTGGCCACAGTTTGAGCTGGGTCAGATCAAAGAAAGGAGCCCAGAACTCCATCTGGGTTTCCCAAGTTGGTGGCAGTGCCCAAGTACTTGAGCCATCATCTGTTGCCTCGCAGGATGCATTAGTAGAACTCTGGATCAGAAGCAGAGGAGCTGGGATGGAACCTGGAGCTCCCCTATGGAATTCAGGCATCTCAAGTGGCAGCCGAACCCCTTGTGCCACAAAACCCTCCCCAGCTTGCGTTCCATCTACCTCACTTAGGTTGGAATTACCCTTTTTAAAAAAATTAAAGAAAAAAAAATTTTTTTTTTTTGACAGGCAGAGTGCATAATGAGAGAGAGAGAGAGAGAGAGAGAGAGACAGACAGAGAGAAAGGTCTTCCTTTTTGCCATTGGTTCACCCTCCAATGGCCACTGCAGCCGGCTTATCGCGCTGATCCGAAGCCAGGAGCCAGGTACTTCTCCTGGTCTCCCATGCGGGTGCAGGGCCCAAGCACTTGGGCCATCCTCTACTGCCTTCCCGGGCCATAGCAGAGAGCTGGCCTGGAAGAGGGGCAACCGAGATAGAATCCGGCGCCCTGGCCGGGACTAGAACCCGGTGTGCCGGCGCCACAAGGCGGAGGATTAGCCTGTTAAGCCACGGTGCTGGCCTTAAAGAAATTTTTAATGTGAGCATATTTCATATATGCAGATTTAGAAGCGTAGTGATGCTTCCTCCCCCACCCTCCCTCCTCCTTCCTCTCTTATTTGTTCATTTAATTTTTACAGTGATATACTTTCAGTTGACTTTATACTCATAAGGTTAACCCTACACTAAGAAAAGAGTTCAGCAACTAGTAGAGACAAGGGCTGTAAGCAATCATCCAATCTCAAAATGTCAATTTCACTCCTATACGTTACATTTTTGGTACTCTGTTACTGTAGATTAGGGAAAACAAGTGGTATTTATCTTTTGGGGACTGGCTTATTTCACTTACTATAATGGTTTCCAGTTGCATCCATTTTGTTGTAAAAGGTAGGATTTCATTCTTTTTTATGGCCGAGTAGTAGTCCATCATATATATATATATATATATATACACATATACATACACACACACACATGTACACACACATACCACAATTTCTTCATCCAGTCATTAGTTGATAGACATCTGGGTCGCGTCCATGTCTTAGCTATTGTGAACTGAGATTCAATCAGCATGGGGTACAGATAACTCTTTCATATGCTGATTTCATTTCGTTTGGGTAAATTCTCAGGAGTGGGATGGCTGGGTCATATGGTAGATTGATTTGCAGCTTTCTGAGGAATCTCCATGCTGTCTTCCACAATGGCTGTTCTAGTTTCCATTCCCACCAATGGTGCATTAGGGTCCTGTTGTTATGCTGGAGTCTCTGGTAAAATTGCCACCAAAACACCTGAGTTGAGGATTCTCTCTGTAACTTACAGAAGCGTGCTTTGGGCACATATATGGCTTAAGGCTTCTGAGTTTCAGGCTTCTCATTGTTCAGGAGAGAATGGTAATATGCATTCATCTAGTCTTTGAGTTCAGGGAATGGATATTAAGCACCTACTGTGAACCATGCACACGCTAGGGAGGCATTGGGGAAACCAAGATACAAACAAGTCCCTGTGGGTACCTTTAAAGAGTTAAGTTTCCAGTGACTGGTCCAAGTGACTAAGTAAGCAATTACAAGTCAGAGAACCAGGGAGAGAACACTCATTGCAGCATTTTGAAATCTAAAGTGCTTTGAAATGATGAGCAGTTGTTGGTATTAATGCTATTAGAAATAGAGAGGGGAGAGCCAGAAAATGCTAGCGAAATCTAGGCTGGGGTGGAGCTCCCAGCACCTCCTGGGCTCCCGCTGGGAGAGGTGCCAGTGCACAGGCCCCTCAGATGCGGGGGCCGCGGCTCCTGCCTGGTTTTGACCTTTCTGAAGAGTGCTTGCACGAACGCACTTCATTTTCAAAAGTTTCAAAATGTGCACTTGGAATTTCAGATGCTTGAGCGTGAATCCCAGGCCGTCAGTGGGTGGGGGAAAAATGCTGATGTGGGAGTGCGCCGGGCCACGTGCCCCTGTAGTTTGACGTCAGTGCGGTCCAGGAGGCACAGTGTTTAGGCCCCTGTGCGTGGTCAGTCTGTGATGCAATGTGTTTTCTCAGCCTGTGAATCAATTCCCTCCAGGAAAAACTCCCCAAACAGCATGCTGATTAACTAGATATACCGCTGTTGAAATTCCTGATTTTGCAATATTTAAGCACTTTCTCAGCTGAGACAGTGAACTAGGGTAAGCAGGAATAAAACGCTGTGTGAATAAGTTTGAATCAAGCTCTTTCCATTTTTCAGGGTTGACCTTTGAGTTTCCAAATTGGGTAAAGGAGCAATTATTGGGCATAGTTTGATAGAAGGCTATAAGACCAAAATAAAAAAAATATGTTTATAAATTCATTGTATTTTTGGTAGCACTTTAATGTCAGTCAAAAATTTAATTTAAATCTTCATGCCAACTCTGTAAAGTAGGTGGAACATTCAAAATTAGATTACAGATAATAACACTCAGGACAGACAAGGTCTCACCTGTCCATAGCCCTTACACTTTGGACAACATGAGAAGAGAAGAGAGGAAGGGGAATGAATATTTATTGAGCAATTAGTATGTGCTAGATTTTTAATGCACAAGTGAATTTAGTTTGTCACACAATCCTCTGGGATGATTTTCTTAATAATTTTCTTTCAGATGGTTAAATCGAAGCCATACAGTTAGTTGGAGGCTAAGGAAAGGATGTATGTCCAAGAAATGCATGTTTGATTACATACAAATTACGCATAGGGGCTATTGCACTAGTGTTTTATGGACATTATCATATACACGGAGGAGCTAGAAACGTAGAAATACACACATAAGAAATGAACACACGCTGTGTTTTTTCTGCTTCCAATTTTCTAAATTTATTTATTTGAAAGGCAGAGCAGAGTTAGAGAGAGAGTGAGGGAGGGAAGGAGTCAAGGGGTGGGGAGAAATAGAGAGAGAGAGAGAGAGAGAGAGAGAGAGAGATGTCTTCCATCCACTGATCCACTGTTCACTTCCCAAATGACTGTGCAAGCTGAGGCTGGGCCAGACCAAAGCCAGGAGCTTCATGTGTGTCTCCTATATGGGTGACAGGGACCCCAGTAGTAGGGCCATCTTCTGTCGCTTTCTCAGGTGCATTAGCGGGGAGCTGGATCAGAAGTGGAGCAGCTGGTACGCTGTGGCAGCAGTGTTTAGAAGATGCGTGATGTGGCCCATTTTAGGTTAATCCAGAGGGCCCTCGGGCTTGGCTCCAATCTGTGGCCATCAGTTCCTGAGGCTGGCTGACCAGAACGGAGCTCCAGCTGTTCCTTGGTGATATCAGCCTTTAGGTGGCTCCAGTTTTCACAAGTGGCACATCTAATTTTAACATCTTTTTTATTTATTTATTTGACAGGTAGAGTTATAGACAGTGAGAGGGAGAGACAGAGAGAAAGGTTTTCCTTCTGTTGGTTCACTCCCCAAATGGCCGCTACGGCCAGCGCTGCGCCGATCCGAAGACAGGAGCCAGGTGCCTTTTCCTGGTCTCGCACGTGGGTGTAGGGGCCCAAGCACTTGGGCCATCCTCCTCTGCCCTCCCAGGCCACAGCAGAGAGCTGGACTGGAAGAAGAGCAACCGGGACTAGAACCAATGCCCATATAGGATGCCAGCACCACAGGTGGAGGATTAACCAAGTGAGCCATGGCGCCAGCCCTAATTTTAACATCTTGTGCTTCACCACCAAGGGAATTTGACAAAGCCGAAGGTGGCGTGTTGGAGGTATGGTGGTTAAGAGCTTGGATTCTAGGGTCAAGGAGACCTGTGTTCAAATCTGTATTCTACCATTATTTTTTGTGACCTCGAAAATTCCGTCATCCCCACTCATCTATCCAGTGGTGACAAGACACATAAACATGACAAGACTTGTTTCACTGGGTTGCAGTTTTTAACACAATGACTGTTCCTAGCTCTTAATAAATAGACATAGTTATTATTTGGATGATGATGATTACTTAGAACAACTCTTCCTGGCACATGGTAAACACTCAATGAATTACCTACGTTATCCTAAAGTATCACATCAATACATAGGTTTCTGAGTTTGAGAGTTTGAGTATGGATACCATGAACCAGGGACCACATCCCTGGATCCTCCTTCCCACGTGCAACCTGACACATGTTAGGTGGTCCGTAGTTGTTTGCTATGAGCCTGTGAAGGTGTGCATTCTTCCTGGGAAATCATCAATGATGGGTGACCCTTGTCTTTTGTGGTCCCTTGTAATGTCATATGTGATGGTTCTGACAAGCTAAGCTATATAGAAGTTCTCTGGCCCACTGGACTCTGCGCAGCTGATGGGACAAATCTGTTCACCTCATTTCTGGCAGAAAGGGATGGAGGGCAGCTCAAGCTTTTCTTTCTTATGGCTTGAAGTTCAAGGAGAAGGCTTTCTTCCTGATGTGACTGAGTCAGTGGAAATGCAGAAACTTAATCATCAGGATTGTCTAATTGTTCCCTTGGATTTGACTGCAGCACTTTGCTGTCATGGTATTTTCCTCAATGCTATTTCATAATGCAACTTTGCTTATCTCTTTTCAGGGTTTTGATTTATTCTTTATTTCCTCTGGCTAGTTTTAGAAAAATTAGAACTCTTTTGTGGCTTTACAGAAAAAAGATAACTTATGAGTCTGAGGACATTTTTTATTGGAAATTCATCAAAAATCATCAATAAATCAGGCATAACAATGCTTGACAAATTCAGAGGAGAATTGATTGCAGCAGCGCTAGCTGATTGAAGCTAATGCCTGCTTGCGTCATTACTCAAAAATCGCAGGAGCCACATCCCTTCTAATTTCTGTCTTGTTTAAAAATGAGCGAGCTTCTTTTTTGCAAATGACTGTTGATGATCTCCATCTTTACAGTCTAAAGGGAGAAAATTTCCACCATTTTCCGACTCGATGTTGTTGTATGTTCTTCAAATTTTCAATACCTCAAACCTATAATTTGCAGAATATGTTTTATAAAAGTGGAATTAGCACTTGGGGCTTGTTTTGTGTTTGCACAGTTCTAGGAATGTGTTCGAGAGGTGAGCACATCAGTATGCATGTCATTTTTGTCGTTTAACCCAAATGAGCTATGCAACTGGAATGTTCCTTTTGTTCACAAAGCATGTATTCAAAAAGCATATTGCTTCTCAACTTCACTGAGTAACCTCTCTTTGGGTATTAATGGGACGAGTGAATAGGAGTTTCCATTTTGCCTTGTCTGGTATCACTCAATGACTGATTTTATGTTAAATTATATGTAATTGCCTAGCCACATCAAAATATTAGAAAAAAATTGAGAGCAAGACAAGCCCCATTATTGCCACTGCCTCTAGGAAAAGGCATTGTGATTCTTAGGAAGTAAACAACTGAGAGACGAAAGGTTTTAAGGTTCTCCTCCCCCAACCCCATTATAAATACAGGTGGCAAAAACAGAAAAATAAAAAAGGCAAAGACAACAAATTAAAAAGTTCCAGAAAGTGCTGCCATCTTCTTGCAACTTCTGTTAGCATTTTCAGTGTGGTCTTCTGACTTTTTATAGGCGGATTCAAGGAAAAGATTTCCCATCATGTTGTTTTTTTATCATGATTTTTGTATCATGATTTTTCTGTCATGTAATTTGTAGTCATGTTTTTATGTTATTGCAAATTTATATCGATTTAATATCTTCATCAGTGTAGATACCATGATGGACGAAACTGCTCCACTACTAATAGAAATTCATTTAGGTTATTTTCATGATTTTTGTGATGCAAAATTGCAGACTCCTCATTTTAGGTGAGAGTGCTCTGGCCCAGATACTTATTCTAGGCCTTGCACTTTTGTGATTTGTCCATGCTTGCTTCTGTGGTATCATAACTTAGCTTCTACTAAGCAAAATGGCCTGGGATATTTGGCCCTTTATCTTTTTCAGTAAAATTTCCACCTCTTTAGCAAAAGCTGGTTTCATGCATAAAGAACTCAGGTGATTTAATGCAACTCATCTTCAAGTCTTGACCCTAGTGTGAAGGCATTATTTCCCGTGGTCCAAAGAATGGTGATAGAGTTTCCGTCAGCCAAGAGAGGAATTGTGGCTGTAGTTGGCCTTACCTTTTAGAGCTGAGTTTTAATAATTTATGGTTTGCTTCCCCCTAAATTTACCTTTCATTTTGAATTTTCGGAAATTTCTTATGTCTAGCCATGTGTTATTCTTACTGAATAAGGGTTATTTTATACAGAAAATTTATGGCATATTGGTCATTGTTGTGTACTTTCTCATGCATGTGCACCAGGATGGGATCCTAAATATCCTGCCCCTGACTTAAGATTTTTTGTGTTCAGAGCAAAATGTGCACCATACACACATCATGTTCCAATGTTAAAAAATGGCAGTTGCTCTTGCCCAGTATGAAATGATAGAGCCAGGCTGTGTAGGCATTTGCTGGGCTCTTTTATAGAGGTCAAGGGGGTGCATTTTGAACATCTGCATCTTGAAGTTACACCTCCTTCTAATTGTACAGTATGATTTTCATGAGAGATATTGTATGTAAAATGTACATCTGTTATACTACATATGGGTCTGTAGCAGACTACTTCTGAAAGTTCATGGGGAAAATAGAAGGCAAAGATTCAGTTTTAATTTTGGTACAAAAGCTCTGAGATCCATGCATCCTTTTGTTTTTATTTTCATAATACACATTTTCCAGGAAATTTTGAAGACTCTCATATGCTCATATAACTCTCCTATTGGCTGGGAGTTCTGGTTTCTCCATCAATGGTCTCGTTGATGATTCCTCCTTTCTTGCCTTGATTCTCTTCATCTCCGCAGTGGTAACTGCCACTAGGCTGATTTGAAACGAAGTTTTCAGTTATTTAAAAAATGCATGTTGAGTTCTTACGAGGTTCCAAGGGAATGCAAGGAGTAAAATAATTTAGTGTGGGACATGAGGGCTAGTGACTGCTTTAGGGAGCTCCAGGATTAATATTAGAAGCACAGGTGGCTTCCCTTATCAAAAACTATGAGTTTTTCTGCTGCATAACGTTTTCCTGATGTCAATATACTCAGCCTTGAACTTCCATGTATCCGGCATATGTGTTTGGTCTGTGTCTTATCAGGCAGGTTCAGGTAAATAAACATGTAAACAATTAACATGACCTAAAACGGCAGGTGCAGTAGAGAAGCTGTGAACAAAATGTTGGGCATCGCAAAGGAAGGAAAATCCATTTGGCGCTCACGCGGATATTCACAGCTCTCTTGCCAGCTCTTATTCTCTGCTTCATTCTTCCAGGATGCTCAGGTGTATGGGAATATGGGTAAGAATAGTTTCTAGGAAAATTATCCTAGATTTGTTCCCTCCTTCACACGTTTGCTCCTCCCTCCCTCCCTCCCTCCCTCCCTCCCTCCCTCCCTCCCTCCCTCCCTTCCTTCCTTCCTTCCTTCCTCCTTCCCTTTCTTCCTTCCTCCCTCTGCTCCTCTCATTCTTTCGTTTAAGATCTAATTTATTCAACAAATTCTTATTAACCAACTGCTGTTTACAGATTGGAGATCCAATGATGACAAAGACAAGATTCTTGCCTTCAAAAAGCTTCTGTTCCAGGGGATCAGTTTATTGGCCCTAATGAAAGGAGCAGGTTACAGTGCTTCGTGTGCAACTATTTCAGTGGCAATGAAAGGCTGTTGCTGCTGTCTTAGCAGAAAAGCTCCTTTTGGCTCCTTGTAAGTCCTTTAACTCTTTGGTGACCCGGTGTGAGTTTTATTAACAACATGCTGTGTTCATAGTAGGCCCTCATTAAGTACTTGTGGATTCGTTGGTGGATTCTGCGAGTTTCCTAAGAGATATTGTAGTTCTCCTTTAAAATGTAGTTTCCTACAGCTTTGACTTTTATCTCATTTTCAAGCACAGGCTCTGCAGGAGTTGACTTAATGGTGGTTTCAGTTCTAGATCTGTAACAAGCAAATCCCTTAAACATTGATTTCTAGAGGTTATGCTCTATTCCAGCGAGTTAATTTCATAGCCACAATAAACTATATTTTGTTCAAATGAACACTTCAAAGCACCCATAGGCTTAGAGTACAGGGTACTGTATTCACACAATTCAGAATGTAAACCACTTGCAGTGAGTTCTCTGGCACATTGCTTTTCTCTCCAAAAGCACAGAGCACTTGCTTGTTTCATCACTTGATCATCAGATGTTCACCGTGGGGTCGCATCATTGCCTTGCCCTCCATATGCTTGCAGGCAAACCATGAGTTTTATAGTCAGATGTTTCATGCTTTTGTCATTTAAAGATGAACCCATAAATAAATCTCCATTTTTTTCTCCACTGTCTCTTTTGCTTTCTCTCATCTGTCTTTAGCTTTTCTTCCTTTACTTTCTTCGACTAGCTTGTTACTTAGGTATTGAAGTAGATCTCATGTCCTGCCCATTCTTGGAGTGAAACAGTAGCAGGAGGGGGGTTCTGTGCTTCCACTTGCTGAGCGACCTGTTACCTCCTCTCCGGAAGTCTTTCTGTTTCACAGCATCTCTCACCTTCCTGTCTGTGGACCACAGGTTGAATTTTAAAAGCTATGTTAAATTAACAATGGTTCATTTCTCAGGGCTGATTCTCTTTCTCTGATTGTGGCTCCCCAGTCACTCTTGGAAGCCCCATCTGGGCTTTCCACCTTTCCTGAGAAAGAACTTCCTCCTGCAAAAGTCAGACACCTTCTCCACCACTGACTGGACGACTTGGCCACTCAAGGGGTCGTGAGCTCTGTGGACTCTCTAAGGCTTGTTTATCTGGAAAAGGGCTTCAGAAGGGAGACTGGATCCTGTTGTCAATGACTCTTTTCTGAGACAGGGGCAGGTAGATAAGGAGAGTTCATGCTCCTGCCGGGACCCACTTGAGAGAAGCTGCGGTAAGGGGAGCCTGGCAGGTATCTTGTTGGGAGGGGCTGGGCAGGATGGTGAACAGACTGGCTCTCTGTCCTATGTGTCCTCTGGGCCCCCAAAAGGGCAAAGAAAAGAAGAATTAATTCACATGGACAGTTTTCCACCTTTTGGGCTAATGCTAAAAAGGATTCAAGTTGTTAGGGCCATTTAATAATTATTCCTATATCTACTACATAAAAGGTGCTACTTGTTAGCTTTCACTCTGGTACACCCAACTCTTCCCTAGACTAGACACCAAATATACAAATGTACTGAGTTGATGAGTGTCTCTTGAGTATTTTGCCTGTGTCTAGCATGGTATTAGGTTCAGTGGAACCGTAATAAAAAAAAAATATTTGACTATCACTCCCTCTTGATTGCTGTTTAGATCACACTTAGACCCAAGGCAGAGATATATGAGGTTCCTGTAAAACAGTGCCTAGTTGTAGAATTGAGTTTCATGAGAAATGAATTTGTGACATTATTTGAAATCACAATGAAATTAGAAACCCTCTTTTTGTCCATCATAATGAAAATACTTTAAAATGGTGATATAACCAAATGATAGAATATTCTGCACCTGTTAAAAAGGATGCTAAAAATAGAACCATAGGCAATGAGGTTGAGAGATTACAAGACTATTAAATGGACAAAACTAATCTTACCTTTACTGTGAGCCATTTGTATTAAAAATATGTCTATATGTTCATGAACATAGATAAATGCATTAAAGAATGACTTCCATAATTTTTATGTGAGTACTTTTTGCTTTTCTGTTTCATAAGGATAATACATTTATATACTCTGTACATAGCCTGAGAAATGAATAGGGAAGACAGTGTCAGATTATGTGGGATTAGAAGCAAAGGGAAGCAGTTGGTATCCTGTTGACTATGGATATTGCGTCACAATGTTATTTGAGCCAAAGACCAGGAAACTGGATGGTATGCACTCCTACTTGGGCCCAAGGCCTGGGAGTAGCTGCAATAATCAATATGCCTTTAAAAATGGCTGACTGTGCTGGTGAGCAACACCCAGGTAGAGGGCTCCACCATTTGTCTTCATTTTCTCCTTCTATCCAAAGTGTTTGTGTTAATGGGGGTGAGTGTTGGCAGTGTAACTTTCGGCTTCATGTCCCTAGGAAAGTGATAATACTACGGGTTAAGGTCCTTTTATACTGTTACCTTCTTACACCTTGACAACTGCTGAGATGTGAAAGAGTCAAGCATGGTATTTATGGCTCCAATTTTATTTTACACTGATACCAGCCACCTACTAATAAAAATAAGGTACATTAGTGGTGATTTATCTTTATGGCATATAATTTCTATATACTTAAGTTCTCAGGAGTGATCTGAATGTATATGTTCTGTCTGGGCAGATTATCTACTCATTAAAGTAGGGAATCTTGTCTTTTTAGCTTATGGATATCCCCTATGGTTATGTAGAATGGCATTTTTTAATATAATGGACACCTAATAAAGGCTTGTTGATAGAATAAGTGGTTGGATTAATGAATGGAGTAAATTGTCCATGACATTGTTTTAATAAGAGGTATGTAGAAAACAGACTCAATTCAATATAAATGAGTTCATGGACAGAAAACCCTGAAAATATGTCTGTCTTTCCAGGAAAATCCCTTAGGCCATTTTTTAGAAATATGAAACTTTTCTAACCAGTGAGAAAAATGCAGAGAATAATATAATAAATGCAAATGCCTAAGAAACACCCATGTGTCCAATATCCATATTTAACAAATGTTAACAGTTTGTCATGTTTGCATCTATATTTCGCATAAGAAATAAAACATTTCAGAAACATTGAAGCTCCATTTTTATGTCAGAATGTGTTCCATTATGCAGTCTAGACAGAGGCTTGTGAGCTTTTATGTTTACATGATGGTTTCATGCTGTGTAGACTCCTTGATGTATTTGATGTATTTGTTTATTTAAAAGGCAGAGCAATGTGGGAGAGAGAGAGAGAGAGAGAGATACTGAGATTCTTTCATCCACTGGTTTACTCTTCAAATGTTCAATGCAGCCAGGACTTGGCCAGTCTGAAACTAGGAGGTAGGACCTCCATCTGGCTCTACCACCTGAGTGGCAGGAACCCATGTATTTGAGCCATCATCTGTTGCCTCCCAGGGGTATTACCAGGAAGTCGGATCAGAAACAATATGGGACTAGGGTATCTGAAGTGGTGGCATACCCTGATGCACCACGACTCCTCTCCCAAATTGTTTTCTTCTCTCAATATTTCACCAGAGATGTCTCTATGTTGGCAGTATAGATTTAGCTCACTGATTTTTCAAAAAAAATATTTATTAATTTATTTGAAAGGTAAGAGTTACAGAGAAAGGGAGGGAGAGAGACAGAGAGATCTTCCATCCACTGGTTCATTCCTCAAATGACTGCAATGGTCAGGGCTGGGCCAGACTGAAGCCAGGAGCCAGAAACTTCTTCTGAGTCTTCCACTTGGGTGGTAGGGGCCCATTTGTGTCATCTTCCACTGCTTTCTCAGGAGCATTAGCAGGAAGCTGGATCAGAAGTGGAGCAGCCAGGATGTGAACCTCTAGTTGCAGATGGTAGCTTAACCTGCTGCATCACAGTGCTGGTAGTTCATCTATTTTAAGTGTTCTGTAATATTCCATGGCTTGGGGCCAGCATGCCATAGTGAGTTAAACTGTCATCTGCAGTGCCGGCATCCCATAGGATCACTGGTTCAAGTCCTGGCTGCTCCACTTCCAATCCAGTTCCCTGCTAATGCACCAGGGAAAGCAGCAGAGGATGGCCCAAGTCTTCCTGCACCCACATGGAAGACTCAGATGAAACTCCTGGCTCCTGACTTTGGTTTGGCCCAGCCCTGGCCATTGCGGCCATTTGGGGAATGGACCAGTGAATGGAAAATTCTCTCTCTCTCTCTCTCTCTCTCTCTCTCCCTCTCCCTCTCCCTCTCCCTCTCTCCCTCTCTCCCTCTCTCCCTCTCTCCCTCTCTCCTTCTCTCCCTCTCTCCTTCTCTCTGTGATTCTGGCTTTCAAATAAATAATAAAAATATTCCATGGTTGATTTCTTTGCCTATTGATGGATGGATACCTGTGCCTTCATTGATGGACACCTAGCTCCCTGTGCCCAGGGCTTTCATCATTATTAACAGTGCTACCCGCTTTCTCGTGAATGTCTTCTCTTGGACAATTATCTAGAAGTGAAATGGTTCAACTGTGTGGGAGTCACATTTGCAACTTTCCTAGATTGGCAACTTGTCTTCCACGAAGGCCGTACTACCTGGTACTCCCAACCAGCAAGCCCAGAGCATGCCTGCTGCTATGCTTTCTCCCTGACACTTGGGATCAGCAGACCCTTTCATTGTAATGGGAGTTTATTTCTTGTGGGTAATGGTCGTATTACAAAGCCCAACTCCTGCCATTGGGCCTTCTGCTCCAGATTGTGGAATGTCACACAGTCATGCTAGTTTTGCTGAAGCCATTCCCTTTGCCTGGAATGCAGTTCTTGCCTTGAGTGGCAAACTTCTACTCAGTCTTCAAGTCCCAATTCAAATGTCCCTTGTGGTACTTTCTCTGATTCCCCCAGATCGTTTGTTGTTCCCTGTGCCTGCCTTCACAGTTCCCTGTCTAGATCTCATCTGTTGTCCTGTCCTGTTATATTACTGTTATTTTCCATGGCTGCTTCCATCACCAAATTGTGAGATCCTGCAGGGCCAGCATCATAGACAGCGTATTCACTTGTGAAACCCTTGCATTTGGCTCAGGTTCAGCTCGATAAATGTTTGTCACATGAACACACAGGCAAATACATTAATTGGTCAATCAAACGAAATCTGCCAAGCACTACTCTAGGTGTTGAGGATGTTGCAGAGAAGAAACTTGCTTTCTGTTCTCATGGGGCTTACATGTATGTCACTGGGAGGAGTGGGGATAGAAAAGGGACAGGCAGCACACAAGTCAATCAACAGGTTGATGCATGCATTGTCATGGTTGGAAGTGACATGAAATAAAGAGGGAGGTGGTAGAAAGGTGCTGGTGCTGATGCTGTCTTGCACCATGTCCCTCCAGCTTCTCTTGGATTTCAGCTACAGCAGTCACTCGCATAGGGCGAGGCCCCACCTCTGGGCCTCAGAGTTTCTCCAGAGCTGAGGAGCTGGCTTGTCTTGGCAGGTGCAGTCTGTAAGTGCACCTCAGTTGATGGGTTGGGCTCCCCACTCTGGTAGGTTGAGTTGTAGTTGCCCACTGGATCCAGCAGCTCCGTCTTTCATCTGTCCTTGACTGTCAGTCCTATCACTCCATTTCCCCAAGCCCTCACTCCAGCTTCCTAGCACCACTTTCTCAGCCCAACATCCTACTCCTAGGCTAGAGGAACCTAAAGTAAGACAGGGGATGCTATAGGGCTGCAGATTGAGAGAAGACAAGGTGGGAAAGGATTGCTTGCATGGGAGACCTGAGTGAAATAGTAGGAAGCTTGTGGACTCTTAGAAGAGAGGTATCTCACAGTGTCCAGTGCGCTCTACCATAACCCTGGTTCTGGAATTGAGGAACAGCTACTGAGAGACAGCTGGAGCAGAGGTGAGCAAGGGGCGAGAGCTGGAGGGCCGTTCCAATGGGAGCCGAGGCCCTGGAGGCCAATGGAGGGTGTTTGCAATTCATTGCCAATGAGTGAATTGGATGGATATGAACAGCAATACGGCAGGATGCAATGGGTTTGGAATAGATGAAAATGCATGGTTAATAGAGACCTGGCCAAAAAATGTGATAATTTACAAGTTCTAATCCATGCAGATGTGACAGGTGATTATATTTCACGAGAATCACAGCCAAGTCTTCTGGCCAGGACTGATTTGATTCCAAAGAGATAACCCTGAGGTTAGTGGCTGTCAACTGTTGCTTTGCTTTGATTAAAACTGTGAAAAAGGAAGACATAGGAAGTAGGGACAGAGCAAGAGACATTTGAGGCCAGTTGGAACTTCACGAGGTATTAGTGATTTTTTTTGAAAATGTTTGGAGGCTGAAAAGAGGTGTGGACTTGTTCTTGCTTTGTGATGGGTAGATGTAAGTCAGAGTGGTTGCTACTTAGCTATGTTGTCTGGCAGGTGGACTGCAAATAAAAGTAAGCTTCTCTCCTAAAACTAAACCCTAGGGCTACAGGGGATGTTAGCTAATTCCTCAGATTTGTGAGTAAGGGACTGCTAACTGGCAGCTCAATTACTTTTGGATTCCCTGTGGCAAAACCATGTAGGATTGTTAGGTTCTGTAGCACTTTCTCCTTTGCAAGGTGGCACCTTCTTCCTTTATTGCTGGGATTTTTGAAAGAGGCATTTATGGTGTCTTTTTACTGCTTTGTTGGAAAACGAGCACCATGATCATATCACGGAATGAAATGACTCAGAGAAATGATTTCCCTTCCTCTTTAAGTCTTAGGAGCCAAAGGGCCTGGTGCCAAAGGAATGCAGAGAGCCTGCAGGTGGAATTACTCAGGCCTGGTGGTCAAGGTGTAGACACCAAGGTGGGGCCCAGAGAAGGGAAGATGATAAAAGTTCAAAGGAGAGAACTGCTCCTTTCCTTTGTGGAAACTCAGGAATGAATAATCTGAAACTAATCTGACTTTCTCTGGGCCCCCCATTCATTTGCTCTGTGTGCATTAAATTTATCATCACTGGCGTAGCTGGAAAATGGAGGTCAAAATTCATTTTGGCCTGCAATGTGATAAAAATGACCTGCAAAAGGTAGATGACAGGTTGTTATTTTATGCCCTGGAAAAAGCAAAGATCAGATAGAGCCTCTTCTCTGTCCTCTTCTTTTTTTTTCTCCTCCTCTCCCTTCTTGGATGGCTGATACTAACTTTCCTAAGTAATGCATCATAAAGGTACATCCTGATTTGTTAGCAGGGTGGTCAAGGTTTAAAACAAGAACCATCTATTTCTAAGTGGCAATTTCTATCAGTACAGGTTGACCAGGCATCTTGCGCTGTGTGAGTTCTGTACAGAAGCACTGACAAGTCATAAAAATATCCAGTGCACAAGCGTGACATTCAAAGGCACCGTCTCTTCTGCTTATAGTTCATTGACTCCCAGAAGCCATCTATTTATAGCAATTAATGACTTCTAAGCAATTAGATCCCCCTGTTTGAACAACTATCGTGTTGTAGGATAAATCCTTCCCCATAGAAATGCACAGAGCAGCAGTTTCAGCGAGATGAACAGAGGCCAAAGCGGAGATGCATAAGGCAGAGGAAGAAAGCGTCTCCTCTAGCGCTCCGTGGGGGCTAGGATTCACGTTAGACAGACATAGGCTGTCCGAGAGAATCTCGACATCAAGAATGTTTGAAGCTTCGGAAGTGCTTAACTTCGATGTAGCCTTGCTTGCTGGGATGAGAGTGGTGGCTTCCTGCCTGTCACCGTTTCAGGGACAGCCTGGCTACTGCATTGCAGCCTTCTCCATGAGAAGTCCTTCATGAGTCAGGGCCACTTGTGCTTTGCTTTGCGTTGCTTTGTAAAGATCATTGCAAGGGCTTATCTCGGGTAATTGTTATTACTACCATCTGCATTACGATGTAATTACCTTCCCAAAATGCTAGATCTCTTTAGCTAATGTTTAAAGATAAGTAATAGCCAAATAATTGCAAAGCTTTTGGATACAGAGCAGCAGATCTACAATGCAAGGTGGGCTGTGTTTGTAGTATCCATTTCTTTCTCCTGTTTTCATTTTTGCTTCTTTCGCTGGGGTGATTGATTTTCCTCCCTAGATCCTCATTTATTTTTACGCAGAGTAGCGACTAAGTCAGTGTTGTCGAATTTATCCTTGCCCAACTTGATATCCATACTACACAACTGGCAGGGCAAAGATAGGGGCATTCAGCAAAGCTAACTGGCATGAATCAGAAATCATGGCGGGCACTGTCTTTCCTGGTTTCCGAAGATCAAAAAGTGAGAAAAGAGATGAGGTGGATGAGAGAGAAGCCTCATGGCCTATTCAGATGAAGCAGACTCGCTGTGGTCTCCTCTCTGCTGATTTCTCAGGTGGTAGACTGGAATGTCCTTCACTGTGGCCCTTGACACTCTGGGGTTTAGGCTACAGTTTTGTGACTTAAGTTTGGGTCTATTTCCTTATTAGCATAACTTATTGGTGGAACCTTCACTACGTGTAAACCTGCTGCTTTCACTATGAAGCCTTGAATATGCAACACCAAAAAATATGGGTGGTGAAACATAAAAATGAAGAGAATGGTGAAAATGAGGATAAAATGTGAATTGATAATGCAGTGAAGAAATGCCTGACAATATCATGATGGTTTGCATAAGAAGCAAGTATTAAATATATGGTTGTAAAATTGTTATTTAAAATCCTGCTTTGCTATTTGATGTTTTCATTTTTCTGGAAATTCACTTGATTAAGCCAATCTGGCTCAAGGGTTTTCCTCCCTAAATCTCAAACAGGTAAGGCAGATGAGTCACGTTGAGCCACGTAGACTCAAGGAATGGTATAATAAGACCATAAAACATGGAGGTAAGTACTGGCCTATAAAATACCATCAGTCCCCAAAGTCACCTTTGCAATGAAAACTTTTGGCAGACATAATAATTAGTATTTGGAGATATCTAATTACAACCACTTGAGGGCTAATTTGTGACATCAACTATGCTAGGTCTTTTATTAGCGTTATCTCATTTAAACTTCACAAGAACTATATGGGTAAAATTATTTACTTTCACTTCTACAAATAAGGAAACTAAGGTTTACAGAGTTTAAAAATATTGTACAAAATCAGAATGTTTCACAGAGCTGGGATTTGAACCCTGGTCTCTAAGGCAGGTTTAAGAGCCTGTCCTATGAACCATTCACTGACATACTTAAGATCTTCATCCAGCAAAGGGGATGAGATTGTGTGCTTATATCTATAACTATATCTACATTTTTATGTTTATACAGAGTATCCATAAAAATATACACACATATAAGGCTATCTGTGATTATAGTATTACTATTGGATACCCTAGCTATTAGTCTAAGGATTTATTTTGCACAAACCAGAAGGGGTACTAGGGTTTGTTGTTGTTGTTGTTGTTGTTGTTTTAATTTCAGCAGCTAACCATATCCTGTACTGCAGGGGAGAAAGTGTTCTGGAAAACGTTTGGGTTGGTTGGTGTTTACTTGCAAGGCTGCACATTAGCTTCTTCCTGTTAAAATAGCATCCACTGTCTTGCTCCACTTCCACCACAAGTGAAACAATCGTTTTGGAAGCATTTTGTATAGGCTCATGTTAAGAAATACCCGCACCCACTAGAGATGACATTTATAGAGGCAGGCTGGCTGGCCTCCTGATGGCGTGTCTGAGTGTGCTTTAAGGGGAGATAGACACGCACTTTACTCTCTCAAGTATAATCCTGGGCCACTGGTGTCTGAGCTGGACTCTGCTGGATCTTGGTTCTTTTGGTAGACAATTTTATTCCACGTTCAAGGACAAAACCCCTGCAAGGGCTGCTGTGGTAAACCATGCCACTTATTGTAAACAATTTTATCAGGTGTTTTCGTGAGAAACAGACTAGGATGAGGGCAGCAGGGGAAGCACGAGGCAAGGGAAAGCTTGTGGGAGCTGGAGGGGTGGTGGGGTTGAAGGACAGGCAGGGTGTGCTCAAGGGCATGAAGGAAAACACCTTCTTCTTGCCTTTTTTTTTTTTTAATTTTTTTTTATTAAGCCAGCTCTCTAACTCTGGCTGTTTAATTGGATTAGCCAAGAAATGCGTTGAATCAGCACCGGCTGCCTTAATGGAAGTTCCCATACTTGGCACCAAGGAAATATACTCTCTCTAGCCGAGAGTTGTTCAATCAACAAGTCTATCCTGTTTCTGCTGCCCTCCGCTTGTTGGCCTGTGGTCTCCTGATCATGCCTGTGCTTTGGACACAGTTCCCAGGGAAGCTCATTGCAGGATCAGCCCTGCATGACCCTCTTCTGGGGCAGACTGGGTGGAGAAGGGCTGCTGCTGATCAGAGTCCTGGGTCCCTCTCCCTGCCATTCCTCTGGTAGCTCTAGAATGAATGCAAATTGCACTCCACACTGAGGTACTGCCCCTTGTTACTGAGGTGGATGTCTGAGTCATTGGAAACCAGCACCACCTGAGACAGTCCCAGCCTGGCCTCTGCTATTTACTTGGGAGTTAGAGCTAAGGAAAAGCTCAGGTAAAGGCAAATACATCCCAGCTAGGTTCATGTATTTCACACAGAAAATCAGAAGACTCTAACAACATGGAATTACCCAATAGCTCGATATTTGTGAAAACTTATCCAATGTCCTTAAATTTGCATTACAATTTAAATATGTGA
Source organism: Lepus europaeus (assembly GCF_033115175.1). Classification (NCBI taxonomy): domain Eukaryota; kingdom Metazoa; phylum Chordata; class Mammalia; order Lagomorpha; family Leporidae; genus Lepus; species Lepus europaeus. The sequence goes on from NC_084842.1 coordinate 72,315,288, forward strand.
ATGCTTTTGCATTTATAGACCTTTGCATTTATAATTGATCTGAATATATCTGCTGGCTTTCTCCTTTCTAATGTTCTGGGGCTGAGAAAAAAAAATCAGCATTTCTAATTTACTTGTCCAAATTGGTTTCAACTTACTTATATTGAATAATAATAGATTTCTTTTTCTTATAATTAATGTTGTCTGAAAACATAATACAAATTTAACTTATCATTGTAAAGATCTTAAGATTTTAATATTTTTGCAGAGACATAAATACAGGGTAGCTATAATTATTTCATTATGTATGTATAAAAATAGGATACGGCAAAAAGTACATGCTTTCCCTCACTGATTACTCTTAATGTCTCCTAAATTTCCTGATTTATGATATTCTCTAAGGATGTAGATTTTTCTAATTGAAGTACAGTAATTTGCATATTTTTAGACCTTGTTGACACAGTTAATTGATATGTCATTACTTATATCATGCAGAATGTAATTTACACTTTTTATTCCCCGAAGACTTACAATGCCGTCCTTGTTGGGGAAGGAGTCACGAAATAGTCTTCTTTGTCTCGCTTTTCCTCTTTGCTCGGCCAGCCTTTGTCCAAGGAAAACCAAAAAGAATAAAGGCAGCCAATTGACAAGGTTTTCTGTTCATCCAAATATCAGCCGTTAACCTAGTAATCCAATGGCTCTCAGCACTGGTGGTAGCATGTACGTTTTTCTTAGCAATTCACTATCGTCAAAGACTTCCACATATTATTATCTCAGTTAATCCTCATGGATTTCCCCTCCTCTTATTTTTTTTTAAGTTTTATTTATTTGAAAGTTAGAAAGACAGAGGGAGAGAGAAAGATCTTCCATCTGCTGCTCCACTTCCCAGATGGCTACAAAGGCCAGGACTGGGCACCTGGGACTCAAAACCAGGACTCTGAACCAAGATGTTGGCTTTGTAAGCAGTAGCTTAACCCCCATGATGCTGTACCCACAATGCTGGCCCCCAAGACAAGGTTTTTAAAGTTTTTTTTTTTTTTTCTACAATGAGCACTGGTCCAAAAGGCAAATGACCAGAGGACTGCAGACCTGGGGCGAGATACAACTTTTGCCTTCAGGACACTGGTGTCTCCACTCTACTTTGTAATCCACCAGAGAGGGAAGGAGGTGGGGTGAGAGGAGCATGCAGGAAGAACCGGAGCATCAGGAAGCCACACTGGTACCGCCTCGGACCAGAATCTCCAGCGGCGAGCCAGATGGGTTTGAAGTGCATACCAGTGTTTTCTGGGTGTGCCTGGAAAATGGCAGGCTCCCGGCTACAGGGGCACAAGGGTTGAGTGTTCCCTGAGCGTTGGCCTCAAGCCTTTTGCTCGTCGGCCACTCCCACGGTGCTTTGCTCTGTTTGGATGAGGCCTCTGGATTGTTGCATGAATGCAGGGCATTCTCCAGAAGTTGGAGTCCCAGCCTCATGATTTTCCTGATGGGCTGGGATTGCATCTGTGCCAACCGCAGCCACCCACCACCGTCCTCATCGCACAGACCTCCTCTAAGAGGCAAAATTACTTTTTGCCTTTCTCCTTTTCCTTCTCTCTCTCTCTCTCTCTCTCTTAAAGCCCCATTATTCAGTTCTGTTGTTAAAAAGATGGTTGGAATTGGGCCTGGCATTCACGTGGATTGCTAAAGATGTAGGATCTGCTGTTGGTGAGTTTCCAAGTGTACAATCCATCCAAGCAGCTGAAAATCACAACAAATGGGGTCCAGAAAGCATGCAAAAGCGAGATATTATCGTATAATGGAGAAAGCATTGGCCGGGGAGTGAGGCAGACCGGGCCTGGCTCCAAAGGCTGCCACTTGTTAGCCATGCAGCCCCTCACAAATTACCGTCTGGAGCCTCAGTTTACTTTTCTTCACAACAGGCTTCTAGTTCATGCATCCCTCTGAATCAGCTCAAAGATCAGGGATGCAAACTGCCTTGCTGGTAGCTGGCATGCCCCGGGCCTTATTTTTCTTTCCCCATTCATGTCCACGCTGCCATGGGCCCCAGTTGGATGAGTTGTAACTTCTGCTCAGGGAACACACACGGCTCCAGTTCTCATCCTTGGATGCAGGCTCCTATAACTTCTTGGCTGTTTTGTGTCGAGAACTCTTGGGCATGGCACAGGGAGAGAGAAGGCTGCTTTCTTCTCCCAGCAGCTGGGTGGTCCTTGGGAAACCACTGGGCTGCCCTGTTTGACAGAGGTGGGGGACAGTGTTTGGGGCCGCCATCTTTCTGTGGAGCTCTGTTTCTGACGGAGGACAGTCTGAGCTTGTTTGCAGTGGCCTGTGGCTGTCAAACACCTGCCACCAGCAGGGGGGGCATGTGCTGAGTGTGGGAGGAGCAGGAGTACTGAACACCTGCTGAAGTTTGCCTTCCTGTCTAGAGGCATGGGGTGGCCAAGCTGCCAGGGCCCAGCCTCTGGAGACCTGCAGCTGAATCTTTGGCACCAAGTCTGCGTCCTGGGGGAAGTCACTCTTTCCCCTAAGTTTCCCTCTTTGTCAAGTGAGGCTAAAACAATTGCTTTTTTAAGGTTTCCAGAGGGTCCAAACCCCAGAGGTCATGAAGATTCAAGAAATAATAATTATTTGTATCATTTTCACCCAATTACTTATGGGCCTGTTGTTTCCGTAGGTGGAGCTCATAGCTATCCTGCTGTTGTGATTTTATCAAAGACTGGCCTGCAGCAAAGGCATCCATGACAGTTCAAAGGGCTCACTCTCATGCAGGGCTTCTGGAGCTCCGGTGTATTGCCTGGGTGACAGCACCATCCTTCTTAGCTAGGGACCATGCAAACAAGGATTTGCTAGTTGGATCAATCAGTTCCCATCCTTGTGAACAAGGTAGGGGCTTGCAGAAGCGATAGAGAGCAGGCATGCCAGGCAATGGTGGAAGGCACGGCGCTGTCCGGTAAGAGCTCGGGATGCTCTGGTTGGGACAGGGAAGGGCATAGCACGCAGTGAAAGTGTTAGGGCTGCCATAAACTAACCCATTAAACTAGATAGATGAAGACAGGGTGTCAGGTGCTTAGCCCTTTGACTAAAGTCAGCCTCTGTGTTCAAGGTGCTTTCAAACTCATGAACAAGTTGTGGGTGGAACTCAGAGTAAGATAACCAGGTGTCCTAGGAAGTATCAAGAGCTGTTGGTGACCAAAAGGAATTTTGACTTGCTGCAAATGCAGCACAGGGAGGCTTCCTGGAAGAGGTGACTTTAGGAGGAACTTTGCTCACTGTGTCTTAGCTCAATGGCTTTTTCTCAATGTGTGGACTATATTATATTCTTTTTTACCTTTGGCCTGGCCTATGCCTTCAACCTGGAACACCTGTCCCTCCATTCTTTTTTTAAAAAATATTTATTTATTTATTTGAAAGGCAGAGTTACAGAGAGGCAGAGGCAGAGAGAGAGGGAGAGAAAGAGAGAGAGTGGGTCTTCCATATACTGGTTCACTCTCCAAATGGCAGGAGCTGGACCGATCCAAAGCCAGGAGCCAAGATCTTCCTCCAGGTCTTTCACGTGGATGCAGGGGCCCAAGGACTTGAGCCATCTTCTACTGCTTTCCGAGGCCACAGCAGAGAGCGGGATCAGAAGTGGAGCATCTGGGATTCAAACCGGCATCCATATGGGATGCTGGTGCTGCAGGTGGCTGCTTTACCTGCTATGCCACAGCACCGGCCCTCTCCATTCTTTAACTGAACAACTTCTACCTGTCCTGGTGGAAGTATTTTAAACATGCCATATGGCAAAGACACCCCCTCTCAGTCAGATCCTTTATGTCATTTGTTTTCAGGGGACCCTGGTGCTTGTCCTTCCGGACATTCGTCATGAGGTCTTGATTAAGTATTTATTGGTGTGCTCACTTCATATCCCACTGCTGCTGGACTCTGGGTGCCATCCAGCCAGGGACCATATCCCTGTTTTATTCCTGTTGTATATGGGCTAATGCAGCCCTCTATTATGGTAGCTGCTCAATCCTCAATTATTATTCACTAGGTAAATAAATGAATGTAAAAATAATTTGAGGGTTCATCTGGATGGTACCTTAGTGGCCATCACACACGAAAGCTTATCTTCCTGGGAGGAAGATATCGCAACCAAAGCTGTGAACCAACCTAAGCCCCTTAGGTTACACAGAAAGAAAAGTTCCAGATCCGAGCCAAAAATGGGGTTTCCTAAACCCAAGCCAGTGATTTCACTTTGCATAATTTTAGAGGTAGCATCATATGGTGGTGAAGGGTGACGATTCTCTGGGGTTTCTATGAAGGTGCTTTGAGAAGTTCATGGATAAATGGAATGAAAGGAACCATTTACTTGGGGTGCTAACAGTTTTTGAAATTCCGGCATAGTTTGTCCTACCAATCATAGGCCTTTGGCATGAACTTTTGGAAGAGTCCATCATCTACACATTGAAATGCTATTCGGCCATAAAATGAATGAGGTTCTGTCATTTGTGGTAATGTGGGTAGAACCAGTGCTGGCTCTGTTGACAAGAGCCAGACACAGACTACTGCATGATCTCTGCCGCATGTGGCAGCTGAGAGAGTTGACCTTGTGGAAGCGGAGAGTAGGACAGTGATCACCAGACCATGGGAGAGTCAGAGGGATGGAGACTGGAGGAGGCCTGATAATGGACATTAAATACCACCGGATGGGAGTGAATTCTACAGCACAGTAGGATGATAACAATTTATTTGGGCTTACACCAACTTATTCTGTATTTTATGGATAACTAAAAGAGTTCGAAGGTTCCTACAACAAAGAAATGATAAAGATATAGGGACATGGAAATACTCATTGCCCTGATTTGATCATGGCACAATTTCTATATGTGTTGAGCTATCACCCTGTACCCCATCAATATGTACAATCCAGAAATATTGCAATGAAAGATGGACATAAAAGTAAAAAAAAAAAACAGAAAATGGAGATTCTGGAGTCAGTGTTGACTAGCAGCGTGACCACGGGCAAACTACCTAATGCCTTGGCACCACAGTTTTCTTCTCTATATAATGAGCACAAAAAAAAGATGACTCCCTTTCATTGGCTGGTCATGAGAAAATGAGACGTCCAAGGTAAAGCTCTTAGAGAAGTGCCAGCCTGTGAGAGTACTCAGCAAATGTTAGCCAGCCTCGTTATACCGCTAGCTCCAGCACCTCCATCACCATCACCTTGAACCAGGGAAGGCATTCGCAGATGGCAAGGGACATCATCTTACAGTGCACAGGCAAAGGGACTGGCCTTTATGGCGTCCAATTGCCTCAAAAGCCCAAAGTTCTCAGAGAGGTGCATAGGTGCAATGTTTGGCCATTAAAAAATGTAGTTAAAGAAATCGCACACCAAGTTTTTCTACAAATAGATGCTCATCTGGAAAAATGCCTCTGGCTGCACACGCAGAAGCAGCCTCAATAGTCACAGCAGGTGACTTAATTTTTCGCTAGCAATTAGCTGCTCTCTTTCCTTGGCAGCCCTGCGCGTGGTTCTGGGTACCAGTGACACTGAATGACTTATAAGAGCAGTCATGCCTCCCCCCACCCCCACGAAGGGGCATGTGCTCTAAAGTAGCTCCAGGTGGGCCCTAACCTCTCTGCAACCTACTGTCCTAGACTAAGGTACCCTAGCACAGACAGTGTGAGCAACAGCAACGGATGTCTGGGTCTTTCCTTAGCACCTGCTAGGCACTGCTCCGAGCCCTTTACCTGCGTCCATACTCAGTTAACCCTGTTAGAAGGGACTGTCTTTAAGGGGGAGGACACTGAGCCCCAGAAAGTGTGACTGAAGAGCCCAAAGTCACACAGGGACGATGTGGCACATTCTGAAAAACCCCTGTTCTTAATAACTGGGTGATCCTGCCTTGTGGGAGGCCCGGCTGAAGCAGGAGTTATCAGATCTAACTCAGGTTGCTCAACTCAAACTTCATGCATTCACAGAAGGCTCCACCTTACGTTCTGAGATATTTGGCACCGCACCTCTGTCTCTGTCTCTGTTTTCTCTCATTCTGCCCTTTGCTATTCTCCCTTCCTTCTTTTCTTCTCTCCTCCTTTCTGTCTCACACGATGCTAAAGTCTCCCGTGGGCACACAGTACATACCGGTGATAATGGATATGTTCAGCAGAAACCACAACAAACCACAAAGTCAGGCATGTTCAACTTGAACTTGCTGCACGGGAGGAACCAAAGATTAGATTAAGGCATTATTATTTTTTTAAAAATTCTTCCCTTTTTCTCCTCCTGCCTTCAATATCTGTAAACAGAATTGGATCCAGGACTGATTTTTCATAGAGTTTTGGCTGCTTTCATGAAGGGAAAAGGGTAAATATTCTGAATCCCTGAAAGAAAGCAATGTTCTCAACTGAAAAGCAAAACAAAACAGAAACCAAACTAAAACTCTCCAAAAAACTAGTCTCTCCAGCTATAAACATGCAATAAATCTTCCATACAAAGAATCTGATCTTAAACTGAACATTGGCGACTGCTCTAACTTGCTCTGGGTTGGCAAGGGGAGAAATACAATGCCAGCGTCTCTACCTGCAGAGGGCTCCATGGCTTGGTATTGATCTGGCCTGTTCAGGGTGCTGTGTTTGCCGAGAAGAATATTTCGGAGGGGTATAGGAGGTGTATTTGTCTTAGCTCTCTCGGAGAAATCCAAGGTTAGCTTTGTAAATATGGGCCTGGGTTAGTCCTCAGCTTGAAGATGAGAAAATTATCCCTGTCTCTGGTTCTCAGGTATATGACTTACAAATTTTAATGATTTGGGAATTACATTGTGACAGGTTGAGTTTTTTGTAGAGGGTGGTGAAAGACGTAATTACCCAAGTTTCAGGAAATATCTCGTATTTCACGAGGGAAAATGTCAACATTTGGTCCATTTGATGATTTCATTTTATATGTGTGAAAACAGAGGCAAATGTCTGTATTTGAGGAGAGTAATTGTATAGATCTGTGTCTGTTCTTTCCTCCAACACACTGTTAAAATAATAATTAAGCCTCTGCACCTGTTAGTGAACAGACTCCTCTTCTCAGCAAACAGTGCCTTTCTAGAAGCTCGCAGGAGCATGGCTGGAGGGCGGGAGCAGTCTGTAGCTCTTTTGTTGCCTATTCTTGTTTTTCCCCCTCACCATCTTCTGCCAAATTTTCTCTCTTCTCTTTCTGCCTCTCCTCATCACTCTCTCTCTTTTGCTCATCATTTCTCTTTGGGAGAAAGCTATTTCTTGACTCTAGAAAATGATTGTTCCTGGATGTCCCTGAGCTGCAATGGAGTTTAGCATCTCATTGTATGTTTCTTGTGCCTAGTGGAATTTCAAGTTGGCTCCGAAGGACAGAGAGGTGGCAAATGAACAGGGGAAGCTGTCACTGGCACCAAGAACATTGTCACTTTCATCTTCGTATGCTGAGCCTCCGCAGAGGATGAACACCGACCAACCAGCCAGCATGCATTGGGCTCCTAATATTATAAGGCAGACACATAGCCAGGTTCAGGGGAGGTTCCCTGGTGGATGTAATGGGGTTGGTTGGTGCCAAATTAAAGTACCTCACCCAACAGCAGGTATGGGCTAAGCACCTGGTAAGGAGTGGTTGATTAACTTCTTAAAAACCTCTTTAGTAGTAGTTTCAGAGGTCTAAAATAACCCACGTGGCAGGTGAGACATAAAAATAGTTTAACACTCATCACTGGATCATCTATTATCTTACCAGAAAATAGAATATGTTTTTTCCAGTATTTACATGTTCTCCTTAACCAGTTTCCTAATGACCAAATTGGGGATGATATAAGTACCCAACTCCAGTGACATACTTAGCAACAAATATATTTCCAACAATGTATGTCCAATAATTATCAGCAACTATTACTTTTTTTATTGGGTTCATGTCCATTGGCTACCTATAATTTTTCCTACCAACTCCAGGTAGTGTAGCAAACTTTTGTGGTATGATGCTTCACCTGATGATATCAGAGGGCAGGAGAACAATTAAGAAAGCTGGCTACACAATGAGTGGGCAGTGTGTGTTTTAGGAATGTAGCAAAGGGAGATTCTGTAGGGCTTTTGGTTTCTGAGTTTTTTTTTTTTTTTTTGTAAGTCTTTTTCACACCCAGTCTTATGTATATGGAGTTTTATATCTTTTCTTCAACTTGCAAAGTGATCATTTCCCAGAAGCTAGGCTCCTCTAACATTTCATTAAAAAAACATTTCTGCGAGGCTAGGCACTAAGTTGAGTCCTGCAGTTTTCCTTTTATCACAGGCAGATCCTTTTCAAGATCAGATGTTCCTGATACAGGTACCAAGGTCATTGAAGGGAGAATGGGAGCGCAGAGCAGTGAACGAGAACCAGTGCTCATGATAAGATTATTTTATAGCACAGAATGCTGGCCCCTTGCTGCACCTTGGTTCTGAACGTACACGTGTCCTTTGCTGCAATCTAGTGTCTCGCAGAAAACTGGAAACAGGCCAGATGTCCAGTGACCACCCCAGAGCTCTTTTCAAGCCCTTGAAGAAACTTCCTCACCTGGATTCTATTTCCTCCCTCTGGTCCATGATCGAACATAGACACCCTCATAGCTGGAAAGCACAGTGGTCGAGGGCACCTGTGCCTCGGTGTCCTCTTCTGTAAAATGGGCCAATAGAGTCCCTACCTGACAGGGGTGACTCAATATATTCATCGTGCTTGGAGCAGCGTCTGGCACTTGGGAAGTTCCGCAGGAGCATCTGCGCGTGTGGTTGTTGTGCCTCCCACCAGCGATGGAATCTCTTACCGAGTGCCAGGCACTTGAGAGATACTTCCATCAAACACGTCATCTGTCCTTACTTCCATCTGGTCGTCTTTGTTTCATTTTCACTTGGAGGCATCCCTTCAGACAGGCAGTGCCTGAGTTATTTTATCTTCTTCTCAACACTTCTCAGAACTTGAGGTCATTTGTGCTGCTGTTTGCACTGGGTGGTTGGTGCATCCTGCCCACCCTGGGATGCCAGCTTAGAGAGAGCCAGATGCTGTCCGTCTTGGTGTTGTGCCGTTATTTCTAGCACTCAAAACGGCCTGGCTTGTCCTTGGTGATCATTCACGTTTGACCTCCTTGGTTCTACGATCTAGCAGTGTTGTCCCCACAACCTTGAACCATTGCCCAGGTGGCTTAGTTTCTGCACACTCTCCAGCCTACCATCTATCATATTTCTCTTAAAATGTGGTACCTAGGACAGAGCACCATGTGCCAGATGCGATCTTGTCAGCTCCGAAGACTGCATTGGTTCCTTTACAGGAAACTGTAAGTCAACAAGGACTCCCACTTTGTTTTCTCAGGAGGAACATTTTGATGACTTTTTTTTCACTTCTGTCTCGGCCAGGTGACTCACATGTTGACTACCGGTCAGTGACACCCTCTGAATCAAGACTGTCTTCACGCCGTTGAAGTTGACTCTGTAGGACTTTGCTTTGATCCTGTTAAATTAAGTTTCCTTGGCTCCCAGTCCAAGTTTCTGTTTGTTCTGTTATCTTGGAACTTTTTTTCTGACATCTATTGTATGTGCTCTCTCTTATCGTCATCTCACTCGTACCTGTTAAGCTGTGTGATTTTTAGTCCTTCCATCAAGGAACTGGCAAACACGTGGAACTAGGTAGGGCCTGTGGCACCCAATGTAGACCTCCTATATTGACATTTTTAAAAAAAGGTCAGATTCACCTACAAAAGTAATAGCTAGTGCGAACTAAATACCTAGCTTTATGAGGTTTTGTTCTGAGAGTTCTGAATTAATTATTAATTTAATCCTCTCTCAAACCTACAATGCAACTCCCATTATTATCACATGAAGAAGAAGCTAAGTAGTGAGAGAGAAACAAAATAATTTTCCCAAAATAGGCAGAGTTGAGATTTAACCCAGGGAGCACTCAAATCTGTTTTCTACTCTACCACAACTATCTTACATCACTCTTGTAGGTACTGATCTGTTAGCCAGTACTTCCTGGTTATATTGTTAACTATTAGTGATTCACCTAAGCCTTCCATCTTATTTTCAAAGAAACCATACAATGTTCCATTTCATGTTTTGATGAAATTAAGACTTATTTATGGCATTTTTGGGATATTGTTTGAGGGCAACCATTGCAGGGGCAAACATCCCAAAGTTAGATGTTGGTTTGTTGTAGACTTAGCTACATACTTAGGCAAGGCAGAGGTGACTGCTCTGTTCTGAGGGGTCACGGTTTGAGTTTTGATTTTATTTTGTAAATGACATAGAGGCTATGGCTTTTAATGCTCTTACTTAAAAACCTATGTTGAGAATTGAAAATATTCACAATGGCTATGGGACATTGAGAGCAACATCGACAGCTTTTTCATAATCATCTTCTAGTCTCCTGGAATGAAGAAGAGCAGTTTTACAACCTCAAAGCCATCAGAAGCCTAGGTGGTAGTTATTGTACACAACTCAACTCAGATTATGAGTGTTAAAAGAGTCAAAACCTTTCAGACCAATGAAATATAGGATCTGCCCGCTGGACCCAGGGTCAGGACACTTGCAGATGCTTTTTCAGATGTCCAGGCTCACTAGAATGATTGACCAAAGGAATAGTTCTCCCCATCAGAATTTCCCAAAGCCTTGTAAGTCACAATGCTTGACAGCTGATATTCCAAGAGAAAGAGCTGAAATTAGTCAAGATATAGGGAAAGCCTTATTTCTCTGAATGCAGCCAGCAGGATGATTTTAAATAGTATACAGATGAATATTTACATTTTAATTTTCAGTTATGTAGAAAAATATAATGAGTTTATAAAGCAATGGTCTTATGGTTATTATTGCTTAGGATTTGGCAAAGAAAAAAATTGGAATCAATTTGAATTTCATGGAAAGAAAAACAGTAAATACTTAAAGTAAACCACATAAGTCGTTACATAACAAACTACATAAGTAGTTTCCACATTAGCAAACATTGTGACAGTGATACATATGTAGATAAGAGCTGGAGAATCTGGGGAGAATGCAAGGTTAATTGGAAATGTAATGTGAAATATGTAAGTGACACTAGGAGTTTTCCATGCTTACTATATTTTCAGAGCTCCAATTGGGTGTGTAGTCAGGGTGGGTACAGCCATTCATTCATACTAGACAGAATTGTTGATTGATAGGAGGCAACCCTCAACTTTCATTTTTTAGGTAAAAAAACCAGTCTGGTTTTCCTGTAGTAAATAAAAAAGACATCAGTTAAGAAAGTGTTGGCTCTCTGAACTCCGTTTTTGTCAGTAACCCTCTGTTTGGCACTGTCCTGGTTAGATCTTGTTGTGTAACAATACACTCTAGGAATTCGTGGTTGAAACAATAGCCACTTATTTAAACTCGTGATTCTGTGGTTCGGCAATTCGGCCTCATCTCACCTGGCCACCCATGCCTCCTATGTCTGTGAGCAGGGAGCTGCTGATTAGCAAGCAACTTTGTATTTGAGGCTGAGTAGGCTGTTACTGGAGCGATGGAGGAGCCGGGGCCGCCTGACTTCCATCACCCACAGGCTGGCCTGGGCTCGTTCTCATGGCAGAAACAAATCCTAAGGGAGAGGGCACGGAACAGTGCAAGACCTCTTCAGTTTCAGGACTGGCACAGCACTGCTTCTGACACGTGAGCTGGCCAAGGCAAGTCCCAAGGCTGGCTCAGGTGCAAGAGGAAAAAGATTCAACCTCCAGATGGGAGGAGCCGCAAAGTTACCTTGTGAAGGGGAATTGCTACAGGGGAGGTGCTCCTTAGGGCCATTTTTTACAATCTTTTACAACTGTTTGGCAAATATGTCACCTTGACAAGTCACTGCACCTCTGTACATGTGGTAGCTTTGTGTGTAAAAGGAGATAATATACTAGCCCTTCAGCTCTCACAATTGCAACCATGCCACACAAATCAGAGTGGTCATGGACAGGACATAATGATAGAATTTACCACAGAAAGAGCTGGGCAGAGGTAAGGGGAGTGTAAACTGCTCAGCCCAATCTCGGCACAAAGAAAGATCCCATAAATGGCCATGGCTCTTTTATTATTAATTAAAAAATGAAGATAAGCTAAAGGTGGAGAATACAGAATACGTTGGGATTTAGTACGAAAGCAAAACAAAAACCAAAACCAACCCATTGTAGTGAGATATGAGCTTATATCCAAACTACAACTGTTTTTGCTAGGAAATGTATTTGTTCATCACCAGTTGATGGCTTTTGAAATCATTTATTTTTATTGTCTAACAAAGGGCACTTTGTTGAGTGCTTCATTATCTGCAGGAACACTTTAGCATTTGCACCAAAATTCTCTGCTCAAATGCCAGTGCTGGCAGTACCTCTTAGTGATAATTTTCAAGTTAAGTATTATGCATCAGGTAAATGATTGTGCATATAAATGGTCACTTTAGACTGTGCATTAGCAGGTAGAAATGGACAATCTTTTCCAAGAAATATGCACCTTTCCCCCCCTAAAGTTAACTGCTTCAAGTAAGAGTGTGGAGTGTGCTGGGATGTTGTACAAAGTTGGATTAAAAAGAATCATAAAGATCTTCAGACTGTTAGCTCTTTGACGAAAGACCTCAGCACATTTGCTTTTTTGCCGCACTGCACAGCTTCATATATGTTTATGGTGCTGAGTAATTCTGATAAAGAACACTACAGGCAATGTGCCATCAAGAACAGGTAGCTTTTACTCACTATCGGTATTGTTTTAAAGTACAGCCACCTAGGGACCATAACAGCACAAAGCCCCCTCTAGCCAAAGTGCTTCTGTACTTGCTGTTTCCTGCCCTAGGCTCTGAAAGGCAAGGATTTTTTGCTGGAATCTTAATGAGCTGAAAACAGTAGGTGCTTAATAAATACATATTAAAATAAAAAATGAATGCATGCCAGTTTATGGAGAACGGTTGTATCTCATTTATATAATTTTCTCAAAGACTATCTTTTTACCTAAATCTTCCCACCAAGGATGTTTTTGGTTGTTCTGTCCTTACCCTGAAATGATTAGACATGCTGTTTGCAGGAGAATACTACCATAAGATAACTAAGTTATGACATCCAGAGGAAGCAATTTCTTTACAAGGTAGCCTTCAAAATTGCAGATGACTTTCTGGGAAAGCAATCTACATCATCCCTTTTAAGTGGTGGCTCACTCATGCCATACACCTATCCTGGGATATCCCAGATGTAATCCCCATGACCACTTTTCCTGTGGGTTCCCTCCCTGCTCCTTTAAGCTGGCAAGCTCCTTGAGAATGGAGCGACTGTGTCTTGTCACTTGTGTACCTGTCACCTCCCAGAATGTCAGTTATCTACTGGGCAATGAGATGGCCAAGAATTCTCTGATGGACTCAAGACACTGCCATGCCCTGTCTTCAGGAGCTCACCAACTGGTATTAAGGCAGCAAAGAATCACAAAGATTGACTCTGGAGATCCATTTCTGAAAATCACAAGAATTTGAGAGATCTTCCCTGTGCGTTACCTGAGTCTCTGTCCAGCACAAGGCTTGGTACTCTCCAGGCATCCAGGAAATATATTTTTAAGTGTATGGATTCTATCTTCTGTTTTCTAGTTCCTTACTATCTCCCCCTGTTGTCCTGTACATGGTACTTTTGAGCAATATAGTACAACATCCCTTAACCCACTGCACATTCCAGGATGATCCTTGGGTTATGTCCCTGCTGTTCTTTCTCATCACACATTTTTGCTGCATGGTGGGGACTTTAGGAGATGATGGAGGGTCAAGAAGTAAGGCTGTGTAATAAGTCAGTTGAGGCAACTTGTAAAAGGGAAAACAAAAACCCCACCAGCCAACAAGGAAGTTCTATTGTGTGTCAGCACTGTCATAGGTGCTGGGGACGGGGCAGTGAATAACAGTGAGTTGTAGGATGTTGGAGCGGGAAGAAGAGAACTGTATCCAACACATTTATTACTGATGCTCAAATGCCAGGAACTCTGCTGGGTTCTGCAGATATAGTCATACTCTGTAGCCATTCTCTAATCCTATGGCTCTGAGGAGTGGATTTTCTTTGGAGAGAGTCCCTGTTGCAGGCAAGTGATGCTCAAAACTTGATATGACTATGGTGAAGGTTGTGTCCTTGCTGTTTGCTGTGTTTCTGGTTGGAATCCCAGAGAGGCTGCGATTCCAGGATGGTCAGTTGACTCTGTGCTCATGACTTCTAAGTTTCAAAAGGCCCCATGGGATGAAGGGATGCCATGGGCTGCCTGTGACCGTGGTCATTACTGCGGTCATAAAATAAATGAGATTCCAGTGGCCCTTTGCTCTCTTCGGGTAAGTCAAGCTAGGAATAGGATCAGAATTAATTTTAAAGCTGTTTTATTATTTGTGGCTAGTTTTGAGCCATTAGCTGTACATCTTAGGAGAGAAAAGTAACAAAAGGATAAAAGGAAATCTCACCAGAAATCAGAATAAGCTTAATGGTTGTTATCACAAAACGGGATCTTGTCTTTGTCAGGAAGAGCAGGGATGGATCTTCCTGTCTCCCAGCGTGGCATTCCATTTTCTCCAGTAAGTAATATAGGGTTTTCCCCATAATTGCCTGATAGACTGGAATAGCTCCTTGGCATCCATTTCAGTCTATTGGGTAAATGATACGTTTTCTAATGGCATTTTTACTCAACAGTGAAGCTTGTGAACTAATGATATATATATATAGGGAGGCCTCCATGGGGGACTGTGTGGAGGCAGTAGTTACTTTTATAAAGTTATACACCAGGCCCCAAGGTTCAAGATTCCAGGAAGACAACATTTGTATTTAGTATTACTGGAGAAAATAAACACTTTGCAAGAACATTCTTAGGGTATTTTCACAGGATGTCTCTAGGAGACGTGTGTTGGGCAGGACGCCATTTCAGCAAGTGACATCCCATTTGAAATGCAGCTGCTCTTTGTTGGTATGAAAGACTTGTCCAAATTAGTCTGGGAAGATCCTATGACTTGTCCCACATGGCTTCTGGGATCATTACTCTTGGAGCTGTTGATAGAGAAGCGATTACCGAGCGACCATGAGGTCATGGAAAAAGGCCCTGAGCCACAGAGGTTACCAGGCGTGGATCGGAATCTCAGTTCTGACACACAGGAGCAAGTCCCTTACCTAGCTGAGCTTTGTCGTTTCATCTTTAAAATGAGGTTATCCATTACCATATCAGACAGAGATTGCAGGAATTGAGAGGGATGTCTTGTGCACTCACTGAAGGAGGGCTCCTGTCATATTTAAGGCCCTCAATGATCGCCTATTAAGAAACTAAGACAATGGTAGATGATTTGGCTACTTGGACAAGTCCTACTTGCATTATGAATGGTCTGGGATGCCTGTTAATGTACATATTCCCAGGCCTCCTGCCCGACCTGTTAACTGAGATGCCTCAGGAGAAAGGCTTGCTTGGGAAACTGTCTTAAGTCTTTGGGTATTTAATGAGCACCCCAGGTGATGCTTATGGTCAGACCAGTTTGGAAAGTAGGAAAGACAAAGGAGCTGCAAAAGATTCATTCCTCAATGGATGGCTTTGCTGGTCATCCATAGGACTCCATCAGGCACTTGACTGGGTCTCTTAGCTGGCCCGTTCACACGGCCCCTAGTTTCGGCAAGTAGCAAGATGACCGACTCCTAACAGTCATTAGTTGATGATACAGGTAAGTGGTGCACATGTGTCCTCTGCCTCTATCAGGACCACCTAGGTGTGGCTTGGCACCATTTCTTTGATGGCTTGAATTTTTTTTGTTGTTGTTGCTGCTGTTGGTATAACTCCAAACTGCAAAGCACTGAAATGCGTTGTAACCTTAAAATGAATAATATTAGTCCAAGAATCATGGTTTCCCAAAGAGACCAAAATGCACCTGACAAGTCTCCGTAGCCGGTGCTGACCCAGCCCACTCCACGCAGTGTCAGGGCTGGTTGTTAAGTCTATGGAGCTATCATTGAAATGCTCTCCTGCTGGTGAGAATGAACCATGCCAGAAGTCCACTTACCCAGGTGTCTTCAAGATGGTTAAGAGGTGCCCCTGTGAGGCAGATCTGTGGTCCAGCCAGCCCGGCCTGCTGCCTGATGCAGCACCTCTCTAGAACGGGTTTTTGAGGGCATCTGATAGTTGCTTTGTAGGCTGAGGATCTAGAAAAAATAGACATCAGTGGAGTAAGAACTAAAAACAAGGAGCTACTATAAATCCAAGCTTTAGTTCCTAACAACCTGCTGAGCTATGATTCCCATTTTACATATGAAGAAACTGAGGTTTGGAAAGAGGTTATGTAACCTGGTAAGGTTGCTAAGCTGCTGTAGCGAATGGCAGATGTGTCGCTAGAACCCAGTGCCAGTCATCCTCCTCGAAATCTGTCCTGTTTCCGGCTTTCAGCTTCTGGGTTCAGATGTGGTCCCGTTGATACTCATGCCCCCAGGCTCTGCCTCTTGGGCTTCAGTTTGTCTTCATTTTTTAAAAGATTTATTTTATTTACTTCAGACACAGTTACAGAGAGAGGTAGAGCCAAAGAGAGAGAGAGAGAGGTCTTCCATCCGCTGGTTCACTCTCCAAATGACCGCAACAGTGAGAGCTGAGCCAATCCAGAGCCAGGAGCTAGGAGCTTCTTCCGGGTCTCCTCCATGAGTGCAGGGGCCCAAGCACTTGAACCATCTTCTACTGCTTTCCCAGACCATAGCAGAGAGCTGGATTGGAAGTGGGGGAGCTGGGACTCGAACCAGCATCCATATGGGATGCGGGCACTGCAGGTGGCAGTTTACCTGCTATGTCACAACACCAGCCCTGTCTTGATTTTTGACAGCCTTCCTGCTTCAGGTGTTTCTGAAAATTTCTGTGGAGAGGGGACTCCTTTGTCCTGTACCATACTGGCCATTGCTATTTGGCTTTTGTAATATCTGATGGACCTGCTGTCTCCATTCTGAATAACAGAATCTCAGGTTTAGAAGTGGCTTTACTGGGGCCGGTGCCATGGCTTAACAGGCTAATCCTCCACCTTGCAGCGGCGGCACACCGGGTTCTAGTCCTGGTTGGGGTGCCGGTTCTGTCCCGGTTGCCCCTCTTCCAGGCCAGCTCTCTGCTGTGGCCCGGGAAGGCAATGGAGGATGGCCCAAGTGCTTGGGCCCTGCACCCCATGGGAGACCAGGAGAAGTACCTGGCTCCTGGCTTCGGATCAGCGTGGTGCGCTGGCCGCAGTGCGCAGGCCGCAGCAGCCATTGGAGGGTGAACCAACGGCAAAAAGGAAGACCTTTCTCTCTGTGTGTCTCTCTCACTATCCACTCTGCCTGTCAAAAAAAAAAAAAAAAAAAAAAAAAAAAAAAAAAAAAAAGAAGTGGCTTTACAGCGACCCTTAAAGGGAGGCAGAATCTTGCACCCTCTATGGCGTGTCCCCAGGCTTCCATCTGGGTGCCTCTGGGGACCGTGAACTTGCTCACCTCCTAGAATGTCCGTGACAGTTCCAGAAGACATCAAGCCCGTTCACATTTACTTCCCTCTCCCATCTTCAGTTGGTCTAATGGAGATGCACAAAATCCTGAAAATACAGTTCTCAAAAAGCAATGGTTGAATCCAGGACACAAGATCCCCGGTTTTGGGACAAAATTGTCTTTCTTGGATAAACGCCGAAGCATTCTCACTCCAGGGCCGGGAGAATGGTAAGATGGCAGCCACTGACGGGGCTTTTAAGTCACCAAGGGGCTGACGGAAAGGAAATACCGTGGTGTTTTCCGGACTGAAGCGAGTCTAAAGCAGCAAGGGTAAAGTGCCGTGTTTGCATTTTATTGATTTCCTACCATTGATTCCAGCGGAGGAACTGTCTACTTGGGAGCAAAGAGACTGACGCTGAAACCAAAACCCTGACACTGGGTCCTTCAAGGGAGGGAGGGAATTACATTCGAAACACCCCAGGTACTCGCTTCTTACAGGTGCAACCCACGAGCGCCATGTGGCGCCTTCATCCTTCTCTTGACATCCTGGAGGGAGAGAGAGCTGTGGGTTTGCTGGAACCTCCTCTGCTCTCCTCCTGTGACCTTTCTGCTGTACTGTGGTCTAACGGAGCAGTTGGGGGACAGAATCAGAACTCTTCAGAGCTTTCCTGGATCTGATGCATCTCTGCGTCCCCACCTCTGAGCAATTGGACAAAGTAAATGTTCAATACATGTTCTCAAAATGAATGAGTGCTCATTCAAGATAACTTGTTTTCCTTCTTTTGTTGGCTCAGGCCTCGAGACATTCTTGACTTGGAGTTTATCTGAACATCTCATTTCTTTCCAGCTGGGCGCTGCCCAAGGGGTGGGGCCACTCTTAAACTTCTCTGCTTGCTTGTGACTCTGTGAAGTGTCTTGGGAGGCCTTGGAATCCAATGTCATCCTTTCCCTTCTTTGATGGTTCGAGAGGATAGTTTCTGCGCCAGTGGACGGCTGATGTTGGAGTCTGTTCTTCTGCCTCTCTTTTCTGCAGGGACTCAGAACATGATAGTAAGAGTCTGC
Source organism: Lepus europaeus (assembly GCF_033115175.1). Taxonomy (NCBI): domain Eukaryota; kingdom Metazoa; phylum Chordata; class Mammalia; order Lagomorpha; family Leporidae; genus Lepus; species Lepus europaeus. The sequence continues at coordinate 72,333,737 of NC_084842.1, forward strand.
CTGGCTGCTTCCCGAACACTTAACATTTTGTAGCGTGCCTAGCTCTGTGCAGGTGAGGGGAGGCCAGAGATGAATGAAAGGTGAATTTCTCACATATTTTGGAATTTCCCATACAGTGCCAAAGTAAGAAATGAAAAAGAGCCTGGTGGCCGGCGCCATGGCTCGCTTGGTTAATCCTCTGCCTGCGGTGCCGGCATCCCATATGGGTGCCGGGTTCTAGTCCCGGTTGCTCATCTTCCAGTCCAGCTCTCTGCTGTGGCCCGGGAGGGCAGTGGAGGATGGCCTAGGTGCTTGGGTCCCTGCATCCACATTGGAGACTGGGGGGGGGGGGGCACCTGGCTCCTGGCTTTGGATCGGCACCATGCCAGCCGTAGCGGCCATTTGGGGAGTGAACCAATGGAAGGAAGACCTTTCTCTCTGTCTCTCTCTCTATCTATATCTCTAAAAAAATTTTAAAAAATGAAAAAGAGTCCGTGACATTATCATCATTTTCGACATATAAAGTGATTACATCTGCACCCCAAATCTGTCTCCCAAAAATGTACTAATAAAAGTGCTTGGAATACGATGAAAGTGAAATACCATACAGTAGATTCACATACCCCAAATTAATGTTTTAATAGGGGCAGGGGATGTGGCTTCTGTAAATGTCACCTACTCATCCACTAAAAGTTCTTCGTGAGTGCTAAGAATGCATATTAATTTATTCAAAAATTTATATCTAGTGACATGTGCCACCCATGGTTCTGCGTGCGGCAGGAGTGGTGGTGACCCAAGAGCCCTGTCATCATAGCACTTACTGTTTAGAGGGAGACTAAGACACAAGGTGGGCACTGGACTTAAGGGGCTGACGTTGCTGGTTGAGATGCCCTCCTCCCATATTGGAGAACCTGGTTGAGTGTGGGCTCCTCCACTTCCGATCCAGCTTCCTGCTAATGTGCACCTAGGGAGGCAGCAGGTGATGGTTCAAGTTGTTGGGTCTCTGCAATGCGTCCTTGGAGACCCACGTGGAGATCAGGGCTGTTGATTTCAGCCTGGCCCAGCCCTGGCTGTTGGGGACATTTAGGGAGTGGACTAGTGGATGGAAGAACTCTGTCTTCCCTGTCTCTCTGACTGTAAAATAAAATGAAAATAAATTAATTAAAAAATAAAAGTAAATTAGCAAAACACATAGTATGCTTGATGAAAACAAGTATGCTTTATAAAACAATTAAGCAGTTAAGAATAGAGTATTGGGACTGGAGGTGGGGATGGGACAATCTTAAATAAAGGCTCCACTGAGAAAATAAAGTGTGACAGAGGCACGACAAAGCTAAGGGATCAAGTAATAAAAGTATGAGGGTGCTTCAAAAGTTTGTGGAAAATAGAATTAAAAGATACGTTTGTTTTGGTCCAAAAAGTTTTTTGAAATCTGTACAAATACAGATTTTTTTTTTCAAGTATGAATTTTCCACGAACATTTTGAAGACGCCTTGTATCCGGGGAAACAGCTTGTCAGGGTTGCTGGACAGCGGAGGAAAAAACGAAAAGCAAGTGCAGAGGCCCTGCGGCAGGTGTGGGCCTGACCCACGCAGTACGAGTGAGGCTCAGGCGGCGAGAGCGGAGGGAGAAAGAGTAAGAGGGGACGCCGGAGAGATGGGATCAGCAGCACGTAGCACCCTTGGCACATGCTGGAAAGGCAGAGGTCCCTGTCCCTTGGCAGGGGGCCTGTGGTGACAAGTCAGGTGTCCAGTGATCAGTTTGTATCACTGAGACAGTGGCCTTGATTCCATGAGATGGAAAGCAGCTGTTCTGTGGGGGTGGGGCACCTGGGGGAAAGAGATCTGTCACCCTGATGGGACTCAGTAGGTGGTGGTGTGAAGGGAGCTCAGGGCAGCATTTTACATGCCCAACTAGAGTCTCGCTTGGGCCCCCTCTCTGCTATGCCATTGCAATTTAGCTCAGTTTAAAAATCAAGGATTCCTCTTTACCCCCTTAGGAGATCATACCCTCCTGGTGAACAGGTAGGAGGGGAAAATAATTTAGTTGGTGAGGTGCCAACAGGTACCGTGCAGGGCATTCACATCTACTTAGCTGCCACGTGGGTTGCTCTGCCAATATCCCAGGCATTCAGCGTTGCTGTCGTGGGCCCTGTCTCACACTGTGTCCAGACGCACTCACGCTGAACTTGTTGCCTCTTAGGCTCCCAACAGTGAGGAAGTAGCTGGGTTTTTACCCTTGACCAGCACTCAGCGCGGGACTGTTGGGGCTGGGTTCAGATGGCACAGGTGGTACCACCTGCCACACTCTCATTTGTAAAGGCTTGCCTTGTCTCTTGGCAGCTGTTGAATTTGGTCTTTCACCAGTTTGCTCAGTGATGAGAAAGGGGAGCCCATCGATTATGGGCGGTTTTAAGATTTTTTTTTAAAAAATGCTCATTGTGAAGGGTTTAGATGACAGCATTTGGATCACCATGGTGACCAATGTACAGAAATCATTACGTTTCCTTGTTTACCCTGGATTAAAGCTTGTTCTTTGGCCAAGTGAAATAGTCTGTGTGGTGTGAGTGGCTCTGGTAGAGAGAGGCTAGCCTTTTTGAAAAAAAAAATTTAGTTTTGGAACAGATTAAATAAAACTTGCAAATATAGCACAGATTCATCATGTACCCTTGACCTGTTTTCTCTGTTATTAATATCTTACATTTATATGGTACATTTGTTACAATTAATGAACTAATACTGATACTTTGCGATTATCTTAAGCTCATCCTCTAGATTTCCTTATTTATTTTTTTATCTCATTTTTTTTTAGTTCCCGAGTCCCTTCCAAGACACAATGTTATATTAAGTCACCATAGTCCCTGAGACTCCTTTGGGCTGGCACAGCTTCTCAGGCTCCCCTTCTTTGTGACATCTGGCATGGTTCAGGCATTCTGGGACTTGTCTCGTGTTTTTGTCATGGTTATATTGGCTCTGTGGACCATGGGAAGGAAGACCACCAAGGGAGGCGGCCATTCCCACCATGCTCTATCATGGGCCCACACACATTGTCAACATGCCTCATGACTCCTAATGCTGAACTTGGTCATCTGACTACAGGAGGCTTTGTCAGGTTCCTCTAATTTTCCCTTCTTCCATGTTGTACTCTTTGGGAGGAAGTCACTCTGTGTAACCATCACTTAAGTTGTGGTAGGGCCAGCTCTGTGGCACAGGAGGTTAATCCTCCGCCTGTGGCGCCAGTATCCCATATGGCATTGGTTCTAGTCCTAGCTGCCCCTCTTCCAATCCAGCTCTCTGCTGTGTTCTGGGAAAGCAGTAGAAGATGGCCCAAGTCCTTGGGCCGCTGCACCCATGTGGGAGACCAGGAAGAAAAGCTCCTGGCTTCTGGCTTCGGGTTGGCTCAGTTCTGGCCATTGTGACCATTTGGGGAGTGAACCAACAGAAGGAAGACCTTTCTCTCTGTTTCTCCCTCTCACTGTAACTCTACCTCTCAAATCAATAAATAAAATCTTTAAAAAAAGAAGCTGTAGCGACATGTGCCAAAGGGAAAACAAAATCAAACTCCATTTCCTTGAGGACAGACTATATACAGAAATTAATTGTAATTTCGCTGTGTGGGAAGTTTTCTCTCTTCTCCCTCTTATTCAGTCAAGTGTTTAAGTCAAGATGAATTTCTGGATATGGACTTCATACTCACAAGTTACATTCCAGCATTGCATTGCTTGTACTGGTCCAGCTTGGGCCATTAGGAAAGCTCCTTCAGTTCTCTCTATCAAGGGGACTCTCTGATATTGTGTGTGTGTGCGCGCGCACTTGTGCACCGTCTTTGCAGCACTACCGGAAACTCCATGGTCATGGCCATTTTTGTGTATCCCCCCCCCCCGCCCCATCCAAGGATCAGCCATCTCTGTGAGGAGCTCTGGCCTCTTATTGGAGTATAGTCTTAGACACCAAGAACTGGGCATTGGGTGTTCATTGTCACTGGAAATTGATTCTGGGGCCAAGAGTGTAACCTACAGATTCATTGGGGGAGACAGAGCAGGGATATGGTAAGAAAAACCCTGGACTTGAAGCTGGTATTTAGAGCCCCAGCCTGCACTGATCCGTGTCAGTGGTGTGAACGTAGGGGCTTCCCCTGTGAGCCTTAGGTTTCCGTGTGTTCTATACAATGAAGGCATTTGGCCTCTTGCCCACCTCATTCACAGGCATTGCGACAAAGTTCCAGACAGCTCATTCCATTTGAAAAAGTTTTATAAATCAGCATGTTGTATGTAAAGCTTTGTCTTATTTTCAGCATCCTAATATTTCTGCATATATTGTGCCTGTCATTGCTGTAATTTTAGCTTGATCGAATTTCATACGCTTTTGAGCACAGGATCCTGAATACCAGAGTTCAGTTCTTTTTTTAAATAAGAAAATTTTCATATATTAACTTTGGGATTCATTTGTTAATATGTCTATTAGAAGTTTCTGTTATTAAGAAGGGCCCTAATACTTTGCTCTCCTCAAATGCCCACCCGTTTTAAGAGATCTCAAAATGTATCAAATGAATCCTATGCTGACCATGAGACCCTTGTGGTCACATGACATCTAGGTGTGGGATTTTCCACTTAGGGCATCGAATTGCCAATCAGAAGTCTTTGGATTCTGGAGCCTTTCGGAGTTCACATTTTTGGGTTAGGGATGCTCGGCCTGTAGTGGTTGTATGAGAGAAGGTTGGAGGAACTTTGAACCTTTCCCTGAACAGATGCCACCTCACACTCTAAATAAATGTGCTAAGTCAAAAGTGCGCACTTCCTGTGCAAAATGTCACGTCGAGACACTCCCCTTCACTGCTTGCCCACCACCTCCTCTTAGAGGGAACCTAAGACTGCCGAGGTATATAGCTAGAAGCATTATCTACCCTCCAATCTGTGTGCCGGGAACAAGGCAAGGACTGAATCATACTTTCCCCCACGCACTGCAAGCTACAGAGGCTGTGTGCGTAGTATGGAATGTGGCAGTGCTCTTAGTCATTGAAAAACAGATTCTGTGAGGCAGCTAACTTGAAAGGGTAAAACAAAATCGGATCCACCCCTTTCCGTTGAATGTCCCTTGTGTAAACCACTGAGACTGTGTGTGTATGTGTGTGTGCACGCGCACGTGTGTGTATGGCACCATGGAGAAACAGTCTGAGGTTGGCGATGGAGGGCTGTGCTCAGAGCTGTCAGTCTCTGGGTATTGCTCCCCTGGCCGGGACGACCCTGTGGAATAACCTCCAGCTGTGGGCTATAAATGATGTAGGAGAGGCGGTGAACCATCTCAGCATGAAGGGAGACACATTTTGTCGGCGCCGCTGTGTTTGTGCAGCTTATTGGAATTTTAAAACGTGGTCTCATCCAGAGGAAGGAACCCCCGCTTTGTCCCAGCACGCAATGATACTGAGGTTTTGTTCTGCACTGGGTGCCAGCCAGCTCTGCTCTGCTCCAGACGGACTCAACTTCATTTGCCTCAGCATGGAGCGCAGCTCAGTCATAGCACCTGTTTAAATTCGTTTGATTTGTCTTTCCTTTTCATTAAGGCTAATGTCACAGAGGAAAGAAATAAACATGCAAGGAAGATACTTGCCTATTTTACCGTGGGAACCAATATAGAGAAGCTCATTTTGAAAATGACAATGATTGGGTTCCAACAGGATTTGCATTTTGCTGTAAATAACCCAGGCTAAGGTGAAATGACTAAGGAAAGGGATGGTAGGGCAGTGCGAGTCCGGACTGCTCCAAAGATATGTTTATTTAAACGAACAGCCATGGTATTTCAAGCTGATGTGCAAAGGAGGCCTTCTCATTGGTTTGGAAAAAACTCCCTATGGGATGTTGGTCTTAAACACAGCCTAATAGAGTGGTACTTAATGAGAGCGATGCTGATCTCAAATTCAATTTTGTTTCTAACTGGCAAAAGCACCTACTTAGCTTTGATCTGTAACTAGGAATCAGGAGCATGATTGGCTAATGTTTGACTTCCGTTGGCCTAATGAGATTTTATGAATATCAATATTGCTATAGCCTCATATTGTATTTGCTGGCTTTTTTTTGTGTGTGTGGCAGTTAGTCAAGTAACTTGGTTTCATAACCCCACAGTAATTATTCTGATTTCCCATTGGTGAGTGGGGGACCATTGCTGCTGGGGAGGTCAGCATATTTTTTTAATTGATGCTTCATTTGGTGACATCTAATGTCAGTCAGCTGTCGTTAATAAGCTCTATTATAGCATAAAAGTGCTGATAGTTTAAATGTGGTTGGTGAACCCCAACAGGGCTGTGTGTTCAAGGCTGTTCTACGAGGTTGCATTAGACATTCATCAGCCCAACTGAATTCCCATTCAGTTCATTTCAGCCATTGAAACTTGATAGAAAATAAGAATGTGTGGAATTGATAAACTTATTTTTGGAAGTGGCTGTTTTTCAAAAACAAATCTTTTATCTAGTAAGGCACATAATTTAGTAGAAACATCAGCAAATCAACATTGCTGTTGATGGGGGTGGGGGAAGCTGGGAAACATTCACATCATTTCGATCCTTTATTTGGGAGCAGGAAGTCAAGAATATTGTCTGAGAGCCCTGATATGTACCCCAGATCATATGTATAATTATGAGAGCTGGTAAAATATTATTTTTCAGAAAGATGAAGAAAACATGCATTGGGTCTGTTTTTCATAATATTATATTACTAAAATTGGAAGAAAATGTAACAAAACACACAAACATTTCTGGCATGGAAAGAAAATACTAGTGAAAAAGGAAATAAAGGGTGTCTACTTCACAGATGCCTTCTTGCAGGGGTGGGGAATCTGTCTTCTGCAAGGACCATTTGGAGATTTATAATGCTTGCAGGCCATGCAAAATTATCAACTTACAAAATCAGCCTGCTGGAGATGTATTGAATATTGAGTCTCGCCTATCGTTGCCTTGGCCAGGCCGGACCAGATGATTTTTTTGGCCCTTATACAGCCCGTGGGCTGGACGTTCCCCACCCCTGTTAGAAAGCCTCCACACATGCAACCCACTTGTTCCTTAGAAGAACTGTAGGAAGTAGCTAATACTAACCTCACTCTACAGGAAGGAGAACCGCTTTGGGGGAGTTGAGATCACCAGTCCAAGGCCATTTGCTAGAGTCTGGCTGGACTTCACACTCAGATCAGCCCGGCTCTAAAGCCCGTTTCTTTTCAATCATGTGGAGGCTCATCTCTGCACCTCCCAGTGCCTGCCGCAGCTGCTGGCTGTCCAAGAAACCACAGTGCCCGGCCCATCCCTTCCCCGAGCAACCCCAAGAATGAGGTTGGTCCTGCCAGCAACATGTCCCAGTAGTAGAAGCTGGGGTTCAGGGAAGTTAGGCACATAACTGGCAGGAGACAGCCTGGGATGAGAAGCCAGATGTGCCTCACCTGGGAGCTCCGGCTCCTTCTGCATGGAATCCGAGCTAGGGCTTCTGTGCTGAGCTGGACACTCTTGGTGCAGGCGACTAGAATGAGTCAGTATGAGCCCGAAGCTCAGACGCAGGGGAGAAGGCAGGTCTTAGAATGGAGTCATTGGAATGATTTGTTCACTACAGGGAACCTGTTTACTGAACAGGACTGTACTTTTCCTCCTTGACCATTGCAGTCCCGACTCTGTACGTGGGACCAGTCCCTGGGGCTGGAGAACTATTGAGCTCGAGTTAGTCTTTTGACAAACTCCTTTCTCAGTCACTCATTCTGCAGCCGGCTGCTGCCGCCTCTGTGTCTTCAGAGATCCACCACCGCTTGTTTCCTGGTTTGGCCTTTCTCTAGACAGGTGGGAAGATTTGCCTCGGTCCTCATCTTGAGTTTTCTCGCGAAAGGCACAGCGAGGTGCACAGGATAAAACATCTCTGCCATTCACCTCCAATGTACACCTCCCAGAGAACACCTGCTTTTTGGCATCAGGATGGGACGCATTTGACAGAGCTGGGGATTCCCCCAAGTCCCTTCATGATGAAATGGTTTTGCTTTTAGCCTCATGCTTTTGTTTAAGTTTCAGGTTCCTGTCTAGGGAGCCTCTTGAAGTTAAGAAATTAGACCACAAACAGCATCACTGCTGAGCTCCTGTGACAAAGTGATATAATATGAAAGCCCAGGGATATAAAGCTTGTCAAATGTTTACTTCAGATCACAAAACAAAAGGAAATCCTCAACTGTTCAGGTCCTGGGCTGCTAGTCTGAGGGAAGCAGGAATCTTAAGTTTCCAAATGTTCTCTTATGACAAAGGCTGTCTGTGTTTGGCCATTTTGTCCACACTGAAAGTTACTGCCTTCCTCTCTTGGTCTCACTTCAGTCCCATCTCCATGAGAATCATTGGCGTTGACTGTTATTCTTGGCAAACAGTCCGCTATCTCCTCAGGTCTTGAGAATTAACTGGCAGTGGTTTTAGCTCCTACTGCTTTTAGCTAATACCTCTCCCCCCATCAGTGCCTTGAAAGCACAACGAGAGGAATATCTTAGCTGTGGGGTGGGGCTGTTTTCTCCTCGGGTCCACAATGCTTGCATCTGTTATGGGAAGGTTGTGATCTGGACCTAGAAATAAGGTCCTTACTCTCCTTAGTTTTCAAGTTTACTCTCTGCTGGGCTGCACCCAGCTCAACACCACCGTGCTGCATTAGTACAGCAACACTGCTGCTGCTGTCCTGCCCAGGGGGCGGCATGGGGGAGCTCTTTCTGGCTTTTTCTTCCGTCGGCTCAACATTTTATGCAACTAAGGAGTTTGTGTTGCTCAGCAGAGACGGAGGATTTGGTGTGTATTTCCATCTAGATCATTTATGAAGAGACTAAAGGAGGGCAGTATCTGTGAGGCCTCTGGGGCTCCCTCCTATTGCGCTTTGTCTTACCTTTAAGCCGATTTACCTGACACAGGTTAGAGATATGTTACGTGTTCAATAAATATCGGGTTGATTCATTGGTCCCCTTTCCTGGTCAGGCTAGTTCCCACAATCCCAGAATGACTCGATATTTTAATGGCCCTGGATTGGAAATATTGTCAGAAGTCTCTTTTGAGGCTAAATAAACTATATGAATTCATTTCTCCTCATTCCCATGCTTGCCCTCTCAGAGGAGATATATGATCAAGCCGACCTGAATTCATTGCCTCTTACCTCAACTCTATTCCTTTTGGTTTTGTTGTCTTCAATGTTCAGTGACCTGAAGAGTTTGATGTCAGGAGTTTGCAGGTCTCAGAAGAAAATGGAGTGATTTTTTTCCCCCAAGATTTTGGAGCCTTATTCTGAAGTATTCTGCTAATGTTGTCACTGATGGGCTACAGATGGCGACAGTTTGAGCATTTTGCCCAAGAGGTCCCCAACTTTACCCTTGAGTCTAAAGCATATTTATAAATTGCAGCTTTTTCTTTAGCAATGGATCACTTAGCAATATCACTGCAGCTATTCATACAGGTATATTTTTAAAAATTAGATATTTGCATTTTATTTGGAAGGCTGAGAGACAGAAAAAGATTTTCCAACTGCTGGTTCACTTCCCAAATGCCCACAAGAGCTGGTGCTGGGCACAGGTTGAAGTCAGGATCAGGAACTTAATCCAGGTCTCCCACATAGGTGGCAGGGACACAAGTACTTGAGCCATCACCTGCTGCCTCCCGCAGTGTGCATCAGAAGGAAGCTGGATGGGAAACAGACCCCAGAACTCAAACCCGAGCACTCTCATAGGGGATGCAGGCATCCCACGCAGTGATTTAACTCCTGTGCCAGACACCTACCTGTTAATATTAACCTGTTCTAGGCATGAAGAACAAGTGTCTCTGTTGTCGGGGAGCTTAGATTCTATTAGGGGATGGGATAGCATATCAGCAAACACATTGTGATGAGGAATATGAAGCCAATAAGCAAGTTGAAGTGATAGGGACATGGGGCCAGGCAGGAGGAAGAGTCTATGCAGACAACACACCCTCTATGGGGAGATGGCATTTGACTAGCTGGGGCATGAGAAGGAGTCAGCCGTGGCTCACGCTTGATGAAGAATGTTTTTGGTGGAGGAAACACAAGCACAAGAGACCAGCTTGCTATTCCATTCAGGATTGCTGGGTAAGTTTCAACCGGGCAGCAGTTCCATTTGTCATGTCTAACGTGATGACTTGTCCTTAGTATCGGGGCTAGACACCCCATATACATTATTGTAGGATGTTGCACATCCATTTGTACTAGTTACTAAAACGCAAGCCAAATGAAGACTGGCTACTTATGTTTTATTCAGTTTGTATCCTACATGCATAGAGGAAGGGCTTAAACATCTGTGGGGTAACCAACTCCTACTGCAGCCCTGCAGAGGAGGCTGCCCCTCCCCTCACTGGAGATGAGAAGAGGAGGATCCAGAGAGGTGAAGGATCAGGTGGCTAAGAAGGAGAGTGGAGGTTCAGCCTCAGACAGACTGGAAAACCCACGCTTTTCCCACTGTGCTCTGCCTCCCTCGCGTAGTCTAGTGCGTGTGACCCGCCTGCGTCCCAAGTCTCCTCTTACTGGCGTTTCTCTCGTCAAGACTGAGGCAGGGAGTTAATTTGGCTGTTTTGCTCTCTCCTGTTCATCAGGGAGCAGTCCCTCCACAGCGTGATCATTGTGCGGTCCTGCTGACTTCCCAGCTAACTCTCTGCCTTTGATATGGGCTCAGATCTTTTCAAAAGCCAGACCTCAGACTCTGCCAAAGCTCACCCTCTAAGAGGTTTTACATAAATCATGGAAGCAGAGCACAGTTCACTCTCTTACATTCGGGCACATGTAAAGGGGCAGAGAGGATGGAAAGTGACCAGAGTTGAACACCTACTATGTGACTGGTGTGTGCATGCTGTGTTTCATGTACAGACCCTAATGTAATTTGACAATAATTATATTATATTAATATATAAATATTCTATTGATGATGCAAATTTGTTTGGGGTCAGATAGATCTGTGTTAAATTATGGGATATAAAGTTATATGGCTTTTGAAAAGTTACTCAATCCCCCGATTCTTAGTTTCTTACTTATAGAATAGGTTTAGTGTTACTTATTCCCTAGGTTGAATGTGAGGATGAATAAAAACAACATTTGTAAATGCTGGCTTAGAGCCCGTGTTCAATCATTGTGACATCGTTAACACTTGTGCCTAATTGGGTCTATGATGCCCTGTATTAAGTGCCATTATTTTACTACCACTAAGGGTTCAACTACCATGTAGTATCATGGACTCAGAGTGTTCTGATACCAGAGCTAGCAGAAGGTGGGAACATGACTATTGTAGAATGATTGAAACCTTATGTACGTTATGAGTTTTATAACCCAGTAATAATGACAGCAGATTAACAAATTATTGAAGCCTCTAAGACACATCATTCGCTATTGTTTGTCAATTGCTTTTGGAAATCAAGGGCTGGGACCTTTGCTTTATAGCCACTCTTAGTTATTAATAGTCCTCAAAATTAAGACCTTGTTTTCATATATTAAATCAGACTGTCCCACAACAATTTCAGCCCCTCCTCTGCTTGTTTATTTTACTCTGGAGATGATGAACAAGCAGCCGGCGTCCTTGGAACAGTCGTTCCTCTGCTTGTTAGCGTAGAGCTGAACTGCCTTTCTTTCCGTCTAATTGCCATTTAATTATCTAGGCTTGCAAAACATCTCACCGATGTATCGTGGATGAGTTTGGGGAATTAAAAGACCTTAAACGCTGACCACTCATTCATTCAGCAGATATTGGGTGGTGAGCCTAATGTGTGCCTGATCCATTCTCCATTTTGGAGTTGGGAGAGAGGATGAGACAAGGCTACTGAGCTCGTGAAATTTGGGGGAGGACAGATAATAAACAAGCAACAAGGAAACAAGGAAGTAGCAATTGGATGTTGATGAAGTCCGTGACAAAAAATGAAGCAGGATAATGAGATAGACAGTGATTGATGCTGTGGCTCTTAGAGATAGAACAGTAGAGAAATTACTGTGTGGAAGTAAGTGGCCATCTCCCTATGTGGCAGAGACCCATAGGATGAGAAAGGAGGTAGAATGTTCTGGTCAGAGGCAATAGGTATTGAAAAGACCTACAGGATGGAAAAAGTCTTGGACTATTAAAAAAAAAAAACCAGAAAAAAGTGGGGAATGTTGTAAAGGTAGTAGTGAGAGGTGCAGGAAAGGTGGCAAGGTGGACAGGACTGGATAATGATGTACATTGATAAAGCAAGATCACAAAAGAGGAGCTTAGGACTGACACTGTGGTGTAGTGAGTAAAGCCACCACCTGCAGTGCCAGCATCCCATATGGGTGCTGGTTCAAGTCCCAGCTGCTCCACTTCCCATCCAGCTCTCTGCTATGGCCTGGGAAAGCAGTGGAAGATGGCCCAAGTTCTTGGACCCCTGCACCCATGAGGGAGACCTGGAAGAAGCTCCTGGCTCCTGGCTTCAGATCAGCTCAGCTCCAGCTGTTGTGGCCATCTAGGGAGTGAACCAGCAGATGGAAGACCTCTCTTTGTGTCTCTCTCTCTCTGTCTCTCACTGCCTCTCTGTAACTCTGCATTTCAAATAAATAAATAAATAAATCTTTAAAAAAAAAGAGGAGCTTAATTTACAGGTCAAAGGAAACCAGTCTCTGTGTGTTGGGGTGTGTGTGTGTGTGTGTGTGTTGTGTTACATTGGGACCTGGTGACGTTGAATTTGCTCTTTATTTTCTCACTGATTATCTGGCTGAAGACCATCAAAGCAGGGAGAGGAGTAGGAAGGATGATGTAGAAACCCAAAGTGGCAGGAATAGCTATGAAGAATGTGGGCAGACTTTGGAGGTGGAGCTCTTGGGATTGGGTTCGAGAGGGTGGAGGAAGGAGAAAACTCAAGACTGACCGCTGTGCTTCGGGCCTGAGCCACAGAACGGCTGATGCCAATTACTGAGGCAGGAGAAAGTCGGGAGGCCTCATTCAGGGAGACATCTGTGGTCCAGTTACCTCTGAGCTGCTGATTGGTCATCCTCTTCCAGCGGGGGCGGAGAGGTGAGCCAGGAGTCACAAGAAGTCATTGTGAAGGGCACGTGTTTGGGAGATTGGGTGAGACTTTCTAGGGGGAGACTGGAGATAGAGGAAGAGAAGGAGCCCATAAAGAAGATTCAGAAGGAGCTCCACAGAGGGGAAACCGGGTTAAAAGACGAAGAGAGTCGCAAATCAGTGGGAAGGCGATGAAGAAAGGATGAGCGGTGCCGCATGCTGGACCCTCACTGTGAAGTGGTCGACCCACAGAGCTGGGAGTGGGGAAGGGGGAGACTTCCTGGGTTCAGTGTTGATGATGATCAGAGGAGCGGTGATTTTGCAGAAACAGAAATGTAGACAAGTGACTTGGGCAAGCTGACAGAGCTAAGTAGTGAGAGAGCTGAGAATTTGAACTCAGAGGTCTTCTTAACAGCGTGTTGGGTTCTTAACCACCAGCCTATATTGCCCTGTGCGGATCCTGGAGGCCATTAGCATTTTAAATAAGTTATTTGTTTGAGAGACAGAGATACACACACACAGAGAGAGAGAGAGAGAGAGAGAGAGAGAGAGGGAGAGGGAGAGGGAGAGGGAGCGAAAGAGAGAGAGAGAGAAAGAGAGGGAGAGAGAGAGAGGGAGAGAGAGACCCGTTCTCCATTCACTGGCTCAGTTCGCAATGTCCACAATGGAAAGGAGGAGGGATGCTGAAGCCAGGAGTCAGGAACTCAATCCAGGTCTCCCATGTAGATGGCAGGAACCCACTTACTTGAGCCATCACCACTGCCTTCCAGGGTGTGCCTTAGCAAGAAGCTGGAGTCAGCAGCCCAAAGTGGGAATTGAACTCAGGCACTGTGATGTATGAGGCAGTCAGTGTAACCATTAGGCCAAACACCTGCCTTGGATCCTGGAAGAAATTCAGTGGAAGGGGGAGACCAAACAGAATGTTTTGTATCAAAAAACCAGAGGGATAGGAGTTGTAGATTGCCTTAGCAAAAGATAGTTTGGTCAGCTCCAGCATTTGGGCAACATTGCCATTCTGAGAAGCCAGAGAGTCCTAATGAAAATGAACGTTGTTTGGAATGGAAAGAGCAGACAGTGTTCATTTTCTCTCTTTCCTTTCCAGGTAGTTCAGGACAATAAAGGCCACCAATCACTATTCACATCTGATTAAACAGAAGTTAAAAAAAAAAAAAAGAGGAAAGATGGCAAGAGGCAAGTGGCAAGCTTAATCTGCGGTATTTAGAATGATGAAGAGAAGCAATATGTGAAATCCACTTAAAATATGATTTCATGTTCTAATATACATTCTGAATTTATGGGGAACTGACTTCTGCCATTTATTCAGAGAGCAAAAAAAAATGCATATGCTATGCAGCTGAACTTATCATACCATAATGGGACACCTAGCATTTTTCACGAGTGATTGATCTTCCCCACCCCTCAACAATCCTTTCCTAACTGTTACAAAAAATGGAATACATTTCAAGCTTCTCTTGAGTTGAATTGAGCAGAAACCAGCAAAGGCACTAACACTTGCCAGCTTTAGTAAGGAAAAAAAAAAAAAAAAAGGCAGGGTCTGTGAGAGTGTTCCCTTCACTTTATTTTATGAAGAAGGAAGAAAATTTCAACTGGGACAAACACCCAGGGGTGGATGTGTTAATTGGAATATTCCCCACTAAGGTTAAATAGAACTTAAACACTGTTTGAAGCCTATGTTATATATCCCAAAATACATACTGAACCAGGAGGTAAAGAAACTGGGTTTTATTTCCAGCTGTGTGGTTGATTTGAACAAGTTGTTTAGCCTGTCTATGGAGCTCAGTTTATCCATCTTCAAAATGAGAAAAACAGTGTTCGCCTATCCCCAACAGAAAGCCAGGTTTCATATTCAAACACAGAGGTCCTATTTCGATTTGAGCTTTAAGAAGAGTTTTTAGGATCTTCTTTCAACAAATGGTAGCATCCTGGGAATAGGAAGAAAGAGAAACAGTTGGATGTGGAGGATCTCAAAGTTGTTATTTTGCATAGACCCTCCCCCAGTTATACATACCCTCTCCATATAATATACGTACCTGTCTTAGATCTCTTATGGAACTTGTCACGTGTATCTCCCCAAAGGCAACCAACCCATTGTGCTTTGCCAGGGCTCCCTGGTTATTTTGCACAGGAAAAGCCCACATCCTGCTCAGTCTGCATCAAACCTGGGCAACTGGTCACCCTATTGGGTGCCTCTAGTCCAGATGTTTGTAGCTAGACTGCGTGCTTCCCAAAGACATGGGGAACTAAAATGTATTGATTCCATTCCCCTGGTATTTTTGATGGTGAGTATGGGTTTCTGGTATGGCTCTCTGATAACAATAGTTCATCAATTGATTTGTTTCCTAAAATCATCCTAAGATCTTAAGCATGCTCCTTCTGGGTGACATCTTGTTAGGCCATTTCAAACTGATCATATTTGACACTAGAGTCCTTGAAGTTCACAGTGATCTGCTTGCACTTAGATAAAAACAACAAACAAACAGGAAACGAAAGAAGAGGGAATCACAGGAGACCTCCAATCTTCTCTGTGGCCAGAGATGGGAAGCCAGCAAAGCCCAGATCCTCTTCACCAGATCAGTGCTGATTCTTTCCGAATGTTCTGCTCTCCAGCCCCTCCCTTGATTAGCCTTTCTCCAAGTCCCACTCAAGACTTTCCAACTAACTCTTCCAACTGGCTTTCCCCTGTGTCCTTGCCTGCTAGAATCTTTCTTCTTAATTGAGTCAATGTCTTCCTTTTTCCTTTGAGGTTTAGTTTTCCTGCCTTTTATAAAACAGTTTTCCTACCTGGTTTTCTTTTTTTTTTTTTTTTTTGCTTTGTTTCTTCATTGATTGTGTACATCTTGAGGACACCGAGAGCTTTGTCCCTCTTTGAATTCTTAGCTCACGTGTGTGCTCTTGTTCATTCATTCAGTCACTCATTCAAGATTTGATAATTGAGTTTAGCAGCATCTTCACTGTGAAGGGAAAAGGGACATGCACTTGGCCTGGCCTGATGCCAGTTGGAAAATATGTTGCTAAAAGGGAAAGAGGAAATCTTTAATCAGGTTGCCTGGGCATGTATTTTGAGTGTCCTTCAAGTGCCAAGAGCACCAACGCTTGCAAAAGATTCTTCCCGTAGCAATTGCTCCAGGTTTTCTTGAAATTTCTAAAGCTCTGCCAGACAACAAAAATGCTCAGAGTCTGTGACTATTAGAGGAAAGTAATTTTGCTTGATTAATTTATTGGACAGGCATCTTTCTGAGCACCTGCCATATACAGGATGTCCTATCCTGATCCTGTGGGGAATTTGTGGCATGCAAAGCTCAGTGCCTGCCCTCCAGGAGCTCACTGTCTGACAGCAGCACCAAGACAGACACATTAATCACTGTGGAGGAATGCAGCTGGGAGTGCTGCTGGCTTGTGCGTGGATGCGCAGGATGGGGGCGAAGCATCGCTCAGGTGACCCTGGACAACTTCCTGGAGGAGATGGGTTCAGGTAGGACCTTCAGCTTTGAAGAAAAGAACAGTAATCAGCAATTTAAAGTGTCTTAGTGGGAAAGGTGGCTCCTGAATTTGGGCTTGTAGCTTTTTTTGTTTTTGTTTCTCTTAGCCCATCCTCTATCTTTCTCTGTGTGAAACCTGCTTTTTGTGAGACAATTTGTCTTTTTCCCTTCCCTCGGACTCCTATATGATTTCTGTCTTCTTTCCTCCCCTGATTTCTCATACAGAGGAATCTGTTTTAGTTGGGCAAACACCATATTCCTCTCTGGAACCAGTGTCCCAACTTGGTTTCAATTCGGTCTTATTTCCCGACTTAGAGTGATATAAACCCTATAGTCCTGCCTAGAAAAATGATCACATCCCTTCCATTCATCAACATAGCATAGAAAATATCATCCTGTTTCATGTGAATTAAGAGCATGGTGAAATGTTTACAGCACTTTATGAAATTTTTATGGACTAAGGAGTGATTGACATGTTAATAAACAGCTGAAATGTATTTTGGTTTGCTTTCTAGTTTTCGTCGTATTTCCTATTGGAAACCTGTTGTCAACAGACGCATGTCTTCTATGCCCAGTGTACACATGTCTGCTGATAATTGCTATTTATACTTCACTTATAAAGAAATCCTAGAGAAACATTGGAGCACCAATCTGTACCATCTAGCTTCATTTTTATTCAGATCAAATCTTCCAGTGGCTGAAAGGAAGGGAGGTGCTAATGTGTGATATTTTTTCAAAGCATGCCATTTCTTTGGGACGTGTTCTAAATTATTTTATTTCTGAGTGCTGGGAGTCACAAAAATAATTGAGGCATCAGTATTTGTTGCAAATTCAAATATCCATCAACTGTGTTCTTTTTGGTTTACCAGTATTCCTGGTCCTCTTCCATGTGACTTTGTAAGAACAGTTGTACAGTTTTGTATTTTCAGCAAACACTCTGGGTTCCTCCTCCATGCAGTTACTGTCTCCTGTATCCAGAGTGTCTCTCTGAAATCAGATCAGTGGTAATGTTACTGTTGCTAACAATAGCTCCTGTCCACAGCAGGGAAGAACAATTAACAAATTCATCAATTGTGTTTGTTTACATGTCTGAGCTCAAGGCTAATTATTTAATTAATGTCTTCTGTCTTGAACAGAAGTGTTAGCACATGGAAGTGTTGCTGGGTGGCAAACAAGGTGAGATTTGGGAAACCCCAATATGTTTGTGATATGTAAATAGACATTTACTTATTTAAGACCCATAGTTAGAGTCGGGGTATTTTAATTTCAACAGTTAACTTTGGGAAAACTTGATACAGGGTTAATTAATCAAATTAGCTAAATCCTTCTACAGTCATTGGTAGGTGTGTCATAGCTCCATAATTAATGATAATAAATGACAAAGGCACTGTCACACTTCATTTTGTAGGACTGGACAAATGTGGCTACTGATTGTGCTTGACCTCAAAGGCCTAATTCAGTCTCTAACTCTTCTGTGTTCACCCCTAACTCCTTGTTTATATTTTCATCTGGTGGAATTGTTTGCTTTCAGTACACAGCTACGTTTCCTCTCTGTGGATGTTGACTTACATCCATGGTCACTCACAGTTTTTCCCCACTTTCAGCTGCTGCTTAACTGTTTGCATGCGTAAAAGACTGATTTGCAGAATTTCACTGATTTGAATGCCAACCGAGGAACTAGTTTGCCCCTAGAGATGCTTCTTTTCAAATATGTAAGTACTGGCAGACAAGTGAGACAGTTACCAGACCTTTGTAGTTAACCAAAAAAAAAAAATCTTCTCTCCTTAACTATCTTCATGCTTTGGGTGGAAGTAGTTTAAAAGGAAGAAAGAACAGCTTTGAAGTATCTGGTGATACCTTCAGTGGGGAAGCAACACTTCTTTGGTTTTCTCAACAAGAGATGACTCTGCTACCAGGCAATGCATTTCTCCTCTTGTACTTCATTATTCAAAGGGACCAAATGCTTCTTGAGACCTGAAATTCGGAGTCTTATTGAGTTTGAATATTCCAACCACTTTGTATTGATTGTTGTTCCTGCCTATGATGGAGGCACTTTGCTGTGTGCTATAGTAGAGGCATACATCTACAGGATGATGGTATGGAGTCAACATTCAGAGTGCGATCCCCAGAGCCACAGGACTCAGTTTTTTCATTAGCTCCATGGTGGAATAACTTTGTGTCATTAACCTCTCTGTGCCTTTGTGTCCCCATCTGTAGGCTACTTGTAGTAACAGTACCTTCTCACTGTTGGGAAGAATAAATGAGACATATAAAGATTACAAAAATATGTGTACTAAATAGATATGAGCCAGGTGCTATGGACTGAATGTCTGTGTCTCTTCAAAACCCTAATTCCTGAAGAGATGGTTTTTGGAGGTGGGACTTTGGGGGAGGTGATTCATTTTGGATGAGGTTGTGAGGGTGAGGTGCTCATGGTAAGGATGGTGTCCTTCTAAGAAAAAGGAGGAGACCAGAGCCCTCTCTACCTCCACTATGTGAGGGCAGAACAGAGAGGGAGCCTTCTTCAAGACGGGAAGAAAGCTCTCCCCAGGCGTCAGAACTGCCCACACCTTGAAGTGGAAGTTCCCAGGCTCTGGAGCTGTGAGAAGTCCATTTCTGTGGTTGAAGCCCTTGTACCCTCTACTCCCAGTCTATCAGATCACACACCCACGTTTTGTTACAGCAACCTACATTAAGACAGTAGACACACATAGAGTTTGTGGGGGTAGGCAAGGTAGAGAAACACAAAAGGGCAACTGGCATTGGATGGCACCAGAAGGAGCTTGCTGAGGCAGCAAGGATGTTAGAGGAGGTGGTACTTCCACACCAGGAGAGGCTACAGTAGAGCCCTGAGCAACGGCAGGCCTTAAAACTGGAGGGTGTCTGAGAGGTGGGAATCCCATGCGGAACGCTGTGCCAACTGCAAAGCACAGGGCACGTTGGTCGCATGAAGATGTGTGAGAATAAGAGGGAGCGCATGTGAGGAGGTGGTGGGAACTTGGGACCCGAGCATCAGGGAGGCCTTGATAGCAGTGCCCGGCCATAGCGTAATGCACAAGAGACTGGATTTTGGAATCAGGCTGCCTTAGATGGCAGTGCTTTTGTGTGACCTTAGCCGCGTCTATGTATGTTTATGTCCCCATCTGTAAAATGAGCTGAATATACCAAGGTTGTAATAACCAGGTCCTCCAAAGGGGCTCCTGTGTGCAGTGTGTGTGGAGATTCAGGAAGTGAGCAGTGACAGTCCAGCAAGAATCTTTTAGAGTTGGCTGGTGCAAAAAAAAAAAAAAAAAAAAAAAAAAAGGACCTTGTGGTTGTAAGATTTCAAAGGCGTTCCCCTAATTGGGGTGGGTCAAGCCCTCTCGTTTTCACGTGAAGGGCTTAGTCTATGTTGATAGGTTTTTTTTCTTTTTCTTTCTTTCTTTTTTTTTTTTTTTTTCCTGAACATCATTTAATCAAAGGCTACAGCAAGAGATCTCATTCTGGATCCCATGGGAAGAGCAGATGCTTCAAAGCCACCAAAATACTCGCTACAGGAAGTTTGCAGAAGAGTGATACGTTAATTGGCATTTGTGTCAAGTGGCCTTTTATGTTCCACCTACTTGTCCTCTCTCTGTTGCAAATCCCACAGCACGTTGGTCTCCGCTGACCTTCCTACTTGGTGATTCGCGAGTACGCCAGCCTGGGAGCAGTGTTCAGCAGAAAACACAGCCCAGCGCCACTCGTGGTCCACGAGTTTCTCATCTTGTTTGCCTTGCTGATTTGTTAGCTTTGTATTGATTGAAAAGTTCAGAGCATCATTTGCTTTTCATCTTAAGTAAGGAGCTTCTCTATCTGTTTTACTATCTATAAGCTATTGATTTACTGTGATCTTTAAAAACTCTTTTGGCCCCAAAGTTGGGGACCTTGCACCTTCCTGAAGGGTTTTAGAAGGATAGTCATTCAGCCCACTCTCAGTCAATGAATTTCAGCTTTTTCCGGGAGGCTTGCTGTAAGTTTAAAAAAAAAAAAAAAAAAGGAAAGGAAAGATTTAGATTTCAGTGTAAACAGGCCGGGCTAGGTGACCCATCTTAATTTCTATTGTTTCATAACTGGCTTATTGCATGAGGATCTATAAATATATGTAACTGCTAAGCAAAGTTTCCATACTGCTTGGTGTATTTTTCCACTTCCTTAGAATCGTGGGCACCACGGCATTTCCATTCCGTTTGTGGGTGTATTTTAAGAACATGTTTATCTCTTGGACCATTACAGGAGAGCTCGTCTGATCCCCTACAAACTGCATAGCTCATTCACATCAGGAAATGTGTGTAAATTATATAATATCTGAAACCTCTGCTTTTAATGGCAACAAATTGATTCCTTAAATGAACAAGGTAAATTAGTAATAAAAACAGTATCCCAATGGGCCTTTTTGCTTTAACCTCAGCTTAATTCTGTGGGTCCAGGTCTGTCTTTTCACTGCCAACTTATTGTTCTTTGTTAGGGGATCGTCATGAAAGATGATAGATAGTAAAATCTTTTGAAAACTGCTCAATCTAACAACTCATTAATACTGCTTACCTTGGTTTTATCTTTTAGATATTGGATTTAGGAGCAAATAATGAATTATGGAAATACAGGTGGCATATCTTCATTATTCTTGATTCAGCGTGCAAGATAGATAGAGCTAATAATAACTGTGTTCAAGTTGAAAACTCTAGATCAGAACTATTTTAGCCTCTATTCTCACACAGTTGCGAGCAATCTCTTTGTATTTTGTCAATTTTATGTTATTACTCATGTAAAATGTTTTCCCCCATTTCAGGACAAGTGCAGTAATAATTTTAATGGGCATGGTGGAAGGGAAGACCACCCAGTGATTAATATCTGGACGCAGCACGATTTGAATGCAGCCTTGGATGCCAGTGAGCACCTTTGAGTTTTGACAGATAAATCAAGCACATGTGTTTACATTGCATTTAGAGAGGCCTTTACTCTTATGTCAGTAATGGGTTGTCTCAGCTACTGTTTGTGAATGTCCTTATTTATGAAGAGGTGGTATTTATCATCTACCTCGACAAAATGCATCATGTCCATAGCTACATGGGAGAACTCTAAGTATGTTTTTTCCCTGTGTTGTGCAGATACCTTTAGCTTTGATCTATATGGTGAGTGAATAATCCGTTCACCCGACTTGGCCTGTTTGACCTCGGGCTTCATCAGAGACACACAGGCACTGGTTCTGACTTGGCCTGTTTGACCTCGGGCTTCATCAGAGACACACAGGCACTGGTTCTGACTCTCATCCTACTGAGGCGCTCTCAGAGCGCTCGGCTATTTGCTGCTCTGTTTAGCTCTTAACGCTCTGTGTGGCAGTTCATGTTGGTGTGCTGGTTCCTTTTCATCCTGCTAGGAGCTCTTCGAGGTTGGAGACTGCATCTCTTTCATCTAATACCAAGAACCTAGAAGAGCCCATAGAAAATGCTCAACAAATAGGAAAAAGAGGGAAGGGATTTCTGTGGTGGTGTTAGAGATCATGGCTGAGTTCATAGACAGGAGTGATCATTCTACAGGGGGGCTCAAAGAAGACTTAAAAGACCAGATGGATTAGAGCAGAGCCAGGAAGGAGGGATGAAAAGCAGAATTCACGTGGATAGCCCTTTGGACACAGATAAAGGGATGGTATTTCAAACACGTGATTGCCAGTGCATCAGAGGCTAAAGTAGTTATTCCAACCAAGAATATGTTTGATTACGAGGTAAGAAAAGCCATGTGAGCTAGTTCCAGTGAGGACACAGGAAATGAAAGCTGATCAGACCTTCAGTGAGTTGAAGTTAGGCACTTGATAGGAGTGGAAAACGTATCTTGCCATCTCCAAGAGAGCAGATCCTGGCTTTTCAAGTTACCCGAGTTGCAGAAGCCACACATATCCCACTCTACTTTCTCTGTTTCTACTGTATTTTAATTTGTGTCCATCTACTAATTTATAGGCCAATAAAGCTACATATCCTGAATCGGTAAGACCTCATAGTTCTGTTGTCCGTAGTCAACATTCGGTGGCCTGTGTGGTTCTTAGATGTTCTCCTAGAGAATTTGAGCTCATGGATGATTGGCCAGTGAATGAGTAAAGGGAGAAAGACTGTCCAGGATGATTGAGTGATTCAGATTGTTTAGCAAGAGCTGTGGGCAGGGCAAATGATAAAATACGCCCAGAGCAGTTGGGTAGGAAGGACATGAAGTAGCACAGGGAGGGGTCCTCTCTGGGTTTAAAGTGTTTTAAAAAGATTTTGTTATTTATTTAAAAGGCAAAACAACAAAGAGAAAGAGAGAAATAGAAGGGAGGGAGGGACAGATTTTCTATCACTCCCCAATGGCTACAACAGTCAAGTCTGGACCAGGCCAAGGCCCGGAGCCGGGAACTCCAACGTGGTTGGCAGGGGCCCAGGTATTTGTGTCATCATCTGCTGCCTGCCCAGGCACATTAGCAGGAAGCTGGATGGGAAGAAGATCAGCTGGAACTCAAACTAGCACTCCAATAAGTGGTGTCTGGGCCACAAATGGCAGCTTAACCAGCTGCACCACAATGCCACGTTGAAGTCTTTAACATGCACCTTGTAGTCAGAGGGATGGGGCAAATGTTGGCATTGTCCACTGTGAGTTAGGGAAACAACCCGTGTCTCATGGAGCCCTCCTCCGTGAGCCTGTCTTCCTGCTTAGAGTAGAAGCCCAAGGATGTGGTGCTAATCTGCCTCCTGACCAGAGCACTGCCCCTTTACCCTGGCCCTCCAGATTTTTACTTCTCCTGCCCTATCTCAGTTTGGGGCCCATGTAGGTATAAGGGAGAGTGACTGCTTTGTCAGTTAAAACCCAAGGATGTCAACCCCAAGGCAGGGTATCTGTTCCCCTGAATCAAAGTTCCCTAAAAGCAGAGCATACCCTCAATGTTCAACCAATATGCAATGGTCTTAAAAAAGTTCATGGAAAATATGAACTGTGAAGAAATTATGCTTGGATTTCAAAATTATTGTGGACCAAATTTAGCTTCTCTTTCTCTTTCTCTCTCTCTCTCTCTCCCTGCCACATATATAATATATAAATCTCCATATATATTTATATCTCCATATATATATGTATATGAATACCATTGAGGTGTTTTTTTTTTTTTTTGACAGGCAGAGTGGATAGAGAGAGAGAGAGAGAGAGAGAGAGAAAGGTCTTCCTTTGCCATTGGTTCACCCTCCAATGGCCGCTGCGGCCGGCGGGTCTCGCTGATCCGAAGCCAGGAGCCAGGTGCTTCTCCTGGTCTCCCATGCGGGTGCAGGGCCCAAGGACTTGGGCCATCCTCCACTGCCTTCCCAGGCCATAGCAGAGAGCTGGCCTGGAAAAGGGGCAACCGGGATAGAATCCAGTGCCCCGAACGGGACTAGAACCCGGTGTGCCGGCGCCACAAGGCAGAGGATTAGCCTGTTAAGCCACGGCGCTGGCCTGAGTTTTATATTTAGTTATTTGAGTGGCAGAGATCTCTCATCTACTAATTGATTCCTCAGATGCCTGATGTGGGTGGACCTGGGATAGGTCAAAGCTAGGAACTGGGAACTCACTCTGGGTCTCCCATGTGTGCAGCAGGGACCCAACCACTTGAGCCATCACCTACTTCTTTCCCCAAATGCCCTTTAACAAGAAGCTGGAATGAGAAGCAGAACTGGGACTTGAACCCAGGCACTCTGATATGGGATGGGTGTTTCAATCAAGTGCCCACCCCTACACATTTTCATTTCATTTTCCAAGAACTTTTTGAAGTGTCTTTGTGGCTATTGGGTGACTACCCTGTGCCAAGCAGGCTGGGGGACTATGGTGATGAATGGGACAGATTCCAGTCCTCATGGAACTTTTAGTGAGGGGAGGCAGCCATTGAAGAAACTTAAGAATCAGATATTATTAGACAGTAAGTACTGTAGGAATCAGTATTGGGGAAATGAGTTGGAGAGCTGCTGGGGGTGCCTCAGGCAGATAAAGTGATCAGGGAGGACTTCTAGGGTGAGGGGATACCCTCAGATGGTGCTCATATTTGGTGCAGGAGAATGATGCTAGCGTCCTTTTCCGGCCAGCTCCCATTGGAGCCGTTCTTTAGGTCTGGTGCCAGTCGCTGCCTTGATTTTTATCTTTCAGGCCTCATTGAGGCTGTATGCAGCCTGTCGGCTGATAA
Organism: Lepus europaeus; assembly: GCF_033115175.1. NCBI lineage: Eukaryota > Metazoa > Chordata > Mammalia > Lagomorpha > Leporidae > Lepus > Lepus europaeus. Next base: position 72,358,396 of record NC_084842.1, read on the forward strand.
TAGTTCATCTCTGGCAAAAATGCTGATGCAGATGGAGATGTTTACAGCATCCCGCATCCCTCCTATTAGGATCTAATGAGTTGTGCTTCCCTCACCAATGACGAAGGTGCCCGAGGCTCCAGGTGTGGGGATCCTGGAGGTTATGCGAAACTCTTGGCTCACGTTGATGGAGACAGAAGATACCCAGAATTCTGCGGTTTTCTAAGCTTTGGTTCTCACTTTACTGAGTCATTTTGAATTAGAACTTTACACTTGTAGAAATGCGTATTCTGGCACTTGGCCAGGCTAAGGCATCCCCTTGGCTAGTGCTAAGTTATGAACTCAGGCAGGTTCTGTTCATACTTTGGTTTTGCATTGCCTACTGCTCTTTGTTAGTTGTTTGATCCCAAACTCACTGAAGTGGTGTTTTAATAGCCTAATGGGGGCGTGTTCAGGAGTCACCTTTTGAGAAGTTTCCTTTGTTCAGTACTGTTAGAAAATCTGATGGCTATTTTGGGGGTGAACCAACGGAAAAGGAAGACCTTTCTCTCTGTCTCTCTTTCACTGTCTAACTCTGCCTGTCAAAAAAAAAAAAAAAAAAAAAAAAAGAAAGAAAATCTGACGTGTGTGAGTAATCTTGGAGGTTCCAAAGACACATAGTATTTCACCCCTTTTAGAAATCTTGAGTAAAATAAACCTATTTAACTCTCTAACCTGCATTCTTAAATTTGATGGGTCATTAGGCCACTTTGGGGGCATAATACTGAAGAGTTGTTCTAGGCATTGTATAAAAATACTCACTGGACCTCCACCTCTCCATGTTGAAATGTAAGACCTAGAGGAAGCCACAGGTACTTGTGGCAGTTTCAAGCACATTATCTCTCACTTACAGGCACTGATGACTCCAATAATGTAGTGAAGTTTAGCATAAATAGGCTCATCGTTAAAGTTGATGGCAGGCGTATAAACAAGGCCCACACTATTAAATATGCTATTTGTTTGTTATGTGTCTGGAATTATCTGGCTGGCTCTAGCTGTGTTACACTGGGTGTCTTAAAACCCACATAGAATGTTATATTATTTTGTTTTTCTATCTAGCCTGGAAGAATGAGGTGCGTTTTTAAATATCTCATCTCCTACAAATGGGATTAGCAAAACTGGGAAGGGCAGTCTTCAAGTCACCTGTCATTGTGGTCACAAGACTTTTAATCAGGATTCTATAGAAAAAAAAGCCCAATAGGTCCAGGGAAGCAAGTTAGGGTTCTGATGGTGTGACTTCAGTGAGACATTTAGACTTGATGAATTAGTGTACCATCATCTGTTGGCAGAGATGGCAAATGGTATTTTCTACCACAGAGGACAGCACAAGGACCTGTGCTATGGGAGTTTCCAGTGCAGGGCAGGTTTGAAGCTGGGCTGGCTGCTAGTAGCTACTGGTAGTAGCAGGATGATGAGGAGAGGTACTGCATGGCTACATTCCTGTGTGAACTGGAGCCAAGTGTAGTGGAGTTATGAAGATTAAATGTATACATACACAGCACCTAGGCCTGTGACACACACACAAACATGCAGGAGTTATCTTCAAAAAGTTCACAGGATATGCATATTATGAAGAAGCTGTACATGGATTTCAGATGTCTTTGCACAAAGATACACTTACATTTTAATTCCATTTCCATGAACTTTTTGAGCTATCTTGTGTGTGTTTGTGAGTGTGTGTGTGTATATGTCTTAAAAGTTTCTGGAAAATGTGTATCATGCAAAAAATAGGGACACAGATTTGAAAAATCTTTGCACCAAAATAAACATTTTTTTAAAAAAAGACTATTTATTCACTTGAGAGAGAGCGAGAAAGAGAGAGAGACAGAGAGGTAGATAGAATGAGTTCTACTTCCCAGATCCCCTTAACTGCCCCTGGATGGGGCCAAGTCCAGAGCCAAGAACTCAATCTCGGTGGCCCATGCAGGTGGCTGGAGCACAATTTACCTGGGCCATCACTTCTGCTTCCCAGGGTGGGCACCAGTCAGAAGCTGGAGTCAGAAGCCAGAGATGAGTATCAGACTGTGCTATGGGACGTGAACATCCCAACTAGTGTGTTAACTGCTAGACAAACACCTATCCCTTAAACATCTTTTTAAAAAAGATTTATTTTATTTATTTGAAAGAGAGTTACAGAGAGAGGTAGAGACAGAGAGAAAGGTCTTCCATCTGCTGGTTCACTCCCCAGATGGCTGCAACAGCCAGAGCTGCGCCAATCCAAAGCCAGGAGCCAGGATCCTCTTCTGGGGCTCCCACATGGGTGCAGGGTCCCAAGCACCTTTGGGCCATCTTCTGCTGCTTTCTCAGGCCACAGCAGAGAGCTGGATTGGAAGAGGAGGAGCCGGGACTAGAACCTGTGCTCATATGGGATGCCGGTGCTTCAGGCCAGGGCTTTAACCTGCTGTGCCACAGCATTGCCCCCCCCCCCCCAAACATCTTTTTTTAAAAAATATTTTATTTATTTATTTGACAGGTAGAATTACAGACAGTGAGAGAGAGAGAGACAGAGAGAAAGGTCTTCCATTGGTTCACTCCCCAAACGGCTGTAATGGCCGGAGCTGCACTGATCCGAAGCCAGGAGCCAGGAGCCAGGAGCCAGGAGCTTCTTCCTGGTCTCCCATGTGGGTGCAGGGGCCCAAGGACTTGGACCATCTTCTGCTTTCCCAGGCCACAGCAGATAGCTGGACTGGAAGAGGAGCAACCAGGACTAGAACCAGTGCATATATGGGATGCCGTTGCCACAGGCGAAGGATTAACCTAGTGCGCCACAGTGCCGGCCCCCTTAAACATCTTTTAATCCTAGTTTTTATTGACATTTTTGAAGTTCCCTCATATGTCTATACACACATGCATACACACACTGTGAACAAACAATAGCTTTTGCATAAAACGAATGTACTACAAACTGTGGAAAAGTAGAGGCATGCAAGATATTAATTATTCTTGGCTCTCAAGGATCCAGACTCAAAAACAAAGGAAAGCCTCTCAAATGTTTGTTCCCCACACAGACCCTATGAGTGAAGACATGCGTGTCCCTGGCTGAGATAGAAAACACTGCTCTGCTGATTTTTTCAAATGTCAACACCAGAGAAGGCTAATTTTTATTTGAACAGAGTGTCTCTTTTGTAGGGTTGTTTATTGTGTTCTTCCAATGTTTGGATGAGGTGACAATGAGGACTCACAAGAGGGCAGGTGGAACTAGAGGCAGTGGAGGGAGAAGGGACAGGGTTAGTGGGAACCAAAAGGAGAAAAAGGGGCCCTTTCCCAGTAACTCTCCCTCTGTGTTGGTCTCCGTGTCTGACACAGGCTCAGGTTCCCTTTCAAGACGCTCTCTGAAGCACAGCTGTTCCACTGGTCTGCACTGAAGGCCAGAAATGGTATAGAGAAGAGTTCTGGCTGCAAATTCCAGGTTGCAGATCTGAGTATGGATACTCTAAGTCACCAGCTGATTCCTGCTTTTTCACTAAAATTTATTTATTTGAAAGAGAAGGGGGGAGGGTGGGAGGGAGAGAGAGAGAAAAAAAAAATATGAAAACAAATGAGAATAAATATGAATATCTTCCAGTCATCCATACTCTGGTTCACTCCCTGAAGGCCTGAAACAACCAAGACTGTGCCAGGCCAAAGCTAGCAGCTGAGAACTTAATCCGTTTCTCCCACATGGGTGGCAGACATGGAAGTACTTGACCCATTATCTGCTGCCTTCCAGGTGTGAATTAATGGGAAGCTGGATTGGAAACAGGACTGGTACCCAAACCCAGCCACTGTAGGCATCCCAAGTTAACCACCATACCAAACACTTACCCCTCCTGCTTTCTTCCTTTTGTATGTGTGTATCTATCTATCTATTTATCTGGCAGAATGACAGGGCAGGGAGAGAGATCGTCCATTTGTTTGCTCACTCCCCAAATGGCTGTCAATAGCCAGGTCTGGGACGGGCTGAAGTAAGGAGCCAGGTACTTCATCCAAGCCTCCTACAATGGTGGCAACGGCTCAAACAATTGGGCCATCATCTGCTGTTTTCCCAGGTGTATCAGCAGGAAGTTGGATCAGAAGTGGAGCAGCCAGGACTTGAACTGGCCCTCCAGGTTGGGCTGACAGCATTGCAAGCTGTGGCTTCACTTTCACAATGCCTTCTCCTCCTCCTTTCTTTTAAAACTTGGCTCTAGCATCACTTCCCCTGGAAGCTGTCCTGAAAACTTGACAAAGCAGACTTTTCCCTTTTTTATTTTTTTTTGAAAGGCAGAGTTAGACAGTGAGAGAGAGACAGAAAGGTCTTCCTTTTTTCCCATTGGTTCACCCCACAAATGGCCGCTACAGCCGGTGTGCTGCACTGATCTGAAGCCAGGAGCCAGGTACTTCCTCCTGGTCTCCCATGTGGGTGCAGGGCCCAAGCACTTGGGCCATCCTCCACTGCCTTCCCGGGCTACAGCAGAGAGCTGGAGTGGAAGAGGAGCAACTGGGACAGAATCGGTGCCCCAACCAGGACTAGAACCCGGGGTGCCGGCGCCACAGGCAGAGGATTAGCCTAGTGAGCCATGGCACTGGCCAGACTTTTCCCTTTTCTGTAATCACAGGCCTGTGATAATATCTCCATCCAAGTGTTGCTTAGGTCATCGAATGTTCTAATAATAAACACCTGTCTGAAGTTAACATCATGCGCAATAAAAGAGGACTTCAGGAAGTTGGTGGAAAAATAGAATTAAAGAATAAGTCTATCTTGATGTAAAAGTATTGAAATTCATGTCTTCAACGAGTCTACCAAAAAATTCATGGAAAACATATGGTGAAAAAACTCTGCATGGGGTTTAGAATTGTGTTTGCTCCCCATTAAACTTATCTTTTAATTCCATTTTTCATTTTCTTTCCATTTTGAAGTACTCCCAAACATGTTGGCAGGGGTGGAGGGCGTTTTGAACATTTGTGACTTTAAGATAATCAGGACTGTTAACCTCTGTCCACCTTATTTGTTGAACTTCACGTTCATCATCACAAGACTAAACTATGTGGACACTTCCTTGGAATGCTCTCTCTGTTGTAATTGTTTGCTCACATCTTTCATCAAATAGACTGCAAGCCCCTTTAGGGGAAAATTTCTTCCAACTCCATCCCTTTCCCTCGGGCCCTGTGGCTCCATATATAACGTGTGGCCGACAGGGGTTGGCTCAATGAAGAGGGAACACGTGCAAAGCACGTATGCTCATTGTTCTGTCCAAAAGCTGGCGAAAGAAACCCAATTGAGCTGCTATTTTTGCTTCGGGCTTGCAGCAAACTTGGAGTAAGACAGCCAGGTTCCTGAAATTTGTCACTGGCTCTTCCCCAATTTTCTGCAATGCCAAGTGGCAGCTCTGAGATCCTGGTTTTGCTCCTGATTTGACTTAAGCCTCCTGAGAACAGGGTCCATGTCTGTATCATTTCAAGCTTTATTCCCAGCCCAGTTGCCTGTGGATAATATATGTTCAATAAATGCTTGCTGAACGAATGAGTGATCAAAATACATGGTACGGTCATATAACCGAGACTACAGATCCGTATCTATTTCTCTACTAAAATAGACCCTACTGAGTATCTTTGGGATTACAAAAGCTATTGAGATTCATGTCATCTCATGGTGGGAAGCTCTTGTCACTGTTCTTGCCAGGTCAGCACTGCTCTTTTGATTTTTTTGGGTTCAACTAAAGTCAACTCTTTGCTGAGACCTCCCCTCACTGCTTTCTCCCAAACCCATTGTTGTCTATTTCAACTCCTGACTCTTCACAGAGCAAGCCATGGCTTGCCCTAGATTTGGCCCATTTCCCAAAGATTACATTGCCTCTCTCTGTCTCTATACCACTATATGCTATCTACTATGCCTGGTACACAGCGGACTCTCCATCAATTGTTCTAAATGAACCAGGAAAGAAATGAAAAAGAAGGGAAAAAATCACTACTAATCTTCAAAAATTCCCCCTTGCCCAATCCAAATAACCATTGCAAAGATTTTTGATATATATGCTTCTATTTTTGAAAGACACATGTGTGTATTTTTTTAAAGATTATTTATTTGAAAATCAGAGTTACACAGAGAGAGGAGAGGCACAGAGAGAGAGAGAGAGAGGTCTTCCATCCGATGGTTCATTCTTCAATTAGCCTCAACAGCTGGAGCTGTGCTGATCCGAAGCCAGGAGCCAGGAGCTTCTTCTGGGTCTCCCTTCCATGTGGGTACAGGGATCCAAGGACTTGGGCCATCCTCCACTGCTTTCCCAGGCCAGATCAGAAAGCAGGATCAGAAGTGGAGCAGCCAGGTCTCAAACCAGTGCCCATATGGGATGCCGATGCTTCAAACCAGGGTGTTAACCTGCTGTGCCATAGCGCTGGCCCCAATGTATGTATTTTTTTTTTTTTAGCAGATACGTTTTTATCCCCATTGACAAATTTTTTACTGACCTTTTATCCCATATAATAATCATATATTTTGACCCATTCCATGTTATTATTACTTAGTACACTAATTCAGTCATCGTGGCCTCCTTGCTGTTCTTTGGGTATTCCAGGTATGATATCAGCCTCAGTACCTTTGCATATCCTATTCCAACGCTTTGGAAGCTCTTCCTTTCAATATCCACCCATGCCCTCTTCTCTTTCAGGTATTGTTCCACTATCACCTTTGTGAGTCTTTCCTGACCACCTCCTTCTCACCTTTAAATTGCAGCCATAACCCTTCAGATATATGTTTTACTTAAGCACTGGTGCTGCATTTGAACCTGTCCTACAATGTAGGTGCCAGTACAACAGGGAATTTTATTCCTTTTTCTTCTTTGCTGCAACCCCTGGCCTAGAACAGTGTGATCTGGGATACTTTACCGTGGAACAACTTAGCCCTCCACAACATCACGCTAGGTGGTTGACTTGTGCACAGCATGCTGATTAAAAGTGGTTGAGTGGATACAATATTATGGGTTGGTTGTTTCATAACAGAATAATACTAAGCAAGGAAAACAACAGGGTACTTCCAAAGTTCATGGAAAATGAAATTAAAAAACAAATTTATTTTGGAGTGAAAATTTGAAATCCACATGCACAAGGTTCTTCAAAACATTTATGGAAAATGCATATTATGAAAGTGCTATGCACGGATTTCAACATATTTTGATACCAAAACAAGCTCAATGTTTTGTTTCATTTTCCATGGAGTTTTTGTAGTTCCCTTGCAGTTCCTTGGGCACCACAGGAAAGGTTCATAACTTAGCTTTCTGGGCGATCGTCTTCAGCCCGATGGCGTGGTTTTTGAGCCACTGTCTCGTTGAAGACTTTGTGCTGTGATTAGAAGCAGAGTCCCTCTTCCTAGTAGCTATTCCTGGGACCTATCAGCTTGTGGTGTTTTTTATTTTCACTGGAGGAAACTGAGTATTCCTTCCTTCCTTCCGACGGTCACATCTTTTGATCTGGAATGTTCCAATCCATTCTCTCAGGAGTTCGAAGTTTTCAGCAGCAGATTTTGCCTCTAAGCAAGCAAGATATGCCATGAAAACAAACAAACAACTTTCCCTCGCCAGGTCTACTTTGTCTTGAAGTCTCGCTGCCTCACTGATCATTCTGAGACGATCGCTGGCCGTGCTGGTGGGGAGGCACAGACACCCCATTTCCCCTCAGGTCTCCTGCTTTTGCTCGATGTGGTAATTTCTGGAATTGCGTGTTCTCCATCCCTAGGCACTGTGACTGTAGTCCCTGCTCCGTAGTCGGAGAAGTACAGAATCTGGCATGGCTGCTTAAGAACTCTCAGGTATGGAATGGAACTGTATCAGCCCAGTGATCCTGAGCAAAGGTGTTGGAAGGACTTCACTGTGTCCACCTATGTCCACTGCATGGATGCTTCTGGCAATGGCAATGTTCCCAGAGACGTTGGCAAGCTGTGGATAGGTAGGGACTGAACATGTGACCTCTGAGGTCTTGTTCTCTCTGTCTCTTCAATGTGCTACTATCTTGTAAATCATAGGTGGATTTTTTTTTTTTTTGTAGTCTTGTTGAAGTTCCTCTGCAGTGAGAGATTTTGCCCACTTTTCTCCATAACTCACTGTCCTAAGTGTCCTAGCCTAGCACATTCTGGTGCCCCTAATGGGCTCTTAGAAGTCTATGTTTGGTGACTAGCTCTCCCTACAGTTTTCCTGATTCCTGTTAGTCTCTGTTATCTGGGGAATTATCCAGTATGGTTCAGAGGAGGAAAAGAGGTAAGTCTACCCTTCCAAGAACACCCTCTTCATCATTTTGGATAGAACTAGCTGTGTCTTTGCTTTTTTTGGGGAAGGAGGCCTTGGGGTGGAGAAAACGCCTTTCTATCCTGAAGGGGCCATTGTTTCTGGTCCTTCCTGGGCATGGGTATGTTCATCAGGAACTAAGAGCTTGTAAGAAGCTTCCTAAGTCACACTTCTTTCAGGTAGCTGAGCACGAAGAAAGAGATTCACCTTTCCTCCACTCCCTTCGTGTCAGAAGGATTCTATTTTTAGGTCATTAGCATATAATTCAGCCTCCCTTACAACTGGATCCTGGCGTTCCTTTTAGGAGTTTCCAGTGCCATGAATGGTGTCTGACAGCACTGGGGACAGAGTTTCTGACCACGTTCCTCCTCTGGCCAGACAGGTGTTCAAGAAGGGCGTATTTTTCACGATGCTGGCCCTGCAACCTTGTCCAACCGTGAGGCCGCAAAATCGCAGATCTTTGGCATTGTTGTGAACAACAGAAATTCCTTGTTCTTGTCTCCAAGCAGTGTGATTACAGGGCCCCTGATCAGATAGGTGACCCAAGATGGATGCCTCCCTGAATATAGCTCAAGTTTATCTGCACCTGTCCCCACCTTTATCTCTGTGTGTGTCCTTTGCATTTGAAGATGGATTTATTTCTAGTCCTGGCTCTCTCCCGTGCCTTGTGTTTATTTTACCCTTGGTTATGGTGCTAGGGGAGAATGCATTCTTTCACCCATGCCCTTGTGGCCTAGCATCTCGTACAGCCAGATAGCAAGCAGACGTCAAGGGCAGCTTCTGGCTACTATCGGAGTGGTTGGGCAGAAAGTGGGCCTACCTCTGCTTGGTCCAGCAGTGCTCCATTCATTCCAGAGAAGGACAAGCCTGCTGTGGTTGGTTGATTGAGTTTTTGGAAAGGATTCCGGTTGGGTTTTCAGATGAACTTGATTTGGAGGTACCTCCTGTGAGGTGGAATCCTGTGGATAATTGAGCTATAATGGGTCAGGATTCCACACATACTTTTTGGCGCACTCAGTTCTAGAATCTAAGCTCACAAATGAGCACATCCCTGTGGGTCATTGGGTGTGCCCTTTGCCTGATACTTGTGCTTAAATGCTTATTATTAATACTTGCAAAGGAAGTGTGTTCACATTGGTGTGTGTATGTGGGGAGTGGGCGCACATGATATTAATGTGTACTGTCAAGAATCCTCAGGCATCCTCAGAGCCATGATAGTGGGAAAGAAGTCAGGTGGCGATGATGTTCATGTTTGGATTTTGTGTATTTCTCACCAAATGGGACCATTTGGATGGCAGTCATCAATCCTTGGTGAAAGTCTCTTTCTCACTGTACTTACACTCTTTAGGAAATGCATTGTTTACTCCATCTTATTTTTCAGACTTAGAGTCATTAATGTCAGTTGATTTTTTTTAACAATGTATTTATTTATCTGAAAGTCCGAGTAACAGAGTAAGAGAGACAGAGAGAGAGAGAGAGAGAAGAGAAGAGAGATGTCTTCAATCCACTGATTCATTCCCCAGATGGCTGCAATGGCCAGTGCTGGGCCAGACCAAAGCCAGGAGCTAGGAGTGTCATCCAAGCCTCCTACATGGGTGCAGGGGTCCAAGCACTTGGACTATCTTCTGTTGCTTTTCCCAGGCCATTAATGGGGAGCTGGGTCATAGTGGAGCAACTGGGTCACAAACCAGCATCCATATGGGATGTTGGCATTGTAAGTGGCAGCCTTACCCACTATGCCACAATGCCAGTCCTGGTTGTTGTTTTTTTTTAATCACAATTCAGCAAAGCTTCATTAGTGAACCTGATGTCAGAAGTTTCTAATGGTGGAGACAAACAACTTAGTAACTGACTTCTGTTGAAATAGTTTAATACACTTTGCATCCACTATTGATTCAAATGGGGAAAAGCTGTACCAGAGAGAACTGCACAGAGTTGACGAAGCGACACTGCTAATGGAAACAAGCTTCCCTTGGCAGATCACAATACACGGCCCCAAACACAAGAAGTTAAAAGAGGTGCTGGATAGAGGCCACGGAGTGTCTTGTAGGTTAAAGGAGCAAGTCTCAAAATCAATACTCTTGCTTAATAGACGGTCCATGACGCATTTTCAGGAAGAGTGAAATGTATTCATATGCACACACTGGAATCTCTGCATGCACATGGATTGTTCCTGATGTTACACGTTGAATTGTGTCTATAACCTAAAGGGAGAGCTGACCATTTTAATGGCCAAAGTCTTTTGCCATTGTGAGAAGAGAAGGGAAAGGATTTTGCCCCTCTTTTGCTTCTTTCCAAGAACAAGCAGGAACTCAAGTCTGTTAGGCCTGCTAAGACTTCAGCGATTTGCAAAAGAGAGTGCTTTTCATGTGACCAGACACATACTCTGGGATTTTACCAGGAACAACCAGAGGCCCCAAAACAAACAGGCCTGAAGGGTTTGTGACCAGGAAGTGTACCTTGCCTTGTTGACCTTAACTTATATGTTGAGTAAACAGGTGCCTGTTCTGTATTCCCTGGTGTATCCAAGGTAGCTTCTAATTTCACTGCAGTTGGACTGCGTCCAGTTGTCCCTTTCGTTCTGGTCCTTAAAAGTGCCAAGAATTGGAGATTGAGAAAGACCTGACTCAACAAGAGAGACTGAACTGGAACAAGCTCTAGGTGGATCTGCACGTTTTGCAGGTCGTGGGTGAGTTATCTGACCTTCAGGGGGGATTAAGAGGGGCACACATGACTTGGTGGCCCTGTGTAACTGCAGCTTAACTGCAAAGCTGGCAGTGTGTTTGTTGTTCTAACTTTCAGATGTCTTGTGGCTAGTTTGATCTGGTGATCACACGCACCAGGGTGTGGGCAGTTCTGTGCTCAGAACTTTTGGTTCCGTGCTCACTGTGGTCTTCTTGTGTCTTGCTTTTCACTTCAGACACCTGCATGGCAACCTCTGAAAAAGACAAGCAAAGCTTTCACAGTCGTATGAGGTTGCTTTTCAGGGTGGTGGTTTCTAACTGGCCTCATTTTCATCCTACAATTATCCTGTAGTTTTACCTGTATAGGAGACTTAGAAAAAAAAAAAACAGGTTAGAGATTGCTTGACTATTTGGCTAGCACTTCAGGGAAGGGATTTTTAAAATCTGTTTACGTGTACACAATGATCTCCTGGTGATCCCTTGTTGGGGCTTAGCAATGTTGAAGTTACATTGAGATATGAATATGCTCATGGCCACAAGCCAGGAATGGCATCCAGGCCTTTTGTGTGATGTGATTCCCTACACCCACGGTGCTACCATTTCTTGCAGGAGGCAGTACCAACCAGTGGAGTGGGCCTGGGACTCTGAATTTTGGAAGGTAACTTCCTCGTTCCTTTCTTACTGTGTCACATAAAGGCCACCCCTACCTCAGAGGATGACTATATTTGGAACAGGGCCTTTAAACAGGCCATCAAGTTAAAGTGAGACATGTAGCTGGAATACATACAAGATGACTGGTGTCTCCATTGATTTCAATGTGTGCATTTATAAAATGGGTTAGGGAGAGTGGAATGGATACTGATATTCCTTGAGGGTCTGTACCATGCTTAAGTACCTGTTATACTCTGTAACATTACAGATTCCTAAGCCTGTCTTACATTTTGCTGGTTCTGTCTTTAGCAAAGCACCATAAAATTAGCTGGCATCAATGATGCAAATTTATTTTCTTGCAGTTCTGGAAGCCTGAAGTCCAAGATCAAAGTGTTGGTTGCATTCTGTGGCCTCTCTACTAGGATGGCAGCTGGCTATCTTCTTCGTTTGGCTCCATGTAGTATTTTCTGGGCATTTGCTGCTCTCTTCTTCTTATAAGGATACCACAGGTCATTTTGCATTAGGGACTTCATCTGAATCACCACTTTAAACACTCTCCAAATATAGTCATTGGGGTATAGGAGGTGAGGATATCCATGTAGGAATTTTAGGGCCACCCGGTAAAGCCCATAACTGAAATTACAATGACCAGGAGAGCAAACAGGCCGGAAAAGGCTGTTTAATGCTAGGCAGAGAAGAGTAGCACCAGAGCATGAGCCCTTTCTCAACTCATGTTGCCTGCTCTGTGTGTTTCCCTGCTGCTGCTAAAGCAGAGTTCCTCACCCCTACTCACCTGGGGGCTAATCAGTTCAATGATTGACCAAGTGCACCGTTTTCATAGCACTGCTCTTGTGATTCTTCTCTCAATGTGACTTTCCAGAGAGCTGTTTGTACACAGGTTCACATGTTTAGTGATGCACCATAATTCTGCCCTCCCTATGTTCTATTGGCAATTTCACTACAGGAACGTGGATTCTGGAATTTAAATGACTAGTCTTTGTGGAAAAGGCAGGCGGCCTTGTTATTACCTTTGAATGACCTCTTTGCAGCCCAAGCTATACAGAATAAGCATTCCTTGACCCAGTTGACTTCATAATCTTCAAACAGTTCAATTAAGTGCCTGTACGGCATCTCCATATGTTGGCTGGATGCAAGGTGCCAATATTTCGACATTGCTTTCTCATTAAAATGATCGGGGCATGAGCCTGGAAGATTCCAGTGTGTGCCTCACCTGGGACCTCCCCAAGGGAAATGTGCCTGCCAAGCAAACCAGAAATAGTGTCAGGGAGGAAGCAGACCCCCTCTCTGGCTCCCCTCCTGGATCGAGTCATTAATGAGCACTTTTTACCCTTGGCAGGGCCAGGTAAGTTTGAGAAGTGCACCTCCTGTGGTGTTTAAACACATTCCAGTTACTCCCATGATAGCGATGCATGAAGAATCAACATATTGACCCCCCCAGAGTATATATTAAATTCTGAAGGATTAATCAAAACTGCACCATGTTGTGTGCAATTAGACCCTTGAAAGGCAAAATAAATTTGCTGGAGCCGTAGTGGCTCTCGTACCACTTCTTGCCTGCAATGAGGCATTTCTCAGTTCTATTACTAATAGATAAAATTTTGCTGGGGAGCATTTTTTAGGAGGCGGGATGGGCTCAAAGGAGACACCTGCAAGGCATTTTATGGATGGGAGAGAGCAGGGAGTCAAACTCGTCTAGTGTACCCTTTGGAACTGGGTAAATATCAAGCAAAGACCTCAGAGGGAGCACTGGGTTGTGTCATTTTCTTATTAGAGGAGAAAATGCCACAAAGTGTATGAGACAGGAATAATGCAGGGGATAGGACCTCAGCTGACTGCCGGGATCCTCCATCGTGAGGGGTGTGTCCTGTACAGAGGGCCTTAGGAAAGGGTTGCTCTGTACATTTAGCCACACCCCTACATTCATGAAAATGACAGCTGGCTGTCCATTTCTGATGCAGGTAAACAGAATCTTGAAGACAGCTGTGCCTCAAGTGGCAGAGCTACCTCTGCACTCCCATTGAACCATAACAGTGCTGCCAGATTGCACATTGTGTGGCTGTTTTGGTTTGTTGTTTTTTTAAAGAGTCAATTATAGCCTGTTGCAAAGAGCCCGGATGCTGTCTATTCAGTTTGCTAGAGGGTAGCAGAAGAAAAGGCTGGCACTGGATCGCTCTGGGAGACACACAATAGCCCCAGGGCTGCAGGCCTGGTACTTCCAAGCTGGCCCCGTGAGTAAGAAGAGCATTATAGCAACGTGAGATCTGCAGCAAGGATAAGAGGTTAAGACATCTCGACGAAGCCATGGGTGAGACCAGTCTGATGCATTTCTTTCTACTTAGGACAGTAAATTTCCAGTCCTAGCCAGAGTGCTCAAGAATCACCATGATAAAGTGTAGTTACTGCTATGAGCACAAATTCATCTCCGCATCTCCTGTTCCACTATGGGGAAAAAACATTAGCTCATCAACATGCATAAGGCATGTCCATAAATAATCCAAAATTGTATTCATTGCAGAAAAAAATTGTTATATACTATTATATATAGAATTGTCGGAAATCCTTGAATTAATAAATTCAGGAACCCTCTCTGTGTGCAATGTAGCAATTAGAAAAATAAGGGTAATGTGCTTAATTTATACAAAGTACATTTCTTCTTTTTTCAAAGTTCAGAAATAAATTTTATTGGGAGATGTGCTGAAAACTCTCGTGACATCTGGAATATGGAGATCTAATTGCTGATTCAATGGCATTGCGAACACGCAGACATATTTCCTTGGTGAAATGTCAAAAAGGCAGCAATCAAAAGGAAGCGTTTAAGCATTAAAATGAAGAAATGATGACTGGATTGATTTGTAAACATTTCTCTCTAAGCTTACTTTATGAAAAGAAGGAATATGTTTAGGAACATGATGGCAAATTTGCACATTTTAAGTTCTCAGGAACATGAGGGCATGGATGTCTCAAGATGCATGGTGGGTTCAGTCAAGAGTCGCTTTTCCATGAATTCTGAGAAACCCTGGTGGATCTTCGAATGGGAGTTTTGCACTTAAATGCCCAGTAAGCAATTGCAAGGGGGGAAGGGAAGTTTGAAGCCAAGATGGAATGTTGGGTACCTTTGGACTAATCACTTCTTATGTTTTGGAATTGTTTACTTATCCTGTGATGTTGGTTGGTGACAGTACTTACTTTCACTTGTGTTACTGAATAAAAGTTAGGAGCCTGTAGACAGGGCACCATCAGACTTTGGCCTGATTGTGCAACCCTGACCACTTTTCCGAGCTGATGGCTCCAGGGCCAGTATTCGTTTGCCCTGAGTGTATCCTGAAGAGGCCAGTGATGACTTAGGGCACACTTCAACTTTGCTTCATGTTCTAACCAAAGGAGCACCTTACAACTATGAATGGGACACTAACCAGGAAAGCAAAATGTGTGAAGCCACTTATCAGAGAAAACAAACACACGTTCCCTTGTGCTTGCTTGCACAAAACTCTACCTTCTAGAAAAGCAGTCCGAAAAGGAGTTTCCAATCAAGGGAAGAAAATTGCTAAACCAATGAAAATCCCCACGCAGGGAGGGAGATACAGTGATTTTGATTGCTAAATGATTAATCTCCCCAAATGAATATATTTGTTGGTCCCACATTATGCCAGCCATCTCTGACAAATCTCTTCCACGAAGACCTGATAAAGAAAGAAAATCCGCACCAAGTGAGCAGTTGCTTTCCCCCGAGGCAATGCATTTGTAAGGTCTCTACTGCATTGTGCTTGCAAATAACATTTATTTCTGTAGTGTAAATATGCAAGAGTTCATTTTAATAAAAAGTAAGTCCTAAAATAAGATAAAACCCATGACTAGACTTGCATTTGAAGATTTAGAGTGTATTCATCTGCTGGTTTTTGGTATAAATATTCATTGGTTTTGAGCTCTCAGGTGTTGGAACTTTTAATCTGCATTCGGATGGAGGCCCTTTAATCAGACAGTTTATAAAACTCTGCAGTTCCCACCCTCACCCCCCCAAGGGAAAAACACCACCACCACCACCACCACCACCACCACCACCACCACCAGAGTAACAGAGAGGGTCCTAGAGCTTCAAAATCACCCACCAAGCCCAACTACCTTGCTGGGGGGCGGGGGAGGAGAATAAATGCCAATGCCATTTTGTACTGTAATATCAATATTCTATTAAAAATAAATCTCTCGCTGTTAGACCGGAAAGTCTCAAAAACCTGTCACTTGACTGCAGTCTTCAGAGATGACTGATAATGGGTAAAAAAAAATCCCATAGCATCTGTTTACCATGTACTCACACAAACTGTTAGGAATGTTTTTAAATGTCAGCAGTAATGTATGCGTGTGTATTAGCCATGACAGAGCCAAGTCCCCTCCAAGATGGCACTAGGGACCGTTCTAAATTAGGTAGGTCAAGTGAGGAAGAGAGCAGAGGAACTCTTTGAAAGGATGTTGTTTGGGGAAAAAAAAATCAACTGCAAATGCTAATGCGTGAATACCTGGGAAAGCCCTGGCACAAGCTTTTGAATCGAGCTTGGAATCACAAGGAGTGTTATCTGTGAGCTCCCAGCGTAGAGGTCAGTTTGGGAGAGCAGAGAGTGGCGTGAAAACATTTTGCATTCGATGTATTTTGCATTAGCAGGCTCTCAGATGTCTCTTGGTAACCCAAGCACATAGCAAGAGAAGAAAGTCATTGAGGTACAGTCGCTGACTAAACAATGTGGTGGTGACAGTGTTGTTAGCAGCTGCCGCATGCTTGAGAAACCTGTCCCAGTGAAGTCATTGAAGTCCCTGGGACTGCCGGCAGCCTTAACAGTGAGTGTTCCAGTACTTGTCACCTTCTTCACCACACACCGAGGTTTGATTATGGATTCTGGTCATGGATTCTCTGCTACCCCTGGAATGCAAAACTCCATGAAGGAAATGTGCATATTGACAACTGGAGGGTATGGCATCCTTAAGACAATGAACTTGGCTCTGTCATTTCAGAGATGGTAACAACAGGTGCATTCTTCCTTCAGTGCTTAGTCTCTGCCTCAGTCTCCTCTGTTTCAAAATGGGGCTAGGAATAGCACTATCCTCATGGGGTTGTTGGAAGTATCCAGATAGCTAATGCACGCAGAATGACCCTCCTTCCCTCCCTCCCTGGCCCGAGGACTCAGTCAATGCTCAGGAGAAAGCCAGAGGAAGCCTGGCGTGACTCGGTGACAAGACGACATGATGCCACACTTAACATCCACGTGGGTTCATTATGTTCAAGTGTGCATGAGATTCCTGTGATGTCGTCTGGAGGGCTTTGCCTTAATGATTTGGTGGAATGATTCATAATTCACATATCAGAGCTGCTGGCCTCTGCATCCTGAGAGGTGTGCTTATATACAAAAGAGTTCTTTCTAAAGTGCTTAAAAGAGTCAGCTTCCTTTCGGATCTTGTTTTCAACATGAATTGACTTATTAAGCTATTAAAAAAATAGAACCAAGGTCACCTTTGGAATACACTCTGCTTTTTATTTTAAATTGTGATGTTTTAGCTACTGTGGTTTTATTTTGTTTGCTGGTTATATACATTGCAGAAAGGAGAACATATAAAATGAAACTATGTGGTTTCTTTCCATTTGTCCATTCTAATTAGTTGGAGACATATTCAGGAATATGCTTAAGTATCCGTATCTTGTGGTCCAGGATAAAGTTTCTGTCTTCTGGCACATGTCATATTGCAGTATAGTTAGTGATGTACCCTCCGTACCTGTCTTCTCATCCAGTATACTCATTCTCCCAAGGTAGAACTTACTTTCTGGTGCCATATGTATTTCTCAGAGCAATGCCCAAGCCTCCATTTATCTTTTGTTGACTGCTTGTAGTAATAGAATTAGTAAAGTCAGTTTTTATTGCCCTTAGATCAGCCAACAGATTGTGGTTTTGGTGCTACATATAACCTTGATGCTTGGGTTAAAACACTTTTCAACATTTCTCCAGACTGCAACTTTTTTCCCCTTCTGCTTATTCAACAAACATTTATCAAACCAGCATTGTGCGCCTGGCACTGTGCTAGATACTAAAAATAGATGTGACCTCTGGAGCCAGGCCAGCAGTTCAGCAGAGGGAGGTTGCCATACCCATGAAAAAAGTGCTGGGGCAGGTGGTTAGTCTAATGGTTAAGGTGCCCGAGTCCCAGGTCAGAGTTTGATGTCCAGCTCCAGCTACGACTCCAGCCTTCTACCAATGCAGACTCTGGGAGGTAATGGTAGTGCCTAAAGTAATTGGGTTTCTACTGCTCATGTGGAAGTCCTGGGTTGAGCTCCTGGCCCTGGCCTTAGCCCATCACCCACCCCCCAAACCTTGCTACTGTTGGAGGCATTTGGAGAATGAACCACAGGGTAGGGGAGGGGGCAGCTCTCTCTAGTTCTCTCTGTATCTCTCTCTCTCTTGCTTTGTCTCCCTACCATTCAAATAAATAAATTTAAAACACCTTTTAATGTGTTATAAAGTGGAATAAAGTAATGAAGAGGTCAGTTCTATCTTTGAAGAGATGGAAATGCTTCCTGTAGGAAGTGGGTGGAAAACTCTGAGCAGGTTTTGCTGGGTACAGAGTGGCAAGGGGGAGAGTGTTCTAGGCTAAGGAGAGACCCCATGGCTTGGTACAATGAGGCTGAGTATAGGGATGGGTGGGGGCTTGAGACATTAACCTGGAGTAGTGGGTGGGGCAATCACTCAGTATTAAGGAGGTTGGACTAAATCTTGTACATAGCAAGTGGCTACTGGTAGGACTTGAGTAACTTGCATCATGGGTTGATTTTAATTGGTAGAAACATGAAGTGTTAGAGCCAGAGGGGGATTTAGACTGCATCCACCTATTGTACAGATCAGAAAATGCAGACCTGGAGATGTGAAGTAAATTGAAGTGAACTGGAGGCAGACAATGAGTGAGATGACTTCCAGTGAGACAGTTTTCAGTCAGCCTTACATCTGCCCTTTTTATTAATTATATTTCATCTAATAAGTCATTGAATCCCTCTGAACCATGGTGCCTGCCTCTGTAAAATGGAGGAAACCACCTGCTGTACAGGTAGGCAGACTGGTGTCACTGTGGGGCCCCAAGGAGGCAATGCCATGAAGCGCATTGAGAGCACGATGTGCTGTAGCAATGTGGATGTCACTGGCCGCCACCTGTGTATCTCTACCAAGCAATTCATGGAGGAATTGGGCTCTGACTGTAGAGTTAAGATGATACTTACAATCCAGGTGCTCGTTGGTCTCAATGGTTGTATGAAAAATTCAAATCTGGAAGATTAAATCTTCTACCTGCCACTTCCCTTTCTCCTATTACCATTACTGCTTATTATATGGAGTCTTGGGTAATTTATATTTACGCTTCAG
This sequence comes from Lepus europaeus, assembly GCF_033115175.1. Classification (NCBI taxonomy): domain Eukaryota; kingdom Metazoa; phylum Chordata; class Mammalia; order Lagomorpha; family Leporidae; genus Lepus; species Lepus europaeus. The sequence continues at coordinate 72,377,392 of NC_084842.1, forward strand.
ATGACAAGAACAGCCAAAATGTTCATTTCAACCTACTGCATAGTAGAAGAAACCTTAAAATATGGAGTCACCTTTAAAATTATTGACCCACTCACAGGAATCGTTTCTGTCCCTTGATGTATTGTTCCCAGTGAAACAGTCTGTGTTGTCCATGTCTTGGGGTGCAGGGAGGTTATAGTGTTGCTTTCTGCTCTCAATTTCTTGGTGTGGCTTCACTAACTCTGCTTCATTTTGCCCCAAATATCAGATCCTTTCCTTAGGTTATCATTGAGAAATAGAGGTTTATTGGGATCATAGAGAAATTGTCAAAGTTTCACCTAAATTTAATAGATAATGGGGGAAAGAATGGTTTTTATTTTTCTAATTGCTATACATCTAATGTAATAATATTATGAAAATTTTGAAGGTAGAGGTAGAAATCAGCCAAAATCTTATACCCACACATATACTGCTTTAAGTTTAGTTCATGCCCTTCGTCTCTCTCTTTCTCTCTCCCTCTTTCTCTCTCTCTCTCTCTCTCACACACACACACACACACACACAATTAATGTAGTAGGACAGCTATGAATGTTGATTTTGGCCCTGAGATATAAGATCAGTTTTAGTAGTTCTTCCCATTACTGACAGGCAGCCTTTTTCAGGATTGGATCTAGGATTCACTTTTTCAACCCAATAATAATAAATACATGTATCACTTGTTTGGTTCTTAGTATTTATGAGGCATAATAGATAGCATTTTTTTCATTTTCAACATACCTCATATGAGATATATCATGGTGTTATCATCTCCATGATAAAAAGTAAAACCTGAGCCACAGTGGAGCTCCATAACCAACCTGGAGCTGGGCTGTGATAAAGCCTGGATTGGGACTCAATGCTGTAGCACCACAGTAGCTGGCATGGTTCTCAGAAGGCCAGTCTGTTTGGGGCAGCAGTCCTGGGATGTCTTGATCACCATCGTTCCTTTCTAAGATGTGCGTGGGGGACTGTAACATATAAGAGAGATCATTTCAGTGAGGCTTGGGTGAGAGGAAGTTCAGCGATAATATCTGGTATTTCTATTTGGTGTGACCATTAGTTATGAGGTATTGTAGGCACAGAAGAGAACTTGAGAACAGACTGATTCCATTCCCTGGGACTCAGTCAGACTTTGAGCCTCTTCTTTATCCTCAATAGTGACTGTTTTACCTATTTTTACTATTTTTACTATTATTACTGTTTTTTCTACCTATGATGGCATTGATGTGCTCATCCCATTTGTGAAACTCTTCCACACATGCCAGCGAGCATCTGCTTTCTGTACAGAACATGGTATCCCTGATTATTGAAATTTTCTCCTGGAATAAGTGGAAAATCATGATAGAACTTAGGGGAGTAAATAATCTATGGAGTTGAGTCTCTATCTCTCCGTATTATATAGCATGCATGTATATCTACACACATATATGTGTATATGTGTGTGAATCACGTGGATCTTGAGAATTGAACTAGAATCCTAATAATTAATGAAGACTACTACCATCTCCATCCTCATCCCCACCAGATAATGATGTTTCTAAACAAATACTTTGGTGAGGCAGAAAATCTTCAGATTTGGAGAAAGTTCTGTGGCTTGGGTTTATGATGTGAAAAGGCTACTGATCCCTTCTCCCCTCCATCTTCTAGCTTTTGTTAGTTGAATTTTCTAAGGGCAGGACCATGTGGAACTTTTCAAATACTCTGGCCTTGACAGCTAATGGTGGACGGTGCTATGGTTAGGAAGTTTCTCAAGGCTAATCAGTTTTCAAAGGGGGGACAAATAAAAACAAAAAACCCAGTTGATTGATAAAAAGGGCACCGTGTTCTTGATGAGACAAACAGAATCTCAGGGCATGGCTCAGCCTGTCTTTTAATTATCCAGTTCATTTAGTCAGCTCTGATCCAGGACCTTGGGAGGTCATCTGCAGTGGGAAAGGCAGGCATGGCAGCTCCTGACCCTCGGCTTGGTTCAGGATGGAGCACAGCTGCTGGCTGACTCATGTTTTAACAATCGGAGGCTGGAGTAAGGGGCTGCGAGGGAGATGTGTGGATCCAAGGAGTCCTCCTGATGCCCTGAGCTCCCCTGAACCTCATCATCAAAAAAAGTAATTGGTCATCCAGCTTTTGTGATGGCTCATTCACTGGAGCAGAGAGCGCCGAGGCTCCCGCTGGCAAAGTTATGGGTGAGGGTGGCTGAAAGGCAGCCCTGGGGAAGTCGTAATTAACATCAGCCTTGCTGTCCGACCCCTGAGTCCACCCCACCCTTTTCCTCTGCTGACCACTTGATGTGTATGGGGCAACCTTTTGGGGCTTCCTGGCTTCCTGGGTAGACAGCTTCTGAGACATCACCCTCAGCCAGGATCAAAAGGCCAGGAACACTCACCTCCCTCTTGCCTTACTGTCTCTGAGACTCAGTTGTCTCTAGTAGACTAAGGGAAGCACCCACTGCATTCTGGGAGCAGGTTCTACTCAGTCCTCCTGAGGTCACACAGCCCAGTGAATGCTCACTGTCACATAGTTCATCTAAAGCCAGGCAACTCGAGAAAGGATTTTGCTGCCTTGCCTAACCTCAGACTGAAAGGGCATTACTAATTAGTTAACTTGGAAGACCTTTTGAATCAATTTGCCCATGTTAAAAAAAAAAATGATTGTGTTTGTGGTGAGAAGCCAGGACCAGCCAATAACTGAAATGACTCACTGCTTACCAAAAAGGAAGAAACTTCACATGGTCGGGCTGCACACTGTTGGTGTCTATAATTCGTTGTAGCATCAATGAGATCTGGATTTGAATCTCGTTGTATCCCTGAGAAGCCACTATCCTGGGCAAGAGACGTAACCCTCCGACTCTGTTTTCTTTCCTTTGTCTGTAAAGTGGGGATAATAAAGATGAATTCATTAAGTTGTTGTGAAGACTGAAGTAAAGCCTTCGTTTCAAAGCCAGCCAAAGGTTATACCAACCACACTTCGGAGCTCATGCTCTTGGTTTGGTTTTAGTGCCATAGAGGCCAGATGTGGTGCTCACTGATTTGTGAAAGGGGCCCCATGAGATCTCTCTACGGAGGAAAGTAGAGCCAGGGATATATGTAAGTCATCATGCCTCACTGCAGCATCTCCAGGGACCACAGGAGCTGGTTGCTCTGCTGTAGCAAAAAGCCGCGTTTAATAGATTTGGAGCATGAGGTCTCATTCTCACTCTCTTACGTGCGCCTCCAATACTCCATAAAAGTTTTCAGCAACTTTGCAGCTTTGATGCTGTTATTTGTAAATTGTTGGTCTTTGCCAAACCGATAATTCTAAATGGAGGGGACAGGAAACAGGGAAGGAGACAGGAAGAGGGCAGGACTCAAGTTTCCTACGGAACCTCAGTAGTGTCTAGTAAATGGGTGGGTCTACTTGCAGAGCATCCCAGTTGGGGGTCTTCAGGAAAATAGCAGATGCTTTGTTGGTGGTGGAGAGGTTGGGGCGTGCTATTCTGGAAGACTCAGAGTCCAGGGGTCCACAGGCCCAGATGGTGTAACCAGGAAGGCACAACCGGTATTTGCATGGAGAAGTGGATGGAGGGACGCCTGTCTGTGCAGTCGTGGTCTGTGACAGAGTGAATTCCCAGCATTTTATTGGAGCTCTCGTGGAGGGAGGACCTGGCAAGGCTAGACTGATAATGATAGGTGGGCATTAATTATGTGATCTCTGCCATGATTAATTTGAGATGTGCACAATGGCGTTGTTGGACTGTATATAACAGGGGCTCACGATTCTGCACACAGCTAGAGCTGGTCATGAATCCCGCTTGAGATCCTTTCCCAGTTCTGCTCTCAACCTCAGACTCTCCAGCCCAGCACTTTCCAGAGTCTTAACTTCCTCACCATGGATTTCAGGATTTTTCTGGGCTAATTCTCATGGCATGATTTCTGATGTTCAAGAAAGGAGTTTGAAGTATTTATTCTGAGGGGGTGAGCATTTGGCACAGCTGTGAAGAGGGCACTTGAGCCACTCATTTCCTATACCAGAGTACCTGGGTGCGAGTCTGGCTCTACTTCCAAATCCAGCTTCCTGCTAAAGTGCACCGTGGGATGGAGCAGGTGATGGCTCTAGTGCTTGGGTCCCCCTCACCCATTTAGGAGGCCTGGATTGAGTTCTGGGCGCCTGGCTTTGGCCTGGCCCAGCTCTCTGGCTGTTGACAGGTATCTGGGGAGTGAACAAGTGGATAGAAGATTTTTCTGTCTTTCCCTCTCCCTTTGTCTCTCTGCCTTCCAAATAAAAACAAATAAGTGAATAGTTATTCTTTTAAAAATTTTATTTATTTATTTGAGAGGCAGAGTTGTAGGGAGAGAGTGGGAGAGACAGAGAGAGAGGTGTTCCATCTGCTCGTTCACTCCCCTATCAGCCACAATGGCTGGAGCTGGCCTGATCAGAAGCCAGGATCCAGGAGCGTCCTCCGGGTCTCCCATGTGGGTTTAGGGGCCCAAGCACCTGAGCCATCTTCCACTGCTCTCCTAGGCCACAAGCAGAGAGCTGGTCAGAAATGGAGCAGCCAGGACACAAATTGGCACTGATATGGGATGCTGGCACCGCAGGCAGAGGCACCCATAAATAAATGATTTACCGGCACCAGTAAATAAATAATTTTTAAATCATGTTAAGTCTGAGAAATTACAGGACTTAGGGAGGTTTTCTGACATTCTTAGTCTTTTTCGTGTTTACCATAAATCTGAGACAGTGATATGATCAGCAAGCTTATTTAGGTCTGAATACAAAACATGCATAAAATTTAAATGGAGTAACCTCCCATTCCAACATCTCCCATCATGGATTAAATATGACTCTCACAGTCATGGTGGTCTGCCCTACTATCAGATATTGATTAGTAGTTTAGTGTGCAATACATTGTTCTCTGTACTAACATTTGCATCTCCTTCCTTCGTAGTCTGCTCCTACCTCAGCTCTCTTTCCAATGTCATTTGAAGACATTGGCCAGCAACTGGGGGCTCTTCTTCCCCTACTGTCAGAGCACAAGTCACTTCCGGTGAAGACATGTAACTTAGGGTTTCCGTGCTGCTCTGAAGTGACACCCAGATTGCAGGTCACGCCACAGACTGTCAACAGAAAGTGTCTGTTGGCATCAATAGGATGGCTCTTGAGGAAGTGATAACTTTAAAAATGTATGATGAGTACCACTGAATTAAGACAGATGGCCTGATTTGTGTTGTTCCTAAAATAACTGGCAAGTAGGTGTTTATCTCATTTTACAACAGGACAAAATTGCTTTTGGAGTGATTCATTTGTGATCCCAGCTAAGCCGTACTATTAATTTACTTTACTTCTGACTGGTGTATTTGCTTCAGAATTTATTGTGTTTCCCATCAGTATTGTCAAACTGTGGTGCTGCTATGACATCTCGACATTTGCATTTAGATTATGGGGTTATGGGTTAGCATTGTGTGATAGTGGATCCAGCTACAATTTGGCTTTTGAAGATGGCATTCATAGCTTTGCTGACATCTTGCCTTGGGTTCTGCATGTGGAACCGTGGTGGTTATTATACCCCCCAACAGTTCTGTCCCCATCCTCTCACCCGTGCTCAGTGCTCTTGCTCCAGTAAGCTTTGTAACATGCAAATTTGATGCTATCATAGTTTTTTTTAAAGGCAAACTTAGATTGCTATAGGGATCAGGCATAACATGACATGAACCTGCGTAAGTGGACTGTGACCCGTGGAAAATAGAGGGTCATACCCCATCCCAAAAGAGAAGGGCTCTTCCCGCTAAGAACAGCAGTTAATTGTTAAGGGAAGCCACAGTCGTAGATTTAAGCAGAATTACCTGATTTTAAACATCTTTCTCAGGCCCAAACAAAGTGCTTTCATGTATAGCCTCAGCTTAGAAACAAGACTTGTAGTCTTATAGTCACCTGCTGGTCCTCTGTTAAATCTCAAGACAGTGTAAATATAGAATATACTCGATCCCTCCTATTCCTTATGCTAGTTACTATGAACTGGAACAGAGTCTTCCAAATGCCATGAGTGTGTTCCAAAAAGTCAATTATATAAAACACTGGGGAAGGGAGCATTAGCTATGAGGTGCATGAAATAATCGCTGGGACCCTGTGCAGGTAGGGACTCGAGTTTTAGAGGTTTTGCTGCAACATCCAATTTCGTCCCAGTCCCAAGTGTGCTGGTGGCACAGGTGTGGTCTGGTTGGCTAGGACTTTAAAGACACAGTTGTGATTCCAGGAATCTCTAGCTATTGTCATCTTTTTGTTGGCCAACTCTGGTGTGGCTGGTTTGGGAGAATATTTGGCATGTGGGGGTCCCACTGCCAGCCTCATTTCCATGTACATGGACAACACACACATGCATTCAGACACACCCAGAATGAAGAACTTTAGCTCTCCTTGTTTGATAACTGGGGCTAGACAGAGACCACCAGTCAATTCTTAAATATTTTCAGCTTCATATCACTGCGTGGCATGTTTTTCTGGAGTATTCTTATACTGATTGTTCCTCAAATGCCAGCACTGGGTTGCATTAAGCCCCTGGTCTTTGTGAGGGCTGTTCTGTCTGGTGGCTTCGTTCTGGTAAACTCCTCTTTATTTCTTAGGAGTTAACCCCTGTTTAACCACCTCCTTGAAGACTTTCCTAAACCCCTAGTGGAATTCAGGGACTTTCTCCTTAGAATTCTTGGTGCATTTGAACAACTTAGGGTATTTCCGTAATTAGTTCATTTCACTTCTGTGTCCTAGAAGTGAATTTTTGCATTATTGCTCAGAGACAGAGAGTGTGTTCTCAATACCCGCTTTCTTACTCAGCAAATTGGAAGAACTGAAGCATTATCACCCTCATAATCTACAGGGGACCTCTTCCAGGACCCCCTCAGATACCAAAATCTGCAGATGCTTGTATACAATGGCATAATGTTTGCATATAATATATAGATGTATTCTCGTATCTGCTTTAAATCATCTCTTGATTACTTATAATACCTATTATGATATAAATATTATGTAGATAGTTGTTATATTGTATTATTTAGGGAATAATTATAAGAGTAAGTCATTACATATTTCATACAAATGTGACTTTTTCTTAATCATTTTAATCTCTGATTAGTTAAATCTGTGGGTATGGGATCTGTAGATAAGGAGAGTCAATTGTTTGCTCACCCATAGACAGAAGGTCAACTGTATACATACACATATAGACATGGAAGAACAGCTGTCTATAACCTCATGCATACATGCTGATATGGAGGGCCAACTGTATGCACACATAGATATGAACGGTCAGTTATACACACACAGGCACACAGAGAAGGACTAGGAAGTTGGGGACCTTAGAGAACCTTCCTCTCCCCCCCGTCCCCGGTGCCATTGTTTCGCATTTTAGTTTTCCTCTGTACTTCCTGTCCCAGTGAAGTCTCTGTGAGCGAGGCCTTTCTTGCCTCTTCCTGTGTTGGCCCAAAGTCAGGTGCAGCAGAAAGGACCCTCACAATAGGTCTGCTTTCCCTAGATGGCTGGCCAAGTTGTGAGCACTTGCTATGCGCACTGACATTCGGAGCTCACTGTCGTACATAATCCACCCTTTCGCCGGCCGCCTCTCCCTTCAGCAGGATCCCCATTGCCTCCGTTCATGCCTTTTTTCCCTCGGCTTTTCCACTCCCTTTGAGTCAGCACTGGCGACATGCTCCTCCCCGGCACTTCGAGTCTTGCGTTTTGCTAAAACAAGGTTCTCGGGAACAAAGGGAACTCAAGTTCAGGGTTAAGATGCTAAAATCAGATTGTTCTCCTCTGGCAGTAAATTGGTATGCCACTCTCACCACTGCCGCAGATAAAATTAACCATGCGTTGAAATCATTGCAATAGGCAGTGTCATCAAAGCTTATTTGTAATGAAAATATGATGTTTCAAACCTAAACTCAGGAGTATAATGAATGTAGGACCATATGCTCCCCTCCCACGTAGGGCTGCAGAGCAGAGAAGCTCCTAAAATATATCGCTGTGGATGGGGCTCATGGTTGCCCCTTCACTCCTCTCCCGTTATCACCAGTAGGTTGTCCGCAGACAGTGGAGGACAAGTCACAAGTGTCTAGGTGTGGCAGGGATGGCTCCTGGGGCTGCAGTGGTACAAGCGGAGACTCTGGCTTGATCAGCTTTCCTTATTCTGTGGTACCTGTTCTGCATTTCGTGATCATACTGTGTAGGCTACTCTTGCCCTGGCAGGTGTGCTTAGCAACTGCTCTAAGGAGGAAGAGAGGGAATGACGAAGTATACACTCTGCTGCCGAGAGACCCACGAGCATGCCCAGAAATTCCTGAGAGCGGGCTTGGTTGTAGTTCCATCCTGTTCAAAAACCAGGATCAGAAGGAAGAATTCACTCCAGTGGTTGACACCCTGTTGTTCTTGATTTGCTCTTAGACAGCACTGGCTCTCTAAAGGGACCGACCTCTGCCACGTGACTGAGCTGTGATCACCTGGGTGCTGGGCATCTGACCTGGTGGCACTGGAGGTTCCAGGCCTGTGCCACTGAATCCTCACAGTGACCTTGCCACTGTTGTCACTGCACCTGTTTTTCAGGTGAGGAAGCTCAGAGGGTAGGTAGGTAGCTTACTGACATGATGACTTGCAAGCTCTATTACATCATGCTTGTCACTTCCTGGAGAGAGAGTAGCAGAGGAGTTAGATACCTGGTTTGAATGCTGGCTTTGTCACTCAGTCTGTTCAGGCTGCTATAGTAGAATAACATGAACTGGGTAGTTTATAAAGAGCCCAAATTTATTTCTCACAGTTTGGGAGATTGGGAAGGCGAAGATCAGAGCAGATTTAGTATCTGATGAGGGTCCACTTTCCAGCTCCCAGATAGCACCTTTGTGCTGGGAAGGGTGAGGGGGCTTTCTGGGGATTCTCCCTAGGGTACTATTCCCATTTGGGAAGATAGCACTCCTGTGACCTAATCACCTCCCAAAGGCTTCCCCTCCTAACACCATACTCTTAGGGGTTAGGGTTTCAACATATGATTTTCTAGGAGGCACAAACATTTAGACCGTAACAACCATTTAATAGCTGTAAGACCTATTGCATGTTTCTTGTTCTCTCTGAGCCTTGATTTCTTTTTGTCAGGAAATGCAGATGATGCTTACATCCAAAGTCTTTACAGGAATCATATGCGCAATTGCACGCAAAGGAGGGAGGCCGGTGCATAGGAAGTGCTCCGTAAATGCTGCTTGTAGCTGTTAGGTTGCCTGGATCTGTGGAGTGATTCTGTCTTTCTGCTATCTCTGATCCAGACCTATTCCCATTGCTGCTGGCCAGTCTTTCTGGGGAAGGACCAGACAGTGGTGTCTGGGAGCTGTCTCCCCATTCCTTCTTTCATGAGCTTCCTGGGATTGTAGAGTGTGTGAACAGACAGATCCAGGTTCAGATCCTGCTTCCCAGTTGGCCAAGGTCTTGGAGCCTCAGTTCTCATCACTACAGTTTGTGACACCCGTGTGGAGTATAGCAGAGTCTTTGCAAAGCTATCAGGAGCCAATCCATGTCATGTCCTTGGTACATCACTGGCATCGCATACCTGTGAGAATTAGTTGATTTCTTTTCTCCCTGCGTCTGCCTTCCTTCTGTACCTATGCAAGGCTCAGGCTTCCTAGAGTGTCTTCTGTCCTTGGGTTATGTGGTACCCAAGAGGGGATGGGTAAGGACCAAGGAAGGCATTTAAGATTCAAGGAAAATGTTTCCACTGTGGAGGCCTTTCAGGGACTGTTCTCAACTACGAGAAGATGATTGTCGACCTGCTGAAGAAAATCCAAATGGCGGCTGGGTCGGGGGGATTTCAGGGCTAGAGAGTGGCTCCTGCAGTGACTCACTGCCCCTCAGGTGGTCTCAGGTCAACCCCTGCATTCCTCTCCTCTTTTCTTGCCCTCCCCGTGAGAGCAGGCACCATATTAACCAGAGTACAATCCTCCAACCAGTTGCTATGTATATTTTTTTTTTCCTAGAGTGGATCCTGTATTAATGTAAAGTTGGGCAAGCCTTCAGCTTTTCTTTAGGCTTGTTAAAATAATGAGGTGCAAATGAGGACGTGACCATCTTGGGTGCCTCCCTCCATGCTAATTTGATCTCCTGACAGTTGGGCTTCCTGCTTGCTGCAGAGGTCTCTCTCTCTCTCTCTCTCTCTCTCTCTCTCTCTCTCTCTCTCCCTCCCTCCCCCTGGCTTTCAGCTTTTGCAACTGAGACATTGGGAGGGCAGTTCCCACTGTCTAAGACCAGGTCTTCCAGGTCAAGGGAAACCACATTCTGAGGGGGCTTCTGGTGGAATGGTCCCTTTTTGGGGTTTGATGCTTAGCTCTGAGATTGAGAGTTGTTGTTATCCAAGGGTGGGGACGGCATTTAGCGGAGGGAGGAGGGAAATGTCTGGGTCTCCCTGAAGTGGTTTTGATCAAATGTCTTTTAGAAAGGTTTTCTGACAAAGGAACCTCCCTCACCGCATTCGGGAAGGCAGGCTTGGCATTCCTTTTTATATTGAGACAATGCAAAACAAAATCCTTCTCCAATGACTACCTGATAAAGGAATAAATTGACTGTACAAGGTGATGCGTCTGATAGGTCATCCTTGCTGATGCACCAGAAACACCTTCTATTAAGAACAAAATGAGAACAAATTTGTTATGCACCTTTTGTTATTTTTAGATTGCATTGACTTTTTTTTTTTCCGGGTTGGAGCCTATTATTCCGAACTTCCGAATAAACAGCAGTGACTTAGAAAATGTTTCATTGTGTTGACCTCCACTTAATTTCTATGCGAGTGGAAAAAACTATTACAGGGAACCAATCAACACTTTAAATATCCCATGTATATGTGTTCTGCTTATAAGTAGATGTGGATACAGCTTTTGAGAGTATTTTTATCAGCTTGTGTGAGGGTAAAGGGCTTATTTTAAAAAATTATATATGTATATATGTCTCTATTTTTATCTGTTTCTGAAAATGGGGGAAATGGTTCATTTGAGGACCATTGTGGATCCAGAGACCACGTGGCTGCGGGAATGTTAAAACTGGGTAGTGTTCTAAAAATACTAATATTCTGCTGTGTGCTTGCCTTTGGTGAGAGCTCTGCATAGGGCGATTAGACAAAGATGATACTCCATGGCCATTTTCCTCTTTAGCTGAGGCCAGGACTGGGGAGTTGAAGGAAGTGTGTTTGCGGAAGCTGCAAAACACATCCGGGGAGCAAGCACCTTTCAACATTTGGGGACTTCTCCTTTAATTGTCTTCCAATGTTGGAACTGTGGGAGGGAGGGTACTGCAGCTGTTCTTCGTAGCTTCTCTTCTGGCAGGGTGACAAGAAAATCAAAGCTGCTGGAGTCCCTGACTTGGCCCGTAAATAGCGGCCAAGTGCTTGGTTTTGAAATGCCTGTGTAGCTCATTGACCGCGTATTATGGCTGGGATGCTAATGGTTTCTGTGGCCCGCAGGTGACAGGAAGATTTCTGCAGGCAGGGCTTTGTTGTAAATTTAGTCTGCTGCCACTGCCCACGGATCAGAGGTGGTTTGCAAGTGATCACGCCTTTTTGAATTACGGCGAGGAGAGCCGCGATGAATGATGGGGCAGCCTAACACAGCTGTTGCTCCCGTCACATCGTGTGGCGTTCCAGGGGGCTGCATGGGAAGAGATTGTGCTGGGGCGCTAAGGGAGTTACAAAGGGGATCCAACTGGTGCGCCTCAGTGGGGACTTTTGAGATGACACTGTAAGGTGTTTGCGACTTCTAGCTTCCTAGTTCAGGACTGGGGCAAACGTGGGGATAATTCACCCGGCATGCATTGATCTTCCTTATGATGACTATTTATTACTAATAGCTATCGTGTCTTGCTCCTGCAAAGGGCTTCTTGGTTCCACAGTGTCTTTATATGTGTCATCTGGTTTTATCCTGATACCAAACGGCAGATATTTATGGAAGGGCAGTGATCTTTTTGGAAGAGCCAGGGTTGCTTTGGAAGTCCTGTTGTGTGCCAGGTGCTGTTGAAAGTTAATTAGAAAGAGACAGCCTCTGCCCACGAGGCGCGTATCTGCCCGAGAGCCAAGCAAACTGCAAGTGCTGAACGTGTACTCATGTCCTCCAAATGGCCCTTTCAAAATAAGGGGGGAAGGAAAAGAGTGCTTTTGTCAGGTGCTTTTTTAGGGGCTTGGCACTTTAAGAGATAATGTTGACAAACACAAGCAATGACATTCGGTGACCTTAGTATGTGCTTGGTCGTGTCCTAGCTGGCACCCCGCAGGAAACTGTTCATTTAATGGTCACAGGAACTGAACAACATGGGTTACTACTAGCTCTGTTTTATCAAAGTGGAAACTGAGGCATAGAATGAGTTGGGGGACCATGCATCTGGTGAAGGCACTGGTAGGACTTGAATCTAGACCGTCTGGTCTTCTTAGACAAGTATAAACCACTTTATTTATGGAATACGTTTTTTTAAAAAAAATGACTCCAAAAGCCTCTGGGGACTCCCCTGGCTCAGTAAAAATGTGATCCTTGCAAAGGAATCTAAAACATTTTTCCCTGATGATTATCTACGCACTTCCCAGTGTAGGCTCATAGCCATTGATTTTGCTTTTCAGAGCTTTTTCAAGACCAGAGAAGAACGCAGTTGGGAAGCCCAGATCTGAGGGTGGACTCCTCAAGGGACGCTAGCAAAGGGTACAGCAGACTCTTTTAACTGAAGAAGGCCAGGAGTATAGCGTCCAGAAGAGATAGGATTTGGAGTCTCAGCGTATGAGTTTGAGGCTCCGATGAGTTTATGCAGCTTTCTCTCTGGGCTTTATTTTCATCCATTATAAAATCGGGGTCATGACACTCATCTTGCTATTTCTGCATATCCCTCAACTCCTTGCTGAGTTTGTTCTCCCCCTGAGCCTTCAATGTGCTGTTCTTCCTGCCGGATCTTTGCCTTGGCTGGTTGTTCTCGTTGTGTTCACAAGTCAGCTTCCAGAGAAGCCATCCTTAGCTACATCTTCGCTTGGATCTCTATTGCATTCTTTTCATTCACATTCTTTACAGCATTCATTGTTTTTAGATATCATATTTTTATTCGTTGTTTGTTGATGCTCTGTGTTGCCAGCAACAAGGAGTGTCAGCCACTGAAAATGGAACCAAGACCATTTTGTTAATGACATAACCCCAAGTGCCTAGAACCATGCCTGCAGAGAGAGAGGCATTTGTGATAAATATGTGTTGAAAAAGAGAATGAGAAAAAGAATCACCTAGTTGGAGTGCTATCCAAGGTAAAGTAAAGGAAAATCATGTTTACAAATTATTGCAAATATCCAGCACAAATACAATGAGAACAGAGAGCAAATTTGCATAGGATATTTCGATGCACCAGTGGGCTCAATCAGAAAACTTGCTTAGGTGGCGGTGTGAGGTCTTTCCCCTCATCTGCTGGTGTCAGTTCCAATAACCGGAATGCAAGATAATCGCTAACTCAAAATTAAAAAGCTCTTCCCTTCATTATCCTCACCATGATGCTGGAATCGAGAAAGTAAATTTCTTGGATATGTTCTTGATTGGAATTGAATAAAAATCAATGTCAAGTGAAGCCCAAAGCTGTCTTTAGATCTGACAAAGTTTCCTGTCTCTGTTCTTATCAGGGAGGCCAGTCAAAGGGAGGATGTGCTGGGTCAGTGTCTGAGTGGAGGGAGCTGAAAAACAGCCATTAATGACTTTCCAGAAGTTTGTCAGCAGGAAAGTGCTGTGCCATTTGGTCTATTAAAAAGCGGTGGCATTTCTGCTAACCATATAGAGTTCTCATTTGCCTGGGAGTTGTTTAGATAGCCTCTTAGGTACACTGCCATTTTGCCTTCTGTTTTTGCTGGAAGAATATGGTGCTTGATTGATAATGCTCACAGTCTGAAAACTCCCCGCACGGAATAAACTCAAGATCGGATTGAAGTGGAGATGTTTGTTTTCATGCAGTATCACGTGGGCGAAATGATGTATGCCACAGTACCAGTTTTTACAAGCCAAAGGGTTTCCCTAGTCCACATGACTGTCTTTCCTACCTCCCCTTTACCAGAAAAATGTTTATTTAAATATTGTACCATCCCCACAAGCACTTTTATTATTTACCGATTTAAAAAAATGACATCATTACTTTTCTTCTGAATATTTTAAAGCGACAATTGTGCAATTAAATTACTGAATTCATTTATATTTAATTGTGCTTTTCGTTTTAATGTGCTATTGGACGACATTTCTTTCTGGAGCTGTTAGTTTTCCATGCAACACAGAGAATCTAAGGCTATATCAAAGAAATATATTACATGGGCAAGACAAAGTCTCATTAGTGTTATTTATAGCACGCTGAAACCTCATTAGGGGAAGGTATGCTGGATTCAAAAATGCATTACCGGGAACGCTTTATTTTTTGTACTGGAGAAATTGCTTTTATTGTGTTTCTTTGTCACAAGCATAGTCGCTACTGGACATTTTGGTTTCTTAAAGTATGAAATAAATTAAGTTAGAAGAAAAGAGTAATTAATCCACTCACAAGTGTAGCCTCATCATACTGGCAGAGTGGCCTACACGTGGTCCTAAGGAATTGCTGTTTAGCCAGGCACCTAACCATCTACCAACCATTAATTTATAACTTGTTTCACCTCAGGTAAGAAGCAATATTTTTCAGGGCAGTAGTTTGCATCTTAAGCAGTGATAATGTGCTTTTAGTGCATTTCAAATCGAGGATGAGCGAAATTTGAAGTGCAAAGTCACAAATTGCCCCATCTGGAAAGTTCTGTTTGTTCCAGTGTGGGCCATATATCCAACCCTGGGAAAATGCTGCCCAGGAGCCTGGCAGGGGACTGTGGGTTGAGGCAAATGGGAGGGAAAGAACGAGCCCCTGAGTTGTCAGTCTCACGAAGGAAATGTGCATGTGGGACATGGCTGCCTCTACTTACCACACGGCCTGATGAGGTGGACCAGGGAGTCCTTGGGCTACTGCTGTACAAACTCTGCTTTTTCCAGGTCTTTCTCTGCACCATTGCCATCCTGGCCATGGTCTTTTATTGTCACCTGTCTTTGGGTGAGAAGAATAATTACTGCTGTGCTACTCAGGAAACCCAAGGAATAGTTGTTTCCTCTACAGGAACATCTATTATTTACTCAACAGGGGATAGGTGGTTCCAAGGTTTGTCCATTGGCTCAGTGTTGCCATATAAAAGGCAGACTCTTTCCACCTCTCTTCGATCTTGTTCTCTACTGTTTTCTCTTCATGTTTATTGCCACACGGGCTCAAGATAGCCACCACAACTCCAAGTATCACATCCTCATACTAAATGTTACAAGCAGACAGCAAAGGGCAGGGGCAGAGCTCTTGTAAGTTTGGGGAGAAAGGTCCTTTACCAGACTCTGAAGGTTTCTCTTTAAGTTTCATTGGCCAGAACTGGATCATTGGACTCCTTTCTCCCTCCAACAGATTTCTAACAACCAAATTTCTATGATTGGACCAGAGAATGAAGAGAGGTTCCTGCTCACTAAGATCAAGAATTCTCTCTGCAGGGAGAAAGTGGGATTATAGCTACTGGGTATTGAATGCTCAACATTTGTTGTCTACCTTGTTGGCCACAAAGCAATTATAAGATAATTTTGACCATTAGATATTTCTACTACTCCAACTTATGATCATACTGTCTGGGCCAAGTTAGAGAAGATTTTTTGTATCTATATTTACTCTAGCCATCCAACCCTCTAACCATCCATCATCTAGCCACCAACCTACTCACCTATGAAGCATTTGAAGGATAGCTACCACTTGCTAGATACATATTAACTAGTCTGTGGGATAGAGAGATAAACCAGACACAGACTGTGCTTTAAAGGGAGTGCTGTTATATTTTGGTAAATTATGCACATTTCCAGGTAATTATAATCCAGGATCAAAAGTATGACTTGCATGAGATTTTAGAGCTGGGAATTCTAGGAAGCTTTCTGGAATAAGTTGGGATTTGAGCATTTTATATCTACCTGGCATCTGTGTTAAATACCTTAGCCCTATGTTTAGCTTTCTGGTTGGGAAAAATTTCCATGGTTTTCTAAAGAGTTATTTTTGACAGCTTCTCTTGCTCCAACTCCCCATGGTGACACCTCCACAGTGGCATGGTCGCTAGTTGAGATAGGCATGAAGATAGGGCAAAAGATGGGCCTGGACGTTCTTCCGCCTCGCTTGATAATAAGTGCATTTGAATTTGTGGATGAACTGGGTGGCTGGTTTTGATGAGATTGCTATTGGAATTATGTCACCAATGACTCCAGTGATGCATCCAGGGCAAGAGCTCTTCAGCAGTAACCAAGAGAAGAAATAGAAATCATCAGCCACATTAACAGTGATGAATGATCATGGCATTGATGCGGTCTCATTTTTTTTTTTCCTCTTAGAAACAGACAGCCCTGTACCTAGCTACATTTCCAAGACAAAGTGACATAAATAGCTCCTAGGTGTACATCTACAAATGGCCTACCTATCAACTTGGACTTGATGTCAGAAGCCATTCAGAGCAGAGGGGCAAGCTTAAGGCCTGTGGTTCAAATCCATGTAAAGGTTATTTTAAAAATTATGAATTTTGAAACAATAAAAATGCAGATTTATAGCTTACCTTTAACATTAGAAAGAATGTAGAAATTCTGGATACACATTTCTGCATGGCAATAATTGCCTGAAACTAAAAAGTCCCCATCCCTTTAGACAGAGCATGCCTCTCTGGTTTGCCATAGTTGTTCCCTGTGATCTTGGCTTGGAACTCTGTTGTTCATTTACATTCCTTGGATGACAGTGGAAACTTTGGAGTCTGACATTTCTGACTTTGAGGGTTTAGGTCAGATTTAGGCAAAGCAGGGCAGATAAATTCTGCCCATTTATAGATTCTTGAAAATTTTTTTTAATCTGTTGGCATTCTATGAGTAAAACTTCTAAAGGTTTTATTGTTGTTTATTTTGTCTAAAAAGTCAAGAGTAACTGAATAGCTAATAGCCTTCTTCATAATGTGTTGACATTTCAGTTAGTTTTAAATGGAGTAAAACTATTTGGGCAGAGTTAATCTAGCTAAGTGTAAATTAATATGTTTCATCAGAGCAATCTCTGTCCCTCTGTCTCTTTCTATACACGCACGCACAGGCACACACACACATGCACAAACTCTCCACTGGGAAGCATTTTGGAAGGAAATTAATTCTTTTTTTAAAAAAAATTATTTAAGGTATACAGATTTCATGTATTTCATTTATACAGAGGTAGGAGCACAGTGATAGTTCCCACTTTCCCCTCCCTCCTGCCATGCACCCACCCTTCCTCCTCCTTCCTCTCCTAATCCTTCTCTTTTTAATTTTTTCAATGATCTACTTTCAGTTTACTTTATATTCATCAGATTAACCCTACACTAAGCAAAGATTTCAACAAATAGTAAGGAGAAGAATGTCCTAAACAGCACTCTGGCCTCAGAATCAGCCCTTAAGGCATTCAGATTTGGCTGAAGAGCCCATGAGAGTATTTTAGGCATGGAAAACCAAGACACTCTGGAAAAAAAAAAAAAAGAAGACCTAAATGAAAGATCTCTGTGAGTGAGATCCCAGTGGAAAGAATGGGGCCATCAAAGCAGGAGGTACCTTTCTCTGAAGGGAGGAGGGAACTTCCACTTTGACTATGACCTTGTCTAAATAAGAACGGAGTCGGTGAGCTCAAAAGGCTTCCATAGCTTTGGCAACTCATGACAAGAACCTAGGGTGATTACTGACGCCATAAACAAGAGTGTCAATTTGTTAAGTCAACAACAGGAGTCACTGTGCACTTACTCCGAATGTAGGATCTCTGTCCTTAATGTGTTGTTCAATGCGAATTAATGCTGTAGCTAGTACTCAAATACTACTTTACACTTTGTGTTTCTGTGTGGGTGCAAACTGTTGAAATCTTTACTTAATATATACTAAATCGATCTTCTGTATATAAAGAGAATTGAAAATGAAGCTTGATGTGAATGGAATGGGAGAGGGAGTGGGAGATGGGAGGGTTGCGGGTGGGAGGGAAGTTATGGGGGGGGGGAGCCATTGTAATCCATAAGCTGTACTTTGAAAATTTATATGTATTAAATAAAAGTTAAAAAAAAAAAACACTGTTTAGGGCTGTCAACAATCATTGAAGTTCAAAATGTCAATGAACTCTTTCAAGAACTATCATTAAATGATCCCAAGTGGCTTGAAAGAGTTAACCTACCTCCTACATATGCAATTAACTTCCTTTGGGGCACTGCAAATTACAATCTTGAAAATTTGGTTGAGTTATTGCTGTTGTTACTATTGCTGTTAAATAGTAGTAATAATGGATTTATGTTGTACCTTGACACCACAGAGCTAAAAACAATTACATTTAAATATCAATTTAATTGAATGTGAAACCATGTTTTGTCTAATCATTGCAGCTAATTGCTATCCTTTAAAAGCAGTTTCCACAACATTTTTATTCACAGCCTGGTAGCAAGTTAGCTGTTTGGAAATTTTTGCATGAAGTATGCTGCAATGTGAATTTATGTGCGTCAAAAATCTCTTTTTGAACGTATTTACTAGCGGATGTGTATATAATGCATGACCTGCTGAAGACTGGAGATGTCAGTAGAGAGAATTTGTCTTTGAACCAAATATGTCTGGAGAATGTTCAGGAGGTCAAGATGAAGTTTTCAGATAAAGCAGTCAATGCACAGAATGAGGGAAAAAGAAAGTTGGCTCTCTCATTCCTTTTGTCAAAGAGGGATCCCTATTAACAATCAATTGGTGTTCAATAAATACCCAGAGATCCAATAGTATCACAATACTGATGTTTGCATTATTGTCCCCAGGGCAATGCAAGGTGTGTGATCACAGAATAACAATAAAGAAAGATTAAACACCTTAAATGCTTTCTCCCAAACGCCCCACACCCCACATAATAAATGATCAAAAATCAAAGTCTGTGGGAAATGAAGCACTGAAGTGTAAGTTGTTTATGTGTAATGACCAGCCAGATTGAAGTAGTGCTGGGCTTACAACTCAGAAGTTCAGATAGGATTCTTCCCCTTTATGACTGTGGGATCTTAACCGTTTCTGAGCCTCTCTCAGCTTCCTTTTTTAAAAAGAAAGAAAGGTACAACAAACATCTAACAGGATTCTTGTTGGGAATTTTCTGGAAATGACCAAGATTATGGAATCAAGTTCATGCAAAATGATTGTATTGATCCTACCTGTGTTTGTTTGACATGTCGCAAATTGCCTGTCTGGCTGCCACCACCTGGACCTTCTTTCCTGTTGATTATTTTTTTGATGATTTCGTGGTTGTTCTTGCAGAGCTGGGGAAGGAACCAGTAGAGTTGCAGCTGAGGCTTTAAGTTTGTTTGTTATGTGCAGTTTGTTGAAAATAGGCGGTTTGTCTGATGAGCACACATACCTATTTTCATGCTCAGGCTACCCCCTTCCTTAAAACCATCGGTTGAGCTGTTTGTAAATGAAACAGAGCATGTCTAGCTCCTAGGTTAAAATCTGGTGTGATTTTTGCCACATTCGAATCATTGTTCTGCACAGTGTCCCCATTGATCTTTCCATTTAAGGTGACATCCTATGGTTAAAATGGATTGGGTAGACCAGATGGCTAGATGAGGGCACTGGCGTTGAGGCCAAGGAATTCAAGCTTGCAGTGGGAGACAGCTGGCCACTGGGGGAGGGCAAGAAAGTGATGTGGAAGGAAGTGCAGTCTGGTCGCCACCTGTAAAAAGATGGAGGATTCAGAAGCAGAGTCGGAGACCCCTGCTGGGAAACAGTTGCTGGAAACTGCCTTCTCCTCAGGCGTCACCTCTTCTCTGCACCCCCCCTCCCCTGGGGGGGCTTCTTCCTTCTCTTCCTCCTCTGTGGGGATGCTGAGCTCATCTGTAGCAGCTGGAGGGGAGGATCTTTGGTTCTGTGCCAAAGGGGACGATGTTAGACCAGGGAATGTACTTACTTTGAACATCAGGGGCTCCCTGTACCTTGCCTCTGTGCCTCAACACTCCCCTCCCGTGATCTTGAACTTGCCCCTCCTTCTCATCCCCCTGGCTTATGTCTGTGTGGAAACCTAGGAAGGGAAGGAGGTGGAGGCCACCCCACTGCTCAGCATCTGTTTTCAAGGTCGCTTGTGAGGATCAATAATTGAACAGTGGGTTTTAAATATGAAGTACCATATAAATGCTAAATAGACTTGTAATTGATGGGGACTCCACCGTCTCAGATCCCTTCAGATGGGATAGGGAAGAATAGATATAAAGGTGTCTTCCATAAACATCATGACAAAATAACACACTCATTTGTTCAACAAATATTTATTGAGTGCCTCCAAGGATCCAGTCATTATGGTAGGCGCCAGAGATCCAGAGTGAACCACCTCAGGAACAACAGTGGGAATGGCTTACATTCTGAGGTGGGGGGGGGAGGGACAGCCACAAAGAGAATGAATAAATACAACACATGGTCCTGCAAAACATGGGAAGAGCTATGGAACAGAAGCAGAGAGAGAATAAGGAGCTGGGGAACAGTGAAATTTAGACAAGACTTTGTTGGGGCCATATTTAAATAATTGATTCTTACCAATGACTTTATATTTTCCAACTTAAAATCTGTTTCAACTTACAGTAAAGAATGCCTTGTCTCTTACCTAAACTTCCTTTCTAGCAATGCAATATATGGCTGCTGGTTGTGTGTGTGTGCATGCATGTGTGTGTGTTTTGTGTTCACTTTTACAGAAATACAGTGAGAATTTCTGTTTTCAGCAGTATTTCCAAGTTCTATAAGTCCACTGCTGCTTTTCAGTTTTTTTTTCCAACTGTTCTCCTCCCATCTCTTCCTCTCCATATTCTTCAAGTTCAGCAGCATCGTCTGGCCTTAGGTTCCCTGTGGGTGCTCCTGGAAATGAAATTCAGAGAGTTTTGGGAACTCATGGGTGAACCCCAGGCTCAGCTCATTATGCACGAACCTGTGTGCGACTGGGATGTGATAGGCAACAGACTAGCCTCTGCATCAGAGGTGAGATCCCAGACAAGGTATCCGATCTTTCTGAAGTTAGTGTCTTCATCTACAGAATGAGAATACTGTCTCCTTCTTCAGAGAGCCATGGTGTGAAAGAAATGAGAGGATCTACAAAAAGTGTGCTGTATACTTAGCTCGTTGCCTGCCTATAATACATGTGAGAGTTGGCTGTTGGGTGTTCACCTCCTGCTTTGTTCTCATTCTAAGTTTTGAAAGACAATGACTGTGTTATTGCTGTCATAGAACTAGAGTGGTTTGTGGAAATTATCTGGTCTAATGGTTTAAAGTTATTATTATCCTTTGATTGCAGGCCAGGGCTTCTTAGGTCTTGCAGGCCATATTTCAAGGTGGAAGGGAGGAAGACTTCAATTTTCCCTCAAACACTGTACATGCTTAAGTTCTCTGTGTGAATGATCAATCATACTTTCCTCCTCCCTAGAACAATTTGGAGTAGAGAACTGTCTTATCCCACCTGGTTTGTGCCCTTCACCTTTTGTGTTCTATTGAATTTTTTCCCCAGAGTCACCAGAGGGTCTCTATCCAGAAACCCCGAGGGATTTGTTGTCTTCTTTGATCTCTGTGCAGCATCTTTAGTTGACAATCTCATCCTATCTGAAACTGTTTTACCCGGGGCTTTCCAGATGCTACAATAAGGGTTGGGGTCTCCCAATAATCCTTCTGAAATGATAACATGATTACATCACTCCCTTTCTCAGAAGTCTTCCATGGCTCCCACTGCCTGTAGAACCAAGTACACACACTGCAACCAATATTCAAGGCCCTTCATGATCTATTTGAAAGCCAGCTTCTTGTTTAATCTTAATTTTTATGACTGCTCTAGATTATTGTCCAAACCTGATCTCGGTCTTCCAGAACATGTTTTTACAGCTGAGAAATTCCACTCAGAGCTGGGGGAATTAAAAATAGGGATGAGATTAGAGAAGATAAAAATGAGAGGAGACCCCTTTCATCTGGACCTGGTGAGGTGGGTAAATTGAAAACGGTGGAGATTGTAGCTGGAGCTGGCCGGGGCTGCCTGTAACTACTTGAGGGTATGAGCAGCACCTTTATCAACCTTCATCATCCTCAGAACCCCTCTAGCGCCTGGCTCACAACTCTGTTCATCATTAACCTCTGGAAATGAATGCACAAAAGGAGGAATGACCAGCTGCATTTGAAGTCTAGCAAACATAAGAAATTTATACAAGCTAATATAGTCCATTAATTAATAGATTATGCCCTTTGAAAAGTGAAATCTACTATAGAAATGAGTTTTTATTTTCTAATTCCCTAATGTATATTTTGTTTTTATGAATGGTGCAATTATGCTATTATAGTATATTTGCATTCATTAATAATTTTGTCAGAAGTAAGCCATTGTCTTGCTGGAATTACTTGTATGTGTGGCCTTTTTATCATCACTTTTCCAAAGGAAGCTATGTCAGTTATTGTTTGGCAAATAAAGCTACATCACAAAGCACTCCAAAAATGTTGTGGCTTGGAGCAGATATCATCTCTTATTCTCATGAGTCTAAGGTCGTTTATATAGGTCTGTTGGTATAAGCCTGGCTTAGCTGATTTCAGCTGGGTTCACTGTTGTGTCTGGGCCAGTTGATGGGTCAGCTGGGTGCCGGCAGGAGGAGGATACCCTTGGCCAGATTCTAAGTGGTCTCAGGCTAGCCCAAGCTTGGTTCCTGGTGCAAGCAAAGGAAAACCACAGAGGGTAGGTGCATGGAGTAGGAAGTATCACTATGGAATTTGTTCATCTTAAGTAAAGTTTTAATAAACAAAATAATTTTAAGAAGGAAAATAATTTTAGAAATTTAAAAAAGAAAACTACAAAAAAAAAAGAGAGAAAAACACAGAGAGCAGAAGTGTGCAAGGTGACTAGGTTCAGATCACACACTGTCACATTGGCTGCATCTTATTGGCTAAAGCAAGGGATAAGCAGCTGAGATCCATGGAATGGGGAGATAGCCTCAGCTGTGCCTTCCTGGGGGCTGCCTTGCAGAGCCCCATGGCAAAGGGTGTGTCACAGAACTGAGGACATCTTTGCAGTCAGTCTGATGCAAAATCCCCCCATCTCATCCGTTTTTCTTGAAATTAAGGAGGAGACCAGGAGAGATGCCTGGAAGGCCACGGATTCTTTTTTGCTCTTTGAGACTCAAGCTGCTTCTTGAAGGGGCTCAGAGTGTTCTGGTTCCACCTGCCCTTGAAGTTGATTCAATTCTCTAAATGCTCATTCTATATTCTGTCCTCCCAAGACAGGAACGCTAGATCAGTTAATGTGTTGCCTTTGTGTCTATAATGAAGAGAGAAGGCCCTGGAAAGTTCGTAAGAAGCAGTTAGAACAGACATCTTTTGAGTTACTTTTTTGGCTTATTTTTTCAAAGGCAATATCTAGAAGAAAGGAAAGCCCAGGAGGATTTTTTTTTTCTGATTTGGAAAGGACCTTACTAGGTGTGTGAGGGCATCCGTGGGGAGGCGAGAGTGGAAGTGCTGATCTGGGGTATTGGAAAGCATGAGAAAGAAGGGACTGACTGATCAATAGCTATTTTTCAAGTGCGGAGCATAATTTGTGTCGGGCTGCTGCAATGAGTTAGTGCTTCATAGTTAATGGCTGTGAGCACATTCCTTCATCACAGCCGTCTCCAGAATGTTTGCCATCAACTATCCTAAAAGGCTGTGGGTGACTCACGGCTACTGTGAGTAATGCATTGGAACCCGGTGAGCCAGGCCCCTTCTCTGAAGACCCTGCCCGCGGACCCTCGTGGCTCTACGTGCGCCTCCCATCAGCCAGGACTCCTGCCGCCTGGTTTGGGTACCTCCCTTTCTCAAGATTCCTCCAAGTTTCCTGCTCCCCTGGCTCGGCCCTCGCTTAGGCCCCCAGAAGTCATCATTCTGTGGCCGTTCACGGTGTGGTCCACGCGCCAGTGACATCAGGTCTCCTGGCAGCTGCAGAGTATCAGGCCCCACCTCAGACTGGGCTCAGAGTCTGCATGCGAGCAGGAGAAGTGGGTTTTTGTGCACAGCAAAGTTGGGGAAACACTGCAGGATCCCACACACAGGGTCCACTTCTTGCTACTTCTGTTCCTTCACTGTTAACCTCTTCCCCTTTTTTTCCACTTAGTTTGAAAATGCTCCCCAACTTGAGTGAATGCAAAGTAGACCAAGTAACATTTTTGTGGGTTGAAAGAAAATTCTGTAGAAAGACAATTTGTTTTTCAAGGTTGCATATTTGTTTTTGTGACTGGGGGAGTTTCTTCCACTGTAAATTCTGTGAACCACCAGGAAAACTGAAAATTGGCTTCTCACTGCACCCTAATATTATGACTTTCTGTAGAAAAGTGGGAGCTGTGTACTTGGAGTGAGTTGTAGCCATTCACCGGCTACTTACCATGAACCTTGTGCTTATGTGCATGCTATTTTTTTTAAAAAAAATATTTATTTATAAAATTGAAAGGCAGAGTCAGTGAAAGGGAGAGCCAGAAATGGAAGAGAGAGATCTTCCATCCACTGGTTCATTCCCCAGTCGCGATGCCCAGGGGCTGGCCAAGTCAAAGCCAGGAGCCTAGAACTCCAAGTGGGTCTCTCACATGAGGAGCAGGCACCTAAGTACTTGGACCATCTTCTTCTGCTTTCCCGGGTTCATTATCAGGGAGCTGGATAAGAAGTGGGACAGTACACCAGTTACTACCTATATGGGATGTTGGCATTGTAGGCACTGGTTTAACCTGCTGCACCACATTGCTGGCCCATGTGCACACTATATACTCACAGCATGATTTAATCATCAATTGTGCCAGAGAAGTATGGACCCATTTTACAGATGAAGAAACTGAGGCTCGGAGAAAGGGAATAAATTGCCCAAAGTTATCACATAGCTGGGTTGAACTACAGTGCTTGGGAAAGGCTGCGTCATTTATCCATCAGGAGATTCCTTTCATCATCTCTGAAGATTTTCTCCTCCGCGTTTACCATATGTGTTGTGTATTTGTAGCAGGGGAGGATTTCATGCCTGACCTTCTTCCGCACATTGGGCTCAGGTGTTTGAGTCCCCACCCCCATCCTCATCATCTTCATCCTCTGCCACTTCCTTATGAGGCCTACCAAGGAGCCACGGCCTCCCTCCTCTCTGAACTGCACCGCCCGTGGTCCTCTGGCAGCTTTGCTTGCTTGCGGGATTACCTAGCAGCCGCTCCAGCAAGGGCATTGCATCCTCTCCTGCCCTCTGCTCCCTGCGCCCTGCCTGGCCCGGTGCCTGGTGCCTTGCACATCACAAACGGCCCGTGTTTGTTCAGTGAATTGAATCTGAGCTGATTTCTCGGTGACAGGAACCTTGGGAGAGTCAGAGCCGGGGTCGGGGAAAGGTTGTGGACAGAGGAGACTTCCGCACACAGATGGTTGTGCAGCTTTTTACCAAGGTGCAACCCCTAATTGTCCTAAAATGCAGTCTGCGATGAACGGAAGCTGAGCAAATGATGCCCAGGAACGAGTGGGTATGAAACCCTATAGGAGACATGGGAGGTGTGCACCCTATAGGAGACACAGGAGGCATGCACCCTATGGGAGACACAGGAGGCGTGCACCCTATAAGAGACCGAGTAGGAATAAACCCTTTAGCCCTGGCCTGGCTTCCTGCAAAGGATGGTGCTTTTGCTCCTTAAAAAAAAAAATCTCACCAGCGCCTGTGAGCTGGAAAGAAAACATTTCAGACTCTCTTTTGGGAAGCTCTCCTGCCTTTGATTTTTCAGAATGTCTTCAAGTGATTTGGGTCTATTTTTAATACCCGTGAGACATGCTGTTGTAAGGGGAGCTAAATATAGGGCCCCCCTCCCCCTTTCTTTTATTCATTGGCCTTAATCTCCCCCGGAGGAGAGGCAACTGCGCACACTGTTTCACGGTGAAGTTGTGACGTTGGTCCTGACGGCTCTGCCGGAGCGAATTCATAAATACTGCGTCGGAAATAAATATAATGAATGGATCCTTTTTGGGGCACACGTCAAGGGTGGGGGGTGGATTATTTGTGTGAGTCCTCCCCTGTCTGCTGAAGACAGCGAGATAATCTCTCCTGTTTTCCTCGGGGTTCTTTGGGGACAGCAGGCACGCCATGTCGCTGTCCCCAGAATCAACTTCAGCACCCTCCCAGTGGAAAGCAGGCGAGCGGGACTCTTGGCCCAAAATGACCTGCACATCCCGGGCCCCTGTGATAGCTCCTGCTGCTTTTACCCTGACGAGGCCTTTTCTCTCTTTTAAGGAAGGCATTAAGCACATCCCAAAAGCAAACAACTTTAGGAGTGCTCGTTGGACCGAAAGGAGAGTCCAGGGCTTGATTCAGCAGCGGGAGCCCCAGGGTTCTGCTCTCTGCCTCACTGTGTCTCCCACACACCTTGGGCTCTGCTGCGGCCGTCTGTGTTGGGTGGTCCCCTGGGTTATCAGCATCTGGGACGAGGTTTGGCCAAGGGCCTGGGGAGAGTCTGAAATGTGGTGCCAGGCGCTGGCCCTGCCTCCCTTCCATTGTGGCCGAGGCTGATGAAGAAGGAGACGCAGCTGGGAGGTGAGCAGACTGAAGTGGTCCAGATCCACCTACTTGATCCACGCTCCAGGCCTCCAAAGCCATAGGGGCTGTTGGGAAGTAATTTGCTTTTCCCTGTTTCAGTTTCCTCATCTGTTAAATGGGGATGATGATACTGTCTCATGGAATTGCTTTATAGATGAGGCGCCGAGCACAAGTAGGTGCTCAATAGCCTTGAGTCTCTGAGTTCCTGGTAGCAAAGGGTGAGGCTGGTAAGGATTCTGTAGCCTTGGCAGCTATTTCAGGCTCCCAGTCTGATAGATCTACTATTGTCTCAACAGCCATCTGTGGCTGGGTGGGTGGTCTCGATTAATTTGGCCTCTAAATGTGTTTGTGATTCCCAGGATCCTGTAAGTGGGGTGACAACCTCAGCTTTAGGAGAGGAGTTGTGTCTGTAAGTATTGGATCCCTGCTCCACATGGGCTGCCTGTTGGAGGAGAGGACGTCTCACTCTCTGCCTCCCCTTCCTTCAATCCCTCCATAAATGAGAGTAGCCTACGACCTCTGCCTGAGAGGCAGAACAGCACATGAAAACATTAGAAGGTTTCTTCTAAACAGGTGGACATCAGAGGCTCCCAGATAGCATGCTTTCTGCGCATGTTCCAAGGCTAGTTCCACCTGCTCCCTAAAGCTTCCAGAAAAAGCTGGACTTTTGCATGTCTTTACTGCCAGGTGCCCTTCAAAATCTGCCAACATCTCTGCTGAGATCGCTTGGTCCTGCCTCCCAGGGGAGTCCTGGGGAACACAGGAGCTCAGGGGACGATTATGTCCAAAGGACCCTTCTCCCTAGGTTTCTTCCTTCATATTAACCATGGACTGAGACTTAGTAAGAGAAGGTGGTTTCTTGACCAGTGTTTTGTGGGCACTCATGGATACTTAGATTTGGAAATGAGTCTAAAAAGAATCCTTAGGCCAGAGTACTGTATAGTCTTGTTCCTGGTGTGGTGTCTGCATTGGTTAGGGATTAAAACCACTACCACCATAAATTTAGTTTTTACACAAAGTGGGCGGGGAAGCAGGGTCTCCAAGAACAATGGGCAGTGTGAGCAATCAGACCTGGAGTCGGGTGGTGTGGTGCAGGAGGCTGGAACAGGGTAGGCATCTGAGACAGTGCACGGGCATTTCCTTTTCCAAAGCTTTGATGTGACCTGCAGCTACCATGCCTCGCCTTCCCTGCTATCTCTCTCAGGAAAGAGCAGGCATGGGAAAATTTCCCTCATCTCTCGCTTCTTAGTACTCAATGCCATTGAGCACACAGTAGGTATCTAATGTGTGCTTTTGGAATCCATGCAATACAAAGATGTAAAACGTGCAGCTTTATGTCTGTGCATTCATGATGAAAAGCATTTATCTTGATTTGCTATGGGACTAGATGTATCTCTGATGCCAATTTAGCACTCAGGAAAACACTGGGATGTGAATTCTGAAATCCAGTTGGGTCTGTCTATAAATTTATAGTTTGATAGGCACATTTAAAATCTCAAATGAAGGTGATTAAATAAATCATAGAATTTGTCTCCGTTCTCCTACCACCTACTCCCTGTAGGTGTTAAGCTAATGAATGCTGAGTTTCATGGATACTACATTAATGCATGGTCTTCACTTCTAAATTGTAGTTTATTTGTTATAGAATCTTCATGTTGTGGTTGTTCAGATGGAAGCTAGAAAGAAGAAATGCAGCTCTTATTTTGTAGTTGCTGTTATTTGCTATCCTTGGGGGAAAAAAAAAATGAAGAGGCATGCTAGTTGCAAATGGCCTTACCTCTAAATTATATTGTTTTTTGTGGTCTTAAGCCAGATCCTTGATGTTACTTTAACTTGGTTTTCATGGTTTAATTTATTTTAGTTGGTAAAGATTATTCATCACTTATTTAATTCCAAGGTTATCTATTGATTCTTTTCTCCTCATTTGGTATTTTCTGACATTTTGTGGCACGCATTATTGATTTATACAAAATCAGTCATCTGCACGTTCAGAGGAGGCGTCGTTCACCTGTCATCAGCTGTTTTTCTGAACTATTAAGTGGAATCGTCATGGATGGTGAGGGCGCTGAGTGATTTAGAGGCTGGAGTCCGGTTCTTCACACCTACTAGATCACACTTGCAAGAATCCGTACAGCAGTTTGAATATGAGACGGCTGAGAAGAGTCTCCAAAGGTAGCAGCCGAGCTGTGATTTTGTGTGTGTATGGGAAGGTGCTAAATTCTTCCCCCTAATGCTTTTCAATCATTCTCTTCCTAAGCCACCCTAAACCAACAGCCAGATTACCAACAAGTAAGTAAAGCTTGCGTGTGGCTGGGCCTTCCTCCCTGACTCCCTCCTCCTGGATCCTGAAACTTCAGGAAGCTGTCATGTTTAAATGCAACTACATGTGAGCAGTGGGCCTTTCTCACAGGCTCTTCCTGAGGCTGGGAGGCACACTTTGGATAATGGGGCTTTAGCTCACCTTCCATCCACATTGTCATCCTTCACTCCTATTCTGAAATTCTCAACCTGTGTCTGGGGGTCCCCTCAATTAGGATGTTGGTGTTAGGAGCAGGTGAACAGGGAAGAAATGCTTCCCACTCCCTATCCCACCTCATGTGTACAACATCTATGAGAGCCCAGTTACAAGTTAGTAGTTTGTAAACCAATTGAATAGTTTTTAATAATTTGTAATCAAATAAATTTGATGGTTTATGAAGTCAATTTCTGTGTGTCTTTAAATTTGTTTCTAAATTATTTTGTGCCAGGAGGAGTTGTGTAGTCCCTCACCTCCTCTCCTTTAACCTCTTCTGAGATCTCCCTTGTCCCACCCTTATTCCTTGCCTGGCTGCAAAGAGTCGTGCTCTCTACGCTGCACTGGAAAATAACTTGTCACAAAGTGTTAGGAAATAAAGCTTGAGGCAGCCTCTCTTAGGAGTATTTGCAATTTCATAGACAATGATAGAAAAGTTCTTAAAACCAAAAGATATGACCGTGGAAGTTTTAGACTGCTGGAGGACTTTTGTGGGGGGGTGGGGTGGAGAGAATTTTCTAAGCTGCCTACTGCTACGCTCTGCCTTCTCACCTACTCATTAGTCTGTTGCTTGTTATTTCTGGGGGCTGATGGCTTGAGATGCTCCTTAAAGGAAATTCTTTTAAGAAAGTATTCTGTAATTGATCTCTTCTGTGCTAATATGTGCCCGGGCTCTACTCTGTGTCTCTGGGCTCTCTTCGTGTCTAGGACATCACCAAGTGAGGAAAAGGATATAAACGTGCTGAAAGGGCAAATATTGTTTTTCTACTGAATTGCAAAAGATGATCTATGGAATGTCTTCACCTGGTTGGACTTAGATTTGATTCTTCTCAAATCAGCGACACATTCATATGTAGAGAAAAATTGAGGTTCTCATCTATATGTTCTTTTTTATTACATTACTTTGCTTTGGGCTCAAACATATCAAAGTAATTCAGACCCTGTGGATGAAAGCATCTGATTTCCATCAACAAATGTCTACTAAATCCTTCTTATATAGACAGTTGGTATTATTACACAGTTATAGAATGACACAGTAATGTCATGCCATAATTAATTGGCAACTCCATAGCTCAGATTTATACAACGTGTAATGTCTACAGCCAGGCTCCTTCTTACTTAAGTGATATGAGCATACTTAGCTATTGAAATGGATTCTGGTTCTTGGTTTGAATATTTGAGTATATTGCTTTCTATCCCTATTGATTATGTATAGGTTAAGAAAAAGTCCTTCCTGGTTTATCATTTTTGTTTTCTTTGAATTTTTTCTTCTTTTCAAAATTCACAACTGACACATAATAATTGTATCTATGTATGGGATACCATATGCAGTTCTGATGCACATGTATGTCGTATCATGTTCAATCAGGGTAAATACATCTATCTTCTCAAATAATTATCATTTCTTTATAGCAAAAACATTCCAAATCCTTTCTTCTGCCTGTACTTTTGCCTTTAGAAAGATACACAGTACTATCATTACTGTGGCCAGCCTCCTGCACCATCCAACACCAGAGCTGCTTCTTCCTGTGTAACTGTAACCTGGTACCCATTAAACAATTTCCTTTCCTCTTCCTGCCCCCAGTATTCCCAGCCTCTGGTGACCACCACTCAACTCTCAACTCCCATGAGGTCAATTATTTTAGATTCCATGTAGGCTTGAGATCGTGTGGCACTTGTCCTTCTCCTTCTGTGCTGGGCTAATTTTACTTAACATGATAAACTCCAGTCCCATCCATATTATTGCAGATGACAAGATTTCACTCTGTTTAATGTCTGAATAGTATTCCATTTTGTGTACAAATCTTTCTTTATCCACTCGATGGACACAAGTGTTGTTCCCATTTCTTGGCTCTTGGGACTAGTGCTGCAATAAGCATGGGAAAGCAGATAAAGAAGTCTTCTTATTCCATACAATTGAAGATGTTCATAGCTGATTACTCATAGAAGTTGATTAAGTTGGGAAATCATAAATCATGCACATGCACAAAACATCCAACTTTTACTTAAAACACATAAACATTTCAGCAACACATTTTTTGTTGTGAAGCCCAAGAATTTTCTCTAAATAGGAGTGCACAGAGTGGAGTTCTGCAGTTTTTATGAGCAAGCTGTATCTCTACAGGAACCTCTATCAATTTCAGTTTAAGTTGCTTTAAAGTGGATTAGGGATTTCAAGACAGCGAGCAGCCACCTGAGTACCAAGCTTGTGTAGATTTTAACAGTTCTTGGCCCCACCCCTAACAGCAATATTTTAAAGGTAACTTTGTCTTTGGGATCTTTGGAAAGTTTTCAACATGTTTCATGAAAGGAACAATACTTTTTATATTCATTTTTTTATTGCTTCCAAAGCGTTTTTTTTTTTTAATTTTAAGTTTTAAAATTTTTTTCCAGGTGAACAAATGTCATGTATTTCATATGTACAGATTTAGGAGCATAGTGATACTTCCCACTTCTCTCCTCCATCCTTTGTCTGTGTGTGTGTGTGTGTGTGTAAAACAGAGATAAAAGTCTGTGGGAAAAATACTCTATGTATGTCTTGGAACATTTCATTGTGATGGATGTAGACTGGGAATGTCTAACATCCTAGGTAATAGGGACTCAGAAAACTTCTAGCCGGAGTCTTCAG
Source organism: Lepus europaeus (assembly GCF_033115175.1). NCBI lineage: Eukaryota > Metazoa > Chordata > Mammalia > Lagomorpha > Leporidae > Lepus > Lepus europaeus. The sequence continues at coordinate 72,409,161 of NC_084842.1, forward strand.
TGCAAGTGTGGACCAAATCTAGCAGGTAGGGAAAAGATTATCACATTGCTTCCACACCCAGAGGCTCCTTGGCTATGTACTTCCAACAGTTTGTGGGGAATGGAATTGAAAGATAAGTTTCTTTTGGTGCAAAAGTTTTGAAATCCACACGTAGCAGGGGTCATGAAAAGTTCAAGGAAAATGTGCATCATGTATAAACTATGGATGGATTTCAAAATTTTTGGCACCAAAGTCAACTTGCCTGTTAATTCTACTTTCCATAAACTTTCTGAAATCCTCCTGCATTTTTTTCAATCTTCTCCTGCCCCTTCCATCCTAGGCTTCTTTTCATTTTTTTCCTCTAGACTCAATATCTACATCCAATGGCAGGATAAAGTGCCCTATTCTTCCAGCTTTTGACTCTGTGGATACAGGGCTAATTAGCTTGGAAAACTATTTTCTAGTCTTTTGATTGTAAACATGAAGTGCTAACAGTATTTTGATTTCATATGTTAAAGGAATTTTCCTTAAAATCAAAAGGGGACTGACATGCATTTTATAGAGATGTTTGCTTTTTTATTTTATACGTAATTTTAAATGTTACGAATTCTGACTCTTTCTATTAGTCAGCCTATTCTTAATATGCCACTTAACTTTTAGGGAAAGGAGTGGGTAAGGAAGGGGTTTTTGTTGTGACTTTTTGGCATCAACATGATGTTAATTTCTTTTTTTTAATATTTATTTATTTATTTATTTATTTATTTATTGGCAGGCAGAGTGGATAGTGTGAGAGAGAGACAGAGAGAAAGGTCTTCCTTTTTGCCGTTGGTTCACCCTCCAATGGCCGCTGCGGCAGGCGCACCGCGCTGATCCGAAGCCAGGAGCCAGGTGCTTCTCCTGGTCTCCCTTGGGGTGCAGGGCCCAAGGACTTGGGCCATCCTCCACTGCACTCCCGGGCCACAGCAGAGAGCTGGACTGGAAGAGGAGCAACCGGGATAGAATCCGGCGCCTCAACCGGGACTAGAACCCGGTGTGCCGGCACTGCAAGGTGGAGGATTAGCCTGTTAAGCCACGGCGCCGGCCCATGATGTTAATTTCTACAAGGTACAGGCAACCTGACCGCCTCACTGCAAGGCCATACATGGTACAGTACATGTGTGCTGTTGATTCTGAGGCAAGGAACAGGGTAGATCCAAAGACATTTGTAAAGTACCCAGTTTTCTGTAGTTAGAGATTATAGCCTGGCAATACATTTTATTTTCTTTTGAAATGTATTTTCTTTCTTAACACAAGGTGTATTAACTTGCTAGGGCTTCTGTGACAAATGGCCAACACATGGATGCCTCAAACAGAAATGTGTTGTCTTTCAGTTCTGGAGGCTTCAAATACCAAGTTGAGGGGCCTGCTGGGAGGGTTCCTTCTGAGGGAGGAAAGGGTGGAGCTTTCCCAGGCCTCTCTCTGGGCCCCCTGCAGGTGTGCTGGCCCTGCTGGGTGGGTCTTTGCCTTGCAGATGCCCCACTCTAGGCTCTGCTCCATCATGACTTTGTCCCCAAGTCTGTCTGTCTTTCTGTCCACATTTCTCCCTTTTACAAAGCATGTGAGGCCCGTTGAATTCGAGTCTCCCTAATGACCTTATTTTACTTTGATGACCTTGGTAAAAAATCCTATCACCAAATGAGGTCAGATGGGGGAGCTGTAGCAAATCCCACAGATGACTTTAGGGGATTCAAGTCCACTCATAAACTAGAGCATCGTTATTAGCACTGGCACTGGAAAACATTCCAACAAAACTCTCAAAATAGCATGCCAGAGCAGGTTCAAGTTTGTGTGTTGATATGTGACTTCGAAGTTGAAATGTCCATGCTGTGGCCCAGCCAGGGTTATTATCCGTGCTTTGCTGACACTTTATTTTCATGGTTGATCCTTCATTTAATGAAAACAGCGAACAAAGACAGAAATCGACCTGGTTCATTTTTGGTTTCTTGACCTAAGAATAGTGAGTAAAAACAGAGCTGTTTAACAGAGCCCTGCATTCGTGTGTGTTCTCATCATGTTTACAGTTCGGACACACATGCTCTGTTAGAGCAGCAGTGAATTCCTACTGAGCTACACTTATTAGTGGATGCCTCATTTTGCTGTCATTAATTTCCTTGCTAAGTGATAAGTAGCATTAACGTCACGCTCTTCTGCGCTGGCATTCTGAGATGGAGGGACACCACATTATTGAACACTTTCACTCTTTCTTTTTAAAACTCATATTTCTGCATCATCTCTAGAAATTACCACACTTAATGCACTATCTTAGGAGCAGAAAGAACCAAAGCTATAAACGAAGGAGGAAATAGTGAGGTGTGAGGGGCATGAGTGGAACAGATCGGATTGTAATGGGATCTATTTAAAATAATATTGCAGGCTTACCCAATGCTTGTGGCCCATGCTCCAGCTGTAGTCTTTCATATTATCCTGATACAATTCTGGGTGGTAAGGACAGTATATTGGCCAGGTTATGCTAGGTTATGCTGTGGTAACAAACAACCTGGGAAGTTTATTTCTTGCTCATATAATGCCTGTTGTTGGTCCAGGTGACTCTCCATGAGTTGGCTCAGCATCTTAGTCTGCCTCAGTGTTCAGGCACATCTTATTAACACCTGCTTCTCTGGTCACAGCAGCTGGGGAGGAGCAAGCTGGGGGCAGGCTGAGAGCCAGGTGCCAGTGATGAGGCCTACCCTGCGAAGTAATGCCCATGATTTCTCTGACATTTGCTTGGCTGAAGCACGTGATGTTTCAGCCTAATTTTAAGGGAGTTAAAGCCATGTATTCTTGCGGTTTGGTTGGAAGCAGAGGGGAACCAACAATGGCCGGGATGCTAATACATCCTTTTAAAAATGGACGTAAGGGGCAGGCACTTAGATGTAGCTGGTCAAGCTGCCACCTGCGACACCAGTACACTATATGGACTCTGGAACATGTCCAGGGTGCTCCATTTCCAAACCAGTTCCTCGCTAGTGGCCTGGTAAAAGCAATGGAAGATGGCCCAAATGTTTGGGCCCCTGCCAGCCATGTAAGATACCCAGATTGAAGCTCCTGGCTCCTGGCTTCAGTCTGGCCTAGCCCTGACCATTGCGGCCATCTGGGTAGTGAACCAGTGGATGGAAGATCTTTCTCTCTGTGTCTCTCCCCATCTCTCTGTGTAGCTCTGCCTTTCGTATAAATAAATAAATCTTTTAAAAAATGATCTAAGAGGCAAAGAGATGGAAGGAAGGATAGAGAGAGGAAGGAGGAGGAAAGCAAGTGAACAAGAGAGTAGGAGCTTCCAGTTGCTTGTTCACTCCCCAAATGCCTGGAATGGCTGGGGATGGGCCCAGGCCAAAGCCAGGAGCCAGAAATTCGATGCAGCCCACCCACTTGAGCGACAGGAACCTAATTATTTGAGCTATCACTGCTGCTTCCCAGGGCCTGCATTAGCAGGAAGCTGGAAGTGGAAGCCGGACTCACAGATCAAACCCAGGTTCTACGTGTGGGATGCAGGCATCTTAACCAGGGTCTTAGCTTCTAGGCCAGATGTCTGCCCTGATCATGCTGCCTTGTTCTGGGCTTGGACATTAGAGCTAGGAGAAGTGGGTAAACCTCCTAGGGACACAGAGTTAGAAAATAACGGCGCTGCTATCAAACCGAGTTGGGTTTTACTTTAAAGACTATGATCGCAGATACTATGCTGCCTTCCAGAAGAACAGAAGCACTCTGTTGCAGAGGTTGCAAACCAAATGGTAATACTAACAGCGTCCAGTTTTCCACCTGGTGGCTGTTTTCAAAGATTTCAGAATAAGGAGGAACCAGAGGATTGACAGGACTTCCAAGGAAGGTCAATGGACCTTTCCTCTCCTGGCCCTTCTCCCTTGTAAAAGAAGCACCTGCATGTTCTCGACAAAAGAGAGGGCCCAGCATGTCGAGGAAGTGTTTTGCATTTTCTGCCTCGCTAGAGCTGAGGTGGAAGGCAGAGTCTCTGTTCATTAAAAGGATAATAATGGCAAGTCAGGTTTGTACAGCCTGCAAAACACGGCCCCACATGATCTGAAGACCAGAGCAGACCTGAGAGCAAGAACGGACCTGATGCCATATCAATGATGTAGGTTATCAAAAGAGGCACTGCGATTGCCAAAGGGGCATTGACTGGTATGAAATAGGCCTTGGAGTCAGATCTGGGCTAACTCCTGGCCTGATTGCCCTGGGGGGAGTCTGTAGGGTTCCTTGTGGTTAGGTCCTTTTTGGGATGGTATATAACCTGGGACTTTTTGTTCTGTTTAAATGTCAGGCATTTTCTCTCCTGGATTATTCATTTGTAAATTAGGAGCATAATGATGACCTCATAGTGTTTGCATAGGGTAAGCGACATAAAGTTAAGAAAGTACTTTATACTGTGTCAAGAACCTGGGTCCATGCTCGATAGATTCTGGTTGTTCTTGTTGGGGTGGATGATATCATACCTATTTTTCACCAGGCCATGTGATTGTTTGGCCCCCTGTGTAATGGTAGACCACAGTGGGAATGTTATAATTACTTCTGGAAGAACTGGAGATAATGGAATATATTTTGAAGCCAGCAGCTAGGCTGGGAAAATGACCTGAAAACATCTTATATGGTTTGCTAAAGGAACAAACAGTATTTAACCTGGATACAGGTACTTCAGTAGGAGCTAGAAGGCACGGTTGGTACTGTCTCTGGTCTCTACAAGGTTGCTCTGTACTCTAAGCTTTAGTCTTTCCTTAAGGAATTAAGAAGCCGTGTCTATGGGTAGTACTTTCAAGCAGAAGGATATCTATTCATTTGGATAAAGTTACCAAGCATGGAAGAGGACTGTCTTGAGGGAGAGTGAGTTTACTGTGGCCAATGGATGAGAATTGTTTAGATGGGTATTGGCAGGGTCATGGGGATCCAATCATGAGATGTGTGATTAGATTAGAGAAACCTTAAATGATGCACAACACTAAGTTTTGTGGTTTCACCCTATTTAATGTAATAGAACTATCCAGAAATCTCTTTTAAAAATACTGTTGTCTTGAGCTCTCCTCTGGACAAGATAAAGCAGACTGTCTAGGCATGAGGCCAGGTTCTATATAGCAGGGGAGAGTATCATTCATGTGAGAACCGACAGTGAAGCAGGATGGACTGTGGTCGGGCCTGGGTTGAGCTCCAAACTGGGGACAGCCTTTCCATTTTGGATATTGGTTTGGACAAGGAGTTGAGGTCTGTGTTCACACTGAAATGCCTGCCTGCAGAACATCTTCTGGAGTAGGGGCAGGAATTCAGCTATGAGAATGAGTCTATTTGCAGCCAAAGGATGTTGCTATTACTCATGGTTCCTGGCTGCTGAGTAACTTGCATGGTGAGTCTAGGGGGGAGATGTGCTCACATAAAATGTGTAGCTCCTATGTAAAGAAGTTTCTTTCTTCAAGGATACACCAGCTGTCTGCTGCAATGCGCCACAACAAGGCCCATTCTGGTGTGTGTGTGTGTGTGTGTGTGTCGGGGCAGCAGGAAGTCAGGAGGGCACAGAGAAATGAATATTCTAGAGCGTGGAGTGTGCCTTCGCACTTCCCTCCACTGACCTTTACATCAAAAGCACAAGAATGACCCATTGGCCTGGCCCTGGAGCATGGTTGTTGCTGATCTCTGGATGCTGGCCGGCTGAGCTGGCCCTCAGCCTGGCCAGTTGGGAGCTGTCCAGGTAGCCCCCATGTATCCCAAAGTCACTCCCGGGGCACTTCCTCCTGCCCGAGCCTTCATCCTCTGGCATGGCATTTTCTCCACGACAGTCTCCCCCTGAACTGCCCTCGCTGCTGCTTTGGTAAACGCTTGCAAGGAAAGAGTAACGGCCGCTGGCGAATCCAGTTTGTGCAGCAGCATCCGCAATGGAGGACACCTCCCCCAGGCTAGAAGAAGACTGGAAGAAGGGACTTCAGCGAGAAGCAAGCTGGCAGGTAAGTGATGCCCTTGACTCCAGATGGGACTCAACAACTTTAGCTCCAAGTCCAGGGGATGCACAAGAGTGTATTTTCAGGGCTGTGCTATCTGGGGGACATTAACTGGGGAAAATCATCATTAGTTTCCATTTCTTTGCCAACCGTGCAAATAAAACTCCATATGAATTCACTCTGGGTTCTCAAGCAAGCTAATGGGGTTTTACAAATCTATAGATGTTGCCAAATTTATACTTTCTTAATAAAGGCTCTTGAATTAACAAGTTGCAGGTGTATATCAAAGGGAACATGCAGATTTGGTTTGTGTGAGTACAAGTTCATCGCAATATAAAAATTTAATACAACACCTGTCATCAGACTGACTTTACGGTATTATAGTAGCTTGGAATAAAGGGCTTGGTTTTAACCTATTTTAATGAGGTGACCATTCTTTTAATGCAGCTTGCATACCTTACTTATTTATGCTAAACTCATAATAGGTAGAAGCTCCGTGGTAAAGCTAAAGGATTCATTTCAGTGTAGAAGCAGTTTTCATTAAAATATGCAAAGCAGTAATGTTTATATGTTACAATACCTATTTCAAATTAGCAAAATTATACGCTCCTGTCTCGTAAGCTGCCAACTGAAATCCCTTCCTAAATCCTGCTGAATGGCTTTGATTACTGTTCTTTGCATTACACATTATACACCTCTAACGCATATTTTTACACATCCACTCCATTGCCATTTAATTAGACAACAATATTGAAGAGCGACGCGAGAGCTTTTTTTCCTTTCTTTCTTTCTTTTTTTTTTTTTTTTATAATGTTGCTGCCTTATGGAGAAAGAACACTTCTGTGTGTGAAGCCTCTCTTACATTGGATAAAAGCAAAGCAGTGATTTTCCACTTTGTCTGTCGCAGAAAGTTTCATGTAAAGGTAGTGATTCAGAATGAGTTGATTTTCAGCATTAATGTTAAAAAAGAATTCTCCCTTTTTATAGAAAAGGGGGAGAATTTTCAAAAGATGTCTTCTCCTGTTTGCAATAGACATTTTAGCAAAATATAATCCTGATGGCGACAGGCATGTTTCCTTCTGAGCGGCACAAGTTACGTGAAGAGCTTCAGCGAACTTCTTGTCTAAGCTGCCCTGAAGGTGGAGTCCTTCCACGTGCAGTGGGGGTGTTGCTTAGGAAGCAGGATGGGCCGCAAAAGCAGTCTCTGCTGCTTTGAGAGTGACACGTGGTGGGTCTCCGGGGGTCCAAACAAATAGTAAGGTAGTTTATGGTATGTTAATGTGACTCTTGGAGCCTTGTCTTTTGTTTATGTTTTGCCTTAGAAAGTTGGCATCTTCTATGCATTCTTCATTTCAAAGGAGAGTGAAAGGAGGAAGGATGTGAGGAGATGACTCAGACATTTTTGTGGATAAAATATTTAAACGAGAAACATGAAGTCCAAATGTTTATGGAACGTTGCATGTGTAATATCACTGTTAGCCTCCCTTGAACCTCTGACTTACTAATTTCCCAAAAGGCAGATAAGGAAAATGTTCTCTAAGCAAGGGGCATTTAAAGGTGCATCCCTGTACTGTTGGGGGACCCTGTCTTTTCCATCATGGTAAACAAAGCTGCCCCTCAGAGCTGGTGGAGGTAGTGGTTAGAACAGGGGCATCCTTGTTCTAATTTGGTCTCCCTGACCCTTGGTGGTGCAAGGAAGGCATTGGGCAGAGAGGTTTTCATAGGGCATCTGCCACAGTGTCACTTGCTCCTGCCTCCCTTCCCCTGCCCCTTGAGGTCTGCCTGCCACCCCTGCTCTCCAGTCATCTGTACTGCTCTACTGGTCCCTGCGCCCATGGAGTCATCCCGCCTCAGTGGACACCCAGGATGTCCCCACCAGATGCAAATGCTTTGTTGTGAGAGTGACTTCTTTGGGCTCTCTGTGCAAGAAAGAAGGGAGAAATAAAGAGTATTTAAAACTGAATTGTGGGGGAAGGCATTTGGTACAGCGTTTAAGACTCTGGGGACACTCACATCCCGTACCACAGTACCTGAGGTTGAGTAGTTCCAGCTCTGCTTCCAATCCAGCTTCTGGCTAATGCACATCCCGCAAGGCAGTGGCCGAGGGGTCAGAGGGTCCTGCCAGCCACATGGGAGAGCCCAGTGGAGTTCATGGCTCTGCGCTTTGGTTTGGTCCAGCTCTGGTGATTATGCGCATTTGGAGAATGAATCAGCAAATGGAGGATCTCTCTCTCTCTCCCTTTCAAATAAATAAGAGATACAAACAAAAACAAGACAAAACTAATAAAACCTAAATTGTGATGGATGCTGCAGCTTTAGTTTAGCCACATACTATATTACTTATTGGAAGTGAGCCAGTGTTTTCCTACCTACCTACTCTTTACCAATTATAGTTCTAGGGATTGTGTGTGTGTGCGTTATAAACAAGCACACAAGCACACACACTCCAAACATCCTAAGATGTCTGCAAGGTCCATGGGGTTGCCCACTTTTACAGATAAAGAAATTAAGGATCACGAAGGTTACATGACCTGCTCATAGCCAGCCAAGGATTCTAGGCTGGACTCTAACACCTGTGCTCTTCCCACTTTTGTTGCTTTGCCATTTGAATTGGACTCCATCTCATTTTTTAGCTCATGGGATAATAGCTTAGAAGCAGCTGTGACGTGGGCAGGCAGAAAGCAAAAGAAAGAAAGGGAAAAACCATGATGATCTTCTAATGGAATAATCAATCTCTGAATCATTAAGATTTTAATAAAATCTTTTTAGTAGTATCTTTTTTAACTCATACTCTCTACCAGGCACTAAACTATACTTGCAATTCAGTTTTTTTTTTTTTTTTGGACAGGCAGAGTGGACAGTGAGAGGAGAGAGACAGAGAGAAAGGTCTTCCTTTTCCGTTGGTTCACCCCCCAATGGCAGCTGCGGCCAGCGCGCTGTGGCCGGCGCACCACACTGAGCCAAAGGCAGGAGCCAGGTGCTTCTCCTGGTCTCCCTTGGGGTGCAGGGCCCAAGCACTTGGGCCATCCTCCACTGCACTCCCGGGCCACAGCAGAGAGCTGGCCTGGAAGAGGGGCAACCGGGACAGAATCCGGTGCCCCGAATGGGACTAGAACCCGGTGTGTGCCTGCGCCACAGGCAGAGGATTAGCCTATTGAGCTGCGGCGCTGGCCTTGCAATTCTTATACATACACTGATAGACAGGTGCGACTTATTGTACATATAGGAAAACTGAAGCTCAGTGGTGGTAAGGACACGCCCAAGGTTACAGAGCTACTGAACTGCTGAAAAGGAATGTGGACCCATTTGACCTGACCCTGAAGTATGTTCGCAAATCATATATATATATATATATATATATATATATATGTATGTGTGTATAAGATTTATTTATTTATTTGAAAGGCAGAGTTACAGAGAGAGAGGAGGACATACACACACACACACACATACACAGATTCCATCTGCTGATTCACACCCCAAATAGCCTCAATGGCCAAGGCTGGGACAGGCCAAAGCCAGAAGCCAGGAGTTTCATCTAGGTCTCCCATGTGGCTGCAGGGGCCCAAGAACTCGGGTCATCTTCTGCTATTTTCCCAGGCACATGAACAGGGAGCTGCATGGGAAGTGGAGCAGCCAGGACTCAAACCAACACCCTTACGGGATGCAGGCTCAGCAGGCAGCCACTTAATTCTATGTGCTGTAGCTCTGGCCCTTGATATTATATATATATATATATATATACATATACATATACATATACATATACATATATATATATATGTATATATATATATTTAATGTATATACGTATTTTGAAAGTAAGTTAGAGAGAGAGGAAGAGACAGAGATCTTCTATCTGCTGGTTTGCTCCATAGACAGCCATCTACTGGTTTGCTCCATGAGCCAGGCCAAAGCCAGGAGGCAGGAACTTCACCCCAGTCTCCCACATGGGTGGCAAGGGCCAAAACACTTGGACCATCATCTGCTTTTCCCAGGCCATTAGCAGGGTGATGGATCAGAAGTGGAACAGCTGGCCGGCGCCGCGGCTCAATAGGCTAATCCTCCACCTTGTGGCGCCGGCACACCGGGTTCTAGTCCCGGTCGGGGCACCGATCCTGTCCCGGTTGCCCCTCTTCCAGGCCAGCTCTCTGATGTGGCCAGGGAGTGCAGTGGAGGATGGCCCAAGTGCTTGGGCCCTGCACCCCATGGGAGACCAGGAGAAGCACCTGGCTCCTGCCATCGGAACAGCGAGGTGCGCCGGCCGCAGCGCGCTACTGCGGCGGCCATTGGAGGGTGAACCAACGGCAAAAAGGAAGGCCTTTCTCTCTGTCTCTCTCTACTGTCCACTCTGCCTGTCAAAAAAAAAAAAAAAAAGAAGTGGAACAGCTGGGATAGTAACCAGTGTCCATATAGGATGCCGGTGTTGGAGGTGTGGCTTTACCTATTTCACCATAATGCTGGCCCTGATCATACATGTTTTAATGCTCAACTCACAATATGGGATTTGCATTGGTTCTTAAGAAGACCCCTTGCTTGCTTATTTCTTCAGAGTATATTTTACTTGAATGCTGTTGGCCTTAAGCGAACTGGCTTATCCATGGAGCTGGAAATGTATTAGATGCAATTTCTAGAATCAACATAATCTGAAAATCTATTTAAGCATATAACCCATTCAGGAAAACCAACAGCAGCTGTGTCAATGACAGTGCTCCCATCTCCTCATAGCCCCTTCAGCTCAGGGAGAAGCTCAGAAACAGAGCCTGGAGTGCCTGATGCTGCCAGGTGAGCATTTGACCTCTGGTAAACATTTCCTGGTGCACTTGACTTGCACAATGGGCTGATTATGATTGGGTGAGGTCCTGCAAGAGACGTGGGGTTGAGACTTGATGAGGCTTCCTCGTTCAGGTCAACTATCCGTTAGAAGACACGATGAAGCGACCAAGGACTCATTTCTGGCTAATACATTGTCTTGCAGTGGTACTCTCTAAAATAATCTGTGTTACTGCAGCGTAGCCCATTTCCAACTCCTCTATCAATATTGTCTATCTTTGCCTCGATCTCCATAAGAAAATGAGTTCCTCAAGGGCAGAGATGTAGCCTGGAGCCTGGCACCCAATAAATGCTGATGAATGTTTGCCCAACTGAATGAAATTGCATATTTGATCTGGAAAGAAGCAGAGACATGATTTAGCCCCGAGGTCCTGATTTTATACTTGGAGAGGGAGGAAAAGGTAACACCTAAGTTCCAGGGTTGGTTATGTGGTTCGGGGTTGCCAGTCTCCAATTCGGCTTTCTTCCTCATCCCTGAACTGCTTCTGCATACCCCTCCTTCCTGTGCCTCCACTCTCTCATCTGTAAAATTGAAGCTAGAGCATGTCTTTATAAGGACACCCCTGTCCGGACAGGTGCTATGACATAAGGGCCATCTTCTACTGCTTTCCCAGGTCATAGCAGAGAGCTGGATTGGAAGTGGAGCAGCCAGGACTGGAACCGGCGCCCATATATGGGATGCTGGCACCGCAGGCGGCAGCTTTGCCCGCTATGCCACAGTGCCAGCCCCCTAGAGTCATTTTAAGCACTTCCTGGTATTACTTCAGAGGTCCTCCACATCTCTGAGTTATAGTGATCTAGTTGTGCCTCCATTTCATAGATCAGACAGTCTCAGAGAGGGTAAGATCATCAACTACCACATGGGACTGAGACCCCAGCAACCTGGATCCTGAGCCTGTAATCACCACAGGATTTCATCCATCCACCTGGAGTAGGGGGCAGGGGATGACTTGACAATGTGCATGGTGTTGGAGCCATGTCTCTGATAGAGCAGAATTTGTAGGCAGGGCCAGCCAGACTCTCCATGAGAGCAGATGGAACAGTCTCTTAAATATCAAGTCTCCACAAATTATTGGGCCAGCTGAATTTCTTTAGATGGTGCAGGCTAGCTCAGTGTCCCCAACAGAGGCCATATCTGGTGAAGGAGGGCCCTACTGAGGCTGGCCCAGGGGTCACAGGTCTGTGCCCACCACAGGTGTACCTGGAAACCTGAGGACCTGGCCAGACATCTCTCAGGTCTGGATGTGTGACTTCAGTGAAGTCCTTCACCTCCATGAGCTGTTTCCTTCTCTTCTGGGAAGAAGCATACCCTCTTCCCAGGCAAAAAGCCAGTGAAGCACGTTCTAGAACTTTGTGCACCGAGAAACATTCTATAAGCTTTTAGTTCTCATAACAAAAACTAAATCAGAATTGAGTTTTTGAAGTAATACCCAGTATAAAAATTGTCTTGTATACACTCTACCTTTGTTCCCAATCTCAGTACAATTTTGTGTTTCAGTTTTCATGTAAGAAGGAAAAGAAGTAGGTTTGGTGCTATTTCCTGCTCTCTGGGCAGGGGGGGTGGGGATTCCTTTCTTCTGGTTTGAAGCACTTTGCATTGGGCATTAATGGAAAATAGGTTCATATTTGGAGTTTACCTTATGTTCAGAGAAATCTGCTTCCAGACTCATCAAGTGAGTCAAAGGATATAGGATGACTTGTTCTAAGTCAGTCTCAGGAGGATGATGGACCCAGCAAGAGATGGTCGGATGGCTGGAGTGCAGGAGCTGTTGGAGTTGGGTTCTTGGCAAGACAAATTCCATGTTTCTTCTGTTGTTACACTTCTGGCACAATGGCATGTGGAGAGAAGGCCCTTTTTCTTTTTGTTGGCTGGGATTTTGTATTGGTGCCTTTAAATTCAGGATCCATTCCCTCATTCATTCATTCATGGGATCAAGGAAGGTGGAGTGTTTGATGTATTTCTTAGATTCAAATATTATAGATTCATGGGGCTTGGAGTGGCCTTGGGATTGTTTGATTTCATGCTACACGTTTCTCACTCTGAGCAGAAGCAAGTCCAAAAGGCTCAAGACAGATAACCTAACATAGCCTCTCTCCATAACTCATTCCTAGGCCTAACAAACGATTCTCAGGATCAGGAAATTCTTCCTCGTGGTGGATTTAAACTGTCCCCATGACAGCTTAGGCCGGGTTCTGCTCCTTCATCTCCCCGGAGGTGGAGAAAAACAGCTCCGTCACTGTCGTCGGGAATCAGCCTTCCTGGCCTTGAAGATTGTTATGAAACCAGCCGTTGGCTTTTGCTGCTCAAGGCTAAGCAACCTTAATCCCAAGGCATAATTCTTCATTTCCATCTTCTTGAGTTTCTCTGAACCTTCCCCAAAACTGTTCATTCCACTTAACTTGCATCACCTAGAACATTTTCAGGAGGATCTAGCCAGGGCTAACCAGCCCTCCTCCCCCGCTCATTGATTAAATCAGCTAATGTCCATTTTCTGAGCTCCACGTTTAAATATTAGTGTTCTGAGACCAGTCTTGAAGGTACAAAGATAGGCAAAACCAGCATAATGCTGCAAAGAGTCTGCTTGACATAGTGGTTCACTCCTTACAACTGTGCTAACAGTGAGCATGCTAATTCATCTCTGTCTGCCTGTTTCCTCATGGACAAAGTGGGTTACTCATCCACGCCTATTGTTATGAATAAATAAAAAATGAATAAATACATATAATGCACTCAAGAGTGGTTGGCATACAGTTAAGACCATGTAACTGTTAAATAGCAAAACAGGAAATAAGATACAGAGCCTGTCCTTGAGTTGGGCCCATTCTACTCAGAGGGCTACATTTACAGATAACTAATAAACAACTAATGATAACTCTGTGTGTTAGGAGGGCATCAATGTGAGTTCAGAGGCCCAAGAGGAACGATGCCTTGGGCCATCAGGAATGGCTTTGTGGTTCAGGAAGGTGAGATGTTGGTTAGATTCATGTATCATTCACCCATATGGATGGGAGAGACTTGAGATGACAGCTCATTGTGCATTTTTATACCACAGATCCCCGGGTTGCACCTTAAAGAGAAAATAGGGACTTGGTAGGTTGGTGAAGAAGGTGGAATGGCATTCTAGGTTGAGGGAACCTTGTTGACAAAGACAAGTGACTGGTTGTTTTGTAAGGTGTAATGGGCAGTGGGGGAGGTCCTTCCATCTGGGTGGCATCCAGTTGTGAGGAGCCACAGAGACCTTATTGAGATGTTTATTTCCCTAATCTAATCCATGCTCATGGGAATTTATGCCCCATTGAAAAAGCTGTGGATCAGTTAAGGAGGCCACCAAGGCCTTTCACGTTTTCCTTGTACAGGTTGAGCATCCCTAATCCAAAATATGAAACTGAAATACTCCAAAATCCAAAACATTTTGAGCACCAAAATGATGCCACAGGTGGAAAACTCAATGCCACGAAACTTTATTTCATATATAAAATTATAGGAAACATTGTATAAAAATTACCTTTGGCCTATGTGCATAAGGTATATATGAAATACAAGTAAGATTCATGTTTCTACTTGGGTTTCATGTCCAAGATATCTTATTATGTATACAGAAATATTCTGAAATCCAAAAATCCTGACATCCAAATCATTTCTGGTCCCAAGTATGTCGGATAAGAAATACTGAACCTGTAATAGTTTACTCACTCTGTCTGGAATCAGAGCTATGTGTTAACCCCTGGGGACCAGGACCTGAATCTCACTCATTTGCCTTTTCTCCCTCAGGGTCTGGCACAGTAGCAGATTTAGTACAGGTTTGTCCTGTGTGTTGAAATCAAGTTGGCTGGGCAGACAGAAGCATTGCCTTCAACTGACTCTTTTAGAACCACCAGTGGTACTTATGAATGATAACATGCAAATAAATAAATCTAGGGATTTCGCAGCTTCTAAATCTGACTACTCAATTGCAGGTACTTCTTGAGAAGGGAGCAGTTTTGTATAAAACCCAAACAACCAACATGAAAGAATTAATTCTCCCTAAGGCATTTTCACCGCCTTCTGTTCAGCCTTCCATACTCCTGTGTTGCCATATTCATGGCTCATCCTTGTTCTGATTGGAGCCTAATGAGCCTTGGAGTGGGTGTAAGACTCCAGCTCCTCCCTTCTTGAACTGTTTCTGGAGTGTTGACTTACAGACGTCACAGTCCATGCTGATGGTGGCTAAGGGTCATCTGAGATGATGTGGAGGGCACATTTTAAAAGAAGATTGGGGGGGCGGAGAAGGCAGCTCTTGAGTATTTCAAGAGACAAATATTTTTTACATCAGGTATTCCTTGCAGAAAAAAATATAGTCACAAGAAGCGAGAAATACTCAAGTTGCAGCAGCTGGTTGAATGCAGCGATTCTCTCACTTTAGGGCTCAAAAGCCACAATTTTCTATCTAATTCACTACTCAATCATTTCATGGCCCCTGTCTCAAGCTCAATTTAAGCCTGGTCCCCAGTACACAGAACCAGTGTGCAGTGTATGAAGAAATGACTGGCCGAAGGGACTGAGGGAACAGGGGGGCCATGCGGTGACCTGCAAGCTTGAGTTATCGAGTTGTCTTGACGGAGGCATCACCCTCCAGAGCCTCACATAATGCCCATGTAAAACAGGTCATTTCTCCTTTATCCTTTATATTCTGATGATCACTGCCTGATAAGAGAATGAATGCTCACCACTTTTATTGGGGAAACAGACAAATTTGCTCCAACCTCACAGGCAGTTCTGCGATTGAAAGTTGGCTGCCTCAAGGGCTTTGAATTGAAATGGAAACTGCTGGCTCTCTATAGAGCTCCATTACTGTTGATGACTGTTTGTCTTTTTCAGAGGAGTTCGGGTGAGCAATAAATATGACTGCTCTTTAGGGAGAGCGCCCTGGAAACTGCAGGGTCTTTCCTTACACATGTCAAGTATATTTCAGTTTTCACAAGCACTTTCCCATTTATGCTCCCTTTTCAATCTCATAGAAGCCCTATGAAGGAAATGGCAGCAATGGTATCATTACCAGTCGTCCAATGAATAGATGGAGGGTGGACAGGTGCAGGGCTTTGCCCAGCTGGCCTGGGTTATCACCTGCATCTAAGTGCCATCCTATGCTTTCTGTTCAGGTACAGTTGCTTCTCTGTTTACTGGGCGAGAGCTACGTTTTCCTTAAGCTTGTGAAAAATCAAGTGAATACCTAATTAGGCCTAATCAGTTGCTGCTTTCCTAAAAGAGTGGTGCATTTACAGCGAACAACTTTTGTGCAATCATTTGTAAGAAAGCACTTCTCCTACCAACTCCAACAATGAGACTGTCGGGTGAGAAAGCAAGCTGTTCATGTTTCCCGAGCTGGTCATAATGCTTCAGGCACGGACTTCTTGCAGTGGTGGGAGTCCAGCCTGCCTATTACACAGTCAGTAATCCGAGGATGTGCTGCAGAAGTACATAATTTTGCCTAACACTCTCAAAGACTTTCTTTTTAGCACTATTGGGTTTCTGTTTTTTTTTTTTTTTTTTTTTTTTTTCACACCAGGAAAGGAAGTACACCATCTCTCTCAACTGAGCTCCTTTGCCAAGATATGACTTACCTAGCATTATTCACCCTAACCTCACCTTTTGTGGGACCCTTCAATGACTCAATGATCTGAACTCATGAGCAAAATGCTTTCCTGAGCAAATGTGGGACAATGGGATAGTCGAGCAGTTGTGTGATACAGCTTTATTTGTGTGGGAATAATGCTTAAGTTCTTAGGTACATGTTTATTTTGAAAATAAATTCTGCCAGAAGTCCAAAATCAAGGTTTCGGAAGGGCCAGGCTCCCTCCAAAGGCTCTAGAAGCAAATTCCTTCTTGGTCTCTTCCATGTTCTAGGGAGCATTCTTTGTAGTTGCATCATTCAAATCTTTGCCCTTGTGTTCTCATGGCCTTCTTGTCTCTTCTCTCTTCTTGTCTCTTGTAAACACACTTGTGCTTAGAGAATTTATGACCCACTCAGATAATTCAGTGTGGTATCTCAAGAGTCCCGCTTTAATTCCAGCTACAAAGCTGCTTGTTAAAAATAAGGTCACATTCACAAGCTTTTAGGGTTAAGGAGTAAGCATAGTTTTGGAGGGGGAGAGGTTGCCATTCAGCTTTCTGAAATGCGTTAGCTAAATGAGCAGTGGGCGTGGACGTTTGGCATCCAGAATGATGAGAGAAGAAATTCTTCTTGTAGCCACCAACTTGCACTAATTTTTATGGAACCCTGTGAAACTAATACATGCGTATTTTAATGATGAGACAAACCACATCACTGGAATGTGCAATTCACTGGATTATTCTCTTTTGTTTAGGTGTAGACTATGGGCAGGTAGATGATATGTAATTAAAAATAAAATTCATTTAACTACAAAAAAATAAAATAATTCTGCTCCTTAGTTATTTCTCTTGGGGTTCACACATAGCTGGAAGCACTATCTGTATTGTACTGTTCTTACATCCTCATGTCTGTGTCCTTTCTGCCTAAAATCTACCTACTCTTCTTTCTCTTACTTCCTGTCTCAGTCTGACCAAACAAACAAAACAAACAAAAAGCACACAACAAAGTCTCATAGTCATTTTTAAAAAGTCTTATCACTAACTCACACTTGCTTGAAATACTTAAAAATATTATGACCATCAGCTCTGGAATATTGAATCCTGCTTTGCCACTGATTAGTTATATAACCTTAAACCTATTCCTATTTTAAAGCCTCAGTTTCACTATATTTAAAATCGGATGACAATAGCAACTTTCTCCTAAAATGACTGTCAGGGTTAAACAAATACTCCATCTAAGTATCCTGGCAAAAGGACTCCCATACAGAAGGCACTTCCTGAAAATTAGCAACTGTTCTTTTCACTGTGAAGGAGTTTCTGTTAAAACCAGGATCACAACACTGTGCTTCACAGTTCTGTTCATGAGAATCCACTAACACATGGATACCAAGAAGATATTAAAGACTACAAAAAAGTTCAAACTATCAGGCAAAATGTTTGTTTAGCTAAGAAATCAAAGATGCTTAGAAAAAAAGGGAAAAATTATTAGAAGTGGTGAGAACAGAATTGGTCAATTCAGTGTAAAATAAGTATACAAATGAATAATTTTCTGTTATGGCCGTGATAACCAATTAGAAAGTTGAAAGATAAAAGTCATTAAAAACAGCACCAACATGTAAACTATCTAGGAATAAATGCATTGAGTAATTATGCAGACTCTCTATGAAGAAAAAAAAAGTTTTAACAGGAGATATGGAAGGAGACTTGGATGCATGGACATAGGTGTCATTTTCCCAGAAAGAAGGACTAAACCTGTCAGCACTTTAATTCTCAAGTGGATGTAGTTATTTCGTGTAATTCTTCTGTTGTTTTCTGGAAACATGGCCAAATATTCTAAAATTCATCTTGAATAATAAAGAAAATGAGAGGACTAAAAAAAGAAAAAGAAAAAAGAACAATAAAACAGGCATTTCTCTAGTAGATATGATAGTGTACCATAAAGTTAATGCTAATTAAAACTGCATGTTCTGGAGTTAGAATCAACAGAGAAATGGGGTCAAAATAGCCCAGAAACAGATTCTATTAAAAAATAAGCATTTAGAATGTGTTCACAATTCCATTAGATATTAGTTGAAGAACTGACAAATTAGGCAATCAGTGGTGTTAAGTCATCTGATTAAGTGGCTAAGAGAAAATATACTAATTAAATTTCAGAGGGAACAAAGATAAATGTAAAAATTCCAAAATGTTTTTGAAAAGGAGCAAACATAGTTGTTTATCTGATCATGAGATGATAAAGCTTTTATATATAAAGGAAAAGAGGGATATAAGCCATTAGAAGGAGATATATGTTAGCAATAAATACATGAAAAAAGTTGCAGTTACATTTGTCAAACACAGAAACTCAAATTGCAATATTACTGAGAAGGTCTGATAATGAGTTTGATAAGCAAGAATGCTGGCAATGATAGTGGTGTGTTGGGATGAATCCCACATCACTAGTGCCTTTTCTTTGGAAGATGAGGTCATTTATTAACAGCCTTTTGAAAATTACATAAGATATATCAATAGCTTTTAAAAATAACAAAAACAGTGTTATTTCAGATATGGATCTTAAGGAAATTATCATAGGTCAAAGGCAAAAATTTGTGTGAGTGTTCATTACAGTGACTCAGATTCCAGCGTCCTGAGCTCGACTCCAGTTTCCTGCTAAAACGCACCACGGGAGGCAAAGAGAACAGTTGAGTTCCTGCCACTCTCAGGGTAGACCTAGGTTGAAATCCCGGAACCCAGCTCCCACCTAGCCCAGCTCCAGCTCTTGTGTGTAACTGGGGAGAGGGGGCGTGGTGAACTAGTAGTTGGGATCTCTCTTTCTCTCAAATAAATTTTAAAAAAATTAAAGGCAAACTTCAAGAAAAGGAAGCTTATTTTGATGTTCACAACAATGTATTTGCCTCATCCTAAATTTCTAGTCATGGTTAGGACATAATAATTTGCTATGAGAAACAGCATTTTTCAATAGTAGTAGTTAATGCAGGGGAGAATGTTATTGATATAATCTTAAGTGAAAAGGCTGAAAATAAAACTTTGGGTTAAATAAGATACCTGAAACCCTACAAAAAGACAGTAAAACATGTAAAAGATTTAAACCTCAAAAGACAAAGAGAATGAAAGAGTTGAGATGGGCAAGAAATGTCAACTATATTTTGAAAGCTCAAAAGAATACACAAATGCCAACTGACTGGGCACGGCATTAAAATGAGTGAAATAGCAATCCACCAGAAGAAGCTTGGTTTGTACTGCCAGAGCCTGGAAATGGTCAAGAATTGGAGGCACCAGATACCTTAGAAGATGAGGATGTGGGATAGATGGAAATAGGTGAGTATGTTCACAGAAATAGCAAGTAGGCCATATCCTTTGCCCCACCTGACCAAGGTGGACAAATAGTTCATATTCTAATGAAGCCGAGCCAGAGAGCTGGTCCAGGAGACAGGCACAGTGGAGGGATGGGTAATGCATGATAATGAAAACCAGGAGATTTCAAATGGAAGTCTGCATACTGAAGAGTGAGCCTCCACTTTCTTTTCTTGCAAAGTGTGAGCAGCTTGCCTTATACCCTGCCAGAGGGGAGAGCAAGGGATTCCTTCTTGGGGATACTGACCAGTCCGCGAGGCCTCTGATGAAAAGGCCAAGTCTCTTCCAGGTCATTGTGCAGTGACGCCCACCTCTTGTAACCCCTTTCCATGCTGCTGGAGCTGCTACTCAACCTTGGTGGTTTTACTCCCAAATGAAGCAAATGACCCGAAAGATATATTCCTGGATATCTTCTATTATGAAAGGGAGAGATGAAAATAGAAAACATAATTGGAGGAAACTAAAGCAATACCTCAAACATAAAAAAAAATCTCTATCTTTAGAGGGGAGAGTATCTATTACATTTATAATTCAAGAAGAAACCACAATAGAAAGGAAAATGCAGAAATCTAGAATGAACTCAAATACTTAGAAATATTAAAGCAGAAATTAAAGGGAAAGTTGAAAACAAATTTCTGCAAAACATGAGAAGATAGGACTGGAAGAAAGGCCAAGGAAATTTGAGGTAAAGTCTAGGAATTAAGTCCAGCATGCAAATAATAGAAGTTTCAGAACAACACACCAGATACAATGGAAGGTAGAGCACACAAGGGGATTCCTAAGAGCCAAGAGATGAGAATTTACAGATTATAAATGACCCACTTCATGTCAGCTCAGTCTCACACACATACACATGCCCCTAGGCATATCCTTAAAGATTTCAGGACCTTTGGAATAAAGAGAACACACTAAAGAATTCAAGAAGAAAAATAAAGCAAAAAAAAATGAATTCTCATGTAAAAGATTGAGAATAACTTTGGAAAGACACTTTCTGAAGCTAAAAAAAATTACATCCAAAATTTTAACTGACTCTCAACCTAAAACTCAGTATCCTACCACTGCTTCTGTCTTGGGGATAAAAATAGCAGCTATATCAGGAAACTAAGATAAGGGATGCAAAGTGATCATATTCTGGAATCGAATTGGGCATTTCCTGATGTTCTTGGGTTTTGCAAATTTCTCAGAAAGCTACTGAAAAGATGTGTGCCATAAAGTCAAGAGAGTAAACCCAGAAAGAGGAAGACATGGGGCCCAGGAAATAAGAAAGCCATATCCCCACAGAAGCCAAAAAAGGTCCCCAGGACAATGGCAGCAAGGGCTCCAGGATGCTGGCTCTGCTGAATGCCTGGCGAGAAGCCAGCCCAGTTCAGGGCAGGTTCAAGGACTCCTGGAGGAGTGTCTCCCAGGAAACTGTGGGCCTGAGCCATCGTCTGATGGGTCTGCACATACAGGGAGGAACTTTTCAGCTTTGATAAGAGTTTGCCATTGAGTCAAGAAGGGGGGCAAGCATATAAGAAAGATGAATGATAAGCTCTAAGGAAAACACCGTTTTTGAGAAAGAAAATTTAATAATGACATGCTACATGCTTAGCAGTGAACAAAATTTAAATATAATAGTAAATACACATCAAATAAATAGCCTATATTTAACAAAAATATTCTGTGAAATAGCCACATTGGAATCCTGAGGGGAGAGGAGATGCGTGTGTGAGTAGGGTGTGTACCTAGGACTCTCCACAGCCCAGAGTCGGTAGATTGTATCTGCCATAGCCCCCTGCTACGATGGGCCATTCTTATTTGCAAACGTGGAAGGAAGTCTAGCTTTGGATGATTTAATCAAGGTTTCACGGCAAGCCTGGGGGAGAGGCATAACTAGACCTTGCTATTGGACTTCCAGCTCAGTGCTGAGAAACGGTGAAGTCCGCCCCCGTGTCTCCTGGCAGTCTGTAACTTCCCATACCTCCGAGTTGGATGACTCATAGATGTTCCCCATTCAATAAATTTGCATTTGAATTAAAATAGGTGACCAGTGATTTTTATTGTGTGTTTCATTCCAAGAAGCAGAAAATGCTCTGTTAAGGAAACTATTTTGTAATACTTAACAGAAGGCTTGTACACTAGGGTACTTCAGAAAGTTTGTGGGAAAACAGAATTAAAAGATAAAAAAAAGAAATGGAAAAGTTATTTTGGTACAAATGATTTTCAAGCCTGAATACAAGGATACAAGGCATCCTCAAGATTATGGAAAACATATATTAGGAAATAGTTATACATGGATTTAAAAATCTTTTTTCACCAAAAGGAATTGATCTCTTAATTATATTTTTCCACGATCTTAGTGAAGTTGCCTCATACACAAATTGTGATTGGAATGGGCTAGCTTTGTTTGTTATTCTGTGTCTGAGTGTCAAGGCAGACTCTTCTACTGATGAGTGGTTTGATCTTGGGCAACACCTTCATCTACACCAAGCTTTGGTTTTTCTCATCTGTTCAATGGGAATAAACATAGTGGACATCTCATGGGATTAAATAAGATGATGCATGTGAAAGGATGAGTGCAATGCCTGGGTCACAGATGAGCTTGACGTGTTAATGACTGTGGTAGCAGTGGAAGCACAGGGCAGGGGTGGGAGAAGGCAGAGCCATTAAGCCTAGTAACTCAGTCCAGATACTGTGCCTGTTGTACATATGCATGATGTTAAAATCATGTTCTGTGGTTACTGGGAACTGCGGTGTGAAACCATGAGTAGAACATGGAGATACTTAGAGAAAGTAGTCCAAGTGGGTGGTATGGTTTCAGGTCTCATATCATCCCCAAGCACTGGCTTGGCAGAAACCCCACCCACCTCTGGTCTTTGATATATAATGGTTGGAGTAGAGCTAGCAGTAACAACACATTACAAGACTTGTGATGTCTTCCAGTTGTCCACAGATACTTCTCTGTGGCATATCTCTGACTAGGAAAGTAGGTTTGAGGATTATCGGAAAATTTCATGGGTTGTAGTCCTGAGAAGTTGCTCATCAAAAGAGAGATGCTCAGCCTGGATCCCTTGCCTTTTTCTTTTCTTTTCTTTTTTTTTTGACAGGCAGAGTGGACAGTGAGAGAGAGAGACAGAGAGAAAGGTCTTCCTTTTGCCGTTGGTTCACCCTCCAATGGCCACCGCGGTAGGCACGCTGCGGCCGGTGCACCGCGCTGATCCGATGGCAGGAGCCAGGTGCTTCTCCTGGTCTCCCATTCGGGTGCAGGGCCCAAGCACTTGGGCCATCCTCCACTGCACTCCCGGGCCATAGCAGAGAGCTGGCCTGGAAGAGGGGTAACTGGGACAGGATCGGTGCCCCAACCGGGACTAGAACCCGGTGTGCCGGCGCTGCAAGGCGGAGGATTAGCCTAGTGAGCTGCGGCGCCGGCCCTTGCCTTTTTCAAGATGACCGCGGTGGAGGCCACCACCAACCAGGCATTGTCACAAGGAGGCAGATGGGCCACGAGGTTGTCTGGTCTACCATGTGAAGCCCATGTAGCAATTTCCTTGTTTTTGTGATATGCGCCACTTGTGATACAGAGCACTTTCAAAACATGATGTATTATTTGATGACAAGCCATGTTCTCTGATAGATGAGGTGGAGAGGGGCTCGCAGAAACCTTCAGGTTTCTGCCGAGGGGGACAAATTTGTCTGCCCTTCTAGGGAAATGATGCATTTCTCTCCATCACCCGGCAGCACTGCCACTTGGTCTCTGAGACTTGAAGGGAAGGGAGGGGATGTTGAGGGTTCCCCTCAGTATCTGCAGAGCAAAATGCTAGAAAATCTTTGAGGAGCAGCACGGGACGGCGGGGAGGGGGGTATTGTTGCTTCCTTCCTACTGTTTCCAGGGAAAGCACTCTCTGCTTTTTCAGTTTCCCATTCGTTGTATTCTATGAAAGTGCATGGTTCAAAAACCTCTAGCATCTCTCCCTCTTTTTGTGGGGTTAGGGCTATAGGGAGAGACGTAGCAGGTAGATGCTGCAGGATCCAAAGGTCTAATTATTAGCATTTTCCTGGGCAGGAAACGATAATTTCAATCAGTGGGTCTTATACAGAGATAATACTTTATCCAAAATTTCAGGGAATTCTATCTAGGAGTGAAAAGGAAGACTGATTTTGCCCTAGAAATAGTGGGGGAGAGAAAGGAACTAAAAGACCACGTTTTGGGGGCGGGGGGCAACTTCCATGGAGAAAGGTAGCATTAATAGAAGGACGTGGATGTCAAGTCTTCTTGTTGATGGATTTACTTAATGTTATCTTAGTCTGAAATTTACAGTGTTGTTTGTTACACCTCAATAAATCTGGGGAAAAGCATTAAACCAAAGGAAAAAAGTTTAGAGTCGGCTGGCGCCGTGGCTTAACAGGCTAATCCTCCGCCTTGCGGCGCTGGCACACCGGGTTCTAGTCCCAGTTGGGGCGCCGGATTCTGTCCCGGTTGCCCCTCTTCCAGGCCAGCTCTCTGCTATGGCCCGGGAAGGCAGAGGAGGATGGCCCAAGTCCTTGGACCTTGCACCTGCATGGGAGATCAGGAGAAGCACCTGGCTCCTGGCTTCGAATCAGCGAGATGCGCCGGCCGCAGTGGCCATTGGAGGGTGAACCAACAGCAAAGGAAGACCTTTCTCTCTGTCTCTCTCACTCTCCACTCTGTCTCTCAAAAAAAAAAAGAAAAAGTTTAGAGTCAAAAAGAAGGCAACTTAGGTAATAAAGTGCTGATAGGCATGTGGCAGATTGTAGTTAATTTTCATGGCCAACTTGTAACTATAATTTCCCATTCACAGATGAGGACATGGAAAGGAGGGAGGAATTGATTGGCTTAGGGAGTCCAAGCTCACTCAGACAGAGGGAGGTATTGTCCTCCCAGGCTAGCATTTTTTCTCCTCATATGAGGGGAAAGTCAATTTCTCCCTTTGCCAGATGTTTCCAGAGGCTGCAGACCCTCTTTGCTGTGACTCCCCCTTTCTAGTCTTGGATGAGCCAATCTACTTTCCCTTCTGGTAACAATTTGCTTTTCCTGATCCTCCTATATGGGTGAGGAGGCTGCAGGTTTGTAGACTGGTGGTTGCTGTGGGTGTGGTATTGGACGCCCACCCAGGGCCATCATGGGGTCCAGTGATACCACAGCTCTCCTCCTGCCCTCTTCCCTCCACCAGGACAGGCTCACACTCCCCATAGACACACACAGCATGTTAACAATTCTTCCTGAATGCTTGGAGAGGAGAGGAGAGGTTTAAAGCTCGTCAGTGGGACTGAACAACCCAAACCCTGTTCTGTCACTTAGTAGCCGTGAGCATGGTTTCATTTACTTAACTCCCATACAATAATGATAATAACAATAGCTGTGCTGCTTCATGATGCTCCTAGGAGGATTTAATATGTCTCCCCCCAAAATCCTGCACAAAGTGGTTGTTCAGGATGCTGGATCTTTCTCCCTGAGATTGGAAGTTTGGATTTGCAGGAATAGGGGTGAGTTAAGGGGTCAGGGTTCAAGGGAAGAAAAAGCAAAACTAAGAAAAACTCCTGTGACTATGAGGCTCCTGGGATGTTTGTGTAGCACTTCATGAAGGGTAGCTTAGAGATATGATCACTGGATACACAGTGGCTGCAGATTACAGTGGAAGGCATGACAGTGTACTGGGTAAAAAGGCTACACCATTAAGACTCAAGTTTCTCTTTGAGGATGTGTGTGTGTTTGGATTCCTAATTTTCAGATTTATAAGAGCAAGTAATTATATCACCAATTAAATGAGTGAAAAAAATCTATAAAACTAAAGAAACACTATTCTTGAATAATATATGTGCATAAAATTAGAGAGATTCACAAATGCAGAATTCTAATGTTATATTGTATGATTTTTGACTGCAAAGCTTGTGTTCCTAGTTCCATTACAGCTCTGTTTTCTTTCAGTTTGAGGAAATGTTTCCCTTAACAAAAACTCTAAATGCTTTATTTTAGCCTAAGGGGATAAGTCTCAAGCACGATCTGTTTTAAATGATTTTCTTTGACATTTTGAAGAAATAAAATGTTTTTATTTTAATCTCATTAATTTTTGTTGTTGTTGTTTGGAGAGAACACCGACATCAATGAACTTGGGAAGTTGAGACTTTGCACCTGCCTACTTCCCAGCAAGGATAGATTGCTCCTGAACTAGGAATCATTCAGAGAGAAAATCAGAGAATTGAGAGGGAGCAGAAGCATGAAAGGTGGCTTTGGGAGGGACTTTAGAGACATTTAGTCCTAGTTGCTTCCCTTGGTGACCATGAGCAATCAGTATGCATGACTAAAATTCAATAGTATATCTGGCCTCATCAATCAAGATATGCATTGGAAGTAATCAGAAGTCCCTTCCAGCTTTAATTTAAAATATATTAAAATAAAAATAATGTGTGCTCATATTTCTTTTTAAAAAAATCAAACCATTCAAAAGTACTTGTAATGAAGAACAGTGGTCCCCTGACTTGCCTCTCCCCACTTGGAACCCTGTCCTTGGGAGCAAACACCATTACCCCTTTCTGTACCAAAACAAAGCAAAGTCTTAAATCTGATTTAAACTGTCACTTATTATCTTCAATTTGTATATGATGCCGAATCATTAGTTAGAGTTGACGGCTGGGGATGGGTGGTTGGCTGGGCAGTTAAGACACCGCTTGGGACCCTTCATCTGAGCCCTAGCACTGCTTCCAATTCCAGTTGCTAATGCACACCCTGGGAGGCAGCAGTGATGGATCAAGTAGTTGGGTCCCAGTCAGTTACGCAGGGCACCCAGATTGAATTTCAGGGTCTTGGTTTCAGCCTGGCTCAGCCCTGGCATTTGAGGGTGTGCACTAGCAGATGGGAGATCTCTCTCTCTCTCTCTCTCTTTTTTTCTCTCTCTCTCTCTCTCTCCTGAACAATAAGAAAAAACAAATAAGAAAAAACAAATAAGGTTGACAATTCAATGTTGAAAAAAGTTTAAAATAAAAAAAAAAGATTTGGTAGATGAATTATTTTCCTAGAAGTAGAGACTGTGAGAATGGAAAAGCTCTTTGTGGTGTAAACTAAGTCATCTTGTATCCTGAATAAACAAATCTCAGTCCCAAAAGGTCCTTGGGCTTTCCCAAGGTCAGACAGTTTGACACCTTCTAGAGGAAAACTTGGAACTGAAGCCCTTGCTCCTCTACCATCCTGTTACTCAGGATTTGCTTGGGCGCAACTGAAGTGCATCATGAGTAGTGCTTTAATAAGCTAGGTCTCTTTTCTAGCAAGTTATATAAAATGCTAGTTAACTTGAATTCAATAGCAGTGATGCATTTGCAAAATGTAATGTGCCTATTAAAAATTATAATGTATAAAAACATTGCAGGAAACAAGATGCATGTAATTCAGAATAGGCAGAATAAAACTTTGTTGACATTAGCAAGCATGTAATATTAGAAAATATAATTGGTAGCAGCTTTCCAATATTAATACTAAGTTCCAGTAAATATCATTCCATACTTGATGATTCCTTTGGTTTGTCATTAGATGAGGAGAAAGAAAATCGACGGTTCAGTGGTTGTGGATGACCACATGAATATGAGACAGAGATAATATGAGAATACAATAACAGGGGAAATGGAAGTCAGATTTGGGGTGTGTGTATATCACATAAGGGTACTTCAAAAAGTTTGCAGAAAAATGGGATTAAAAGTGATTTTGGTGCAAAAACTTTTGAAATGCATGCATACAAGGAATCTAAAATGTGCATGGAAGATGCATATTATTTAAAAAAAAACTCTTCAGATTTCAAGATTTGATCAGCAACATAAACTTAGTTTTCAATTGCATTTTTCTACAAATGTTTGGAAGCATCCCGGAATACAGATAGTGCGGGTAAATTGAAGGCTAGAGTCTAGAAAATGTCCCAGCATTCCAGGCACCATCTTTAATACAGACTGACACTTTTGAAATCTGGTTTTAAGGTCAGCAAGGGTTTGGTCAGGTGACTGCTCGGTCATGTTAGGTCAGTTTCACAAACTGAAAGAAGACGTAATTGGCTTAGACAAGGGGTTGGCAAAATTATTCTGTAAAGGGTCAGCTAGTAAATATCTTAGCCTCTGCTGGCCATAAGGTCTATGTCACAATCACTGCTTAATGTAACAGCACCTGCAGACAAACTGGAAACCACTGAGCATGACTGGGGTACAAGAAACCATTCTTTATAGCCACAGAAATTGGAATTCATATAGTTTTTGTATGTCACAAAATACTATCCTTCTTTGCATATTGTTTTTGACCAATACAAGAAATATATGAAAACCATTATGAATGCCTGGTTCATACAAAATTGGTCCATTTGTTGGATTTGGCCAACGGACTATAGCTTGCTGTTGGCTGAGACTAACACAGGGTTAGGGTCTACCCATTGCAGAATGATTCTTCCGCCTCATCAAACAGATAGAGATGAGTTGCCCTTTTCTTTCTGCCTAATTTTGTGGTTTCCGGAATCTAAGTGTCTTCTGTTGTTACTTTGTGTTCTGTGGACCAGCAGTCTTGAGAGAAGACAGAGCAAGGTCTGTGTGTGATCTTTTTCACTCTAATACCCCGTTTCCTGATCCACAAAGCACCCTAGTGGATAAAACAAAGAGAGTTCTTTACTGCATGGTACAGACCAATTGCTGAGTGTGTTTGCCCTCCTGCGGAAGGTGCCGGCATTTCCAATGACTGTTGTTAGGAAGTACACTCTGCATTCTGGTCAGTCCTTTGTGGGGTAAATAGCAGCAGGAAAGCCATGTCATGTGTTCCCTGGGTTCTTATTTCTCCCATATGTCACAGGGGCTGTGCTTTGCTAACAAACCCCAGAAGGGCATCCAATGAAGGGAGCTTCACTACCTCCTTCACTGGTCATGTGGATCGCTCATTTGCACTTGGTCCAATTCCTATTTATAATCCCTACACTGACCCTTATTATGACAAATGATACTGCATACGAATAGCATTTTTTCAAGGTGGGAACTGTCTTCCATATAAAATCCCTTTTGCAGATGGCCAAATGACACTCGGGAAGGCCACACAGGTAGACTGGTGTAACTATAGCTCCAAGCCAAATTGGGCTGCAGCTGAATTGCCCTTTCTGCTTAGCCATGCAGCCTGCCTCTAGTTTAGCGTTTATAGGGCTTGGGATCTAAAGCCACTTGTAAACTTTGATGTGATGAGGTCAACTATTCTTAAAATTTATTGTCAGTAGAGAGTGTTTATGCATTTTATTAATGTGTTTGCTTCCTCCTAAACTAAAGTCATTGGCTTGAGTGTAGGAGGGCATTTCATGCCTTAGAGAGTGAAAAATGAATACCCACGTTCAGATTTGTTGAGCAATTAGCTCCCTTTTCTGTCTGTTGACCATAGGGATTTTTGACTTTGGACATTGAAAGAAAATAGGTACTTAAGGAAGCAGGTCTCTGTTGCAATTAGCTCTGCTGTTGTTCTAATTTGACTAAAAAAATTAGAACATAACTTGAACATTAAATTCCTTATAATCTACTGGACAGATGGAGATACATGTAAATTCCTCCTATCCCAACTAATTTGTGAGTGACTTGATTTCTTTTCCAACATGTATTTATTCCACATGCGGATGCCTACCTGTGCTCTTAGCAGTGCTCTCTTGGGAAGATACCAGGGGAAGACAGAACATGATTATTAGCCCAACAAACACATAATATTGTCAGAAAAGGCAGGAAAGCATGAATTAATTCAAGAATCATTAAAAAAACAATATGACCAGTGCCACCATTCATGTTCTGCTAAACTGGAAGGGACTTCCCAGTAGGCACATGTCAGTGTAGACTCATTACAGAAATAGCACAGAGTTGACTTAAATTCTTAAAATGGGTAGGCTTGGGAGAGGGAGAGGAGAGCAGTATTTCTTGAGTGCAAACTATGCTGGGCACATGAGTTATTCATTGTTCTTTATAAATTTAAGTGTTGCTATATCCACTTTGAATTTGGGAAAGACAAGCCATCCAGGAGAGAGAGGATTGATCAGGGATTAAAAGCATGTACTCTGGAGCTGAATTTCCTGGGGTTGGCTCTAGGAATTACTGTTTTACTAGCCATATGACCAATATATACAAGGCCTAGAACTTTGCTTTGCTTTGGTTTTCTTTGTCAAGTGGATATCCTAACAGTCCCTACAGTTAGGATATCCTAACAGTTATTGTGAAATCTGAATGAGTTATTGCCGGTAAGGTACCTGCCACATAGCGCAGGCCTGACCCCAACTCCATGCTCATTTGGCTACAGCCCAGTTGTGGAAGGTGGCACTGGTGGATCCAGCACCAGCAACTTGCTGGAGTACAGAATGAGCTACTATTGTGGGACCTTGGGGATTTATGGCAAGAGTGTTGTGGTGACGTGAAAGAGTTGGTAAACGAGTGGCATGAGAGAAAGTATCATTGTCACCCTTCAGTGCTCATCCAAGCAGTGTGGTAGTGGCTAGAAAAATCTTGCTACACACCTTTTCCTACAGCTTCAATTCAGCTGGGTCTGTGGGACTCCTGTTCTGATACCACATGCCTCCCATGATGTACAAAGGCTTAAATACACATACACACACACACACGCACAGCAGTTGGCATAAGCCCAGATCCTAATGTGACATAGGCTAAGAATTGAACACCATTTGAGCCTTAGCTCGATCCCTCACTCTCAAACTGTGCTGTTGTCATAGAGGATTCATTTGCAGCTTCCCAAGGCCCGCTGGGATATAAGCTGGATGAGATCAGGGACATGTGTATCACAGACAATTGCATTCTCAGCCAGCATTGTGCTTGCTGCTTAGGTGCTAGGGACTGGTGGAAAAGTGAGTGGGTAAGAATGAGAGTTCTCCCTCCTCTGAGTTTTTGCCTAGACTGTTCTCCCTGTGGAGTGTCGTTCCCATCTTCTGGCTACTGTGCAGGTTCATGTCAGTCACCTGCTCCTAGAGGTGTGCTCTGACTTTACCTTCCCACCTTTCTTAAAACCAGAGCTGAGTGCACATAGACTTGGGCCCTCCAGTTGTTCTTCCTTGCCATGGATCCCATTGTATTGCAATTCCGTATTTATTTGTCTGCCCACCTCATTGAATGGCAGTTTCCTGGGGGGCCAGGCAGGTGTTCTTATGTTCTTAGTCAGCAAGTTAGGCTACAGGCCTAGCAGTGTCATCTTCCCAGGAGGACCCTGGGCCCGTGGACACATGCACACACACATAACTCCTGCAGGGAGCCGTTTTGTCCTGACCTCCATAGGGAGTGAGTCTCCTGTGTAGGTTACAGGGGATTCAGGACAGTGGCAGATGTCTCTCTCTTCCATACCTGGCAGCGGGCATCCCAGGGTTGACTTCACCGCTCACTGTGGCAGTTGGAACTCAGAGAACCCAGCAGCTGACCGCAGAAGTGACGTGTCTAAGGTGGGACATCCGCGATCAGCCACAGGACTTTTAATGAGTCGTCTCTGGAGCAGAGGCGCTGACCAACCATCCTGAACTCCCTTGATCAGTTTAATTGGAGGACAGACGGTCTTGAACATTAAAAAAGCTGACAGAAGGACCTAATTCCCCAGGCTTCCCCTCTAGCTAAATCTGTGCTTCCAAAGCTTGCTTTCTTGGCCACGTGCAAGGCTTGCATTTGACCTTTTGCCGTCTTCTGGCTCTGTGTCTGAGCGTGATCTTAATTTTGTCCTTTGGAACACATACAGAATTGTACCGAATTCTCCATTAATTTCGATGACTTGTTACTAGAAGTGTATTTGAGCGAAGGATCCCTTGGGGGACATTTTGATGCCTGTGTATGCCATAGATTTTATGTGATTTTAGAAAGTATATTTAAAGCTAACTCTGTTTGCTCCCTGACTATTTAGGAATCACTTTCCTAATGATTGAAATGCTTGTTTGCATTAAATGCATTTTGTTTTTCTTAGCAAGTTAAAATGCTTGGAAAATTGAATTTTTGTATTAATATGTGTTGTAGAAGCTGATAAATGTGAGATTAATGGACAAAAGGAGACATTTCAGATGGATAATTTAGATTTTTATCATTTATTAATCATGGAAAGTAAACCTGCTGTATAAGTAATTTTAGTTTTATCAAGAAGATAAATTGTTCTGGCTAATGAACGTATAGATATTCTATGCCAAAGGCATTTGGAGTAATCTGTTAATCATTTAACTGTGTCAGGGCATATGCTATGTCTTCATAAAGCAATTAAAACACATAACTTTCTCCACTGAAATGCGTGTTGGCCTTCGCCGCCTAAAGCAAATTAAAACGGCATTTGTCTGCAACACGGTTCCAGTGGCACACTATGGAGAAGCAAAAAAACTTGGAAAGCTATAGTTGTCACCGCAAAGACAGACCGGGTCAGTCTCTCACAGCTGGGGTGAGGTTGCCAATCTCTGGAGTGGAGCTGTGATAGTGCGTGAGAACTTTCTATACCTATCAGAGCGGAGGGGTTCTTGGCGGAAAATCCCAGGTAACCTTTTCCCCTCCCAGTGCCTGTGATTTACATCTGTAACTCCCATTAGCACTAATGGGCGCTCCCTGAATACAAACTGTCCTCTGGCTGCTGGGGGAACACACCCTAACTCATATTCTTGCTCCATTTATCGGGTGTTCGGGAGACGGACAGAGGGCTGCATTAACACGGCTGTGCTAGCGTAATGGTGCCATTATGCTAATAGAGATTTGTGTCAGCTCTTTTTTAGAGGGTCATCATTCTACCTTTAAGACTCCCTTTCAGCTGAAACAAATTCTTACATATTAATATTACTTTTGTTGTTGTTTTGTCACAAACCAATGGTACCGACCATTGCCGAAAACAAGTAACTATTCAACTCACCTGGCAATAGTTTGTGCAAGACGGTTTCCACTCATTGTTCCGACTCCCTCCCAGCTGATTTGCTCCATGCTCAGGACCCAACTTCAATCCTCCTCTCTTGTGTGGCTGTGAGGGCGCGACTCAGTGCAAGGCTCCAGGTAGCTGCTGAGGGGACAAAATGAACAAGTTGGACAGTCGAGGCGACTGGAACCTGATGCCCAGCTGCCTTAGAAATCATGTTTTAGACTCCTGGAGTTGGTGGGAACCTAGTATTCCACAGGCGAGTTTCCCCGGGGCTTCAGAGAAGGATACGCACAGCAAGGCAGGGCCTGGGTCTAATTTCTCTGGGCTTCCTCCTCTGGAAGGCACAGAACACGGTGGTTTCGCAGTGTGTGTATGATGAGTGAACAGAAGTCTGCAAGGTAGGTCAGGTCTTACTTATTTATTTATTTGAGAGGTAGAGTTACGGGGGGGGGGGGGGGGGAGAGTGAGAGAGAGAGAGATTTCCCATCCGGTGGTTCCTTCCCCAAATGGCCACAACACTGGGCACATCTGAAGCCAGGAGCTTCTTCCGAGTCTCCCACAAGGGTGCAGGGGCCCAAGCACTTGGGCCATCTTCCACCACTTTCCCAGGCCACAGCAGAGAGCTGGGTTGGAAGAGGAGCAGCCGGGACACAAACTGCGTCCATATGGGATGCTGGCGCTGCGCGCGGAGGTTCAGCCCATTACACCGCAGTGTTGGTCCCGGGTAGATCAGTTTGACATTGGCTTCAACACCTTGCCAAGCCTCAGTTTGCTCCCCTGTAACCTGCGGAAGCAAATGCTGTCAGGTCTCACAGTGCTTTCACAAAGAGTCAAGGAGTGAAAACTCACCAATGCTTAACCTGGGTAAATGCTCACTAGGGGTTTCCTGTTTGGGGGAGGGGGCACATCCTTCTTGGGATGCCAAGCACCATTCTCCCTGGGGACGCACTGTAGCCCTCAGTTGGCTGCTGGCAGCCCAGCAGAGGCAAGATGGGAAGTCTATTAACATCAGGCTTTCTTAGCTGCACAGAAGACTTTGCCAGACAGAGAACAGGCCGGGCTGCATTGGATGCTTTTGGAGATCACTGCACCAGCTGACAGGCAGGCATGCGAGGGAATTTGCTAAAGATCAGCATGTCAGCTCCACTGCTGATCAGAGCTTCAGAGCAGGCTGGGGCACGGGGAGCTCCTTGGGGAAGGGGCTGGCCGATGCTGGTGCGCCAGAATGACACCGACACACCTGCCGTTGGCAGCGCCGACCGCTGCGTGGGGGAGCAGATGCGGGCAGGCCCCAGTGTGGGGACCCAGAAGGGACCGAGCTACCCGGATTGGGGTCCTTCCTCCGAACTTGCCAATCAGGTAGGTCCCTGGTAGAACCGGGAGAGGAAGCAAGCACAAGGTGGAGAAAGGCCGGTAGCAGTGCTACGCTAATCACTGTCTTTCCCCATGGAAACAAAAGAATCTGGGAATAAATATTCTGCTAAAAAATACTGCAAGGTGTCCCCAGGCCCCTTGTTTAAAGGGCTGGATGCCCAACTTTGTTAGTGGTGTGCCGGGACGAAATCCCCTGTGTGTTTCAGTTTTAGACTGATCTTCATTTTCTTTATGTTTTGAACCCCAACATGACACTGACCTGGATTGCATGAGAGGCCCATGGAGGGCGACTGTTGGAAAGGAAAAAGACAGCTTGGGCAGTGATAGGAAGTTACCCAGCAAGGTGTCCATGTGACACTAAGACGAATCAACTGACCTGGTAAGGACACTGTTCTCCGTAGCTGCAATAGCAGTGAAAGAAAGATGCAGAGGATGTTTTGAAGGAGAGGAACTGATACAAAAGGAGATGTGTCAGCTGAGCGGTGTGTGGGAGAAGACAGTGGTGTGTGTGTGTATGAGAGAGAGAGAGAGAGAGAGAGAGAGAGAGAGAATATCTCTGGCCAGATCCATGGTGTGTCATCCTAACCTGCACTTCTGCTCTCTGCTCTGTGTGCACATCCAGCTGGACCTGACTGTCCTGGTTTTCCAATCCTCAGGACAGGCCTGACGCTTCCACCCATCCCCTGACACGTTCCTCTGGGCCCGCAGTCTCTGTCCAGGCAATGGCAATACTGCAGTGAACACAATGAACTCTGCCTCCTGAGCCATGCACTGTAGCAGGCCCCGCTGGTCACTTCCCTTCAAATAACTCTCCCAAGACCTTTCAGTCATGTCAAGAGTGAATAGCCAGACTTGTCACGAGCCCAGGGTATCCTAAGGTAGCCGGCTCCCTGCCTGCTTCCTTGTTATTACTGAATTATCTTCCCATCTTTTTTTTATTGGGTTCCTTTTCTAAGTTTTAAATCCCCAAATAAAGCCAGATTCTTTTCTGGTCACAGAGGCCTGTGCACAGCAGTCTGCACTCCTGTTTCTGGTGCCTAGGGGCCTGGAAAGGCTCTTCGGGGGAAGGGAGAGAAGGGAGGGGAAGGTGCTGCTTGGGCAGTTCGGATGTGGGCGTCTGGCCAGCTCCGGAAGGCTGGCCCACTCCAGAGTCTCGAACACAGATTCCCTGCTGAGCCTCATGTTGATGCCAGCAGACTGCCAGGCGGGCCCCCTGATGTTTGTAATCCAGAGATCCATATCAGCGTTCTGAAGTTCCATATTAATATGATGCTAAATAGGGATTCTGACTCTTGGAAGAGGGGGATGGGAGGCCCTGAGTGAGGTCCCCAGGACAATGGAAGCCCCGGGGACTGGCAGAGCTGCAGACTTGCAGGTGACTGGAGATGTGTTAGCAGTAGGGAAAGTTCCAGTAGCATCTGCCTGCGTTATTCTTGGTTCCGGCCGGGTGCCCCCTCTCTCCTGTTTCTCATTGAATTTGCTGCTTTATGGAAGATGCAACGTCATAAAAATAACATTCTGCTGCATCCTTCACCCTGGGACCTCAAAGCCCTCCACTGACATGAATATTTATCGCCAGGAGCCTGGGATGCCGGTTGAGAAATATTATCCCAATTTTACAGATGAGGAACTTAAGATTGGATGGTTAAGTGACTTGGCAGAAGTCACTTCCTACCTACTGAGTGGTGGGGCCATGGCCTGGGACAGATCCCAGGAAAGTACGCCGAGCCCTTGGCGGGACAGGAGAAAGCCTTTTGTTTAAAGTCAAGGAAACAGAGTGTGCCCTGAGCAAGCTGGAGGAAGACAGGACAAGCAGTCTCATCTGGTCTGACTTTGTCAGGCTTGAGGGAGCTGACTCGCATGGCCTGTTGAGTTCCACTTCTCTGCCAGCCTTGCCCATTAAATGCGCCAACTCAGAATCTGTGGCTGGAGCAGAGCAGACAGTATCTGTTGCACAACTTTCAGGAGGAATGAAGGACCTGCTTGGGAGAAGAGGATCTTCAAAGATAAAGAAGAGAGATTTGCCTGAGAAAAACAATCATCTGTTATCTCAAGATAATAGAGCTATAGCTCTATGGTCTATAATGAAAACGAGACTTTAAGGATGGAAAGACAATAGCAGAGAGGGGTGATCATCCACCTTGAAGAAATCTTAAGTTCGGAGAGGAGGAACTTTTAGTTCTAGGTCCAGAATTCTGCTTCTTGAACGTCAAATTGTTTAGGAGAAATCAAAGGTATTTCTACATTTTTCTCTTTATAACCAAGACCATCTGCACATGGAGAAAAAAAACCCATGGATTTAGAAAGACGATTTAAAGACATTTGTAGATGAGGTCTTTATTTTGTAGGCGCATATCTCACAGAATTGGTAACAGGTAACGGGAAGACAAGGCTGCAGTTTTAGTTTCTGGCACTCAGTGTTCTGGCTAAGAAGAAAAATGGGACATTGGTGGGCGATGACCGACCTACCTATCCCTCCTCTGATCACCGCAATCTCTGACGTGGGTCATAGACTGTGGCATCAGGGGAACAGGGCCAGAGATGATAGAGCCCCCAGGCTAGCTGAGGGAGGCAGACATGCAAGTGAATAATTATGGAAGTGCTTGTGGAGGTTGTTGGTACACTGCTATGGGAACATGGGGAATGAGGTGATTCATGGAAGGGAAATTCTACTTGCAAGTTATGTTTTTTCCAAGCTGGCCTTGATGAGGTTGGCACATTTCACCAATGAAGAATTGGATGGCGACCACAAAAAACAGCTTTGTTTTAGAACAAAGCTGTTCTAAAACGCTTGACCTAGTGGAATGTAGTCATATCCCATGGAATTCTAGAGGGCAGGAGCTGAGCATCTCCTGTCTAATCCTGTAGCTCTTATCATGGTGTCATTGTCACCTGTAGTATCCTTAAGACATCGAAGTTATTGTCTTCAAGCCAAGTCATGCCATTTGCTTGTTTCTTGGGCTTTCATCCATAATATTAAAGTAGATTCCTAGGAACATGTTTGCAAAGGACTTTATTTATTTCTGGGAGTATGACTAGCAAGGGAAGTTTTGTGGCATGGCACTGGCATGTTTGGTTGGGTCCTAAGTCCCATGTGTCAAAGCATTGACTAGATCTGCCCTAACCATCACTGCTTCATCTCGTGAAGTGCGTGAAGATTACAGAGATGACAAGGAGAAATAAGCCACGTTCTATTAAAATGGAGGTCATGCCCCTCCCAAACTCTGCAGACCCCAAGCTGTGATCAGTTGGCTGGATCATGAGAAGGTGGTTGAGGGCTCCTTTACCCACACTGAGTACACTATGTAGCCTCCATCCACCTTAGAGTACCAGCTATGTGTGAACATCAGTTTGGAGCAGCAGTTCAAAGAGAAAGGTTGGAGAGGCCAGGACACCATGATCATGGATCCAAAGAGAAAGTTGACAACAACTTGAAATCTCTTCTTCATCACACCCAAAGCACTCTGCCCCTCTGATGGTAGCGTGGCTCTGTATGTGCTCCTTTTCCTAACTCTGACTCATTTTAAGGGAGAAATAAAGGAGTTTGTTCACACATATTTATTCTGTTGGAAGCAGTTGTTGGCTCTTGAAGAGCTATTGGATTTTTTTTTTTTTGACAGGCAGAGTGGATAGTGAGAGAGAGAGAGACAGAGAGAAAGGTCTTCCTTTTGCCGTTGGTTCACCCTCCAATGGTCGCTGCGGCCAGCGTACCACGCTAATCCGAAGGCAGGAGCCAGGTGCTTATCCTGGTCTCCCATGGGGTGCAGGACCCAAACACTTGGACCATCATCCATTGCACTCCCGGGCCACAGCAGAGAGCTGGCCTGGAAGAGGGGCAACTGGGACAGAATCCAGCACCCCGACCGGGACTAGAACCTGGTGTGCTGGCGCCACTAGGTGGAGGATTAGACTGTTGAGCCACGGTGCCAGCCGAGCTATTGGATCTTAATCTTTCTCTGGTGGTTGATGTGAACCTTGAGGAAGTGGAAAAGGGGTGGCTATTGCTGTGAATGTGATGCAATTTCCAAGACAGTTGCCAAGCATTGTCTTTGGCTAAGCTTGCCTAGTGCAGTGTGCACAGCGAAGCCTCTGCCGAGGACCCAGGTGAGTGGAAGCCAGTCACCAGGCCAAGCCTGGCCCCCAGCCAAGGTGGCTGTTCTTCAGCACCACCAGTCCAACTCATATCTACCCGCTTAGGGTTGGAACAGTGAGAACTGGGTCAGTTCACAGAGGAAGTGTATCAGCACTACCTTAGCATGGTGATCAGGGGTGTGGATTCTTGGAGGGGGTTCTAAGTTGCATTAGTATAGGGCATTTGATATAACCTGTAGCTCTTTAGTCTTCTTGTCTTCATGTTTTAGAATAAAGGTGTTTATGCAATGAGGATAATAACAAAAGTTGCAAGGATTGAAGTCATACTGAATGACAATAGTTAGCATACCTTCATATTCCCACGCTGTTTGTTAGCAGTGAATGGGCCGGTAAATGTAAAACCCTGCACATGCATTGCTTCAATCATGGTAAATACTCATTAAGTGTTATTTTTTACTAAAACACACGGTTATTACTGTTATTTTTATAAATCAATATAAGGACTTCCAAGGAAGACTTCATGGAGTGCTGCTCTTTTCACTTCACCTAGCAAAAAGAAAGACTTTATTTGACAAGTCCAAGCGGGCAGGGCCTTTTGATAAGCTGACCACCTGAGTGTGTGTGAAAATACTTCCCACAAATTCTCCATCCTCTTTTTTTTTTTTTTTTAAATAACAACTAAGTAATAAAACGCAGTGCTTGAGCGCTTTTGTTTATAATAGTGATTTTTGTTGTTGTTATTCCACAAAAGTATTTTTAAAAATAGTGCAACCCAGTATTAGACAAATGTTTATCTGATTCTTTAGGCACATCAGCCAAGAGAACATAATAAGGTAGTTACTAGAAATTCTAAACATGAGAAACAGGCATATTAAAATGAATGAAAAATTATAGGTATTACAGCAGTAAGCTGCTTGTAATATTCTTTAACAGTGTATATTTCCTGCAATTGTGCTCCATAGTGGCTTGCATGGAAAATGAAAGAAAGGCTGTTTCCAGGGTCTCTGTGTGACAGCATGCATCGCCTGCATGTACATTCAACTTGTGTCTTTGTTTATCGGGTCCTTTCGTTTTGTCTTGTTTTTGCATTCTAACTTTGAGGGCTTAAATTAGATGAAGTTCAATCTTTTTCTTTTGTTCTTTTTTATTTCATAAGGAGACAGAATATGAGAGCGAGGGAGAGAGAGAGAGCGTAAGCTCCCATTCATTGATTCATCCCCAAATGCTTGCAAGGCTGGACTGGGCCAGGCCAAAGGCAGGAACCAGGAGTTCAGTCCAGGTCTCTCTGATGAGTGACAGGGACTCAGTTACCTCTCCAGATCTGCATTAGCAGGAATCAGTAGTTCAAGCCCAGTACTCTGACAGCGGAAGTGGTTGTCCTAACCATGAGACCAAATACCCCTCTGAAGTTCAGTCTGTCTGGATTCAGATCTTCAGAGCATACAACCAAGCACTGTAGTTCAGTTGTGAGTCTGGAAAGCATAGCTTTGTGATGATTGTCTCTGGAAGGGCTTGAGCTGAAGGCTTGCTGGTGCCCAGTGCATACGCCAGCTGTGCGGGCACCTAGTGACTGTGGGGAAGCAGACAGGCGTCTTGGAAACTCATTCCTTCTAGAGCAGGGCTGTGACCTAGGGACCCAGGTGGCTGTGCATTTCTGTGCTTTGAAGGGAACAGTTTTAGGCCAGTTGCTTAGATTTTGGTGACTCTGAGAAATGACATGCAGAAAAGGGATCCTTGTCACAGTGGTTGATGAAAGCTTAGGACCTCATGGGGGTGGGAGGGAATTGCTCCCTTAAGGAGCTGACTCCAGAGCTGTGAGTGCAATGGGCAACTGGTGACATTTGGCAGCTTGCCTGCATTGGGGCTTGTCTTGAAGATGCTGTGATTTTTTTTTTCCCAGTAAGTGACCCTTGTCAAGAGTGTGTGACAGCCACAGCTGTGCCCAGCCGGAGGTGGGACTGGGAGTGCTGGGCATGGGGATGGAGTCTCATGCAGCTTACCACTGTAGCTCTTCTGTCTTTCTCGCTCCCACACCAAAGGATTCCTCATGAGAGACTCCGCGAGCGTGTCAGGAAGATGAATTGCTAAGTATGAAGTTTGAAAACTGCTCACTTGTTTACAGTCATGTTCGAAAACAGCTCCCTCGGCCCTGTCTTGGGGACAATGCCTTCTGCGGTGCACTTGGAAGAGCCTTGAGCCTCTAACGTTGCAATTCCCACACAAATAAATGATACTTTGGGGGGATTTGCATCAATACGTTGGATAAATGCTGCAAGAAGTCCTGTAATCCATGAGTCTGGTGAGACCAGCTGCTGCCCCCCTTGAAAAGGTCAGGCTAGCAGGAGTTACAGAGCTCGCTGGGACTCGTTTGTTGGCGGTTAACTCTTGAGGCGTGATGTGCACTTTCGCCTTTGAGCCGCCACAGTGTTGGCATGCTCTCTCTTGGTTGAAGTGGCCGAGCCTGATGGAGGTCAACATGGAAATGAGCTTAGGAGCCCGTTTGGTGGGTTGCACTGGCAAAGCATCATAGAAAGCCTCCCCTAGTTCCATCCCCCACTTCTACCCAAACAATCATTTTTTTTTTTTGCTGCTTTTCTCAACTGTGTGCTAAGAATTTAGGGTCTGCAGCCCATACTCAAATCCTTGGTTTTGTCTTTGTTTCTCACCCTCATATCTCCCTAGTTGACCTGAACTTTCCTTTTCCAAATTTTCGGTCTATCTCCTACAGAAGAGGGGGCAACTGCAAATCAATGGCTGTTTGGGTATGTGGTGGGCAGTGGGGGCCGCTCATTCTGGCATATTTGCAAGTGTGTAGGCAGCCCAAGCAAATTAGCTTGCAGATTTCAGGAGAGGCAGTTATCAGCATCTTCTGCCAGAGATCACGCGGAGTGCCAAATTACAATTGATTTCTCAATAAAATTGAGTTCAACCTTCGCCAGCATAAACTGAGACAGAAATGACAGAGAACTGTCTTACTTTAAAAATTTTATTCTTTTCAGTCCATTTTGTTCTGGGAGGTTTATGATTGCCATTAGCCTTGCACCATGAGCTACTCATTGCACCTGCCTTCCTTGACTTCCGGGCGCTGGCCAAGTGAGCGGAGGAAGTGCAGGGGTGACAGAGTGGAGCCCCCTGTCGTCACTCCGTCACTCCTGTGCAGGGCTCCTCACCTGGTGCCGCAGGCGAGGTGCCTCTCTCCCTTGTGCTTCAAATCAGGTGCTGGGAGCTTAAAGGGCCTCAGTCTCTGCACTCAGTCACTTCTTTACTCTTTCCCACGCATGAGCATGTTCAAACCCATAAGAGAGTCCTCCAAAACATTTGTCAAAAAAGTGCGTTAATTAAAAGACAAGTTAATTTTTTTGTGCAGAAGTTTCTGAAATACGTTCATACAGATGATCTCCCAAAAGGTCATGGGAAATGCATAATGTGAAAAAACCCTCCTCATGGATTTCAAGATCAATCTGCACCAAAATAAACTTCTTTTGATTCCGTTTTCCGTGAACTTTTTGAAGGACCTTCAGACTTGTATGCCCCCTTGTCTTATGCTCAGTGCCCATTGCTTTGGGAATCACTAACCAACCAATCTAATTAAAAGACATTTTTTTCAGTTGCTGGCACAATTTCTCAAATGCTTGTGCCTTCACACCACTCTACTGGGCCAGCTTACTCCACTACCTGGACTCAGGTCCTCCCTTTAAAAGGTTCATCTTGTTATAAAAGAAGAAGACAGTCCCTGTAGCGTTGCTTTTGCATCCTGCAATCCAGAGTGTGCACCTTCCTCTCAGGAAGCCAGCCTTCCCAGGGAGGAGAGGTGGGTAAGCCACTGCATCGATAGCACAGTCCCACCTCCAGCACGCCACCACCACCTTTCCTTCAATCTTTTTCCATGGGTCAGCACTCATTCAACAATCACTTGGAGCCAGGGCTATGATATAAACTTGTTTTTTTCCTTTCTGGCAGTTGATTTATGTCATCGCTATTGCTCTCTCCTCGCCCCCTTGGCTGTCCCCATGGCTTTATTTTTTAACTATCATAACCACTCTTAAGTGTATGACTCAGTGGAATTGGGTACATTCACAAGGAAGACATTAAACTTAGCAGGTAAAGGACCTATACCACATATTGGGGTACTACTATGGACATGAGTCTATGAAAATGTCTTGAAAGCCCTAATTTCAACTGTTGGGGGAATATACTATGAAGCAGGCTTGCTAAGTCAGATGATAATTCTATTTTTAATTTCTGAGGACCCATCATACTGTTGTCCATGCCAGTTCTATAGTTTCAGCTGCTATCTGACTCCCACCAATAGTGTACAAGGTGTGCAACTTCTCCCCATCCTCACCAATACTAGCGGTTTTCTGTTTCAGTTTTGTCTTGATAGTTGCCATTGTAGTGGGTGTGAGATGAGGCACTGTGTCCTTTATATGCCTCACATCAGCCGAATGCATTAGGCAGTGTGATGTCCTCATTTCACAGATGAGGACGTAGAGGCTTAGGGATGTCAAATAAATTGTGCAAAGTCATGAGGCTGGTTTCACTCAAGTCTAGCTGGTTCTAGAGCCAGTCTGAAAAAAAAGGTTCCTTCTTTTATGTATTGGCCATAACGACAACACAGCAACAAAGAAATGGAGGTTTTTTCTTTTTCCTTTTGATGGCTAAAATTGTTGTGTACTTTTCAGAGAAAGAGAACTCTGCCCACTGTATATGAACACAACCAAGACATCCTCCCTTTATTATTCTAAGCAAAGCAAAGGAAAATAAGCTACACAGCAATGGGACAATTTATTCTCCATGCCATGATAACTTTTCTAATGGAGCAGGTTAAGGACCTACCTAGTGACTCTCCCTAATGTTGCAAGGAGAATGGCTATTTTCTGTCCGCCTAAGTGGAATATGGGTTTACTAAGGGGAAGTGGTATCCCAGAGAGTATTATCTTAGATTCAAGGTCAAAGTGTCATATACAGCCATGGTAATTTCATTGCCACCAGTGCAGCTGTTGTTTAGCAACCGTATATCTGAGCCCTAAACCTGCTACTTCCTGGCTTAGTAACCTCAGGCAAATTTATTGTCATTTTGAACCTCAATTTTCTCATCAATGAAACGGGAACAAAAACAATCTAGCTCATAACATCTGTCCCCTTTCTTCCACCAAAAGAACGATGGCAAACAAAACAAAATGCTGATGTATGCTAGAAAACCAGGTTAGGGTTCCCCTGATTGAGAGCAGCTTCATCACTCAACAGTGTGGGTGACAGAGAGTCCCTGCTGAGAGGTGAGCAGGTGCCAGGCTACAGCAGGGAAGCAGAAACTCCCAGCAAAGGTGCCCTTCTGGTGCAGGATGCAAAGGAGGCGACAAGGGCTGAGGTGCATCCGGGGAACTGGTTCAGTCTTGGCTTTGGCCAAGTTGATTGTGACTCAGGGCAGGCAGGACACCAAAGCTTTCTTAGCTGAATTTCATTTGTTTCTGCGAAATGAATAGTTTCGTTTTCCCAGTAAGTCAACCCAGTTTTCTAAATCTTTCTATGCAGTTAATATGTGTCTGACTTTTGATCCCCAGTGTGGGTGTTTTTCGGATCTCTGTGTTTCAGTGAAAGGAGGTTTTATATATAAATGCTTAACACTCTTCTTGGCACCTAGAGTTGTTCAATAAACATTTTCTCTTTGTATTCTCTTCTCCTCCTCTCCTCCCTGTTGTCCTCCCCACTTACACTCTGAAAATAAGGAAGGGTTTCTTTTCTTTTTTTTTTTAAATTTATTTGACAGGTAGAGTTATAGACAGTGAGAGAGAGAGAAAGAGAGAAAGGTATTCCATCCATTGGTTCACTCCCCAAATGGCCATTACGGCTGGCGTTGCGCTGATCTGAAGCGAGGAGCCAGGTGCTTCTCCCTGGTCTCCCATGTGGGTACAGGGGCCCAAGCACTTGGGCCATCCTCCACTGCCTTCCTGGGCCACAGCAGAGAGCTGGACTGGAAGAGGAGCAACTGGACCTAGAAACCGGCACCCACATGGGATGCTGGCACCACAGGCAGAGGATCAACCAAGTAAGACCCGGCGCCGGCCCAGGAAGTGTTTCAATAGAGCAAGGAACCATGTCCTGCTGCATGTCTA
Organism: Lepus europaeus; assembly: GCF_033115175.1. Classification (NCBI taxonomy): domain Eukaryota; kingdom Metazoa; phylum Chordata; class Mammalia; order Lagomorpha; family Leporidae; genus Lepus; species Lepus europaeus. The sequence goes on from NC_084842.1 coordinate 72,453,321, forward strand.
TTCTTTTTCCCATCAATATCTGGACCTATTTCATAGCTACTTGTTGAGTGAAGATGGACACTCATACTCTTTGAACTAAGAACTAGATCTCTCAGGACAATATTTGCCCAAAGGAGGCAGGGACCTTAGAAACAGAACCTTGTCCTTGTAGCCAGAGAGTGTGCTGGAATTTCAGAGACGTGGGCTCGAATCAAAGCTCCCCCTCCTGGCAGCCATGCATGTGGGGCTCATTCTAGAGCCGCATCAGGATTTCAGGCTCTCAAGTCTTCCCCAGTTTAAATTCCAGTCCTGCCACTTCACACCTGCAAAATCCAGGACCTCCATGGTATGCCTCAATTTCATCATTTGTAAAATGGGGTAATAATAGAACTTTGTTGGTGGGATTGCTATGGGAATCAAATTTGATAACACAGAGAAAGCCTTTAGACCAATGCTTGGTATAATTTGGTAATATTGGGTCTATCACTCTGCTGCTATCACCGGCATTACTGCTTTCTTAATTAACACTTCTGCTAGGAATGGTGTCATCTGTCTGCTGAAAAGCATTACTCATTCCATGACTGTTTCTTGAATTCAGATGTATCCTGTGAAGTGCTTTTTTTCTGATATTGATTGATTTCAAAGAGTGGGTGGGGTGGGAGTTGAAGGAAGGAGAGAGAGGGAGAGGGAGAGGGAGAGGGAGAGGGAGAGAATGAGAATATGAATGGGAGAATGAGAAACTTCCATCCGCTGGTTCATTCCACAAATGACTGCCATAGCCAGGTGTAGGCTAGGATAAGCTGGAACCCAAGAACTCCATCTGGGTCTTCCAGATGGGTGACACAGGCCCAAGTACTTGCATAAGAAGTGGCAGCTTCACCTGCTGTGCCACAACGATGGCCTGTGAAATATTTCTTAACGCACGATTGCTTGGTGTTCTGGATTGATTTCAACTTCCGAAGAGATTTCATTTCTTCCTTTAAACACGGCATCTCATGTTATTATTAAAGTATGTTAACAGTGACTCATTTGCCAATTGAGTGACATTGTATTTTTACACCAATACTTAAATATCTATGTGAAATGTTAATCAAATAGACTTATTCCATTGAAAAGATACCTTTACACACCTTCCCCAGGAGGTGTAGAGTACACACTAGCTTGGTGACAGGGAGAAGAGAGAACTATCTATGAATCCTAAACGGGCGCATGCAAGCACAAAGTTGAAAAATTCAGGTGCAACAAACATCTCCAAATGCTGTCCATTTTAAGCAAAAAGTCCTCTTACTGTGGATGAGTTGCTTCTTTTAACAAATGTGTTTTAAGAGCCTGTTATGGGGATGTTTTACAAGGAGTGTGTTGAGAAGGGCTATATTTCAGCCCCTTCCCAATACCGCCCCACCCCACCTCAGCAGCAAATAACAAGGTACACACAGAAATGAGCATTCTTTTCCCACTGAGGCTATCTCTTCCTAAAATCACACTCAGATTCTTCTAATTCCAGCACCCCAAACAGCCGCCTCGGCCCTCTAATCCTTTTTCCATTAGAGATTGCAACACCACTTGCAGCAGCGCTGGTTAGCTGATGACCCAAATCTCCTTCATCCAGTGCAGCAGTAATGTTAGATCAGTGACTAGTGTATATTTTTCTCATTTGCTTCACAAACTTTCTCATTCCCTTCATATCTGCATGATGTTCTGGTTGTTGAAGCAGTGTTACTCCAGAGATTTTGTTGGCTGAGGCTGGTACCAGAGAGGGGTTTTGAAGGAGCCAGCCTTGGATTTCTTATGCCTCAGTACCTAGCACAAAAAGCACTTTTTATACTCATTACCAAGCACTATAGAATACCTGTTAAATAATAGATATGCTTTTTGAAGAGATTTATTTATTTATATGAAAGGCAGAGGTACAGAGTGAGAGAGACACAGAGAAAAAGAGACACACGGAGAGAGTTCCTCTCTGCTGGTTTACTTCTCAAATGGCCACAACACCAAGGATGGGACCAGGTGGAAGCGAGGAGCTTGATATTATATCTGGGTCTCCCACATGCGGAGCAGGGCCCCAGGGACTTGGGCCATTCCCAACTGTCCTCCCAGACACACCAGCAGGGAGCCAGAATGGAATCAGAGCAGTCAGGACCTGGACTGGTGCCCACATGGGATGCCTGTGTCACAGGGAGCAACCCAACCTGTTGTATGCCAGTGCTGGTCCCTGCATCCATGATTTATAGTGCAGTCATGCTCTGGTCAGGTGCTCAGAGCTTAAGCATATTATCTCATTTCTTCATAACCAATCTGAGGCTTTTTGCCAGATAAAAATGGGGGAACTGAGGCACAGAGAAGTGGAGTACCTTGCACCATGCCACACAGTGAGTGACAAAAGTGACTGCAATTCAATCTCTGATCTGTTTCCCTTTGAAACCTTTGTTCTTTTTTTTTTTAACTTTTATTTAATGCATATAAATTTCCAAAGTACAGCTTATGGATTACAATGGCTTTCCCCCCACATAACTTCCCTCCCACCCACAACCCTCCCCTTTCTCACTCCCTCTCCCCTTCCATTCACATCAAGATTCATTTTTAATTCTCTTTATATACAGAAGATCAGTTTAGTATATATTAAGTAAAGATTTCAACAGTTTGCCCCATATAGCAACACAAAGTGAAAAATTCTGTTTGAGTACTAGTTGTAGCATTAAATCACAATATACAGCACATTAAGGACAGAAATCCTACATGAGGAGTAAGTGCACAGTGACTCCTGTTGTTGACTTAACAAATTAACACTCTTGTTTAGACTAATCCTCTGCCTGCGGCGCTGGCACACCGGGTTCTAGTCCCGTTCGGGACACTGGATTCTGTCCTGGTTGCCCCTCTTCCAGGCCAGCTCTCTGCTGTGGCCCAGGAGTGCAGTGGAGGATGGCCCAGGTTCTTGGGCCCTGCACCTGCATGGGAGACCAGGAGAAGCACCTGGCTCCTGGCTTCGGATCAGTGTGGTGCGCCGGCCACAGCGTGCCAGCTGCAGTGGCCATTGGAGGGTGAAACCTTTGTTCTTACTCACTATAACCGTGGTGTTTGTGTGAGTCGTGGAATCTGCCTAAAATTTCACGTTTAATGGTTGCAACGGTTTAGGATAGGGGAACGCCATCTTACTTTTGTCTTCTTCCTGCCTCTCTGTTTTCTGTTACTAAGACCACTTCTGAGGTCTAAAAAAAAAAAAAGCTAGTGGGCATCAAAGCTGGCACCTCACCTACTTGATCCCACTTCCTCCTCTACTTTGCTCTTTCCATACATCTTACATATATTGCATGACTTCAGACTAATTCCTTAGGTTATTTGGATAATCCTCTGGATCCTCTATTTGACTTATATTCTGAATGAGAGTTAAGAACCCTAAATTAACTGGATAGAGGTATTGGCTGGGCCTTCTAATTACCAGAGAACTTGGGGGATAAGAAATCCTGCTGGAGTTAAAGAAGAAAATCTGACTGCACAATGGGAGGGTTTCTTCAGCATTGCTTTTATAAATCAGGATGTTTATTTACCACATCGTCTGAGATAACTCAGAGTTTCAAAGGAGATAGAGAAAAGGGGGGGGGGTGCAATAGGTTTGCTTGGCTACCTGGGGGGAAAGTAAGATGAAATTAAAGAGCATTGGAAGTGTGGATGTCTTCCAGTGGAGACTGGTTCTACCTGAGAGGCTCTGCCACACCCTTCACACTCAGCTTGTTTAAAACACCTCATTCATTCATTCATTCATTCACGCATTCATCATTTGCATGCTGTAAGAACATCCAAATGTCTGCTATCTACCAACTGTTTGTCGAGCTCCCACTGACACTTGTCCTGACTCCTACCGTTTACAGTAATAGCAGGAATAGTGAGCAGCTTCAAAACCTCAGAATCGTTATTTACACACGCAAAGTCCAGTGTCCCAAAGGACTTGGTTTGATCCTGTTTTGTTCTTTTGTGACATTCCCATACCCATTGTCTTGGTTCAGTTCATTATGATCTAATCCCTAGAGTAGTGATTTTATTTTAATTGGTCTCCAGGCTTCCCTTTTTCAGTTTTCTGCACACAGCCCCGATGCCAACAATGAGTGTCCCGAGTTGATACACGCACCAAGTTCATTCCCTCCTGAAAAGCCCTCGGTGCCTGGCCAGTTCTCTGCAAATCTCGGCGCTTACTCCATAATCAAGCTCTCTAGAAATGACCTTCACCCGACTGTCTATCCCTAGCTTTCATGGCTCCTTAACTCAAACTTATCATTAAGGCATACTTTTCTTCCCAAGCTCTGTTCCCACCAACAGTGAGCCAGGCACTGGTTGTGCAGCTAGTACATGCCAGACACCATTATGTCTATCTTTCCACAGCTTCAGTGAAGACTCAAGAGTGTTGACAATGCAGACATAAATGCTGGCTTTGCCACTTGTGAAATGTATACTTTGTGGCTACTGCCTTAATATCGTTAAGCCTCCATTCTCACCTGCAAAATGGGGGTAAATAGTACTTACCTTGGTGACTTACTGAGGCTATTATGAGTAATAAAAGGGAAGATGAACAGAAATCCCTTAGGATAGACAGAGGCCCAATAGAGGAAGTGTACAATGAATAGCTGTCAGTATCACTGATAATGCTTATGGTGGTATTTAGTCTTTTAAAAAATGTGTTCCATTTCGCTCACGTACAATTGTGTTTCCTTTTAACTCCTTTTTTTTTTTACTGGGCAAGAGCCATAGCTTTCATCATAGTCCCAGTTCTTAGTACACTATCTTGCATTCAATAAAAATTTTGAATGAATGGATGCAGTCCTATGAATAGACTACATGCTAAATAAAAGTTTGATTGGATTTGGTAGCAAGACTGATAAACGGCTCTTGAAGTAAGCTAGTTGTCAATGAGCATTTAAGGATCAGACTTGCCTGGAACAATCCGCATTATGTAGACTTAGATTCCACAGTGCCAAATAGCAACTGCCACCAAAATATATCTTGGAAGCAATAGAATTAGAAAGTGAAAGAGAGCAAGGGGCCAGACAGGCCACTTCCTGTGAAGAGGGAAGCCAGACTGCTAGAGAACTCTGATGTAAAGGAATTAATAAGCAGTTATGAGGCCTACCCCTTTAACTAAATTACAGAGTGGAGAATCTTAGAAGGAGGTTTCACATGGGAGAGTTTGCAAGCTTACATGAGAGGCTAAACAAAAGAATACTTTAGCCCCTAAACTATACCACAGAAATCAGCAGTTCATATAATACATTCCAAGAGTTCTTAAAGAGCCAGCAAGGGAAATAATTCATGAAAAAAACTCTTCAGAAAAATCACAGAATGAACACTGGGAAACAAGGTAATACGGAATCCTTCACACTCAATCCTCTATTGAGCACACTAATGGAGAAGAATGCAGATACATCGAATTTGCGGATAATCCTCAAAGTATTGCTTTGTTTTCGTAAGTGTGTCTGTGCTTGCCTCCTTCACAGCCAGGGTAAGAAACTTCTAAATATATCTGCTAATCTCACCCTGGAATTCCTAGAAGTTACTGACTAGGGTTGGAGGCAGTGTCTCACAAGGGCGTGCAGAGTTTGACCTGGGCTGTTCTGGATGTGAAGACGTAGAAGCAGTCATGGCTTTGGATAACGGAGTAGTGAGCGATCTACGTATAACCATTATCTAGCCAATCTGCCTCATGCAACAGTCTTGGCAAGGATGAAAGTCAAAGGAAAATGCTCATTGCCATTAATTTGTTTTCATTGTTCGCTCTCCAGCAAATGCCCAGGAAGTAGGTCAGGTACAACACCCACAATACCTTTGCTTTGTTTGGATTTTGTTTCTCCCATAAAACATATCCATCCCTTCAAAACTCACTCTCCTCTTCATTCTCCCTTCAAATTTCCCAAATCCATCAAAGGAGGCTACTGACCTAACCCTCAGTTCTACCTCTGAAACTGTTATATTTCCAACCTTTTTTAGAGTAAGCCTCCTCCCCTTGGACCTTCCAAGTTTCTCCTCTTTCATGATTATTCTAATGTGTGTATCATGGCTCAGGATCTCTCAGGAGGTGAGCATACCGATACCAGAATTTTTCTTGTGAGTGGAAAAGTTAATAGACTGTGAAAATTAGTGCATTGTACCCATAATAAGCATGTAGGTAATGGAGAGTTCTCCACATAAACTATGCCATCAGCAGAAAATCACCTTAATTTTACACAAAAAGAGAGTGAAGTCCAGAGATGTTGTATGCTCCCTAAATATAGGAAGTTTCCTTTTGTTGGAACTACTTTCCACATGAGTTGACTGATAGGTGGGAAGGAGTTGGCATCTGAGCTTTGAGGGTCAGCATTGGAGGGTTGGGGAAAATAAGATCCATGGAAAGCATGGGAGACATCGTAAAAAGATAGGGAAAAACAATTCAAACTCTTCCCTCTTTCATAAATTCCATTGGCTCATGTTGGGTAGAGACAGTGTTCTCAGTGGCGGCCTTTGGACATGATCCATTTCATCTATGTTGGGAAAACTGACTTGAATTCTGTGTGAAGCCTGACCTCACAGGTACTCCAAGGATCCATTTATAATTCTTATATTCACTATTCTTTGGAATTCTTGAATTTTAGGATATTGGGCCTTAAAGTCTATTTACTAAAGAAATGGTCTCATGCGTATCATAGTAGATCAAATAGCTAGCAAAAAATGAGAAAGAGAAATGAAGTATTGACCACAGAGTAGAGTTGAGCAAGAGAAAGGTCAGTGTTCTATCAAGTATTGGTAAGAGAGGATCCTAACAGAGTAGTCCTTGAAAACCTCAGATTATGGGGTGTGTGTGTGTGTGTGTGTGTGTTTAGAGCTCCATCTTGCTTTTTAAAAAAAGATGAAAAGGAAAGATTGCAAGCAAGGGTGACAGGAATGATAAATGGATTAGAGGGCATGACTTACTATATGAAGAGAGATTGAAGTAATATAGCATAGATAGCCTAGAGAAAACAAAAAACTAGCAAACAGAGGGGAAATTGCTAATATTTTTAAGCACCTGAGAGACTGTAACATAAGTGACATTCATTTTGGAGCTTGAACACATCAAAACACATGCTTAGTATGGTCTGGAGATGTATGTTTGCCCATTTACCCACTAAGTTCAATGGTGCTGAACCAGAAAAGGCAGCAAGTGAAGTGTAAAGTCTTAAGAGTTGGAAAGAAAACATTTTAAGTGTTTATGTTACCTTCAAGGAATGATATTATTACCTTTATGCTCTGTAAGATTAAGAGTGACATGAAGCATAGGAGGTTATCTACTCCTCTGTGTAGGTTTATGAATAGAATCTCTGGGTAGTGTCTCGGCCTTCAAGGTGGCATGAGATGGGCCGGCTTTACTTGCATGGTGATGGCTAGTGCCCTGGGTAGTTTTGCTATTGGCTGAGGATAAAAAACAAAGTACTTATTGGTTCATGAATAAGTGGTTAAATGCAAGAGTTCTGTATCCATCTGAGTTCAAATCCTGACTCCAATTACATACTAACTGTACACTCTGGCAAGGGCCATAAACCCTCTAAGCCTTAGTTTCTTTACGTGTAATATGAGGTTAAAAATAGCACCATCACATAGAATTTCTCTGATAATTCATGCAAAAATATGTGTAAAAAATTACCACAGCAGTTACCAGGCACATTGTACTCAAAATTATTAGTTTTATTTATTCAAGATACATTCAAGGTTTTACTTTAGACCAGGAAAATCAAAGTGAGAGGGACACAAGAGTGAAGGAAGTGAATGTCCTCATTAAGGAGCTTAATTTCTAGTGGGAATGAGAGAGTAAACAATTACATAAAATGTCAAGTGGTGGATGAATATGATGAAGAAAAATGAATTAGGTAAAGAGATAGGGGCAGTGAACGATTTTAAGTAGAGAAAACAGCACTCTACGGGGACTCAAGAGTTAAATGGCGAGTTTGGGAAGCCATCATAGTTCACTGAGGCACAAAGATGGCATGGGACTGCGAGGAATAATTTACAAATGATATGAGGTAGGTAGAGGCCAGAGAATTGAGAACTTTGAATTGTATGTCAGCATAGGCTTGCCATTGTGATAAATAGCCACTACAACTAAGGGACAACTCAATTCAAATGAATTTCTTAGTGTCTGGAAGTTTTCTTTCTTTTTTTAAATTTATTTATTTACTTGAAAGAGTTACACAGAGAGAGGTGAGTCAGAGAGAGAGAGAGAGAGAGAGGTCTTTCATCTGGTGGTTCACTCTCCAATTTGCCACAATGACCGAAGCTGTGCCGATCTGAAGCCAGAAGCCAGGAGCTTCTTTTGGGTCTCCCAGTTGGGTGCAGGGGCCCAAGGACTTGGGCCATCTTCGACTGCTTTCTAAGGCCATTGCAGAGAGCTGGATTGGAAGTGGAGCATCTGGGTCTTGAACCGGCACTCATATGGGATGTGCAGGTGGCAGCTTAACCTGCTACACCACAGCTCTGGCCCCAAGGGAGTTTTCTATATAAATCAAGGAACCTAGGTCCTTTCCATCTTGTTGCTCTGCCAGTAAGGACCCAAGATCCCTATGGTGAACCTACTGTGTCTAGGTGGCCAGTTGGAGGAAGAGACCAAGCATGAGAGATGGCATAGGAGAGTTTTATAGACCAGGCTGGACATAGCATGTGTCATTGTCATCTACATTCCAGTGACCAAATAGCCACTCACAGGGTCACCCTTAACTTCAGTGAAGGCTGGACAACGAATTCCAGCTGTTTCCTGGTGAAATGAGGAAATGAGTTTCAATGAACACAAAGCCCACATATGACATGAGTCTACCACTTATAACGTGCTAACGATCATCCCAAGGGCAAAGGACAATGGTCACTGAGATAACTAAGTAGTGAATGATCAAGTAAGCATTTTAGAAAAGTCAACCTGAGGAACAAGAATTAAAATGAACAAAGTGAGTGATCTAAGGTGCAAATTAGTGGATGCAGAGTGGAGAGACAAAGAGGTGGGAAAGGCTCATTTACCGTGGGAAGAAATCTAGGAAGAGAAGAAATGAGTTTGAAGAATAAGACATCCTGGATGCCTGTCCCCCTCCTTTTTTCTGTTATGCCTTTTTGTAAGACTGTTTTCCTTATATGTTCGGACACGCACAAGTGAAACTGGAAGGCCAGCGTATTTAGAATTGGGATTATCTTAGGTGTCCAGGGTATATTTCTACTCTCTGCCTCCTATTCTCTATAGCTCATGTTTATTCAATTGACATGTATGGAGGCCTCAATAGTTGCCAGGAATTCTGATTGGCATCTGCAACTAAATTGTGGCCTCTGTTACCAGAAATAAGTGGTAGTGCTACTTGATGATCAGTGCCAAGGAATAGGGGCCTTTTGTTTTTTTGGACTATGCAATGTAATCCATTGTTGTTAGTTGTATTGGTTTTGGATTACAGGGTTAGAAGGTGCCTAAATGTTTGGTATGGGTTGCATGGTGTCCTCCAAAAAGATGTGATTAAATCTTAACCCCCTCCCCTCACTGAACCTATGAGCATGATCTTATTTGGAAACAGTGTCATTACATAGTTTATCAAGTTAAAGTATGGTCATATGGATTAGCATGGACCCTAATTCACTTACCGATAACTTGGTAAGAAGCAGGATTTTTGACACAAATACCCAGTGGGGAAGGCTGTGTGAAGACAAAGGCAGAGATTAGAGTGTTTACCAGCCATGTAACAATAAAGATTAGAGACAACCCCCAGAAGGTAGAAGAAGCATGGAGTAGTTTCTCCCATGGAGTTCTAAGGGAGAGTGTGGCCTGCTGACTCCTTGACCTTGGACTTCTATGTGAAGAACTTGAATAGAGTAAAAAAATCTGTTGCTTTAAGTCACTCATTTTGTGGTGCTTTGTTATAGTAGCCCTTGGAAACTAACACAACCAAACATGAGATGTTTCGGCAGAGAGTGGTAGGATGTGTTTGCTCAGTATCTAAACCAATCATTAATTAAAAATATTTTATATTGCAAAATTAGAAAACTCATACATATCATTCTCCTATTACACTGTTGCCACTGGAGGGAAGACACAAATGCTTGGTGAGTTAAGGAATTTGCTCCAGTTCACATGACTGGTGAGTGGCATTGAGGTCTTCTGGCTCTAGGATGCATTCTTAGAACGAGGGTGATCCCTTCCATGCAAGAAGTAGGATGTAGGCTCTTGCTGAGTCATCAGATACTACCCAGGGAAATTAGGAAGCAGTGACCCTACAGGCTGTGGGTAGCTCCCTCAAGAACCTCCGTGCTCAGTAAGGCTTAAAGCCCTTGTCTGTGCAGAAAACCTTGCCTTTCCCCCTCTCCTGAGCACTGCCCCCGGGAAGTGCAAAAGACAAGTGCAGATAAGAGTTGTCCTTGGCTGTCATGTGAACTCTAGGCATGGCGGTTTAAGGACTCTTGTCACTTAAAAATATTTCTTTGGATGTTGCCCAAGTGTCCTGCCAGCTGCTGGAGAGTGGACTGTGCTTTCCAGTGACCAGGATTTGCCAATTACCTGGGTGCCTTGTGCTTTGCTGAGACTCTGCGTCACCACATGCCATTTTGAGATGCACCCGTGCTCTTAGGGCTCAAGGGTCCTGCAAGCTGAGTATACGTGATGCCTGAAATATCTCAGACCATTGAACACGCCTCTGCTCAGGTTTTTTCCTGCCAAATTTGGGATGAAAATTGCCATCTTTAAGCAGCAGGAAACCTGTGAGTATGTGGTCATAGCCAACATGGCTGCCCTGGGAGACCACCATCATTTTGACTATTGATGTTGTGTTTCATAAAACTATCTGCCATGTGTTTCAGGCATCAGGATGGCCTAAGGGGCTCAGCACAGGGCAACTCAGTTAGAATGGACCCTCAAGCTCTTTTAAAAGAGGAAGCCTTTGTGGCAAACTATACACCAACATGAAAAAGAGGCACCTCCTTTGCTTTCTATGTGGGTCCTCAGTGCATCTGAAAAGGAGGAAATGGTTCCTTCTCAAGGCAGACCTATCCCCTTGCAGTAAAACTGGCGGGGGTCCTTGTTTTAGTCAACTGCCATTTGCTCAAGAGAGCAGCAGCCTAGGCGTTATGGTTGGCACCTCTTAGAATGCAATTAGTGATACTGTAGTGACCCAATTAAACTGTGTTACGGGAAAGCCAGTGTAAACATATGGTGTTTCCAGGCCAAGCTGATGTACAGAGACAGGATATAAAACCATTGGCTCTTCCTTTGCCCCAGAATTGAGGACATGTGTGTTTTTCTTTTTTTTTTTTCTCCCCACATGTCCTTTCTGTATTCCTTCCTAAGTAGTTTATACTACGGTAGATTGGGAAGAAGAAGATAGAAAAGTAAGCAAAATCTTATTCAATCTTCAGGTTCCTTGCTGTGTATCAATGAAAGACAAAAACTATAATCACTGCAAAAAAAAAAAGTAACTCTACTTTAAGTCTTTTATCTACTTAGTCATTATAATTAATTATCGTCATTAACCTCATTTTACAAATAGGTAAATTGAGTCTAGTAGGTTAAACTTTGTAAATTGTCACCTGATAAGTCACTGGGATTGGGCTGAAGAACAGTGGTGGGAAGGTCTAGAGACGATGTCCCTACATGTCATAGATGAGGTCTATTTGCAGTACGTTAGGAAGGGCATTCTGTGCTGGTGGTGGGAGAAGGTGCACAGATCCGTTTATAAAGCACATGGCAGCTTCAGCGGCTGGTGGTGTAACTTATCTGGAGCCCACAGCAACACAGGGTGGCGTTCCAGGAGAGCCCGTCCAGGGTTCTGAGAGGCTTTGGCTCCCAGGCTATGCAGTTCAAACCGTTTCTTCTCAGTGGGGAACACAGAGCACTTGCAGGGCTTGGACAGGATGGGCTGCAGGGGACCTGGGTGGGGGCACCATCTGGGCTGTGCTTTTAGGATGATTAATTTGGCAGCAGTGTGTTGGGAGGTGCCAGGGGTGGGTTGTGTAGGTGAACAGGAGGCAAGGAGCAGAAACCTTTACTTTGGGTTTCCAAATTCAGTTGCATAGTTATTCTTTCAAGATTAAATGGAATTTGTTTCTGGATTCAGCTGGAGAAGACAGAGTGGAGAAAGGAGGAAATGGAGACCCCAGCTTGATGACCCCACATAGCTGCTTCAAGATTCGTAGTTTCATGTTGTTTAGGGAATCCTGAGGGAACAAAAACAAAATGTTAGGATAGACCACTTTTTTTTTTTTAAATAAAGGCATCAATTTATTTTAAAGTCAGAGTTACTCAGAAAGAAGAACACACTCTCACACACACAAAGAGAGAGAGAAACGAGAAAGAGATCTTTCATCCACTGGTTCACTCCCCCAATGACCATGAAAAACAGGAGCCGGGAACTTCTTCTGGGTCTCCCCTGTGGATGGCAAGAGCCCACACACTTGGGCCATCTTCCAGTGCTTTCTCAGGCACATTAGCAGGGAGCTTGCTTGGAAGTGGAGCAGCCGAGACTCGAACCGGCGCCCATGTAGGATGCCAGCATCATAGGCAGCAGCTTGACCTGTTCTACTACAATGCTCCAACACTGGCCCTGGAAGAGCACTTTCTTAGTACTCCTGATGACTGATGTCCCTAATAGATAATCATAGAGACTTTAGTTAATGAAGAGAATAGTGTAAGAAGGGAAGATACTGCACTATTAAGAAGCTATGTGAATTATGCGGTTTGTATGTCTATGCATTCTTTAAAAGTGTTATATCAACAGTATCTTTTTTCCTAATCTTAAATTTTAGCCAAAAAGTGAGAAGACTAATTTAGATACCCATGGGGGCACATATGCATTTATAGATACTGTATCATGATATTTAAGCAAGTTCACTTGTTTTTAAAAGTGACCCTTTAATACAGGGCCATTACGATGACTGACATTGGGAGGAAGACATTAAAGTTTTCCTTCCCACGGTTTTTGGTTGACATTTATGTGGTCCAGTCTCTATTGCATTGGTTCTTTGTTCTCTTCTGCACGGCACACAGAGCTTAAGCTGCCAGCAGCTTAAGGAATATAAGTAGCATGTGTTTTCTGGCGTCAAGGATTATGCAGTGCACTTTAAATTTTAATAGCCACTGATAGAGACCTCAAGAGACTCCGTTCACTGGAGTGCTGGACTTCAGCTTTCGTTTCTTTTTATTTTATTTATTTTTCCTGTGGAAAGATGCTTGTACTGGACTGTAGGGAAGGTGTGTAGGCAGACCGGGCGACTATTTAAAGTGGAATTTATTTTTCATTACCATCTACGCGTGTTTTCTATTGGGGTAACTTGGTGTATACACTTTTAATATTATGAAGCCACCAGTGTCCGTGCAAGACAGCTGAATACATATGAGCATCCTTGGAGATCAGGCTTGGGAATGCTGAATGGGTCTGGTAAATGGTGGAACTTTAAAAATTTCTTTCAGTGATTTTTAAAGACATTTACTTATCAGCAGTCCAGATGGCATTTGAAATGATGAATAATAAACTTTACAAGTAGGTAGAATCATGGCTTGTGGAAAAACACTCTGAGGGTATATGTGATAAATACTTGTGATATGAAAAACAAAGAAATAAGTAAAATTAAAGATGTAATGTAGAGTAATATCCTTTATATTAGTTCTTAATTCAGAGATTTTTTTTTTTTTGGTGGGGTACCTTTTCATAACTTCATGTCTCACCATTCAGTAACTGAAAATAGGACTTTTAAAAAGAATGACAAGATACCCAAGTAATTCACTGCTGAAAATTAAAACTGTTTATTTAAAACTCCCTGCCACTGGTGGTAGAGTACCATGGATTAAGCAGCTACCTGCGATGTGGGTATCCCATTTGAGCAGTGCTTCTCATCCTGGCTGTTTTTCTTCTGTCCAGCTCACTGCTAATGCTCCTGGGTAGGCAGTGAGGGCCTCTCAAGTGCTCGGGCCCCTGCCACCTATGTGGGAGACCTGGATGGAGTTCCTGGCTCCTGACTTTGGCCAGGACCAGCCCTATTAGTTGTGGCCATTTGAGCAGTGAACCAGCGAATGGAAGATTTCCCTCACCCCTCCAACTTTCTCTCTGTAACTCTGCCTTTCTAATAAATAATATCTTATTTAAAAAAAAAAAACCACCTGCCATAGGAAGGTATATACTTTGGGATACAGACATGGGCCTCAAGATGGAGTTCAACTCTTTGAAAATGTTTCAGGATAGTCATAGGCATATGACCTTGTGCTTTTCTGTAGAAAGTGATCTCTGTATTTTTTTTTTTTTTTCATTTAGGCTCTCAAAGGACTTTGCAACCCTCTTCAGGCAGGGAACCACTGGGTTAATGGAAGGTGGACATATCAGTCAGAATTCTGGCAGGTGACAGATGGCACACTCAAGTGGGGTTAGAGTTTAATGAAGAGACTATTTTCAGGGGTGTGGGAAGGGTTAAAGGAAATCAGCAAGTGATGAATCCCCTAAGGCTAGCAGCAGTGGGAGGCCAGCCTGCACTTGGGCCTGAAGATGCCAGGGATGGAGCTGGTTCTGGAACCGGGGGCGCTGCACTGATAGTGGTTGGAGGAGGCGTATTTCAGGAGGGTAGCCTTGGTGGAGAAATGCAGCTCAGGGAGAGCAGGGAGGGAAATGCTCCACTTCATTTTCTTGCTGGCCTTGGATCTACTGTTAGTGCCTTCCAATCTCTCAACCTAATCAGACGTGGAAAACAAGGAAGCCTGTAGACACAATCTTTAAAGGTCAGCCTCTAGGGGATCAGGCAGCAGAAAAGGGTGAATCACAGATGCAGAGAAGCAAACAGAGAATGCCCAGCACAGGAACGCTTAGCTAGCCTGCTTTACTCTAATCCCCATGTCTGTTCTACTCCCAGAGTGAGCTAGAGCCAGGTTCTGCTATAGTAACTTACTTGGTTTAGACATCTGCCAACATGGACCAATGCCACCTTACTTATGTTCTTTCCAATCTTGTGTTTCTTAAGGATGGTTTGTCATTGGGCCATGTGTACCCTGGTGGGGTAGAAGCTTAAAATTAATTTCGTGTGAATATAATTATGGCTGTTGAGAAAAAATTTAAGGCAGGTAGATACCATATGAGCATATTTTATTAGACTCCAGAGAAGCAAAGAACAAAAGTAGCCATCTATTTGCTCCTTCTGAAGTGAAACTGTGTACTACATGCAACGGAACTTGAACTTTTTCATTTCAGAGAGAGACTCAGATCTTAAGCTCCAGTATTGCATTAACTCATTGTACAGAGTTCATTATTGTAATTAGACTGCTTTTTAAGTTTATTAGTGGACTCACTAATGTACTCTTAAAAAGCTTTATTTGGAAGGAAGTCAATATCTGAAGCCAATAGAACCAAAGAACTTGTGCCATACGCTCTCTTGCTGAAAATCATGTTATCAATTTTCATGTGACTGTTAATCAATTAGAGTGACAGTGAGATGATTTGAAGTCAATTTTCTGTTTATTGCTAAATTAGCATTTGATCACATGTGCTTATTTTGGGTATCAAAGAAACTCTGGATTCTATTATCAAGAGACAGAATGGAGGTCAGTGATGTGGATCATTATTTGTGATTTTAAAAATATTTGCATGTTAAGATTCAGGGTCTACAATGATAGTCTCAAGGCTAAGATGGCAGCTAACTGTCTGGTTGCAGTGTTGTTCTGAGAGCAGCTAGCATAGGAATACTGATCTGACAAAGTGTCCTACAGAGGGCAACCATGTCTACTCAGTATGTAGAACAGAAAATGAACCTAGTATTAGATGCATAATGGGTGGTTAGTATGTTGTTCTCAAGACAGGGGAAGATGTACTGTAAGGTGTACTGTCTGCAGGATGGAATGTAAAGATATTCCACCTATTATGAAGTAGTAACCATGCTACATGGCCTATTTGTTGGTTTGATACTGAGAGCATCAGTGGGATTTAAGTAAAGGACTACATAATGACAAAGTAACACAGGACTGGAGATGATGCTGGTGATAATAGTGGTGGTGGCTAACTTTTTATTGAGTATTTAATATGTGCTTGACACTAAACTAAGTGTTTGGGGGAATATATCTCTACCAGGAACTCTAGGAGTTCCTCTCTGTTTGTTGCTAGTTGCTTTAGGAATAATCATCCCTATGGAACAGAAGAAGAAACAAAACATCTCTAGATGAAGGGCTCTATTTAGTTTCTCTAGGAGTTACCATCTCTCTTTAATAGAGAAAGAAACAAATCATAGAAAGATAATGACTTACATATCATTGAGGTTGAGTTTTGTTCAACTCCAGAGTTGTGAGTTTGGCCATGGTTCTAAAATTTCCGATTTATGGAATTGGTGGTCTCTTTTTGAGGCCTCTCTGTGCATTTTATATAACGATTGTTCTTTTATCTCCAATTCCTCATAAATAAAACTCAGAATTAAGTAATATAAACTCTAAGGGTCTGTGTAGCCCTAAATATTCAGATTTTAGAAGTATCCAGAAGGGAGCAATTCCTCTCAAATATAGAAAATTATGCCAATATTCCAATTATAAA
Organism: Lepus europaeus; assembly: GCF_033115175.1. Taxonomy (NCBI): domain Eukaryota; kingdom Metazoa; phylum Chordata; class Mammalia; order Lagomorpha; family Leporidae; genus Lepus; species Lepus europaeus. The sequence continues at coordinate 72,469,811 of NC_084842.1, forward strand.
TCAAATACTTGGAAATCTGGAATGCAGACATTACATTTCTCCTAAGAACCTCAACTCCTTGTAATTGTGTATTTTCAATTACTCAGTGGTGTAATTGAATCACTAAAGTATGGCTCCTTAATTTATGTTGGATAGCAGGTGGACAAGTTTACTATCACAAGTGTTGCACATTCTGACTTTTCTCCCTTTAAGATATGCTTCCAATTGGAAAGCAGAATAAATTACTGTGGATATGTCGATGATTCACAGTTATGGAGGGAACATTAAAGCTTTGAGATGACAGACTATACTCTGTCCATATATTTGGACAAGTGAAGTTGAGTTTAAATTACTTATGATAATATTTAATGGTGGGCCAGTAAATGCACTGTTGTCTGTTTTGTGAGTGTAATTAAATTGTGTAAGACAAGACCTCACTGTGGCTCTTGGCCATTAAATCTCTTTGGTGACGTGAGGTGAAGCCGCCAGCATGTTCTGCGGGGAAATACCAAGCCTGAAGCAGAGTAAGAGGGAGGATTTGCTGGCTTCTGCCATATAGTGCCTGCTATATTTGGATTCTGAATGCCCAGCTCAATGTAATATCTGGGGTGTACTTGTAAGATTTTAATAAAAATTAAACTGGATCTGGGTCCATTGCTGATTATATGCATGTACTTTATGAAATCAACTGGAGGAGTGGGGGGGGGGGGGGAGAACTGAAAAGTCAGAACAAGCAACCTGTATGGAAACACTCTTTCTTTTCCTGGAGAGCCCAAGAGAGAATGTCATCCTGAGGGAAAGCACTAGGGGTAGCATGAGGGCCTAGATATAGAATGTTCTAGATTAATTTGGAAGAGAAAACTGGAATTGTAGGCTAGATCTGCATAACCTTGAAAGGTCAGACCCTGGAGAGGCAATTACTATAGTATTTGGTCCCTGAATTGCAAACGTTACTTATAGTCTTTACATCCATCCTTGTGTTGATTCGTTGATTGCATTGGCTCAGGGGGATCCTGGTTTACAGAGATGAGATGTGTGCTGCTGACTCTGCCTAAAGAAAGGTTTAGACAGCCTGTACTGTGCCTGGGTCAATCTCTCTATTAGTTGGTATTCTTTGAATGATGGTAATCTCATCTAGAGGGGACAGAAACATCCAGAATCAGGTTTCCTGTGAGGGCTGTAGGTAATCCTGAGCTAGAGTTCTGCACGGAGAATTCATAGGAGCTTTATGTTGTTTTGTTCTACAAGGTCATAACTTTCTGTTGTTCATCCAGTTATTATTTTTTTTTTTGGACAGGCAGAGTGGACAGTGAGAGAGAGACAGAGAGAAAGGTCTTCCTTTGCCGTTGGTTCACCCTCCAATGGCCGCCGCAGTAGGCGCGCTGCGGCCAGCGCACTGCGCTGATCCGATGGCAGGAGTCAGGTGCTTCTCCTGGTCTCCCATGGGGTGCAGGGCCCAAGCACTTGGGCCATCCTCCACTGCACTCCCTGGCCACAGCAGAGAGCTGGCCTGGAAGAGGGGCAACCGGGACAGGATCGGTGCCCTGACCAGGACTAGAACCCGGTGTGCCAGCACCGCAAGGCAGAGGATTAGCCTAGTGAGCCATGGCGCCAGCCTCATCCAGTTATATTTTAGTAGGTTGTTTGCTGCACAAGGGGACTTGGCTTGAGAAGGCAGATGGGAAGCCTGAAATTCAGTCCATTCCCAGCTTGCTGAACTGTGTGCCCTCGTGTGGGGCTGCTGGTGCTGGTGCCTGATTTTCAAAAGGCTTCCATGTAGACTAGCAACAACCTAAATCATTCTAGGCATTTAGGTCAACACAAAATTGTTGAGTGCCTAACTTTGCACCAGGCACCATGCTAAACTCTGGTGGGTATGGGATGAGCAAGCTGTGGCTTGTGCTTTTTAGTAGTTTAGGAACTAGTAGGGATGACAGCTAGGTAAATGGACAAAGGAGCAATGGTGCACAATGCACGGTGATAAAAGCACATACACACAGCACGCTGTGGCTCCAAACAGGAAGTGCCTGAGTGACGTGGCAAGGTCATGGAGGCACAAACATGAGCACAACACATGCCCAATGTACAGGTGCCCATACTTACCTTTTTTTTTTTCTTTTGTGTTCTTGGAAAATATGTCAGTAATTAAGAGATAAACGTAAGCATACAGCTAGGGATACCCAGCTTCCTCTGCTGACAATAGAGCTGGCACTGAAAAATAAAATCACAACTGACTTCCGTATGTACAGCTTTTCACAAGCATGGCTGTGAATGAATTGGAGCTGAGAGTCCTATGCAATTGGAAAGATCCTGCAGCCTTCCTTAGGCAATACCTACGTAAACATCACAAACAAATCAAGCAAATGTGAACTCCCGGAACTTAGCTCCAACTCAGTTGTAATGATTGACCTTCACATTTCCAGCTGTAGCCTTTATCATTTTTCTCTGCAAGTTGAATATCAAATCGGTCTAGTAACGGCAGTAGTAGCTATCTTTTTACATGCTTCTCCAACACCTTGTGATGCAACCTGTGTTGTCAGTCATGCATTAACCAGGAAAGACAATGGGAACTGTGGCTGTTCAGCAGCATTGTCAAGGCTGGTAAATGACAGAGCCAAGAATTCAAGGAAGGTTTTTCTGACTTCTGGGTCTGTTTACTTAATTGCTGAGTCATGCTACTTTCAGAGTAGTGACCGGAACTTGTTAGTGGCTCTCCTCAAATAATCTGTCCCTTCCAGGATGGGGCTGCATTTGATAATATTTGTAGCATTGGAACACATTTAAGCTCTAAAGAAAAGCTCATGAATTCTTTAGAGTATATAGATCACTGGCCTATCCGAGTAAATTCAGCAAACGCTTCCACAGTGCTTACGATGTACCTGACATTGTTCTTTGTACTTAATTTGGGGGTGGGCATTGTGGTGCAGTTGGTTAAGCTTCCACTTGGAATGCCTGTGTCCCAAATGAGCTTCTTGCTAATGGACTTGGGAGGCAACCATGATGGCTCAAGTACTTGGATCCCTACCACCTACATGGGAAACTCAGATGGGGTTTCTTGCTCCTGGTGTTGGTCTGACTCAGCACAGGCGGCTGCAGTCATTTGGGGAGCAAGCCAGAAGATGGAAGAGCTGTCTCTCTTCCTCTCTCAGTTGCTTTGCCTATGAAAGAAATTTAAAAAGTGAATAACTGAACATTGAAAAATTTAGTTTTTATTAGTGTATGAAGATATAATAAATCATATAAAGGACATTAATCTTAGTGTACAACTCAGTGGATATTTACATGTGCACAGAATAGTTCCAATACCCCAGAATATCCCCTTATGCCTTTTTCATATCAGTATTCTACCCAAGAGATGACCCTCCCCAAAGTTACTCCTATTATTTTCAAACTGATTTTTTTTGCTGTTATAATGGAACATTCATACAAGTAGCAACATTTAACATTTTACTCTTTTGTGTCTGTCTTTTGCTTGACAAATTTGCTGTAAGGTTTCTCTGTGTTCTTCCATATATTAGTGATTATTTTTATTGCTGTGTAGCATTTCTTTCTATTACTTTACTATATTTAGTTGTGCTTCTGTTTATGGACACTTTATGTTGGAAAATATGGTACATGATGTTTAATGTACATGTGCTAACTTTTCATGAATTTTCAAATTATGGTGCCTTTATCAAGATGTAACCCCATCATGGCTGGGGGATCATTTTTATATTCAGTTCTCTTGCAGATAAACTCGGTGTCATAGGACAAGCTATGTTTAACTGTACTAGATACTGTCAGGTAGTTTTACATAGTCGTTAACTAATTTACATTTTCCCCAGAAATATATGAGAGTTCTAGTTACTCCGTGTTTGTAGCAACACTTGGTAATGTCAGTCATTTTAGATTTCTTTATTCATTCTGGTAGAATTACTTTTTTCCTTCATTAAATTGCTTTAAATATAATTTCTCACAATTACTCTGAGATAAGTGTTATCATTATACCCATTTTATGGGTAATTAGATGAGGCACAGAGAAATTAAGTAACTTACCTGCAGTCACACACCTAGTCAGTGGCAAAGAGAGAATTCTAACACAGGTAATTAGGTTCCAATGTCAACAATCTAAAATAGTTCGCTACAAAGTGGTAGCACTTATGAAAATGAACATGCAGCCGCTCTTTGAAATAATGTCATTTAGACCCACAATTCTTAAAGCCAGTAATAGCAGCTTCTAGTCTTTTGGACAGTAAAATATTTACTGCATAATTTTTTCTTATCTGATAGAGATAGTGAGAGAGACAGAGAGACAGAGAGAAAGGTCTTCCTTCCACTGGTTCACCCCCCAAAAGCGTGCTACACTGATCTGAAGCCAGGAGCCAAGTGCTTCCTCTTGGTCTCCCTATGCAGGTGCAGGGCCCAAGCACTTGGGCCATCCTCCACTGCCTTCCTGGGCCACAGCAGAGAGCTGGACTGGAAGAGGAGCAACCAGCACCCGTTTGGGATGCCGGCGCCATAGGTGGAGGATTAACCAAGTGAGCCACGGCACTGGCCCCTATTTACTGTATAATTTAAAACACAAATCATCGTAGCCTCTTTCTTGTGGAGGTCACAATATGATAGAGGAAGCGGAAGCATTAACAATGGCCACAACTGCTGTCCTGGAAGGGAGACTGTGCTGCGTGCCACAGGGTGGGTCAGAGTGCTCTATGCCATTGTCATTAAAGCAGCTCTGGGGTAGGCATTTAGCATGGTGGTGAAAGTGCTGCTTGGGACACCTGCACCCCATACTGGAGTGTGGTTTTGAGTCCCAGCTCCGCTACTGATTCTAGCTTCCTGCTTATGCAGGTGCTGGGAGGAGGAAGTCCAGGATCAAGTGGTTGGATCCCTGCTGCCCACATGGGTCATCTGGAGAGTTTTGGAGTCTTGGCTTCAGCCCATCCCAACCCTAGCTGTTGTGACTATTTGGAGAATGAACCAACAGATGGGTGATCTCGCTCTTGCTTTCACTCTCATTCTTGCTGTCTCTCTCCCTGCCTTCCCAATAAATAAGTGCATGGAAACAGCTGGCAGCCATGCTATTATGTCATCAGATAAATCCTGACAGAACCTTCAGTCAGCAGTGATGGTTGTGTGTACCACTTTTTATCTGAGAGGAAGAAAGCCATCCGCTTCTTCAAAAAGATTGCTTTTTTTTGTATTTTGGGTTTTTTGTTTGTTTGTTTGCTCCTTTAAAAATAACCAGCCTGGGGCTGGTCTTGTTGCAGTGGCTTGTGGTGCTGCTTGCAGTGCGAGTGTCCCACATTGGAGACCTGGTTGCAGGCTTGACAGCACTGTTTCTGATCCAGCTTCCTGCTCGTGTGCCTGGGAAGGCAGTGAGCGACTGTCTGAGTGCTTGGATTCCTGCCACCTCTGTGGGAGACCCAGATCCAGTACTGGGCTCCAGTCTTTGGCCTGGCTGTCAAGGGAATTTGGGGAGTGGACCAGCAGACAGAAGATTTCACTCTGTCTCTTTTCCTCTCTGTCACTCTGCTTTTTAAATAAAAAGTTAAATACATCTTTAGAGAATAAAAATCTATCTTTCCACTTTTATCATCATGCGTGTAAGAAAGAGGATAGTATACTAGTGTAATCTAGATTAATATATATACATATATATAGTATAATAATGTCATACACCTGTTACCAGCTTTGACAATGAAAATACATGGAAATTTTGTTTCTTTAACATCACAATCCATTTTCCTTTTCTGTATAAGTTTGAAGAAAATCCAAGATATTATTTATCCTGTAAATATTTCACTGTGTATGTTTAACAAGTAACAATTATAATGCCATTATCACATTGGAACATTGAGCCATAATTCTTATTCAATATCCCACTAGTGTGTAAAAATTCCCATTATTCTATAAATGTCATACATTTTAAGTTTGGTTGAGTAAGGATCTAAATGAGGTGCACGTGTTGCTGTTGGTAGATATGTCTTTTCAGTTTCATTTCATCTCTAATCCCCCGTCTCTTTTATTTTGCCTTATAATTTATTTATTGATGACCAATCACTTATGACTGCTGAGTTTAGAGTAACAAAAAAAGAATATGGAGATGGGAGGGTTTCTTTTCTCTCCATGTTAAAGATCTTGAAAGAAAAATAATCCTCAGGACTGACTTCTGAGCCACTCTTTGGTGAAATAATGAGGCTCCTTTGTTTGGAAATGTATTTTTTGCATGTCCAGCAGATATCTGCGCAATTACTTATTTATGATGCCGTGGCACTGCTGACCTATCCAAGACTCTGTTCACCCACAGGCTTAGGGAGATGAAGGCAAAGTGGATAGTCAGCATCCTGAAGCCTCAGAGCCAGGAATTGGCCATTTTGATGTGAATGGTATTTTTGAGGGAAAACTGGCTTGAAAGCAGCTTAAATGTAGCAGTAAATGAGTATGAGTCGGAGTTAAGAATCCCATCATGCAGCTCCACGCACCCCTATCTCTTCCAGCCATTTGAAGTCATTTTCGCTCAACTCCACCTCCTCAAACTCCCACAGGGCAGGACTTGAGACAGGAGTAATGGCTGGTATGGGCCTGCACCTGTGCCTGCTTCCCGCCATCATCCACTGGAAGGCATTTCAGAACTGTATGTGTGTATGTGTGTGTCTTTATCCACACGTCTGTTTATCTCTCCCATCTCCCTTATCATAAAAACAGGAAGTGCTAAGTAATTACTAGCTATTGTATATCAGGCAATGTTTACCACCGTTGGTAACTATGAATTCATCGGATCACAACACTTTGCCACTGACGAGCTCTGAATGAGGAAAATGAGGCAGAGAGAAGTCACATGGATAATAATTGCACTGGGGATGCAAAGCCGGGCAGTCTGGCTCCTGAGCCTCTACATGTATATATCCACTTTGGGTCATGGGCTGCTTCTGTTGGGGCAGTTCTACATAGCTGTGCGACTGAACAAATCCCTTCAAAATCTCTACTGCTAGTGTTTTAGCCTTCCCATAGAGCTATGCCTCATGGAAGTTATTGTGAGATCCCCAAAGAGAACGTGAAATGTCACAGTGCCTGACCCAGAGCAGATGTCCACAATTTCAGTTTGGTTTAACAAGCTTAGTTGAGCATGTGGTCTGTGGTAGGTTCAAGGAATACAAGGAACACAGGACCCATAGGACCCATGCCCTCAGGAAGCTGCCTGGCCAGTGGAAGGATATACAAAATGAGCAAACAATGCCCACTCTCAGCTAAGTGCTACAAATGCAGCAGACTGCTCTTAGCAAAGGAGCAGCTCAACAAACACTGGTTGGATTAGATGGAGGACATCAGCTTTGGAGGGCTATCAGCAAACCTGGCTTAAAAATGCAAACGTCAGGTGGAAAGTGTGTGTCTGAAAGGGCAGAAGTCAGAGCAGGGCTGACTCAGCAGGAACTTGCACCCCACAGAAGTCAGGTGGAGCTGGGAGCTGGCTCCCCAGGAGCGATGTGAGCCCCAGGGGACACTTGGACGGCGTGGCAAGGCAAGATGCATTATGAGCTGGGAGACCCAAGTGAGCTCTGCCTAAGGTACTGGCCTATTCTGACACCTTGGACAAGGTTCTTAGCTTGGTAAGCTGCTGTCTTTTGTTTATAGAAGTGAGAATGCATACCTAGCAGGATTTCTGTGATTTTTATGTCAGAAGGTCAGGAGAAAATGCACAATGCAGAAAGGTTCTTAGAAAGGTTCCTGGTACATTGCAATTATTCAGTGTTAGTTTTTTATTATTGGTATTCATCATCATCATTATTTTTTATTGTATGAAAGCATCTGTTTTGAAGCTAAATCATGTTAGTTTCTTGTTTTTGGAAGGCCTCAGAAGCAGAACTTTGTGTCGGATCGTAGTCTGTTGACCTGTGTCTGCCTGAGAAGCGACAGCCTGGGGTTTGTTCTGCACCATGACCAGGGGAGTCTTCGCATGGCCACTTTCCATCTCTGGGCTTCATTTCTCTCATGGGTGAAATCTGAATTGGGCCTGGTGGGACCTCCAAGGTTATTTCTGATCTGAGATTCTGTGAGTTTTCTGAGAGCACCCATCTGACATGGAGGAGAATTGCCAAGGGACCCATTGTCTACAGCTAATGAAAGCCTCTCGCAGTGGTTCTCAGTTGGGGGTGAGTCGGCTGGCTCCCCACCCAGGGACACTTAGCAATGTCTGAAGACCTGTGTGGTTGTCACAGCTGGAGGTGGTGGTGTGTGTACTTCTGGCAGTTAATGGTAGAGGCCAGGGGGGGTTGCTAAGCTTCTAACAAGCCACCAAACAGTCTTGTACAACAAAGAATGACCTGGGCCATGGGGTCAGCAGTGCCAGCGTTGAGCAACCCTTGCTTGCTGCTTTCCTTATGTGTTTACAACTTCAAGAACTGAGCCACTATTGTCCATGCACTGATGTCCCCAGACCCTGGCTATGTTATTGGGCATCTTTGTCATTTAAAGGGTTCACATTTAAGTTTGTTGTTCAGTAGCCTTACTTGCCATTCTCTCTGTCTTTCAGTTACAATAAGTTGGGAACGAAGGTGAAGAGTCATGTGACAGCGGGAACAGAATCAGGGCACCATAGGGTGGAGAGCAGGAAATGGGTTTCACTTAAAGGGGCCAACAGAGGAGTGGAACTGGGTCACTGCCTGTCTTGCTGAGGGACTGAAAGGCAGTGAGGATTAGATTCTTGTGGGGATCCTTTTGTGCCAATCATTTTTTTTCCACTTCCTATTTATGGAGTCCTGGGTGTGAGCCAGGCTCTGTGCTAGGGATATAGCAATGCAAAACAGAGCAAGTGACTGCTCTTTCTTGTGAGGTTTCCTCCCGCTGTCCCCTTCTAATGTCCCATGTGGTTTCTGCAAATCCTTCCAGACCCAGCTGGGAGAAGCCTCCCTCTCTGAATACTCTTCCAAGTCTTCTACTTCCCTGTAGACTCCAGGTCTTTTTGCATCTCCTTTCTCCCTAAATCCTGACCTTCTTGCCTTATGTCTGGCTCTGGGCAGGCATGCAAAAATGTTTGTTGATTGAGTAAATGAAGGAATGAATGAGTGAATGGGATTTAAGGGCCATTCTTCTTGGAGTTTTTAGGATGTCTCCATTTCTCCTGCAATCCCAGTCTATTCTGTGCATCCTGGATCACAGAGAGAGACTGCAGGGGTGAGGAGGGCAGTTTGCTGGCCAAAGTCTCGCTACAGTGCATGGAGGTGATAGCCCCTTGGAGAGGGGGAGGCTCATGGGAACAGAGGGCATTTTAACACAAGTGAGAAGTGTGGATGAGCTAGTGTTGTCAGGAGCGTGAAGGTGATCAAGGGTAATAGTGGGACCAGTAACTGCTCTATTATAGGGAAATATTAATGATTTCTGTAAAGACAGCATAGGGGTCAAAAGGTATTCTTTATATGAATTAATAAGGAACAGCTTGGGTAGTAGACCTCATTAATTTCTCAAATTTAACTTATTTACACCCAGTGTTAACCTTTCTCAGTAGGCATGAGCCGTGGTAAACAACGCTCTGAATGTGAACTGTGTCTTGCAGCAGAGACCATGTTTTTGTCTTAGGGTGTGGGACTGGGAAAGGGGTTTTCAGAGGCATTTTGTAGGTGTCTTTGTCATGTCACCTGCAATTCTCATCAATGCAAGTTCTGACCCACGGCAAAGACATCCACAACCAGTCACATACTGAAGGCGTTTGTTAGACACGATTGTGTAGCAGTTAATTCAGTTCTTTAAGAATCACTCAAGTTGGTCAATGGTCTGTTGTTCTCATCAATAGGTTATTAGTGTTAATTTACAGTACAGCTTCTCACTTTCCCTTTGCCAGCGAAGGCACTCCACCTGCGCGGAGGCTGCTGGTTGAATGAAGATCGTCTTCCCAAAGCTGGCTACCTCTGGTCAACCCTGGTTCAGGCCAGTGCGCCTCTTTGTACAAGCAGGCCCTGGTGGCACGCGCTCTTCCTGGCAATTATTTCACAGAAGATGTTTCCTGCATTTCTTTGGTTGAATGGCCTTTCTCACTGTGACTTCTTTCTGGCAAGGCTACAGAAGTACTGTCTTTCGCACTATTATTCCTTTTCCTGTGGTCCAACAGGCATCTGGAAGTCTTGACATTAATGAGTGAAGGGTCTCTGTTCTCTGACTTTTCCAGGTCCCTCTCCCTACCTACCTCCACCAATTACTGTATCACCTGCTTAGCAAAGGAGAGTGGAGAGCAGAAAGGATATCTGTTGGGCATTTTCTGTGTGGTATATCACGTGTCTCTTCTCTAAGAAAGGCATTAGTGTCCCATGTGTGCAGATGGGGAAATCAAAGCTCCCAGACAATTTGCAGCACACTCCAGATCACAGAACCAGTTACAAGGAGAACTGGGGTTTCTAATTGCGATTTGTCTTTGCTCGAACCTTCTGGGAAATCCCACCTAGTATAATTTGAAACAAGAAGGGAAGGGCCAGGAACAAGTTAAGGCAAGACAAGAGGAAAGACTTGCAATTGTGAAAATAGTAGAACATTGGAGGTGGAATGCAGGGGAAAAGTTGAGAGACTGAATGAATGATTTTCTACTGATTTTCTACTGTTTCCACAAATGGGCATGGTGGAGGTCTGTTGATCTGGCCCAGAAAAACCCTCCAAACTTCCTCATATTTTCTCCCAGTAGACCATGAACCAGAGCTTAGAGGGAGTCAAGGTCAGTACGGCAAATTTACCAGCATGCTCTGAGCCTGAATTTATCATCTTGATGTTGCTTGCATTCTTGGCTCCCTTTAGCAGGAAGTAGAAGGACAGTGAAGAAACTAATCCTATTAATCGCTAACATTGATTGAGACTTCTGCATAACAGGTGAACAACTAATCTAGCGCTTCTGAAAATACTTGGGGGGAAGTCCTCCCCTTGCTTTCTTACATGAAAAGTCTAATCCTTCATGGACTGTTGCTCTATTAAAATATGATAGAAATTCATTAATAAAGAAATGAAACTAAAAATGGCATAGAAAATACAAGGCCTATTTTATTATTATTGCTAGAGTCAATGAACAGAAAATTACTGTTTCATATTTCAATTCCAGTACCCCTCTGGTCATGGACTGGTGACAGCATCAAGCTAGTATGGTCCATGCACAGCACATGAGCGGCCCTTATCTGAGCCATTTACATGCAGTTGGTTCTTGCTTTCGCTACGTTGTGGGAGAGGGGTCAGAGACACCATAGCAACTTCCCAGGGCTACAGAGCTAGTAAGACTAGGAGTCAGCATTGGGAAGCAAGCAGCTGGTTCCAGAACTTGCCTTGTTAACTGCTCCTCATTCTGTCTTAACTCATAGCGCACAGAGCATGGACATGAAAATGGACGTGGACCTGGGATGGACTCAAGCAAGTCCTGACTCAGCCATTTAGCACCTGTGTGACATTGAGATTATGTGACCTCTTAAAGGCTCGGAGATAGCCTCTGGCATGGCATAGGTGCTCAACAAATAGTAACCATTGTTTTTTTTTTCTGACAAGGCAAAATTCCAAGTGGCACTTTGATAATGATTTTGCGTGGCTTATTAAATTTGGCACACTTCATATTCTACGTGTTGATGTGTCTCAACTGTCCTGTTTCTCATAACAGTTTGTAGGATTTTTAAAAATTATATAAAAAATTAAATTCTATTTGATCATTTCAAATCTTTGCTTAAACATTTCCAAGACTTGGGGCAGACATGAGCAGCTACAATGTTTATTATGAGATTGGATTTTGTTTCTTGGGAACTGTTGGGGTCCAAGGCCTGGTTTTAACTTCTGGCTTCTTCAGCTGTTAACTGCATATACTTGATTAAATTGTTTTTCCAAACCTTGGTGTTCTCACCTATAAAATGGGGATAAGGATAACATGACTTATTTCAGAATGTTGTTGAGATAAGTCAATTAATTAATACATGACAATGCCTTCAGCACAAGTGTCTATTAGAGCATGAGCACTTAGCATATAGTAGTCATTGTTATTGATTGTTATTTGTGTTGATTGATATGTTGAGAGATGGAATAAAGGGGGGAGTGGTTACAAGATATCCTTCACCCAGTATCTGAAACCCAAGGCCTCGGACCAAAAATAATTTGCAAAAAATAATGATAATATTACTATTAAATCAACTATATTTTTAAAAGATTTATTTGTTTATTTGAAAGGCAGAACATGAGGGGGGGGGGAAGAGAGAGAGAGATGGGATGAGAGAGAGAGAGAAACAGAGAGATCTTCCACCTGCTGGTTTATTCCACAAATGGCTACAACAACCATGTGTGGCTGGGCCAGACCAAAGCCAGAAGCCACGAACTCCACCTGGGTCTCCCACGTGACTGGCAGGTACCCAAGCACTTGAGCCATCTTCTGCTGCCTTCCCAGGCAATTCAGAAGGAAGCTGGATCTGAAGTGAAGGAGCTGGGCCTCAGACAGGCACTCCTATATGGGATGCTGGTGTTGCAGAAGGCTTCTCCTGTTGTACCACAATGCCTGCTCTATACATTGTTTTTCTTCAGCACCTAGTAAAGGTTGGACATGTTGCTCGTGATTTGTATCTCCTCATTTCATTGACCAGTATTTAAATCTCAGGGTGGCTAAGATACTTGTTCCATGTCCTGTAGTGAATACATGGAGGCTCCCAAAGTTAAATCCAGGATAAACCTGGCTGTGCCCCCCTCCCCATCATTTTTTCAGTTAATTTAAATCAGAAGCAAAACTTATAATGAAAAATGAGTTAATCCTTCCTGAATTCTTACTGTGTGGTGGGCTGTGTTCGCAATACATTACATGAACAATCTTTGATCCTCATGCAATCCTGTGAGATCAGAACCGTTATCTTCATTTTTGTAGGTGGGGAAACAGATGCAGGGGAGATATGGAAACTCAAGTAGTAAGAACGGGACCAAGCTTTGGATGCACCTGGTCCTGGTGACTGTGGTAGACTCTAATGGGAGGGGAGGGGATGGTGGGATAGGCATAAATGAGGGGGAAATGGAGTGCAAATTGGAAAATGGAATTGAAGGCTAAATTTGTCTTGGTGCATGACAATTTTGATATCCATGCCGTCTTTTCCTAAGATGCATTTCCATGTACTTTTTGAAGCCCTCACACACACACACACACACACACACACTCTCTCACAATTTTGGGGGCAGATGTGCATTTTCCTGCTTTTGGGGTCAAGTGTTCCTCTGCTCTGGCTATTGATATCTTTCTAGAATAAGGGACATCTTATAAGGGTCTCTGGAAAGTCTTTTCTGGGACCAGTGTTGTGGCATAGCAGGTTAAGCTGCTGCCTGTGATGCCAACAACCTGTAAGGGCACTGATTCGATTCCTGGCTTCTCCACTTCCAATCAGCTCCCTACTAATGCACCTGTGAAAGCAGCAGACCATGGCCCGAGTGCCTGGGCCCCTGCCACCTGTACGAGAGACCTGGATGAAACTCCTGGTTCCTGGCTTCAGCCATTGCAGCCATTTAGGGAGTGAATCAGTGGATGGAAGATTTTTTTCTCTTTCTCTGTCTCTTCCTTTCTTTCTGTAACTCTGCCTTTCAAATCAATAAATAAATCTAAAAAATAAGTGTCCTTTCTGCCACTAAAAGCCTTTAATTCTGTAAGTAGGAGGACAAAGTGTGGCTTTCCACCACATTTCCGGCCTGTTAGAAACTCACCCTATATGAATAGCTTAATTGATACTTAGGCTCTATTTATAAAATTTGGGGGAAAGAAGGCGGCATGGGAAACCCCACAGAGCCATTTGAGCCACAGTATCAGCTTCTTAGCTGGGGTTTAGTCCTGGAGCTCCGGTTCCCTTCCTAACCACACACTGCTTTGTGTATGGAGAGATTTCTCAGGCCGGGTTTCTTATCCCATGGCTTTGCTGTACACCACGCACGACAGATGAAGTGCAGATGAGGGCCTGTTGTGTAAAGTGGACACTCCATGGTCCAGGGCCATGATTATGTGGTGGAAACGTGTGTCTAAAGACTTGCCAATTTTCCCCTACAGAGTCTTTGAATGTCTGTGCTGTTTCTGGTTGGTCATTTGTCGCTCTACAGAATACAAAATAGTTTCTGTTTGGAAACTCTGAGCTTTCCACCTTTATCCTGAGCATTTCTTAAAGGTTTTTTTTTTTTTTTTTTTCCTTCTCACTTCAATGCAACTGGAGAAAGGGACCTAAAATATGGCCATGTATGCTCTTTATAGACAAGGAACTGGAGATCAGGAGTTGACTTAGTAGAGCTCTGGAAGCCCTGGATAGTGGGTCACCTGTGCCAAGAATTCCATCCACCTCTGCACCTGTACCCTGTATTTTGTGTGCATGAACGTTTCTCTGGAAAGAGGTCTATGATGGATCAGAAACTCTCAGGACCACAGAGGATGTAAGTGAATTACATGGTCAGATGGAGGGTGATTGGGACTGGTAGAGAGTGACCCACTGGACGGTAGGAGAAGTTGCTACCTCAACATCAAACAGTTGCTCCCGCAGGGTTATATGGCCCAGGACTGGCAGAGCAGAGAAGCAAGTTTTATGGATTTGATTTCAAATATAAATCTATTTTAAAGTATAGTGTAGGCCAAACATAGCATAACTTTGGGCAAAAACCATCTAGTATACATTTGCAAGCACAAATTTGTGCCTTCAAAAGATTCTCAAAATGAATCGGGAATTGGAAAACAAGGAAACACAATGTAGCAAATGACCATTCCAGCAACAGGACACAACTTTCCTCTTCTTTATCTCCTCATTGAATTAGATGGTGATTAAAAACAAAATCACCCAATCCTGGAGTTGTATTTAGGTCAGTTGAGAGGAATGCTGCCTTCCCTGGATCACCTGTATTTTTGCCCATGTCTCTACTGCCTAGGCCTGCATCTAGTGCACTTGAGGTCCTGCTGGCTTTTGTGTCACCTGTATCAATATCCACATCTTCTTTCCTGGTGACAATGTGTAGCAGCAAACACCTCCTGGGAGGGTCTGAGGCATTGGGCAGAGGTGAAAGGCAGCTCCAAATAGATATTAGGGATCTGTCAAACTCAATTAAATAAGAGAGGTTAGAGGGAGGAGGGGCTAGAACCATGATTCTTGGGGAGGGAGGAGAGAGCACTGCTCCAAGAAAGATGAGAGAAATGAATGTGAATTGAGAGAAACTAGAGATTTCATAGTCGCAGATAAATCTCCACTGGCCTCTCACATTCAGGGTCTTAGCTCTGATGGGAAGATGGTGGGTAGTGATGTTTGTTTGAAGTTTGATGTTAATAAAGGACTAGATGCTGCACTCTCTTGCCTTATGCTCCCACTCTCTCCTTGCCCAATGCCTCATAGAGTACCTGACAAATTCCCCTGTTTTGGGAAAAGCATAGTCCACCTCCTTGCTGCAGCTGTGCCATGTTTAATAAAGTCTAGAACAATCCATTTTAAGCCACCAGCAATCATTTTCACAACAAGGAAAGGAAATATCAAGCTATGGAACAGGGACCTTTTATATTGCAACTTTGTAGCATGGTGTGTTTTCAGCTCTCTTGTCAGAAAAAACCTTATTTATCAGTATTAAAAGCGCTAAGTAACATGTCATTACTTCCAGAACACTGGGAGATAATTAAATCCTACATGCTTTAAGGAATCAAGCCAGGGTCAGAGCTGTTCTGCGGATAGTGCACACAGATTAGGTACGAGTAGCCAATTTCCATTGCCACCTGGTATTCTATTAGTTATTAGATAAATGTTAGAGGCCTGAGGAGCCCAGCAGCTCCTTGGCAGTACTTCCCATCCATGCATTGTGCTATGGTGCAATCTGTACATGGTTGTATCACAATCCCTGGATGAACTTAGCTGTGGGACAGCTTGACCATGGTGGTTTCCACAGCCAGTAGACCCCATACTGTTGGCTGCTTTTTATTTCCAAAGAACCCTCGAAGTCCATCTTTGACAAGGACCTGGATAGGATGAAGTAGGTCTAAATTGCTTCCCATCAGAATTAAAGGACTGTCACACCCATGTGACCAGGCTGTTGAGAAAAGCACCAGCAATGGGGTCAGTAGGAGGATGAGGTGGGCAGTGAAGGTGGAGGCAGGAGATTCCTCCTGTGCACTAAGCCAAGGACGAGCTGGCAGCTCACACAGAGAGAACATGGTCTATAGGATCAGACAGACAGGGGTTCCAATCTGACTCCATTGTCCACCTACTGTGTGACTTGACTGTACCTCTCAGCCTCAGTGTTCTTGTCTGTAAAGTGGGCCCATGGGGAAGATAATATGAATTAGCTATGCAAGGATCAGGGCTTAGTACATACAACATCCTGTGCACCTGCTGGTCCCGGCAGAACCAGAAGCCTGACTCTGGACTTAGTAAGGAGTAACGAGTGAGTTATGTTTCGATACAGATCCAAGCCCAGAGAGGCTGCTTACCAGCTCTTAGCGTAGTCTGCCTGCTTCATGTGGGCTGCCCGAGGCCCCCAGGTATTGGCTGAAGAAGGCAGAAACAAGGGCAGCATGCCCCTATTTGCAGCACGAGCATCCCAAGACAGCCTCTTAGTTCTACACTGCCACTGCAGTTGGCCACACTTTGGAATGCACTCCCAAGAGAAGCTTAGATCCCTCTGCTTTGATGGTCTCTGGCAGAACAAGCCAAGCTATTGCCTGTCAGGGATGCCACCTGCTTTGATCACACCTCACATTTTACTTTGACTTTTCCGATGCCATTTAGTATTTCTACTTTGTATTCTAATGTTTGGGGGATTTTAATCTCCTGTGGAACAAATTCCTGTGTGATCCAGCTTTGATGCAGACAGAGCATGCAGTACAATCCCTGGATATAACAGAAGTTCAACAAATGCTTGTTGAATGAATAAACAGTTTTTCTTAAAGGTGGTTGGAGGGGATGGGATGGTTTATTGATGTTAAATTTTCTTGTCCAATGAAAATATCTGTTCTTTAAGTGTCCAAAGGAAAAATTACTGAAGTCTGTGGTTCCAAGATTGTGTGGGCATTTCGTCTTATATCAACCCCCATGTCCTGAAGATTTGGTGACTGGCAGTTTCTAGAGCCCACAGACAAGACTGCCCTGAATGTCATAGCAAGCCCCAAGCACCAAGGGGTCCCAGATGTTTCCTGTATTTCCTGACTCACTGGAGAGCATCTCTAGTGGTCCTTCTTTCTACTTTATCAAAACTGTGTTCTCTGTGAAATAAGTCTTCGGCTTCCACATATGTCAAAAATTGAATTTCCCTTTAAACATTCTAAATGTATTTTCATGTTGGGAGAAAGAGATGGAGAAGGAGGGAGGGAGAGAGGAAGGGAAGAGGATATACACACACACACACACATATTACATATGATGGTTCACTCTCCAAATGCCCACAACAGTCAAAGCTGTACTAACATGAAACTAGCAGCCTGGAACCTAATTTGAGTCTCCCACGTGGGTAGCAGGGAGTCAAGGACCTGGTCCATTACCTGCTTTCTCCCAGGATACACATTGGCAGGAAGCTGGATTGGAAGTAGAGCCAAGACTCAAACCCAGGCACTGACGCACGGGATGCTCGTATCCTAAGTGTCATCCTAACCATTGGGCTGATTGCCTACCCCTCAGCTTTCTTACTTAAGCTTAAATTAGTTTGAGTTGAGCTTCTCTTGTAGGTGGCTTTAGAAGAATCTGATCTTGCATATCCATTATAATAGTAATATTTAAGGTAAACCCATGCTAATGGTCTTCTAAAGTGTATCTAGTATAGTCACTGCATAAAATCATAAGTGTATATATATATATATATATATGCACCATGAACCAATATTAACCAATGTAACCACTATATATTAACCAATATAAAATGGTTATATCCAAGTTAAAGACATTAAGAACGAACTAGAAATGTTTTGAAGTTGTCAATCAGTATTTTAAGTGCTGTCTTCTTCTAGGTTTTTCTTTCCTTTGTTTCTCGGAGCAGGGAGCACACATTGTGATCATCCTGTCTTCAAGGACAGTTGCTGGCATATTTTGAGTTCTATGCAAGTCAGAATGGGTCAGGTTCAGTTGCACTAACAACAGACCTGAAGTCTCAATGACTTAGAACAACAAAGGTTTATTTCTTGTGAGGCTTCATGTCCGTGTGGGATTGAAAGGGACGCTTGACCTGAGCTGCCGCAGATAAAGTGATCAAGTGGATTGCGACTGAGCTTTTGCCAGTCTCGGGGGCTGTGGCTGTCCTGCAGTCTGAGGCAACTAGGGGCGACGTTCTGACTCCCACTATGGGAGGCATCCCGCACTCCCGTCTCTCTCCTTCACCTCCCTGGCCAGTCACTCACCTTCACTGCCATCAGAACCAATGCTGGGTTCTCTGTGGGGTGCCCCTGGTATACCAGATGTCTTTCTATGTGCTTGCAATCTGTGTGGTCTTTTCTAGCATGATGGGCAGAGGAGAGAGTCCAGCTAGAGGTGATAGACAATCAGGAAATGGCACACATTTTGGGAGGACATCACTGCTGTGGACAGAGTGGGGTTAGAGGGCCACCAAGAGAGGGAGACACAGAGTTGGAGAATTGAGAGAATAGCAGGCATGTACATGCCTAGGGTCAGAGACAGACTACCAGGGACAGGAGGGAAAGAGGAAAGACAGAAGCTTTAGGGACAGTGGAAGTGTGGGCAGGGAGAGGGAGACACAGAGAGAGCCAGGATAAAAAGCCAGAGGACAGGGAGAGAGCCAGCAAGGAACAGTGATCCAGCTCGTCTGTGCTTGTCAGTCTACCCATTGCTTAGCCGCTAACTCTCATTACAGCACTAGGCACTTTCTTATACCACTGACTTGGTCATTTTTATACCTCCTTCAGTTCTGATCATTGCACCATTACTGCCCTGCTTGAAAGTCTCCTAGTCTCTCTCCGTTATCTTCACGATAAGGTCCATCCCTAGAACTGGCCATCCAGGGACAGCTCCAGCAACACTGCTTAGTGACAGAACTTTAGCACCACCTCATCATAAGGGCTTTCCCTACTGCATCCTCTTCATCTCAGTTCCTGGTGAACTGAGCAGGGAAGCTAAAGCCAGCACCTGCAAACATGTTCGGTGCTTCCTAAGGGTGATCCCTGTGCTGAATCCCTCTCGTGTGTCTCCTTATTTCATCTTCCAATTGACCCCATAAGGGAGATGCTATTATTACCTTCATTTTCTGAGCATTGAATCTGTGGCACATGGAGGTGTAGGAACTTGCCAAGATAATCCAGCTTGCTCATATCAGAGCATTCTACTCGTCTACCCTATACAAATGTGTGCGTGCTGTGTTTCTCCAGCCAACACTAAACTCATCACAATTTTTGTGATATTTTCACAGCTCTCTTCTTTCTTTTGAGAAACCTAATTAACTTTAAAGGAGCACCAAGAATGATACATCTTTTGCGAGCACTGAGACATAACTATAACTTATGAGACATATGAATGTCCTCCATTTAATACATTAAAAAAAAGTAAGTCCTTGAGAACAAGTTTTATCGTTAATTATGGAAGCATCTAAGAAAACAAGCAGTGGAGTTGGACACTTAGGCATAACTAAAACTTATGAGACATAAGACTATCCTACACTTAATACACTCAAATGAAATAAATCTTTGAGAACAAGTTTTACTGTTAACTCTCATAATACAACTCTTTGTGGACAGAGGTCCTGCATGGGAAGTTAGTGCACGGTGACTCCTGTTGTTAATTTAACAATGAACACCCTTATGTATGATGTCAGTGGTCACCTGAGGCTCTGGCATGAACTGCCTAGGTTATAGAAGCCATTTGAATCCACAAACTCCTTCAGTACTTACCCAAGGCCATAAGCAAGGTGGAAGTTCTCTCCTCCCTTCAGAGAAAAAGTACCTCCGTCTTTGATGACCACTTCTTTCCACTGGGGTCTCACCCACAGAAGTCCTTCATGTAGGACATTTTTTGCCACAGTGTCTTCGCTTTCCATGCATGGCTATGGCTCTCTTCTTGCCTTCTTCTTCCGATACCTCCCTCCAGATAATGTACACGCTGGGAGCTACTTGAGAACTGGACTGTAGGTCTTTGGTGTGGAGCATGACATCTGGCAGAGGGATAGCTCCAGGTATGCTGTTAGGAGGGAGTGGATGTCTCAGTATTGGAACAGCCGTACCCTGGGTGCACTAAGTACTTCTCAGCCATAGCTTTAGGCTGTGGGCTGTGACCACAGTCAGGTGTCAGCCTCCCTGGAATAGCTCAGATGCTGGAGAAGGGATGTATGTGGGTGAGGATGCCCTTGGCGGTGGCTGGTCCACAGCTCCCTGAAGGCAGCTGCCAGTCAGCAGAATATCTGCGATTTCTCATATGCCTGAAAGTGGCCGGAGGGACTCGGAGGGGAGCAGGAGCCCTGCCTCTAGGCCAACACCTTCAGCTGCCATTTCAAAGGTTAGGGGAGGTTCTGAGGCCCGCAGCGGTTTGCAGGTCCTTGCTAAGAAGCCTGGGGAGTTGAGCAGAACCCCTCTTGTTTTTGAAGCCTCAGAATCATTATGCCAACAGCTGCAAACCGGAACAGTGATCCAAGCAGGAGTGGCCTGTGCAGAGCCATGGGGCCTGCTTTTTCATTCTTGCCACTGTCTTTGGTGGTGTTCTCATAGGGACTGTTGAAAGAACAGGAAGAGATGTTTCATAGAAGAAAGCTACAGCCAAAGTATTGATGTTTACCACGGTGAGAAGAAGGCCTGCCTGTCCAGGTGGCCCTGTGCATGCCGGGTGCTTCACAAGGCACACAGTCTGAGCAACTGAGCTGTGCATGAAGGGAAGCCGCCTGACCCGCCTCCTCTGCCCTGCCCCCCTTGCCTTTCTGCTTCCTCAACACCCAGTCCCACTTGAAGCTGGGGGAACTGTGAAGTCACAGCCTTTGACCCCTGCATCCCCCTCCCGTGGCACAGTCCGGCAGAGCTCATCTGCTTAACAACATCCAAGTGACTTTCCCTGGTAGCGATTGCCTTAACCTGTGACGTATTGTCTTGTAGGGGCAGAGAACACTGAAGGCAGGAGGCAAACATAAAATAAATAAGAGCCACTAAGACAGTCCGTATTGATATTATACTTATAAAACCCCAAAGCTCCTGCTGACTGTAGAAAATTAATGATAGGTACAGTCAATATTAATTGTCCCTCCAAAGAGGCAGGGGGAAAAACCTCCCAAATGAGGATCAATATAATCCCCCTGCCAGGACCGTATTGAGCCTTTCTTCCAAAAATAAATATATATATTTAAAGCCATTGACAGGATTATTTAAGAAAGCGTTTACTTAGACCTGCTAATGGAAAACCAAGATAATGATCTTTGAACAATAGGTTTTTAGAAACAGCCGCTCTTGGGTGGAAGACTGGCTTTCCAGTCAATACTACAGTTTTTCTTTGAAAGGGGAGCAGCTGGGACAAAGGGGAGGCAGGAGTTTGGATACCCGAGCTGCCCAGTAGAGGTTGTTTTTGCTTCTCCCGTGAATTATTAAATACCCATCTAGCCACGGAGGGAGGAAGAAGTGCATGATTTCCCTCGGAGCGTGCTGACGAGCCGGTTCCTTGGTTCGCAGAGGATTCCGCATGTTTCCCATTTCCACCTCTGTAGAAATGGAGCAGGATCCGGACTGCACCGCCAGTGAATGATTTTTCAATTAGCCTGCAGTTCCTGTGTGGCGTTGCTTTGCAGTCCTATGTGGGTGATGGAGATCAAAGGTTTAAGAGCTTTTGGACAATGTATGTGGTTTGGAGAGGCTATTTGTCAAGAAACAATACCTGCAACAACTTTGATGTGTAATTTGAGTCCCAGGTATTTTGCTTATTTTGATAGCACCGCTTTCTGAGGTGTTAACGCTAATTTAAGGGCAGTGTTTAAATGGTGCTGGCTGTGTTGTTACATGCACAGAGATGGGAGACGTTGGTGTCCCTGGAGGGCCACCTGGCTGGTCTCATCAAAATATTTTCAAACATGAGTATTCTTTAAGCCAAAAACTTGACCTTGAGGCTGGTAGAAGAGTGAGGTTGGGTGTAAGAGTAGGTGTTGTATTCTAGCAGATCTGGGAGATCTGCAAATATTACTTCAGAAGACAAATTCTGTATCTTCATGGCATCTCTGTTTTCTAAGCAGTGCAGCTGAGATTGGTATAAAGATTAAATGGGATAATCGTGGAAAGTGTTTAGTCGGAGCTGGACACAAAGAAAAGCCTGCAATAAATATCATTTCTGTTATTACCACTGCTGCTGTTTGGAATCTAGTCAAAGAGAATATGTATGGATATGTACGAATATTTCATTGAGAGCATGTTCCTTACAGGCATTGTGTATTACAGTGAAAAAACTGGATTGATTAAATATATTATGGCACACACACATACACACTCACACATGCACAGGGGCTGCTGTGCAGTTTGGATGATAAGAACCATGTGGTTCACAGTTCCTGATGGGACAATATTCACAATTTAGACAAATCATTGGGTTTTTGTATAGTGTCATCCCTTTGTTAAATAGCAGAAGCATAAATACATATTCATACATACAAAAAGTATGCCTAGGTGTGTCATTGGGCAACAGGTATACAATTTTTAATAACATTTTGAGTTGGATTGCTTTTGGCTTATCTTCCCTATTTTTACGAAGTCTACCTGATGTTCTTGATTGAAATCCATTTTTGACTTGGAAGAAGGAAAACCTTACAATGGGGTGAGGGTCTCATTTGCAAGAGCTCCTCTTTAATGGTTAAGGGAGAGAAGGCCACGGTGTCAGTGAGGCTTTCTTAGAGACTAGGGGATGTGAGCTGGAAGGAGCTGGAGGCTGTGTCACTCCATCAGAAAACATAAGCAAGGGATGAAAGATCAGCAGCATTTGGAAATGAGATCATGAGGAATGAGAACTATACAGTCTCTTGGCCCCATATATTTTTTTTATTAGAAGACTTACTGACATTTGAAAGATGGAGACCTGTGCCACCAACTTGAGGTTGATTGGCATTTATGGGTAGCATAAGGCACTGTTTGCCCCCCTTCTACCACCCTCACCCATCTAAGCCCTCACCCAGCCACCTTCTGAATTAAATTGCATACGCTGTAAAACTTTCTAAAATGCCTATGTACAGAGAGACTGGTTGTCGTTTTCAAAATATGACTTATCTGGATAGAAATTTGAAAAAGTAACTTGTGACATTTTAAACACTTTTACTGATTCTTGTTAAAAAAAAAAAGAACAAAATAAAGAAAAAGAAAATCATACTGTTCAGAGAGGAAAAGCAAGAAGAACTGAGAATAGTTTCATATCAAGTCTTTATTGAAATAGTTGGGCCTAAATCCCAATGGATTTTGTAAAAATTGAAATAATGTTTGGAAGGAGCACACAATTGCTATAAATATCTATTTATATTCATACCTCAGGGGTGGGCCAGCTCCCTTAATTTTCTTTATAAATGGAAAATTATTTTCACAAATGGAGATTCATCATTTTTTATGATGCTACAACCTGACCCTTGGTATTCTAGAATTTGCAGGCTTCCAGGTGGATACATATTTTTAGAGCGAGAGAGCCTCTGTGTTCATGGCTAGGACTGCACTGAACGCGTGTGAGTGAACCTGCTTTCTCTGAAAGGCAAAGGCACATTCATGAATATTTTACCCCATTAAGGCCAAGTTTTTCTGTGAGGGAAAAATTATATTTTTCTCAAAACCTTCATACTCTCAAAAATATCCCCATATACTATACTATATACTGTATATCCTATATATTAAGTATTTAATACTGGGAACAATGCAATTTTTTTCTAGAGTTCCATTTGTTTTTTTCTAAAGAGATTATTTATTTGAGAGAGAGAGAGAGAGCGAGCGAGCCATCTGCCATCCACTGGTTTACTCCCAAAATGGCTTCAATGGCCAGGGCTGGGCCAGCCAAAGCCAAGAGCTTGTCACTCCATCTGGGTCTTTCACATGGCTGACAGGGGCCCAGGTATTTGGTCCATCTTTTGTTGCATTCCCAGGTGCATTAGCCGGGAGCTGAATTGGAAGTAAATCAGCCAGAATTTGAATTGGTGCTTCAACATGGGATGCCACTGGGCCATCGTGCTTGGTTCAGTTCCCTTTGGTCACAACCCAACAGTTGAGCAGCATAAGGGGAGCTAAATGCTATCAATAGTAATGGATTTATTGTCACTTCTAGAAAGACTGTTCCATGTGCAAGTTGAGATGGAATCTATGTACTTCCCTGGCGTGGCAATTTCTGCCTTAGTTCCTCTCATTCCCTGCTCCCGTGGGCTCTCCCCTTCTCCTCTGTATGCTTGCTGCTCTCTGGGTCTCCACTCATTCATTGCCTCTTTCTTCTATTCTCTCTGCTGTGCCTTGTTTTTAGGTACAAAACCCTCTATACTCTCCTCACCTAGCCCACCGCACCCCAGCAGTGGGGATCTTAAATTTCCCAATAAACATACTCTCCTTACTCATTTCTTTAGAGTGCTTTTAGTCATTAAGTATCCCTATGCTAGGCTGAAAATGTTATGCATAGTATTATAAGATGAAAATGTCTTTAATTTTGCCAAAGAGGTCAAAACCAGCTAAGGGTTGGTTTCCTTGATCCAAAAGCTGATTAAATTTTTAAATTTGCTTGTTTTCATTTTATTTGAAAAGTGGAAGATAGTGGGAGGGAAATAGAGAAAGAGACAGACAGATGGAGAATGTTCCCATCTGATGGTTCACTCTCTGAATACCTGTACCAGCTGGGCCTGGGTCAGGCTAAAGCTGGGAGCCAGGACTCAGTCTGAGTCTCCCACATGAGTGGCAGCAATTAAAGTACTTGAGAGCTATCACCTGCTGCCCTCAGGGTGTGCATTGGCAGGAGGCTACATGGGAGACAGAGATGAGATTTGAACCCATGCACTATGTTCCATTATAGGATGCAGGCATCCCAAATGGCCTCTTACTACTGCATCAAACACCTGCCCCTGTTTGAATTTTTAAAAACTGATTGTCAAGATTTGTGATTTTTACAAAATAAGATTTAACCATCTTTCACATGCAGTAGTGAACTTATCAGGGAGGTGGCTGCCCATGCCCTCCAATACACTCTGAATTCATTTTGTTAGTACTCTGATTTCTGCAAGCACTTGACTTTGTTACCCTATTATCTCCTTTTCTCTGCCTACAATTCCCTCTCTCAGAACCTATGGAAATTCCAGTTTCGATGGCTTAGGCCCAAGACATAAAATGTTAATAAGAGAACCTCTATGAAACAGATCCTGGTGGCAGTGAAGCAAGTATGTTTTCTCTAAGTTAATTTATGATGTCTTCCATATCAGAAGTTTTTCCCATCTTATAAATTGAATATGAATTTGGTTTTGTTTTGCTTTGCTTTGCTTTCTGGTTCTGGCAAGGCTTTTTCATGTAGCTTTGGATGAATCATACGCATTGTCTGTTAGAAGCAACTTAGTTCATTTGCCAGAAGTGACAAGTGCTTTGAAAGCATTCCCTTCCAGAATCTCCAGTGTGTGCTCACGTGAGCGTATTTCACTTACACATGTGTGTATGCACACACAGACGCACACATGCCTCAGGGAATTGAGAAATGCCTCTGAAGCTCTGAGCTGCTGGAGATCTAGGCCATCATGATGCTAGTTTGACTTTGCAGTGAAAGCCATACATAGCTTTCTCTTGTTTCTTCTTTCCTTGGGACTCCATTGTTGCTGCAAAGAAATGAAATTGAGGTTAAAAAGAGGCCCATTAGCCTGAAGAGTCAATAACTATTTTGCCTGTAAAAATTACTCAAATATTAGCTTGGACACAAGTAAGGTGCCGCTGATTTGAAAAGAAAGTTCATGACACCCCAATGACAGGGTGGCTTGAAAGGATGTAGCAACTTCACTTTGAGAGGAGACTGATTCTCCATCTCTTTCTCTCTATGCCACCTAGACCTATAGTTATAGCCAGTTTGTATGTATACATTTATGCATGTAACTATATATCATCATTTCTATTAAAAATGGGGAAATATTGGCAATTTCATAGGGTTCAGCCCAGTAACTGACCACAGAATTGCTTTCTGCCTCTCTTTCCCATGCCCTGTTTCCTGTTTGCTTCTGTGCTGGCAAAATGACCAGTAGCTGATAATGTCAAGAGAGGAATGTAACATTTCCGTAGGCGGAATTTCGCCACAGCCCCCTGAGAGCGCCAACTTCTGGTGATGTGTCTGGTATTGTTCTCTCCCTTTGAGTGATGTCAGGATGTGTGATATGATGTCTGTTTTGTGATTAGATTACACAATCAGGTAAAGAGGGAGGGATTTTACAGATGTAATTAAGGTCACAAATCAGTTGGTTTTGAATTCATCAGAACTCATCTTGGGTTGGTCTGACTTAATCAGATGAAAGCCAACAAAGACAGATTCTTTCCCGAGGAGACAGACCCTCTCTTCAAGACCATGATAAGGGAAGGAGCTGTTCTATGAACTACCAATGGAGACAGATCCCCTCTGGGAACTGAGGCCTCTGGGAACTTACAACTGAACACTGCTAACAATTGGGTGGGATTTGGAAGAGGACTCTGAGCTCCAGAGGAGACCACAGCTTGGCCCACATCCAGTTCAGCCCTGTAAGACCCTGGGTAGAGAACCCTGCTGTGATGTGCCTGTTTTCTCACCCACACAGGCCATCACAAAATGTGTGCGTTCTTTGAAGGGCTTGTGTTGTAATGCTTGGTTGTGAAACAATATGAAATTAATGCACACAAAATACCTGCATATTCAGTCAGGAGATTAGGCAGTGCCTGTGCTGGCTGCTGTCTGTTTCCATAGTATCTTGCTTCATCCACCTCCTTCCATAAATAAAAGCAAAGAAGGGATCCAAGTGTGAGTCCAAGGTACAGAGTGAGCCTTATTCGTACAGGCTTCAGCTGGAGCTTGTACACCTGTGTCTGGGAACTCAGCTTTTCTCACCTTCACTTTATTCGGCTTCATTCTACAACATTGTGTTGAGAAGGCATGGGGTGCCGTCCTCCACTTTTATTTCCCTGCTCTTTTTGAGTGTTCTTTCCTGTCCAGACTTCTGGGCTTTTTCTTCCCATTGCCTTTGTGTGATGCCATTGGCCTTGAATGTTGATAAGGGAAACTTGGTCCCTCCCCAAGAACTTATTTGGGGGTAATTAATTCTTGGCACCACAGCAGAGCTTCACAACTGTGACTTCCTTAGGTATGAATTGACTGACTAAATGTCCAGGAATGGGATGTGTACAATTATTGCCTTTCCTTTTGCCAAAAAATTTAATCACTTATTGGGCTTACCCTGGCAGGAACAGAAGTAGTGATTGCACGTGCAGGAGAATAAGAATTCACGTAAGAATGTTAGGGGATCCTTGAATGCACAGATTCTAGTTTCTGAAGTTCCTTCCTTGCAGTGGTATGCTTAGAGCTCTGGAAGAAGACAGTTCAAGGAAGCTGAGGCATGCCCCAGGGAGGTTACAGTCTATTAGGGGAGTAGTCAGGCAAAAAATGACCATTCATAAAGTTTTGATGGACTGCATAGCAGCACAAGAACGAGTGATGAAGGAGAAGAGGACACAGAGACAAAACTGTGTCCAAGGGACTGGGAAAGGTATCTGAGAACTTGGATTTGGACTAGGGTGAAAGGGACAAGGGGGATTTAGCCATAAGTAGAGTAAGTGGTGCTGATACGCTAGTACTTCTTCAGAACATGTTGAACCTGGACTTGAAACTGGGAATAATTTCAAAAAATATTTTACAGTGTACTATGCATGGTGCAATGAAAATTAATTAGTGCCATGCTCAGTTGGAACCTGCCCTGTAAGTGATGCAGGGTAGGAGCCAAACTCCTTGCTCTCTGCTCTCTGTACAATGTGGCACAGAGATCTTTGCCTGTGGTGGTGGTACCTGGAGCAACTTGTGACAAGGGCTTTCTAATGAGATTAAGTGTGTGATTGTAAGAATATGAACAGGAACAGCAGGAAGAACAAACTAGATATGCCAAAGTGATTGTCCCATCATCAAGCATCGGTTCCCATTCATTAAAGCAGAGCAACAAAGAAATATTCCCAATGGATAGATTGATAGCCCAACTGGATTCACTGTACATTTTGAAAGTACAAAAACATATAGATTTTTACCAAAATAGTATTTGTGTTTATTAGTTTGGTCTTCCTTCCCTTCTGATCTTCTGAATGTCATGAAGGTTTGCAAGTTCTCTCCTTTGGTATTGGTATTTTACCGGTATGGGGACAAAGGAGGGCTTCAGGCGCTGAGTACTAAGACAGGCCTGAATTAAAGACAAATGATTGAGGTCTGGAAAGTGGTATGGAGTAGGGCTTCAGAGAGGAAGGGCTTGTTGGCACTAGTAGCTCCTCAGACTCCTGGGCCAAAGGAGAGTGGGGTTCAGGTGGACTGAGTCACCAAGGAATAGGCCAAAGGCAAAAGTTCCAGATAGAGGTTGTCTGTAGAGAGGAGGCTAATTGTGGCCCAGGGAAAGCATACATTGTTATGGTTCAGATGTGCTTTGTCCTCAAAGGTTCATGTGCTTTGTCCTCAGTATGGTGGTTGGAGGTGGTGGACATTTAAGAGGTGGAGCCTAATGTGGGATCTTTAGGTCTCTGGAGGTGTGCACTCAGAAGGGCTTGTGAGACCCCATCCTCTCTGCCTCTCTCTGATCTCTCTCCTCCACTGATGGCAATACCATACCATGCCCTTCAATCTCTAGAACTTTGAGCTAAGTAAACTCTTTTTTTCCTCCATATGGAGTCAGGTATTTCATTATGGTAATACATATACATGTCCAGTCTGACCCATGGATCAAGAGTATAGCAAGTTCAGGTCAATCGTTAAGAGATGACTTGTGGCTGGCGCCACGGCTCACTGGGCTAATCCTCCGCCTTGCGGCGCCGGCACACCAGGTTCTAGTCCCGGTCGGGGCACCAATCCTGTCCCGGTTGCCCCTCTTCCAGGCCAGCTCTCTGCTGTGGCCAGGGAGTGCAGTGGAGGATGGCCCAAGTGCTTGGGCCCTGCACCCCATGGGAGACCAGAATAAGCACTTGTCTCCTGCCATCGGATCAGCGCGGTGCGCCGGCCGCAGCACACCTACCGCGGCGGCCATTGGAGGGTGAACCAATGGCAAAGGAAGACCTTTCTCTCTGTCTCTCTCTCACTGTCCACTCTGCCTGTCAAAAAAAAAAAAAAAAAAAAGAAAAGAAAAGAAAAAAAAAAAGAAAGAGATGACTTGTGGACATCTGGACAATAGGCTTTCCTGATATTGTCATCCTCACTTAGAAATGTGTCCCAGGAGGTCCTGGGGCTTGCAACATCCTTTCCTCCCATAGCACTCATCTCTTGGCTCTAAGCAAAGTTAGCTTTAACCATTCTATATATCCCTTACAAAACAGTTTTTTTTTTAAATTTTTAAAGCTCATTGGACTTATAACAGTGGCCCCATTTTTGTGAAGTTGCTCTATCACTAACTTCCAAGTGACTACTATGAGTTCTCCCATAAGGACGCCTGGAGTATAAACAATATAATACAAAACCAGGTTTCCATTTTAGGAAGCAAGAGGTTATGTGGACAAAAGGCCTTCCACTGTGTTGCACCTTAGATACCTCATCAAATTAAAAAGAGAATTCAAATGTAAATGATAACTCTTATTATTACTCACAACTGCAGTTGGGATGACCTGTTGCCAGTTTTCCCACACCCTCCTAAACCAGTAACCTCCCAGATAAATCATATATTACATATAAAGCCTGATTGTCCATGAGGAGGTAACTCCTGTTTGAAAAAGGTATAGATTGCCAGAGATTTCATGTGACATTCAGATTTCACAAGCAGCAAAGTTGGTTCACTCTCTGCCATTTCCCACAGTTTCTGGAATGATCGAATACAGGCCTTGAGTGAAAGAGCTGGGGTTGTCTGGGAGGGAAACCTTGGACCCAGAGGGTGGTCTCTGAGCAGTCTTCAGTTAGTCCCAGGTGCCTCTCATCAGACCCCAGAGATTGCAAAGCCATGCAACACTAGCATTTGCCTCTGGGGCTCAAACTGTCTTGTTCCCTCTCCAAGCATAGGATCACAGTGCCATATTGTCTCCATCAGTGGCAGTCTCCCATCAGTGTGTGTATGGTAGGACTGTGAGTGTGTGTACATGTGTGAGTGTGTGTACATGTGTGAGTGTGTGTGTGGGTGGGGGGTGCAAGTCCAAAGTTGATGCTATGTTGTTGTCTTCAGCCTCTTAAAATAGGATGCAAAGGTTCAAATGGTGCATGGGAAAGCACCTGCTTGGATGCATTTTCCCAAGGGCCCTAGTGAGAAGGGAAAGAAAGTTTTGACCTTTCTAAAAAAAGATGACCTCACTGTAAAAGCCTGTTATTTCCTAGGTGACTTGTTTTGCAGTTATCAGGACCAATACGGGCTGGCAGCCTGCAGTTTTGCAGGGAACAGACAGGAGGATGACGGTTGCTTCCTTTTGTTCTTGAAACTGCAAGGTCCTGCTTCTGCTACCAATTCTTCCTACATCCCGGCACATTCCCCAAAGAAAGCCACTACCCCTCATTATCATAGTTGAACAGATGGTCCTGAGCAGTTCTGTGGATTTCTGCATGATGCCAAGTGAAAATTAACACTCATGGGGCTCTCTGTTACTCTAAAACCAACATCTCAGTTTTGATTTTTGGAGACCCTGTCCCAACCTAGAATGTGTCAGTGGTCACAATTTTCGGCTTTGCTATGCCTCAGAGGCAAATGTTATAATGATACAATCTGCTCCAAGTGCTAGTTTCTTATCTCTCTCCACTTCTTTATCGTTTAAGTATGTATTTATCAAAAACTGTTACCTTATAATTAAAATGATGTTATATATGCTCACTGTTTGGTAGAAAGCAGTTGTAAGTAAATATACATTAGATGAACGAAGTCAACTTAGGTGTATGTATCATTGCTTTCTGACTTTACAAATTTCTCCACATGTTTTCTTGTCTCTCCTCCCCATCAAAACCTAAGTTCTCTGAGGGTAGGGGTTCTTTTCATCAAAACTATTTTCTCAGAACAGATATGGTCGACATGTGTGGATCACTCATGGGAACTGAGTGACTTGGAAATGGTAACAGTAATGGTAGACTCTGCTCTTGTGGGTCTTGCTGGATTGTTGCCTCTTTTAAATATGTGACCTGTGCAAACCTGCTGTGAGAGCTAACGCTGACTGAGAGGTCTGCCGTGTTCCAGGTACTGGGAGAAGTATTTTGTTGAACGCATGGATGAGTCATTTCATTGGCATTTCTCTGAGGTCTCATTATGATGAGACCCATTTTGTGAATGAGGTAAGTAAAGGTTAGAGAAGTTCAGGACTTGTCCAAGGACAAATAGCCAAGTTTTGACCTCAGGTCAGATGAATTCCAGAGACCTGCTTTGAACCACGAGAGCTTCCTAGCAGCTCCTAGTCATTTTCTTGGATTTGGTCATTCAGCATCTAACCACCTCACCTGCTCTTCTTGAGGACTTTCTATGTTTGAGCTTCTGTGCTGGGCACCTGGTGATGTGGTTCAGGCCTTTGTTAAGGCCAGGCTGAGGTGTTCAGAGGCAGGGATGTCTGAGTCTGAACCAGCAGGTGAAGCCGACAAGTTCTGAATAGTGAAATGTCCCATAGATGGGGCCAGAGTGACAGTCTCTGCAGGAGGTTGTCGGTGATTCCCAGACAGACTGCGATGTGTTCTGGAACAAGTCTTGTCAGTTTCCCTTCGGTGGCTCTAAACCCCAAGCTGCCCCTTAACATCTTGACCTCACTTATGTTTCACGCAGTTCACTGCTTAACGTGGAAGTTGACAGAGTTGCCTGGTTACAGGAAGCAGAGCAGGAAAGGAACCAGCAATGCATCCTGAGCCCAGAGACACACAGCTTCCCCTGCTTGTCACCTTAACAGGCTCTGTGATACTCCACAGCTGCTGATTGGTTTTCGTTTAGGGCTGTATTATTTTAATGTCACTCCCATTGCTTAGTAACCCTCCTGCCATTGCCAGAAGGTACCTCCCACAAGAGCAGAATCCGACCCTGTTCTCAGAGTGAAGCATGTAGAAGACACTTGACCATCACCCTTTCCCACTTCCCATATGGGCAGAAGCAGTTTCCAAATGTTCCTTTTTTTATTTCCTAATATACATTTATTTTTATTTTTTATTTCATAAATGTGAATTTACAAAGTGCAACTTTTGTATTGTTGTGGTTTCCCCCCCCACCTCCCTCCCTCCCAAGGCCCTCCCCTCTCCCTCTCCCATCCCGCCCTTTATCGAGTTTCATTTTCAATTACCTTCATATACTGAAGATCAACTTAGTATATACTAAGCAAGGACTTCAACAGGCTGCATTCACACAACCGCACAAGGTATAGGGTATTGTTCGACTCGTAGTGTTTTTACGTTTCATAGTAAAACACATTAAGGACAGAGATCCTACATGGGGAGCCTGTACCCAGTAACTCCCGTTGTTGATTTAACAATTGGCACTCTTATCCAAATGTTTCCGTTAGCTTAATAAAGCAAGGCTGGACAGAAGTGGCTCTGTACTTTAAAATCATACTCTCAATTAGTTATGCAAAATTCTTGTAAAATAGTGAAATCATCATCGGGAGCCTTTTGCCCGCTCTTTTTTTTTTTTTCCTTCACTGTTTTTTTTTTTTTTTTAATAGGCTGCAGGATACATTGCAGCAAATATTTCACATGGGAGTTTGTGCCACCGTAATAATTAATGCCAGAAAGTTATGTGAAGGTCTTCCTGTATTAAGTAAACTAGCCCTTGCTGAGAATGGAAAGATAAATGGTGAGCGAGTTGAGAAGAAAGCTGCTGTAAAAATGACCTAAGATTTAAGATATATCAACTGCGGGAAAAGAACCCACATATTTTTATCTTTGCTGAGAAAGGTTACTATTTTTCTAAGACAGTAACAGAATAATAACATCTCCAGTTAGCAAATAATTGCACCACTGTGCGCCCAGATGCCTATAGATGTTGCAAGGAAAAAAAAAAAATTAGCAGGAAACTGTGCTTAGCCCAGCTTTTGTTTGCTGCCCTTCTAGTGATTAGATTCTGTCAATCAAAGACTGTTTTTATATAAAAAGCCATTAGGAGTTAGATCTTCAGTACTTCTGAAGGGCAGCCGAACTTGAATGCAGTTGGAGATAGCAGTTCCTCTATAGCTTACGCTATCACGGGCGTGAATTATAGGTATTGGCGTTTAGCTTCGTAAGCTGTGATTACCTGGGGATTTTAATAAACCATGGATTGAAGTTTTATGTTTTCCCCTCCTAAGAACATACAGCATTTTTACACGGAGACTTTATTAGTTGTTCGCATGACTTCATCAAATCGCAATTCATAGGGTAGATGTACAAGGCCTGGAAATAGATATATTAGAGCCAGTGGAATAAGATCAGTTTGCAAGTCAATATCAGCCAAGGTGGGGGGGGGGGAGCTCCTAAGCGTCTTGTGTTCCTGTTAAATAAAGAGCTCTTTTTCTTGAGGCTTCAAATAAACTTTTATCTTCCCCAAGTTGGTTGTGAGGTCTTCAGCGCCTCTAATGAGGACAGAGGCAGAGGTACAATAGGTTGACTCAGCACCGGGGAGTTCAGAGAGGAGAGCGCAGCTCGGTACATCCCTTCCCAGCTGCGCGAGATCTGGCGGACCCTGTGGGCTGCACTTCCTGCCTTGCCTTGTGCATTCCCAAGCCCCCTTCTCTTCTGGGCTTTGTTCACGGTTCTCTCCCTTCTGCAGCAGAACTTCTATTGAATATTCTGACCTCATTCTCCGGGTATTGCTCCCAGGATGTCACTGCAGGGTCTGTGCGCAGAGTAGGAGGTGACGGCAAAGAGCTGCACTGCAGAGCTGCCTGCCTGGCTGAGCCGCTGGGGAGAGCAACCTTGAGTCTGCTACCTCCCCAGTTCTTGTCTGGACCACCAGAGTAATCTCCACCCACACTTCTACACGTCCCACGTGGCATCTAGAATGCTGCCTTGGACCTGAGCACCTGGCCTTTGCCGACTCTCCCTCTTGCTTGGGTCTCTTCTGTGCCTCTACTTGGCTGGAAGACAACAGGGTCAGATAGTGTGACTCCAGACCTATATCCCCCCGCATCTATGCCCCTTCTGTTCTCTAGCTCTGTGAAAGCTTTACATCCATCTACCAGAGGGCCTTTGCACAACATTCCCTTTGCACAAAATACTGTCTTCAGTCTTTGCCATCTCTTCTTCACAAGCATGGTATCTTAGCTCATTTCTCACTTCCTCAGGGAAGGTTCCAGACTGGGTCATTACTTTCTTCTGCACCCCTTCCTACACCATGCAGTATGAGCAGTCCTTAGAAAGCTTATGCAGAATGCATGTTATACGTAAACATGCATGCCTTCCTAATGGTTTGGTAGTCAACCTCTTTTGAATTCCATTTTCCATTAACCTTTTGAAGTTCCTGTGTACCTGCAGTTTGTTTTTGTGCTATTTGATCAATGTCTGTCTCTCTCATTGTTAAGTAGTTTATGAAAATGAGGCCCACTTCTGTTTTGACTCCTCACTTCTTTTATTAAAAAAGATTTATTTATTTGAGAGATAGATTTACAGACAGAGAGAGAGTGAGTCAGAGACAGAGGTCTTCCAACTGCCGGTTCACTCCCCAAATAGCTGCAATGACCAGAGCCGCGCCAATCCAAAGTCAGGAGCCAGGAGCTTCTTCGGGGTCTTGCACCTGGGTGCAGGGACCTAAGGACTTGGGCCATCTTCTACTGCTTTCTCGGGCCATAGCAGGGAGATGGATCGCAAGTGGAGCAGCCAGGACTTGAACCGGCACCCAAATGGAATGCTGGCACCACAGGTGGAGGCTTAGCCTATTATGCCACAGTGCAGGCCCCTTGACTTATCATTTTGTCTTTAATGCTTAGCATGGAGTGCCTATCACAGGACAGGCATTCAAAACATGCAGTTCACTGTCATGTAACCTGCTGCAGGAGGTGATGGGTCAGCTCTTCATTTCTGCCTAAATATTGTACTAGGTATTTCAGAAAGGTCTTGGAAAAGTAGAATTAAAAGAAACATTTCTTTTGGTGCAAAAAATTTTAATCCACATTTAGTGTTTTTCCATGAACTTCTTAAAGACCCTTCTAGGGGCTGGCGCTGTGGCATAGTGGGTTAATCCTCCGCCTGAGGCACCGGCATCCCATATGGGCACCAATTCTAGTCCCAGTTGCTCCACTTCCAATCCAGCTCTCTGCTATGGCCTGGGAGAGCAGTAGAAGATGGCCCAAGTCCTTGGGCCCCTGCACCCATGTGGGAGACCCGGAAGAAGTGCCTGGCTCCTGACTTCAGGTTGGTGCAGTTCTGGCCGTTGTGGACAATTGGGAAGTGAACCAATGGAAGGAAGACCTTTCTCTCTGTCTCTCCCTCTCACTGTCTGTAACTCTACCTCTCAAATGAAATAAATAAAATCTTTAAAAAAATTTTTAAAAAGACCCTTCTATGCATGGGTTTCAGAAATTTTTGCATCATAGTAAACTTCTTTTTTGATTCAATTTTTCGACTAAGTTTTTGAAGTATGCTCATACTTAATTGAATCTAAGATACTACAACTGCATAGTATTTGATAACCATAAAAACAATATTGTCAATTAAACTGATATACTATTCATTGTAAGATTCTTCTCAAGTTTAGACAGTAAAATCTCAGATGTCAAAATGTAGAAGGATATGCATCTTAAAATTGGTACACATGAGAATTAAATTAGTTCAAGGATAAATGACCTGGATCTATTGTCAGATGGATAGAGGGTGTGTTGAAGAATGCCAGCTATGTGGATTGCTGCAACTGCATATATAATTTTGAATTTTGACCACAGTACTTCTTTTCCTCTTACTATGATATGGGCTTTGATATGGAGAATCACACATGAGTTGATCATCTGGTGAGAGGTAGCACTGAAGTGTAAGGTGGTTGGGATTAAGAGAGACAGTCGACAGCATGGCAAGGGAAAGACATCATGGCTCTCAATGGTGTGTACTCAACAATGGACCTGCATGTTACAAACATGACACAATGTCATCCAATGAACTTCTCAAGCCAAGCATTTTCCTTCAGCTCCCATATTGTGTATTTATGCCTCTGTCCAAGATCATTGCCGCAGCCTGCTACTCTGAAACAGATGGATTAATGATGGTTTGAGCTGATGGTTAGGGGCAGACCCATACATTGCAAAGCCACTTCTCTTGTTCCCTCTTGTTCCCCAGTAGTGACATTCCTAGCAGTCCTTCCCTGCATGGGCACTGCAGCCTTTGCTCTACAATCCAGTCCATTAAACTCCCAGTGAAAAGAAGACTATCTGGCCCCAAATCAGAAACCTAGTGTTCTCTCTTGAGTCTAGGACTAACTGAGTGACCTTGGCATGCAGTGTCACCCCGTGTACCTCAGTGGGATTATACATCTCCAAGAATCTTCCAGTCTTCCTTCTTGATCTGAACTGCCCACCCCCTGTGATAATGAAATCATAAGATTTCCAGGATTGGGGCAGGTGTACTCTCTCTTCTATGTATTTTTCCCTTGATTCTACTCTATCTTTCAAACCAATTGACACATTTTCAGAGCCAGTTACTATGCTGAAGTGATAGCCTCTCCTGCCCCTTACTTTCTGTTCCATTTTTTCCTCATTCTTGGTATTTGTTCTTTTCACAGTTCTGTTAAATACCTTTCTTCCCTTTTCACCAATGGGCATAACACCTCAAATCCAGAAAACTCTAGTTGTCTAGAAACGAAAGGTTGAATAATAAAGCACTTATTGCCCTCTCAGTCCTTGTGACCTTGGGGCTATAGAAATATAAAAATGTTGTATCTACCAGGATCTGTAGGGATTGTCTCCACTAATTAGCTCATTTTACAGATGAGCAGGCTTTCAAAGGGATAAGGTGAGGCTGATTTACCAAAGGTTGCCCAGCTGGTAGTGGTAAATGTAGGACATGATTCTCCACTACCATCCCCAGGATACCAAACCAACTTCATCCTTCACGATGGCCTGGACAACAGATCCCTGCACCTTAGCTTTAAGTTTCTACTTACTCTGCCTTCTGGATTTTGAAAATTCATTTTGAAAAAGACATCTCTCTTCCCCCCTGCCCCTGCAACCTCTTCTTTTATTTCACATTAAAAATATGAATTCCCTTGTGAGTTGTATGTTTATAATTGTCTTTAAGCTATTAGCTTCAAGACTTTGCCCTTGCTTTTTAAAATTCCAATTCTCTTCCTTAGGAATAATTTGGGGATGCGGGTGGGATATTTCTCCAGGCTCCTGCTTAAGGACTCTGAAGCCCTGAAGACTTTCTCTCTCTATGTGAGCAGGGGAAGTCAGGAATGCTGCTGATAAGCCCTCAGTGGGGAAGGGAGTAGGGTGGGACAAGCTGGTGTGGAATGAAGTTTCCTAGGTCCCTACAAAGAGTATTGTGTGATCTCACGTTAACCCTCCCAACAATCAGCCACGCTGGTCAATATGACTTTCATTTTACAGAGAAACATCAACGAGTCACTAGGGTCACAAGAGTGGAGCAATGAATCAAATCCAAATCTGTCTTTTGTATGAAGTCTGGTATTCTTTGAGTGGTTTGCCCTTACAAATCCAAGAATTTCAATTCTTCATAATGTGTGGCTAGTATTGCTCTTAAAGTACTGAATTATTTATCTGTTTAAATTTTTTTTTTTTTAAAAAAGTACTTACTTAGGGGAGAGAGAGAGCAAGCACTCTAACCCCTGGTTCACTCCCCAAGTGCCCACAATGGACAGGGCTTGGCCTGGCTGACGCCAAGAGCTAGGCGCCCACTCCAGGTCTCCCACATGTGAGGCAGGCCCAATTACTGAAGCCCTCGCTGCTGCCTCCCAGGCTCTGCATTAGCAGGCAGCAGGAGTCAGGAACCAGAGCTGTGTGTCGAGCTTAGTCACGCAGATATGGGATGTGGGTACCTTGAGCACGAGGCCGAAGGCCCAACCTCAAACAATTTATCTTTTATTGAAGACCAGTAACACAAGTCTGGTCTTAAAGAGATATAGAAAACGGTCCCTTTCGTTTTCTGTCTTATCTAAACATCCTGGGAATTTATTATCAACAAGCAGCCACCTTAGAGGTGAAATCTGCCTTAGGTTAATCGTACATAGTCACTATGGAAACTGCAGGGAGATTGGCGGAACAAAATTAATCGGTTTGAATGCACCCCTGGCGGAGGACTTTGCTACTTCACTGGCTGGCGTTACCAGTTGCATTTTAACCAGCTCACCTGATCTGAACTTTGAACCCTACTATCATGGAGCAGCTCCCCTTCTCCAAACAGGGCTGAGTTTCTG
The DNA here is from genome assembly GCF_033115175.1 of Lepus europaeus. NCBI lineage: Eukaryota > Metazoa > Chordata > Mammalia > Lagomorpha > Leporidae > Lepus > Lepus europaeus. The sequence goes on from NC_084842.1 coordinate 72,508,112, forward strand.
TCCCTTCGATCACTTACGCTGCCTCTTCTTTTGGAAACCAGAGTTTTTGTTTGTAGAGCTATCAGTTCTATTGTATTCAACTTGGAAAGCTAAGGTGGCAGAGTTCTGAAATGGCAACCATTGAGAGCACCAGAGAATTGTCTGAGTTAGACTCGGGCTTTCTTGATCTGCTGCAACAATACAGATGGCTGGAACTCCATTGCTGACTCAACCCAGAGATAGCCAATGTCAGTTTCTTCTTGCTCTGTTTCAAAGATCTATCCTTCAGTGTATCAGAACATGGACAAACCCTATGCCTTTGACCAGCGGCAAAGTTTAAGGCATTTTTTAGAAAACATCACTGCATTGTTTTGAAAATTGTATTGCTGTTTATATAATGACAGGCCCAGCTTCCATTTAGATAGTTTCTTACCTTTTTTTTTCTTTATTTAAAAAAAGGACTTTCATGTACGTTATCTCAATCCTACAGTCCAAAGTGATTTTTTTTTTAAAAATCAATCTGATGCCATCATAATCTTGCTTAAAACCATGCATTCACTTCCTGTAGGCATCAAAATAAATTCTAGAATCCTTTCTGTGGTTCAAAACTTTCTGCGATAGTGGATCCCTGTGTCCATTTCTCTACTCTATCCTCTGCTCACTCCATGGAGCCACCCTGGCCTTTTCCTATTCTTGGAATTCACTTCTGATTCAGGGTTTTTGCACTTGGGATTCCCGATGCCTAGAATGGTCTTTGAGCGGTGGTGGCTAGAGTGGTGGCTGGTCCTTGACTCCTGAAATTGATGTCAGCTTAATTCATCCCCATGACTTTGGTGCTACTCCAGGATGTGCTAGCTTCAGAGCCCAGCCTCTGACCTTCTTCCTAAGTGAACCTTTGACTTCTGATTTTGCCCTTCTATTTCTGTTCTTTCATGTACTCTACAACCGCAGTAAGCCTTATTGCTATTGGAAAATACATTCATCTAAGTTCCTAGAGGTGAAAGGAACCCACCTTTTGCTCTTTGGCGTTTCACCCTTCAGTGTTGTTCTCGTGGAGGGAAAGAACACAAGAGGATTGGTGGCAAGCATGCTAGATGCTGCATTAAAGGATAAATGTTGTAGTTTGGTCCTCTTGCTAAGTTGCCATGTGGATGTGACTAATACACCCATCTCTCTGAGTCTTACACAGGAGTCTTCAAAAAGTTCATGAAAATACATGTTATAAAAAGCAATGAATTTTAAAAAGGTTTCAACAAAATAAGTTTTTTATTACAATTTAAGAGGCAGAGAGAGAGAGAGGGAGAGAGATGGACAGACACATGCAAAAAGAAAGAACTGTCATTCTCTGGTTCAGTCCTCAGTTCCTACAACAGCTGGGGCTGGATGGGGTCGCAGCCAGGAGCTGAGAACTCCCACTCGGCTGGCAGGAGTGCAGTCACCTGAGCTATCACAGCTGCCTCCTGGAGTCCGCAGTAGACGGACAATGGTAGTTGAACCCAAGTACTCCGGACGTGGGATGTGGGCATCTTAACCACCAGAGCAAATGCCTACTCCATAAACTTATCTCTGAATTCCATTTTCCACGAACTTTTTGTAATACCCTCGTTGTTTCTTATTCTGGGAAAGAAGAGGCTTTCCACCTGGTCATATTCTTGATATTAACGGCTGGAGTTTTCAAACATGACCATAATTCCTTGTGTGATCACCAACGTGGGTTTCTCTGTGGTGATTATGAAAGGAATCAGACTAACTAAATCCAACAAGGTTTGACATGAACAAGGATTTTCATTTCAAATTATTGCTATGCTTTGGAAAAGATTCAAGGCACTGTGAGGTGGACCCGCTCCCCTATAACGTGGGTTTCTTCTCAACCCCCACCCCCCTTACCACTGTTTGTTGTGACTGACTGGATAAAACATGGGACATTTGTGGGTCTGTGTGGCTGCAGACAAGCTAAATCGAAACTGCAAGACAGTGGCATATAATGAAGGATGCTACAAGGTGCATTTTCTCTCCTTTAACTTAAAGTTCCTATGGAAAACTTGCCAATTCAATATTGTGTCCAGTTCTTTTTGTTTATGTTCTTGTGGAAAACAAAGCTAGGAAAATATTGTCTTGGTTGTTTTAAAAAATAAAAAGCAGCATGTACTTTTGAGAACCATAATTAATGCTGGGATTGTGCCAGGGTCTCTTGCTTGATGTTTATTTATTTATTTAACCTTTCCCACCGTCTTGATAGCAAATTGCAAGGAAATCAGTGATTTCCGTTCTCTAGAAATGATGAACCAGGTCACATTGAGTTTCTAAAGCATACAGAAGTGTTCCAAATTTCCAGGCCTTCCCAGATATGTTTGTCTTCACATTTTCCTCTTTTGGTTGAGCCCACCGAATAACAGAAGGCCACAGGGAATGACTGTCTTCCGGTTGGTCGTGACTTGTGGCTGATGCTGTATCTCCAACTCCATTTCTTGGTGTGCATTGTGATTGATGTATGATTTTGGCTGATTATTCAAGTATCTCCTACTTCTTGAGCTAATAGATTCATTCTATCTCTCTGGACACTTCAGAGCCTGTGTTTCGGTACTGCACTCTAATTAAAGGCTGGTATCCAGCCGTAGAGTTTACAGTTCTTTAACAGCTTTTCTTGCATTGTCACAGGGAGTTAGTTCTCTCTGAATCCAGGCTGGGTTTACCGTGATTACCAGTGACCAGTGTTTAATGCCTCTCCTTCCAACCCATCTTCGCCTCTTTACAAGACAAGATATAGGGGTTAAAAATCAGTGATAGCTCCTTTATCATGATCTCGAATACTGACTCTGGGCTGGCTTTTGAAACCTATCTATGTTCAAAAATACACTACTTCTCTGTATTCTCTGGGATTTGGATTGCTATATTGCGACTATGTTTTTATATTTATACGCAAGGGACTGGATTCCTTTCAAAGATATCCCATATCATGTTCTCCCTTAAAAGAATTACCAGCAGGGGAGAAAACCACATTTGAATGTTTCTCTTCATTTCTTTGTAAGGAGAAGCTATGTAGTTCAGTCTGAGAGTGTGTGGGATGTGAGCAGAGCGCTCAGGGTGCTACAGAGAGTCAAGGTACACACATGAGAAGTGTGTCCTGGAGAGATGAATCATCCCCCTACCCCACCCCCACTAATTAATAGCATATTATAACAAAGGAAATCATTACAACATGAAGGTATAGTTTTGCGAGTCACATTTATCAAGCTTGGGAAAGTAATCCTGAGCTCTATTAGTTTCTGTGTATTTCTAACATGATATATGGATTTTTCCTTTTCTATTGTTCAAATGTGAAAATGTTTTAAAGAGGAAAACATGGTTTTATTGCCATTTTTTAAAGTATTGAAGGGGATAAAAAGGGAAGTGTAATAAGAGCAGTATATTTTTATGTCAAATGTAACCTTTCTGTGGTACTCTTTAGATAAAACTGAATATCAGGGAAGAAAAGGAAAGATAAGTAGTGCTCTTCTTCATCTTAGTTGCACATCTGTTTTCCTCGCCGCTGGTTGTTGGCACTTTGTGATGATGTGACACGGTACCAGGGGATCAGATTATCCGGAAAAAAGAGATTCCCAATTTAATAGTTACTCACTGAAAATTTTCCCTTATCTCTACATCACAGAAAAATAAGTAGTTGTTAAATTTCAAATCCTTCAGTATTTCTGATTTATCATCAAATTGTGGATGCACTTAGCTGCCTAATGTCAGGGAATCCAATAAGTCCTGTCACATAAGGAAAGAAAGGAGAAATCCTATTGGATAATGGGCTACATTTTTCCCCACGGTGATTTATTTCTGTCACAAGACTTAATTTTATCATGAGGCAGATGCTCTGTCTGTATCAGTGCATTCATTTCTGCATTTATCTGCTTCATTAAGAAAAAAGCACCTGCTGCATTTTGGGGGGATGTATTGGCTCCTTTATGATATGCCCTGATGACCTGATTATGTGCTACTTAGGCGCATTTGGAATATCTACCTTTTCTGAGTTGAAAATTCCTTCTCTGTTTCATAAAGGGAGTCCGATGTGATAGGGGTGCCACCGCCAATGTAATTGCAGGGGGAACTGTACAGCGACAGAAGGTGTTAACATCTGAGCTCTCGGGTACGAAGTCTTTGCGATTCATGTCAGAGGGAATAAGCAGAGCTTAGCGGGGTTATCAGGTGATGGCTGGGATGAAAGGGTGACAGCCTTGGTTACGAATTAATTTTGTTGGCCTGCGTGGGGAAACCACTGTGGCTGTCCACACAATCTGCAGATGGACTTACAAATATGCATGAAAAGAAAAGAATAAGGAAGGAAGGAAGAGAGGGGAGAAGGGAGGGAGGGCGGGAGAGGGAAGGGAGCAAGTTCCTTGGGAAGGGAAGAAGGGAGGGGGAAAGGAAGAAGGGAAAGGCTTTAAGAAGCGCCATCATATCTGTTGGGACTGAGTCACTGTCCCTCAGCACAGAACACTTTAATGACGCACTTGTGTCTCATCCACTGGGCCCTCCCTCCAATCTGCCACTTCCTATAGATTCCGCGCCTCTGAATAATGATCCTTGCTCTCAGGGCAGCTGAGGTCCACAGGTTAGCCTCCTCTGCCAACTGTCGTCGTCAGTCCAGAGGCAGCCACATCTGTCCTCCACCCTGCTTTGTTTCACTATCTCTCTCCGTGCCTTCTGTCCCATGCAGGGAGGTCCCCGGAAAAGACAGATAGTGAAAGCCCATTGACATTCAGCCCAAGGAGCTTTCCTGTTGTCACCTGCCAATGCCAAGTGACAAGACAAATTGGGATGCAAGGAAGTTCCTAAACCTAAAATCCAAATCCTTCCTCACCTCCCTTTGGTGTCTCTTTTCTTTTCTCCAAATCTGCATCCTCATCCAATTTCCCTTTACAGACAAAAAAAAAAAACAAAAAAAAAAAAAAAGAAAAAGAAAAAGAAAAAAATTCAGCCCAGAGTCCAGAGTGTTTGAGTGTTCACTTTTTTTTTTTTTTTTTTTTTTGCTTCCAGCCAAGAGAGCGCAGAGGTTAAGGCAGAGTCTATTGCCGAGTTTCCCAGATTTGCATTTTAGTGGGATCGCTGCAAGAAAGCTAATAGACAGGAAAGGAGACCAAGTTAATGACAACTCTCTAAACAGCTGTTGTATGATTCAGCTTCACTACTTCAGTTAATTGATCAGCACCTTGCTGGCAACTCTGGGGGAGAGACTCGTTAGATATTGGTAGCAAACAGACAGTGCTTTCATATCAAATATGTTCAACAACATCGGATACAGCAGTAACTTCCTCAGAAGAGGATAGGGAGTTCCGTGGCTTATAAAGGCACTCAGGAAGAGGCCCTGGGTATTCCTGCAGACATACACTTGCTGGAAGAACCGCATATGCTGTTTTCTTTGTTGTCTCTATCCAGTCCAAATAAAGCAGGGCAGAAGAATCTCCAGAGTTCCCTGTTATCATAGATGCCTTTTCTTGCTGTAATAAATAAATGTGTATTCTTAGGTTGATCACAATATGCGTGATACATAATAAGCCAAGGAAGAATCTTCATTTCTGATTTTAGTCACAGTATCCCGTTTGGAATTTTAATCATTGAAATAGTCCTCAAACTTGACAACAACTCAGGGAGATCAAAACATTCAAATATAGGCCACTCATCAAGCTACCGCAGCATTTCTTATGAGCGCTATTGACTCTTCGACTTTCCCCTGACTTCCTATATTCTAAAGGGAAGCAACCTCTTGCTCTCCCTAGGTAGTCAATAGAACCATACATATTTTATGAATGATAATGCACAGAAATCTTAAAGAGACAAAATTACATCTACATCTGGTCAATGCACTCTGTGGTTTCTTATTCTTCCAAAATTGTCAGTAAAATCAGTCCTGAGCTTAGTGTAAAACTTGTGTTATTCCAAGCTTCCTGTCATCACATGAACTTCCACCAATTAATCTAGAAGATGCCATTCCACCTAGTTCTTACTCTACTCTCCTTGTGACTTTATGTCCGTGCCCTGCTGTTAATCAGAGAGGAAATTGTAGTAATGTAACTGCTTAAAAAAATCACATTGCTGTGTGTTTGCCATTAATTGGTGCATACTTTTCTAGTTTTATTTCCCATTATTGATAGGGTGAGAAAGGTAATATTGATCACAGTAAACAACACACGTAATTATTCCATAAATGTTAAAAGTACACATGCATGTATCTTATTTGTGCATGTGTTTTAGCAACACCTAGGGGATACAATTGTGAGGTAGGTCTGAGGTGTAAAAATGATCATTCTTTGGAAATCTCCCTTGAATCGCTTCCTCTGATATTCTCACAATGAAAATACAGTCTTGGATTCCCTGTCCACCTGCCAGGGGTCAAGTGGTGAGCTTCACGCAAGGATTTGAAGTTGTATTATCCAATTCATTTGGGCGATTTATCCAGTCGGCCCATATGTACTGCTGTAGACAATTATGGCTTCAGTTCTTTAATGAATCCTACATTATGGCAGAAGAATATCATAGAGTCTCTAACACTCCAGGGAACTATAAAGAGAAATGTCCCTTTTAAATTAGCTTTATAGCTCTGAAGCTTTTTGTATTTACTTGCAAGTTCAATATTAACTCAAAGTATGTTCCTTGAACCGTCTGTATTGTGGACTCCAGTGTTGCTTGTAGAAAGGGCTTTCTTGGCAGATATTAATGGTGATTCTCTTTAAAAAAGAAAAACAACTTCCACCTGCTACAGAGAGAACAGGATGCATTCTTAATCCTAGGTAGTCTGACACACAAACCTTAGATAAAAAAGGATTTTTGCCTAATCCAAGCTTCTCATTGGGTGATTTACTTTTAGATTCTATCTAGAGATAGGATTTTTGATCTTCTTTTTCCAAATTGTGGACTCCTGATTTGTAGCCCAAGAAAAGCTTTGTAATTTACAAGGGAAAGTGGTAGCAACAGAGTAGTGGTGATTATTAGCTGTGATGGGTTTGAGGCTATTTGAAGAGTCTATAATGTTTCATGGCCTCTTTCTTTAGCAATTCATTTTTGCTCTCAAAGCTTAACCAAAGATAGCAAATATGACACATGTCCCACCATGCTCCTTCTGATACCTTCCATAGACATCACTGATTAGTCACTGCCTATTTCCTGCTGAGCCCATAGATGGCTGTGGAGTCTTCAGGAACACCAAGCCAGCTACCCAGCGACTGAAGCTGGCACACGAGATGATATTTATTTACTGCCCTTGGCCTGGACCAGTGGTTGGCAAACTGTAACTCATGGCCAAATACAGTTGGCTACCTGATTTTGTAAATAGTTTTATTGGAATGCAGTCATGTTCATTCATTTATGTGTTCTTGATGGCTTCCTTTATGTGACAATGGAGCAGTTAAGTAGCTGTAACTCTATGCCTAAAAATTTGTATGCTTTGGCTCTTAACAGAAAAATTTTCCCGGGGCTGGTATTGTGGCACAGTGGGTTAATCTGTTGCCTGCAATGCCAGCATCCCATATGAGTTCCAGCTGCTCCACTTCCAATCCAGCTCCCTGCTAATGAAACTTGTAAGGCAGCAGAAGATGGCCCAAGTCCTTGGGTCCCTGATACTCACATGGGAGACCCAGATGGAATTACCAGCTCCTGTCTTTGGCATGGTCCAGCCCCATCCATTGCAACAATTTGGAGAGTGAACCAGAGGATGGAAGTTCTTTCTTGCTCTGTCTCTAGACTTTGCTTTTCACGTGGGGATGATGCCACTTCATTAGGTTGTTAGGTGATGTACCACAAGAAAATACAAGGCAGAGTGCAGTCATTGTGAGACTCCATCAGGTCCCATTTATCAAAGATAGACAGTGGCATCACAGCTGTAAGAGTGCCTGTGAGCCGCCCTGTTCAGGCTCCCGTGAATGGTGTCCCCTGAAAAGGAGCAGGGCCTGCTTCCCCCCGGGCACTCTAAGGGTTGTTAGAATTGCATTCTGCTTGCCTTTGTGGCTCTCTGGGATCTGGCTTGCTGTCAGATCCTTTGGAAGGCTGACCAGGATGTCCCTTGCCACATACAGCCCTCTACCTTGCTCGAAGGGGTTCTTCATGGTTTCATTTATCTAATAAGTGAGTGTGTGAAACTGAATACAACTCATTTCCTGCCCTCATTGTGTCCCAGAAAAATTTGCAGGTGAATGGCAGTCAGGGTGAGGAAGGAAGAGGTGGGCACCTGTTCTTTCTCTGGGTGTCCAGGCAAGATTTCCCCAGAGAAGGGACTCAATAGCCACATCTGGAGAGATGCGGTGAAGGTTGGACAGTAGAGGAAGGGTGAGGTGGTAGTTTCAGGCCTGCGTGCAGTAAGGAGATGAAAACATTATGAGTCAAAGAGAATGAAGCTACTGCGATGGGTTATGGCTGGAGAGTTAGGGGTTGGGGTTGGCAGTCATGAGGACTTCCACTGAGAACTTTATGTCTGAAGCTCAGGGAACATGCCTTCCGTCTGCTGAGTGCCATGGATGAATAGTACACAGGGCAGAAACGTGAGCAAATGGTGAACCTGTTTTTATTTATTTTTATTTTTTATTATATGAAGGAACACATTTCATGTATTTCATATATATAGTTTTAAGAACACAATGATACTTTTCCTACCCTCCCTACCTTCCTTCCTCCCTCCCTCCTAACTTCTACACACCTTCCTTCTTCTCTTCCTATTTTTCTTTGAATTTTTACAATGCTGTACATTCAGTTGTCTTTATCATTACAAGCTCAAGCCTCCACTAAATAAAGAATTCAACAAGTCATAAGTAGAAAATCCTCCTGTTCCTTAAGAGTATCAACAAGAGCTATAAACAACAATCAAATCTGAAAATGTCAATTTTGCTCATAAAGATTACGTTTTTGGACTCTACATTTTAGTTACCAGAAAGCAGGGGAAATGTGCAATATTTGTGTTGTTAGGACAGTGCTGTGGGTGTCACAGCTGGGCTGTGAACTGAAATGCGACACTGGCAAGGGGAACAAGTGCATGGCGCAACGGGAAAGTCTAAGCAAGGGAGTCCCCATGTGAGGGTTGTCTATGTGCGAGCTACTCTTTTTCAGGGAGTCAATCCACATGGCTTCCCCCATGATTTGTTTTCCTAGGCAGTCTAGGACTTTGCTGGGACCCATCTGAGCCCATCAGTCCTTTGTCTGGGTGCTTTATGAGGCTGCCAGCTTTACCTGGACCCCAGTTTTGATAGAATCAATACCAACAAGGCTTCTTAACTGAATCTTGCCACAACACAAGATTGATTATTTAACAATGATTTAGACTCACACTGAATTATGTTAAACTGCTAGCTTAGGTAGAGCACTATCAGTTTAAAACCTATTCTTGTACATGTGATTCTTTTTGGCCAGCAATTCTTCGGCATGAGGGATTGATCAACATTTTTTTTTAACAAAAGATTTTATTTATTTATTTGAGAGGTAGAGTTATAGGCAGTGAGAGGGAGAAATAGAGAGAAAGGTCTTCCATCCACTGGTTCACTCCCCAAATGGCTGCAACTTCCGGAGCTTGGCCAATCCAAAACCAGGAGCCAGGAACTTCTTCTGGGTCTCCCATACAAGTGCAGGGACCCAAGCACTGGGCCATCTTGTACTGCTTTCCCAGGCCATCACAGAGAGCTGTATTGGAGAGGAGCAACCAGGACCCAAACCGGCTCCCATATGGGATGCTGGCACTGCAGGCAGAGGATTAACTCACTGTACCATAGTGCCAGCCCCAACATTTTTTGGAAAGATATGTTTATTGATGGGCTGGTGCTGTGGCTCACTTGGTTAATCCTCTGCCTGCAGCGCTGGCATCCCATATGGGCGCTGGTTCTAGTCCAGGTTGCTCCTCTTCCAGTCCAGCTCTCTGCTGTGGCCTGGGTAGGCAGTGGAGGATAGCCCAAGTGCTTGGGCCCTGCACCCTCATCGGAGACCAGGAGGAAGCACCTGGCTCCTGGCTTCGGATTGGCGCAGCTCCGGCCATGGTGGCCATTTGAGGAGTGAACCAGCGGAAGGAAGACCTTTCTCTCTGTCTCTCTCTCTCTCTCATTGTCTATATCTCTACCTGTCAAATAAATAAATTATAAAAGGTATGTTTATTGATTTATTTGAAAGGCAGAGTGACAGAGAAAAAGGAGACAGAGAGAGATCTTCTATTCACTGGTTCACTCTCCCAATGACTGCAACAGCCAGGGCAGCATGAGGCTAAAAGCCAGGAATAAGAAACTCCATCAATATATCTCAGATGGGTAGCAGTCCACTGCTCTCCCAGGTGTGTTAGTGGGATGCTGAATTGGAAGTAGAGGAGCCAGGACTCAAACTAGCACTTCCATAGGCAATGCCAGCCTCACAAGCAGCAGCTTAACCTGCTGCTTGACAATGCTGGTCCCTAAATATTTTAAGTCTAGAGTGGTCTCATTTTCTTCTATTGCTTGAGAGGAATTCTTGCCTTCTTTGCTTTTGTCGTCATCTTTTTTTTAAATGAGGGGTCCAAAAAAGTTCACAGAAAGTGTATTATGAACAAATGATGCTAAAATTGGCACACATGGTTTTGCACTGAAATGAAATTTATATTTGAATTCCACTTTTCCATGAACTTTTCAAAGCACATTCAAATGTGGCGGTGACCACATTCACTCCTTTGGTGACTGAGGTTTCTGATAGGACACTGGGTGCCTTCTTGCAAAGCTTGGCCATCTTCCTCACTTGCCCTACAGGATTCTCCTTGTGCTATTTCATGCATTTTCCCTGTGCCTCTGGCAGCCTTCTCTCTGGGCTGTTGTTTTTTTTTTTTTTTTTTTTTTTTTTTGAAGTCATGATTTTTTATTGGGAAGCAGACCTGGGGTGGGAAGCAGTGTGGCACCCCCTGGTGAGGCCCAGGAGCACAACAGCCACAGCCAGGAACACCACCGTGGCCAGGCCGAAGCCCAGCACCAGGGTCGCCTGTGCAGCGGAGGCCAGCCCCTCTGTGCCGGCGGGGTCACCAGCCTTCCCCAGGAAGATCAGCGGGCCCACGGTGACGTCTGCTTCTTCCGTCACGTGCCTGCGGCTTCGCACAGAGGACCGGGCAGCATGGTTCTAGTTCATGGGGGAGCCTGGGATGAGGTCACAGTCACCGTTGCCACAGCACTCACAGATGTCAGCACTGCCTTCCACCGGGACCCATCTGCTGGAGGACTGGTTGAAGGAACAAGCCTTGTTGAGCTGGTCCGGGGCTTGCTGGGCAGGAATGACCTTCAGGTGACACGTGATGTAGACCGTGTGCCTGGAGTCGTTAGCGAAGTGGAACATGGCCACCATGAACTGGAGCACGTCCGGCTTCGGCCTGGGGGCTTTGAACTTGGAAGCTCCATCGGAGAGGCCGTCCACAAGACAGCCGTGCAAGTCCACGATGGTGTGATAGGGGGAGCCGCTCTGGTCCCGTGTCGGGGTGGCCACGCAGCGATCCACAAACAGCAGCAGGGGCGGGTGGCTGCCCGTGCGGACCTCTGCCTGCAGGTGGGCCGTGTCGCCCAGGTGGAAGGTGGGGGACATCTTTTCTCGGCCATCTTCCTCACTTGCCCTACAGGATTCTCCTTGTGCTATTTCATGCATTTTCCCTGTGCCTCTGGCAGCCTTCTCTCTGGGCTGTTGCTTCATGCCTGGTGTTGGGGGCAGTGAGGCATTTTGCAAGGAATGTGGGCTGTGAAATCTAAAACTTGAGGTAGATACCTGAAAGTGTTGCTTAGCATCTTTGTGAGCTTGGAAGAATCCCCTTGACTTCTCCTTTTCTCTTCCTTCATTTGTAAAACTGAAGTTTTGAGAGTTTGCCTTGGAGACCATTGCTAGTTTTGAATTGGGCGTGGGTGGTGTGCTTAGCATTGCGTCTGCTGCCTGGGACGTGGCGGGAAAAGGACGTCCACAGGGCCTTATCAGTAGTGGTGTTTCTCTGGCACCTCATTTCTGCCTGGTGTGCACGCAGGTTTGATCCCACCGGGAAGGGCTATTTCACTCTCAGGAAGACCCACCTTCCCACAGACTGCTTCTCCCTGGGGACCCCTGGTAGCTGTACACCCCAGGAAACAAAATGGCCCCTTTTGATCGTTCGTTCTGACAAATATACTTCAGAGTCTCTCTGCTGAATCTTCCAGGCAGGATCAAAAGAACTCTGGGCTCCTGGAGCTTCAGAGGATTTTAAGTCTGTGCAGAAGCCTTGTGCTGGTTGCTGTCTACAACACAGGGCTTACATAGACAGGACTGGGACAGCTTTATAAAAAGCCAAGATGGAGGGAAGATGGCCAGCACCTTAGTCCAAAAAGTGCTGGCCTGGAAATGAAGTGACCGGGCTTCTAATCCTCAGCTCCTGGCCTGGACATCTGAACAGGCTGGGACGTTTTATCTGCGATTCACAGTTCCTGGAAACTTCTCCTCTTGCTTTTGTAACCTCAGGAGAAATTGTCAAACACAAATGACAACCCTTTTAATACCAAAGTCCCTTTAGGAAGGAAAGAGTATCTGATGGATTGTTTTCAGCCCTTAGGATACCACTGAGAAAATTACTCTTAAGGGTACTGAATGGCATTCTAGGTACTCAAGAAACTGTTGGGCCTTGGCTGTGCTATTGAGAAAAAAAATTTTATTTTTCCTTCTGTCTTTCAAATGCTTACTGACTTTTCAGTAGCCTGATGACCACATGGGTAGGGAAAAAGCAATCCTGAGAGCTTTTGCAGCTTGGTGATCAAGAGTTTGGATTTCAGGGCTTGGTATAAACTCTGTCCCTAGCCTCATGAACTGCGTGTTCTTGGGCAAGTTACTTACCTTTTCTATGTCTCAGTTTTGGCATCTGTAAAATGGAGCTGATGAGAATAGCCTTTGACTTGTAAATCATGAACAGTGTGTGCTAAGCAGATGAAACAAACAGAACGTGGCAATTTCCATACATGCTACAGAAAATGAATGTATTTTTGGCCATTAATCCTGCTTCACGGAGGAATCCAGTAACCATTTCCTGCCTGGGGATCACTAGCTGTTGGTGATTTGTTCCTACCCTGCTCCTCCACTGAACTTTCTTTTTCCTTTCTCTCCCCCTCTCTACACTTTTCAGAGGTTAAATCGATGGCTTCTCCAGTGAGTCAGTGTCTGACATTATGATTCAGTGTTGAAGGAAGAAATAATCTGTGTGACAACTTTGTGTGTTACCTGGCAGATGCTCACACTCTACAATTGCTAGATATTATTATTTTTATTAGCTTCTGTGATGGGATAATAGAACATAGCTTTCCCTTATTTTTTTTTTTTTTCAATTTCAACACACAAAGTGTTTGCCCTTTTGCTTTGCTTTGCTTTGTTTATTTTAATGGCCTTTGTTTTTAAGGAATGACAGAATAGGGCCAATTTTGTTAAGATCCTAGAATTATGAGATGAGGCTAATTGTCATCTAAAAGGGTCACAATTAAGTCTAAGAAATAATTTAGTTACCAAGAGATTCTGATTAAAAGTACCTAAGCCTCATTGCATTTTTCCGAAAGAAAGTGTTGCATGAATTAAATATTGTTTAATTGGAAACAGAGCATGCGTTTTCATTGGTTGTTCGAATGTTGAAAGATCTGGCTGGAAGGAGCCTCCAGACTTCATTTTCATGTGTGCACATCGAGGCCAAGAGCAGTGGAGGGAAGAGAGTTTAAAATGAAAGCAGAAAAGCTGCAAAGGGAATTGAAGGGATTTTGATACAAGTGGGTATAAAATTAATGGGCTATATTGAGCTTTTCAATCATTCTTTTAAAATGGGAACATGCAGCGTGTCAAAAGGTGCGATTAACACTCACAAAACCAGGCATCTTCCATTTACCTGTGGCTACAAAACTGGGCCTTGATGTCAAAGCCACTTGAGTTCAAACCCCAACTCTGCTGTTTGCTGGGTGCAGCTACAGCAGGCGGGTTTTAAAACTGCTTGGGCTTTCAGATTCCTGCTTTCTTGCTTTTTTTTTAAACCTGGAGCAATATAATACCCATTTTACAGAGTTGTTATACGGGGTAAATGAGGTAACATGCACAATGCTTTTTTTTAAATCATTCTTTTTTTAACTTTTATTTAATAAATATAAATTTTGAAAGTACAACTTTTGGATTATAGTGGGTTTTCCCCCCATAACCACCATCCCACTCGCAAACCATCCCATTTCTCTCCCATCCCATTCTTCATTAAAATTCATTTTTAATTATCTTTACATACATAAGGTCAACTTGGTATATACTAAGTAAAGATTTCAACAGATTGCACCCACACAGACACACAAAATATAAAGAACTGTTTGAACACTAGTTTTACCGTTAATTCGCATAGTACAACACATTAAGGACAGAGATCCTACATGGGGATTATGTGCACAGTGACTCCCGTTGTTGATTTAATAATTGACACTCTTATTTATGACGTCAGTGATCACTTGAGGCTCTTGTCATGAGCTGCCAAGGCTATGGAAGCCTCTTGAGTTCACAAACTCCAGCCTTATTTAGACAAGGTCATAGTCAAAGTGGAAGTTCTCTCCTCCCTTCAGAGAAAGGTACCTCCTTCTTTGATGGCCCATTCTTTTTGCTGGGATCTCACTCACAGAGATCTTTCATTTAGGTTTTTTTTTTTTTTTTTTTTTGCCACAGTGTCTTGGCTTTCCATGCCTGAGAAACTCTCATCAGCTTTTTAGCCATATCCGAATGCCTTAAGGGCTGATTCTGAGGCCAGAGTGCTGTTTAGGGCATTTGCCATTCTTTGAGTCTGCTGCGTATCCCACTTCCCATGTTGGATCATTCTCTCCTTTTTAATTCTATCAGTTATAATTAGCAGACACTGGTCTTGTTTATGAACATGCACAATACTTAATACAATGCTTGGCACACAAACAGAATGGAACATAATTGTAATAATGATATGATCACATGGGAATCACAATATTGGTAGTAATGTAGACAGGTGTATTCCTCCCTTCTGTGCTAGCCCAGTGCATAAACTAAATGACTAAGAGTTCTTGTTTCCATGGGACATTCATAGGAAGTGTGAGTGGAACTTTCTTCTTAAAGGCTGACCACCTGAAAGCAGAGGAAATAGCTGTAAGTGGTACTTAACGTAAGAGTCATTTTGTAGGGACCAGCATTATGGTGTAGTGGGTGAAGTCACTGCCTGCAACCCTGGCATCCCACATGAGAGCACTTATTTGAGACCCAACTGCTCTGCTTCCAATCCAACTCCCTGCTAGTATACCTGGTAAGGCAGCAGATGATGACCTAAGTGCTTGAGCCCCTGCCACACACATGAGGGACTCAAATGGAGTTCCTGGCTCCTGGCTTCAGCCTAGCTTAAACCTGGCTGTTGTGAGCTTTTGGGGAGTGAACTAGCAGATGGAAGATCTCTTTCCCTGTCTCTCCCTCTCTGTGTCGCTCTGCCTTTCAAATAAATAAATATTTTATAAGAATCATTTATTGCATTGCTTAATGCATGTGATAAAAAGAATCTTAAGGTATTAAATCCCTTCCCTAATATAGTGCCTGGAATATATTTTGTTTTGTTAAGCTGAGCTTTTGCCTAGAAGGAGATATTGAGAACTTGTTGGATGACAGGACACTTGGGGTATACTCTGATGTTATAGCAATCCTCAGCTAAGATTTCTGCCTATGGTGTTGTCCATTCCTCTTTCTTTATGTCTTGGCTGCTGGCCTTTGTCACATGTGAATTTTTCAGCCTAGTTACGGAAACACCCAGGATGTAGAGGCGAAAACATAGCAATGCCCATTTCAGAAGCCTGTGTTCCCATTTCGGCCGTGTCTTTTGTTCATATGAAGTTTTGAGCACCTGATTTAAGCTGCACCAGGCTCTGTTTTCTCATGGGTCAAAGGAAGCCCTTAGAATCTGCTTTGCAGGGTTGTTGGTGGAGCAAGCCAAGATGATGTTGGTCAAGTTTCCCAAGCAGGGTTTGGCTTATTGTAGTGTCTCATGTGTCACTGCTCGTCCTCCAGGTCTTTGCTTGTATGGTCTTTGTGGAGGTCTTTCATGAGGGGAAATCATGCTCCTCAGATGGAGTCAGGGGGGAGGAGCCCCCAACCCTAAAGGGCAAGTAGCAGAGACTGTGTCTGACAACTTTTTTGCAGGGCCAGATCTGCCTCTTATCCGGTTGATTTTTGTTAATTATAGATTAATCCTTTGTTTGATTTATTGAACAAATGTAATGGCCACTTCAAAAAGTTCATAGAAATATGAAATTAAATAAGAAGTTTGGGGCCGGCACTGTGCTGTAGTGTGTAAAGCTGCAGCCTGCATCACCAGCATCCTTTTAGGTGCCGGTTTGAGTCCTGGCTGCTTCATTTCCAATCCAGATTCCTGCTCATGCACCTAGATGAGCAGCAGAAGATGATGTAAGTGATTGGGCCCCTGCACCCATATGGGAGACCCAGAAGAGGCTCCTGACTCCTGGCTTCAGATTGGCCCAGCTCCAGCCATTGCAGCCAACTGGGGAGTGAACCAGCAAAAGGAAGTCTTCTCTCTCTCTAACTCTGCCTTTCAAATAAATACATAAATCTTCAATACATAAATAGATCATGAGCTCACTTTGGTGAAATCTGTGTATACAAGTGGTCCTCAAAAAGTTCATGGAAAATGTATATCATGAAACACCATGTGCAGGCCTCAAAGTGTTGGCACCAAAATAAATCTATCTTTTAATTTCATTTTCCACAAGCTTTTGAAGTACTCTCATGATTGTTGAGCAGAATTGTGCTTGGCACTGTGGGCGAGAGACTGGAGAAAGCATCATTCCTAATTGCATAGGATTTTCCTGGTGGTTTTACATCCCCGCTCGTCCAGACAACAAAGCCATCTGCCTGTCCCGGTCTGTCAACAGGTCTTATCTAGGAGGGATAGCTGTCATTTCCAATGGTGGAGTGCCCTGTCATCTGTGCCCAACCTTAGGGTTTGGATTTAGGAAGGCCAGTCCCCCTGTTCTGCAGCACAGTTCTGGAGTGCTCTTTTCCCTCTCATTTTAAGTGGAGATGTAGAAGCTAAATTTAAACAAGGCATCTACTTATAAGGATGCTTTGGTTACAGCTGCCAAACTCGTGGGGTGAGATGTTTGGATGCTTCTATTTTATCCTAGTATTCCCAGGAGCAGTTTTCGCAGCGGCTGCAGATGTCTGTCTCAGAGGGAGTTGTTCCTCTCCCTCTCCTCCTGGACGTGGCCTTTGCTTTCTCAGTTTCATGTCTGTCTCCCCTTGGTGACAGAAATAGAGAACAACAGTGTGTAAGTCTCCCCTTTCTGCTGAACACCCTGGAGTTCAGGATGGCTCCAGAAACCCCATGCATCCTGCGGCTGAGTCCGGCTCCGAGGAGTGAGCTGGATGTGAGCTGAGAATAGCTCAGGAGAGCCCAGTCTTCAGGGAGGCTGCTGGGTCTCAGGGTGATGACTCGGGAGATGGATGCATTCCGCATGGCTCTTGAAATCTTATGGATGAATGTTGTCTTCTAGTAGTTACTGTAGGAAAATGGCCCAGCCCAAGGTGGATTCTCTCTGCTACAGTGCAGGGCATGCTCACTTTGGCTAGGTGGGGCTGGGTGAGTCCATGTGTGGTATGCAGTTGCGTACCCTGAATGCTGCATTTGTATGATGGAATTTACTATTACTGGTGTTGTTCATCTGAGCCCTCAGAGTGCCTGCAGATTATCAACAAAAAGACCAATGCTTTATTGTTATATATTATCCATGGAAAAGATTTACACACACGTGTGTACCTATATGAACATCAATGGATAAGGACACATTTTTAAAGAAAGCTGATTTTAAAAATGCTGCAAACTTTATTTTCTCCTTTGGGGATAGCAATACAATTATTGGTTGTCTATCTGGTGTACATGCATTTATTTTCCTTTAAGTCATTTTTAATGTAGAGAAAAAGCTGGAGAACCAAAGATTTCATATATAAAGAAGTGAGCGGCACCGAGAGTCAGGAAATTAGGGTTGAGGTCTTCTTTCTACAGAGCACTTTAGCATTCATTTGCTCATTCATTCACTCATGATTTAATTCAGGAAATATTTCCTGAGCAACGACCCTGCTAGGGCAAAGCTGATAACCTCACAGTGCCTGCGGAGCTCACATTCTTAGGTTAGCAACAAAACATTCTTGAACTTTATTTTCTTGAGCTCCACGAAACATGCACCAGTGTTTCCCGTTTTTCTTGCCTGTCTCTCTTCCTCTTACCTCAATTTCCTTGTAGGATTGCTGTGCCTGTCAAAGAGGAAGGAGACCTAAGAACACTTTCGGGCATGAGTTAACAGTGCGAAGCCCAAGTGCATCTTGCCACGCTTGCATACCCCCTGCCCTTCTTGTGCTCAGTTATGGAGACATAGCGTGCGTTTAACAAATCTGTCAAGAAAGTGATGTAGTGTTCACCTCCTACAGGAACCATTAATTATTGACGGGACCTCTTGTTAACCGAAGATTGCAATGTGCATTATTAAAAGACAACGCCACCCCAAATCCTAAAACCATTAATTGGAAAGTTTAGACGGTGTTAGACCTTGTAAAGACGGAAACGTTAGCAACACTTTGATAAATGCATATCTATTGGCAACTTTTCCAGCTTCCCACTTCCTGCCTAACAGTGTCAGCATTGGGATATGTTCCTGTGTAAGATTTGTCCCCTAGAGGTCAAGGAAGTAATAGATACACATGTTTATATTGAAACTTATATATTGTACTACTATAGTATTATGTGCATAAATACTATACAATAATGTAAGATGTATATTGTTACTAATATTGTACTATTTTAAATATATATATGCTAGTATACTATTTCTTTGTGGGTGCATCTGTGTGTGTATTAAATATATTCATACACACATGAATATAATCTTATGGTGTAAATTACTTGTTTCTATTCAACAGATCTCCAAAAAATTAATGGAAAGTATGTATTATGAAAAATCTATGCATGGATTTCAAAATTTCTTTGTGCCAAAATAAACTTGTCTTTTATTCCATTTTGCAGAAACCTTTCAAAGTGCCCTGCTATAGTGTTTCATGTATAAATATACACAGAATGTATATGTATATAAATATTCATATACACATATTCTGTATGATTTCTCTATAAAAAGCGGTAAGCCTGTATATACCATTGGGATAATTTCTACTAACACAGAACATGGATACATTCTAAATTCTTGTGAAGCAAGACAAGTTACTGATCTTCATCATGCTGACTATATAAACAATCTGTCTACCAGTGGTTTATCTGAGGATAGTTTTTGCACCCAGATTTTCCAGCCATCTTAATGAGTTCATTCTCATTCATTTAACAAATAGTTATATATAACCTTGGGCTGGGTGCTATTGACACCACGGTGGACAACCTGAGGCTCTGGCTAAGTCGGAAAGTAGAAGTCACGGGTAGTTATACCTTTGAGAAGGAAATGCAGGAAGAGATGTTGCAGTGATCTGGGAATATATAGGAGGATGTGGTGGGATGGGGAGAGGTTGGGAAAGGCTTCCAGCAACAGTGACACACCAGCACCTAGAGCAAGAGATGGATATTTGGAGGGTGGTGGGAAAGGCTAATAGATTTGTGTGGGTTGAGTGAATGACATCTGCTGAGGCAAGGATGGCATCTTGGGCTTATGAGACCAAAAGCAGTCCTTAAAGGCTGGCGTATATTTAGGAGGGTACAATAGTAGGCAGCAAGTGTTGACGTGAGTGCTTGCAAGTGAGCAAAGGCTACAGTAGTAGAAGAAAAAGTTCTGCTACAAGGAAGCCACTTTCTACAGTCCTTAAGCTTTAGAAGGCATTATGTGTCTTTTCTGTGGCTTAAAGCAGGCTTGTCTGAACTCAGGAGAGGTCGACAAACTAAACATTATAAATGTTTTCATCCAGTGGTTTTGCAATCTGTGCCTTTGGTTTGGTATTTCTGCCACACGGACCACCACAGGAAGATTCCATTTTGCATCCATCTCATAGTCGTAATGCCTACCTGCAAAAGTTTGTGGAATTTTCTAGTCAGTCTGGATTACTTGGAGCTTACTTTTACAGCAAATTCTATGTTTAATCTCTTAGAAGTGGAATTAATAGTGAAATGCTCTTAAACAATTCGTAATTGCTAGGTTACTTGAGAGAAGTTGAAGATAAGAAATAATATTCTTGGTGATGTGTGATGTGCGTTTTGTGGATGTCTTTGTGATTCTCTCTTGGAACATGCCAATCATTTATCCTAGAGGTTCAATAGCACCTCAATGCTGAATAATACAAGGGCACTCCAAAAAGTGTAGAAAAATGGAATTAGAATTATTACTTTACTTTGGTGCATTTTTGAATCCCATGCAGAATTTTTCAAAATATGCGTTTTTTATATATCATGAAAAAACTTTCACCACGCAAATCTACCACAATATACTTAAACTTTTAAGTCCATTTTCCATGAACTTTTTGAAGCACTGCCCCTTTCCCCCACAGTACAGTGTAATAAAGAGAACACACATGCCTAAGTGTGAATTTTGCTTTTGTTGGATCCCGGACAATGTGACCCAGGGCAAATTTGACTATTTGCAACCTCAATTTTGCCATCTTTAAAATGAAGAGACTGCTACCCGTGGTTATTGTGAGACTGAAACCATGAAATGGAATCCAGGTTAAAATGTCTCACATCATCTCGGTTTCTGTAGGATTTTTCTGGAAAGGTTGCCCATACCTCCTGCAAGGCAAATCCAGTCTTCCTGAGCTTGTTGAGAAGCCTTATAGCAGTGGCTGTGTACACTGAGACACTGCCTGTACCCTCGCAGAGAGAGCCTTTGGAACTATTCCTTTGTTACTGCATGCTACCTGGAGCCATATATAAATCAGTTTAATTTGAGAACCTGAGTCAAATGTCATTTAAGTTTAATTGATGAAGATTGCTGTGAACCAGAGGATGGAGAGATCTTCTGTTTTCCCCTAGCTAATCTCTATTAAGTGTATGTAAATATTTTAGAGACAGTTTTTATTCTGCCTTAGGCATTTCAATTAATACGAAGATGCATTCCAGTGAACAACTTGCTTTCAAATATTTACTGGAAGTTCCCTAATTTTCAGGTTGACACCAAGGAGGCCCTCAGTACAAAGCTTACCTTTGCTAAGTCTTCAGGGATTTAAAACCCTTTGTGGGGTGCTAAATCCACTTCTCTTCCTACAGAGGAGGAAAATGATGTCTGGAGAGATGAAGGGTCATCGCCCAAGGTCACATGTTGGACACTGGGGTTTACCTGGGGTTAGAATCAAAACGAGGGTTCGAGGGTCAGGTGCTTTGATTTCATGACTACTGCATTTCAAGTGAGGTTTTTCATTTTGTAGCCATCATTTCCTTAAAAAATTGCTTGGGATATGATATATGACATACTTTTCATGTGATTCACTTCCTCCCTTAGAAATAGGTCCAGTGAAAGCCATTATGTGTGTGTGTGTGTATTTTTTCTTCAAATTAATGAACTACATATATATATAACACACACACACACACCTCAAAGTTTCCTCTATTCTTCTATAACCCCTTGAGAATTATGATTTTGCTGTGATTTTATAGTCTTTTCCTTGTTTGTCCATCATTCTCAAATTTGACAATGGCTCCTATCTTAACCCATAATTGGTCAAGATCCCCATGCACATTTGTGCCTGCATCCCATGGGTCTGCTTAGCCAAACTATTTCCTCCTAAATAAAGCGATGAACCAGTGACTGCAGTTCAGGTGTGGTCAACAGGAAAAGCTGTGGGGAGATGGCTAGTTTTCCTGGCCTTTCCTGCCTTGTGCCTTACAGCCATGTCTGCACACTGGCCAGTGCTGGCCGATGGGAACAGGGGGCCTGCCTCTGCCTCTGTATCATGATGCAACTCTGTTGGGCGAGCCCTTTGGCTCTACATCCTCAGCATTGGGGGTAACAGGAGGGGATTCTGCTGTCCCAGCAGCCATTTTGCTCACCCAGTGGTCTGTGTTGCGAGGAGAGTGGGTGTCCTTGAGAGAGCCAAAGCATTGCCCATGTGTCTGGTAGTCTTCACAGCTGAAGAACAGTTGGCCCCCGTCCACCACGTAATCAACACCGACGAACTTGAAGGCTATTAGGAGCTCATCTCTCTGTGTCTGTCCTCCAGACTTTCCCCACAGCCTGTAATCTTTCTCAGGTTTAATTCCCAGGGCTTTAATTATTTCCATTTGTGTCTGCTGGCCACTCTGAGATGTTTGTCAGTGCTATATGGCAATGCATATAGGGGGTTTTCTGACAGCTCTCATTCCCAAAAGTATCAAGAATTTCCCACTGCCTGGCCTTGTTCACGAAGTCCTGCCTGACAAGGATCCCTGTGGACTGAGGTCAGAGACTTGAGTTTTAGTTTCTGCTGTGCCATTACCTGATTGTGTGGCATTAGAAAAAATCATCCCAAGACTTTGAGTCTCAGTTCCTCTCTCTGTAAAATGGGGATAAACCCCTCCCCCAACATCATCTGCTTCCAGAGGTGCTGTAACTATGTATCTGATAGTTACAGATAGAAAAACCTTTTTTGAAAAATGAAGATGCCCAGGAAAAGTGATATGTGATTATTCACCTGGCCTTATCAGCTACCTTCTTGATAAGCCTTTTCTCATTGCGTACATTTATCCTCTGAAGGGTTTTTAAGACATCTGTTTCTTTTATAGAATAGTTCATGGCTCCATTTAATTAATCAGATTTAGTATGATCTTCAGTGTGCTGAAGCACAAATGATGCGGGTACTCTGGGAAGTGAGACAGACAGAATCTCCACCCTCCTTAGTGCATACGATAGGCATTTGAATAGGTGCTAGAATTGGCCATGGGTTGCACTGTGTAAGCGAAGGGGAGACCCTAACTGAACACATGAATATACAAATTACTTTGTGCTAGGGGCGTAGAGGAGAAGTGGAAAGGGCGGGGCCCTCATGGAGGGCTCCACTGAGGAAGTGAACATAGAGAAGAGACCTGGAGGAACATGAAGGAGCATGGGAAAGTACGGAGAATTAGCCTTCCAGGGGACGGCATTGTGGTGCAGCGGGTTAAGTTGCCACCTGCGTGCGATGCCAGCACCCCATCAGAGTACCAGTGTGAGTCCCAGCTGCTTCATTTCCAATCCAGCTCCCTGCTAACAAACCTGGGAAGTCGAGTTCCAGATTCCTGGCTTCAGGCCGCCTCAGCACTACCTGTTGCAGACATCTGGGGAGTAAACCAGAGGACAGAAGATAGTTCTCTGTCTCTCCCTCTCTCGGTGTAAATCAATCAGTCTTTTTGTTAAAAGGAATTATCATGTAATAATATTTTATCTAGCCTTTAAATTTCTATTGTTGGCAACTTTAGTGAAGACACATATATAATTTGTGTAAGGATATATACATAGATATATGCATAACTTGTAAGGGACAAAATAGTCACTAAATATGCATGTTAGAGCAAGTGTGCAAAAGCATACATTCAGCATCAGTAAGAGAATAGTGTTTTAGCTGGGTGTAACAGGAAGCATAAAAAATAACAAAAGAAGGAAAGAAATGGGCAAATGTAAGAAACTTCAAGATGAACAGTGGTTGGTGAGAAGGAACTGAGGGGTTAGTAGAGTGTGATGAGTGACAGCGGGATATGGATAGGCCAAGAAGAATTTCCTTCTTGTGGAAAACACTGGGAAGTCACAGAAGGATCCCTCTCTCCCACATCCTCTTACTTTCCCCGTCTCTCCATTCCACTCTCGTCTGCCCCCATTTAATCAGTGTTTCAATGTCAAGGACACGCTCCATCTGCTCAACATCCTGTATTTCTATCAGTTCTGGGTGTGAGGTGTTCCTTCTTCCCATTCAGAACCCTATTAATGTGGGCCACATTCCTGTAAGAACTTCTCCCGCATGTGTAGGTGGATGTTGTTTTTCCTACTTGCATTTCAGCTTGCCGTGAAATGCGCTCACAGCGGTCCTGGCATGACTGGCAAAGACGTTGCTGCTCTGGGTGGTCGTGCCAATGTTTTAGAGACACTGCATCTGATTTTAACGTGTGGGACATCAAAATGAGAGGCTTGGTTTTGGCTCCTAGTGCCATGCTCTTAGCAATATAGTTGTAGGACCAAAGGTTACCAAACATCACAGGAAATGAAACAGAACTGCATCCTATGGAGTGTTGCGTGTGGACTTGACACTATGCTAGGTGCCTTATACAATTTCTTCCTATTATTGTTTAGAATAATGCTGTGGGGTAGATATAATTACTGCATTTTGCAACTGCAGAAACATAAGGTATGTGATGTAGGGTTCAACTTTATAGCTTAGGCGTCAGGAAACCTTTCTCTATAAATGACCAGATAGATGATATTTTAGATTTTATAGACCTTATAGTTTTTTTTTTAAGATTTATTTATTTATTTGAAAGTCAGAGTTACACAGAGAGAAGGAGAGGTAGAGAGAGAAAGAGAGGTCTTCCATTTGCTAGTTTACGCCCCAATTGGCCACAATGACCATAGCTTCCCCTGGGTCTCCCATACCGGTGCAGGGGTCCATGGGCTTGAGCCATCTTTCATTGCTTTCCCAGGCCATAGCAGAGAGCTGGATCGGAAATGGAGCAGCTGGGACTCGAAACGGTGCCCATATGTGATGCCGGCACTGCAAGTGGCAGCTTTACCTTCCATGCCACAGTGCCGGCCAACTTTATAGTTTTTGTTGCTACTTCTCAATCCTGCTGTTACAATATGAAGTGAGCCAAAGACAGCATGTAAACAACTGGACATGGTTTTGTCCCAGTAATAATTTGTTTACAAAAACAGGTGGTGGGTCAACTTCAGGCCATGGACTATAGTCTGGTAATCCCTTTTAAAGATAGAATAATAAAATATTAAATGGTGTCATTTGTCAGCTGCCATTCTGTCAGTTGAGTGCTTTACACCCATTCACTTACTGTCTTCTTTCCATAACTCTTTTCTGTGATGAGTGTTTTCAATCATTTTTTGTACATGGTACAAACCAAGACATAACGAGGCCAAGTAGCTCGCTATGGTAAAGCTGTTGGTCAGTCTCAGGCCAGGTTCTGTTCCGGGTTTTTGATTTGTAGACTGTTAGTGGCAACACCTCTGGTTGACCCTGGACATCCATCATTTCTTCTTTCCTCTAGTGTAACATCGCTGTGATAAACTGAGCCCCCAGCTGTTGGGTTATAGACTGCATTTCCTTGTCATTCTTGTGGCGAGGAATGGCCACGTGACAGTTCTAGTTAATGGGATATGCGTGTGAATGATATTTTCCAACTACCAGACATAGCCCATTGAAGGAAAGAGCATGGTCATCTCTTTGCCTTATTCTTCCTCCCTTGGCTGGAATGCTGTCATGATGGCAGGTGCTGGAACAACTCTCTGGGCCATGAGTTGGAAGGAGCGTACTGAGGATGCCTTAATACCCAGCATCATTCCGGCTGAGTACCTGGAGCGGATCTCGCGTTTCAGCCCCCCACTGTTTGTGATTTGATCAGTTGGGTGAAACAAACTTTCCTCTTGTTATTTTGTTATAGCGTCTAAACTTGTCTCCTGACTGATGTAAAAAGTCCATCTTGGGGGAAGGAGACATAATCTGAGGAAATTCTCAGAAATAACTTTTGCTTATTGGTAGGATTTGATATGTAGTGTCTGGGGAAAATCGATCATTTTTTTTGACATGTGTGAGTCAAGGCATCTTGTGGTTTTCCGGGTGAATTCAGGCTGTTGGTGTTACATTTCCTCCTTGCCTCAGGAGGCAGCCACTTCTGCTTCTCTTTGCTCGAATCCGGGCACCCTCACTGAATCCCTAGGCTTTCTCTTCCCGCCAAGACTACAAGACTAGCATCTCCTCAACGTCTCCATTCCTTGTGGCGTCAGGAAAAAAAAAAAAAAAAAAGGTACATAGAATTCTATGCCTGATTACTTTGCAATGAAACAAACCAAATCAAAACAAGACCAAAGAAAGTAAAATCAAGGGCAGACAGGTGATAGTAGCAGTAACTTTTAAAATAACACAAGAGGGAAACTTACCAAGCAGAAAGCATTTCTGCCTTCAGGGGGTCTTGGCTTTGGGCTATGAACTTGCCCTCGAGGGGTTTGGGCTGAGCCCTCTCTTTTGCACCGAGCAGCTTCCTTCCGCTGCTGGACTCTGGTGGACAGGGCAGATCTTGCTTCCCAGGCATGCTGCTCCTCCAGCCCCCACCCTCTTCCCTTGCAGCTGCCAAAGTGGCTCCAGTGCTGAAGGGAGACTTATAAAGGGAATTTCTATAGCAGTGGTATCCTTGAAACACTTCCACTTGCTCTTCCTTGGATGGTGGATGTCCCTTAGTTGGCAGTGCTGTTTAACTTTGTTGGGTAATTTGGAAAAGAAAAACCACACATGAGGAGGTGCGAGGACAGGACAGCAGCTTGGGAAAAATGGCCACCCGGAGAGCATTAGTTTCTGACCTCCCTCCTCATGGTGTATTTACTGAGGATACTGTGCCTGGTGTTTTTGAAGTAGGAAGCTTGGGAAGTCACACACCTGTCTCTAAACTCCATTGCCTTGTCTATAAAAGGGGAGCACTAGGCATACCTGATGGACAGGATGTTGGGGAGAGGAAAAGCGCTATGTGTGGAAATGCTTTGTAACTTATGATGTGGTTTAAATGTGCTTAATCAGGCTCAACATTGGAGATACAAATAACAAGGTAAAAGGTGGTTGGAAGGCAGGAAGAATGTTATCTGCTAGAAAACTTGAAGAGGCTCTCATGGAGATAGGACCACAAAGGCTTGTCAAGTTCATGGTCATTGAGCACCTTCATGCCTCTGTGCCTCCCTGAGGACAGAAGAGAGAAGCTTGTTTTTTCAGCTCCTTGGATATGAGGGTGCAGGCATCGGATACAAGTTCTGCACCTATGTGAGACTTGTGTTTAGAAGGAAATTCCCTAAAAGAGTAGTCTCTGTTCAGGACCCATTAACAGAGGCAGGAGAGACAGAGGATCCCGTGGAAGCTGACTGTGCCCAAGCTTCAGCCTGCATTCTAGGAAGTCTCTGGCTGCCACCAATGCCTCGGGCCCCCGCTGAGCCGCTGTGGAATATTTCAACATTGCTCCTGGTAGCTTAGTCCCTAGACTGACGCTCTGCTTCTCATGGAGTTTCTGGGTAGTACTTTACCTCCTTTGATTATTTTTCTGTTTCTGCTTGAACTGGCACAAACGGGTTCTGTTGTGTCCAGCTCAGAAGCACATCTGGTGAAGATTGGGAGAAGTGTTAAGTAGAAGGACCAAGAGAATGTGTTACAAGGTACTTCAAAAGGTGTGTGGAACATGAAATTGAAAGATAAGCTGTTTTTGTGCAAATTTGTTTCTCAGATCCAGGTACTTTTTTCTTTATACTACTTTCCCATGAGTTTTTTTTTTTTTTTCCCCAATCTCCTTGTATGTTCTTAGGATAGCAAGAAACATGCACTGACTCCTTCAGGGGTTGCGTTTGCATGGGCAGCTGGGAACCTTGAATGCCTTGTTGAGGAAGGATGCTTTAGGCACTGCAGAGAAGAGCAGCTACTGAAGCTAGGTGGGCTTGTGAGTGACACCACTGAACGTGAGTTTGGAGGAAAACGAAAACCCAGTCCCATGTCTCCTCGTCGCTGATGGCTGGGACCTTGAATTCTAGCCACAGGCACGGATGTTGGCTAATTAATCAAAGCGGAGAAGAAAGGCCATGGGGTAGCGACTGAATCAGAGGAAAACCCAAAGAGCCAGGCCTTAGCAAGTTAGGGCCAGAGCCTCCCTGTGAATTGGGCAAAGCAGCTAACAAGGAGGCTTTTCCATGGGCTGAATCCCGTGTTCATCCAGGGGCTAGGAGAGAGCTACAGCCCTGATCCAAAGTCCCAGCAAGACCTTCCATAGAGCGAGGGCTGCTTCTCCAGAGAGAGCAGGTGCTACATGCAGACTGAAGAGATCGTCCACTCCCCTGGGCCTCACCCCTCGCTCTGAAGACCAAGCACAGCCTGGACCCTTGGCAACATCCCTCGATAGGTTTACAGCAGCCTCACATCCCCCCTGCAGGTTTGGGAATTGGGATTATTAAGTTTTAAGTTGTTCTGCTGTCTCTCTGTAAGTGATCCTATAAATATCTGGGTGCTGGGTGGGGGAAGAAGTCACGACAGGACTCTCAGGGTCCTGGGTTAGTGCTCATGAACTTGACATCCAGAGGACCCTCAAGAACAGCACCCAACCCCAGATTGTAAGCCAAGCCCACTCCATGAGCACTGTGTTAGAATGGCACAGCTCAACACTGTAACCATGTAGATGCAGAAACCATTCATGTTCCTCAAGCCCGTGGTAGGAGGAAATACATTAAAAATGGATTTTTGGTTTCTGCCTTTGTCTGGGTAACATTTATAATAAAGGATACAGGAGAAAATGTCCTTTACTATTGATATTTTTAAGCATTTTGGTCTTGTTGGTGTTAAAATTAATTCTTATTAATGGTTTCATATTGAATGGTAGGTGGTTAGCATCTGATGACAATCTTCTAAAAAAAAGATGGTGCTAGCATTTTTCAATTATTACATGGCCATGATGACATGAACATATGATCCTGGGGTCTTCCCAGTCATTTTAAATAAAATAAGCTTCTCCAAAGCCTTCCCCATGTGTTCTGCATGTTTTAGAATGTATCTTAGCTGTAATTCCCCAGAAAAGGAATGGTCTGGTGTACTTTCTATGGGTTTTCATTAATCTGGTATAGTTTTGCTGCTGATTCGAGTTTATCAAAGAGGGTTACAGCCTCATAGGAGCCACACTGTCAAAGGCTTTGGATGTATCATGAGTTTTTTCACTCCATGGGTGACGTAGGTAAGATGGATCCATATCAGACAACAGCCTTGCGCTCAGAAGAGCAGAAAAGGCTGGTCTTGCTAATTGCCAAACCTCCTAAAGTGCATAAAGAATGACATTTTACAATCCCTCGTTCATCATGGTTTTAGAAAGACCA
Organism: Lepus europaeus; assembly: GCF_033115175.1. Classification (NCBI taxonomy): domain Eukaryota; kingdom Metazoa; phylum Chordata; class Mammalia; order Lagomorpha; family Leporidae; genus Lepus; species Lepus europaeus. Next base: position 72,537,073 of record NC_084842.1, read on the forward strand.
TGTGATAGATTAATAACAATAGCAAATCTTCTATGCAAACCAAATGTTTATAATAAATGGAGCTAATCTAACAGTCCTGCTATAAAACGAATTAAAGTAGTCTCCAGCTAGTGAAATACAGAACAGCTAAGGATGGTTAGGTGACCTCAATAGGCAAGATGTCTTCACTATTGGATTGCATTATGTCACATCAGATGGTCCTCCTCTATCATACTGGGGCAGGTGCAGTGTAATGCTGGTGATTGTCTTTAGCTAGTCAGTACGAAAATCTGGGTGCAAATTGGATGTTAGAGGTTGGGCATGGGAGGTACTGATTGGCCATTCCTATCTCAATGGAATCTTTCTATAAATTCCAACTGAAAATACTGTTATTTGTATGACTCTCTGGCTTCTTGTACAATGTGCTAGTATTTACCTATTTGAAAGGTGGAGAGAGAGAGAGAGAGAGAGAGAGAGAGGAGAGAGGAGAGAGCGGAGAGAGAGATCTTCCATTTGCCGGTTCAGTACCCCCAAATGGCTACACTGGCTGGGGCTGGGACAGGCCGAATCCAGGAGAGGAGCCAGGAGCTTCATCTGGATCTCCCACATGGATACAGGGTCCAAGCATTTGGGCCATTGTCCCCTGCCTTCACAGGCACATGAGCAGGGATCTGGTTTGGAAGTGGAGAAGCCAGGACTTAAACCAGCACCCATATGGGATGCCCGTGTAGCTGATGGCGGCTTTAACTGCCAGGCCTCGGAACAGGCCCCACACTTTACGTTTTCACTCACAGTAGCCTTATACAAGGTCGACATCTCTACCAGTTTTGTTTGTTTTTTTACAATGAAAAGTTTTACAGATAGCTAAACTTCTTTCCTTTTCTTCTTCTCTTTAAAATAGGGGTGATTTGATTTAAAATATTGTTTTGCCTTGGGCTCAATCTCAGTGAATGCAGTGGCTAGGAAAGCTATTGAGTGGCAAATTCTAATGATTTTAGCACCAGCACAGAGGGAGGCGAAATGAACGTGGTGCTGATCCTAGGGCTGAGCCCTGTGGGAGAGGCCAAGTGTCCATCCTCAGGGGAGGGTCTGATCACTTTCCCAGCAGTCAAAATTCTGGCCACTGTTATGGTCAGGGTCTGTACAAGGGAGCACTGTTCTCTTCCTCCTTGCCTCCTTTTCCCTCCTCCTCCTCTTTCTTTACTCACTCCTCCCTTCCCCTTCTTCATCAGTTAATCAGTGGCACTCCTCAAATTTCTTATGGCACTTGTGTTAGTCTGCAATGGCTGTCTTAACAAGATGCCCATAGATCTGGTAGCCAAAACAGCAGAAATTGTCTCACGGTTCTGAAGGCCCAAATCCAAGACCAAGGCACCCTGGGTTTCTGCACAGGAGTCTCCCCTTGGCTTCAGACTGCCACCTTCTTGTGTGTCCTCACTCGGCCTTTCCTCTGCGTGCAAACACACTGCTGTGCCTCTTCGTCCTCCTCTTGTTGAGTTAGGGCCCTACACTTACCATCTCCCCTCTCCTTCATGACTTCTTTAAAGGGCCTGTCTCCCAATTCAGTCACACTAGGGCTGAGGGCTCCAACACACACGGACCTTGCTGGGTGAAGGGGGGGGGGGGGATGCAGTTCAGGCCACAGCACCTGCAGTGTGCAAGCTGCCTAGACAAATGGTCCATGTAGACCATGATGTGAAATAGCTTGGATCAGAAGGGTGGGTAATGAGAGTTTCAGTTTCACATCTCATGTCCAGAGAAATTTCTTCACAAAGATGTTCACACCCCAGCCCATCCCTGCTCTCCTCTCTCTTTCTCAGAGCATCTTTCTTCCAAAACAAATCCTCTTCCTTTTGGGAGTCCAAAGCCCAGAGCTGGAGGAAGGTTTCTAGCAGAAGCACTAGATTTTTAGGAAGCTTCTTGATTTAATGGCTAAATAAAAGTCCCCTGAGTCGTCTTCTCTGCCCCATCTCAAAGCTCTCCTACCATCTTCTGCTCATCCTCTGCCCTTAATTTTTCTGAATGTTACGTATAAGAGATCTTCAAAAGGTTCATAGAAAATGTACATCATGAAAAGAAAAAACTGCTTGAATATCAAAAGCTTTTTTTTTTTTTGCCAAGATAATCATTTAATTCCATTTTTCTCAAGTGGTTTTTTATTTGCTGAATCAAACCTGACTTTTGTGAGAATTTGAAACCCCGATAGCAGGCTTGGGAAGAGTCGGCATCAGGGCAGGTGTTTGGCTCAGTTGTCAAGATACTGCTTGGGCTGCCCACATCCCCTAATGCCAGTGCCTGCTTCTCATTCCAGCCACCTGCTAAGGAACACCCTGGGTAGCAGCAGGTGGAATGAGGACTCAGGTTGAGTTCCCAGCTCCCAGTTTTGGCTTTGCCCAGGCCTGGCTGTTGCAGGCATTTGGGAATTTGCTCTCTCTCTCTCTCCCTCCCTCCCTCCCTCCCTCCCTCCTTTTCAATGAAATAAAATAAATAAATGAAAACTGTTTAAAATGAAAGGACCAGAATCATTCTTTCTATCACTACTTTCATCACCTTGACTGATACTTATTGGGCAGCCTTTGCTTAAAGTATATTGATTTCTTTTGACCCTTACAACAGCCATATATGGAAGTTACTGTCATTAATCTTATATTACACATGTAGGCCGGCGCTGCGGCTCAACAGGCTAATCCTCCGCCTTGCGGCGCCGGCACACCGGGTTCTAGTCCCGGTCGGGGCACCGGATTCTGTCCCGGTTGCCCCTCTTCCAGGCCAGCTCTCTGCTATGGCCCGGAGTGCAGTGGAGGATGTCCCAAGTGCTTGGGCCCTGCACCCCATGGGAGACCAGGAGAAGCACCTGGCTCCTGCCTTCGGATCAGTGCGGTGCGCCGGCCGCAGCGCGCCAGCCGCGGTGGCCATTGGAGGGTGAACCAACGGCAAAGGAAGACCTTTCTCTCTGTCTCTCTCTCTCACTGTCCACTCTGCCTGTCCAAAAAAAAAAAAAAAAAAAAAAAATCTTATATTACACATGTGGAAACTGAGACCATGAGGTTATTAACATGTGAAAACTTGGAAATGAAGCCTCTTAGGAGGTTTAGTAATTCAATGCAGATTACATAACTTGTAACTGACTGAACAAGAATTTGAATTCAGGAAGCCTGCTTCTTCTACTTGCGCTACCAACTGTTAGGTGTCTATGTCACAGGTTAGATCGGGAAGAGATTCTAAAAATCTCTGTAGCTCAAGTCGATATCTAAACTAATAAAGAAGCCAAGAACCAAAATGCTCCTTATTTATACCCCATCATAGCACCCAGCATATGCTGGGCAACTGGAAATATTGTTGCTATTTGACATAACAACAAAGGAAATATTTACTAGGTTTGAACACTTTGGTACCTCTTGACATACACAATCTCTAATTTTCCCAATTTGATAACATAGGTTTCAATTCTACCATTTTACATATGGAGCTGTGATTAGCAGAATGTCTAACATAGTCATACGATTAGTTAATAAAGGACCCAAAGCTATAACAAGGTGGCTCTTTCATTATAACCCTGCCCTATCCTTTCCTCTCTAACTGTGTACTGTGCTTACAGCCTTGGCTCCCAGTCCTGAGCCCCCACAGGTAGCCCACTCGAGGTAGTATTACCTAAATAAAACACGGACACAGACAGTCTGGGTGTAAGGCAGCCTCTGCAGCGACTGTGAACTTTCCTATCATTTTCAAGGCCATCTGATACTCAACTTTCTTCTGCATAGAAGAGGGGAGATGATACTTAACTCATCAAGGCAATGCTTTATTAACTCAATAAATACTCATTTAGCACCTCTTATGTGATCATGCACAGGAGAGACAGGGTTTTTGTAGCAAAGGTCACTGTGAGAATTAAATAATATATGCAAAGGGCTAGCACAGTTTCCTGTACATACCAGGCATTCAGCCATGGTTACAGTGTGGTATTATTACTGCTACTGTATTAGTATAATTTTGGATCCCATGAGGTATCTGTTCTATTTGCACATAGCACTGTCACATACACACACACATGTACTCTTAAACAGCTTTTTGCCACTTTATCATTGTTGGCTCCTCAGCAAATATTGGACATGATGTAACCAACTCTTGGCTCTCAATCTATCCAATACTTGGGCCGGCTCTCCCTGGCTTTGCAGTTACTCTTCTGCCTTCTCGTCTTGCTAGGCCATTACAAGGCCCTCTCTTTGATCTGTAATAGCTATCAACGCAGCCAGAAAAATCTGTTTTTACCTCGTGAGCCACTCTTTCCTCCTCTGCACCCTACCATTGGCCAGCCGTTCCTAGGATTTGGCAATGCAGCACCTCATCCTGGCACCAACAGATTTGTTTGTTTTATGGATGTTCGTGTCCTCTACCAATGGTGTTCTGTGTTTTCCCCTGAGCTTTTGATTTCATTTTAGAAGTAGCTCCCATATATTCAATTAGGAACACTTAAAAAACTTCTTTCTACTGGTTTATAGTCCCATCTGGAGGAAGGGAGTTACTCTGTAGAATAAATTGAGTGTGAAATTTGGCTATGCAATAAGAATTCACTTCCGTTAAGGCAAAGAGAAGAGATGCATAAAATTCAAATCATGCATAGAATAAATGCTTTATCTTTAAGAAACATATAAATAGACATCAAACACCATAGAAACATAGAGGGTTTCCTCCCTCTCTCTCTCTCTCTTTTTTAGAAACAAATTTGTGTGCAATTTTATAGCAAAAACTTTGCAAGGAAAGATTATGCATGTCCAATGCTGATAAGACTGCCCAAATATAAATTTTATGATGCATTTCCTTTAGAATTCCATCTTTCTACCAGCACAATCAAAGAAAGGAAAATAAAGTTTGAAAGCCTTTGGAGAGGCAAGTGCAGGCACCTGAGGAAATCAAGAAAGAATTGAGAACCTAATATCGCAGCTAATTTGTGACTTTTTTTTTTTTTTTTGCTAAGGCTGCTCTCCTTAAAAGAACACACTTCTCTAAATTTTCCTTCCTTCTTCATCCACAGGGTTGACCTTCCTGCAAATACTTGACAGTGACAAAAATGCAGGCTAGAAGTGAGAGGATAGAGCAATAGAGGGTTTGTAAGCCCCCTCCTAAGCCCAAGGAGGCCACAGTGGGAGGAGTTAGCTGGTCCTACCAGGAGTTGATAGAATCCCTGTAACCAAAAACCAGTCTGATTAGTCTGTGTCCAACCAGTGGTGAACGAATCCATAGGCCCACATAATGGGCACAAGCAGTAAGTCATAGGCTGAAGTTGGAGAAGGTCTCTCAGGGTAGGACATCTGATGATACACACGGAGTATTTGTGTTTCATAAGTTTTCCATTGATGCAGCAGATTAACCTCTGTCAGCAATGATGACAACCCCTATTGGTGTGCAGGTTTGAGTCCTGGCTGCTCGGCTTCCCCTTTAGCCCCCTGCTCATGCACCTGGGAAAGCAGTGGAAGATGGCCCAAGTGCTTGGACCCTTGCCATCCACATAGGAGGTTTGAGCTCTGGGCTCCCAGTTTCTGGCCTGGTTCATCCTTGCCTATTATGGCCATTTGGGGAGTCTCTCTCTATCTCTATCTTTCTGTCCCTCCCTCTCCCTCCTCCTCTTCCTTTTAAATAAATAAATAAATCTTTTTACAAATTTTTCCACCAGAATAATGACAATACCTGGCATTTTTCTAATAGAACACTCAGTACATTGCAACAACTGAAGTGGTTTCTGGACTCAGATAGATTTGGGAAATAGAAAAGAGTTCTGTGTTGCAGGATTTTCCAGAGCCTTTGCCATCTTCATGAAGGACGTGATGATGTAAGAGAGAAACATGAAAGAGTTGGAGAGTCACCTGACTTTCCAGGAGGTATCTCACGGGCCTTCGGTTCTTGGGAAGACTCTTGAAGACACGGTTTTGGTGCTTCACAATCTACCTTCATACAGGTTATGTTTGAACAGTGAGCACACACGCTCCATCAAGGACACGTTAACTGGCATTGTGTCACTCTCATTAACATCTACGTGATCTGAGGTGGTGATTCCTGGCCTGTAATCCAAAGGTGTGATACAAAGTCATCCTTTGGCCATCTCTACATAGAATCTTCTGGAACTTTTTGCCTTGCACATCTGTGCTTTCTTTTTTTAGAAACTGCTGTTTGTTTGCAGGAAATATTGAATTCATCTTCCTAGGCTAGGTTTGTTCTACTTGCAAGAGATTTCAGATTTTCATTTTTATCATTATCTCTTTAAACCTGATTGTGTTTAACTTCTTACAGTTTCATTACTCCTAAGCGCCCACCTCTGATGTTTTACATTTCAAATTTTATTTTATTTCTTTAAATGTCTGTGCCTTTATTACTGGGTCATTGAGAGAGGATGAATTTCCTCTTTCCCATCCTGCTTCACCAACATCGTTAGAGATGAACAGCTGGGCAGACCTAGCATGTTGTTTCTAAGGATGAGGCTGCTCAGGGTGATAGATTTTGTATTGAGTTAAAAAGTGCTACTTCATTACTAAAAATATGAATCAGAAAAAGCTCAATTAATGAGGTTAGATAAAACAGGGCTAAGGTGACTTCTCCATCTTTTGGGAACCTTGTTCTTTCTTGGGCATTTTTCTGCAGAAGTGACAAATCAGATAATTCTAAATACCCTATGCCTGGACCATACTTATGATGTGTTATTAGAATAATATTACCTGAAAAGTCTATGGAATCTCACTTCCAAAATCTCTAAGTGTTCTTGCATTTTGTATCCCATATTTCTAGGGCCAACATCACAGGTAAAACCACTCAGTCAATGACCAATCAGAATGTACCTGAATCCAGTCCAGGAGCCAGAGCTTGGCATGTTACTCTTGGTGCTTCCTTTTTTTTTTTTTTTTTTTGACAGGCAGAGTGGACAGTGAGAGAGAGAGAGAGAGAAAGGTCTTCCTTTGCCGTTGGTTCACCCTCCAATGGACGCCGCGGCTGGTGCACTGCGGGCAGTGCACTGCACTGATCCGAAGCCAGGAGCCAGGTGCTTCTCTTGGTCTCCCATGTGGGTGCAGGGCCCAAGCACTTGGGCCATCCTCCACTGCACTCCCTGGCCACAGCAGAGAGCTGGCCTGGAAGAGGAGCAACCGGGACAGAATCTGGCACCCTGACTGGGACTAGAACCCGGAGTGCTGGCGCCGCAGGTGGAAGATTAGCCTATTGAGCCGCGGCGCGGACTGGTGCTTCTTGTTAAATGTTGGATTCTGGGGAGGTCTGGCAGATTGTGGAGAGGGCACTGGAGTACCTGAATAGACAGCATGAAGTGTTATAATTCTTTAACAACAGATACACCTGTGCTACGTGGAAACCCAGGTCTGCATGCATCATTAGAAGTGTACTAGGAAATGGAATAAGAAATATTTTCCTCGTTTTAGACACATCACAAAGGAAAACAAAAATCTGAGGCATAAGCACTTTTTGACCTTAAAACATCATTGTCATGGCCCCTGCATAGAATAGATACCAAGCTGGTATTCTGTCCATTGAATTAGGAGGGAAGGTGGTGGCCTGAAGTCCCTTAGCTGCAGGCCTCACATTCTGTAAGGACTGGCAATCAGTCACAAGAGGACATTGATCAAGACGAAGAACATAGCACATGACTCCATGGATTGAATCCACCGTTCTCCCAGGGTCAAATTCAAGCTTGTTAATTGTGCTGAGCCTCCAGGTAGTGCTTCCCCATGGTTCCCTATGGCCCATACACTCACACATTACCGTGGCTAGACGGGGCATAAGCAGCCAAGCATATAAATCATGATTTGAAAAATTGGAGGGGCTAGACTGGGACATGTGGCTAACAGCTTGTTTTCTGCTACGTTGCAAAATAGCAGGGCTGTGCTCAGAGTTGCAAGGTGCATCTGACTTCAGAGCCAGCCATTAACTCATTCGGCCTTGGCTGCAGCGGCAGAGTCTGGGGATGCTGCACCTGAATGCCGGAGACCTTGCGGCAGCCAGAAAAGGGTTGCTGTGTCATTTGGGTTCCTTTCTAATCTCATGGCTGCTGCTAAGGTGAGTAGGAAATTGTTGTGCTCAGATATTTTCTCCAGTTCTCTGCAGGCTGACATAGGAATCAGACCTGGAGGTGGGGGGTAGCCAGTGAAACAGAAGTCTGTCTCAATGCCAGCACGTCCACGTTGTTTTTAGTGGACAAGACATGGGCTTGTCACGTTCTAAACTATCCCATGGGAAGCTTGTGCTAACTAGTACAGTTCCTGTATCCATATCTTGAGTCACCATCTGCAATGTTGGGAAGAATTGTTTCCTCCTCTTGGTGGAAAAAAGGAAAAGGGAAAAGAGGAAAATCCCTACTCACCCTGGGAGAAGAATGAAGGACATCGTGGGATATTTTGCACGGGGAGCACTGAAGTTGCCCCCTGCTGAGAGTGTGTAATTTATGCTCAATGATTGCCTCCATGTGGCAGGCCTTTGTGGGGGGAGTCCCAATGTGGAGGGGTCCAGGGGGTGACCTAGTGAGAGAAGGAAATGAGCCCTGCATGTCCAGAGGCCTGGGCCTGGGGCTGGATGTGAAAAGATGTTAGGGACATTGCATTCATGGGCGGCTGAAATCATCGTTGGATCTTTGGAAGAAAATCAACAATCAAAGCCTTCCCACTTTCTGAAATACTTAACACTACCTAGGAGACAAAGTATTCTAAATATTAAATAAATATTCACCCAGCACCTTTATATTCATGGTGTTCTTCCTGGCACTGGAAGTGTCCCTGCAATGCATAAGAGAGATCCTTTATCAAGAGAGGTGGCGTGCACAGTGGCCATGGACAGGTGCTCTGGATTTGGCCTAGGAGCAGTCACTGAGTAGGTTAATAGCCCTGGGACAGCTGGTTAACATCTCCTGGACTCAGTGTCTTTGTCTTTCATTATGCACAAAATGCTAGTCCCTGCCTCATAGGATTCTTTGTAAGGTCCATGTACTTCATCCATACAACAATTTTTATTTCATTTTATTTCAAAATTGTTGTTTATTGGGGAGAGACAGAGCTCCCATCTGCAACAGCTGGGGCTGAGCCAGGCTGAAGCTGGGAGCCAGGAACTCCACCCAGATGTCAGGTACTCAATTACTTGAGCCATCACTTCTGCCAGGGTCTGTGCTAGTAGGCAGCAGGAATCGGGAGCTGGAGCTAGATGTAGAACCAAGTCCTCCAAGGTGGAATTCAGGCATCTTAAACAGCATCTTAACCACCAGGCTAAATGTCCACTCCATGTGACATTTTTAGAGCAGCATAACCAACAAGCAGTCACTTTATAAAGACTCCAGGTAGACGTTGATCAGGGCTCTCAGCGGGGCACCGTGGCTGTAAGGCCTGAGTCCCCAAGACTTGGCTCAACCATGAGGCACTTGACATGGCTTCAGACATGACTCTTGGCTTCTGTGCTTCAGAGGAGCACAGAGTTTGTTTCAGTAAATTGAGTGTTCAGAATCTGAACACTCGCCCATCTGGCTGGGAGGACCAGGTCTGTTTACCATCCCTTTACAGAAAACCCTTTGCAAGTTGTAAAGTTCTGGACAAGTGCACAGTCTTAGTGTTCTTATTTATTTCCATATGTCTGTCTTTTAAAATTCTGTACATATTTTATTCATGTGGAAGATCTTAAGTCAGAGACATAGAAAAGCAGAGAGAGCAAGAGCAAGAGAGAGACTGAGACAGAAGAGCTCCTGTCCCCTGGTTAACTCCCTAGATGCCTGCAATAGCCAGGGCTGGCCCAGGCCAAAGCCACTCTGAGTCTCTCACATGGGTGTCAAGGACACAACCACAAGAGCTATCACCTGCTGCCTCTCAGAGAGTACATTAACAGGACGCTGGAATCAGAAACAGAGCCAGGACTTGAACCAAGGCACTCGCATATGCTATGCAGGCATTTCAAGTAACTGCTTAACCACTGTACCAAATGCCCACCCCTTGTTCTTATTTCTAAAAGGCATTGGTATTAATAATAATTTGCCATCATCCAGGTGCAGAAATAAAGTATTTTAGAAGAAAAAAAAAAAGTCGCCTGTGCCTATAAGATAGCATGAGTAGATTGGGGGTGGTGCTGGTGGAGGGAGGCCAGCATTGTGTTGTAGCAGATAAAGCCTCTGCCTATGGTTCTGGCATCCCATACCAGCTCCAGTTCAAGTTCCAGCTGCTCCACTTCCAATCCAGCTCCCTGCTAATGTACCTGGGAAAGCAGTAGACGATGGTCCAAGTGCTTGGGTCCCTGCACTCATGTGGGAGACCTGGAAGAATCTCTTGACTCCTGGCTTCAGCCTGGCTCAGCCCTGGCTGTTGAGGGCATATGGGGAGTGAACCAGTGGATGGAGGATTCTCTCTTCCTCTCCCTCTCTCTTTTTCTATCTCTGCCTTTCAAATAAATATATCTTAAAAAAGGGAGAGAGAATGTGTGGGGAAGAAAGAGTACTCAGCTACTCTATAGGGGAGGGGGCAGCAGGCTACTGAGAGGGCTTGGTGGATGCAGTGGGATTAGCATCGAGACCTGGAGGAAAGGAAACCATCAAACCAGCTGAGAGGATACAAGAGGCCAGTCTCATGGGACTGGAGTAATGATGGTGACAGCAACAACGTTGCCACCCCTTGCTTATGATACTCATGACAGGGCCTGTGGTAAAGTACTCTACTCATACTGTTCTCCAATGCTCACAAATTACTATCATGCTTCCCATTTTACAGACCATGAAACTGAGGCTTGGAAAGGTTAAACTACTTGCCAGAGGACACGTGGACAACAAGTGGTGCTGCTGGGGTTTGGTTGTTGCTCTGCCTGATGTCAGGATCTAAGATTTCAACCATGGAGGTTCTCCTGTCTCTACTGAAGGGAAAATGGCAGAGAGCAGGCGCACCGGCCAAGGGCGTGGGAGTGCCAAGCACTCCTTACTTCCAGCCCTGTCTACTGTTGTTCCAGGGACCTGAAGCATTTTCTCCCTTCAGCTGCTAGACACATTCCTGGAAGGAGGAGAGTAGAAGGAAGGGGAGATAGAAGAAAGGAAGAAAAAGAAAAAGAGAGGATTTATATAATCAAAGATAAACATAATGATGGCTTTGGAGGTTTCAGATTGTGGAATAACTTTTAGAAGCTTCCGTAGGGCTTAATTCTGGCATCACTCCCCCTCCCCGTACAAACATCTGAGGCATATCTTACTCTTTCTCTGGGACTTCGGTTGCTCAAGAGCCAACCAGCACCTCAGCTCCTGGGTAGGCAGACTTGTCCCCTGGGAACCCGAGCCGCTGTTGTCTGCAACACATCTACTTTACCTTCTCAGCAGACATGTGGGCCCCATTGCTCAGAGCCATTGCAGCCAATTTGGTCGATAATCTGCAAATTAAAAATTCAATAAGTAGTTCCCAGAATCATTTTCAAAAGCCGAGCCACAGAAATTAACATGTTAATAATCAGCGTGCGGCGGGGTGAGTTTTCTGCTGTGGATTGTCGTTGCTTTAATTTGGTATTACAAAAAGGCCACGGGATGCATTCCTTTAATTTTGCGGCACAGAACATAGGCTTTTAGGGGTGTTCTCTAGGTATTGATGTAGGTAATGATATTGCACATGGATTTTGTGGCAACTTAGGCAGGAAATAAATAGGGTATGGTAGGATTCATCAGAATTTCCTTTAATAATAAGGCCTTACATCTGCACAGCAGTTTGAGTCTTTAGCACATCCGCAAGTGAATCTCGCATGTGTCCCCGACATGGCTGAGAGCTAGGCAGGTGCTGGTGTTTCTTCCTATTCTCACGCTTGAAGGAGCGCCTGGGGAGATGCCTGGCTTTCTCACACCCACAGCCAGTGCGGAGTACGGCACAGAGAGAAGCTGGAGCTCTCCCCTGCACAGATGCCCCTTCCCTGGAGGCTCCAGCTCGAAGTGCCAACAGATTATTCCACAGGCTGTTCTGAGGATGCAGGCCTTACCATGCCTCAAGCCAAAATGCCTGGTTTACAAACTACTCTGGGAACAGCTGTGCTTACACAGACCAGGGTTCGAATCTTTGCTCCATCACAGATTAGTTGGGAACCTCTGGACTTGTCACTTAAGCTGTGCTTCAGATGCCTCATTTGAATATTGAAGTGTTGGAGGAATAATAACTACCATTTAGGGTCAGTGATAAGATGAAAGCAGAAGGGGCTGGCGCCGTGACTCATTTGGTTAATCCTCCGCCTGCGATGCTGGCATCCCATATGGGCGCTGGTTCTAGTCCCGGTTGCTCCTCTTCCAGTCCAGATCTCTGCTGTGGCCCAGGAGTGCAGTGAAGGATGGCCCAAGTGCTTGGGCCCCTGTACCCACATGGGAGACCAGGAAGAAGCACCTGGCTCCTGGCTTTGGATCAGCCGTAGCGGCCATTTGGGGAGTGAACTAACGGAAGGAAGACCTTTCTCTCTTTCTCTCTCTCTCACTGTCTATAACTCTACCTGTCAAAAACAAAACAAAACAAAAGATGAAAGCAGAAGATGGGTGTGAAAGTACTCATTGGTTAGGGTGAGGGTGAAGATCATTTCTGGTTCTTAAAATTTAAGGTGTGGCCGGCACCGTGGCTCACTAGGCTAATCCTCCGCCTTGCGGCGCCGGCACACCGGGTTCTAGTCCCGGTCGGGGCGCCAGATTCTGTCCCGGCTGCCCCTCTTCCAGGCCAGCTCTCTGCTGTGGCCAGGGAGTGCAGTGAAGGATGGCCCAAGTGCTTGGGCCCTGCACCCGCATGGGAGACCAGGATAGGCACCTGGCTCCTGCCATTGGATCAGCACGGTGCGCCGGCCGCAGTGCGCCAGCTGCGGTGGCAATTGGAGGGTGAACCAATGGCAAAAGGAAGACCTTTCTCTCTGTCTCTCTCTCTCACTGTCTACTCTGCCTGTCAAAAAAAAAAAAAAAATTTAAGGTGTGTGGGACAAAGTATTTGAAATGGAAAGTGTATGAAGGGTCCTAAATGTGCTGTCCAAATGACAGCCACTAGTCCCATGTGGCTATTGATGTTTAAATGGACCCAACTTAACAGTAATATTAAAAACTTACATCTTGGCTGGTGCCGTGGCTCACTAGGCTAATCCTCTGCCTGCAGTGCCGGCACCCTGTGTTCCAGTCCTGGTTGGGGCACTGTGTACTAGTCCCGGTTGCTCCTCTTCCAGTCCAGCTCTCTGCTGTGGCCAGGGAGTGCAGTGGAGGATGGCTGGGTCCCTTGACTCACATGGGAGCCCGGGAAGAAGTACCCAGTTCCTGGCTTTGGATCGGCGCAGTGCTGGCCATGTGGCCATTAGGGGAGTGAACCAACGGAAGGAAGACCTTTCTTTCTGTCTCTGTCGCACTGTCTATAACTCTCTCTGTGTCTCTCTCTCTCACTGTTTAACTCTGCCTGGCAAAAAAAAAAAAAAAAAAGAAAAAACCTACATCTCAGCACCACTAGCCAGATGGCACTAAGTGGCTGCCATATTGAGCAGCACAGGGAGAGAACATTTCCATCATTGTAGAAGTTCTACTGGACATTGTTACCCTAAGGAAAGTGACCTCTCCAAAGAAACAGACAAGGGGGGTGTCATGCAAAGTCCAGCTTGCCAGCCAGAGAGTCTGGCGTGAAGGCGTGGCCTGTGTGTGCCCACTTGCCTGGGTTTAACCTGCTTCTTCCCCCTGGTGCTATGCAAATCATGTGTGAGCAGTGCAGGCCAGTGTGTTTAATAGGCCCACTCCAGAACATCCTGCTGGTAACTGTGTCGGGCTCTGCAAATGCTGGGTAATTTCCTCTCAGGTGCCTGTTCTACACGCTTGTTTGGCATGCTTTATTGTCGGGTGGATTTACACTCTGCATTTGCCATAAAAACTGTTTCCAAAAGAAACAAGAAGCGTGGCAAGATAAAACGCGATATAAAAAAAGGGTATTTTGTGATTTATTTATGTCAAATTTATGGAAGATGACAGGAGGTATTACAGTTCCAAAATTAGTTGTCACAGTCATGTTGTAAATCCTAGGGGACAGGAGTTAAAAGGGTGGGTGGGGAGCTAGGACCCCTGGGTCGGGGAGAGGCCCACAGCATGGGAAGGCCAGATGAAGCAGAGAGTTCCTAGCACCTTCCACAGAGGGTCTTGGTCAGCGCTCACACTGAGGAGCCAACATTTAATAGCTAACGTTACTGGGCACTTACTATGTTTTTTTTTTTTTTTGACAGGCAGAGTGGACAGTGAGAGAGAGAGACAGAGAGAAAGGTCTTCCTTTTTGCCATTGGTTCACCCTCCAATGGCCGCCGCGGTAGCGCGCTGCAGCCGGCACACTGCGCTGATCCGATGGCAGGAGCCAGGTGCCTATCCTGGTCTCCCATGGGGTGCAGGGCCCAAGCACTTGGGCCATCCTTCACTGCACTCCCTGGCCACAGCAGAGAGCTGGCCTGGAAGAGGGGCAACCAGGACAGGATCGGTGCCCCAACCGGGACTAGAACCCGGTGTGCCAGCGCCGCAAGGCGGAGGATTAGCCTAGTGAGCCGCAGCGCCGGCCCACTTGCTATGTTTTAAGCATGTTCCATGTACAACCTCAGTTAATTCCCGCAAGCTCTGGTTATTTTAATCCCTTTACTTGCTATTTTAATCCTGTGGGAACTCTGTAATGTGCCCTTTTATCAACAGGTAGATATAGCACAACAGCAGTGAGGACAGAATAAATGCAAGCGCTGGCTTTGCCTAAAGACTTAAGTTCATTGGAGTCCACAGCATTTAGTCAGAGCTCCTGGGTGCATGCCAGACATACAGGCTTATTTCAAAAATTTCATGGAAAATATGATTTAAAATTAAATTTGTTTTTGTGCAACAAATGGTGCTCATGATACTAATTTCCATGAACTTTTTGAAAATCCTCTTAAGCATGTATTTCAGGTTTTTTTGCACCAAAATAAACTTGTCTTTTAACTCCATTTCCCACGAGCTTTTCTAAGTACCCTCAGAGTGCCAAGAATGAGGGGTGAAGAAATGATCAGCTACGGAGAATGCTCTCATTGACCTTTTGGTGGAGCAAGCAATTGAACTTGCTTGATTGTATAATTGAACATAGACACCTGTGTTGTGAGTCCGATGTGAAATGATGACACAATATAGGCATGGAGTTCTCTGGGACCGCAGGGAGTGCCATTTGGATTCTAGCTGGAGGGGATGGGAGAGCTTTATGGAGGAGACTGGCCTCGAGAGGAAGAATGAATTGGTCCTGAACATGCAGAGTTAAGGAGAAGGATGATCCAAGGGATTTCCCCTTGCCTCATGAAGTGAGCTCTCTTACTCCCTCAACATAGAAGCCGAGATGGCACCAATCCACCTACACATTCTTAGATATTCTTAGTATTTGGTTAGTAGATGACAGCCTAAAGAGGCAATTGGGATAAAGTACTTTCTCAGATTCAAACATATGATTTTAAGCCAAAGAAAGACTGTGGAGCCCTCCTTCCTCTTGGCTTCCACAAAGTACCCTCTTCTCTTTCTTCATCCCCTCTAACCTACTCTCCTTCAAGGATGTTTCCTTGTGCAACCCTTACCTGTTGGTGCCCTCCCTCTGCCATGCACCCAGAGGGCTCCTCTTTGCCTTCTTGCTTTGGTACTGTACACACTTTCCAGTGTGGGCTCGTCTGCTTCTCTGACTCCAGCTCCTACATCACTCCAGATGACTCCCAAACCTGCACCACCAGCCCTTAGTTCCCCTCCAGGCTTCAGCTCCATGTATTAACTCTCTGACGAACCTTTAACCTGGGTGTTTTACGGACCCATTGGACTTACTCAAGAGGTCCGAAGCTTGCTTCTCTGTGTTCTCACATCCATGGGAGATACCACGGACCATCAAAGCAATGAAAAACTCCAAGAGCCAGTTTAAGCCATCTTTTTTCTCACTAAACTCATATCCTACATGTCATTCAGTCCTTGATATGTTTTTAAGTACAGTTCCATTCTATATCAAAATGGCCTTCATAATTAATGCTAGTTGCTATTATTAAAGCAATGATAAAAAAACATAGATTCTGAAGACAGAGTGTGTAGATTTGATTTCTGGTTCCATGACATAAGTTACTGATGATCTCTGTGTCTTGGTTTCCTCATTTGTTAATTGGAGACAAAATATAATGTCTACCTTTTAGAGTTCTTAGAAGGATTTCACAAACAATAGAACAATTCCATGCCTAGGCAAGCACCACTTAAGTGCCTACAATTATAACTGAACATTTATGGTGTGGAATGCTGTGTTGAGTATTTTCTCTCATAGCATCTCCGTGACACTATGAGGAATTTGATAATCCCATTGTATAACTGGGAAAACTGATTCTCCAATAATGGAAATGAATTAATGACTCATCTAGTGAGAAACGAAGCTGATGTTCTGACCCACTGCAGACTGGCAACCAAGACCTTTGCCCTTAACCACTCTGCTTTTGGGCTTCATCCTCCAGAGACCTGCTAACTGACCTCCAGGTCTCCAGCGTTGCCTCCCTCCAGTGCCTCCTCCTTACAGCTGCCTGAGCAGCGGATCAAGAACTCTCATCTAAGAAGATGCAGACTTCAGCAGCATCAGCAGTTCACCCCTGCCCGGCCTTCCTCACTCTGCCCCACTATGGCAGCCTCATCTTTCCAACCCCTCAGCCAGCTTTTCAAGAATATCCAAGAGAAAGTACGTGCAGGACTGCCAGGAAAGGGATTCATACAGGCAGTTATGTGGTTAGCAGGGACCGACTGCCATGGCCACACATTTGTGGACAGAGGATTCTGGGAAATGTATTATCTTCCCTCTAGGGCTTGAGGTAAGGCTCTGTGTCCATGGGGACTCAATCTTTCTAGGGTTTCTGCCTCTCCACAAAGAGAAGAGACTTCTTATTTCAATGGAAGTGAGTCTTCACTAATGATTATGAAAGGCTTCCAGGTGCAGGAAGACAAAGGCATGACTTAAATGCACACGTAATATAAATCATATGTGGATAAAAAGAGACACGTAAATTAGATCAACCAAAGGTCACTCATTTTCTCAGCTGGGCACTCGGAAAGTTCATCCAGGATTGTTTCTTGCCAGGAGTGAATGGATTTGAAAGTAAAGATTTTCAATGGTATTTTGCTCACAAAAGGTTCCTGCAGTGGGTAAAGAATGATATTGCTCATGGTAATAGCAATAAGAGCAGCTAGGGAGGAAGAATAATTTGAAATCTGAATGTCCCTTGCTATTTTCCTTTGATGAACAATCATAAAAGATCTTCTGGGTTTAACGCTAGGTCCTTGTTTCTTGAGCCTGTGTTTTAGAAACCGATTGAGTGTGGTTTCTCATGGGGTCTCCACCACGTCCGGATCACAAAATGTCACTTTGCAGTTAGATGGCCCCCATGTGAAAGGCGCCGAGAGATGCCAATTGCAACTCAAAAATCTCAATTTTCAAATATACCTTGCAGCTTATTCCTGGAGAGAAACACTTTCCCCCCTCATGGGCATGCTAAGTGTTGTGCTGAGAAAAAAGGTGGAGAGTGTTCTTTTGAATGAAAGGAAATTTGCAACTAGGAGCTCAAGTCCTGGAGCTTAAGAGGTCTCCTTTTTTGAGTGCTGCTCACCGTGCAGCTTTCCTGTGGGTTCAGGTAAGAGTAGGAGACAATTGAAATGGAAGAGGTAAAAGGCACACAGACTAATGGCAGTTGTGTTTTTCACTTCTCCACTTGGGTTTCAGTCAAGATTATAATCTATACAGGCAGGCTCCCAGCAACCAAGTCCATGCCGTAAGCCCTTGACAAATGGGAGTCTTATATCGACTTTTGGGATTGCTCCGACTCAGACAAATATCTAATTGGCTAGGGAGGGTTGCCTCAAGTTCAGATTTGGGAGAGATGTAGCATGGGTGGCTTTTGGCTGTCAGGTAGTCTCAGACAGCCTTGAACTCAGAGATGGTAGAGTGTAGCCATAGCTTCTTGGTGGAGACACTAGGAGAGACAACATTGTTAAGTGAAGGGTTGTACATCCTGATGCTCCTACTAGAGAGCTGTTGGATGTTGAGGAAGTCATTCATTGTCTCTGGGTCTCAGCTTTCTCATTTGTAGAATGGAGTTCAGCAAGATGACCCTACAGCCCTAACATGCTGTGCTTAGTTGACTGACCTAGGTTTCCTTCCTTTCAGTGTTGTTCTTTACTTATTCTTTGCCCCCTCCCCCAACGATATGCAACAGAATGGATCATTGCTAAGTGGATATTCAGACATTCTTATCTCACTGTATCTCATCTAGGAGAAAAATCACCTCTAGCTAGTCTCCTTTCTGCTTGGTGTTATTAAGAAAAAAAAAAAAAATGGGAGGAGGGTTTGTGGAAAATGGGCCCAACTGGCCTTCTCAGCAGATTTGCTGTTTGATTTTTTTCCCGAGTCCTTTTCTTACTGGCCAGGGGTTTGATTTAGTTGGAAATGGCACCTAACAGTGGAAATGCTCATTATCTTTATTGGTCATGATCTGTGAACCCATTTCGTGGGCCAAAGCTTTCAACACACCTTATTAGTTAAAGTACTCACCTCAACACCTCTAGGGCTGTTGTCACCATGTGGGATGCTGTCATCCTAGGAGGGAAAGGGTGATTTGAGAAGAGTTCTCTGTGGCGAGCATCTCATCACTGCCCAACATGCACAGGGGGCTTCTGAGAGGCAAAAATGGGGTCATTATCATGGAGAAAAAGGCCTGCTCTTATATCACGTGTTGTAATGACTCCCAGCTGACATGGAAAGGCAGGAGACGCAGTGTCCTGTCAGCCCAGTTGCCATGTATTGGTGCGGGAATCAGTTTCATATTAAAATTTACCCATGTGGGCCCTGTTTCTAAGAAGGGGGCCAGGAGGGGATTGTTCAGCCTCCCCAGTAGATTCTGAAGATACATCTGAAGATATGGAGAACTTCTAAGTATCCACTGGTTTCTGAAGAAGCATAAAGGCAAATCACGTTGTAGGCTTTGGCCACACCCCTGAAATCCACAACAAGTGGAACTTCCATGCCCTGGGCACAGAGTTAGGAGATTCTGACCTGCTTCTTTCAAGTCAGATGTAAGTTTCATCTCAGGGAAATTAAATCTAAATTACTCTTCTGACATCAGAACTGGTGTCATGGTTAGAAGAACTTTTATGAAAAGAGGGCATTGTTTTTGAGATGGAAAGAGTAAAATCGTGTGACTACCTCTTTCCTGGCATTTTTATCAGCTACCTCCATGTGTGATTTTTTTAAAGAGTACTATCTAGAAAAGTATACACGTTTCCTTTTAGCCACTATTTGCTTTTTTCTACCAACGTATATATAGACTTTGCTGAATTAAAACATAAAAACACAATTAGTGCACTCTTCATAGGTAATTTCAGTAATAACTGAGAGCACTCACTGATCAGAGGGAGTCATCTAATCACCATTGTTTTGCCCTGTACTTATAAACCCTACTGGCTCATCAGGTTCCTATAGAAATTCGAACGGCTTACTTTATGATGTTTAATTTTGTTATGAATGCAGACAGATTAAGAGGAGCCCGTGGCCTCAGGCAATGTACCAACATGATGGCTTTCACCCCAGGTAGAAGTAATAGAATTAATTGAGCATGCTTGTTAAATCTTACCCATCTATAGGACATACCCTACAATTTAAGATGATGGGGCTCTCTGCCAGAAATAATGATAATTTTATTATTTATTCCCATTATTCATTTTCACAAGATAAGCATATTATTATGCCCAAGAGGACTCCGTAGGGTTGACTAGGGTGTGTCTGGTAGACCTCAAGCAGATTTGTGGGTTTGGCTCATTGCTACATCTCAAATTGGGAGCCAAAGTTTGTCAGCTGATTTTTGTTGCTTCCCTTACTCCACAGTGCTCTGGGGAAGGGTCTCTTGATAATACCTCAGTACTGTTGCCACTGTAGCCCAGGTAGCTCTCTGCCACAGAGGACCTCCCTGCACAGTGTAGAGTGCTTAGCAGCTCCCACAGCCTCGACTGTGAAAACAGGATCTTCCCCTCCCATACCTTACCAGTTGTCAGAACCGCAAAGGTGCCCCGACATTGCCAAGTGTCCCTTGGAGGACAAAATTGCTATGATTCTTGAGATATTTCTGACACAAAAGGATGAGAATTTTTAGGCCTCCATATCTAAACCAGAGGCTGAATCTATCTGGGCCCCTTATCTGGAGATTTCAAATCAGCTTTTAAAGGTTAGCCTGGATTATTACCTGATTCAACTCAGCAGGAAAAATCATACCATGTTGTGTGTGAAGTGACTATAATTTATTAGCTCATTAGTCTGGCCTTGAAATTGCCATTTTGAGCACTTGCCCAGGCTGACCAAGTTTATAGGCTGAGTTGCTTTTTTTTTTTTTTTTCTTACAGACTCAAGGTTTCCCCCCACTGCTTTCCAGCACTCACTGCATGAGCTGGCTGAACTTACCACGGCCGGGTGCTCTTACTGATAGGCAGCCTTTACTTGGGTATCCAACCCTTCAAAATCTTCTGCTGCCATCATCTTCCCAGCTGATAACAAAGTTCTGCTCTATAAACAGAAAGACAAGAAGGGCTGGTCAGGTCAGCTGTGAAGGAGGAAGTCTCACCTGTCACACGTGCCTTCCTCCTTCCACCTACACTGAAGACTCCAAGGCCTCCAGATCTTCTAAGGGTTTCTCTCAAGAAGGGCAGCAAAGAGTTCTTATGCCCGTGTTGGGATTATCTCAAATAGCTAAGTTAGGGTAGGGTGAGTGGTTTCCCCCAAAGCCACATGATGCTGGTGTGTCCCCACGGAGGGTGCTATAAGATGATACTCAGTGCCCACTCTGTCATGCTCTGCTCCCCACTTCTTATTACCACCTTCTCTGGAGAGAAGAATCACAGTGGCCAGTTGAGGAGGTTTGTCCACTTAGGAGTATGTCATACACATTCTGATACCGTAATTATTACTGTAATATGCAAGTGGGGCACATTTCATTTTACCTTGGACTGGATGCCTGCACATAATTTGGAGACTGGGCAGCCAATTCATATATCCTGATGGATTTTTATCGGAGCAGGTGTTCACTTTGTTCCCTGCTTAGCTCTCTGTCAGCACAGAACTCCTTCTCATGTTGACTCCATTGGGGAGCACCATATGGTGGGCAGTGCCTCTCCTTCAATCACTGTGTTCTCGTTCGCATTTATCCTGCCATGAGGTGGTAGCGAAGGGACTGCTCTCCTGTGCAGAGAACCTACCTATGCTTGGAAAAGCAATGAGCAGGGAATCGGAATTCATTTTTTTCCCCATGTTATAGAGACCTTTTTTATTTGTTTGTTAAATTTTGTAAATAAATCAAAAGTACTAGCTACAGTCATTTATTTGCATGCCAAAATTCTAGGACATATTCCAAATTCCACTCCTTCTGTCAATATGAATAAATCCTTTGGGGGAAAATGATACTAATAAACATATTCTTTAAAGAATCAAGGCAACTAGTATTCTGAGTGTATCACCACTAACATTTTCTAGCCTTCCTCAGTAGGAAGGGCATATCAATCTATTTTTATTATATGTCTGCATCTCAGCCAAAGACAATTCTGTTTCATAAATAGGTTTAAACACTCTCTAGAAGTAATTTTGCTCTAAACTTAATAAGGACAAATATTTTATTTTCCATTAACCATCTTTAAAGAAAGGACAATGAGTTGCATTTACACACACAGATTTTTTTAAATTAAGAGACAGAATGAGAAAGAGAGAACTATAATCCGCTGATTCATTCCTCAAATACCTGTAATAGCCTGGGCCAGGACAAAGCTGAGAACTCAATCCAGGTTTCCCACATGGATGGCAGGAACCCATCTACTTGAGCCATGCTTGCTGCCTGCCAGGGTCTGAATTATTTAGGAACCAGCAATGTGTGTCAAACCCAAGTACTACAAAATAGGATGTGAGAATCCTAACTGGCATCTTAAGTGCTAGACCAAATGCCCACCCACATCCCCTGGTATACCATAATATCTGTAAGATCATTTATTTAGGAAATACACTTGAGAAAATTGATATCATTACGTTCAACGAATCATTCGTGTAGATTACAGTTAATACAGATATGTTTACTTAAATAAAGCAGAGTTTTAAATAATGTAATGAAAGTTCTTAGTTTTAAACTTAGAAACCATTTATAGCCCTAAGCTCAAGTTTATTTTTGTTAGGAATTTGTAGAAGATCTGAAACCAAGTTATTAGTCATTTAAAATCTTGATATACTGACTTACTAGTTTAGTCTTTCTGGAGTTTTCTTTCATAAGGAGTTCGGATTTTTTCCCTGTAAGCATGCTGTAATTACGTTACAACTTTAATTCTATATGTGGTAAAATGACCAGTGATTAAAATAGTCTGCTTCTTGGAACTTGATTCAAACTTGAATCTAATGAAATAAAATTATTTGTGCTTTCTATATACAATTGAACATGAGTAACTTTCCATTTCTCTAGAATATACCTATTTAATATCTCCCCACTTACTTGCAGTATTCTTATTTATATGCATACCCAGGAATGGTCTGCTAGCAACTAATTATACCAATTGCAAAACTCCTACAATTTTTAGGCCCGAATGGCCTGTATAATTAACCCAAACTCGGGTCTCCATCTGTCCTTCTCTTCACAGTCTGTGTTCTCGCTACATTGATCATTTGCATCCTTTAGTCTACAGGGAGTTCTTTCTTAATTGTACACATAAGAGTTGATCAATAAAGATCATAAACATCACCCACAGAGAGCTATAAGTTCTCTATATCTATGTAGATATTTATACAAAGCAGTACTCCTTTAATTGGTTTTTTAATCAGCCTAAGGTATTTATCACCACTGTACATTGTTCTTCCTCCCCTATCGGACTGTAAATGTACATGGATTGGGGTTTGTCTTCTTTGCCTTTGTATGCACTGGGCCAAAATGTAGCTTGTTCATGATACAGGTATTCAATAAATACTGGAATGAATGAATGACTAGATGTTGAATCTTGATGAGAGAAACTTGAACTTTCCTGGTCCAACCCATCCTTTACAGAAATGTAGAAATTAGGTCAAGGATATTAGCCCATCCATTCACTATTGCTTATTTCTCTTGTTTATCTATAAAATATTTACTGAATATCCAGGATCTATCAAACATATTATTTGGTGTTGGTTTCAAAAAATAAATAAATAGAACAGAGGTTCTGCTTTAAGGCCAGTCATGTTTGTAGGAGAAACAGACACAGAAAAAGTTATTCTGGGGTAAATTTTTTTAAAAAAAATTATTGATTTTTTTATTTTATTGGAGAGAGAGAGAGATATGGAAATTCATCCACTGTTTCATTTCACCATGACCACGGCAGCCAGGCCTGGGCCAAGTTGAAGGCAAGATCCTAGAACTCCGTTGAAGTCCCCATTTGGGTGGCAAGTGTCCAAATACCTAAGCCATTGCCTGCTGCCTTCCAGGGTGTGCATTGGCAGGAAGCTAGATGGGAAATGGAGGAACACAGAGACTTGAACCAGACACTCCAATAGGAGATACAGATGTCCTAAGGATATCTTCACTGTTGCACCCGATGCCCTCTTGTGGGGTCGCTTTTATACCTGGAGAGTGACGGAGAGAAGTGAGACTTACAGAGGAGGTGACATAAGACTTGACTATTGAGAGAGGAGGAGGAGGCAAGTGGTGATGGCTAAAGAGAGAGTGGTAGGCAGAGGATGAGCAACTGTGAAGCCTCTGGGCAGGATATGTCATGACCTGTCCCACAAGTGATTCAGTGTGATGAGCACATTATGTTACTTGTGAAAGGAGACCACTGCCATGCTTAGAGGATGGGCTTTGGAGTCACAATGCCAAGTTCAAATCCTGGCTCTGTCATTTATGAGAGCCCTAGCTTCAGGCAACTTAAGCTCTTTGTCTTAGTTTCCTGGTCTGTAAAATGGAAGCCATGGCACCTACCTCATATTGCAGTCTGAAGAGAAGATTAAATGAAATGCAATTGTACCTTCCACTAGTACCAGCTTTACAGAGCTTGTGGCTATTGTTATTAATATTAGGAAATGATGCAAGACAAAATTGACAAGTGATGGGTGATCCCATGGGGAGCTTAGCATTTTAATATGATTCTGTATGCATTGGACAACTGCTGAAATGAGTAGAAAGCAGAAAGAAATATTTGAATTTTATTTTAGAAAGAACTTTCAGATCACCAAAGGGAGGAAAGAGTATAAAAAGGAGGAACTGAAAAAGGAAAAGATCCTCAGGTTTGGAGCACAGGGTTTGGCAGTAAAATTGGGTCGTGGAGGGGCGGGGTGAATAAGAGCCACTAGAGGGATATTTCAAAGGCAGAGCAGTGAGGATAGGGAGAGGGCTCTGTGGCTTCTGGTTCACGCTACTATGCAGTCAGGTGAAGTCACTAACTCAAACTCTGCCTGTCGGAAAATCACCCTCCTCAAGAATTGCTGAGAATAGCATTGCAGACTAATGATGGTTCAACTTATGATTTTTTTTTTTTTTTACTTTATGATGGCTCAACAGCAATATGCATTCAGTAGAAACTGTGCTTTGGATGTGGAGTTTTGACCTTTTCCGGGACCGGTGATTTGTGGCGCAGTTCTGGCTTGTGATGCTGTGTAGCAGCAGTAGCCGCTGCTCCCAGGCAACCCTAAGATCACGAGGACAAACAGCTCATAGTTGATGTTGTGCTGTGCTGTTAAGCCACAGTGCTCAGCATGTGAAGTGTATCCAATACAATTTTGACTTAACATGATTGCCAGCGTCTGATGAGGTTATCACGATGAAACCTCATTTGAAGCCCAGGAGGATTTGTAGAGTGCAGAGATTTGCTGCCCCAAGCGTGGTCCACAGCTCAGCAGTGTGAGCATCACTTGGGAGCTTGTTAGAAACCCAGAATTTCCATATTGCACCCAGACTTCTTTAATCAAAATCTGTATTTTAACAAGATCTGCAGGTGATATGCAAGTATATTAAAGATAGAGGAGCATGAATGCGGAAATGGCACAGGCAAACTACAGACCCTGGACCCAACCCAGTCCCAGTGCACTAGATGGTTTTCATTTTTCTTTTAAAAAATTTTTATTTGTTTCATTGAAATTCAGAAAGGGAGGGAGAGAGGGAGAGGAGCAGAGGGAGAGAAAGAGAGAAAAAGGAGGAGAGAGAGAGAGCGCAAGAAAGAAAGAGATCTTTTTCTATCCACTGGTTCACTCCCTAAATACCTGCAATGGCCAGAGCTGGGGCAGATCAAAGCCTGGTGCCTGAATTCAATCAGCGTCTCCCACATGGGTAGCAGGGATCCATAAACTTGAGCCATCATCTGCTGTTTCCCGTGGTGCACAATAGCAGGAAGCTGGATTGGAAGCAGAGGATCTGGTACTTTAGAATGAGATTTGGACATCCTAAGCAGGATCTTAATCACTGTGCCAAACACCTGTCCCCTTTGATATTTTTAAGTGGCCAAAAATACCCAAAGAAGAATAGTATTTCGTGACACATAAAATCATTTGGCATTGAAATTTCTGTATCAATCAATACAATTTTGTTGGAATACAGCCACCCCAACCCGTTCACTGATGTTGCATCTGTGTGTGTTTTCTGCCACAATGGCAGAGTTGAGGACATATGGCCTGCAAAGCTGCAAACATGGGGGTGCTTCAAAAACTTCATGGAAAGGTGGAATTCAGAGGTAAGTTTATTTTGCACAATTTTGAAATCTATGCACAGTTTCTTCAAAGTATGCATTTTTCTTTGAACTTTTTGAAGACCTCTTATGTTTGTGGTCTGATTGTTTTTAGAAAGCTTCGTGATTTCTGATCTAGAGAAAGGATTTGGGAATGAGAAATACCTAATTTGTAGTCCTAACTATTTATCAATATGTAATTATTGACATAAATTCTTTGTGCCTTGATTTTTTTCCCACTTGTGAAACAAAGATGTCATTTCAACTTCATGGTATCCTGAGAATAAGTAGGAATAATGGATCTATTATACTTATCCCAAGGGCTGGCACATAATAAATGCTCCATACATATTAGCTGTTACTCTTATTAACCAGTAAAAACGTTAATAAATGGCCAAGTTAGATCCCAAGACTTTTGTTTTAATCGTGTGTATTTGCCACTGATGGAGTTTCCTTTGTATGCATTCAACAGTGTTAGCTTCCTGAACATTTACTCCAAGTTACCTTCATGCCTGCCCTTGTCCAACTAGCCAATTTCAGAGGAATGCATAGCAATAAAGAAAATTGCTCCTTTACATCAGTAGTTAGGCTTGTCATGAATAATGATATTAATAACTAATAACCTACAAGGTGGTGTAGATACTAGGGAGTAATTTATTTTGATATTTTTATGCCATCATAATGAATTTGTTTGTTATTCATTGTAACTCTACTTTCGAGGCATAAATCAATGTTGTTTTATATTCTGGGCAGATGCTTTGTGTATTTCCAGAGGTTTCCTAAGGTAAAGAATTAACATTTATTAATAGTAACAGCAGCATTGGGCATTTTGAACACATTTTAAAAGCAGCAATAAAGAAAGCACTGCCATGGACTTTTCCCATTTGGAGAGAGTGCTGCAGATAACTATGCTGATATTTAATACTTGGGCCTTGATTTGAACTTAAATTGAATGTAGATAAACGTTTTGGTTATCTCTTCAATTGAAGTATAACTTTCCCTCACAAGAAAGATACTGTTTTAAGAAAAATTGGATGTTAGTGCCTTTTTGCCTCCGCCTTTTCTCATTAGCTGCACTCTGATAGTCTCTTCGAGCAAACACTGATATTCAGGGATGCTTAGTGAAAAGGGCGAGGCAATAGTAAGATGGAGGATGTGTGCTGCTATTTCCTGATGTGAATGTAGTGGTGGGCTTCAGAGTTAAGGATCAGGAAATTTCTTCAGATTCTCAGTTATTGTAAAGATCTCTTAGCAGAGCTTTTAAGAGTTAGGAAATAGACATATTGACTTGATTTCTAGCAAGTGATGATTGTGGAAAACAAAAACAATAGAATATCACCCTTAATATTAAATAATCTGTTTCATTACAACCTTACCCATACAAATAGGTACTTTAAATTTATGTTATTTTTCCTCCATCTTCATTGCCTTTTTAATCAAATATAAATTGAACAATTACATTTCTGATTGACATCTACTTGAATTATGTATAACGTTATGTTATACAATTACTGAGACCACTTCAAACTTGCATCAAGACTTCTTCAAATTAAGCTTATAAATATGAGCTCTTTTTGAGGAGACCTTAAGCTATAACGTTTTGAGTATGAATTCTCTAGAGTGCTTTCTAATGTAAAAGATTATATACTGATTTAAATTACAAATAATACAAAGTTGTCCAAAAAACTTTTTGAATGACATTGCTTAAAACAAGTATGTCTTTGGTTACTAACATTGGCCTGGATCAACCCATTAACACATGTGCAGTATATGAAAACTGTCGTCACGGTTAGCATTACTACACTGCCAGAAAGCCTGGGCATGCTCATTTTCTGTACCATGTTTAGTTTGGTAAATTTACTATGACGATGTCTTCCTCCTATGTTTTTCCTTTCTGTTCTGGAAGTACTCTCATGTTGAAAAATTGGGAATATAAATATCAGCTTCATGAACAAAAGTAGCCACCACTCGCAAAAATTTAAACGCTTGGCCGTGAAATTATCATGATTGTTTTAAACAATAAAAACTAACTGTAAGGTGTTAAGTGAGTAAATAATGATACTGGGGGGAACAATATTTCAAAGAATATTTAACAAAATATTTTTTATGGGACAATGTAGTCTTCTGAAAAAAATGAATGACATGAATGACAATGAAAGCTCTGTTCTGATTTGAAACACATTTATCGTATGAGGTGACTGGAACACTATTATATATTTCCACATGTCACAATGTAGCTTTGTATTTTCTTCCTGGCACCCTTCTCTTTGACTTTGTAACTTTGGAAAGTGAAGTTGTTTGACCGCTTGAATCAATTATAAAATAGTCACTATTTCTTTGTTCCCAGTATACCATCGGAAAGCATTAGTAATAATGCAGTTTCGAAAATGGGAAAGAATCAACAAGCCATGCCCTGTACTATTGCAGGTTTAATCTAAATGGGCCTTGAGTGGTCAGAACAATGACGGTCTAGCCATTTCACTGGGAATATTACTCTATAATCCAAGAGTTTCTGATCTTTAATGTGTATCCTGGTTATTACAGTAAGGGCAAGGGCTGGTCTATAAACATCTGTATCAAATACTTGCAGGCTGTGTAATCTGTATGGGAAAAGCCAAGCCAACGTAGTTCCCTAATAAAGTTCTCTGTTTGTGTAACAGAATAATACCTTGTAGCAAGTAACAGGTTTATTCAAAGGGAGCAGCAGAGAGTGATTTAGAAAGGCTAGATAGCTGCATGGCAATGACAGGTATTAAAAATTGTAGTTGACCAAACATATCTTTGAAAAGGTACTATCATATTTCTTTTATGCATTTAACGAGCACATACCTAATACATTAGCTTGTGATGCTCATAAGAGAATAAAGTACTTCCTTCTAGTTCTGCCCATTTTCATTTATTTGTTTTCCTAACAGCTTTCAAAAAGAAAGGTGAGATTCAAAGGTTGAGTCTAAGGAAGTCATCACATACTCCAATATTTTTCAGCTAGGGAGGCAATAGAAGAAACGAAAGCTGTCTAACATATCTTTGTGTAGTATGGGGGAGCCTCAAGAAGTTCGTGGAGGGGCCAGTGCCCTGGTGTAGTAAGTCAATCCTCTGCCTGCAGCGTCGGCATCTCATGTGGGCACCAGTTCAAGTACTGGCTGCTCCACTTCTGATCCAGCTTCCTGCTAATGTGCCTGGGAAAGCAGTGGAAGATGGTCCAAGTGCTGGGTTCCTGCACCCATGTGGGAGACCTGGAAGAAGCTCCTGGCTGCTGGTTTTAGTTGCAGCCATTTAGGGAAGAAGCTCATGGAAAATGGAATTTAAAAATTTTTGTACAGAAAATGAAATCGATGCATAGCATTTTGATAATATTTATATTTCATGAACTTAAGAAAACCTCTCAAATGCCTGGATCTCAAAAAAACATGTTATATCAAAATAAACTGTTTTTAGAATTTTTAAAATTTATATAAATGGAACAAATTTCATGTATTACAATATATACTTCCCACCTGATAATTCCTACCTGATCCTCCCTCCTTCCTTCTTCCTTTCTTATATTTCTTTTAATTTTTACAATGACTTTTCACCCCATTGTACACAAATATTTTAAAATACTCCTGTATGTTATAATGAGGAAACTTCAAAAAGTTCTAGGAAATGGAATTAAAAGATAATGTGAATTTTCCAAGCACTTTTTGAAGCTCCCTTAATTAATGAGTAAATGAAGAGACTTTAGTGGAAGGCCTATTTTGAGAGGTGTGACCATTAGAGAACAAATACACATGCTGGAGTATGGAGAAGCTAGTAAGAACTAGAAATCTTTAGCAACTTAATGTGAAGCAGAAGTTTAGACTTTAAGGTTTCTCACATTATACAGACTCCAAGGCCATTTGAGAAGGGTCAGAAGTATATTTTAGTGCTCACATACATTTTATAAAATGTGCCAACTTAATTATTTAAATTTGGGGCTCTGTAAAAACTGGATAAGTAAGCAGCCATCCAGAGGGAGCTGAAGTGATAGAGAGAGATGCCTCTAGGAGAGCAACACAGACGTAGGGAGGAAATGGCAAAGAAATTGCTCAACCCACTTCACTCCAATCTGGCTTCCCAACGATGCTTCCCATTGACTGAATCCAGTGGGAATCCGGTAGGCAAGGGAGCCTGGATAAGGAGCAAAGCAAGACAGAGAAGAATGTAGAAAGGTTTAAAGGGGGAGATAGAATAATACCCAATAGAAAAGTGAAGATATAAATCTACATTGTGACCTATTGTTTCATTCAGACATTTTATATATACTACTTCATATTTGGGATGCTCTTGCAGAGGCTCCAAAGAACTGGGGACATTCTTCTAGCAGTAGATTCTGAGAAGAATAAAATGCAGGACAGTATTTAAAGTGGTCTTCTAAATTTTGGTTCATACAACAGCTTCAGTCAGAGCAAAGCCATCAAAGGCCAGGGTGTCCCCTGCGGTAAATTGTGATGGAGAAGTGGGAGGAAATGACCATGAGTTGTAAACAGAATCACTCACTCTACAGACACTTTCCAGATGAACATCTACCTTTGAGACTGAGCTTTTGTTAATAACTGCTCAAATATTTACACATATCACTGAGGGATGCATGTGAATGTTAGACTCCTTAAGCATTGTCTTGGGTATGAAAGTAATGGCTTTTTCTGATAGGCACAGGGGAAAGAACTTGTATTTCGTGCATGGGTTCTGCATCCAGAGAGAGAAATGACACAGCCAGTAGTTGAAGTTAGGAGAGGGCTTATTAAGTACCAGGTTTTCCTTATAACGCCAGGTAGATTTTTGTGAGTTTTTGTTAGGGATCCAGGTTTTCAGATTCCCTAAACTTTGATTCCCATCATTGTATGAGTTCCCGTGTTTCCCATTTGGCCAATGGATGTTTTCTTTGGAATCAATCATGATCTTGGGTTTTACAAACTGCAATGCACTTTGCTCATATATTTTGATACTTAAGAAAACTTGTGCAATGGTGAAGTTATGAATCCTTTGATAATGCTGGTATCATGTCTTCTATCCTTGTCATTTGATTTGATTCTCATACTGTGTAGCCTCATGTTCCAAACCTTGTTCTTTCATGTCTATTTTCTGTTCAAAATGACTAGGAAGTAACTCCCAGGAAACAGTTACAGGGCTCTGTTTGTGCTATCCCCTCCCTGCCTGGCACATCCTCCCCACATCCCGTCTCTCATCTGATTCTTACTCATTTTGACTTAGTCCTGGCGTCCTTTGTAAGAAATCATCCCTCAAGTTTCTGTGCCTCTGTCTCATCATTTGCATGTTATATATCACATGAAAATCTGTCTGTTTGATCCTCTCTACTGAACTGAAGGGGTTTCCAGGAAGGGAAAAGGTCTAATTCTTTTCAGTATTTGGAGTGTGCAGGCTCTGGCAAGCAGCAAGTCATCGATAACCATTTATTGAGCTGAACAATTGTATAACTGCAAAAATTTTCATTTCTCCCAAAGCAGAAAGCACTGTGTAATCCTCAAGGTAGCCCTAGTGTCCTAGTTAAAACTTAGTCCAATGTGTAAAATTTAATTATCTCTCTCTGATTAATTGGCTCCTGAGATGACTTTTGGATTTTCCCTGTGCTTAGGGTAAAATTAGACCAGTAAGCGTCTGCTTCATCTCACTAAGCTACCTGAAAGAGCAAGTTGTACTTTTTGTTAAGACTAAAGGGAGGATTAGGTAATATCTTTTAGATGAAGTAGTAGGGAAGGGAACCAACCATGATTATCATTATTACACCAGGTTCACAATGAGGAATGAGGCAATGGAATTACCATACTGGGTCCCAACTCCCTCTATTTATGCATAGAGAATAGAGTTCTTCCTTGTGTATGTGTAGGCATGAGAGAGCAAGTAATTTTCCCAAAATCACCCTTCTAGAAGAAGCAGGGTTTGAACCCTTGTCTTGGCAAGTGAGGTCCAATGCTTTCTACCCATCCTTACAAATTGTCTTTCAGCACTGAGAAAAGGCTCCATCAAGACTAGGTATTACCATTACTTTCTTTGGACAATGCCTGCTGCCTTGGGTAGTTTTGAGGAGGTTTGGTCATTCCTTGAAGGCCACCTTGGACACTGGGGAAAGATGTACCATGTGCTGAGGGTTGGCTTTGCAGATGGTTTTGAAGAGGAATGGAGTTTATAGAAAAGGTGGCTAAAAAATGTTAGAGATTGATGAGAAGGTGGATATATAGCTTTTCTTAGGGCAAGAAAACAGACTCTATGGAAGATAATAAGTTTCACAGGGAAGATTTATTCTGGTATTCTTAAAGATGTATGGAATATATACCTTTCTAGGAAGTGGATTTGAAATCTAGTTTGGGTCCATACCTATGATGAGTCAATTTGCCAATGAAGTGTTTTGGGATTGGACTATTTCCTATCTGCTTTTCTAAGTACCCGAGTGCTTTATACCTTGCCAAGCATCATCCATTTCAGAGGAGAGCACTTTTAAAATGGGTTTCCATCTAAACTCAGCCACATTTTTAGT
Source organism: Lepus europaeus (assembly GCF_033115175.1). Taxonomy (NCBI): domain Eukaryota; kingdom Metazoa; phylum Chordata; class Mammalia; order Lagomorpha; family Leporidae; genus Lepus; species Lepus europaeus. The sequence goes on from NC_084842.1 coordinate 72,569,253, forward strand.
GCATGGTGAAATTCATTTGAATAATAGGCTTTATTTTCTGTGTGCTTTCAGCAGAATTGTGAGCAAGGAAGGAAAACGAGGCAGATTTGTAGGGTAGCTGCAAAGTGGGAAATATGCATCTGAGTGAGTGATGGCGTGTGGTTGTTTTATTCCCCTATGTCTTGGGGATACTTCCCCAGAGTTTTGGGGTTAGCGGGGGTGGGGGATGGCTCTTGCCCTTGAATTCACATCAGGCTATGTTCTTGAACCTTGTGACACTTGACGATATAGATTTTAGGGAAAGAAAACATCTTGAGATTTGCAAAGTCTAAAGAGAGCTGGCAAAATGGAATCCATTTGCTTAAAATGGTAGGGAGTTTATTTACTGGATTAAGTGTGAAGTATGTTGATAACAGATGGAACGAGTGATCACATGACATATTTAAATAGTCTAAGGATAACCTCGATGTCCTGGTCAATGTTCCTTCTCTCAATTAATGCCAGTGCTAATTAACTGGCACAAGTGTTCCTAGCCATATGGGGGATGTTGCTGAAAGCCGGCTGGCAGTCTATATCCAGCCACTACCTGTACGTAATTTAGAGCTTTGCCTGGTGCTTTGGGACTTCCATAATGGAACAGCCCAGCACAGAGAGAGCCGATGGCTGCAAGCGTCATGATGTGTTCTTTGTTTCTCTTGTGCACATTATTCCAAATGTGGCTGAAAAATTGAAATTGCGTTGGCTTTTTGCAGGAAAGCAAAATCATGCTTGATCCATGAATGCATGTAGGCTCCTTGAGTTTCTGAGTGGCCCATTAATTGATTTTTATTCTGATTTCCTAATAATGGGCAAATAACTCATAAATAATCTTTCCTGAACTAGTGCTGTGCCATTGAGCATTTGCCTTATATTTTGAAAAATGAAGAAGTAAACTAGTTTAGACAATAAGAGAATAACATGATTTGGGAGTTAGGTTCTAAGTCCACATGCAGCTATGATTCTTACAGGAAGTAGGTAGGCTAGACAAAGAGCACTGAAATTGGAATCTAATAACTGGAAGAAAAGTCTCGCTGATGTTGGTAACCAGTCTTTTGGCTCTTGGCATTCCCAATGGTTGACTTAGGAAACACAAGCTTTAGCTTTAATAATATCTATAAGTCTTTTCCAAGGCACTCAACTAAGAATAAAATTAGAGTAAAAACAGGGCAACCATATATACCATGAATACGGGACACTCGAGAGTGAAAAGGAAATTCATAATAAAAATTCTGGGACCACAGGTATGAAACAGAGCTCTTCTGGGAACATGGAGATGCGTGGTGTCCCAAGTTAGGACAATGTGCTCTGCAAGTATGACTTCCATACAAGCCCTTAGTGTTTCCCATTGCAACTAGAGTTCAGTCCTCCAGGGAGAAACCTTGAAATCTTTACAACTTTGGAAAAACATGGTGTTGAACTTCTCTATGTCTATGTTAGTTCACAATGGGGGTTATGCTACTTGACTCTCAGGAATGTTGGAAGGGTTAAATGGGTATTAAACATCTGGAAGAGGGAGTGTCATGGAAGAGCTGCCCCTGCCCCAACCCTCCATCTTTCCCCATGTTGACAGAGGTACTCCACAAGGAGTCTTCCAAAAACTCATTGGAAATGATTATTATGAAAAATTATATTTTTATTAATTTCTTTTGCCTGCAAACTTTTTGAAGTATCCTTGTAAACAAGAAAATTCATAGACATTTCTGAAAGAGGTGAATAAGAATCTCATATTTCCTATTAAATGTTGAGTCTCTTTAGGGCAGCGAGAGTATTTGAATAATCAGTTATCCTGACCACTGCATGCCTGGGACAGAGTGCCTGGTCAGCAGACACTTGTTGGATAGGGGAATGAACTCAAGAGTAAAAGAAGAATGGGGATTCCCTAGTAACGTTTTGCAGAGAAGAGTGTGGCTGCTTTCTTGGCTAACAGGCATTCAGGAAGTACAAGAACTCCAAGTGAGCTTTCCCCAGTGGAAAATTAAGCCGAGTGGCAAAATTAGAAAGCTTCTGAAAAGGGTGGTCATCACTGAGGAAGAACTGGACCCCTCTGTCCCCACTTGGCTCCTAGGTTCCTGCTGTGCTCCTGAGATGGAGAAGAAGCAAATATGGATCCCAGCACAGCAAGGCAGAAAAAAACACACGTGGTTTCCCTTGTGCCCACTCTCTGCCTCCAACACCAGCAGTTGTGTAGCTCCACTCTCTGAGGCTGCTCTGACAGGTTGCCACATGCCCAGTGTGCTATGGACAGACTGGGAGCCTGATAGTGTCAGCTCTTACGTTGGACAGGACGAGTGTAGGCTGCATGTGGAGGAGCTGTCAACCTGACTGGCCATATCTTGACTGAGTGGCCATTGGTTTCCTGTCTAAGGAAAAAGCCAGCTTTAGGGAATGGAGTGTGAGCAGATATTCTAGATGAGGATATGGTTATTGTCTGGAAAGTGGATGAAGGTGTAGGCTCTCGGATTGCACTGCCCAGGTTCAAATCCTACCACCAGTACCTCCCCTGAGTGTGACCTTGGACAGAGGGATTAAAATCTTTATCTCCATTTTCCAATGTATAAAACAGTGGCAATAATTATATCTTGCTGACAGGACTATTTTGAAGGGAAAATGAGATTATCTGTGTATAGCACATCATGTAGTGCTTGGCACATTGTAGGCGCAAAATATAGACAAATCCAAGCAACTGTTTTCATCATGGTCATCTTCATTAGAAGTGAGTTCTGAATCTGACCTGTCATCATTCCAGATTGGTTCAGTGAGGTGATTGCTCCGAGTTCACTGGCACCAGGGATCACTGGGAGCAGGGGATGGGGAGCAGATATTGTAAGATCAGGAATTGTCATATCAAGAGTATTGTATGCTTTGATAGCCAGGGTCTGAATAGTACAAATTAAATTTTGCACTAACCTGCCAGAGGCAAATACTGCACAGTTGGTGTCCATGGGTTCAGTGTGATTGTTATTAGAAGATATTTGACTCAGGTGCCATGAGAAAATCCAAAAGTGTGATCTTTGGGGCTGTTAATGACAGTAACAATTATATATATGTGCAGGTCTTATTTTACATATATGTATATATGTATATATGTGTATGTATGTATTTGTGTGTGTATATATATATATATATATACTCAATGTAGAATATGAGTCATGTACAACATTAAGATGTTTTGGTTGGCCAGCGCCGCAGCTCACTAGGCTAATCCTCCGCCTGCGGTGCTGGCACCCCAGATTCTAGTCACGGTTGGTGCGCCGGATTCTGTCCTGGTTGCTCCTCTTCCAGTCCAGCTCTCTGCTGTGACCCGGAAAGGCAGTGGAGGATGGCCCAAGTGCTTAGGCCCTATACCCACATGGGAGGCCAGGAGGAAGCACCTGGCTCCTGGCTTCAGATCGGCGCAGTGTGCCAGCCGTAGTGGCCATTTGGGGGGTGAACCAACAGAAAGGAAGACCTTTATCTCTGTCTCTCTCTCTCACTGTCTAACTCTGCCTGTCAAAAAAAAAATATGTTTTGGTTAATGATAAATATGTATACCATGGTGGTCCCATAAAATAATGTACCAGAAAAATTCCTATCACTCTGTGACCTCATAGCCATTATAACATAACAGTGCAATGAATTACTTATGAACTTGTGATGTGTAAACAAACCTCCTGTGCTTCCAGTTGTGTAAAGGTATAGCCCATACAATTCTGTGCAGTACATAATATGGAAAAATGAAAACAAATGACTATAGTCTTTACTGTATTTTTTCCCTTTATTTTAGAATGTACTCCCTATACATTTTTTTTAAAGCACTGTTGTATGCTGGTAGCAGCTTCATACATACTATCTTTACTGCATCTCTTAATTGCATCATTTTTTCTTGTGCTTATTTAATCTCATGTTGTTTTGTTTATCAAGGCCTGAGGTGCCATAGGCTATGCCATATGTGTGTAGCACATAGCCTACGTGTGCACTAAGCTATACTGCTTAGGTTTGTGTAAGTGCATTTAGGATGTTCACATAACAGAGTCGCCTAAGGATGCACTTCTCAGAGTATATCATTCTTGTTCTTAAATGACGCATGACTCTCAGACTGGAAGTCCAAAAGCCAAATTCCACCAGTGGGGGCCCACCAGAAGAGATCAGCACCAGAACCAGTCCCCTGTACTATGGAGCAGGATTCCTTCATGTCCCCTTTTCATTCTTGCCTGTCGGGCTGCTTTGTACCTTTGGTGCTCTTCCTACTAATATTATTCTACTGTCAAGTTCCTGGCACCCCAGAGTAGGAAAGAATTTTTCTGTACTTTGAGCTTAAGCCGGGCACTGGGAAATCCTCCTGTCCTGGATTTGTGGCCGCACAAGGCCATTCTTCACTCGGAAGCGACTCGGTGCCTGCACACAGCACTGTGGCAATTGTTAGATCCAGCCCAGCTTTGGCTTGTGAGGAGCTCTGCTTGATGAGAACAAAAAGTGCATTTCTGCTTTGTGCCTGCACTCGAGGCTGTCTCTGGGTGAAAATAGACCTGCTTTCATCTTGCTGGGCCTGATGAAGAGATCTCTCCCAGGCGGCGACTCCACATTTGCCCACATGATGATGGGGCAGAATCTATTTCTCAAAGTCCAGATATTTTATGGAAGCCCAAAAATGGGTGTTCTTTTTTCTTTGCAGGGGGAGAGGGAGAGAATCAATCCCGCGTGATGTGTTGTCAAGTTAACAGGGCAGGATTCACTGGCTGGTGCCCGCCCCAGCTGTTCCTGGGAGCAGGGTGCTCTAAGGATATCCAGGCAAAGCTCTGATGTGGAGGGAGCCGGTTCTGACCTGTATCCACCTCCAGCTGTTCTGGGTTGTGCCGTTCTGAAGCTCCAGCCGCTGTGACTCACATCTGCAGGTCATGTGAGACTGACTCTAGTGACACGTGGGTCACCAGCATTGGAAATACAAACTCAGAAATCAGGTTAGGCTTCTTTCAGTCTTTTGTTCCTCTTTCAATGCGACAGAAGCAGATGAGGAAGGTTTGGTGAGGGTTTTTATGAATCAGGAGCTTTTAAGTCAACAAACTAGGGGGGCTAAGGACAATTAAATGGTTCGTGTTGATGTACAGATAAAAAAGGCAGAATTTATGCTTCTCACACAGGTGTGCGCTGAGCTCCCCAGATTTGCATCTTTTCTTGTGCCAGGATCACTCTCTCTGCCTTATCTGGCCCCCACCCTCAGGCCCGGCTCTCATCACATAGCCTCATGCTGGCCTCGCTCTCCAGTTCCTCTCCATGATTGCTTCTTCTGGTCTCTTGCCTGCTCATCAGAGACATTTGTAAGGTGTTGCTTTATCAAGTGGTCCTGTAACTTCTCAGCACTTGTTTTGTCCCCTGTCTTCTTTGGCTGAATTGTCAGTTCTTTGTAGGACAGAACAATATTCTGTGTCTCTTTGGTTTGTAGCATTGGTATATGTGGATAGGCATTTTATTTTCTTTTTTATTAATGTTTTTTAATAAATGTAAAGTATTCTTGTTGCCTATAAATTATGGATAACAATAAGCAAAAATAAATTGTAAATTATTGAAAATACAAATCTTAAAGAGGCAAACATTGCTCATGTTAGGTGTACAAGTTCTGATATAGATTTTTTTAAATTCTCCAATATTGATGGAGAGAGAAAGAGAGGGAGAGGGAGAGGGAGAGGGAGAGATGGAGATGGAGATGGAGATGGAGATGGAGATGGAGATGGAGATAGAGAGATAAAGATGGTAGAGGCAGAGGCAGAGGCAGAATTGAGATTACAGGCTGCCTGACACTGTTTTATGTGCTTTTTACATAGTAACCCCTAGTGAGTGTGTGCAACTGTCATCCTTATTTTGGAGATGAGGAAACTGAGGCTCAGAGCTGTTCACGGACTTGCTCAAGTTTACACAGTCAATATATGATAGAGTATGGTATACCTAGTGTTAGCAACTCATTTTTTTTTTTTTGACAACCTGATAATCTAGTCATTTATTTAACAGGTTTTCATTAAGTACCTGAGAGGTATCATGCATACTGTTAGGCAATTTTGCACAGAATACTCGTAGCCTCTGTTCTCATGAAATGGGAAGCAATCATAGAAGCAGGGGGAGAGTCCATGTACTACAGGTGACACAGCAGCCCCTAACCTAAGCGAGGTGGACCATGTATTTAGTCATCATCACTGTTCATGACTATGTGCTTTTATTTTAGAATACTTTCAGATATGTGGAAAAATTGTTAAGAAAGTGCAGAGAATCCCTGTAATTTGTCATGTCTCCTTATGCTTTGGGGACTGCAACAATTTCTCAGACTTTTCCTTGCTTAGATGATCTTCAAGGCTTTGAAGAGTCCAGGCAAGTATTTTGTAGAATGTACCTTGATTGGGATTTGTCTGATGTTTTTCTCATGATTAAACTGGAGTTATGGATTTTCAGGATGAAGTTCAAATCAAAAGTCCATGCTTTCAGCCTGGGCTATGATCATGTTAACCTTGATCACTTGCCTAAAGTCATATGTGTCAGGCTTTCCTGCTGTGAAGTTTTTCGTGACCCCCTTATTTCCTAGTGCATTCTCTGTAGAAGCAGGATACTAAGTGTAGCCCACATGTAAGGGGTAGGGAGTTAAGTTCTATTTCCTTGATATGGAGCATGATTGCATTATTATACTGCATAGATACCCACAACTATTAATAGACAAATGTGTTTTCCCATTTTTTCCAGCTATTGCAAGCAATGACACATGACCATCTTTCATAAATATCCTTGAACCTCTCAAATTGTTTTCTTCAGAATAGACTCTTCTATATAAATTTGGTCATGGATAGGATTATTTGAAAAATTTTATATTTCTATTGATAAATTATTTTCTACAAAAGTAATACCAATTTATACCCACAAATGGCAACTTCAAACCATAAAATGTGGTTTGTTATTCTTTTATTTAAAGATTTATTTATTTATTTATTTGAAAGTCAGAGTTACACAGAGAGAGGAGGAAAGGCAGAGAGAGAGAGAGAGAGAGAGAGAGAAAGAGGGAGAGGGAGAGGTCGTCCATCTACTGGGTCACTCTCCAATTGGCTGCAATGGCCGGAGCTGCGCTGATCTGAAGCCAGGAGCCAGGAGCTTCTTCCAGGTCTCCCACGCAAGTGCAGGGGCCCAAAGACTTGGGCCATCTTCTATTGCTTTCCCATGCCATAGCAGAGAGCTATATTGGAAGTGAAGCAGCCAAGACTTGAACTGGTGTCCATATGGGATGCCAGCACTGCAGGCAGCAGCTTTACCTGCTACACCACAGCGCCAGCCACTGTTATTTTTTTTTTAAATTACTGATTATTAATTAAACAGAGAATTTAAGGCATGCAGTGGCTTTACAATTAAAAGAATGTAGAGACCTATTTTTGACCGGGAAATCAAAATTGAACTTTCTTATTTTACAATGAAATAAATTCAGGTTGACTACAAAGTTAGATTAGTGGGTACTTCTTGGGCCATGTACTGGGTAGGTAAATAGTACCCACTCCCAATGACTTTTCAGTTGAGGAATGAAGGCAGCATTAAATTATTCCTACAATTCAAATAATACCCACAAGTTACATTATAGTTCCATTTATTCTATTAAAAATGAGCAATGAAAAAAAACTTGGTTTTAAATTAGACATTGCATAGAAAATTAATCAATTTTTAAAAAATATCATGTAGGATCTCTGTCCTTAATGTGCTGTACATTGTGATTTAATGCTGTAACTAGTACTCCAACAGTATTTTTCAGTTTGTGTTGCTATGTGGGTGCAAACTGTTGAAATCTTTACTTAATAGATACTAAACTGATCTTCTGTATATAAAGAGAATTGAAAATGAATCTTGATGTGAATGGAATGGGAGAGGGAGCGGGAAAGGGGAGGGTTGCAGGTAGAAGGGAAGTTATGGGGGGGGGAAGCCATTCTAATCCATAAGCTATACTTTGAAAATTTATATCCATTAAATAAAAGTTTAAAAAAATGAGCAAATGCATCCTTAAATTGTGGCTACATGACTTTTTATACAGAAAAATGGTGAAGATTGCTTGAAGTGTTACTGTAGTCCTACAATTTATTTAACATGAAATTTAGGGACCTTCATTGATGGAGAGGTTATTGGTGCATAAAGGAACCTACTCTCCAAACAGAAATTGTTTGTGTAAATAATGGACTCTGAACAGATCTTCACTGAGGAGACCTGCCTTTTCAAATTCATGGATGCCAAATGGGAGGTGATTATGAAAGAATTATGAATTCCAAGATGTAGTGTTACATGTGTCTAAGTTTGGATTCCCAAAGGGACCAATTTACTAATACGAAGTGTGCGAGTGCTAAGTGGGATATAATGAAAACAGAGCTGTGCAGACTCAGTGGGTGTGGGAGTGAATTTTAAATCAATAACGATAACGTGGCATTTCAAAAGATTGGGATTTGTCCTAAACCCTATACTTATTTGGGATAATCTTAATGTACTATATCTACATAGGTTTAACCAGAGCAGAAAAAAAAAAAAAAAAAACAATTCTGAGAGTATTACCTGCAAAATCTATGTGTGGTGTTGAACCTGACCATGTGACAGTGAAAAAACACTAGGAACCATTTAGGCGTAATCAAGGTCTACGTAGAGATATCAAGTCATTTCCCAGAGGAATCTTTTCAGCTGTTCTTCAGTGAGTTCAGCATCTTTCTCCTTCCTCTAGTTTCTCATCGGTTCCTTGTGTGTCCCCCGCGTGGGGAATTGTGCAGTGGATCGTAGTGCATCAGAGACCGCCTGGATTAATATGGCACAAGGGGAAATCTGTAAATCATTCCTTACAGTCAAAAATGCATGAGATTATGCTGCTGCTGCTACTGCTTTGCTTTTTGGAAATGCACTGCACTTTGCAATGGGAAGACGATATCTGCTGTATTACGTGGTGCTCCTGGGTTGTTAATTTTAAGAGCGAATGTCTTTGCCTAGCTTTAAGTAGGGAGGACAAAAATCTATGGCCAACTTCTGAAACAACAACAGTTCTTTAGTCTCCAAATCCAATTAGAATCATTCTTGGTAGTGCAGGTAAACAGGAAAAGGAAAGATATTATAGCCATTCTTCGTAATGTGATCGTAGTGCTGGCCAGTGCTGAGGCTTGGGTTCATGCGGTCAATTTCTTCAGTGACAATGTCCAATATGTATCCAGGGAAATAACACCTGCAAGGATCGATGGATAGAAGCCCACTTAGTGGTGACACTGTGCCCCAGGACTGTACATGGCCCCCATAAAGCTAGAATGGTCTCCTATCAGAATTCCTGCTCTGAAAAGCAACACTGGGCGCCCTCTGACATGGAAATCTGTCACCAGAGCCATTCTCCTTTCTAAAATGAGTCCATGTGAAATGGTATATATATCCTATCTATGGAGTTTAGAAGTCCCTTCAGGATCAAGGTTAAAGGTGGGTCATTATTTCCATTGTAGAAGGTGATCTTAAAATTTTTGTTTATATCAGTGGCCCACCTGATCCAGTCTGATGGGTATCATACTCTATTATAAGTTGAATTTTTACTTCCATCTTACAAAGCAGTGTAGAGTGACTAATCTATTTTAGACATAACACATTAAAAAATCTGTTTTTAATGATTCAGAGTTCAGTTCCACAAAGACCTCTCTTTAACAAACATCAATTTTATGAAACATTCTAGGGAGCAGTGCTTTAACCTATGGTTTGTGGATACTTTGTTACATCAAGGGCTTTAAATTGCATGTACTTCATGTGGAGCTAAGTTGTGTTGTAGAGTCTGGGGAAGAATAATCTTAAATTGAGGTGTTAAAGCAGCAGATAAATATGGAGGACCCAGGTAAATTAGAAATGAGCTCTACAAACTGACACTCGGCAAGGCCTAGGTCAACTTTGTCAGAATGCCCAGAGAATAAGAAAGTTCCGAGAGCTAGCTCACTACATGTTTCATGGGCTAATTCAATTTTTACTTTGTTCTTTGTTGATGTCATAAGGGTTTGTGCTGCTACCATCACTGACTGTTTGATATGAACACAAGCATGTGAAGATGAGCTGTTTCTTTTTTGTTTCTTTCTTTTGGATAAGGTAGGAACTGTAGCACATTCAGAAATGGAAGTGGAGTATGTGCTTCAGTCTAGTCCCCTTCTTAGACAATTGCCTACTGAGGTCACCTGAGACACTCCAAGTCCCCTCCTCCTGGAGTTGCCCTGAAGCTAATTATAGAATTGGCACTTTCTCTTCCATATTCCATGCAGTACTTCCATCGGTCTGTGTTAACAGAACTATGTGTAGACAAGCACGTGGCAAAATAAGGCACTAAATGCGTATTTGGTGAATTAACTGAATGAAGACAGACCTAGTTAATTTCTAGAAGTTCTAGTAAACTACTGAGGATGATTGAGAAATTTGGGTGAACAAGAAGAGGCTGGAGAACTTGGAGTTTTAGGGACCATTCTAGTAGTAAAGGGATGTAAAAACTATTCTCAAACCTGTACAGTCCTTACATGCAGATTCTACACTTACAAGTAAGGGAAGATCAGAGGAGATGGCTTAAATTAATGAGTGTGACTTTTTTTCTCTTGCTGGTGAGAGGGTAGCATGCTTTTTGGGGGTAAAAAAAAGGCCCATATTTCAAAGTTTCTTCTGTCCTTCACTTTCGAGTGTTGTATGCTTGAGACTTGGCATTAAAACTGGGCTGATATCACCTTCTACTACAGTTGCTGTAAAAGTTAAATTACGTTATCGTACATACAATTCCCAGTATTAATGTCTATACATAGTTGATTAAATGGTAGCCATTGCTAGTGTTGAATAGGGGAATCTGCAACTCCTAGGTTTGTAGCATTTATTAGTGAGCTATGAGAAAATCAGTGCATTATTTCTAATTTTCAAATAAGCTAGAAATTCCTTTCCCAGAGAATGCTCAAGACACAGGGCAGACACAGTAAGACTTCTGAGATTCCCTACAAGAACAGAATGCTGTGACCATGATCATATCTGAAATGTGCTTTGGGTCCTTCAGAAGGAGAGTGTATTACGATAAAAGATAGTTGTTATTGTTTTTCTAAATATTCTCTGACCTGCAGGGCAATAAGGCAAGGTGTATAATTCTGAGGCTGCTCGTTGCATTTATACATTATTTTTGCCCATCTGTCAATGAATTAGTCTTTAATTTGGGCTGAGCCATTTTGGTATTTCAAAACAAACAAACATATTTTGAAACAGCACAGAAAAATGTCATTATGGATTTTAATATGTTTACTATGCTTTATTTTGGAAGATTTTGATATGCAAAGTTCCTATTGAAATGCAGAGGAGGTTGCTACCATTGATTTGAGTACTAAAAATAAGATGTAGTCATGTTCTTCTTCCTTTTTTTTTTTCTTTCTTTTTTTTTTTTCCTTATTTGAGTAATTGTACGGTAGAGAACTAAATGACAAGGAAAACAGAATGCTAAAAAGCAACACTGGGTAAGCTGCCCAGGCTGGGCAATCATCACCATGGACCCCATCCAGCCCAAAATAGCCTCATTGGGCATCTGAGCAAGAGCAGCTGTGGAGGCTTCTCCCTGAGACCAAGGAGCCCCCATAGCGGCAGCCCTAGGATGCCTCACTGTGACCAGTAAGCCAAAGTTTGCTGGGCTGCAGTCACACTGTCTCCTGGCAGCTCCTACTTCTCCCACATGAAAAGGAATGTCCTAGAGCAGTAGAAGGAAGGTTTACTTTCTTAGCGTTGTTGATCGCTAAGTGACCTTGACTTTCAACCTTCTGGCTTGAACCTCCATGTTTTCTCTAAGCGACCCTGGCGTAGTGAGACGGGTTCTGGTGCGGCCTCTCTTTACACTGTCCTTCTCTTATCTGCTTGGGCCTCCTGTGCCCCCCTGATTGCTCATGGTGCTTTACACATGACATCTTCAAGGAGACCTTCCTTGTCATCTCTAAGTTAGTTACTCTCTGCCCTCTACTTCCTTAGCATTGCACATCTTGGTCTTCTAAAGTCTGTTTAATCTCTCTACTGCAGTCCCTTGGAGATATGTTGTATTTGTCCCTGGATCCTCCAGTGACTGGCTAGCACAAAATGCATCATACAATACGTGAGTGATGATTGAATGAAGGAATGATACATGACTGCCATAGAGAGTTGGTGCCATAGAGAGTTGTTAGACCTCACCTTGCAAAGAGCGCCTTGTCATGGTGCTCCAGACTTTCTTTATAATTTTTTGTGTAGTTCTTCTTCAGGATACTCAATGATGCTGAAATTAAACCCAAGGAAGAAACAGAAGCTACACTTAGCAGAAATCTACTTTTTGCTAGTTTATCTAACCCCATGCAACTCTTTTACTTCCTCAGGGCACTTACTTTATTGGTCTTTTCTTTTTTCAAAGATTTATGTTTTATTTATTTGAAAGGCAGAGTTACAGGGGAAGGAGGAGACACACACAGAGAGAGACAGAGACAGAGAGACAAACAGAAGGTGGTAGGGAGGGAGAGAGAGAGAGAGGTATCTTTCATCTATTTGTTCATTCTCCCAATGACCACAATGGCCAGGGCTGGGCCAGGCCAAAGCCAGGATCCCGAAGATTCTTTGGGGTCCCTTACGTGGGTGGAGGTACCTAAACACTTGGACCATCTTCTGTGGCTTTCCCAGGCACATTAGCAGGGAGCTGAATCAGAAGTGGAACAGCTGGGTCTTGAACTCGCACCCATAGAGGATGCTGGTGTCACAGGCAGTGGCTTAACCCGCTATGCCACAACACTGGCCCCAAGGAACTTACTCTTTTTACTATCCCTGAAACACTGGCTCTGGATCTGCCAGGACTTGTTTTGGCTACTCCACACGGGAGCATGTGCTATACCAGCATTAGACTCTAGGAATCTACCTTCCAATGCAGCTGTGCCTATGAATATTCTTTTGACTTTGCAAAGTCCTGTCAAGATGAATGGGATGTTTATCAGGTCCTTCCTTTTGGGATAATATGAAAAGAGACTGATCCTAAATGGTGAGAAGTTTTATCAAGAAAACACTCAGCAAAGTAAAGAAGCAACTGACAAAATTAGAGAAAATACTTGCAAAGTATGCAGCTGATAAAGGATTAATATTGAGAATCTATAAAGAGCTCAAGAAATTCAACAACAAAACAAACAACTCAGTTAAGAAATTGGCAAAGGACTTGAACAGATATTTTTCAAAGGATGAAATTCAGATGGCCAACAGACACATGAAAAAATGCTCAGGATCACTAGCCATCAGGGAAATGTAAATCAAAACCGCAATGAGGATTCACCTCACCCCAGTTAGAATGGCTATCATTCAAAAATCAAAAATCAATAAATGCTGGTGAGGATGTAGGGAAAAAGGTACCCTGATCCACTGTTGGTGGGAATATAAACTAGTATAGTCATTGTGAAAGAGTATGGAGATTCCTCTGAAATCTGGAAATAGATCTACCATATGATCCAGCCATCCCACTCCTGGGAATTTACCCAAAGGAAATGAAATCAGAATATGAAGGAGCTACAAGTACCCCATGATTTTTGCAGCTCAATTCACAATAGCTAAGATACGGAATCAATCCAGATGTCCATCAACTGATATTTGGATAAAGAAAATGTGGCATATATACACTATGGAATACTACTCATCTGTAAAAAAAAAAAGAATGAACTCTTGTCTCTTGCAACAAAACCGTATACTTAGTCAAATAAGCCAGTCCCCAAATGACAAATATCAAAAGCATTCCCTGATTTGTGGTAACTAAAGGAGTACAAAAAATATAATGTATATAAGCAAAATTGACATTTTGAGATTTGATTTTTTTTTTCTACTGCTGAGAAGGTGTGGTTTCATGGTTTTTTTCTTCATCTTACTATTTGTTGAATTTTACTTAGTAGAGGGTTAAACTTATAATTATAAAATAAAGCATGTCATTGTAAAAATGAAAAGAATAAGAAAGGAAGGAGGAAGGAGGAGAGAAGTATCACTATGCTCCTAAATGTGTATATATGTAATGTGTTCACCTTGTATAAGTAAAAATTATTAAAAATTAGATACTGCACGTAAATCATTTTTATGACTGGAATAAGGAAAATATTCTTTAGAAAATATATATTGCACACTTCTGATAGTAGGACTGTGTTTGCATGGCGTCCTACATAAATTGCCTCTCTTGGAGTTGTGCAACTGTAGGGGGTCCTGATACAACAAGTATTATCTACTAACATTATCATTACCATACAACTGGGAAAAAAGTACCCAAGAGACACAAATACATCTGAAAATTACTTTTTCCTCTGCCAAACTTGTAAGCAGAAACAAAACGACCCAAATTGGAATATTGATACTACTGGATATTGTCTCTCTTTGATTTTACAGGTTGATATCTGAGACATATTCCTGAATGTCTATTGTATTTACCAATGATCACATCTACGACTCTTAGGAAATTAGTGGGGGAAAGAGCAGATATAATCTTTTCTGGCTGGATGTCCTGATTGCCAGTGCTTGACACAGTGCACCCTGGTTCGCAGGCGTGAGGATATTATTGTAGGCAGCTCTTTCAAGAGGTGGCACCAGGACACCAGTAGTATTTTGCAAGAAGGAGCCTTGGTGTTGCCTGTGGAGCAGAGAATGTGATCCCCAGCTGGGAGCCAAACCACAAGCATGTGAGCAGAACCTCGAGCTTGGTTTCTGCCCAAGTACATGTAGGGAGTGGAAAAGACAGGGAACCTTTGTAAAATGATACAGCTCACATGCAGAGACAGTTCCACAGGTCTGCAGGGATACTCGGCTTCAGTTCCAAAGACAGAAGCACAGTAGCAATGGTTTCTGGTTGACCTAGAATCCTCTCCATTGGAAAAGGAGCCTGCTCACCTGCTTTGTGTTTTCTAGATCTGAGGTCTTGGACAAGCTACCTAACCTAGATGAACCTCAGTTTTTTCATCTGTTAATTGGGATTAATAATGCATTTTCTTCCTTTATTACAGTATTTGACTCAGAGTTGTTGGTCAGTCAATGTTGTAAATGTAACCATTCAGATCTCTTCACCTTCATGGACCCCTCCCCGCATTGTGTTAAATCTCCCATTATTCTCATTCATCCACAGAGTCTCAGGTTCTGTTATCAGCAGTAAATTAAAATCCCCATCATTAAGTCTTTCCCTCATTTTACTGATTATAATCCTAGTTGTTGCAAATAAGCAGGAGTTGATTTAATCCACAAAGTCTAGACTTTATTGTTCTTTTTTTTTTTAAAGATTTATTTATTTATTTGAAAATCAGAGTTAGACAGAAGGAAGGAGAGGCAGAGAGAGAGAGAGGTCCTCCATTCACTGGGTTACTCCCCAACTGGCCGCAACAGCCAGAGCTGTGCTGATCTGAAACCAGGAGCCAGGAGCTTCTTCCGGGTCTCCCACGTGGGTGCAGGGGCCCAAGGACTTGGGCCATCTTTCACTGCTCTCCCAGGCCAGAGCAGAGAGCTGGATCGGATCGGAAGTAGAGCAGCCAGGTCTCAAACCAGCATCCATATGGGATGCCGGCACTGCAGGTGGTGGCCTTACCCGCTGTGCCACAGCACTGGCCTGTGACTTTTTTTGTTCTTTTTACTATCAGGCAAGGGGGAGATGTGGGCGCCACGCTCTCAGCTAGCACTGCTTCTCCACTTGCTACCACACAGTGTCTCTGCTGAATGTTGACAGCATGGCTGCAAATCTACATAGACTCAAGAATGTCCAGGAATTGGGCTCCAAGATAGCCCTTTGATGACATTCACATGCTAAGTTGGTGCTCCTCACAGCCTTACATGAAGACAGCGCAGTAGGTACTGGGGCAGCTTTTCAGTCTCAGCGGAATACACTGTTCTCCGTGTCACCCTGGGGAGGCTCCTCTGCCTCTCAGTGGCTCCCTGTTGAGACTGTCCCATTCCAACAGAGGGATTTCAACAACACCGGACGTTAAAGGAGATCTTCCTAGGAGAGTTCTTAGCCCCCATGCCGGTTCGCTCCCCTCTCTGCCCATGGCAGTTCTGCAGAGCAGAGGATATCAAGAAACAGTCTTAGTTAGGCCCCACAGGACCCAGGATGTCTTTCCCTGAAGGCATGGGTGCCTGGGAGCTCTTATTTACATAACTAAAGAGAGACTTTCTTTGCTCCCCTTAGCAGATGAGTGGCTGGCAAGGCTGACACCCATGCATGTGAATGACTAAGTAATTTATGTGAAAATGCCTTCTAAACTAAAGAACTCTATATAAAGTAAGCCATTATGATTATTATTAAATGGGCTAGGATGATTTATGTACATGGCACGGGCAAGCCTAGTGCTCCTAAACTTCAGGTGGTAGCCAGAAAGCCGTCGGAAAGAAAATGCTTCCTAGCTCTCCCGACTAGGCTGGGCCTTTTCCTTTGTATTAACCTGTTTTTCTTCTCTCTCTACCATGCTCTCTTTCACATTTGTTTCTCTTGCTTCAACCTCATAAGCCTCCAACCAGTAGGAGACAAGCAGGCGACAGTCAAGAAAGCAACCATTTGCAGGGTAGGGAAGAGAATGCTACGAATATGCACTCCTTAGAGCAAAGTGAAAATAATCATATTAACAACATACAAGGCAACAGACATGCCTATCCTACCCACCTCATTTAACCCTTACAGCAAGCTGAGGATTCTTTTTACATATGAGGAGAAATAGATGGATGCAGCGAGCTTCAGGAACAGGTCCCAGCCCACACAACTCTTGAGTGGCAAAAGTAAGAGGCAGAATCCATGTGGCAGACCTGGAAGAAGCTCCTGGTTCCTGGCTTTGGTCTGACCCAGTCCTGGCCATTGTGGCCCTCTGGGAAGTGAACCAGAGGGTGCAAGACCTCTTTCTCTCTCTCCTTCCCTCTCTCTCTCTCTCTCTCTCTCTTTTTTCCTCTCTCCCTCTCTCTACGTCTCTCTCCCTCTCTACCTCTCTCTCTCTCTCTTACTATAACTCTCAATTTCAAATAAATAATTTTTTTTATAAAGTTAGAAGTAGATGTTGTCATTTTAGATAGTTTTCTGTTCTAGCACCTTGCCTGGCTTCTGGAAACAGAATGACCCCCTTTGAAAAAAAAAAAAAATTCTGCACAGAGTGTACAGATGTTTGGCACTGGAGCAGCTGGGAAGAAAGTCCAGGCAGTGGCTCCAAGTCTTCTGGTTGAGCTTGACCTTCACGTTGGGGTTGTCTCATTGCTCACCAGGGCCGTCACCTGTAGGAAAGACTCTACCAATGCAAGGGTTCTTTCTTCTTGAAGCACCTAAGGTGAACAGCTGAGAGGCAGCAAGATTCTGCCCCCAGACTCCCTGTGTTGGTAGCTTCCCCCTCTTCAGAGCTATAGGACTTTGCCAGGGCAGACTTAGAACATGCAGTACCCTGAATCACCAGACCTGAGCACACCAGCAAGGAACGTTCTAGCTTTCCTCTTTCCTGCTGGAAGTCTTCCTCCTGAGGTTTTCAATGAAAGTTTAGCTTCCTTCATTTTCTGTCTTCATACTACGTAGAATTTAATTTTTCAGTTAAAAAATTACCCTTATGTCCAAATACCATTTATTCTTACTGAAAAAATGAAAGCTGCAGTTTTTTGTCTTTTGATTTCCTCTCCTTGTAAACAAGAATTCTTGTTCCTATTTATTGCTCTTTTTGTATAAATTGTTCATCTTTCTCCAATTACTGTCATTTTTGTTATGTGGTTTCTCATCTGTCTTTCCTAAAAGATAATAGTAATCCCCCTTTGGTATTAATTTTTTAAGGGTTATTTTATTTCTTTGAAATGCAAAGTGGCAGAGAGTGAGGTTGAGACAGAGATGGAGAGATTTCTAACTGCTAGTTCACTTCCTGGGATTGGGCCTGGCCAAAGCCCAGCCAGGAGGCTGGAGCTCCATTCGGGTCTACCACGTGGGTGGCAGGGGCCCAAGAAATTAGGCCACCTTCCACTACTCTTCCAGATATGTTAGCAGGGAGCTGCATTGGAGGTGGAGGCTTTGTTCTCCAACTGGCACTCTGATATGGGATGCTGGTGTCTGATATGGGAGGCTGGTGTCAAAGTGGGCAGCTTAACCTGCTATACCACACTGCCGGACCTCCACCCCATCTCTGGAACCTATTACAGTGAGACTCTAGAATGCTCACTAATTACCTCTGAGCTTCAGTACATAAAATGGCAAGAATCATGTTACCTCCCCAAAGGCAGAAGATAGATGGACTAGCTAAGTCCCCAATAAAGGAGATAGGATTAGTCTGACTCAGGGCACTCTGTTGCTATCTTCTTGTGTATTTGGGTCCTTTTAGAACTCTTTTAATCTTATTCATCACTACCTTCTATTCTTTGTTGTCAATTCCCTATACCTTTATAGAATAATTGCTTTTACTTGTACTTCTCATTTCTTTTTGTTGAACAAATAAATGGATGTGCTTTCTCTGTCTCTCTGGCTACCAACCATATGAATATAACCGCTGTGACTATTTACTGTAAACCTACCATGTGCTGGACCATGTGCTAAGTATAAACCATTACTCTGTGTTTAGACCCGGGCATCCTGACTCCAAAGATAGCCCTGGTTTCCACGGCTTCCCCATAGCCACTCTCTATGGAGGACCTTCCTCTCGTTAGCCACTTGGCATATATCACTTCTTTGCCTCTTCTCAGTCGTCTTGTAAATTAGGTATTATTTTTCCATTTTACTGCTGAGGATAATAAAACAGAGAGACGCTGGATAAGGACAGCAGAGGCACAGGGCCAATAAATGTTCCCAAATCCAATGTCAGATGACCTCCCTTCTCCCTTCCTTTCTGCTCCCTCCTTTTTGAATGAATCAGTGAGTGAGTGGGTCACCTTCCTTTCTTCCTCTTTCTCACTGTGCTTTGCCTCCTTTGTTCTCCTTAATATTAACAAAATGCACTTTACTTTGCAAATGAAGCACCTATGAGGCACTGGAGGTCTGAAAATAGGTAGGGGGATACAGAGACGCACAACTAACCCAGGGCTAGGCCCCAGCCACCTCTTTCCCTTCTGCCCTTGCCTCCATGTCCCCAGTGCCAGGACTCACATTCCTTCTCCACCTCTTCCAGCACAAATTCCCTTTGGGGGTCCGAGTCTCCCTGCTGCGGCTCTTGGCATAACGTGCCACTCACACATTTGCAAAACTAATCAAGTGTGGAAGGACAGAGAGTCCCAGCACAATCAGGAAAGGCAGCGGCCGCCACAGCAGCAAATTCCCCCTGCCTGGCCGCAGAGGTGGGGGTGAGCAGGCGACTCCCTGTAACTGAGCCCCAGCTGCCCCTCTCTGGGACTGTGAAGCAACAGAGGTCCTAGCAACGGAAAATGCCACCGGACACTCCACGTGGCGGCATGTGCCAGCCGCCTCTGGGAGCCTTTCGTTCTAAGCCAAAGTTCAGCTGAAGGGCAGTCGCCAAGCCAGAACGTCATGCGGCTCTCATGTTGGTTAGTGTGTCACTTTGAACGGCTCTTATCTGATATTGTTATGACTAACCCAGTGCTGACAGCATGGGACAGATTATAGGAACCATGTGACAATTATTTAAGGCATCACTGAATGTGCTGTGTGGCTTATCTTAACCCATTCTTTCCAGGATCCCTTCCTGCAGGAGGTTGTCCCCCAGAGATTCCCAGTAGTGGGACAAAGGAAAAGAAACAGAAAAGTTGGTTGAATCCCAAAGGGTATATTGGTTTCCATTTGGATGGCTTCTCAGCTGTGATTTATTTTTGTCCCAATAACTTGAGTGGTGTATGCTCTTTTGGCTTTAAAAAAAAAAAAAAATCAATGGCGAGGGTTGTTCATATTTCAAAACCTCGCTTTTCTTACACCTTGTCCTGATAAAATGCTATGCCTTTGTCGTTGTTGTTGTTAAGGTTGATCTTTAAGATATTAGAGAGCTGCATTGAAGTCCTCGCCAGAGAAATAGTTTTCAGCATTGTACCTGAATGTCAGCAGGGAGAGGGCGGTACTCCCCTCAATGTGATTGGCATCTGGGGTGGTGGAAGGCAAACATAAGAACCTCTGTTTATTTATTATTTATGGGCTGCCCCCAGCATTCACATGAAGGCACAATAGTAGGCAGTGGCACAAGGACTGTGACACCAAAAATCAAGTTCGGAGTCGCTGACATGGTGGAGAGGGATTTTGTCCTGCTTTAAGCCAGGAGTTGCACTATCAACGGTCTGGTGGGTAAGTGACAAGGAATTTCAAACCTGAGTGGGGGCTTAGAAGTAAATAAAACAGAGTGCCAGATGAAAATTCAGATGATGCCATCGAAAGACCTCTCTGGGTGCTAAAATACAAGCATGTCTCCTGTGGTACCCTGGAGTGACAAGCAGTGGGGTCAACAGACAGACAGCAGATGTTGGACACCACCCAGAATTGGGAATTTTCTCGGTTCTGTTAACCCTGTCAACACTGAGCTGTAAAATGGAATAATAATAATAATAATAATAATAATAATAATATCTTCCTCATCGGGTTGTTAGAAAGATTTAATGAGAAGCCTTGGAAAGGCTTAGCCTGGAGCACAATGAAAGCTTAATAAAAGGTAGCAGGCATTATTCTAGTTATTATTCCTGCTACTGCTGGTCTTTATAGGCAGGTACTCTATAACATAAAGCAGCAAAATTGAACATAAACTTGAAATGTTGATGCTTCCAGGATGATTTCTTCTCAGTGAGGGTAAAGCCACCCCCAGCCAGCCTCTGCTGCCATGGGTGACAGACTTCGTCCTCTCAGTCAGGTTCCTGCCACTGCATCTGTTCAATGACATTCATTAGTATTTACCCTTTGCTACTGCCAAGGGGCTAGAACCCCAGGAGGCAGTATCAGCCTCACTCTTATTGTCCAGAGCAATTCAGCTCTGGCCCCAAACTTGCATGTGCTGCTGAACCATGCAAATGGCCTGTGAGTAAGTGGGCCTTTAGTCTTTGATGGTGGTTTTGCACTACTTACAATGTCTTGAGCACATTCTCAGGGGTTTTGTCTTTCCACACTAAGCAACTTATCCACATATGGTGTGCTCTGTCTCACGTTGTCCATAGCAAGCCTCTGGCACTTTTGCAGATTGGTGTTCTGTGTGCCTTCCTGGTTAACCTAACACTGAATCTAGTTTTGTGAGATCCTTATTTATTTATTGGACAATATCTTTTGAGTGTCTAGTTTTGTGCCAAGTTCTCCTCTATGCCCTGGGGATGTGATAGAGAAGAAGCCAAGAATCCCTGAGTAATTTTGCTGCTTCAATTCTTCCACCAGATACTATGGTTTTTTTTTTTTTTTTTTTCTCGCAAAGGAAATTCTATTCAATGGAAGTTGAATATAAGGGCAAAGGACCTTGGGAGAATAAAACACCGAGAATGAGAGTGGTTGAGTCTCTTGTGTTCTGACAGATCAGATAAGGTGCAGGTATACCATTATGGAAATACTTGTGATTAAAATACTGAAATGCTAGTTGGTAAATATCTGTTTCCCAGATCCTCTGAGCACCCACACCCCTGTCACTATGGCTCCTACTTTTGGAACTCCTTGCCTGCTACATGATCCAGTAGGTCTTAGTGACTGCTGTAGCATGAGCCCCCAAGATGTGTACTGATTGATTGGTGTCCATTTCCATACTGATTGTTATGCCGGTAAATGTTATGGAGTCAGCCAGCGCCATGGCTCAACAGGCTAAACCTCCGCCTAGCAGCGCTGGCACACCAGGTTCTAGTCCTGGTCGGGGCGCCGGATTCTGTCCCGGTTGCCCCTCTTCCAGGCCAGCTCTCTGCTATGGCCCGGAAGTGCAGTGGAGGATGGCCCAAGTGCTTGGGCCCTGCACCCCATGGGAGACCAGGAGAAGCACCTGGCTCCTGGCTTCGGATCAGCGCGGTGCGCTGGCCGCCGTGGCCATTGGAGGGTGAACCAACAGCAAAAAGGAAGACCTTTCTCTCTGTCTCTCTCACTGTCCACTCTGCCTGTCAAAAAAAAAAAAAATGTTATGGAGTCACAGCACAATTCTGTTCCATGATGTGGAAGTCAATCATAACAAACTGAATTTCAGCTAGCAACAGTGTAGTACAATTGAAAAGCCTGGTATGGAACAATAGGCCATCTCTTCTGGTTGGCACAGTCTTGGATGTGTTATTTTCAAAGCCTTGGTTTGTGCAGATGCATGGGGAAGATAGTGATAAAATGGAAGGGTAAATTAATTCGTATACATAAGGCATCTAGAACAGTGTTTCAACATGGTTGGTTCCCAGGAAGAATTACTTATTTATTATTCTATTATTAAAGAGCTTTGTTGAACTCAAGCTCAAATTTGATTTCAAGAAAAAGTGAAACAATCACCCTCTTCCCCCAACCTCAAAACAAAACAAAGCAAAACACAATGAAAACAAGGAAAGGGCCATTAACTTCTTGATCAATGTGAGGAAATCAGAGTTTGTGAAATTCTTATCTCACTGAGCGCCAACTCAGGTCTTCAAACATCCATGTGTAGGATGGATTTTGGGGACATTGATGACGTAATAAGCAGTTGTTAATACGAAGGATGTAGGGACGATGAATGACAGACTGCTGCTGCTGTGGGTGACTCATTGTCTATAGGGGAAACAGATGCCCAGACTGAGATTAGAATGAGCAAGGTGCTCCAGTAGAAGAGGATACTGGCACTTGAGCTCAGAGCAGAAGGATCTAACTTGGCCTCCAGGGGTCAGTGATACTTCCTGGATGAACTGACATCTGAGCTGATTCTTCAAGGATGAAGAGAATTAGATAAGGAAAGAGGCCCCAGAAAGGGATCTCAGGTAGATCTGGAGCAACAGCAAGATAAAAGAAGCCATCTTCAGGGCACACATTTTTGAAAGGTAGAAGCAGAGAGTGATAAGAGGCCAGGCTGGAGGCACGGGCAGGGGTCTACTCGGGGATACCCTCCCTGCCATGTCCAGGAACGCCCTCTAGGTCAATGTAGAGGCACTGAAATGGTAGAGCCTGGGGTGGAGAATGGTACTAATTGTGTTTCAGAAAAGAACTCTGGTGTGAATCGATGAGGATCTGAACCTAGGCATTTATAACTGAACAAAAAGGCAGGAGTAAATTAGAGATGATGGGTTTTTTTGGAATTGTGTAGATTGTGATACAAAGAACACAGAGCAGCAGCAGAGTGTTGGTGGGATATTAAGATATGTTCTGGATAATGTGAGCTTCCCTGCACCTGCAAGACATCGGTGGTCAGAAGCCAGCCAGCTCCAAGGCCAAGAGCAGACAGTGTGGGCTGGAGATAGAGGTGTGGGGCTCAGCTTTGTAGTGACAGAGGTTCAAACCCTCCAGAGGCCATGAAATCAGCCAGAGAGGAGTAAAAAGGCAAACAGAGGGGGACGAGAGCAGAACTGCAGGGGACATCAACGTTTCAGGCTGGAACCACTGAGAAACAGCTTCTAGAGACATGGGAAGCCAGAAACATGGATCCTCATCAACACGAAATTCCAGAGGGTCAGGTAGAACCATGGTCATGCAGTTTATACCACCCTCATTCCTTTGCTGACACTGGGAGTTTGAAACTGTATGGGAACTGCCTTCACAGGAGGTTTGTTTTTAAGTTGCTTTTTCCTTTCTTCCTTTCTTCCTTTCCTCTCTCCCTCCCCTCCCCTCCCTTGCCTCCCCTCCCCTCCTTCCCCTCCCCTCCCCTTCCTAACTCCCTCTCTCCACCTCCCTTCCTCCCTCCCCTCCCCTCCTTCCCCTCCCCTCCCCTCCCCTTTCCTAACTCCCTCCCTTCCCTCCCACCCCTCCCCTTCTTAACTCCCTCCCTCCCATTCCCTCCCTCCTCCCTCCCCCCCATTCTTTCCTTCCTAGTATTAGGTTTCACTGCAGGTGCCTGTCTAGCACTAAACTGATTCTGTTCCCTTTTGCCTGTAGAGTAAAACCAACCTAGAAAGTGGGACCTGAGTAAGGACCCTGCTGTCTCCCCTCACATCTCACCCCTGCCAGTGAAACCTGAACTCATAAAACCTTGTGTCTGAGTCCTGGCCTGAGTTTAGGTCAGTCCTTCCTCTTACCTGAACCCATTTAATTTTCTCTCATCATCCTCAAAATATGTTCCCTTCACTGCTTTTCACGTCCTTTTATGAAATGTTTGTCCTAAATCTCTTTTATTTTGAGTGGCACTTATAAACTAGAGTCTAGCACGGAGCAGATGTATTCATTTAATAGTTTGCTTTGATGGCTCCTTTAAGAGGCTTTATAATCTTTATATTTTACCATTGGGTTTGGAGTTTTATGCCCCTTTAACAGGTGTATTACCTTCATCAGAGGTTTTCATTTTAAGCTGTTGACTTATAAACACATGGCCTGCGGGGATTGTGTGCAGACAATTTATTCACTTACAGATTTATTCTCTTATTCGTCTTCATAGTTAGTGCAGGGGACCTAAATTGATTGATAATGACAGGTCGTTGGTAAAAATCACTCTTTCAATGACCAAATTAATTGTTTACTCCAATCAACAATGGGTCAGTGAAAGATCACTCATATCGAGAGGATTTTCAGAAAAGTTAATTTAAAACAAAATGCCTTCAGGTCCATCTTTGCTTCTCCATGTTTGTGTTTTAGGGGCAAACTGTGCTTACACAATTTTTTTTTCCCTGAGGGCACTTGAAGGTTGGACTTTTTGACTCTTTAATTGTGCAGGAAGCTCAGGCTCTTCCAAAGATAATGTGTTTTACTTGAATTTGACATGTCCTTCTATTACGCACAAAAAGCCAATCACACTGCCCTAAAGGACAGGAAAGGGGGAGAACATAGCACCTTCTGTTAATCCTAGGAAGTAGGATGGAGTGGGAGAGTCTGAAATGAGCTGTGTGTGAGCAGTGGGCTCTGAACAGCAGCCCCATCTCCTGCACACCTCTGATGATGTGGGACGAGGGGATGAATTCAGTGAGCAGCTAGGTGTAGACATTGGTCCTGCTAGGCTTGGAGCCGTGTGGAAGCTTCTGTATGCAGTGGAAAAAGTGGACCCTGAGCCCCTGGACTGGAAGCCTGGCTAAAAGCAAAATGGAAATCCAAGGCTTGTCCATTTTTACTGAAGATACTTGGACATCTACAGTGGACATTAACTGAACAACCCTTCCTCCAAATACTGCTGACAGTCCCTGAAAATGGAGTTGGGAAGCTCCCGGGAAAGGTAGAACAAAGCACTCATCCACATAGAAAGGGAGGCCAGGAAGTTCAAGACTGCACCATCTGGGGTCCAACCAGGTTGCAATTTTATCAAATGAATGTGACAGTGAAATCCATCTCCTGAGGCTGGGTGTCTTCATCATAATGCTGCTGTCTGTAAGTCACCCAAGTTTGGTATCATTCCTACCTGTGCCCAGGAGAGGCCAGGGCTGAGCCAACACGGACATATCTCCTTGGTAAAGGATGGGAGAGAGGCCACTCCAGAAGGAAACTGAGTGATTTCTCCTGGCATTCTGGGCTGTGGTCTTTTCAAAGAAAACGCAGGAGCTCCCACAAGAGCACAAGGAACGAAGACATGCAGATGCTGAAGATGGGAGTGGTGTTCAGGAAAAGGAGAGCAGCAAATATGATTTTGAAAGTGAACTCTTTGGGAGATGGTTGATTTCACATTACAATGGCTTTCTTCCTTTCCCATCTCCAGAGGACAACTTAAAATTTTACTTCTGTACAGTTGTAGCATTTGGAGAATCTGTTTCTAAATATGTGAAGATCAGTGCATCTTTCCTTCTTCTTACTCTAATTTTTATTCCTTAGTAGCTTTCCAACCCTTTTTCTTCCTGTTCTGGTAGCTCTATGATGTCACTTCCTGTCTATTAGTTATCATCATCATCACCACCATCTCCTTCTTCCTTCGTATTTGCTTCACGGGTTCATCAGCTCCTGGAAAGAAGCACCTGAACTTACACTTTTGTTTCCACAGCTAGCATCCAGGCATTGCAGGGCCTTCTATTAGGGACTCACTTGTTTAATGAATGAATAGTAAATAAACAGATGAGTGATGGAGCAAGTGAAGAAGTTATGAATGAGACGCATCATGGAAAAGGATTGTTTTCAAACCATGAGTCAAGCTGTGATCCACCTTTCCCAGTGGCCTCTTCTGAGCTGTAGGAACTTAGGGCTCTGAGCACTACTCCACCCGGTCTGCCTGTCTGTCCAGCATCTTTAGACATACTCCTCTAACACTGGAAGCCTTGGAGGGTCTCCTTTGTTAGAAGCACTGTTCTCTGATATCCTCTCACCACAAAACAAAAGAACCACAGTGTCCTGGAGCTTCTATTACTTTCAGAAAAGCCCACCTGGGGTTGAACAGCACCAGAGGAGTTAAAGGCAGCCAGCAAAATGAAAAACTGAAGCTCTTGGGGGAAAGTCAAGAACTAGAAAACGCAATAGTTAGCTGATAAAATGTCTGCTTCGGTTTCGGCCAACTTCCTTGAACCTTGCCCCAGTGCAGTGGCCTCCAGTTGAAGTGGCAAAGAGGTGTCAGTGACAAATCACCCTGCCATGAAACAGCACCAGCTTCAGCAAATTGTGTATAGATGCCAGAGTGGGCACAATAATGGAGTAGCCTGGGCCAGCCAGCAGGCCCCTGGATGGGGTGGAATATTTACCCCTCCTTAGCCACAGGATGCCTTCTGTTCATTCATAGATGGAAAATGAGTTGGGAGTTTTCCATTGAAGCATTCCATTGTATCTGTTGGGAGTAAACCAAACACATACCCAGAAAGCAAAAATGCAAGCAGAAGTCTCCGCCTTGGACCCAGAGATTTAGAGCCTTCCCATGAGCCGCTGAAATCAACGCCCGCTTTGTCTTTTGAACATTATGAAGTCAAAAGAAAGCAGAAAAACAGAAAACCTCTTAGGATGTGGCAGTTTTTTTTTTTTTTTTTTTTTTTAAACAAAAGAAACTTAGCTATGGTGTGAACACATCTCCTCCACTGCTATAACTGGGGGAAAGGCGGGAGCCAACCCCTCGATGGTTATAGAAATTCAGACCACACATGGATGTGTACCTGCATATCTTGGCAAGAAAGGGCAGTTCTCTTAGAGATCTCCTTCCTTGATGTGATGGGATGTTGAGAGCTCCCAGTCTTCCACAGGGCGCCAAGGCAGCGCAATATGCTTGCCCCAGCTGGAATCAATTTCCCTTCGAGTGCCAAACAGCCAGTCCATTCGAGACCTGCCTCTCGCATGCCTGACATTTCTGCCTTGCACTGAAGGATCTTTGGTGTTTGTGCCTTTCCCGATCAGGACTGCAAATTCCATGAGGTCAAAATCCATCTCTGATGATCTGGGTGTCTTTCCCTGCTTGGCCCAGCTCCAGCCTGATGAGGACCTTTTGTGAACATTTTGCTTATTCAATAAACCCTTGTGAGATGAATGAATGATGGGGAAGGAGCAAGCCTGGAATACGGAGAATGTATTCACTAACACTTGTAGCATCACAATATCATTTGGGGACCAGCCAAAGTATTCTATTTAGGTAAATGCCCTGGTTCTCTTTAAATCACAGAATTCTTGTTTTCTTTTCCTTTCAGGATTGAGTTTCCTTGTGAAACTGAACCCAAAAACTTCCCCCTGCCCCCAACTCATCCACAGTATCTGTGCCAGTAAAGCCACACTTGCTCTCAGAAGGTTCTGTGTGCCTTTTCCAAGAAAGTCCAGAACACCCCTACACAAAGTGTGCTTATCTCCTTAACCCCTCCCCTGCCACCTGCCTGTGCCTGGTAGGATATGAGCATTTTCAGACAGTTCTATTGTCACCAGTGAAATGTCAAACAAGGCGTGCCAGTTGCCTGGGGGTTTTACGCACCCCCTGCCTGGCCCCTGGTTGTCGGCATAGGAAGCTTTTAAAATAAAGGCAGCCAACTCGCATCCCACGCCTGGCTCAGCCTGGGATCTGGAGTTGCTGCAAGAAACGCTTTTAACTCCCAAGGTGTTTGACAGGCATTTCTCTCTTGATGGAGTTTGAGAAGCCCTTCTCATTGGCTGCCTTTTACTGCCCCTCCCCCTACCACCATCCCCGCCCCCCCACATACTTGGTTATCTGAGGACAAGAGTTGGGTTGTTTACTGTTTTCCCAGGGTACAGAGTCTTGAAGAGTTTAATTGTGAACATTATCTGAAGAATCAAAGTTGGGCCCATTCCTTAGCAGAAGGGGGCAAGTGTGGGAGCAAGGCATTGTTTGTGAGATGGTTGCCGTGGTATGGCCCACTGCTTTCCCTTTGAAAACCCTGGTAGGAAGGGCATGGGGAGAGTGCCCATGAGGGGGACTCAATTGACTTTTATTTTTATTATTATTATTTTTTATAGAGGAGCCCTCTGTGCTGTTTCCTGGGTGGGCAGGCCCAGGCTGTGTTCTGCAGCTGTATATATCAGCAGAGGTTGAGCTCTGGTTGGGACAGGCTCCCTGTGGCTGGAACTGGTTTGCTGAACTCAAAGAGTTCTCTGCTTCTTCCAAGCGGGCACCTGAGTCCTCAGTGGCTCTGGGTATTTCAATAGTAGAGCAAGCTGGGAGGAAGAGTCTGGAAGCTGAGTGATAGTGATGTCTATATACATGGAAGCCAGCATCAAGGAATTCCAGCTACACTTGCTTCCATTGTCCCTTTTCTGAGGTTAGGGAGGGAGTTGTTTGGAGACATGGCAGAGGAAAGCTTGAGTTGTCAGGGGAAGAGAGAAGATGAATTCTTTAACAAAGCTTTAAAGGCAGAGTGGCAGAAGGAAGGGTGAAGGCAGAGAGGGAAAGAGAAAGAGAGAGAGAGAGATCCATCTCATCTGCTGGCTTACTCCTCAGATGGCTACTGTGGCTGGATCTGGTTCAGACTGAAGCCAGGAGCCAGGAGCTCTATCCTGGTTTCCCACCTGGGTGGCAGGGGCCCAAATACTTGGGTCATCAGTCATTGCTTTCCCAGGTGCATTAGCATGGAGTTGTATCTGAAGTAGAGTAGCTGGGACATAAACAGGCAGCCTGACATGGGATGTTGGCCCAGCTCAACCCTCAGCATCACTACGCCAGCCTCAGAAGATGAACATAGTCAGTGTTCTTTGTAGACAAGGTTAGGGTTTTGGGGAGAAGGGAGCTTTGATTTATCCAAGGATTATGCCAGAATGAAATCATCCAGGGGCAGGAGGTATTTGCTGGCTCCTTCATGTATTCTGATTGCCTCCACACCTTGCCAAGTTGCTGGCCGCGTAAGTGTTTTCTGCAATGTAGTAGTTTAGTGGTAACGATGGCAAATTAAAACCTTGACCACAGGATAAACAAACTCCCATCATGAGGACTAATAGAGACATTAACCTTGGTTTCATTTTTGTCCTTTTAAAATTTAGATGGA
This sequence comes from Lepus europaeus, assembly GCF_033115175.1. Taxonomy (NCBI): domain Eukaryota; kingdom Metazoa; phylum Chordata; class Mammalia; order Lagomorpha; family Leporidae; genus Lepus; species Lepus europaeus. Next base: position 72,598,596 of record NC_084842.1, read on the forward strand.
TCAAGTCATAGTAGCCAAGGGCTCATTTCCAGGAAAAGATCTGCTAACTCCCTGAGTTAGTTCATCACCTGCCACGGCAGAATACAGCCCCAGCGGCACAAGTTCCCTGCACTGGATCCTAACCCGTACCATTATATTTATGATGCTCCTTTGAACATTTTATGTTTTATCTTTTGAAATCAATAGATAGCTTTTGACAGATTGGGATGGGGTTTCTTTATGCATACCCCTCTTCTTGCTGAGTTAAAAATTATAGTCTCAAAAGTGATTTCATTTACATTTGCTCCTACGTGGACCTCAGGGGTCGAACAGAGCACATCAAGCCTTGTGGATCTTTTCTTGGCCTCTCACTCACCACGGGCGATTCCCACCTCCCTACTCGGGGCGTCTCCTTGAATGCACTGGCTTCTGCTATAACCGCTTAGCAGGGCCTTTTATTAGCAAGAATCTTGCGTTGCTGCCTTGATCTTTCCAATCTGATCCAAGTTCCAGGTCCTTTCTCTTTGTCCTCCAATTGCTCTCTATGGCTTCTGCTAAGCTACTTTATCAGTGCATAAAAAAAGGTAGAACATTCTGTCAATAACAATATTTTATCTAGGGCTTCTGACCAATTAGTATAAGGGCCATCACTCAAATCCTATTTTCTATTAGTAAGAAGGTGGACGTGTTTTAAGGGCTGAAGCAAGAGGAGAGAATCACCATTCATTTATGGGTAACTTAGAATAGATCGAGAGTGAAAGCAGAGCTACCTCTCCAGGGGATTCGCAATTCACTTCTTTTATATAGAAAAAAATAACAACCTTAACAACTCCCTTGTTTTATTACATGAAAAGAGACATTTCAAAGTGCTAAAGTTCTCCTTGAAACAATATCCTATAAGATGTAGAATCGCTGAGTGATAGATTTCAAACCCTAGAGATTTTCTCTATTTTAAGCATGGGGAAACTGAGGCACACTCTATTTTCATGAATGTATTCAAAATCGTGACTGTGGCAATAGAATGTGAAGCCAGGTTTTTCAGGGCTTCAAGACTGATCTTTGCATGCATTCAACAAAATGCATTTGTTGAGTCTGTTTGATTCAACAAGAAGTCTGCTTGGTGCTGTACAAGCTAAACAGATTGAGGATGCAAGATAATCAGTCTCCAAGGAGCGTTAAGATTTTTTTTTTCAAAAACAAGATACATCTAAGTAAAGAAATAAGAGAAAAAATTAGCTGAGCCAGGCTAACATCAAGAGCCAGGAGGTTCATCTGGGTCTTTCATGTGGGTGACACGGGCCCATGCACTTGAGCCATCTTCTGATGCTTTCTCAGGCCATTAGCAGGCAGCTGGATCAAAAGTGGAGCACATAGGACGCAAACTGGCTCCCATGTCACTGATACTAGAGTCACTGGTGGTGGCTTAATGCACTACACCACAGCACTGGCCCCTGGCCCCACTCTTCATTCATGGCAGACATCACTCACTGTTTGCAGTCCTCTCCCAAAGTTCAGACACAATCATATCTCTCATAACACTTTCTGGTAGTCAGTATGAAGTAGCTAGAATAGGCAGGAGATGATAAAACCTACTTATTCCTCCTCCATGTTGGGCTAAAAAGATCTTCCTGCCTAGGGTGACAGGTTCAAACTGTAATACTAGGAGATACAAATATGTAAGCCCCACCTTTAGTAGTCATAAATACTATTTGTCAGGGTGGCCCATCATGAAGTGACCTGATATACTTATGAATATTCTACTGTGAACTTAAATTAGTTTTTGCCATGTTGGCTGTCCCCAGATCCAGCACTCACTGCAGTGCAGTGCCTTTTGGGCAGGCAGTAAATATTTGTTGAATGAATGAAAGTCACAGTGCAGTTAATTGTGGCCTTGAAGAGGTGAAAGGCCAGAGTTTTATAAGCTGAAACCATCCAGCTCATGCTGGGACTGGAGCCAGGGAGTAGTGCATCCCCAATATATCTCAATGTAGAAACCACCCTCTTCTGTGAAATTGGTATCAGCAGGGCCTTCGGTTCCTGCCATGCACATTCACTCTGAGTCACAACATTAATTAATAGAGAAAATATATTGCTACCAAAAAGAATAGCAGTTCCAAGTTGCTTGCTGTCATGCCTTTGGATATCCTGCCCAACTGCATCCTACGAGCAATAGCATGGCAGGTTTTGTTTCTAGAGAATAATTGGCACTTTTAATTTCAGTTATTAATCAATGAGATTGCAAAATACACGAGATCAGGGATTTCAGTTATTATTTCAACTGCACACATGCAAGTGAACAACATTTACTAAGCTTTTACTCCTATGTGCCCTTCTTTTAGGCAAAGATAGGGATATGGAGAAGGAAAGAACAGAGTTCCTAATTTGAAGGAGCTCGGAAGACAGCCACGGCAGTGAGATCAGTGAACAAGTCTGCGATATTAGCCACGTATACCATGCACCCTTCATGGTAGTTAGTTACTTAGCAAGTATTCATAGGCTTTTCTTTAAATCTTAATATTCTCAACATGAGATTAGTAAATACATTTCATTTCTCCTGACAGTTCTACTTGCCTCATCATAACCTACTTGGAGTTCATTGTCAAAAGTTCTGAGGTCACGGTAGACTTGGGGGAAAATGACAGCAATCACTGAGTGATATCAGTCTACGAATAATGAGAGGGAGGTGGTGTGTTCCAGGGACAAGAGTGCTGGTACTGAGAAATACGCTGTTGGGGGTCCCTAACCTCCCACCCTGAACACCCCAATACTCTGCCCTAGTTCTATTTCAGTCATCCACATGTTTTTATGTTCAGGTGTAGAGTCTCTAAATGTCATTCTTTTTAATATGCTGTGGATACAATTAGAAGAAAGTGTCACTATTTTAAACAAATGATGGAGGAAGATCTTTCAAGACTTTAATAATGATGACTAGGTCTTTATTTTAGAAATGGCGGTGATGATTGCTAACATTTATGTAACTTGTGGTAGTTTATACGGCACTTCCACAAATTGGAAGCAAACTGACTACAAATGGAGCTTTGGCTAAATAAATCAAGGTACTTTCCAACAACGAAATATGAGACAGTTATAGTATAGTATGTGGTAGATCATTATTTGTGCTTGTGAGACAACATCCTTGATAAGCTTTTAGAAAAGCAGGTTGCAGAGCAATGTGTCACATACATCTAACTCTGTTTAAAAGTTTTATTTTCATAAACATGCATATGGGATTATGACATTGAAAGAAATATGGAAACTTACAAGAAAATGCTAATAGTAATATTGCAGCTCAATTCACAATAGCTAAGACCTGGAACCAACCCAAATGCCCATCAACAGTAGACTGGATAAAGAAATTATGGGACATGTACTCTATAGAATACTATACAGCAGTAAAAAACAATGAAACCTGGTCATTTGCAACAAGATGGAGGAATATGGAAAACATTATGCTGAGTGAATTAAGCCAGTCCCAAAGAGACAAATATCATTTGTTTTCCCTGATCAGTGACAACTAACTGAGCACCAAAGGGGAAACCTGTTGAAGTGAAATGGACACTATAAGAAATAATGACCTGATTAGCTCTTGTCCTGACTGTTGATGTACAATGTAATACTTTATCGTTTTTAGCATTTTTGTTGTTGTTGTTGTTCTAGTACTAGTGGTTGAATTCTATAATTAACACACAGTTATTCTTAGGTGTTTAAATTTTAGCTGAAATTGATCCCTGTTAAATATAAGAGTGGGAAAAAGAGAGGGAGGAGATGTACAATTTGGGACATGCTCAATCGGACTTGCCCCAAGTGGTGGAGTTAGAAATGTGCCAGGGGATTTCAATACAATCCCATCAAGGTGGCATGTACCAATGCCATCTCACTAGTCCAAGTGATCAATTTCAGTTCACAGTTGATGACTCTGATAGGTCTAAGAGTCAAAGGGATCACATAAACAAGACTAGTGTCTGCTAATACTAACTGATAGAATCAAAAAGGGAGAGAAGGATCCAACATGGGAAGTGGGATACACAGCAGACTCATAGAATGGCAGACGTCCTAAACAACACTCTGGCCTCAGAATCAGCCCTTAAGGCATTCGGATCTGGCTGAAGAGCCCATGAGAGTATTTCAGGCATGGAAAGCCAAGACACCCTGGGGGGGAAAAAAAAAAAAAGAAGACCTAAATGAAAGATCTCTGTGAGTGAGATCCCAGTGGAAAGAACGGGGCCATCAAAGAAGGAGGTACCTTTCTCTGAAGGGAGGAGAGAACTTCCACTTTGACTATGACCCTATTGAAATAAGATCAAAGTTGGCGAACCCTAAAGGCTTCCATAGCCTTGGCAACTCATGACTAGAGCCTAGGGAGATTACTGATGCCATAAACAAGAGTGTCAAATTGTTAAGTCAACAACAGGAGTCACTGTGTACTTACATCTCATGTGGGATCTGTCCTTAATGTGTTGTTTAATGTGAAGTGATGCTATAACTAGTACTGAAACAGTATTTTTACACTTTGTGTTTCTGTGTGGGTACAAACTGATGAAATCTTTACTTAGTATATACTGAATCGATCTTCGGTATATAAAGATAATTGAAAATGAAAAAAAAAAACCTGGTGTTAAATTGGAAATGGCATAGAAAATTAATTTTTTAAAAAAATATTATGTAGGATCTCTGTCTTTAATGTGCTGTACACTGTTATTTAATGCTATAACTAGTACTCCAACAGTATTTTTTCACTTTGTGTTGCTATGTGGGGCCAAACTGTTGAAATCTTTACTTAATATATACTAAACTGATCTTCTGTATATAAAGAGAATTGAAAATGAATCTTGATGTGAATGGAAGGGGAGAGGGAGTGGGAAAGGGGAGGGTTGCGGGTGGGAGGGAAGTTATGGTGGGGGAAGCCATTGTAATCCATAAGCTGTACTTTGGAAATTTATATTCATTAAATAAAAGTTAAAAAAATAGTAATTGTTTGGTGATTAGTAAGGTGGATTTACTTTTTTCTTTCTTTCTTTACTTTCTGATAACCATATCATGACCATAGTCTTCTTCCATGTAAAAAAGCACATATTCTATTTAGCTTGAAAGTTGAAGCACTTTATCACATATTAAGATCGCTTGATCGTTAACAATCAAGGATAGTTATTATACATGCCTTACAAATGGAGGGCATGAGTTCAAATTAACTTTGAGTACTTAGCATTCCTATGCATCAGGCAAAGTTATGGTTGATCTGCAGCTATCAACTCATTGAATTCCCACAGTAATCTTTGGAAGTAGGTACTCATTATCCACATGTGCAGTTGGGGAACAGAGGCACAGAAAGGCTAAGGGTTGTTAATGGTCATCCAGTGTATAAGCACATCTGTGATCACTTGGCTCAGAGCCTGAATACCCCCCAGCTATGCCAGGTTGCTTGGTGGAAAACACACAGAGGGATGTGGTGGTGTTGGTGGCTGAACTTAGATATTCTCATTCTAGATTCCGTTCCCTTGTCACTACATATTTGTGTGTGTATTTTATTTAATGCTGGTCATGGATAGTCAGGCTATTATTTCCCCTCCCTACTCACCCAGTATAGCCTCATAGCGTGGTGCAATTTATTTTCTGAACCTCATGATGAATTTATCCTGGAATCCAGAATTGGGAGAAGATTCTCTCCCTATCTCTCATGCCCATGATCCAAGATTCTAGAAGCTTGAAATAAAAGAGTGAAATAAAGAATAAATAAGACTGCTGTTTTTAAGGACCTTGTGTTCTAGTGGAACAGAAAGAACACAAGCAAAAGACAAAGAATTTAGAAAACTGATACATTCTATGGAGAAAAATATAGGCGAAGCAAGGATGGCCCTGACTGTACTCTGAGAGTAGGGATAGAGGAGCAACTGATATAAGTGTGTCAGGGAAGTTCTGTTTCCTTTTGTTGGATAATAAATATTTAACCCAATGCATTTGAGTTTGTGTCTAAAATACCAGGAAACTCCAAGCTGAATACAGAACATGGTTACAAAAACACACAGTGCATTCCAGGTAGATGCTAGCATTTCCTTTCTGGCTCCTTTTGAGCTGATTTGATCTGGCTTTCATTTTTATTATCTTGTTTCATATGCCTCACTTAGTATGTAACCAAAAATTCCATTTTTTGGAAATAAATTTGAGAAATAACAACTTTTAGACATTGCCCAAAGAAAAGAGAATGGAACCACTGCAAAAACAAAGGCTATGAGACAGTCGTTTTCTTTCTACTCAAAGGGCTCTCCCTCTTTTTACCTATATTGGGTATTTTTTAACACATTTATTTATTTGAAAGTCAGAGTTACACAGAAAGAGAGGTATTCGATCTGCTGGTTCTCTCCCCAATTGGCCACAACAGCCAGAGCTGCACCAGTTCAAAGCCAGGAGCCAGGAGCTTCCTCCAGGTCTTCCCATGTGGGTGCAGGGGCCCAAGGACATGGGCCATCTTCCACTGCTTTCCCAGGCCATAGCAGAGTGCTGGATCGGAAGTGGATCATCTGGGTCTCGAACCGGCACCCATATGGGATGCCGGCACCGCAGATGGCAGCTTTAGCTGCTACGCCACAGCACCGGCTCCTATATTGAGTATTGAGTAATCTCATTTCTGATTTTACTGGCTCTTCCTTGTCCCTCATTGCTTTTTTTCTGACATGAATGATGTGCACTTGCACTGTGCGCACACGTGCATGAAGGCACACACACACAGAAGCTCACTTAATTACATGCAGGCTATTTGCAAATTTTCATTTCTAATAATGTATATATTTATATTTGCTAGTAGGGATGGCCTTTGTGCTTTATGATAAAAAACAAATTATTTACTCTTTGGCTGTCATAAGCTTTTTGAATGAGTGTGGAACTTCATAGGGCCTCTGTGATACATGACATGAGTGTTGATGGATTCTGTAGATTTCTCAAGTAACTAAAAGTAGTTATTTATAAGGCTTCATTTAGAAATTATTGCCATATATAGTGACTATTAATCAAAGCTAAATCCATGTCATTTTAATAAGAATGCAAGACATTCCTATCAGCGTCTTCTGCCACTGTATTCATACTTTTGGTGCTGAGATCTTAAGAAACAATGCTTTATGCTAGTATCAGCTGCTGGAATGTAGCTGAAAACACAGATGTTGATGGGCATTTCAGGTAGCTGTGCTAAGACCAGGCCATGTTGATCTGCAGTTAATATATTTAGTGAGAAAAAGAAGTTTCTTTTTAGATATAATTTTGAAGATGTCTGCCTCACGTATTAGTGTTTCTATTTGATTATTTTCTTTAGACATGAATAAAGATGGGAAAAATTACCTGTCAACATATTCTTGTTGCTTATGCTCAAAATTTTATCCTAAATTTGTGGGGAAATTTTGATGTGGCATAGTTATGCTTATATCAAGGGCTTTGCAAGACTGTGAGAGTCAGATAGTCTGAAATTGTAGTTGTTTGTGGGTATATCTTTCTCCTCTACTAGAATTAAGGGCAAATATTATGTGTTGATTAAATTGGTAGCTTTTGGACAGTATGTGACAGTAAGTATTTGAAGAATAAATATGAGAATGTGTTACCTGTAGGATTATATCATAAGAAAAGGTATGAAAAAGACATATCAAGGGATTTCGCTCAGCAGTTAAGATACCAATTGAGATGCACATTCCGCATCCCACTTTGGAGTGCCTGGGTTAGATACCTGGCTTTGGTTCCTGCTAATGCAAACCTTGGGAGGAAGCAATGATGGTTCAGGGGATTAAGTCTCTGTACTTACTGGGAGACCTTCTTTATGTTTCTAGTTCCTGGCTTTGGCACTCCTTCCCCTGCCATTGTTGTGGCCTTTGGGGAGTGAAGCAGCTCCCTCCCCTCTTCCCTTCCCTTCCCTCCCCTCCCCTTCCTTTCTGTTCCCTCTCCTCTTGTCTTTACCCCCTCCTCTTCCTCCTCTCTCCTTTTCAATAAACAAATAAACCACATTTTAAAAGTTTTGTTTAAAATATACATACTAGATTCCCTAATGGTATGATAATAATCAGTGAATAAGTATAATGCACTTAGCATAATTTCTAAAACATTTAATAAACGTTTAATAAAAATAAACATTTAATAAACATGTAATAAGCATTTAATACAACTTAGCCATAACTAATATTATATATATATTGTTTTGTGTTTCCAGGGCACAGTATAATGCTTGGCACAGAGTCCACTTTAATACATACTCATTTAAGAAGTAAACGTGCCAATGAATAAATGACTCTCACTGAAGAGTCTGGGGTCCATCTTGGGGCTTCCCCAGCACCTCTTGCACGCCTTGACTCCAGTAGAGAGTACTAATGTAATTGTACTTGCTTATTCTTCTGCTCGGCTACTAGCCTGTGAGTGCTCCAAAGGCAGAAGTTTTGCCACCTTCCTCAGGCCAGTGCAGCCCACAGAGTGCCTGTTAGGTGAATAGAAGGGTGTAGAAATGTCTGAATGAGCAGAGAGAGAGATAAATGCATGTAGAGATAGACGAATATTGGGTGCACAAACTTATGGCTCCTTTGCAATGCTCTATTATGAACTTGGAAGTGTAATATATCCCAGGGGTCTTTAAAAGTTTATGGAAAATGTGTACCATGAAGAAAACTATGCATGGATTTAATGGTTTTGCTCCAAAATACGCTTATCTTTTAATTCCATTTTCCAAGAATTATTTGAAATACCTTTGTAGCTTGGGGTGAGACCAAGTAATAGAAAAATTTTCCTATTTGTGTCTGCATAGCTGTGGCGCTCATTCCTTCAATGCTTTTTGAGTTATTTAGGCACTACTTTATGATCTAAGAACAGAGTTGTGAATGAGACGGTTTTCTAGTCTTTATGGAGCTTATGTTCTAAACATCTTCTTTAAGCTCCATTTTATTCACATTTTCTCTCCTTAGAGGACTCTAGATTTGCTTTTAAAATCACATTAAAATTTACAATCCTAAGCTTGGAGACATTCACCAGTGGGTTTCATCCTGATGAATGGTCTCCGTTTTATGTGCCTCCAATCATGTGGGGGTGTGGGTGGGAAACAGAGAAGATTTAAGAGGTAAAGTTTTTATAGGGCCAGAGCATTGCTGGCATATGTGGAGAGTTCAATACTTTGGGAAGTCTTGTGTCAGTCAGGGTTTTCCAAGAGCAACAAAATCCCCCTCCCCCCTCTCTCGTGTGTTTGTGTGTGTGTGTGTGTGTCTGTGTCTGTGTCTGTATGTCTCTCAAGAATTTCCTATTACAAACACTAGTTTCTCATTTTCTAACTAATCCTAATGACTTCTCTGAGGTTCAACCTTTCCATGGTGTGGTTATTCAGTTTGTCATTGGTTACATTTGGGGATTTGCAGGACCTAAGCAACTCCTCCTCGGATCACACTTCTTTAAAAATGTGTTTTTTTATTTCAGTTATGCCAGGTGACTCTAGAGATCTGCCACTCATCACTGTATAGTTATCAATATTACGTATAGTTATATATGTATATATATATGTTTGTGTATGTATATACATATATATTTACAGTTATCAGTATTATATTAGACACATACAAATGTGTTAAGAAAGTAGAGCTTGTGTTGAGCTCATATACCATTTAAAAATTAGTGTTTTTTAAAGCTACCAATATGCAATTTGCCCATGTTTCTTGATTATATTTATTCATGAGTAATACTTTCTCTGGTCCTTGAAGAATATTGTGAATTTTCTTTTGTCCAACTAGAAGGTTATTGGTTAATTATAGTTTAACATATGTTTCTTGGTTAAATTCATGGCTGTTCATCTCAGTTTATCAACAAACAACAGCAAATGCTACCAGACTTGGGGTTCATGAGGACGATCATCAGGTAATGCTTAGAAACGGGAGTGGGATTTTGTCAAGTTTCTAATTATATATTGTGTCTGTTATCACAAGACTTCAATTCAAACCACAAACCACAGGAACTCATATTTGAGTGATTTTTGTACATATCTGTGCCTGTCAAGATTTTAAATACCTTATGGTGTAGACTGTATTTTGTTTATATTTGTAAGTAGGAGTAATGGAAAATACAATTATAACCCAAAGTTGACAAAGGCAATTATTGTTACTGAGTGTCCTCAACACATAGGCTGGTTTTAAAGTAGGGGAGAAGGGGAGGAAGAGTGTTCTGCTGCTCCCTCCCTTCCAGACAGCTTGGGTCCCCTGTTCTTTGTGTCTCACTTGCAATGTCCTGTAGCTTCCTCTGTTGTTCCACTCAGACATTTCATTCTCCCTATTTGATGGGGAGTCTCCTGAGACAGGTCCTACTCAATTGTGTACTTTCAGTGCTATAAAGATTAAAAACTTTGGCAGGTGATAGAGGGAGGCAGCGCAGTGGTTAGGGAAGAGGTGTATGTTAGGGGCATACACTCTAGAACCAGCTTTCTGAAGGTCAAGTGCCAATCTTCTCATTTATTATGTGTATAATAGGCAAGATACTTCTCTCTCTCTCTCTGTGTGTCCATATTAAAAAAAGAATAAGGGTAGTAATAGTCCCCATTTGGTAAGATCAACAAATGTGAAGTACCTTGAATAGTGGTGGGCATGTGGTTGACATGCTAAGTTCAATTTTTAAAAAATCTTTATTTCTAGTTTAAGACATTGTGTCTGTGATCTACGAGTGGCTTCCTGGCATTTTGCAGGTTAAAGACCAATGTTCACAATAACATCATGTTAGCAGCAGCATCCACCACCTGGTCAGGAGCCAAATCTTGGCTCTCACTACCTTTCATATTTCTTTGTATTTCCCTTAGCAGCTAACACTAGACCATGTATGATTTATCATTTGTCACCAGGATGTTTTATTTTCTTGCCCCTTGGTATTGAAGAGAACTAACATTTACCAAGTGTCTACCACGTGCCAAGCTAGGTATGTGTTGCACATATACTCATGAGCCCAGTGGTGTCATCTGTATTTGAGCGAGGCCCAGGAACATTAAATATCTTGACCCATTCCCTGAGTTAGGAAGTGTCACAGCCTGTTCTGCCTGTAGATCAGCTCCTGTCCAAGGAAATACTGTCCCTCCATTAGTATCCTCCCTCCCTCTGCCTGTCACCTTTCTAGGATCCCATCAGGCACCCCCAAAAGCCAGACCAATCCAGGTACTCTTTTCCAGCCAAGAGTGTCACCTGCAACATTTTGTTCTGGATCCCAGAACTTGTATTAGATGGCTCAGGAATGGATGAACAATGCCCTGGCAAATCTCATCTGTCTTCCTGTATTTATATATTGGCACCCACACAGAATTACTCAATATTACACTAAACTAGAGATTAGGGCACCTGGCAAAGCAGGATAACAATGTAGGGCATCAAAATTTTTCTTTGAAAAATTTTTACACTTGATGTTTTAAAGTAATCAGTGAAGCAGCTACTATGACAAAAATAAAACTTTTTTGTCCTTCTCTCTCTGTATGTTATTTAATAATGAATCTAGTTTTTATTTTGAATTACTCTGGGGCAGGGACCTTTTAGAAGTCTTCATAGGGACTGGCTGGCATTTATAAGATTAATTAGATCTCTTTTCAAGCCCTTGACTGATTCCTATCCCTTCCCCCTCAACACACTCTCTGTTATACTCATAGATGAGTATTTTGATTGATTGTGTGTCTGATCATTCACTCCTAGACTGGAAGCTTATTCAAGGAAGACAGAAAATTTCGCACAAGTTTAGCACTGGCATGTTGCTGGCCTATCTTTTGGAGCACAGTAAATTCTTCATGAGGTCTTTCCCCTTTGTCTTGTGTTCTACCTTTGCAGATCCCTATAATCCTGCACTTGTGGCTACATGTGGAGAGATTGGTGATGTCTCTCTTATCTTTGCCATGGCGTCATTCAACTAAAGTAGTATTTGACTCCCCTGGAGTATTTTAGAAAGGATTTTTGGTTTAATTTTAATTGTTAGGTTCAACATTCTCTACTTTTACAAGGCAGGAAGATTGTGAACAGTTAGTGTTCACAGGTTGAGCATCCTTCACCTGAATATCAAACTCTGAAATACTTGCTTCATATCTGAAACTTTCTGAGCGCCAACATGACAGCACAAGTAAAGAACTCCACACTTGACCATAAGTGATGAATGATGGTCAAAATGCAGGTGCACTAAGAATATTGTATAAAATTACCCTTAAGCCTAGTGTGTGGGGTGTGTGGGAAAAAAATGAATTTGGTGCTTAGCCTTGGGTCCCCAGGTACTTCATATACTTGTATATGCAAATATTCTAAAATGAAAAAAAAAATCAACCTCTGAAATCCAAAAGACTTCTGGTCTCAAGCAGTTCAGAAAAGGGATCCTTAGCCTCAGCGGGGCAGAGTTCAAGCAAGGCAGAAGAAAGTCTATTCCGTACCCTCTGACAGGTCTAAAGTTACTGTCTGCAGCTATAAATAACGACTGGAGACATGAATTGAAGAGAGGGTTCCTTGTGAAGAATTTTCCAAGCAGCATGGTGTTTTCGTCCCTGTTCCCTACTGCCCTTACAGGTGCTAGTGGTTATTGATAACATGGAGAAAAATACCATGTGAAATCTACAAATATATTTCTCCTCTCATATATCATCAGTTTATTTTACTTATTTCCAGCACTGGGCATTTATAGAGTGATCTTATGATGCAGATGTTCAAAGAAAGGCTCACCACATATGAGTAATCAAATATTCAGGTTTTTCTTTTCTATATATCCTGAGTGGAAATATTCTTGCTTTTAATCTACTTTTTGATTTTTCAAAATTTTGATTTTTGTTCTTATTTAAAAATCCCTGATGATTTTGCCTAAAATTACCTGCAGAGATTCGTGAAAATGGAAAATGTAGAAATTGCCAACAGTTCTTTCAAAGAAAGTCACACTGGGGGACCCTTTGCTCTGGATAATTCCGCATGTATTTGCTCAGGTCAGCAGTGGTTAAGTGAATCAAATATCACTTTTTTCCCATTTGCTTTTCCATTTCAAGGTTTTCTAGATTTTTTTTTTCACCCAAATCTTTGGTCTTGAAAATGCCTCTCTCACACATTCCTTTGAGAGGCTCCCTCAATCCTCTGCCAGAGTTGTCCTGCCTCCTCTGTCCTGTGGGCAGCACACCAACCAAGAGGGCCACATGGGCCAGTATCCCTTGCAGATTTGTCTGTTCATGAATCCTGATGTCCACTCCATGGGATAGAAAATGTAGATGCTTCACTGCATGCATTTTACTTTAAATTGCCCTGTTTAAGGCAGAAGAAGAGAGGCAGAGAGGACAGAGAACTGGGTGGAGCGGGAAGACTTGAACAGAGAAGGAAATGGGCATGTGTGTGGTGTCCACTACAGGCCAGTCCCTCTGAAGGGCTCTTTATCCACATCCTCTCAGCCAGTTAATCCTCTTGGACACCCATAAGCCTGCAAGGTGGATGTCATCCCCATTTTCTAGATGGGAAAATGAAGATGCAGGGAATTCCAAAAGCTCAAGCTGTGACCTTGAGGCAGCGTACTGACACGGATGTCACACGCGTGTTTGCCTCTGGTGCTCCTTGCTGTATGAATGGCCTCCACTGTCCATGCGTTCTATACCCATCTCAGTTATCTTGTAAAAGTTATGTATTTTATTTATTTGAGTAAATAAATTTATTTATTTGAAATGTAAACAAATGAGGGAGAGAGAGAGAGAGAGAGAGAGAGAGAGAGAGAAAGAAAGATCTCCCAGCTGCTGGCTCAAATACCCACAATAGCTTGAGCTGGTCAGGCTGAAACTTGGAGCTGAGAAGTCAGTCTAGATATCCCACATGGGTGGTGGGGGCCCAATGATGTGGTCCATCACCAGCTGCCTACCCAGTGCGTATTATAAGGAAGCTGAAATCAGAAGTAGAGCGGGAACTTGAGCCCAAAAACTCCAAAATGGGATGTGGGAGTCCCCAGCAATGTCTTAACCTTTTAGGCCAGACACTGACCCCTCCATCTTAGTTCTGCTTCTTTATTGAAATGTTTGTTCTTTGCAGCATAATTTATCTATCTAGAAAGAAATGATGGATTTGAACTTGAGCTTGGCTTTGCTACCATTTAGAAAGTAGGTTTTTATCTCTTTTTAAAATAATCACCTTTTCAGCAGATCTCAAAATATTATATAATCAAAGGCAGGTAATTAGGCTGGTGCCGTGGCTCACTAGGCTAATCCTCCGCCTTGCAGTGCCAGCACACCAGGTTCTAGTCCCGGTCGGGGCGCCGGATTCTGTCCCAGTTGCCCCTCTTCCAGGCCAGCTCTCTGCTGTGGCCCTGGAGTGCAGTGGAGGATGGCCCAAATGCTTGGGCCCTGCACCCTCATGGGAGACCAGGAGAAGCACCTGGCTCCTGGCTTCGGATCAGCGTGGTGCGCCGGCTGCAGCGCGCCGGCCGCGGCGGCCATTGGAGGGTGAACCAACAGCAAAGGAAGACCTTTCTCTCTGTCTCTCTCTCTCACTGTCCACTCTGCCTGTCAAAAAAAAAAAAAATTTAAAAAAAGGCAGATAATTATCATTCCTACACAATGATAATATAATCAGTTTGGCTTTGGTTTTTTGTGGTGTGGGTGTAGTGGTAGCCATGGCAGGGGGGACTTCAGAATTCGTATTACGTTTTTTTTTTTCCTCTGCCTGGCTGAGCACCGTGGGTGACTGCCTTTGTTCTTCTAGGCTTCAGAAGGTGTGAGGGCAACAGAGGAGGCAGCCTGCCCTGGCTTTGTCTTCTGGCCCCTCTACTTTGGAACCTGCCCCACTACATGGTGGCTCACCTATATGCCAGGTGACTGGGGTACTTTGACTTTAATTGTATTTGCTACAACACCAGAGCCACAAAGTTGCAGAAGCCTACTTTTTTTAAAATTTTTATTAGAAATGTTTTTAATGGAGTTTGTTTTTGGTTATGGTTCCTAATCAGAGAAGAATAGAAAACCACAATGAGTTCTGAATCACCCTAACTCATGGAACCTTGTCATGCTGAAGCACATTCCCAACAGACTGTGAAACCTCTGTTGGAAGTGAATTCTGTTAGTGGTGGTAAGTAGCAATGTGAAAGTGTATTTTTAGGGCTCCGTCCTGGATTAGGTAAACGTGTATGTGCTTCACAGAGTAGACTTACTTGAAACACTTCTGTGACATGGCACGCACCTCTCAAATACAGTTTTTCATGCAGTCTTAATTTGTGTCTTATACTCTGCCTTTATTTGCAGTTGGCGTTTCCAAAAGGAATTTTAATATCATTAAAGAAGAATGGAATTATGATAAGAGCTCTTACTCCTTTGGGGCTACTCTGCAATGACCTGAACCAAACACCCCAAGTGAACTTTGCGGTTTCATCTACAAAGGACGCAATATTATTTTTTTTTTAACTTTTATTTAACGAATATAAATTTCCGAAGTCCAGCTTATGGGTCAAATCAAACTCATAGACATTTGTAGTAAGGCTTCAGGGCAAGGTGCCCTGTGCCCGCTGTGTGCTGGTCTGAGTCCTGCCTTCTCTTCATTTCCCTGATGGTTTTAGCTAGATATGGGTGGTGTTTTTCCTTTATTTCTGGACACCATGCCGGAGTTCCCTTTTGATTTGTGGAGAGATTCTTAGATACCTAAGTTACAGGACTGTCAGTCACAATGATACCATTTTTCTGTATTGTCTGCATTAAGAACAAAATGTCTGGAGTCAGACAGGATTGATTTCAAGTCTAATATCTCCCACACACCAACGTTTTGTCTTCAGAAAAGTTAGTTAACCTCTCTCAACTTCAGCAACTATATCCATAGAGTCAGCATAATAATAGTACTTACTCCTACTGCTAGCATAAGGATTAAATAAGATAATCCACATAACTGGTCAGCATGGTGTTTGGCACACAGTACATATTCATCAACCGTTAGATGTCATTTTTTTATTACTATTATTTCTGCTCTAGCCCAGAGATCTGTGAGCCGTGAACATAGAAAAGTGGCAAAGACCTGGTTCTTTGAAAGTTGAAAAGGACAGGGGGAGCCAGGAGGACCTGGCTTCATTCCCCATTCTTTAGACTTGTTTATTACAGCTGTGAGTTGCCATGGAAACCTTCAGGATTAAGATGGCATTATTGAGTTAAGCATTCAATGAACACCTCGGGAAAGAAAAGGCATAGCATGTGCGTGCTGCCCTGAGTTGCTCTAAACCAAAGGAGGATCTGAGAGGAAATCAGCGCAGGGCAGTTTCTTTCCTTGTCTCACAGATTCCTGAATTCATAGACAATTAAACCAGGCGTTGTAATGGTGATCATCATCCCATGTTGGCCTCTTTGTGGAGCATTCCAGAAAGTTGTCAATAGTTATGGCTAGGATTTCAAAGTGGGAAAGCACTCTTTACATACTGGGGAGTATGGCTTTCTGAAATCGATTCTGAAGTCGTGAAGAACTCAAATGTTTTTTTGAGAAAGGTTGACCTCCTTTCATGCCACTTACTGTGAATTAAAGCTGCGAGGGAGAACTAGTTTGGGCATGTGGTACAGCACTTAGCGCCGCTGCTGCCAGGGAACAAGATTTGTGTTTCTAAGGAGATACAACAAAAGGGAGAATGCTTAGGAGCCAGTGGCTGTCAGAGTGTAAAAGTATCTATGTTCCGAAAAGGAAATAGAAGCTGAATTAAGTAATCTTCTACACACGTTACAGGGTGCCCTTCTGCTAGTAATTCTTAAATTCAAAAGCAAATAGTTGTGACCACAAAGGGCTTAGAACATTTCAGCTGATTTTAGCTCTCAGGCTCCAAGTGGATATGATCTGTATTGACCTGCTCCGTGCATGTGATTTGAAGATGGTCTGACTCTCGCCTGTCATTTTGTTGGGTTGTATTAATGACAGGGGACTAAGAGTGACACAGTCCAGCAGAGGGCTGGGTGGTCACCTGACAACATATTCCGAATAAACCAGAAGAAGCAAAGTCCAGTTCCAACTAGGGCAGCCAAACTGGGTTCTCTGCCGCTATCTTGCCTGTCCACGTTCACCAGTTTGCAAATGTGTGGCCGGTGATTAACAAGGAAAGACGTCCTGAATAGCTTCATTTGATAAATATCATCACGGGACAGAAATCACAGGGAGAGCGCACCAAGGAAAAATTACAGTACTGCTATATTTACTTAGTGCCTCTGCACTAGGGTTTTATTTTCCACAGTTGGAAAGGGAACCACCTGTCTCCACTGCTGATGTCAGAGAGCTCCCTCGAGACACAGAGCTGTTGGAAAGCACATGATATTGTACATATTTGCTCTTACGTCCATATCTGGCTAAGATTGGGTTTCAGTCTTGTGCCCGATTGCAGAGCAGTGGCTCTGAGGTGCCTCCCACGTCACCATGCCCTTGTGAATTAAAAAGTAGCAAGTTTAAGTCCCCGTGGTGAGCAGTCCCTCTACTCGCGATACAAGTACGTACACTGCGGTAAAATGAATGACACGCTTCCTGAGGTTATCATCTATGGATTCGGCTTTGCCAGTGAGTATCAGGAGGCATTATCACTACACTATCTCTAGGAGCCGTTGTGTTGCTGCTGTTTGCAGTTTTGTTTTATTTCTAGTGATGAGGATTTTTTTTTAATATGAGGTTTAGAGGTTTTCTGAGCCAAAGAGGCAAGAAAAAAAGATTAATATGTAATATGTCTCTATCTTTTTTTTTTTTTTTTTGTAAGCTGGTTGTGTGCTATTGTGGACAAATTGTGTAATACAGTGAGTGAAAAGCCTACTGTGGAAACACTGAGTGCTATGAGCAGGCATGTCAAGCAGAGCTATTGCATTAGTTTTGTTATGTTTTTAAAGCTTTTTTAAACCTGCTCCAGTTCTTTTTGCCTGGGGGAGAAGTAGACCTTCTAATTGCAACTCTTTAAGGAAATGTGAGGACCACTATATTGCACAACTCCAGGGGGTGCTATTTATTTCAGAGACAAGAGCTCACACTTGAACTATCCTGCTGACTATATGTACAGTCACGGGAAATATGATGCTATCAGCACTACTCAAACATTACATAAAAATAGAATTGTTACCAGCCATTGCAGAAGGCTAGCTATTAGTGAGGTTGTTCATTATTTTAATAGAGTCATGTGTCTGAATTTGAATATCTTTACCAAGTTGCAAATGATATGGTTATTACACAAAATAGGTAGAAAACAGAGTCTGAGGGTATAAATTATATTCTTGGGCCACATCAAATCAATGTCCTATTAGGGATCAGTACCAGGGTTCTTAATTCCCAGCCTTCCTATGATGCAGCCTTCAATTAAATTTATATTTGAAATGATGCTTGGCGTCTTTCTCTCCAGTCCTAAAAATAGAGTAAATAGGATGGGCTAAGACCCCTTGGTTCATCTAATCTTTCCCCTAGTGTAGGATTTTCCTCTGAACCATTAAATGTGTTATAATGTATGATTGATATTAATTAGTTTTCTGTAAAGTACTGCACTCCTTAACATGAACTGAACTAGAAATAAATATATTACCATGAATTAAGAGTTTATTGGTTGCGAAGAAGAATTGGATGAAGGCACCTATGTGAAATCCTTAGTACAGGCATCAAATTGAATTAATGCCAGCACTGCCTTGAGATTAATTTGAGTACTGAATAAGAAATAGAATACCATAACATAACTGTGTTTACTGAATCATTTTTGGCATCAAAAACTAAAGCTACATTATAGATGCAACAACAGACTTTTCTCCCTTGGAAGAGAGAGGCGGGTGCATTTTGTAATTAAAGTGAATGCTACCCTCTGAAAAATGCCTCTGGTCTCCAGGAAGTAAACAGTTTTCTTGAGAACATTGCATCCCTGTGTATATCCTGTACTTGATGAGGCTCTGGTCATCTTTCGCATCCTATTTGAGTTTTATAATATGATCAGCTCTATTTTCCACACTCTGAATTCTGGAGTACTGGCTAAAATTCATTTTATAAATTTACATTTCATTGTTAGGTATGTTTTGAAAAGGTGCGGAAGATACTGAAAAGATTTACAGAATTGTCTTTGGAATGTTCTGGAAGGTATCTCTAATGATTTTGTAGCAAGCAAGGATTATAGAGCGTTTAATGCAGGGTAGTACAAGCTGAGCACTGTGAAGCTCCAAGGATTGTTCTCCACAGGCTGTGATGTGAGTGGCGCCCCCTAGAGTTGTGCACTGCTATGGCCCCATCCACTACCCCCTCACAATTCCCAAATTTCCTGATTCTGTAACTTATTAAAATTATTTGCATCTATTAAATCAAACTTGAGAGTGAAATACAAAACTTTAAAGGTTTTCACTCTTACATAGGGATATTATGCACATCACACACATAATTTTAAATTGTCTAGTAGCCTCATGTTGAAGAGATTAATTTTAATCTTTTATTGAATGCAATATAATCAAAATATTGTATCAACATGATTCAATAAAGTATTGATGAGATTGTACATTGTATTTTTCATGCTAAGACTTTGAAATCCCAGATATATTTTGCATTTATCAGACATCTTAATTTTGACTGGACATATTTTCCAATTTTAGCATCTGTGCTGCTGAAATGAGCACAACTGGACATATTTTCAAGGGCTCAGTAGCCATATGTGGCCAGCGGCTACCATACTACACAGTATGCAAGCTGTTTACTGAATTGTCAGCATTCTATTCCATAAAAAAAAGTTATTCACAAGAAAAGAAGATTCCTAAGACAATATAACGTTTCCTTTGTCATTTTATCCACTTAAAAAGTGATTGTATGATTGATCACAAATTTGTGAGAAGTATGAATGCTAAGACAATTTAGTTAATAGACCACTGGTGGCAAAATTGACTTTATATCGAGTTGTTTTGCTCCTGTGGCTTTGTTTTCCATTCTTCCTTCTGTGTGTATTTCAGATATCATCATTTAAAACATGATGTGGTACTTTACAGCTCCTCTCACATTTGCAAACTTGTGGTATCTTGTTAGTTTTCATGCACCATATGGATGTGTTATTTCTTAGAGAAATTCTTGAAAAGCTTATGGCTGGGAGAACTTTGTGGCTGGCCTATTGGAAACAAAAACTATTTTCTGCTCTTGCTATGTCTGGTCTTCCCAGAGGTTGAGCCAAGGCAGGACAAGTGTAGGACTGGTTTTCACTTTGCTTCAGGTAGGCAGAGAACCCAACAGACATTTGGCATTCCTACAACCTATGGTATCTCTGTCCTTCGTAGGACCTCAGCTCAGTGAAGGACTGCAAGAAAGAAAGAGTCATCTGCTGTGCTTTGTATCAGAAGGTTTTGTTTTGTTTTTTCATAAGAAGCAGTCAAGGAGTAAACTTATACATGTACTCCAGTGTTGTTTGATTTTCAATTGAGTATTGAGTATTTATATTGAGTAGCAGATATCACTGTTGAGTTTATTCTATGCCAAGTACTGGGCTCTGATTTATCTCACTGAACCCTAACACCAGTGGTGTAAAAGAGGTGTTTATATGATTATCTTTAAGCAGGAGGTGCTCGGGTTTAGATAGTTTAGTTCATTTCCCTGAGATCACACAGATGGCAGGTGAGTGGCAGTGCTGCATCCTGCAACTCAAAGCCCATGCTTCAGAGAAGGGGACTGCATTGTTTAGCTAAATCACTGACACTTTTCAATAATGAATTTTGAACCAAGAGCAAATATACTAAAATTTCAGAGTTGGAAGCTTCGTTCCTTTTATTTATTCAAGAAATTCATACAGGCAACACCTAATCCTATCCTATCTTTTAATAGAAGAGAAAACAGTTCTAGAAAGTGGCTTAGTACAAGGTCAGACAAACAAACCTAGACATCAGGTTCCTTGATTCCTGCTCCACTATTTGTCTAAGTGGTTTGATGGCCTCTTTAGGAAGATAGGTCGGATATTTGAAACTTTTTCTTTTAACAGAAAGGCAGCAAACTTTCTAGTTTTGTGGTCTAGAAGCACTTCTTCATGCATTTAAATTTTTTATTGGAGTATAATATAAATACTGAAAGGTGCACACATCGTAAAGATTCTTCTCGGTGCATTTTCACTAACTGAATACACCCATGTAACCAGCAGTGACAAGAACAAAGCCTCAGTAGCTTCCCAGAGCCCATTTTCCCATGACAGATGTACCCCATACCATTAAACCACCACCAAGGGCAACCTCTCTTGTGACTTTTAGCCATGTAGATTAAGGTATGTCTGCATCTTGCTTTGTGCAAATGGAATCATATATCATTTCTGCTTGTGCCTGCTTCTTTTGAATCACATTTTGTTGATGGAATTTACCCTCCTTTTGGTGTATAAAAATTTATTCTCATTGATGCACTTGGCCATATTTCTAAAGTGTTAGATAAGAGCCCCCCAACAACCATAATATTTGTGAGTGGAAGGTATATCCTTATTTAACTTTAATTATTATTTAAATTGAATTCTTTTCTGGAAAATTACTAGCTGGAGTTTTGTTTAATTGAATCTGAAACAAAATAGCAATGCTAAAATATGATGTCTCGGTGGTTGTAACTCTTAACATATCCCAGCAACCCACTCGTGTGTTCTGTTTTTACATCATATGTGACACCCAGTCATGCACTGGGGAAGGCCAAGGCCCACTGGCTGAAAATACCACAGAAGAGTGTCAGGGTGGAGCTCCCACTCAGTGGCTTTGTGTGGCTGAGCAAAAGGTTAGGCGGGGCCTATTTTTAGATGCCCTGCATGGAAACAAATCTACTAAGATGGATGATGGAAGCAAGGTCCACTTCAGGAGGTAGAGATTTTTGTTTTGAAAAGAGGTAGAAAAAAAAATATATCTGTTTTGATCATTTGTGGCCAAGTTCACCTTGGACTCGTTTAAGAATAATAGAACTTTTTTGGGTTGTTTCAAAGGGACTGTCTTGTCCCTCCCTATGTGTGGATTATTTCACCAGCATTGAAATCAAGATTTCTTTTGTGAGTTTTCTTCTTGTTTCTTGGCTGGATTGCAGGACAATAGAGAGTGCAGTAGATTTTGCCTGTGAGCATTGCAACTAAGGATTATCAAAGCATTGTCCTGATGTGTATCATTTACCTGGTCTTCCTTTGTTTACTCCCAGGTCATTGTTTCTCTCTTTCCAGATTTCTGGTAATGAGTTTAGTGTGCCTATGGCCTTTCCTTCCACCCTACAGGAAAACCTCTAAGCTGGGTGGTATTAGCACTGAAGCACCAGTCTTCTACCTCCTGCTAAATGGGGCTGTATGTACAAAGAAAATAGTTGAACAAGAAAATCCTGTAACCCGAAGAAATACATAGCCTTGGTTTAATCATTTTCTAGTAATGCCGTGATAAAGTATTAGACATGGGACTTGATTTCTTTCCTCCATGACCTACAGTAACTCCTCAGCTGATTCTTTCCAAATTCAAAAGAAGTACAGTCTTCTTCTGCCACATAGAATGAACCTTTTGTTTAAGGAAGAGAAGCTCTAATGGGAGGAGGCAAAGGTGTTATTTTAAGCTTTTGTTTCCATAGATGCTGTACATCTTATTCCTAGTGAGAAAATCCTGAATTTAAGATTTACCCTTTCTTTTAAAACTCTCTTTGGACAACAACATTTGAAGTCTGCCATAAAACCACATCACATGTTAGCATGTTGCATGGTGTCCCTCTGCAGATCTACATAGATACTACTATATCATTTGTGTTTTTCATACCTACTGTATAGGCAGGGGCTTGATCATATACACAACACACACTGTTTGACAAATTTAATGATAAAATGAAAGCATGTGGTTTCTCTCGGACATTGAACTCAACTTGGTGAAAAACAGGTCTCTCTAGAAGCCAGTTTTCTGACAGCCAGTGTGTGTGGTTGGAGGTCTCCTATTTCACAAGTTCTCCTGTGTTCTTCAAGAATGGTTAGTGGTGAAGTGTCTATATTGCCCAGAAAGTAATATAGCTATGCTTCTCCTGCAAAGTTGAGCGACAGTTACCTTTCCAGAACAGAATCCCTAATCTCCAGTGTTTGTGTAATGAGATGTTTGGATTCATACCACATATGGAGGGCTTTCTGAATTGGCTGTTTGTCGAGGCTGATCCATGTTGGAGCACTCAGCATCGCAGATATAATTAAATCTGGTCATTTCCTTTGACATGTACAGAGACTCAGTCTTACAGTCCCTATGCGAACTGCCTGAGGTCAGATTGCTGGCTGGTGACACACTGCATGAGGGCCCAGGTTCTTCCTGTCCTCTCGTGGGGTGCATCCAGAGCCATAGATACTCTGCTCATCAGACAGACTTGAGCCTTGTCTAATCCCTTGAAATCTCACGTGGTTGGCCTTGGTTTCAAACTCATCACTCTTATAAAAATTATCAATGGTCAAAATAATGGTCACCCAAGTATAGGAAGAGAGGCTTGTGGGAAAGGTCCAGACAAATGCAGGAACACCAACTTGAACGCAGTGAAAGTAGAGCTGGCTTGCACATGAGTGTGGTGGGCCTTCCATGGAAGAGAAGATGGGTCAGCCCTTGAGGTGCTATTTGGAGGGCCCAGAATGAGCTTCCTACCCAAGAGCAGGGCCGTATTGTGACAGCGTGTGCCCAGGTGACTCCACATGGGTTGCCAGGTTGTTTTCCGGAAGTTCCTTGCAAGTCACTGGCTGGGAACGTGGACTGTGTTTTTCTTATCAAACCCATTTCACTTGTCTTCCATGGGAGCCGCATAACTAACAGTTCTTCACTTTAGCCTTCTCTGATCGCCCTTTCCCTAGCTGGTGGAATTTCGTCTAGAGGCATTCTCCTACTAGTTTGGTCACACTCTTTGTAAGATATTCCTGTCCTTTTCTGCTTGGTATATGCTTCTCTGTTAGTTGCTAGAATGGAAGCAAAATAAGACTAGTAAGTAGGCAATTTATTAAAAGTAACTGAAGTTCCTTTAACTACACCCAGGATTAGTACATTTTTGAAGGAAATGTGTAACTTAAGTGATGAAATTGCAACTTAAGAAGTATAGAGAAGGTCGTAGTGGCTTCTAGGGGCAGTGTCTTGAGCCCAACCCGGAGGTAAGCTGGTAGAAGTTGAAAGCTTTCTTCTGCCTACAATTCTAGGCTAAGAAGTTTCCAATAGTACTGGGTAGTAACTTCTCTCAATGTAGCTCGTAAGCCTTATATGCTAAGTGGAGAAGTTGTTGGCTTTGATGTAATAGACAGATTGCCTTCATTTTAAACAGGAAAGGGTCTTCAAAGATTCATGGAAAATGCATAGTATGGAAAAACCATACATGGATTTCAGAATTGTTTTCAACACAACAAACCTTTCTTTAATTGCATTTTTTCTGTGAAACATTTAAAGCACCTTCATATTTGAAACTGACACTGGATGTCAGAGGCTACGTATTTATTGTTTTAATTATTATTTATTTATTTGCAAAGCAGAGGAAGAGAAAGAAAGGTGGGGAGCTCCCCCACCCCACGTTCTGGCAACAACTCCGTGGCCAAGCCAAAGCTGGGAGTCTAGAACTCACTCTGGTTCTCTCAGATAGGTAGTTGGAATCAAATCACTTGAGCCACCTCTGCTGCCACCAGGCTTGTCATTGGCAAGAAGCTGGATTCAGAAGTGGAGCCAGGTGTTGAATCCAAGGGCTCTGATATTACGGGATGCAGGTATCTTAACTGGGGTCACGAATGTCTGCCCCTGGGGGCTGTTTCTATTTGCTCCATTCCCCGAGTACTAGGGTGGCATGGCTCTAGTTCTGACTCTCTCTATTCCTCTACAAAGAATAGGGATATTCTTCTTCTGAATGTAAATATTATACATGTTTATTACAGAAAAATGGAAACCTTGTACCCATAAATAAATTAAACAGTACTTATAATAATGCCATAATGCATTATGAACAGCTTGTTATATACTCATCTCTCTCTTATTCCTAAATATACACACACATATACATATTTATATGTAGGTAAACTGCTTATAATTATTGTTTCTTCATGCCTAATATCTATCCTTAATATATTTTGAACATTTTCCGATTATACTATTAGTTATATTATCCAGAATGTTTTAATGATAGCATAATTTATATATATGTATATATATATATATACACACACACACACACATACTGGTCTATAATGTATTTAACTATGCCTATTAATTTTGAACATTTAAACTTTATTAACTTTTCAATAATATATATGGTATAGCCTTGACTATCTTCACATCAAAAATCTTTGTATATAACCCCGTGTTATTTCTTTAAGATGAATTTTTAGGAAAATAAAATTTCTAGGTCTATAGAGCTACCTGTTTTCAAAGGTTTTAATATGTAGTGCTGCTTACCCTGTAGACTACTTATGACCCCTACCAATAGTATTTGATGGCTTCTTTCTTTCTTTCTTTTTCTTTTCTTTTTTTTTTTTTTTGAATAAACTGCCACACATAGAAGCCAGTCATAATTGTGGTCTTCTTGGTTGAGATTATTCCCTCAAAACTCCTATGTCTACTTGGTTAGCAAATAGAGAGCAAGATTTTATGTTGCCACAAAATTTAGCCTAAACTTGAAAGCTCTTTGCTTCCTAAGACGAGAATTTATTTCCTTTCTGCCTTTCCTATGTGTCTGGGATGTATATTCACTCTATTACAGTAAAATTCAAATATTGAAGCACTGGAAAAACCCATAATAGAAACAAAAGCAAAATAATAAAAAACCTTCTAAGGCTCTGTGTTGTAGGATTAATAAAAAGAAAAAGGAAGGAAATAACTTCATTTATTCATTTTTTTCCCTTTTGAGGTTGTTTGTAAAATATAATTTCTTCCCTAAAAGCAGGAGCAGTTAAATTAATTAGGAACCAGGCTCTAGAAATAAGTTTGACTACGAACAGTTTTTTTAGATTCACAATTTGTGTGCCTCCATTTTGTCTGGTTCTAACTTCAGGCATAGGAATAGAATATCTTACTAAATGAAATGTTATTGTACTTCAGCAGCACTTCAAATGTTTAAATAATGACAAATTTAATAAAAGGTGATATGCCTTATTTTCAGTTTCAGTAAAAAATATTGCTAAATAATCCTATTGAGCATTTCTTATCTAAATAATCAATATCACCTTACATTATAGATGAATTTACCTAATATAAGGAAAGTAATTTAAAATATGTAAATATTTCACTAATATGGCAGATTTGAACATTAGACAAAATCATATTTCAGCCATCCTTTATTACCTTTTACCTGTGTGCTTAATAAATACACTTCTTGCTTTTTGTTTACAATAGTTCAATTGACTACAATTCAAATTAATTTCCACATGGTTTTGTCTTAATTGGAAGAGTACCCAAAGCTCACTTTGAGGTCCACGTTAAAATAGAGAAAGATTCAGTTCAGAGACCCAGTCTGCAGGATGTTTCATTGGAGAAAAGAAATGTGTCACTGAGGCCATCTATCATGTCTTATTTATTAAAAATCAAGAATGAAAAAGAACAGCCAGGAGGCATTAAAACTATCTACTAACTTTACTCGTTGCCCCAAAGGTCCTTTGTTCACCTTTATCCAGTTTTGCATAAAATAAGATTTAATATTAGAGTATTTATAAAATAGGGCTTTTTGTTACACCTTACCCTGCTACCAACTTTTATTCCTTGTGCAGTCTTGGCTTCAAATCAGACACCCAAAATGCGTGTTCAGAACCTGATGTGGGCTATCATGATCAATTAGTCCCTCTAGAAATTAAAAGCAAGCAATTGAATTCCTGTTAGCAATGATTAACTCTGAAAATACTGGCCATTCCAGGCAGGCCTCTTTCCTTGCTGGGAGAATGCCCCAGGTGGGCAGCATTCCCAGGAATATTAGTCTCCAGGTCTGTAGATATTCTTCTGGATATAAAGTTGCCTTCAGATTCTTCTCTATGCCTGGTATTTGAGGGTGACGATTATCCTAACGAGACATCAGTTCTTCCTAGAGGAGTTTTCGCATGTTCTGTTCAGCAGCTTTCTAAACTCTCACCCTGCCTTATTTTCCTCAGTTGTAAAATGGGTACAGAGATAATGTGTATTGGAAAATTCTGAGGATGATAGTGATTGAGCTATGGAGTGTGAATTGCTGACCTTAATGACTGACCGGTGCAAACATGGCAGTATCTGTTTTTCTCTCCACCTTTCTTCTTTGCAAAGATTCAGCCTTAACTTTTTCTTACATAATTTAGTGTAAGCTTCCATAAGCCAACAGACAAAGATTTTTGTACTAGTAGCTCTTCACTTTTGAGTTTCCTTCTGTGTTCACCTGCATACAATATTGATGCCAAACCCAGTTGCTTTTGCTATTGGGTAAGATCTTCGATTTTTGGTTTGAGTTTGATTGTACTTACATATTTTTTAGATGTGGACAATTGTCTGAAATATAAAATGGCAAAACTGGGAAAGCCTGTAATTTGGAAGAGGAGTGGGGGGAAAAACCCAAATGTTACACCTTTTATTTTTTTGTTATAGAATTGAGAGTTTCTCTCTCTCTCTCTCTCTTTCTCTCTGTTTAAACTACCAGGAATGGGAAACTTTTATTCTGCCAAGGGCCATTTGGATATTTATATTTATAATATTAGCCTGTTATGGATTTATTAAATTTTGAGTCTCACTTGTGGTTGCCTTGGCAGGGCCATACCACATACAGCCCGCGGGCCAGATGTTCCCCACCTCAGAAAGATTCCCCTGCCTTTTCCAGTGCTGGGGTCTTGGGACGTGTTAACAGAACCACTGAAGGCCAAGGTGCTATCGGAAAGGAATCTGGCCTCTGTGAAGATATGAAATATTACTGCACTCAACAGATGTTAATAAATACCTCTTTCTATCATTGAGTTAAAATGGGTTGACTTAGGTGTGAATTGTAACAGACAAGGTTACAAGATGTGTTTTAAGGCATAGAAGAGGAATCTGAGTATGGAGAAAAATGACATTGCCTTTTCATATCAAATTATTCTGTGTTTTTAAGTGCTGTCATCCCCCCTAAAACTGCAAGCATCCTTGTGTACGTGTCATAAGACTTCTTGGCAGTGCTTGCAATACATCGCCGTGCCCACAGTTAGGTTTCAATAGATCCCTGTTGATTGAAACCAAACATTTGGGAATCTGGGAGGCAGGCTTGGAGAAGAGGTGAAAGAAGGGTGCGGGGAGAGAAGAAGAGAAGCAGTCAAGGCGGTGAGAATTAAATATAGACAGAGCCCGGGGAGCCAGAAGAGTCTCCGTTTTTCCTGAGAAAAGAAACAAAACAACAAATAACTGGACAGGAGAGAATTTTCAACCTGAAGAGTTAATAATCAAATTCTAAAATGTCTAAAATATCCTTGTCATCAGAGTTGTATTTTTGAGGCTTAAAGAATGGTGGAAGCTACTCTAATTTGTCCAAGAATCCATTTAAATATTGATTTGTGCAGTAGTAGAAATATGTGGGGGAGGGGAAGCAATAGGCTGTAGTTTATATGTCCTCTAAGTAGTCTGGCTTCTCAATCAGCCTCTTTATGATGGTGAAGGGGAGATCAAACTTGTATAAAGTCACCCCTGGTTTCAGTGGATGTGCGGATTTGATTTTTAAATAGTGGGATTAGGTGACCAAAAAAAAGAGCGAGAAGAAAACCTCAAGAACACTAAGGGAGCAGCTTGAAATGTCAGAAACAATAGTA
Source organism: Lepus europaeus (assembly GCF_033115175.1). Classification (NCBI taxonomy): domain Eukaryota; kingdom Metazoa; phylum Chordata; class Mammalia; order Lagomorpha; family Leporidae; genus Lepus; species Lepus europaeus. Next base: position 72,627,183 of record NC_084842.1, read on the forward strand.
CAACATGTTCCAGTGTAAAGAATACCTTTAAAAGGTGTGAATAGGATTTGGAAAATATTGATAGAAGCCTGGCATCACGCGAACACAAAGAAAAGCACTGGTGACTATCAGGATGCAGAGATCACCTGATAATAATTAATAAACATTGACTCTTCTCAGCCAAGTGAACAATATTATTTCACAGTTGAGTGTGTTGGGGGTAGAGCCAATGACCTTTGTCCTGAATTTTAATAATTTACTGAAGTCTTACATGAAATCAGAATATAATTGGGAAGAAAATGAGAGTTTCTTTGTGGGGAGGACAGAGTCATATTGCTAATTGCATGGATAAAAGCATTCCCGAGGTTGTGTGTTCCAGTTCTTTGTTGGTTTAGAAAATTAAAACTACAGTAATTTTCTGCCATCTGTAAAGAGGGAACATGTGCCAGTGAAATGTCTTCAGCGAACTTAAAATGTCAAAGCTTTTGGACATGCTTTTATGTCCAGTAATGACAAACTCTCAATTTCATCACAGTGTGAAGGAATTTATAAGCAACTTGTTGCAACTACGAGAGTAGACGAATCCCTTAGAATATATATGGTCCACTAGAAGCAGCAGTCTGCTGTTTCCTAGTTTTGTTTTGTATTTCTTCCTTTCACTTTATTCGATGGGGGGGGGAGGGCGACTTCATATTTAAAACGTACGTTAGGACCAAATGCCACGTTTTTCTTCTTTGGAAAGAGATGGGTAAAGAACCTGTCAGTGGAACCCCAGGAGGAGTTTAAGTGAATAGTGCTTTACATGTTCTTTTTAAATACCTGGGGATTTTTTTTTTTCCAAATAAATGATTATCAAGTAAAGAAGTGAGCTGATTTTAAAAGTCTACTGGGTTGTCAGTTTTATAAAAACATGTCTGTTCATAACAATATTTATATGTGTGTGTGTGTGTGTGTGTCTCCAGAACACAGAAGGGGTTAAATCAGCGACCTGTCGTGTTACGGGAAGCGATTTTCTGCTGTATCGAGTACCTTGAGTTTGTTATGTATTCAATATGTAGTGTCATCATAAAACACTTGCACCTGCCTTAACCCTCATTGTCTCAAGGTAGGAGCTGAAAAATAAGTGGAAGAGGAGCTCACGAAATGAATCTTTCAGCTGATAGTGGGTCGGTATTTTTCCTTCACTGCACGGACATTCTTGATTTCCAGTGCAAACTGCACAGCCCAGGGCACCAGGGTTGGAATCCAATGTTTATTCCAAAAGGCACCCTAAGGCAGTTAGAGAGGAAATGCTCCATGCAGACAGAAGGCAGCCCGGACGAGGCTGTTCTGGGCACAGCAGCCGAGGCTGTATTTACTAACACTTGTTTTCTGGGAGCCTATGAGAGGAATGGAAATCATTACAGGGAACCTCAAAGCTTGGGGGTTTGTGGCTTGTTCTCCTTATATGGAGCAAAGCAAACTGCTGCAACACTTCGGGAGCCGGTGTTCCCTCTTGCCACGGGGACAGCCGATTTCTGGGCAGAGGACTTGGTTTAGAGCTTAGCAAATACAGTCTGTGTTGTTGATTAAACAAACCCCAAACTGCCCCCTTTGCTGCTTTCAAACAACACCCTCCCAGTAGAAAAGATCTGATAAAAATGCATCATGTGATAAACTCTTCCATTAGTCCCCTAAATGAGCTTGAGTTCCACTTGGAGATCTCATAGTCTCCAGGGAAGCCACATTTGTGCTGAGAATATAGTTACTTTGTCATGAAATAGGGAGCTTTGTCACTTGCTTGTTTTAGGAGGAAAATAAATTAAAAAAAAAAAAAAAGATTGCAGGGGGATTCTGCTTGTTCCATGGCCAGGGCTCCTTTAGAGTGTGGGCATTCAGAGCTGCCTTTACCCACAGCGTGATGCTTGCAGTCTCCAACAATCCAAGTGTTTCCTTTCTTTTTCTTTCTTTCTTTTTTTTTTAAGCGTTACTTCACTGAGGCAGAGGGCTGCCTCTCAGTGACGTCACGAGTTTGAGCAGCAAGCAATACAGAAGGGAGGCTGAGTGAGTGACAGCCCAGCCTACTTTTTAATAGCTTTGTCATGTGACTGGGGACTGTAGTAAGACAGGTGCCTTCAGTTCACTCTCAGTAAGGGGCTGGTTGCCTGCATGAGTGTGTGCTCTGTGTTACTGTGGATTGGAGTTGAAAAAGCTTGACTGGCGTCACTCAGGAGCTGGATGGCGTGGGACATGTGCAGCCAGGACTCTGTATGGAGTGACATCGAGGTGAGCTGGGGTTGGGCTCGGCACTGCAGCCAGGATTGAGCGTCCCTCGGATGCACTGATTCCTGTAAGGGGGGATGGGCTTGGGAGAGGAGAGGAGGTGGAAAAGTCTCCGGGGCTGACAGCCTGGAGCAGGCAGGCAGGCAGGCAGGCTGGCGGGAGCTTTTGGAAGGGAATCTCAATCTTATCTTAACTCCTATAAGTTTGCTATTTTAAGGTGGTTCTGAGATGCCTCGAGCAAATCAAAGCTTAGCTGCTGTCATCAGTATCTGTTGCAGTTAGAAACTCTTTCCATGTGCCTTTGGCTGTGTTTCCACTCATATGCAATATTTATGCTCCAAGATATTGATATCAATCAGAAGCCGAAGTCTTTCCAGTGGTGTTTAGTGGCCTGCTTGGAAAAATGCCATTTCCATTTATAATAAGAGAGGATAAAAATATTAAAATGGATGTGTTCAAATATAGTCCATTTTGACTGGTCTGGATTTTTTTCCCCCCTTCTCTGTCTGTTCATCAGACAGAGAACTTAACAAAATCCTAAATAATCCTGCTGGGCTATTTTAGATTGCTTTTCCCGCACAACAGAAAATAACGATGCTGATTCCTTTAAAACTCCGGCTGTGGTGGGGAAAAGAAAAAAAACAAACAAACAAAAAAAAAACGCCTTGCAGTGCAAGGTTTTCCTTTCGCCTCGGTGGCAGGGACGCCAATGGTTAAATCTCCGTGTACCACGAGAGCTGCCTGAAGCCGGGCGAGAGAATAGAGTTTCTGCAGGACTGTGTGTGGAGCTGCTCGCTGCTCGTGTAAAAATAGACGGCAATACATAATTGCATAGCCTCCGCTGACTACAATTCATACAGGGGGAAACACGCAAGCGCGCTCGCCGTCATCTCGCAGTCCGGCAGGGGGCCCGGGGCCCGGGGCGTGTTTGCCTGCAGCACCACGCGACGTGCTCGGAAAGTTTGGGCAACTTGGGAAACAAGCAGAACTTTTCTGTGCACTCCGGCGAGATGGAGCCGAGTGGAACTGCGCCGAGGATCCGAGCTGCTCACAATGAGTCTGGCGAGGGACTTCGGGTGCTGCCTCCGGGTGGCAGGAGGCTCGGAGGGTAAGGGGGGAGGATCGAGTGCCACACGTGATCGGATTAAATAAGTTGTGCACGCGGTGCGGCGATACACATCTAAAGTGGACATGATTCGGCCCAGGCCGGCCGGCCGGGAATGCATTTTTCCTCTCTAGCGAGGCATGCCCTGGCCTCTTAACTCCTTGCTGGCTTAGTGTTCGCTTCGTGCGTCCTCCCTTGCCTTGGCACATCCCACTGGCCGACTGCGGTGGTTCTTCGCCGGGCTGCGATTTCTTGGTGAAGCGGCGTAGACGCGGCTCCTGCCTGTCTCCCGTGGCTGTCGCGAGTCAGGCTGCGAAGTGGCTTTGGAGTCCTGGCTGTCTTCCGGCAGCCGGAGTGTCCTGTGGGTGGCTGGCTGGCCGGCGCTGGAGGTCTCAGCTGCTTTAGTTTCATTTTTTCAGCATGGATTATTCCTGCCGCTCCCGGGAGTTGATTGAGGAACTGGATCCTAAGGAAATAGGGAAACTGTCATTGGGGTTCCCGCAGTCATTTTCAAATCTGCATCAGGACCCTTTAGACAGTAGCTGCTGAGTTTTGTTTTTCTTGAGGAGGGCAGATCTCAGGCGAATTGTCCAGCCGTGGACTGAGTCAGCGGCCAGCTGAGCCTGGCCAGTGACTCCTCTGTGGCACTGTAGGCAGCCAGCTGCTAGAAGCCCTGCCTCCGTGGCTGCCGCCGTGGGAATCACCCCCGCCGGTCTGAAGTATTACGAGCAGCAGGTTGCACAGACAGCTTTCATTTTTTGAATCGTTAATGTTTGCTGTCATCCTAAAACGCATGATGTCCTTTTGCACATAACGACAGGACAGCACGTTGGTTCATAACGGCCTGTGGCACTGGAGCTACTCAGAATCCTCGGTGTTTCACAGTTTAATGAAGGTGATGTACAAGAAGGTTACCAAGATTGATAGAGACAATGCACTTGACACATACTCCACAGAGATTGTCATTCCTTACAGCCCCCCCCTCGGCACCCCCTTTCCCCTGTCTCCACTATTGTTTTTTTTCTTAAGAAGTAAGACTCTTTTTGTCACTAATATAATTAATGTGACCAAGTCTACTCCTTCTCCTCTCTCTCTTTAAAATTTACCATCAATGGCACAAAAACCTCCAAAAGGTTAATGGAGAATTATACTTAATTATAATGATTCATTATCATCAGTGCAGTTAAGCTAATTTATTGTCTGCTTCTTAACTAAGAGAAAAGTCTGTTGGGGTGAAATAATGTACAATAATTAGCCTTTTGTGTTTGGCGATTGCTTTATCCTCTTAAATCTTAGTATAAAATTCAGGCTACAGTTGTGAAATTGCTGTCATAGTGCAAAGAGTAATTGCAGTAAACCACACCTGTTACAGATGTATAGGGAAGCCATAAATATCAGTGTGTCAGATGGGGACAGTTACAGGGCTCGGACTGTTAAGTCTGGCATCATCCAAAGGCCAGATATAAATTAATAACAGGAACACTTGCTACTACTAATGGTTTTAGATTAGCAGGAGAATACCACATTCAGAACCACTGATTTTATTAGCATGTCAGCATTGGCAAAGAACACATATACTTTTTTTTTCCCCCAACCAAAATAAAAAAGCAGAGAGAGAGAGAGAGAGAGAGAAAAAGTGGAAGGAATATGTAGATGATGGGGTAGTCACATACAACCAATTGATCTGGTCTGTTCAGTGGTTTTCAGAAGTTTTTTTTTTTTTTTTTAAATGCGGACTTCTGGAACGGTATGGGGTGTTGAACCACTCACTCCTGGAGAGACAGGAAGATGTTGGCTGCCACTCAGTGTGATGCTTCAGCATTCCTCCGCAGGGTTGCTGACTTCACCAGAGGAACAGAAGCCAGGTGTGGCTAGCCCAAGTTTTCTAGCTTATTCTTATTTGTTGTTGCTGTTGCTTTTGTTCTCCATGCCTGTTTTGCAAAAGGTCTGCTACCCCTCCCTGAAAGCTGAGTGTGTTTTGCACACGGAAAAACTCTCCTTCATCTCTGAATGGGTGGTGCTGAGAAGAGTTAATGCTGGTGTTTGTGCTTGGAGGGCACGTGGTGTGTGGGGCAGAATGGAGCCCGGACACATTACACCCATAACAAAACACGAACATTGGCCCAGGACAAGATCTTCTCTTCAGGGCAGCCTCTGCAGGTTTCTGGACCTGGAGCACTGTGTGAATCTGTAACTTTGTGATAACTCAGATGATACAAAGACCAGGACAATAAAATGATAAGGGGAGAGGGTCTATCCAGAGGACAGCCCCCTTTCTTTGCTTACCTTGTGCTGGCTGTTTGGGGGCTGGGGAGTGGGAGTCTCCCTGGGACCTCGCAATGATTTGCAGACTCCTCCCATCCTCCCCTTACCAACTGCTGACTCCATTACCCAGTACCTACTTCTCAGCGTGTTGCTTACGATCACGCTGCGGCATATGACCCGTGTAATGTCGCCTGCCAGGGATGACAGGGGTGCTGGAGGGAAAAAAAACCTGCATAAAGTTTATTTTATTCAAAATCTAAATGTCAAGGAGGGTCTGTTGCTTCATAGCCCACTGCTGCCTGGATGTGACCCAGTCCAGAGCATCTCTCCTGACCTTGGAGGCAGGGCCATGGGTGTGCCACTTCAGAGCGCTGAGCCCTAATTCATACAGCTTGCCTCGCAGGTGGATAAAGCCTGTGTGTTTCTGACCTCACCAGGACCCTGCAGTAGCAGTTTCTGCAGGGTGTTTTTTTGGTATGTGGATTAGAACCAGCAGTTAGGAGAGTCAAGTTTAGGAGACCCCTTCGTGTATAAGGGGTCCACTTTCCTTAGAAAGCAGTCGGTGGGACAATGGAAATACTATTCCAAGCAAGGAGGGTGAACGACTATGATGGTCCAAATAACCTTGGTGATAAGCAGCTCAGCCATAGAGACTATTTTAAGCCTCTTAATGTACTGAAATCATAACTCCTAGCAAAAACAGTTATTTTGAGTTCACTTGGAGCACAGTTTAGGTATAAATACATAATGAAAACAGTGTGGTTGTGGTGTGCTGTTGTGGTTTTTCTTTGCCATGTGCCTGGTGATGCCAGCCACATGTGCACACACACACACACACATGCGACTTGCAAGTGACACACAGTGAAACAGATAGTGGCCACTTAGGAAAAAACTATGATTTTTGCTCTTGATCTCAAGGAACATGCTTTTCACTTATTAAGGGTGAAGTCCAGAGCGTCCTGGCAAGCCACATGAGAGTAAATGATTCAGATACCAGAAGCATGGATGAGGCAAAAAGGTTGCCTCTGTAGTTGATAAATGGATTTCAAGGCTTAAAAGGAGGAGATGCAGTTCCTGTGTTCTGGTTTCCATTTTGCAGTTGTTTATTGAGTGTCTATTCTGTGCATGTCTTGGGGTGGCCCAGTTGAAGTCAAATTTGTATCCTTCCTTCAAAGGGATTGTACCATTAGAGGTACTGTAAAAGTTTGCATGTAGTTAACCATAATTCAGTTTGAAACTTGTTAAGTGCTAACTTTCAAAGAGGTACAAACAAATCCTTCTGATTTCTTATTGGAGCAATCACACAAGGCTTTACAAAAGCATGGTATTTACCATAGCCTTTGAGATAGAATTCTGCATGGAATAAATCACACAAAGTATCTTTCCGGAGCCAAGTGAGTAAAGAATTTAGGGTGTTTTCCCGGTGATTAAAGCCCCAGAGAGCAGCTTTGGTGGTGTCGTCGAATTAACCAGGCTTAATGCCTATCACATGCTCTTGCAGTTTAATAAATTCCTGAAGTTAATAAAAGCATTTTTCCCCTTTTCTGCCTCCTACAGTGTGCTGCTCTGGTTGGTGAAGACCAGCCTCTTTGCCCAGATCTTCCTGAACTTGATCTTTCTGAACTAGATGTGAATGACTTGGATACAGACAGCTTTCTGGGTGGACTCAAGTGGTGCAGTGACCAATCAGAAATAATATCCAACCAATACAACAATGAGCCTTCAAACATATTCGAGGTAAGGACCTCCTCTGAAAAAATGCATTCCTCATTGCCCTTGCTTGGACCAGTCTGGTATGGTAATAGGCCTGAACGCTTAATAGGTTGTTACTTTGCTGTCTTCGAAAGACTTCTCATCACAGCTCAATACCTGCTATGCCATGGGAAAAAATATTTGGGAAACAAATAGATTTTGTTTTTAAGAAGGGGCTAAGAACCACAAATGTAGTGCATTAAACTGTGTTGAAATACTAAGGGGTTGTGAAAGAATTTGTGACATAGAAGAACAAAAGTCTAAACCTGTTTATCCCTGTTTAATTCCCACAGAAAGAGACTGAGGCTCAGTGATGGCTAATATAAATCAATGTATAAGAAGGGATTTGTTTTGAACCAAGGGGTTAGATGTCTACCTTTATCTGTATTACAAAGTAGGTGAGCAGTTTGATTGTTATGATTAGACTTTTGGTTCATGGCCCTAATTTTGTTATATGATGGCAACTTCTCAGCTCAACAGATCTGATATATACTTATGTATTAGTCAAAATTCACTTCCCTTTCAGTAGGCCGAATTACCTCCCAGACTCTAGACCCTTATTATCAACCTACCCTATAATAAAGAATGTTAACCTACTCCTATTAAATTGTTACTTAAGGAAAAGAAATTCTTTCTTACAAGAACAGTACTCATTTACTTGAAAATAAGTGATTTCTTATAGAGACAAACATGCAGTGGAAACTCCGATGAGTGAGCTGAATAAAGATTTCAATATTACAGTTGCAGCACCATCGTTATTTCACATTTTATGAGCACCTACTATCCACTGGGCTCTATCCAAAGCTTTTGTACCTGCCAGCAAACACATTTTTTTTTTTTCATTCCTCAGTGTTATTTGGTTGAAACCCTGAGTCTTTTAAGAAAGCCTGATTTGCAATACTAATTGAATTTTTCCAGCACCTAAGCGTGAGAAGACACTGAAGGAATGCTTGTTGAATGTTGATGAGCAATGACTGTAATAATGTTGATAACAATAATAGTAATAGCAACGATGACCAACACTTTGGAACACTCATGTTTTGTCTTTTGTCACCTCAGTCATCCCTCAAAAGAACCAATTATTTCGGTCCTGTTATTATTATTCCTTTTACTACGTATGCAGTCATTGAGTCTCAGAGAGGGCAAGTGGTTTTGCCAAAATCACACAGCTGGCAAACAAAGACCTGGCATTTGAATCCCAAACGGATCTCCCTTCAAAGTTTCTATCGTTGGTACAAAAAAAGGCAATGGTGAATTGGGGTGACAACCATCCTTTAAAATCCTATGGAGCTGCTTTCTTTGCTCAATGTATTTAAAAATAGAACAGGAACCCTCAGAGTTGGTTGACAGGGAGGCAGGAGTAGCTGGTGAGCTGAGGTGCTGCGGGCTCTGCCGACAGCTTGGATTTTATGATACGTCTGTGGTGTGCAGTGGGTCTTAGGAGAACGCTGAGGGCGGTGCAGCTGGGGCTAGGGAGATAGAGCAAGGTGGAGGAAACACTGGAGATTTGTGGTTAGCTGCACTTTCCCAGGCTTCTTAGCCGGGTCTCAGAGAGTTCATGTGAGGACTCGGCCGGTTAGAACTGGTAAATTGAACATTCCTCATTCAGGACACTTGTCAGGTTACAGGCCCATTCTAAGTCATGCTGCATTAAATAAACAGCACTTTAACAAATGTCCATCTCAACGGCATTCTTATCTCAAAATCGGCTATTCCATATTGGGTGCATGCCATGCATGTTGTAGAGGATGGTTGGAGTCTAACTTGGGGGGGTGGGGCGTGGAGTGATCCAGGGCTCCGTGGTATGCTGCTATGTTCAAAAAAGACAACTGTCCCCACGAGCCGATATGCCCACACTCTGTGTTGTGTTACCTGTGCAAAGCTCTTCCCATTGATGCCATCAGGAGAGGTGGCCCGGCAGCCTGGCAGTTGTCAGTCTACAGACACAGCAGCTAAGCCATACTGCCCTTTTTCTTTCCCTGTGGAATATTTTACCATCTAGAGAATGGTTTTCAGCACTCCAAAACACAAGGTTAATTTCATTTAATCTCTCATTAGGTCATTTTAAACCAGTGAGTCTTAGGCAAAGGCAATTTTGTCCCCACCCTGGGGACATCTGACATTGTCTGGAGTTGATCGTTAGGATGGGGCGAGGCAGTAACCTGGTATCCAGGGAGTAAACCAAGTATTCTTTTTTTTTTTTTTTTGACAGGCAGAGTGGATAGTGAGAGAGAGAGAGAGACAGAGAGAAAGGTCTTCCTTTTTGCCGTTGGTTCACCTTCCAATGGCCGCTACGGCCAGCGCACCGTGCTGATCCGAAGCCAGGAGCCAGGTGCTTCTCCTGGTCTCCCATGGGGTGCAGGGCCCAAGCACTTGCGCCATCCTCCACTGCCTTCCCGGGCCATAGCAGAGAGCTGGCCTGGAAGAGGGGCAACCGGGATAGAATCCAGCGCCCCGACTGGGACTAGAACCCGGTGTGCCAGCGCCGCAAGGCGGAGGATTAGCCTAGTGAGCCACGGCGCTGGCCAGACCAAGTGTTCTACCAATGATTCCAGCACCACTTCAAGGAACTGAATGGCTTCCGAGGACTGTAGGGCTGGAGTAAACCTTTTGTTTTCTATTTAAAGTGTCTAAAGTGACTTTTTTTTAAATAATCTTTTTTAACATTTGTCTAAAATACCCCTATATGAAATGAAGTGATCAGATTTCTGGGGAAAACGTAGTATGACCCTGGATGTAAAGAATGAGAGGCTGTGTGAAATGGTTGAGACACCTGAGAAGCAGTCTCAGGACCCATATGTCTAGGGACAGCAAAAATGACTGTTCAGATGGGCTTCCATAGCAGTTGCTCTGATGTCACAAAATCCACTTTTTTTTTTTTTTTATCTAGGCAAAGGGTCAGGTCACATGTGACAATCATGTCACAAACAGCAGCCACTTCATGAGCGTTTGTGTAGTGGGATGATGCCTCTACTCTTTGCCCTCTGGTCAATTCAGACATCTTTTCTAGAATGGCAGAAGAACGTGTCCTTGGGGGCATAGGTGACATTCCACAGCAGAGTCTTTCCCTGTGAAAGGGCCAGGCTTTGTGTTGCTTCTACTGAAGTCACTTCCGGGATCCAAGGTCTCACATGGACTTTTCACCTATGCTCGGCTGCTTCCAGATCTCAAAGCTCTGCCTCATCACATCTGAGCAACCCTTGTCCTGGAGCAAGCCAGTCGTGGGCCCTGGCCAGTCACAGGCATTTTCTACCTCTGAGTCCCCAAAGGAAAGAAAGCACTGCATTGGCAAACACTTTCCCCCACCTCAGGTAGCACCTTGACGCTCCAGGAAACAGGCTGTGGGCTTTCTGAATTCTAGTCAAAGCAGAGAGTAGGTTTCAGGGCTACACTGCAATACAGCAGAACGCTGCAACAAGTGGAGTGAATAGATGGTCTCTTCCGTACATGGGAATATAGGTTTAATTTCTGTTTAACTTCCCAAATATGATGGTACTAAAACGAATGAAGCTAGATGTCCCAATGTGGAAACAAGTGAATTCTGGGGAGGAGCAAAAGTATGCCTGCATGCAGTGGTACATGCCGATTGAGTAACTGGACACACCAACATCGATCTTTGCTTGCACAACCTATGTTTGGATGTGTAAATGCAGGTGACCAGGTACCGGACGTACAGAAGCCACTTGGAAAAACAGGACACAAGGCATATAGGTGCAGCCTCCAGTGAATCTGATCCATGTGGAAGGAAAACAGGATGCTGTCTCTGGACTGACTGCTAGCAAGATTTATGTTTCAGAATGTTGCAACATAACTTCCTTCCCTGTGTTGCCTTTGTGCATTGTTTGAGGAAGGAGAATAAAGGGCTACTTTTACAGCACAGCAGTGTGTAAAGAGGGGGTGGCATGGGGTTAGTTTAAATAGCTCGTTGGTCTTTCTTGGTCACTGTGGAGCACCTTGTGCCTGTATTACTTTAACACCTGATTTAATGCCTCCATGAAATAACTGAATGGGTGTCTTTGCTTCATTCATCTGCTCCCTCTCAATGCAGTGGTTGGGAGTCTTCAGAATGGTGGACAGTGAGAATGCAGTTGTGTCTAGTTCATTACTTCTCATCCAGTCTGAGGCCTACCTTGGCTAATAGGGGGAGAAGGAGTCCCAGCTGTAGCCAGAACTCATGCGGACCAAGTACTGGCACTCTCAGGAAGGGCTGAGAGTGTGAACTTTTGTAGTAGAAGAAGGGTGAGTGGTGGTTTTGTGTTTTCAGCATCCAAGGTAGCCTGCAACAGGCCACCGAGGAGATGAATGGTGGGAGCTTTCGAGAGTGTTTGATCTTTCTGTTAGGAAGAGAGATGATTTTATATTTCTTCTTTTGGCTCCCAGTTACATTCTAAAGTTTTCAAATATGGGCATTTATCTTGTACTTAGCGAAAAATTAAAATAGCAAATCTTTTCACTTCAAGGGACCATGAACATTTTGGGAGGAGGGAAGCTGCCTTTCTTGTGCACTGAAAATTTTCTAGACATTTTCTTAGAAAATAGCAGGAACAATGAGTGAGCCATCGTGTGTTTATTGAGAGTATGGACTGCGTTAGGAGGTGTGAAGCTGATGTACAAAGCACAAAAGAAGCCTTTTTCCTAAAGAACTCTCAGTCTAGTTTGGGAGGCAAAAGGAAGAAGCATGAACTAAGTAGCAAACAATACAGAATTGTATGTGAATACATATATAACAATGTTTCTATGTATTAGAAATTGAAAAACAATGTAAACCTGTACATTCACGTAAAGGTCTATGTGCATATACTAGTGCATGGGATATATATTATATACTCATTTATTAGCAATTGGCATACATTGTAAGACCATGTATGTACATACATGTTTGTGCGTGTGTGTGTGTGTGTGTATTCTTAACTAAGGAGGGAGGCAGTAAGCCTGGTAAAAGAATAAGAGAAAAGTGTTTTCACAGCAAGAGTATGTAGGTGAGGATATTGATTTTCTCAAAGTCAGATTTGTATCAGTGGGAACACAGGAGTGGAAGGTATCAGTTTGGATGAAAGATGGGTACAGTATTCCAGTGAGTGGGTCATGAGACCCCAGTCAAAAGTGCTTTGAGGTGACATGGTGGCAAGTAGGGTGTCATTGAGGATCTGTAGCAGGAAAGCAAGATGATGGAGGTGATGTTTAAGGGTGATAATGCAGACAGTAGGAAGAGGACTAGGCCAGTGGGATGCACGGGAATCCGGGCAGCAGGCACTGCTGCATTCCAGACCCAACGTGGTACAGGTACAAGCTGGTAGCAGAGGGAAGGCATCCAGGAAACAGACCCGAAGCACCTTTAAGAAAATTCCATCAGCCCTGATAAAGGTGTGTAGGTTACAGAGGGAGCAGCCTGGAGTGCTAACTCAGATGGGTTCCAGAATGCCAGGGACACCTTCCCTGTTGAGGTTCTGCTCACCTCTGTAAGCTGGAGCACTTCCTTGGATGCGTGAGTCATTCCTACAAAGGGGCCCTCCGTCCTCCTGCTGCCTCAGGGCAGAACATATTTAACCCAATCCACAAATTTACGTGGTGTCTGCTTTTTCTCACTTGTCTCCTTGGAGGAAATTTTGCAGCCTTCCATGGTAATGAATTCCTGCTTCTGACTGTGTCTGTGGTCAGGCAGACTTTTCTATGAATGGCAAACCTCTTGGAATTTTAACAAAACAAACAGACAAAAAAAAAAAAAAAGGCATGGCAAAACAACTTCACCTTAATTTAATCATCAGGAGAATAAATTCTTCTTTGTTATGTGGAAAGACTGAATTAATTTACAATAATCACTTTTTAAGGATTTCAGGAATTTCCAATTTGCAATCAATAAATGCTTGTCATTTAAATTAAATTTACAGCCCACAACCAGATTTTTGCCACACTTGGTAATGACACTTAGAGAGAACATAGACTTCAAGTAAGAAAATAATAGCCATTTAAGTGGGGAGATAATTGGCTGTAACATAAGAACATTGAAGAATGTTGAAACTCGTGGAGACTTATGGAGTATTTTAAAAATTTATGTTGTACTTATCTTTGCATTTGTAGTCTACCACAAAATTCCAAATTCTGGGTATAAATCAGTTAGATGTTCATCTTAGAGAGTCACAAATCAGGAAACAACCATCGGACTGAGTTTGTGAGCTGCTTTATTTTCAACTTCTGTTGTCGGCTTATTTTGAAGGGAGACTAATGACTTGTGTGTGTGTGCGTGTGTGTGTGTGTATCCACACACCTCAGTTAAATACTGTTTGAGTTCTGGGCTTGATAACATCTGCTTTATCCTGGGAACATCTGGTTTATCACCCCATTTCCTCCATGACAGTATGTTGACCACCAGAAAAATTAGCCTTTGGAGTTCTGATCCCACAAGGCTGTGCCTATTGGCATCAACCCCTACTAATAAATGGTAGGTCACAGGATGCAATGACCATCATTCACCAGTGCTTACTTTCTTGGTGGTAGTTTTTGTTAGTGGGTGTTGTGGCTACAAATGATGAGGTTGGATGCTGTTTGTCATGGAACTTGACCCAGTTCTTGGGCACTGGCAATTTAGAAAGTGGAACTCTATGATTATTTAGGCAGTGATTTGAGAAGGCACTACTTTGTGTGTGTGTGTGTTTCTTTTTGGTGTGTGTATGTGTGTGATAGATAGACTAACAATTTCATGTCAAATGCTTTGGGTTCTCTAAGAACTAGGTGAGTCATTTTATGAGCTTCTCTTAGGCTTTTCCAACCTCCCAGACTCTCAAGTGGGTCATTTAAATAAAAACGTCTCTGCCTGGATATCTTTGGGGCCAAAAAAATAAGTGGAGACCCAAATTCACAAGCAGGAAGTCTTGGAGCAGAATCAGGGACAAGTGGCTCATTGCTTCTTAGGCTCAACTAGATAGATGAAGTGATTGAGGCTCAGGGTGCTGCACTGGACTGACTGTCTATTTCTATAGCAAGAGCTTATGCCTGCACAGTAAGCTTAGATTGTGTCATGTTTGTTTGGCCATGGACCCCAGTCTGTATGCAATGTCCTAGAAGCACAGCCCAACAGATGGCTCACCTCTGAATGAGATGCACACAAAAGCAGATCAAAAGAGGTACATTAAAGACCGCGTTGTTAAACTGTGAACTGGCTCTGTCACCATCCCCTCTCCCAGACTTCACATTTTTAACAAGGTTAATTTGTGGCTTATAATTAGGTGCCGATTCTTCTGGCAGTGAAAACTTTTATTGTGGGTTTTATGAAATGAGTTGCCTGGGATATAAAGCAACTTTGTCAGGGCCATTTTGCTGCTGCTGCTGCTGCTGCTGCTGCTGCTTGAACCTCTCAGGTTACTTTTAAGATTGTGCACTCGGGGGGCCGGCGCTGTGGCTCACTTGGCTAATTCTCCGCCTGCAGCACAGGCATCCCATATGAGCACCAGGTTCTAGTCCCGGTTGCTCCTCTTCCAGTCCAGCTCTCTGCTGTGGCCTGCGAAGGCAGTGGAGAATGGCCCAAGTGCTTGGGCACCTGCACCCGCGTCGGAGACCAGGAGGAAGCACCTGGCTCCTGGCTTTGAATCCGTGCAGCATGCTGTGGTGGCCATTTGGGGGGTGAACCAAAGGAAGGAGGACCTTTCTCTCTGTCTCTCTCTCTCACTGTCTAACTCCATCTCTCAAAAAAAAAAAAAAAAAAAGATTGTACACTCAGAGGTACCCTTTGAAAGCAAGGCAGGATTCTGCGTTTTCTCTTGCCTGCCAAAGATGCTGACTCCCAAGAGCAGGAGGAAAGAGAAGAGAGCGCCACGGTGAAATACACAGGCTGATTTTGGACAAGGGCAACATTTTCCAAAGATTAATGACTTCTCATCCATTCAGACATTTGTCCTAAAACAATGACAGGAGATACTTGTATGCCCTTTCCTTTTTCAAAAGGATAGACTGATTTGCACAGTTTTGGATTCTAAACACTAATATTTTGTCGACCTGCCTATCTCCATTACTACTGCAAGTTATTCATTCAAGGTTTGCAGGTAGATGGATTAATGAATGACCAGATCTTGCGTAAAATGACTTGGCCTGACTTTTAAAACTACCACCCTTCACTTTTTCTTGTTCTTCTTTTTTTTACTGTCTCTCTCTCTTTTTTCTTTTTTAATCCAGTCTTGTGATTGGTGTTTATGGGTTCTAGAGACTGAGCCCTCTATGGGGACCTCTTCCCCCACAGAGACTTGCTTCTCTGAACAGGTCCCCTCCTTTTAGGGGTCGGTGGGGCAGAGAAGAGGGAGGGACTCAGTAACCAAACCCCGGTGGCCCACAGCCCTCCCTATGCCAAGTCAGCGCGATTTGTCAGCGCCTTCTCTGTAGCTCAGCTGAGTTGGGAGTGAGTTCCTCCACGGTGTTCCTCACACAATATGCGTGGCTGGAGCTCTGAACTTTGAAGGCAAGCCTCAGAGCTATTTGCAAAGTGCTGGTGCTTAGTGAATACTAAATTACATTTAGGAAATAGTCTACTGCTACCAGTTATACTTCATTTTTATTCTTGACACAGACACCTAAATCAGAGAACAGTAACATTTCAGAGATTATGGGAGCAGTTTGGGTATGTTCCAACACTATAATAGGATCAGAATTTTAAGGCCTTTTGTATTATTACCAATAGTCACTTAGTTTCTACTGCAGTGTACTTTGTAGGGAATTACAGCTTTTACTAAAAAGATTAAAATGCTATTATGCAAATGATTGCAGTATGTTATTATGTTTACAAATTAACATCCATGGCTCAACACACAAATTAACTAACTATTCTATCTGTGTTATTAAGGATTTAATAAAGGAACTGTTAATAAAAATGGGTAGCTTGGAACACTTAATAGGCAACAATTGTGACTTCACACACAGAACTTGAGCACTGTGTTCAACGTTCTAGGTGAGATAATAGTAAAATCAAGGTAGGCCAAGCACACAGAAGAAGCAGATCTGTGGGAGTAGGAGAGCTTCTCGCCTGAGATGCCGACGAACATGTACTAAATAGCATCAGGCAGCATATCGATAAATCTAAGCAAAGCACACAACACATCCTCTATTAATAAATAGTTCATTGAAATGATAATTGCCCTCCATTGCGTGTTTGATAACGTTCCACACACAGCGAATACTTACATTATTCTAAAAATGGAGCTCAGAGTAAATTTTACTGTGGTAAATGGGATTTAGCTGCAGAATATGCTGGATGATAAAAGAGGAGAAGGCTAGGTTCAGACCAAGATGGTTTTATAAACAGGCTGCAAATTGCTATTCCTGGCTGTTCATAAGAGATCATAAAAGCAAGGAGATAAGAACCGCCAAGGTCCCTGAGAACTGAATGCATGTGATTATGTTATCTTGTGGGTTGGATTTACTAGACAGACTGACAACACCTTCACTTCAGCACAACAGGAAAAGTAGAATGAGATGCAGATTATGGATAGCAGACTTTGGGGGAATGGGGACGCTCCAGAACACTATCACTTTAATTAAGATGATTCAAAAGAGATTGAGGATTCCAGCTGCTGACTGCTTTGCCAGTTCCCAAAGTAAGAGTTGGGGGCCAGCCTCAGAGCTAACAAATACAAAACAAACAAACAAATAAACAAACACATAAGAAACAGCAGAATCACTAGGAAAGTCTGGACAGAACTTAATTCATATTTCAATTATTTGTGATTTCTTTTTCTTAATTGCCAAATTAAGATGTTGAAGACGTCCAAGTCTATAAATGATTACCTCTGTAGGTTTGCCCGCTGAGGGCTTCTAACTTGAACTTCCAAGCAGAAATATCTGACTGTACTTAAGAAATGTATAAGCAAGAAAGCAACCGCGAAGTTAGTGAAGGTTTGTGCCCTTGCATACAATACAAGCAATTTATTTTGTTCCAAATAGCACCTCTGTTGTTGGGAAACTACTTATGCAAATTTTTGATATCTAGCTTTAGCAAGGTGCCTGGTTCCTTCATTTCCTTCCACATTTGGATAAATTGTGTTGTTCTTCACTATTCCAAATTTGTCCTTGTGGAAGCGAACACTTGCAAATTGGTTGCAGCTCACTAAGGGAAAGAAAGGGAGGGTAGAGGAAGGAGGAGGAAAAAAACCTGACCAAGAACAGTTGCTGTGACAGCTTATGATTTGATGGTTTGTGGCCTTGTCCTGTTCCCAGGCACCTGATCAAGAAAGTGGTACAATCCTGTTATGCAGGCATTCGGGAAACCTTGCCAACATTCACCTGACATGACCAAGGTTTAAAGTCCTTGCTGTAACTTTACAAAGCAGAGTGGCAATGTGTGCCGGTGTGTGCACTTATACACTCACATTCTTTTTAAGGAAAAAAAAAAAAAAAAGAGGGCTCCTTGCCATAGAAGGGTGGTAAAATAATTAGTCCAGTAGACAAATGTCTTGGCCCATGTTTAAACAGAACTTTAAGGACACAGTGTTCCCAACACTCACATAGCTAAATACAAACCAGTGTCAGCTGCCATGCAAACCAAAATGTAATAGCCTGCTTTCACATAGGTCATCGTCAATCCATTTTGGTCACAGTCACACTGCACATCTGTTTCTGCGAGCTGCAGCTTCTTAAGGTGGCATTTGGACTTCATAAGAGCACAAACAACCGAGCTATAAATTGCCACTGCTGGAGTTATTTTGAATAAGTGTATACTGTTTCATATTTATAATGGTGAGGCTTCATAATATTCACAGTGAATATATAACACCGATCAGTTCAACAAGCATGAAATTGTATGTTGTCAACTTGTCACATAAATAGAGTCATATCCTGCCTTGCGATAATGTTGAACTAACATTTTTCCCCCCAGAATTGTTGAGAGGGTCACAAAAAAAGTGGGGAGGTAGCACTTCCTCTGGGTAGATAAACAGGGCTGTTGTGAAGTTGATATTACTGTTGATGAGTTTCTTTCCTCTCCTCCCTCCCAACTCTATCTTTTCTTGGGTGAGTGCTAATTGGTTAATCTGCTGTCAACCAATAGTATTCTTTTCAGCCAGGGTTTGGAGGCTTTTGCTGGACTGTGTGTTGTGTGAGTAGCTATTTTTTGTTCTCCTTTAAAACAATTTCTGGAGTGTGTGTGTGTGTGTGTGTGTTTCTATTCTTGAAGCACAAACCAGTGCTAATTGTCATGAAATTCTCCAAATAGACTCTGGCAAACTCTGCCTTTTGCACTTCGGTTAACCCTTAATTCATTGCTAGAACTTTAGGAAAGAATGAAAGCTGGACACTTAGTTCAAATTTCTCTAAGATAGAGGCTTTAGAGAGTTGCAGAAAGTAAATTATTGAACCAAATTTGCAACTTACTGACAGGAAAAAGACGAATGAAATGCCCTCACCATTGGCTTGGGAGAAACTCAAAAACCTGTTTCCGCAGTAGCTGATATTTCTGTGCACCACAGGCACGAGTAGAACTGATGCCAAGTCTTTTTTCACCTTTGAGAAAGTCTTAGATGTGTTCGACTCCCCTCATCTTTCTTCAAATGGCCTGAAGACAAGAAGGCATTGCAGTCTGTATCTGCAGTCATTTCGACTTCCGCGGTTAAGTTCCTGACTTCAAGACCTGGAGACAGCGCTTTGGATATGCTAAAGCACAGTGCCAGTGCCGATATCACTGGGGATTATTACTAAGGAGAGTCTTTTCATCTCCTATCGCTTGGGATGTGGGTGGTCACAGTTTCTCATCCGAGAAGCCATTTGCTGGCCAAAGTACTTGATTCCCATCGTTGGCATACCTTCACATGTCTTAATGCTTATGGATTTGCAAAGTTCATCTATTTGCTCGCAGATTTATGTACTCATATTTATTTTTGGCCATTAGGATTCTTAGCTTCCTGCAGATCTCTGGGCATACTGTGGTTAAGAGTAGATGCAGGGGCCGGCGGCATGCTGCTCCTGGTTAGTGATGATGAGGCTTTAAAATCCAGTGAGATAAGCTCTCTGCCACACAGAGCAAAGCAGGGGCGTTGTACACCTGCCTCTTCTCTTGGACCTCATGCGTGGATACATTCTGCCCTTCTTGCATTTATAATCTCCGGAGATGCCTTCACCCTGAAGTGGAATTTTACTGAAGAACATTTCTCCTGGGTTCCCACCCAGAACCCATGCATGGGGTCCAACAAAATGCGGGGCCGTGGGGCAGAATGTCTGACTCTGGAAGACCCGGAATTCACAGCATCCTACAACACAGTGTATTGAGTGAGATGATAGCGCGCTCCTTGGACCTGCTGTGAGAAAGCAAAAGGGTACGAGCCCAAGGGAAGAGAGCAAGGCAGGCGGTGGGAAGCACTTTCGCCACTGGGGAAGTCTCGTGGGATCAGAAGGCAGCGCCCCTGGCGAGGCGTGCAGGGCATCCATGGACGGGAATTGTTCTGTTCCGTTTTAGGCCTGTTGACCTTTGTGTCTGAGAATGAGCTTTGGGTCTGGCTGGAGGGGCAGACACACGTTTGGCCTCTAAGAGACACCCTGGGATCATGGCTTTTCCGTCTCCAGGAGCCTTCATCACTAATCACAGTGCTATCCAGAGGCTGCCCTCCCCCACCGGGAGAGACCCGAGCAGGAAGAACTACTCACCCCATCCCTCCTCTCTGCGGAGGTACCAACCGTCACAGCCTGCATGCCTCACTCAGTTGGAACTTTTACAGATCCTTCTATTACTCCAGCTTAAATCTCTTCTCTTCGGCCGGCGCTGTGGCTTAACAGGCTAATCCTCCGCCTTGCGGCACTGGCACACCGGGTTCTAGTCCCAGTCGGGGCGTCGGATTCTGTCCCGGTTGCCCCTCTTCCAGGCCAGCTCTCTGCTATGGCCCGGGAAGGCAGTGGAGGATGGCCCAAGTCTTTGGGCCTTGCACCCGCATGGGAGACCAGGAGAAGCACCTGGCTCCTGGCTTCGGATCAGCGCGATGCGCCGGCCGCAGCGGCCATTGGAGGGTGAACCAACGGCAAAAAGGAAGACCTTTCTCTCTGTCTCTCTCTCTCTCTCACTATCCACTCTGCCTGTCAAAAAAAAAAAAAAAAAAAAATCTCTTCTCTCCAGTCCTTTTAGGAGACTTCATTTCTGCTTTTAAATGGCTCTTACTTAGAGGAAAAAGTGCCTCTGTTCTAAGAATGCCCTTGGTTTTTCCATGGGCTCTTGGCCTAGGGACATTAGCTTCTCTGGGTGTCATCTCATCTACTCAGATGTGCAGTCTGGGCTTCCATATTCCAGACATAGTTCTCTTGGGTGTCCAGGGATCCTCGCCAGCCCTGATTCTGTCCAAAGATCTCATGTCAAGATTCTCTTGTGCCTTGCCAGGCCATGCTTAGCCAGGGACACCCTGCGCTCCTCTGAGCTATGTATCTTAGCCTCAGCCTGGCTTTTTTTCTCTTAGGCAGTGCTGCCTGATGGGCAGGTTCATTTCCTGTTCCCACTGGAGAAGAGTCTGGGAAAATGCCTGGGAATTTGAACACAGCAAAGCTTTATGGGATAAGTGGCTTCTTTCCCCTGCTAGTTCCACCGATTCCAGGGCTCTGCGTGTAGCAGATTTGAGATTTACCTTAGGTCACCATGCCACCGCCCAGCTCCTTTAATCCCGTCACCTGCAGTCCCAGCCAGGGAGCTGAGGTGACTGCCCCTGTCCTAAAGGAATTTGTGTCAGTTTCTCCTGGGAAAAATCTAGTCTGGATTGCTCTGCAAAATCTGTTCCAGCTGAAAATTTTGAAAAAGACATTCTGTCCACATGGTACCCAAGAGTTTTCTGTGTTTAGATGCATTTGGAAATAACTAAATGTTGCCTGCTATTGGCAGATAACCCTGTCTGGGAAGCCATACAGCGCAAGCCATGCCCTGCTTAATTTGTCTTTGAATGGTAAATGTGTTTCTTCTCTGAGTCAGCAAAAGGGATGATACCCTCCAAGAGGACTGTGTCACCTCCCTGCTGCGTTTGTGGCGTAGAGAAACAAAACACGGCGCCTACCTTTTCCCTTTGGTTGCTGGTTCATTTTTATTTCTAGCTACACGTTTTGTTGAAAGAGAAGATGTATGTTCCGTAGATAGGACACACGTTGTACTTAATCAGAGTGGCTATTTTTATAATTCACACTAGAGGACCTCATTTCTCTGGCCATGATTAACTTAGTATTATTAATTGTCGGAAACATAGCTGAGAAATATACCATTTGTAAAAATGTCGGAGAGAAGCTAAACCAGATTCAGAAAATTCCCTCTCGTGGAATACATTTTATTCTCAGATAAGCTTCTCTTACCCTCACACATGCCTGCTTCCTTTTGTTTAACATACAGTTTACATCAATCTGGGTATCTGTTTTCGGAGCACATCGGTTGTCAGAAGAAATGACGTAGGGCGTGAATTGAGATGATGGAAGCTCAGTGAGACCTGAGTGCCAACCAAAGGAGACAGACAGACGGACACCCGCCTGAAGTGGGAGAACACTCCAGCAAGCACTGTGTCTGGATCTCTTTGCTTGGAGGCTGGTAGCCTGTTCTCTGCTTCTCGATAGCTTACTATAGTCATTTTGCAATATCATACGACATTACAGAAATCAATTCTTGTACTTTTTAAGGTAAGGGAAATATGTAAATGACTTTGGAATCCTACCATTCAAATGCTTCCCTAGCAAGTTGGGAGCCTGAACAAGTTGATTGTTTGGATGCATCTGTACAAGCGCCTGTGTGGATTAGTGCCTGCTGATGTGCGAGATAAATGAGGCATACATACACACACACACAGTTTTAGATCTACAGTGTTTCACAGAGTTTTGATTTATCATGCAAGTCTTTCCCATGTAGTAGTACTAACGGAGAGGTTGCTCCATGAGATTGTGGGCATCATTACATCACTCGGGACATCACTTCCTCTAAGAAAGATACCACTGTTTTTTTCTTGTCAATCATAAAAGTCTTTGGCCACAGGGACATCGGTCAAGCTAAAGATAGCTTAACGGAGTTCTCATTGAGTAACTCTTCACATTAGTTTAAAATGAAATTGCCTGTGCTTCCATGTTTGCCTATGCTTTCCATATTTGTTCTACCCAGCCCCCAAATAAACCACTACCCTAACAATGCACAATTCACTTGTGTATGTTAATTTTTTTTTTTTTTTTGCCTGCTAAATTGTAGTAGAATCCTTCCCTTTTTCCTCTCATTTTGTTTGGAGAACATTATAAGTCAATCACCAACCTTAGCACTTGTAAAAAGAATGATGAATTGTGCTCCTTGGGTTTGGAGAAAGGATTTCAGACCACGTACAAGACTGAGTTCCATACATCTAATTTTGCTATGCCCCACTTACCTGTTTCTTCTTATGCAAGCTCCCTTGACTGGCTCTGGCACCTTTCTCCTGAGAGTGGGCAGCTGGGGTTTCCATGTCTGTGTTCTGATCCTTAGTTAGGCTGTGACCCCTCATTAATATTCAAACTTGGGAGACTTTAAAGACTGCTGTCCTCCGTGACCACTGTAAGCTGCCCAGCTCCCCTGGTACTACCCACACTTATCCTTTGTACGAAGGCATTTGTGTCTCTCTTCATGTCCCTTTCAGGAGTAATTCTTTCCCTTGTTCAATTCTTCTCTTCCTCTTTATGGCTGTCATAATAGCCTCTGATGCAGTCAGGCAGCCGTGACCCTGTCCATCACTCACCTGCAAGCTATTCTTGAACCAATGGATGGTCCCTGAGTGACCGGATTAATTGTGCCAGCGGTGAACCTTTCTGCCCGACCTTTCGTCCAGTCGCATAAAATCTGATTCCAGGCTTTGTGCAAGGCTGGCTTCCCCAGACATCTGTGTGCCCCTCCTGGAGCCCAGCAATGGAAAGTAGGGAATCGGTACAAATGAAGTGTACAAGGCGAGATAGAAGAAGGTGTGCAGTCAGAGGTTATCAGAAATTAAATCTGTCTTTGAGTGCCATCGGAAAAAAGTCTGAAGGAGTGAGAATCACAGAGAAATTTTCCATAGATACCATTTCCATAAACGGTATTGTCCCAATGTGCTATTTTCAAGACTGGTTGTTTTGGTCTGTCTTTAGCCGGAGCCTTCACCAGGCTCAGGATAAACTATTAAGGGCCTAAATTTAGGAAAGTATTTGTAGCCCTCTTTGGCACAAAGTGAGTTGTTGCCACATGTGCAAAAGAGCATCTTCTCCATTTGGTAAGGCCTTTGGACTGTGGTGTGACTGTCCAAGGGACAGCTTTTTGGCTGTATGTCTTCTGCTGTATTCTGTGAGGGAAGTTCCAAAAGTCTGTGCAAAATGGAATACAAAGTCCAGGTTTTTTTGTGCAAAAACGTCTTGAAATCCATGCATGATTTTCTCATAATATCCATTTCTCATAAACTATTTTTTTCATGAAAAAATTGTACATGGGTTTCACAATTTATTTCACACCAAAATAGACATATCTTTTCATTCAATTTTTGAGGAATTTTTGGGACCCTCCTATCACACTCAGAAACTACATAAGCATGCTGGTAACTTGTTACCTCCTCAGTGCCTAGCGCAGTGCTAGGCATATTCTAACTCTCTCTAGTGCCTATTAGTGGATGAACTTACAGCAGTTCTGCCAAGCTGAGAGATAGAGAGACAGGCACAGAGACAGAGAGACACAAACTGAAATGGCCTTCTTGGCCATTGGAACAAGTCACGCTAAAAATAAGACATATCAAAGACCTGAGGGCATGTTCTCCAAGAGACCTTTGGAAGCAGAGCCAACAATGACAGCAGCGTGTTGCTGTGCCTGCCAGAGTGGTTGTGCACTAACCTTCTTACTCACCGGAAAGACTTGATGTTCGGATATAGGGGTGGCTTTAATGGCAGTTGGGAGACATGTGGCTACATTGGCACATAAAGGCATTGCTAAAGATCTCCTGGAGACGCAGGGCATTCACTCCTGTCCCCAACTAAAGAGGGGACATTTCTCATGTTCAATAAAGAGCTAAAGAATAGACATCTCTCTGGGACTGCAAGCATTCGAGTGACTGTTCAAAGAGTTAGCTGTCCCCTGGGAGCTCATGCAAATACAGGGCCACTGATTCCCAACTTAGGAAAGTACTGCAAATTAAAAGATAAGTTTACTTTGGTGATAAAAAGTTATGTTTAAATTGTATGTGTAAAGGGTCCTCAAAAGATTCATGGAAACTACTATGGAAAAGCTATGCATGGATTTCAAAAATTTCCTTTACCAAAATAAATTACCTGGTCTATTTGAACCCTCTCAATGAATTCAGCCTTCAAAGTTTTGCAATTATTTTGATATGTTGTTTCCTTGTCTATAGTGGCAATGAGAAAGATTTATCTCTTGTGGAAAAGTGATTGTGTGATTGTGTAAGTAACCTGATTTCTTGGGAGAATCAAGTCCAGGAACTAAGCAGAAATCAAGTGGAGCAAAGATGGCTAATTCCTCAAGGAATTTGGGCCTTTGAGACCTAGTGAATGTTTTTGGCCTTGCTTTCCGTTATAGGCTGTGAGCATAGGAACCAGGCTGAAAAAGTCACTTGGAGAGGCTCAGCCCCACCTTAAGTTCTTTCCAGTCTCTGATTTCTGTTGTGCGATTGCATTCATGGGCATTCTGACGGTTGCAGCAAGGGCTTGGTGAGCTGTCTTTGTTAGAAGGGAATAGTCTGCCATTCCTAGATGTGGAATGATTGGTATGTTCTAGTCCAGCATGTTCTTACGCAAGACACCCTAATATGGAAGATGACTTCATTCATTCTTAAATGGCCCCATTTATAAGCCATTTAAAGAGCAACAACTACAGGCCAAGCACTAATTTAGTGGCTCATAACAGCAAACTGTGTTACAAGATATCACGCGTGACACTTACGGTTTTCCTTCAGGTGTGAAAAAGGGAGACCTGAACCATTGATTAGGGGTGAGCTCTGTGTTAAAGTTAGGAATGGAGTGCCGTGAAGATACAGGGCAGTAAATCTGTCTGCTGACAGGGTGAGCAGAGAGGAGAATTGATCCGTGTTGCTAGATTATTTACTCATGAGATGTCGACTAATCAGAAGCTAAACATCCTTATAGTAAAAAGTAAACCGCATTTCCACCACTTAGCAAGAAGACAAGAAAAAAGGCTGCACGTAGTAGGTTCTTCCTTATGTGTTTAATGACTTAGCCTTCTAATGGGCCCTGTCTACCTTGGGCTCCGCAGGCCAACATCTCATTAGAGTTTAACAAAACCAGTAGAATTAAATAAGAAGGATTCCTCCATCAAGCACCCCCCAGGGCAATATCTCTAAGAACAAATGTGACAAACAGAATCAGAAATGAATTAAATAGTCAGCTACAGCAGGCCAAACTTGTGCAAAAAGAGGCTCTGAGATGACCCCAAATGGAAACATATTGCAGTTATCTGCATTCCCAATGCAGAATGAGCCTGGTTGTATTGAAGATAATTCTCTAGTGCCTGCTGTTTTTAGCCCAAGGGCAAGCGTCTCTAAGAGTGTTTCAGCATCACATCCCTTTAACCTGGCCTAACCAAGTAAGCCAATAAGCTGTCTGATTTTCCTTGTCCATCCACGAGCAAGAGAGATAGCTAAAACAAACCATTTGCAGGGAAAATGTTCGGCCTATCTTGTATTAAGAGCTTTTTTCATATAGATTTTTAAAACATCCCAATATTAAGTGTTGCCTGTCAGAGACCAAAATGTCAAGCTTTGCTGTTTTGAAATTGTAGGCTCCTGGTTATAAAAAGAAGATTTTATAGGCCTAGTCTAATGGAAATAAACATTACTCCATTACCTTCAGTAAAAACCAAATCTTTACAGTTCAAGCTATCATTATTAATGTCCATGAGAAGAAAGAAACGTTTCCAGGGGTTTATTTATTTATTTTTTTTAGGCGAAGAAAGACTGGTGAGCTATACCATAGCAAATGGAAGTTTTCTTAAAGCTTTCTCCTCGATGACTTTGCAGCCTGTAATTTAAAAGCAGAAAGCAAAGAAAATGCAGTTTTAAAACACTAGGCTGGCGATTCCTGCTATCTTTATTACCTATATATTAACAACTGTTGGGGAGACTATTGCTTTGCCAATTCTTGTCTGTCCGTCTCTATAGGGTGTCCAGAAACGGCTCCCTCAGTTCCTTATCATTAGTACCTTCTTACTTGTGTATGTGTGTGTGTGGTGTACGTCTGGAAGTACAGTGTGGGCTGTGTTAGTTTAAGCCCTACCACCACGCGGATTACAACACTTACCAGTGCATTCACTTCTACTCAGTTCATTGGAGACAATGCTGTCAATCATTAAAGTGTAAAATTGTTCCTGGGTTGACCAGTTCACCTGCATACAGGAGCCTGCATTTGGCAATTACATATGGCTTGGATTTCAGTCAGAGGCTGCCTGTTGTCAACCATGAGAGAGTTTTTGAGCTCACGTGATGTGCAGGTGTTATGTCTGGTGCAGCGGGGGCAGAAAAGGGTCCAACACGTGGCCTTGTCTCTCAAGGAAACTTGTCGTTGAACTGCAGAAATGGGCCGCCCATGCCCAGTGCCATGGTTTGGGTGTGGCCACCGAGAGTTCATATACAAGCTTGAGTCCAAGGGGGTGATGCTGGGAGGTGGTATGGGACCTTCAAGAGGTGGGATTCAGTAGGAAGTGATTGCTTTTGGGGGGCAGTGCCCGTAACAGTTGATGTAGTTCTTGTGAGAGGCTGATTATGAAAGAGCACATCTGATCTCTGGTTGGTTCTCTGGTTGCCGTCTCACCATGAGATCTCCCTCTGCCACCTGCTCCCATCATGGTGCCGTCCTGAGATGACTCAGCCAGAGGGCCCTCACCAGAGTTGGTGCCATGCTCCTTGAGCTTTCAGCCTTCAAAATTGTGAACCAAGCAAACCTGTTTTCTTTATAAGTTGCCCAGTCTCCAATGTTTTGTGGTAGAAACAGGATATGGGCTATAGCAGTCAAGGAAGTTTGGGACGTTTATAGAGATCCTGCCATGTCCCAGGTCCTCTCTCTTACAGAGTCTGATTCACCTGAATTACTAGCCTTCTCGTAAACATTTTATTGGGCTCCTGCTAAGTGCCAAGCACTACCCTTAGTTATGCATGCTTTCTGTCTTCCCCCGCAGATTAGGAATTCAGGAGTTAGTATTTAACCAGGACTCAAATTTCCGGGTTCCCTTTGCTTTACCTCAATGTCAGTAAGATGAAATTGGTATTTTCTATCTAGCAGCCTCAGAAACACTGGCCAGCCACTTGGCCATATCTGAGAATCTCTTTGCTTTATTGAGATGCTGTATTAATTGGTAAATGGCCACATGGTGCCCATTTTTCTTTGGGGGGGAGCGGGAGGTGGGGCATGGGCACTCATTGCTCTGCAGTGGCAGCCTGCTGCCAGTGAGGTGTTCCGTGCTTTGCAGTCTGGTGCCTGATCTTTAGTCGCCTTTAGGACTGGCTGTTAATCTTTTGCACAAGGCTGACACTGCAGGACTGTGCATACTGGGTTGCCTAACTCTTGTTTGTGTGCATCCAGGGATCAGAAACCAGTTTGCTATTTTTCCTCCAAGCCACAAGCCTTGGGTCACTGTCTCTGTGTTTCTGTGCTTTGTTCTCCAAGGGCGCTCTGCTGCCAAAGGCTTCCTTCTTGTTATTGTGAGGATGTTCACTGTCTTATTCTCACTCCTTGAAGACCACCAAATTGAATTTATGTGATTCCAGCCTGCTTTTCCCCCTCTGCCAGTGTGGACCCCACTGCTTCTGACAGCAGCACATCCCATATGTTCCATACTTGGTTATGAAACCAACTGTTATTTTTTTCAGTTCCTACTTTGAGCCTAGAACTTTGCCAGAAACTGTTGTACGTAGAAAAGACATAGATGGGTTTTAGGGATTATTTTACTTTTTGGGGAGACATATAACACAGTCAAGACAACAGGTGAAATGCAGGTTGTCCCTGTTATAGGCACCATAAGGAATATAAACATTGATGAAGTAGCCCCTGCCTTCAATTTCCGTTTAAAATTGATGCACCCACAAACAGATGATCATTGGTGCAATATAAACAAATTTACAGTTTTAGAAATAGGGATAAAGCCATTAAATCTGTGAGTGAAGAGGGAAGCCAGTCTGGTAGAGGTGATCTCTAAACCAAATCTCCAAGATGGAGAGAGATTTCCACCAACAAAAAACAAAGGCAGGTATGCCAGCCTTTAGCATACCTACTGTGTGCAAAGATTTATTAGGAGTGATAATTTAAAAAAAAAAAAAACCTGTAAAGGGTAATGGTGTGTGTAAAGCCAGAGTGGTAACAAAAATGCAAGAAATGACTGGAAAATAGGACTAAAGGGACTGGGTAAATAGACTCTCAGATCTGCACAGGCTGAATCTAAGGAGAGATTCAGTCCATCTCACTGAGGCCAACTCACTTTAACTGACTTCTATAAGGAATGTCAACCTCATGTCAGTACAAAACCTAGGAAGACATTCCATGGTTTTTTAGGGACCAGAGACTCCAAAGAGTTTTCTGGAAGCATCATGGAAAACAGAATTGCAGGCAGGGGTCTAGGGAGGAAGCGCTTGTGGTTTCCAAGCTTGAGGTAATGGGGCTTGAATTAAGGGGGTGAGGATGACAATGAAAGGTAGGGTGGATGTGGGAGATTGTGCAGAGAGAATCGATAGAAATCTTTATCATGCAAAGTGATAGATTCAATTCTGTGGTGAGAGAAAAGGGGGTAAAAATGGCTGTGGTTGCAAGGCAATTTGGAGGACTGAGGATCAGTTAACAAATAAAATAGAACCAAGGGAGAGTGTGATCCAGGGAAGGGACAAAGAGGAAGGATCCAGAATGTTACACATGTAGATTGTCAGTCAGGTAGGGTGGTTGCTATTGCAAGTCTGTGAACAAAATATGATGACTGGCCTTGGGCATGGCCAAGGAAGGCTTGGAGAGGAGGGAGGTCAAGAGGGACAGACTCACTTGGCAGATACCTTGGAGGAGAGATGGCAGGGCTCCCCTCCACCCCACATAGTAAGGATTTTTCACTTCTGCCTTGATAAATTGATAATTTCCCTTGCCAAAAATAATAGTAGCTGTTTGTGCCAGGCCCAGGGGTCAAAATCGTATTTTATTGTAAAACAAACAAAAATCCTTTTAGTTTTAGGTATTTTAATTTAACAAACTAAAAAAAAATCATAATCTCATCAATTCTCATAATTACCATGGTGGTTTGCAGGTGGCACCTCACTCACAGTTCAGAAAGGGAGGCTTAGAAAAGCGACTCATCCGGGGCCAAGTCCCAAAAAGTAACCAGAAGAGCTGAGTAAGATTGCCTAATCCCAGAACTTAAATTCTTAACCACTCCCTACACTGCCTCTTAATTAATACCTTTATTGCCAGGCACCCAGCTTTGCATCCCCTCCTACTCGAAGCCTTTTTCAAATTTCCCAAATGCCTAGAATTATTTCTGTCTTCTTGTTTTCAATCCTCCTGAATTTTAAAATCACAGGAAACTCTCGAATTCAGGAAGTGTTCCCTGATTAATTCCACCTCTACCTAAAACTCTAGTAGAGCCTCCACCTGATCTCCTGCGAGTGTTTTTCTCTTATTTAGTGGAGAGTTCAGCATGAATCGAAACTGCCAGACTATACGACAGGTCAGAGCCCATGCCCTGTGGGAGTATCCAACTGGAATTGTTTTTTTATCTGTAGAGGAGTGTACTTAAAATCAGACATTAAAATCATGAGGCTAGAACCTCTTAGTGATATTCTTCCATGGCCAGTGTGGATGCTTTTGATACTGTGGACTGTTTGGGTTGGCATTTGGTTGAGATGGAAGGGAATTACAAACATTGATAATGAATCCTAAACTTGGCTGTGAAGTCTTTTATTGAACTCCTGGATATGTGTTTGTAAACTTGATTCGGTAGAATGTATCTGTAAGATAAGTCTCTTGAGAGACAAGTTTAATGTGGAATATAACCTTAAAATGCAATTGAAAATATGCATATTCTCAAAACCATTTCTTATAAATCACACTTAATACTGATCATTTCGCTTCCCTTAGCACCAAGTCATTTTGCATTTATAGCTATGCAGTTTTCCTTTTCTTACTATTTTCGCTTTCTCTACTCTTGGGTTAAGCCTGACACTGTGCCTTGTTCATCTTTTTCTTATAGACAATTCTTTGCATATAATAGGAGTACAATTAATACATATGACTGCATGTTCTTTCTTCATTTAAATTATAAGTAGGGATGATGATTTTTATATTTTTTGTTTCCTGTGTTTTAGCAATTCCTCAGTTTCTAGTTAAAAATTTGGTACACAAAAGATAGTAGCTGGCTCAATAATGAATGAATGCATGCATGACATTTAACTTGTGTTCTACTAAACTATCACAGAAATATTTCTAGGGGACTGGAAAAAATACCTGTGTAACAAGATCTGTTGAGTAGCTGCCACACTGAGTCTCGTGACTATGTCAAAATCTTCAAATAAGTCAGTCATTCCATTTGAACTTGCTCATTCTTTGTTTCTAATAATACAGGCTTTTTTGTAAATTGATGTTTAAGATAAAGTGGTGCCCATTTTGCATTTCTGGTTATGTTTACAAAACAATGTTTTAGTGCTGTCTAAACATAAGAGTGCTCACAGCCACTCCCACTGCAGCACACTGAAAAAGGGCTGTTATATGTCTTTGGCCTTAGTTTGAAATATGTGGTACTTAGAGGTCATAGTGTTCTGGTTTGGGTAGCAAATTATTGATCCGGGTATTATGGTAACAGCTGTAGTGCTGATTGGATGAAGA
This sequence comes from Lepus europaeus, assembly GCF_033115175.1. Classification (NCBI taxonomy): domain Eukaryota; kingdom Metazoa; phylum Chordata; class Mammalia; order Lagomorpha; family Leporidae; genus Lepus; species Lepus europaeus. The sequence continues at coordinate 72,658,324 of NC_084842.1, forward strand.
TAAATATCTAAGAATGCAACCAGTAGTACCTGTCATGATTATTTTTCCTTGGAGCCTGGTCAACTCACAGGGGCTCTGTAACAGTGGTCAGCAGGTGAAATATCAAGGGTCTCATTAGGCAGAGTGCAGGCCTGTGGTACTGCAGTCATCATCGTTTTACTCTATCTTTAGATTTCCTTGGCCTACAATTTTTCAGTTGCCCCCACTCATTTTTTGGTCCCTTCTTGCTGAAGAACAGTATGATTGCTCATCATTCTTTTTTTTTTTTTTTCGACAGGCAGAGTGGACAGTGAGAGAGAGAGAGACAGAGAGAAAGGTCTTCCTTTACTGTTGGTTCACCCTCCAATGGCTGCTGTGGCCGGTGCACCACGCTGATCCAAAGCCAGGAGCCAGGTGCCTCTCCTGGTCTCCCATGGGGTGCAGGGCCCAAGCACGTGGGCCATCCTCCACTGCACTCCCTGGCCACAGCAGAGAGCTGGCCTGGAAGAGGGGCAACCGGGACAGAATCCGGTGCCCCAACCGGGACTAGAACCCAGTGTGCCGGCGCCGCAGGTGGAGGATTAGCCTATTGAGCCGTGGCGCCAGCCCATCATTCTTCTGTTCTGTGGCTCAGTGGTCTTCCTCTGATGCCATCAAACTACTTGTGATTTTTTTTATATTTACTCGTTATTGTGTATCTTTAAGGTGAACAGCATGATGTTCTGATATGTAGATGTGTGAGTGAAATGATCCTCTAATCCAACAAATCAGCATATGCATCAGCTCACATACTGATTTTATTTATGGATGGTGAGAACACCAAAAATCTACTCTCAGCAAAATTTAGGTCTACAATACAACTTTCTGAACTGTAGTCATGTGGTCTATTAGACTCACTGCGTAAATGTAAGTTTGTACCCAGTGGCTCACTTCTCATTTTTTGTCCCTTTCTTCCTATGCCGCTGTCCATAACCACCACTCCACTCTGAAACTTCTCAATTGCCCAGTACAGAGCCGTTTGTTCCAGGCCCCCATTCCTTTTGAATTTTCTGTGCTAATCGAATACTCTCCATGGACCAGGATATAATGAAACTTTTTTTCTTTTTTTTTTGCTTGGCATTTTATTTTAAATATTTGAGGTTTGGCTAATGTTCCTCTTTTCAGTTTCTCAATTTCCTTCCTCCTTTTTGGACCCATCTTTCCTCTTTCCATTGCTAGAAAACCCTAAAAGTACCTCCCTCTTATGTTTGCATTCTTCAGGTGGACTCGAGCTAACTGGACAAGGCGAATGCCCATCTGCAATGATTCCCCAGTGGCTCCATGTCTGAGAGTCATGACAACATCACTGACTTAAGAACCTTGCATTGCACTGACTTGGGAACTAGTATTTTAAGCCATGCTGACCTTCCCTAACTGACAGAAGGGTTGATAAAATGATGGGGCTCTGAATATCACCTCATTCCCTAGGAAGTCTGTCTAGTTGATGGTTCATTTGAAAATGTACAAGAGTGGACTAGTATTAGCAGCTATTATAATAATCCTTTAAATTATATTTCTTAGTATATGTTTTATTGTATAAATATATATATTTATATATTAATTTATACTTTAATATAAATTAAATTTATACTGTTAATTTATATAATTTATATTTATATAACTATATATTTATAGACATTAATTTATATTTTTATTTTTAACTCACAGAGCCAGTCCCTACAACTTTCACTGATTCTTCCTGTCTTCCTACAGGCACTAAAATATGAATTGTTTGTGGAGAGGAACTAAGTCTGGGGATTAAGGGGCTTGCCAGTCCATGAGTTAGTAATGGCAGGGTGAAATTTCACTCACCATCTCCTGCTTTCTGACATTCAACAGAATCACAATTTTAATCCATTACCTCTACATGGCACCTTTCATATGTACGAATGGACTATCTTAAACCTTCAGAAACAAAGAGGGCCACATGTGGACTTTATAATAAGGAAACCAGCACACAGGGGCACTTGCCCAGGCTCCCTCTCTCTCTTCTTTGTATCCCAGGACTCCAAAGGCAGTGTCATCAGATGGTTAGGGGAGTCAGAAAGTGTGCATTTCAAATCCTAGCATTACCAAGTAATTGCAGTGGCACCATGGATGGTTCTTCTTCCATAACGTAGTTCCTGCCTCTTCAGGTTACTTGTTCATTCAGCGCACATTGGCTGATTGCTTATACCATGTGACAGTCTTCTGGGGATACAGTTGTGAAAAGGGGAGCAAAAAACCTGGTCCTTATGGAGCTGATGTTCTAAGGGGTTTGATGTATTGGAGGGTTGTTGATGAAGCTGAATGAGATAATGCAATGACATGCTTTGTACAGTGACTGGAACAGAGTAAGGATGCAATAACTGGTTTTGTACAAAAGGAATGCAGGGTCTATAAACACCTCGAGGTGATGGCATTTGCCTTTCATCTATAAACACATGTATGAAGATTGTAAAAGGAATATTATCAAAGCATTTACTTTTCTAAGAACCATTTCATCCTATGGAAACCATTAAAAATTTAGCTACAATAAACTAGATTTATAATTTAGTAGTTGGGATTTATGATTTAGAATTGTTTAGTTACAGACAATAAAATTTTAAAAACTCAACTCTAGCCTAGCCTTTTCAAACAGAAGCATAGAAGGATACCATGGCCGATGGAATTGAGGAAAGGAAGAGGGTGTTGAATGAGTCTTAGGAATGAAGATACCCGGAGCCTGGAGCTAAACTGCAGGAGATTTCAGGTCATGAAGCTGATTTCAACAGGATTCCCTAGAGTTGTGTGCTGGTCTTGGGGTGGCCAACCCTGTTGGCTCTCAGGGTTTATCCGGTAGAGGACAGTTTTGTAAAAGGAAATCATTACTGTTAAAGCACACTGAGCAGTCAAGAAACAACTCCTGACAGTTAAGTGTCTTAAAGCTGGGTGAAGGATCTTGTCAGCACCCAATGCTTGACATACGGAAAGTAATAGGGATTCTGTTCCCAACTAAATAATGGGAATCCTACCACCCAGTCAGTGGCAAGCCTCTGAAATTTCATGAATTAAAAGTAGCCCTTAAGTTTTAGTTATTTTATTATTTTACATATATATGCATACCTTTTTATCTTATATATACATGGAGTCTTCAGAAAGTTCATAGAAAATACATATTTTATAAAAAAAAACCCCTCTATATAGACTTCAAAATTTTTTGCACCATGATAAACTTATCTTTTAATTTTACTGTTCCATGAACTCTTTGAAGTACCCTTATACACACACTAAATATATATATATATATATATATATATATATATTTAAAATTTCATCCCTGATCTCTGTGTCACATTGGTATTTGTCATGGGGCAGTAATTGCCTTTTCTGTGTTGACACAATTCCAGAAACATTTACAGAGCTTCCATGCTAAGTATCTTTTCTGGGCCTAGCAGTGTGTGCCTGTGGGGATGTAGAGGGATGTATTGCATTACTTTCTGTCATTACATAGATTTGCTGTCCCTGAGAAATCATTCAGGTATGTCTGCCAAGAAATATTAGCCTTCTCATTCTTTTTATGTTTTCAGATAATATATATATAGAAATAATATGAGGGAAGTGCATAGGTCAATGCTTGTACTTAATTGGTAGTCAATAAATGACATGTGGTCGGAACACCCAACACCCTGGACTTCTCGGGTAGGTCTGTACAATTAAAAGTGTCCTTGGGAACAAACTCCATGAGAATTTGGCTCAAGATTCAAATTCCAGGGAGGGAGTGTCCAACAGCTGTCCCTGGGCTCTGTGCCCACCCCTTGGTGATGAGGGCAGAGTAGGGTTTCCTTTGCTGGCTGCCTCGTGTGGATCCAGAGTGTACCTTTAGTTGAAGGTAAATTCCATGTGGGAAGGGCCACGTCTGTTCTGTAGGCTGCCGTACCCTATACTTAGCACCATTCCTAGCACATGGTGTGCATGGTGTGCACGCTTGTTGGAAAACTGCTCTAGTTGGTTTGCTCTCGACAGATTCCAAGGGAAATGACTAAGCTACTGCTTGAGTGGCTATCATTAGGGCATAATTTTCAAAAGCAATCCTAGAACGGGCAAGATGTATAATCTCTGTCATGAAATGTAACCTGTGCAGGGAAGACAAGCGACCACAGGGTGACATCTCAGAGTGCCCTGCAGCACTGAGCACCGCCTGGGCCTCCCTCTGTTGTGGCTGATGAGCATCAAGACGCAGAGGCATTTTGTATGTTAAAGTACGCCACATTTAGTCAATGATGTTTGCAATGACTAATGAGTCCTGGGAAGCAGAAACCAGGAAGCAGAGGCCCACGCTACGGAAAATATCTGCACACACAATCCTCACCCAGAGTGCTGGCTGCAAAAGTTCAGCGTTTGGCATTTTCAACAACTGCTGTTTGATTTTCCTTTATGGTGCGGTGGCATGTTCTGCAAAGGCAGGAAGCCCTGATATCTATTGTGTGAGCTCTACTGGATGAGGATAGGGGATATATGTGTTTTCTTTTATGTTATAACTGTGGTGGCAAACTTCCAAACACCATACTTTTCTTTGGTGCAGGCTGAGAGAACCTACTGGCAGTTACATGTCTAATGAGTCCCACAATATTACAGTAGTGTAAACATTCATTTGTTTGATGGCTGTTAATTGTCTATCTACCCTATGTTTGGTCTGGCCACATTTTGGGTTTTTCTGGGTGGAAGTCACAATGTGTTATTTTGTTGTAACGTATCTCTTTATGCACCTTTTTGCTTGCCTGGTTCCTTATCACCAGCCAGATTTCCTCTGCTACAGCACTTCTTTCCAGCCGTCAACCTCAGGTGTCCTAGGACAGCTCAGGTGCCTCCCCATGTGCCAGGGAGCAGCTGTGCTTTTTTCTCATGATTCCTCGATCCGCCTCTTTCTAATCTGTCCTGCCTGCCACGTGGGATGGGAAGCTATTTGGAGGTCTGGCCTGTGACTTCACTAAATGCAGCTCTGTTACTTAGGGTCAGAAGCATGGTAGGTGGTTATTATGTCGGTGGAGAAGGAATGCAAAATGAGGAATTAAATAAGTCTAAAATTATTTTTGATCATATTATGCAAAGCACAACACTGAGTACTTAAAGAAATGCCAGCATAGTAGGTACTCACTGGCCTCATGTGAGCTTTGGGTTAACTCAACCATTGGCAACATACTCGACAGGTGCTGTTTGAACGTGTACTGTGTTGACATTACCAACTCTTTGGGGTAAAAAAATAAGTATTTAAATTATAACTCATATTGAAAACAGTTTGTCTCAAGTGTCAAAAGGTAGACTCTTCTAAGACAATAAGGATGACGAGGGTGGGAAGATTCTTAAAAAAACAGTAGTAAAAGATTCCATCTTTTCCCTTTCTTGCTCTGTTTTTCTTGATGCCTGCCTTTTATTCATCTTGGTCTTAGCCAATGTTTACATCTCACAAAGATCATATTAGTGACTTGCAATACACATTGCTAAGCATTCTTTAGAGAGCAGCCTTGCTTTGGAATCAGACATTTTGGTGCGTGCTTGTTTTTCAGTATGAAAACTCTTCTTGATGGGACAAGGCCATCTTTGTGTATGGAGTTTTTATTCTTTTTTGCAAGCTGTGTTTCTCTGCTAAGCCTGTGGAACTTCTTGACTGCAAGTACTCACAGGCGGGCCAGGCACAGCTGGGAGTCCACTGCAAGCTTGCATGAATTTCTGGTAATTGACTAGGTGTATAAACAAGTTTTATGTGAGAGGGTAGATATGCTTACAATGTGCCTTCCTTCCCAGGTCAGAGGGAGAACCTGAACGCTTTCATATATCCAAACATTTGGTGAGTTCTCTTTTGAAATAGTCATCAAAGGGATTTCTATGACCAAAATGATATAACTCTGCTAAAAATCTTGTGGCTGGATAAGAAATCCTTTGCCTGGATTCCTGGCAATAGTACTTAAAACTAAAAATGGTTCTCTTTTCTCAAAACTAGCCTGCGCTATCTGGGTGACTGATCTGACACTAGCCACATATTGAGGAGTTAGCGATATTTTCATTGTTTTTGTCTTACTTTGTTGACTGGATGGCAAAGTCTTTGATGATAATAAAAACATCAATAATATTTAAAATTTATGGAAGCCCTCTAAGTGCCAGCCAGTATTGTAAGCCTTCCCATGTTTTAATTCATTTCATTAAGCCTTTTCAAAAACTTATAGGGCAAGTATTTTATTATCATCATGGATCTGAGCCCCATTTTCCCACTGTAGATGGGGATCTGCACCCGAGAAGAGTTAAGCAGCTGCCCTAGATTCTCATTCTAGTTCCTAAGCAGTCTGACTCCTGCTCCTGCACCCTAAGCTTCTTCGTTGTTTGCCTTTTCCAGATCTCTCCTACTTTTCTTCACGGTGACTTGCACATGGAAGATGCTCCAAAAGTAGTAAAGCATTGCTTTATCAAGTAATTTTCTCATCATTTGCATTATTTTACCAAGTTCCTATATGTCCTTCTAGGCAGATGATAAAGGAGACCTGTGAATATCTTAATATTCTTGGTCAGAGTATAAGTATAAAGCAGATGTTATTTCAGGTGCAGCAAAGGATCCTGCAGAAACCCATCCTCCTTGTCACCACTGAACATTCACGGTGGCTCTGTGGTCAGCAGGTTCAGATATGGAATCACATCTGCCCTCCAAATTAGAGATTTGTTTAGTTCACTTCCTCCCTCAAATGGCATCTCATTTATCTGCAGTAACATAATACATATATATTAGGAAGCCCTTCTTTTCACCTGTTTAGTACCAATAATTCTTCAGTACGTTGTAATAGAGCATGTAATACATAATGCTCCTGGTGTAAATATCGTTTATAAGCAGTTTCCAGTATCATCTTTCTGACTTACACATCTTTCATGTTTTCCACTACAAAAGATGTTTTAGAGAGAGCCTTCAACTAAAAATGACTCTTTCTATACAAGTGTATTCCATATGGTTTGTGGGAAATCGAGTGAAGAGAGGACTTTATTTTGGGGCAGAAAAGTTTGAAATATGCCCATGCGATGTCTTCAAAAAGTTCATGGTAAATGTGTATTATAAAGAAACTTTGTGTAGAATTCAGAATCTTTTGCACTAAAATAAACTTACCTATTAATTTCCATTTCCATCAAGTTGTTGAACTTCTGTTGTACTTAGTTTTTATCATGCTATAAAATGTTTTACAAGCTGTGCCCATGTCTTTGCTTGATTTTTACTAAAAGACAGAGAAAGATACAGAGAGAGATAGAGAAAGGTAGACTGCCAGAGAGATCTCCCATTTGCTCATTCACTCCCCAAGTGCCTACAATGGCTGGAACTGGGCTGGGCCATAGCTGGGAGCCAGAAACTCAGTCCAGGTCACCCATGTGGGTAGAAGAGACTCAACTGCTATAACCATCACGTGCTGTCTCCCAGGGCCCACTTTAGCAGGAAGCTGGAATCAGAATCTGGAGCCAGGACTTGAATCCGGGTTCTCCTTGGTGGGATGTTGACATCTTACACAGTGTTTTAACCACTAAGCTAAATGTCTTCCCTGCCCTTGTGCCTTTATTTATTTATTTATTTTTACTATGGAACCCTTCTAACATAGAAAACCAATATTCTACATGCTAAACACTTAATTTAAAAAATTCTTTACAAATCTCTTACATGAAGAGTAACACCTGCGAATGGAGATTTCTCATAGTTCCAGAATCAAAACAAGAAATCATTTTGACTATAATTACCCTCACGTAGCTTATCCTGTTAACCTGTAAATGCTACAATGCATCATAAATTCCCTGACAGCAGTGACAATCTAGTTGAAAATTGAGATAATTGGTTTACACCTAGGTGCACAAGGGCACACATATGCAAGCATATGCTTACCTGGAGTAGGTACCTTTATCCATCTATTTTATCACATAGATAAAGGCTCACAAAAACATCCTGATAAAAAAAAATAAAAACCAGGCTTCATGGAGTACGTGTAAAATGTGACATGTGTTAAAATGGTTTAAAATAGTTAGGTTGGGTGCTTACCCACTATCTCAAGAGACAGGAGCACTCAACCAGGATCTTAAGGTTTAGAGAGTTCTGTGCGGAAATCAGGTGGGAAAAGCATTTTATATTAGAGAGATCATAATGAGGAAGTAGGAGAGTGAGACAAATATTTTAAAAAGGAAAATGAGGAGAGAAAGGACTTGCAATATTGATGGGAAGTAGGCAGAAGAGGGAGTGAGTGAAGTGGCTAGGAGAAGATGTGTGGCCATGGAAACCCAACGTCTGGGCTGGGGGGGGGCATGAGAAAGTGGAAACCTAGAGAGACAACGCGGTCGGGTGCTTGGCAAATCCCCATCTCCCCAGATCTTCTGGTTTATTTTCTTAACATGGAAATTTCAGATGAAATTTTCCAGTTTAATGTTATTATCTCACGTGATAATGTTTTTACGATTGTGGAGGCCAAAACCACTTTAGCCAAACAAAATCTATGTCTGGGCCAGTTTTGGCTGGAGACCTCCAGTTTGCAACCTGAGATAGAATGAATGAAAAGGGCAGAAACATCTAAGTCTTACTTCAGAACAGGCCAGTTTGCCTGTCTATTGGAGGTTCCTTGTGCTCTGCGTGACAGGGTCGGGCACTAGAGAAAACTGGCTCACTTAATGGAGAAAACTAGAATCTTGCTACTCAAACTGGATATGGAGACCAGCAGGTTGAGCATTGCATCGAAGAGTGTTAAGGACAGGATTTCAGGCTGCGGCATAGACTTCTTCACTCACAGTGACATTTTTACATCTTGAGGGGATTCGTGTGCACATCTGTGTTTGAGTAGCAACAGGCTCAGTATAAGAAGGATTTTCCAAAATCGGAGAATGGTCATTATGAAACTAACCAGGCATGGCTCTCAAAAAAATCCTTTTGCATGAAGCTAACCTCATCTTTTTGTTCCATTTTCCCATGAGCTTTTGGAAATAATCTTTCACTCAGTGTTCTTATTAAATAGTCTCTAAAAGACAAAGCAAAAGTTTGAGGAGATAACAAAGTTTCAGAGCATCTTTACTGCAGCAAGTGGAAAATGGAGCCAAAACAAGGGTTCAGTCTTATGGAAGCTGGAACAAAGCAGTTATTATGGTAATACGGACATATTTAGTAATGCGTTTCACAGTGTTAAGTTTTTTGCAAGAACTTGGGGAGACAAATATAAGGCTCAACCCAGGTAATACATTTGTTTGGTAATCAGTAAATTATCTTATATAGTCAGTACATTGTTGAATCCTGGACAACATAAGATCTTTGCTTTCACATGTTTTTGCAATATTGTACTCAGCCTCAAGTATAAATTGAATAGAGTGACCTTTTGGTACTCTATAAAATTGACTGCATTTCCTAAGATTCTGTGGTTTCAATTACCATAAATTTTTGATATTGGGTCCACAGCTATTGAATTGGCCCCAGCATAACAATATCTTCTCGTTGGTTCTGATAATACAGTTGGCAGTGGCCCAGCATGTTGTCACTCTCATGTGTGTGAACGTGTGCATGTATGTGCGCCTCATCAGAAATTCATGTGAAGTACAAGGACAATATGCACTTTACCCAAATCCAATCCAGTCAGCCAGCACTTTGCAAAATGCACATGATTTCGGACCCAGTACTGCAAATGGTGTTCTAGGTTGCTAGCTGGGTCTTGAGCTTCTGAGATGGATAAGTCAATTAGTGGCTCCTCAGTTTATTAGCAACTTAATTGTCAGAATGTAATGAAACTTCTGAACTGCAACAACTCATTAAAAGTAGTGAAACATGTGACTTTTTTTCATAGAAAAATATTCAGTGAACTGGGTTTTCCCCAAAGAGACCTTGAAAATAAAATTAAGTTCAAATTCATACCTATAAAAATATAACGGGTTTGAAGTCAGCCATTGGTACTCTGCTCTGAAAAAATCAGGGTGATTGAAAAGGGGGAGTGGGGGCCTGTGTTTAGACTCCCACTCTGCACATTTGTTGTGAGTTACTTGATCTCTTTAAGCCTTGGTCTTCTCATCTGTAAACTGGTGATATGTAGTTATTTCAAAAGATTTTTATGCAGATAAAGGGAGTAGTATTTGCAAGGCACTTAACTCTCTTGCATATAGCGAGTTTAGCCAGTGACTACTGCTGTCACTCTTTGTCCCTTGCCTTTGTCTTGACATAAGTTTGATGTTATTTATTCCAAGAGTAAAGATGTCATCATTAAATAGCATGCAATCCATTGTATAATCTACTAGAAAGAACATGGTATCTTGCTGTCATGCTTATATTTTATAGAAAATGATCATTTCTACCAAAAGCAAATATGCTTTTTAGTTCCTTGGTAGATTGTGGTTGCTTTTATTTGTCCTTTATGGCAATATTACTCTGATCACTGTCACAGGAGCTCAAAACGAAAATCTTACTTCTCTTTTAATGCTTTGTTATGCCTATAACTCCCAGAGAAAAGCTTGGCAATGTTCAAGAATAAAGAGCTGTTGAGTGGTTGTGAATGGTGATTAAAGCTTTAATTCAGATTTCAAAGGTAATAATTATTTTCTGAAGCCCACAGCCCAAACAAGCAGTATATGAAAAGAACATTTCATTTCCAAATAAAAGTGAAGGCAAAATTATGAATTATTCCATTTTCCTTCTAATTCCAGTTTCAGATTCTCATTTTTGTTTTTTTCCCTCACATTTCATTTTGTTGTCTATTTTGCCTTTCATTCAGCATTTAAGTAATTAGATTAAAGTGTAGACCACTGACTCTACTGGGCAACATGATGATGATGAGGATGATCTCAATATCTTCATTGCTATGCCCCTCATGCTGAGACACCTGCCATTGTAAAAATATCTTCTAAATCTACGGATGACTAGAAGGAGGAATTAGTGAGTAAAACCAAATAAAACACAGACGCAACCCCCTTCAGTCACCTTAAATATGTCTTATGGCTTCTTTTTCTGCCTTTGTTTCTTTTTTTTTAAAATATTTTATTTATTTATTTGAGAGTTAAGAGTTACAGACAGTGAGAGGGAGAGACAGAGAGAAAGGTCTTCTGTCCACTGGTTCACTCCCCAAGTGGCTGCAATGGCCAGAGCTGGGCCAATCTGAAGCCAGGATCCAGGAGCTTCCTCTGGTCTTCCATACGAGTGCAGGGCCCAAGGACTTGAGCCGTCTTCTATTGCTTTCCCAGGCCATAGTAGAGAGCTGGGTTGGAAGAAGAGCAGCTGGGACTAGAACTGGCGCCCATATGGGATGCCAGTGCCGCAGGTGGAGGATTAACCTACTGTGCCACAGCGCCAGCCCCTCTCTGCCTTTGTTTCTAAAATATTATAAAGAATTTAAGTAAGAAGCCAACTAAATTTACCGAAGACTGTTTTTCCTAACAGATGAATTCTTTCTTTACTTGATCATTGTAAGAAACTTTTCTTTTATCATATACATCCCCTGTTTGTATTTTCTGTGAGTTGATGGTTCTTCATTTTTTAAATGATATTTTTGTCCTAGATCAGCTACTCTAATGTGAAGGTAATATCTTTGAGTCCTTTCTAGCTATCATAAACAAATGTATTATTTAAGTAACTATGTAGTAATTATTATGTAAAAGAAATTTAGCCAGTGTAAAGATTGTGATATGGCTCATTTTAGAAAATAGATGACATTTTTATAGCCTAACTTTTCTTAGGATTTCTTCTTAAGTTTTGCTCTCTTACTGACAATATAACATTTTGAAAATGTTTTTAAATAAGGGCCTTTAGAGAAATAGTGGAAATATCATATGGTGTTTTATGGTGCCCCTTGTACCCAATAACTCACTTAATCCTTATTACAGTGCTGTGCTAGCTCCAGTTTCAGGGTTGCCAGGACAGGGTCACGGGACCTAAATGCCTGCCCAAGGCCATATGTCTGCCCACAAAGGATTAGAACTTGAGCACCGTCCTTCTAAAGTCAGCTCCCATTAAGATTTGTGATTCTACTACTTTGGAAATATTCACAAGGGACATTGACAGAACCAGCAGTAAAATGAGGGGTCCTGGAAGAATGGTTCAGGAATGATGAGTGTTCTTCCAGGGACAAAGTTTGAGCAGCGAGTGATGCTGTAATGACACCTGGCTATTTTGTTATCAAGGGTGTGATGTTTCCATATTGTGCCTGGAGGTGGAAGAATCTTCTCCAGGGTCACCCCTAGATAATAGCATCAGATCATTCAGCCTTGAGCCGGTTACAGCTGGTTGATATAATGCCAATAAACAGACCCGGAAAGGTTGACTACAACTGTTTACATCAGCGAGGGTGGCAGAGACTTCAGGAGAGGGTTAACACTAGGACATTATGGTTTCTCTTCCATTTCTGTAGCTTCGCTATAAAACCTTAGAAAAGTTTTGTATTCTTTTTTCCAGGTTGTTATAGTCTGCTTTCTGTTATGAAGACTTGTGCGGAAGTAATACATTTAACTCAAATATTCAACTATATGAGTAGAGTACAAATTCAATAAATATTGTTTGAATGATTTTATTTGAGATGCATGAATCTTTAGTACTACATTTTTATATAATGCTTCTTAACTCTTGCTCAAAGCACATCATTATTGTGCTTTTTATACATCCAATAACCTTATAAGATAGCCATGGAAGATTTCACTGCTGTCTTTTTCAGACGAGAAAATTAAGGCCCCAGGATGGCAAATTCAAAGCAGAGGCCACGAAATTGAGTAAACCTGGACTGACCTTGATTAATTATTTAAACACACTTACGCTTTTTCTCTTGACTCTCTCTTCCCACATTACACGCACAAACATGCTTGCTTTGGCTTTTTGTTTTTATGTTTTTCATTTATGAATACAAATATGCTCTTAATAGAAGGATTGGAAAAAGCCAGATTCACTTACAGATATCTGAAGTCTCAAGTCTTTGGGATACTTTGGTGTTTATCCTTTCAGATGTTTCTAAATATGCATGAATAATTAGGCTAGATGAGGGCTAATTCTTGGTATATTTCTTGACATATTTAAAAACATTTAATGGATGTATTTGATTCTAACAAATGCATTTCATTCTAATATATATATATATATATGCATTTCAAAACGTTCATGAAAAATGTAAGTAAAAGAAAAATCTATTTTGATGCCAGAAAATGTGACATCCATACATTCAAGAGGTCTTTCAAAAGTTCATGGAAAAATATATGCTTTGAAAAAATATAAAATTTCAATTTTATAAAAGATTTATTTATTTTATTTGAAAGGCATAGTGTCAGAGAGAGGAGGGACACACAGAGAGAGACAGAGAGAGGGATCTTTTTTTTTTGAGATTTTTTTTTAATTAAACTTTTATTTAATGAATATAAATTTCCAAAGTATAGCTTATGGGTTACAATGGCTTCCCCCTCCCAAAACTTCCCTCCCACCCACAACCCTCCCCTTTCCCGCTCCCTCTCCCCTTCCAATCACATCATGATTCATTTTCAATTCTCTTTATATACAGAAGATCAGTTTAGTATATATTAGGTAACGATTTCAACAGTTTGCCCCCATATAGCAACACAAAGTGAAAAAAAATACTGTTGGAGTACTAGTTATAGCATTAAATAACAGTGTACAGCACATTAAAGACAGAGATCCTACATAATATTTTTTTTAAATTAATTAATTTTCTATGCAATTTCCAATTTAACACCAGGGTTTTTTTTTTTTTTTATTTCCAATTATCTTTATATACAGAAGATCGATTCAGTATATAATTAGTAAAGATCTCATCAGTTTGTACCCACGCAGAAACACAAAGTGTAAAAATACTGTTTCAGTACTAGTTATAGCATCACTGCACATTAGACAACACATTAAGGACAGATCCCACATGGGATGTAAGTACACAGTGACTTCTGTTGCTGACTTAACAATTTGACACTCCTGTTCATGGCGTCAGTAATCTCCCTAGGCTCTAGTCATGAGTTGCCAGGGCTATGGAAGCCTTTAGAGTTCGCTGACTTTGATCTTATTCCAATAGGGTCATAGTCAAAGTGGAAGTTCACTGATCAGCTCTTGTCCTGACTCTAGGTGTACAACGTAATACTTTATCCTTTTTAGTATTTGTTGTTGTTGTTCTAGTACTAGTGGTTGAACTCTGTAATTAACACACAATTATTCTTAGGTATTTAAATTTTAACTGAAAAGTGATCCCTGTTAAATTTAAGAGTGGAAAAAGAGAGGGAGGAGATGTACAATTTGGGACATGCACAATCAGACTTGCCCCAAATGGTGGAGTTAGAAACGTGCCAAGGGATTCCAATACAATCCCATCAAGGTGGCATGTACCTATGCCATCTCACTAGTCCAAGTGATCAGTTTCAGCTCACAATTACTGATAGGTCTAAGAGTCAAAGGGATCACATAAACAAGACTAGTGTCTGCAAATACTAACTGATAGAATAAAAAAGGGAGAGAACAATCCAACATGGTAAGCAGGATACACAGCAGACTCATAGAATGGCAGATGTCCTAAACAGCACTCTGGCCTCAGAATCAGCCCATAAGGCATTCGGATCTGGCTGAAGAGCCCATGATAGTATTGTAGGCATGGAAAGCCAAGATACCATGGAAAAGAAAAAAAGAAGAAGACCTAAATGAAAGATCCCTGTTAGTGAGATCCCAGTGGAAAGAATGGGGCCATCAAAGAAGGAGGTACCTTTCTCTGAAGAGAGAGGGATCTTACATCTATTATTTCATTCTCCAAATGGCCAACAGCCAGGGTTGAGCCTGGCCAAGTCAAGAGCCAGGAACTCTGTGCTGGTCTCCCACATTTGTGTCAGGAGCCACGTACTGGGATCATCTTCTGCTTCCTTTCCAGGAGCATTAGCAGGAAGCTAGATTACAAATGGAGCAGCTGCTACTTGAACCAGCACGCTCTGTGCCACAATGCCACTCCAAATTTCCTTTTTTTTTTTTTTTGGCAATAAAATCAACTGATGTTTTAATTTCATTTTCCCATGATGTTTTTGAAACTTCCTCACGTATTATGAACAGAAAGCATTCCACTATATGGATTCCCGGAGTATCCTTTTCTCTTTACGTTTATGATCTCATGCCTGGCCTACAGTCAGAAGAACCCTAATATCATCTATAATGGCTTTTTAAGAAAAGCTCACCAGCCTGAAGGTAGTAGTCGTGAGATTCCTGGCTGATGGCTGTTCCCGTGTCATACACCTAGAAATGTGTTTAATGGACTTGGAAGTAATGAAACAGTAATGGAGAAGAAAATCCTCTAGGGAAGGGGACCAGGTTGGGGATGCAGTGGATGGAGATGAAGCATCCACACTCTAGGCAGCACAGGAGGGATTCTGGGTGTCTCAGTGTGGATCTGCTGGGCCTAACTCACTGGCTAGCATTCTCTGCTTCAGCCCACAAGATAGATGAGAGCGACTATTTTAATCTTTCCTCAAAGACTGCACCATTCAGTCTTTTCCAGGAGTGATTCTCAATGTTGGCCTCCATTCCTGCCTGGAGAGCTTTAAGAATATTAAATCCCATCTCCAAAGACACTGATTTAATTGCTCTGGAGTGGGGTTCAGACGTAAGTATTTTTAAATGCACGCTTGATTCTATTATGTAGCCAAAACTGAGAGCGATTGCTTTCTAGGTGTCTGTCACATTGCGTGAAAGATAGCAGGAGGCTGTTCCTTGAGTCAAGTTTTTGTAAAAGGAATTTTATTTCCGCCAGTTTTAGAGATCTAAGTGTTTCCATCCCAGTTTGAAACCTTGGTAAGACAAATGTTCATGCTCTGTTTTTGTAAGCTGATCTGATGCTTAGATGCACTTGGCTTTGCTAAGTACAAGTAAAACTCTTACTGCTTTCATGTATTACTCATGGTCTTTTATTTTGCTTACTGTAATTTGTTTTGTCAATCATCTGTCTTCCCTTGTTAGAATAAGCCCTTTGAAGGCTGGAATTTTTAACTATTTCATTCACTACTATATCCCCAGTTTCAATAATGACTGGTATATAGTCAATAATAAATATTTGTTAACATATTTGACACTCATTTTGATGCTGAAATTCTGATTCCTACTTCGCCAAAGTGTATGATCTATTGAAAAACACAGACTTGAAAATGGATAATTATAGTCTAGTTGTCCAGTGTTTCTTTAGAGGTCAGTATATTGGAATTCCTTATTTATAATATTTTAAGTAATGTTGAGGCTTCAGGAAGAAAAATGACAAGAGTATTTGCTATTTTTCTTTTATTCTTGGAGAGTAAGATGGTACATTAGCAAGACTAGGGAGCTTATTGGCCCAGAGGAGATGCAGATGTTTCACTCTTTGGGTGTCAGTCCTCTCATCTCCCTAATTTTGCTGTTAAATGAGTTGACCGTTTGCAGCTTGGTGCTTCTATGTTATGGAATCCTGTTGGTAGAGCTATTAAATGACAAGACGACAAATGACTTGATTTCCCCCTTGTTCTGTAAGACTTACATTTTTATCCATGTTAGTTTGTACATGTCATTCCCATGCTGGGATAGGGCCATATGCTTTTTGCATCGAGTTCACTTTTTAAAACATCCCCTTTGGTGTCATTAGCCACGTTTTATAACCTGCTGTCATATGCTACCTTATGTGCATGCTCACCACATATGCATATAAATAACTGATAATCATGAATGGGGCTGTGTTTATGACTGAGTCAATAGAAAGTATTTAGAGATTCTTCACAAAGAGTGTGCTCACTCTGGCGTTAAAAGAAGTTTCTAAATCCTAGGAGATTGCAAATATACCCAGATGCTTTGGAAACCTAAACCCATGTAGAATACTTAGATACAAAATCATTGAGAAAATGAACTTCTCTTATGTATCTGGCAAGTGACTGCTGACAACCCACTACTCTGCACAGAACACTAGAGTGGAACATGATAGTTGTTCGAGGAGTCTAATACCCAACCCCTGGCTTTAAAGGGCCCCTCCCTCTTGGGGAAGGGCCAGGAATAGCATAAAGGATTACCAAGAAGCACACTTTGATTTCCTTCACCCTAGATGACCCCACGGAGAGGCTAGCATTGCCACTGAATGGCATCCAACCACCTTAAGAGAACTTTCTCTCCTTCTGGTGCTGTTGCCAGGATGGTGCAGTAATCAGATCATTTGACATGGCCTGTGTCTCAGTGTATTCAACCTGCTGCAACGTACAGATCCAGGTGTCAGGGATCTGTGACTGTGATTTCACACGTATCTCATGGTGCTAAGTCTTTATGAACGAGCAGCACTGACCTTTCTGTGTGCTTTCTAAGCACTTTTTGCAGGCAGAAAATATACTGTCCTATAGATAATTTGTTGGTTTTAATAGGAAACTATTATAAACATGTCTTACACAGGCAGTCTAAAAACACTCTTATGCCTAAGGTAAATATAGTCTGCTAATTTGTGAATAAAGTCTTACGAGCTATTTACAGTAGGCCTCCTATCTGAGGTTCTGGTGCTTCTGTTCTAATTGATTAATGTTCATAGGCAATGTTTGTTAAACATTTTGACTATTACCCCCCTCCTACTTATACTTAACTGTGAATTTTGAAGAATTAATTTATTGCTCATTGCAAGTTTCTATCTTAGGGGATTTAAATTTACTCTTACTATCTTTCTGCGTAGAATATTAATTTTTTAGCTATTATGGCTTACTACTTCAAATGCCTTCTCATGCTCCCTCTCACCTTCTATTGTATTTGGAAGATAATGATTGATTTATTATTTTTCATCCTATCACCACTAAACTAAAATTTAAGTTTTTAGAAAACACCTTTATTGCATATAGTAGACACTCAGTTAATATGTGCCGTTTATAACACACACATATATATATGTAAACGTGCATGTAAAAGTGATATAGATTTTCATTGTAAATATGCTATAGATCTGCATGTAGGTGTCCAAATAGAGGGTGTGTCAAGAGTAGTTATTACAGTCTACTGTTGTACGGATTTCAGGTCATCATTCCATGCAGTAAACCGCATGTAGTCAGTGATCATGCGATATCATGCCTGTTAATTCCAGTGTATCAGCCTTGTCAATTAACTAAGTCACTGACTTTATACAACCTAGAAATTTCTGAGAATTCCTGTCTTTAATATTTTTTATATTGCACAGTTTCTGTATTGTATTGGCTGATAAAATGTCCAACCTTTCCCACTTTGCTCATATTCTATCTATATAGGAAAGTCAGCTTTAAATGTTCAACCTATTGTGAGTTGTTTCTCAAAAACTACATTTTTGTTTCACTTATTTTGAATTCAATGTAGTGCATGAGGGTGCTACTAATACTAATAATAGCAAACATAAGTCCTAATTATGAGACACTATTCTGTAAAATTTGCATGGATTAGCATAATTGATTCTCCAAATAACTCTATATTATATGTCTTATTATTTATAATATGCTTCTCAGACAAAACCTGAAACACAGAAATGTTAAGTAACTTGCTGAAGGTGACCCACCTTGTAAATGATAAGTTCAGATCCAAAACCAGGCAGTCTAATTCAGTATTTATGTGTTGCCTTCCTGCCTCTTTCATACAAATATAAAGATGTTATAAGTCCTTGATACACTTTTTGAACTAAATTTATATAAAACTTAAGAAGTCTTGCATATTACACCATTTTCCATTGCTATAACAAAATACTGGAGGCTTGGTAATGTATAAAGAAAAATGGTTCTCTCACAATTTTGGAGGTTCCAGTGAATCATTCTGGCGTTGCGTCAGCTCTTATGAAGTCCCCTGTGGCTGCGTCACATGGGAAATGACATCATAGTGGGAGGGCATGTGAGAAGGAGAAATCACAGAGCAAGACTGGAAGCTAACAAATGATGCTAGGGTCAGCCGGCTTGCTTTGAGATCTAACCAGGGTCCCATGAGAGCTACCTTAATCCCTTCTGAAGGCAGTGCCCTCAGTGACCTAAAGACCTCCCTCTGGGACCCACCTCTTAGAGGTTCCATTGCTACTTTTTTTTTTTTTTTTTTGACAGGCACAGTTAGACAGTGAGAGAGAGAGACAGAGAGAAAGGTCTTCCTTCCGTAGGTTCACCCCCCCAAATGGCCGCTACGGCCGGCACGCTGCACCGATCTGAAGCCACGGCACCAGCCTTCCATTCTTCTTTTTTTTTTTTTTAAACTTTTATTTTGTAAATATAAATTTCCAAAGTACAGCTTATGGATTACAATGACTTTTTCTCCCCCTTAACTTCCCTCCCACCCACAACCCTCCCAACTCCCATTCCATCTCCCATTCCATTCACATCAAGATTCATTTTCAATTATCCTTATATACAGAAGATCAATTTAGTATATATTAAGTAAAGATTTCAACAGTTTGCACCCACACAGAACATAAAGTGTAAAATACTGTTTGAGTACTAGTTATAGCATTAATTTACATTGAACAACACATTAAGGACAGAGATCCTTCATGGGGAGTAAGTGCACAGTGACTCCTGTTGTTGACTTAACAAATTGACACTCTTGTTTATGGCGTCAGTAATCTCCCTAGGCTCTTGTCATGAGTTGCCAAGGCTATGGAAGCCTTTTGAGTTCGCGGACATCGATCTTATTTAGACAAGGTCATAGTCAAAGTACTCCATTACTTCTGAACATCACTGTATTGGGCATGAAGCTTCCAACGCATGAACCTTCAGGGACGAGCCAAGTATTTAGAAATGCTTAAGAACTCTGTGAACTAGGAGGGTAGAAACATCCTTAAGAATTATTTAGCATGTGGCCCACATGGTCAAATAGACTAACAAAACAAAATTAGCTTTAGATAATGGTGGTGGCCAGAAGATATTGAAGACAGATACAGCTTGGCAATAAGAAGAGTGAGATTCCATAAGACTAATTGAAAGGAAATGCAGGAAGTGAGTAACCGAAGCTGTAGCAACTAGCAGGCATAGATCATAAAATATCTCTGGACACTGGAGTAAGATATGAGGAGTAAGCATTCACACAAAGTATGAAAATATGCTATTCATAACTATTGGGTTCTAGAATTGCATGTAGCAGGGGAGATAAACTTAGTGTATGAGGAATCATAATTCTCTCTTGGTTTATGCATGTGGTTTTCAACAGCCACAAAATAACAAGTTACCCATAGTTGTCTGCCTGCTTATCAGAATCACTTGGAGAACTTACCAAAATCGCAGAATCCTGGACTGTTCTTCCAGGACAATCATTCTCAACTAAGGGCAAGTTTGCCTCTGGGAGACATTTAACACTATCCGGGGGCATTTTTGAACCTTCTAACTGGGGAGTGCTCTTATTTTCTAATGGGTAGAGACAAGAATGCTGTGATTCATCCCCAAATGCACAGGACAGGTCCCTTAACAAATAATTATCTGGCTCAAAGTGGTGATAGTGGTAAATTTGAGAAAACACGACCTAGAGATTGTAATTTACCTGTCTGTGATGGGGCCCAGAAATCTATATTTCTATCCAGATGTCTAGATTAATATGAAAAATCATTTAGGGGCATAGAGATACCAGTTGGAGCTGAATTTGTAGAAAAACATCTCAGAGAAGACATAATGCTTCAAGTAGGCTTTGAGTTAGGAATAGCATATGAACAAAGGAATGGAAAGGAAAGAGCATTGTAGAAGAGCAAACCTCATCCAGTGAGCCCAAAGATAAGCTGTGAGGTAACACAGGTCAGTTAGCAAATAACGAAAAACAACTTCAAAACCACCTCCTCTGTCTACATGGAAAGACAACTGTGCTTCATGAGATAAAAGTGGATTTCCCCACCTTAGTTTTATGAATTGGTGAATAACTGATATGCCTTTCAGATTTATTTTGTAACCCCTAATATGAAGACAGATTGGCATTACCCACATCTGCTCCCATTTTTGTTCTGATAATCTAGTCCTTAAAAGTTCCAAAGTAGGAAAAAAAAAGAAGTGAGAACAATACTGTTTTTTTATCATATGTTTCTGGTTTGATACTCAACTGTGATTCTCACTCCCCACATGATTTGAGGGTCAATGACAGCATCAAGTGAAATAATATATGAAAATATTAAATCAATGTCAAGTGCTTAGGAAGCAGTCAGCAAAAAACAGTAATATGGAATCAACCCAGATGTCCATCAATAGAAGACTGAATGAAGATATGGGATATGTACACTGTGGAATACTACACAGTGGTAATAAAAAAAAAAAGAAATCCTGTCATTTGCAACAAAATGAATGCAACTGGAAACCATTATGGTTAGTAAAATAAGCCAGACCCAAAAAGACAAATACCATATGTGTTCCCTGATCTGTGGTAACTCATAGAGTATCTAAAAGAACAAGGAGTGAAATTGCCATGTTGAGATGTGATGACTGAACAGCTCTTACCTCAATTGTTGGGGAACAGTTTTTTTTTTTTTTTTTCATTTTCTTCATACTTCTTGTTGAACTCTTTATTTAGTTTAGGGTTAATCTTATGAGTGTAAAGTTAGTTGAAAAATAGATACTTGTAAAAAATAAGAATGGGAATAGGGAAGGGAGAAGGAAAAGGGTGGGAGGAAAGATAGGGTGGTAAGAATCACTAAATTTGTATATATACAATGCATGAAGTTTGTATACCTTAAATAAAAGGCTTCGTGGTAAGAAAATTAGATAGACCCCGATTTCAGTTAAAAAATTTAAAAAATTAAAAAAATGCCTATAAAGAGAATTACGATACTATTTAAGTGAACAGAAATAATATGAATTTGAGATTTCAGTTCATGATCTCATCAGGTTTAACCATTGAATGTTTTGTACTACAGTTTGATCAGAGAGGAATGAGAAAATCCTATTTTGTAGAAATGAATATTTGTATATAGCTCCAGGCTTTAAACTGCTTACCCTCAATTCTGAAGTTTTTTTTTTAATCTTGAAACCAACATAAATGATATAATTTGGCTGGTTAATGCAGTGAGGTCTCTACTATGTATGTTAAGATAACTAAATATATATATATATATATATACACACACATATATATAACATTTGAATGTGCACATTGCTTTCTGAAAAAAGTTTTATTGACACATACATTCAATTATATAAATATGCAAAATATGTAATATAGTATAATACCATAATCAGTCTGTACAACAAATGTGATACTTTCTCTGGTTCCATGGGACATAGTTTAAAAATTTCTGGCTCAGATTATTATTTATGCTCAGCTTATCACAGGGTGTGTTATGGGTATTCCCCCTGGGGTACATCAGATGGCTTCCTTGTTTAGTAAACTGACATTCCTCTGCATGGGCAGATAGTAGGTTTGAATGGCATGATTTTCTCTGCAAAAACCCACCTTGGCTCTTCTAAGATGTTTGCAAATTGGTTATCTGATGGTGTGTTTCAGTAGCCTCCAGAACAGCAGAGTTGGAGGAATTAATACCTGCATGTACAAAGCCCGTTCAAAGCCCTTCCTTTACAAAAGATGAGCATTGAGTTTTACTCGTAGATTAAGAGCCCAAGGGTTCATTTAAGAACTGTAGCTCTTCATAGTTCCTTCTTTTCCATTAAGAATATATCAGTTGCTTTCTGACCCCATCAGTCGAGATACATGAAATGAATACAAGCCAATGTTAAGTCATGGCCTAGGAGCAACATTAGTAAGAAGGTAAATTTACTGTTGGTGAGAAGAGGCAGTAGCGACAATGAAAAAAAGAAAAAAGAGAGAATGAAAAGTCCATATTCTTAAGACTGATTACAATTTTTAGTTATTATTCACATCTATTTTTACTAAGCATCTACTATATGCCAATATCTTAACAGTAATCAAATAGGCTTCATAGAACTTCTATTCTAGCCAGCCCGTGAACAAGAGAAGTCTGAGGTATGTATTGAGTTCCAGAGACAAGGGCCAAGGGAAAAAATAAACTGGGGAAGGTGGATAGGGCAGTCGAGAAGCTTGCCCCGAGAAGGTGACCTTTGACAAAGGGGAAGAAGGAGAAGGCATGTGTCCATCTGATGAAAGAGGCCTCTTGGCAGAGGAAACAGCAAGTGCAAAGGCCTTGGGGAAGGAGAAGGAGTGGCATTTAGTGACCTAGTGAGGAGATCAGAGTGAGTGGAAGGATTCAGACAAATACGTGGGGGTTAGGACAGTGTCAGATGACATCAGCCTAGTGTTGGACAATCATCCACCCCAGTTAGTCTGGGATGGGCGGGATTAACCCCTCAGTTATTTTAGCATCTGATCTCACTCCCCAAAGTGTTCTAGCTTAGATGATAATTGTGTGGTGATCCAAGGCCACGATCTTGGTTTCGGATTTTTGCTTTTCCTCTTAAAGACATAGGAAACCATGGAGGGTCTGGAGAGAAGAGGGCAAGATTTGCTTTAGGCTTTATCAGGATCACTTGGTCTTCCACGTTGAGAAGGGATTTTGGGGTGGGCTGGCAAGTTGCAGGGGTGGAAATGGGGAAGCCAGGTAGGAGCTTTAGGAATGTCATTCTAGAATGTGCCTTCCAGCCAGAGAACTGGCTCGTTCACCTGAAGTGGTAGAGTCAGAACGAAGATCAGACCTCCTGGCTTCCGGTCTGATATACATTCCCACAACACTCAGTTTCTCTCTTAGTTTGACAACACTTGGGTGTTGTGTTGTTCTTTTCTGGTCCGATAGGCCTCTTGTGTGATGACATAACTCAGTCCTTTCCTCTTCGCAGTGTGAGAAACAGACATGAAACATCTAGTTTTTCCCTCTGAAATAGCATATTTTGTGTAGATCAGTTTGGCCTTTCTATTTGTTTTCGTATTTGTAATTTTGGCTCATATAACTTCTCCAGAATAATGAATTCCACATGTTCAATGCATGCTGATTAATGTCCTGAATGTGTGATAGAAGATAATAAGCTAGAATGGAATCTAAGTACAGATTGAATATGAATTTTATGATTGCTTAAGTAACATTTTTATTAATGAGAATTAAATGAAATTCCCTTAAGTCTAAATCTGGGGAGAAAAATCTGAAACTCTGCTTACATTTTATTTCCATTCTATTCTTATTTCCTTTTTACAAGAATCACCCTCAGGTGTTGATCATTGTGTGCTTCAGCATGGATAACTGAAGGTAGAATGTGCATGTTGATTGCATACTTTCCTAGTCACCTGTAACTGGATATGTGGCCATGTGCTCAAGAGACTGGGATGTACACATGTACCTAGATTCTGTTTTAAATATGTGTGATATGTGTGTTTGAGATATCAACTTGAGAGTGTTGGGGGAGGGCAGTTGGTATGTATCAATTGACATTGACATATATGTTATATCATGTAGTCTATGTGCCCACAGGCAGTTGCTCAGATATTTAAACTAATTTTTTATTCTAATGGCCCTTACATTGCAGCAACATGAACAGCTAACAGAGAAAATACAGTGCCACATATGCGCTAAGGTCTCCTGGGACTAACACTGGACTAAGCTGACTCTGCCCTCTTGTAGGAACTGGATAGATGCAAGCATGTTTTAGAATAATGTGTCAAGTTAAGGTGGTTTGCATGGTCTTGATTAACTTTACGTTGCACACAGCTGCTTACATTTTTGAAGTCGTATTTTTCCACCTTCATGTGCCCATCTCTATTCAAAGCCCTATATAACATATAGTAGAAGAAAACAGAAGAAATACAGTTGTTTGGAAGTGAGTATTCAAAATGTTTAGCATCTCTTCTGCAAAGGCTCAGAGCATTCAGAGGGGCCATATGCAATAAACAATCAAAGTGGTGTCTGTCCTAAGTATAAAGGTTTACAGAAAAAGTCTAGGAACTTCAAATTCTCAGTGTTGAGTCCACATTGTTATTTTTAAATTTCATTTCAGAAATAAAATCATTAAAAAATGTTTGAATTCAACTTCTTGCAGATTTTGAATGCAATTTCATATAGCAAAACCAAAAGTTAGGGGCAGACATTTGGCACAGAGGTTAAGACACTACTTTGGATGACCACATCCATTAATGGAGGCCGTGGGTTCAAGTCTCAGCTGTGCTCCTGATTCCAGTTTCCTGAAGTGCATGCTGGGAGGTAGCAGTTGGTAACACAAGTGGCTGGGTCCCTGCCCCTTATGTAGGAGGCCTGGAGTTGAGCTTCGATCTCCTGGGCATTTGAGGAGTGAATCAGCACATGAGAGCCCTTTTTCTGTCTGTCTGCTTGTTTCTTTTCTTGTCTCTTTGTCAAATTTGAAAAAAAAATGTAAATCAAAAAAGAATCCAAAATTTATACATGGGAACATTCTTCTGCATTCAATGTGCACATGAAACCGTGCTTCAGAGTTTGGGATGTAGAGGTTTAGGAAAGGGTGACCTATGATCAGTTGTTTTCCTTATTTGAACCGCTAAATGTATAGTAAGATTTGCTTCCCCATATAGTTATTTGAACTCCTTGTGGGGCCGAGTGGAACAAATAATCCAAAATAGGGGATAATCCAAAAATGTCATTTATATTTGGCTTCAGCATACATTACCAGATGTTACTCTAGCAGATTTCCCTTCCTAATTAGGCCTCACTTAAAGGAGGAGTTAATTTTGTCTTCATTAGCTGTTTCCAAATCAGCAGGATGGGGCAAGGAGGAATCCCAGGGCATGCTGGGTATTTGGGGGAAGCTGGCCCAGCGCTGAAAGTTGGCAGTGGCTCCTGCTCAAATAGTGAAATTCCAATATGAGAATGTACACCGGAAATGCTTCCGAGCGCCTTGTGACAGTTCTGGAGCCTTTATCTGCTCCTCTTCTTCATATCAATCATGAGTGAAAAAGAAATGCCATCCTAGGAATTAGGCAAATAATAACCTGAAACTTTGGATAGAAAAGAATAGTAGAGGCTCAGAGGGGGTTAGTGACCTCTCACCCAGGTTGATCTCTGAGGGAACAGTCCCTAAGATGCTGCAGCTGATTGATGAGTGATAAGAAGACCCCCCTGTTTCCTTCTTACTGATGATTTGAATAATGAAGAAGCAAGAATTCTCCTGGCCTAATTCGCATTAAGAGAGCCCAGATAATGAAGCTGTGATTAAATGGCTATTAAACTATTTTTATCAAACAGATCAAGCGAGTGTGAGAATCTGGGGACGCAGAGTGTAATTGCAATTCTGCAGGATGCAGGATTACTGTCATGAGCAGGGCACGGTCCTTCCAGAGGAGCCTGCATTTAAAAATCGTGGGGACGCCACATGCAGTTCTCTCTCTGCACTCCCCCTTCCGGTAGGCATTGGTTAGAACCTCAGACTCCCCTGTCTTCTCTTTTATATTAATGGATTTATTCCTCTTTTTTTTTTTTTTTTAAAAAAAAGATTCATTTTATTTATTTGACAGAGTTACAGAGAGAGGTACACACACACACATTCAGAAAGAGAGAAAGAGAGAGTAAGAGAGAGGGAGAGGGAGAGAGAGAGGTCTTCCAGCTGGAGTTCCATAGCAGAGAGCTGGATCAGAAGTGGAGCAGCCAGGACTTGAAGCAGCACCCATATCGGAGGCCCGCACTGCAGGCTGGGGCTTTAACCCACTGCACCACAGTGCCGGTGCTGGATTTATTCCTCTTCTGTGTGCAGTTGGATGCGTTGAACACATGGTCTGACCCACCACACACAAGATCCTTTTGCTGATTACTCACATGAAGGAAGGTGCAGACTTAAAGACTGGGGTCAGAATTTCAACCTTGAGATGAGCAGTGGCACCGAAGCCCCCTCTTTCAGCTGTGCCTTTGGGACTGTGGATCCTAGGATCCAGCCATCTCAAAGTGCAGTGATGAATATTCTAATTTTTTGACTGTTCTACATGATCATTTATTAGTGATGAAGCCTCATTTAAGCATTATTGCAGAGTTTTAATTTGGGGTTTTTAATATAAGTGCATATATATCATCTGTCACTGGAAATTCAGTTTTTAAATTTTTTTATTAATATAAAGAGAGCAGATTTCATGTAGTTCATAAATACAATTCTAGGAATACAATACCTCTCTTCTCCACCCTGCCTCCCCCTTCCTTTCTTGTTTTCTTCTTTTAATTTTTGCAATGACATATTTTTAATTTACTTTATAACCACAGTCTTAATCCTTCCCTAAATAAAGAGTTTAACAAGTAAAAAGTAGAAAAACCACTCTTCCACAGGAGTATAGACACGGCTATAAACAATAATCCCAAGGTGTCAATTTGAAATTTCACTCATATACATTAAGTTTTTTTATCTTTGTATTCTCTCTTTATTACCCTTTCAGTTTCTCTTGATATGCCTTCTTTCTTCCTGGAGTACTCTTAGAATTAAGTGTTAGAGTCACACAGACTTTTTTATTGCAGGGGGGGAGGAGAGGGAGGAAGAATAGCAGCA
Source organism: Lepus europaeus (assembly GCF_033115175.1). NCBI lineage: Eukaryota > Metazoa > Chordata > Mammalia > Lagomorpha > Leporidae > Lepus > Lepus europaeus. The sequence goes on from NC_084842.1 coordinate 72,685,651, forward strand.
GAACTTCACTGCATAAGGAGAACCCAAGGTCAAAACCCACCATAAAAAATGTTGGTTGAGGGGCTGGCATCTTGGTGCTGCACTTACGAAGCTGCTGGGACACCCGTATCCCATCTAAGTGCCTGGATCGGAGTCTTGGCTCTACTTCCAGGCCAGCTTCCTGCTAGTGCACACTCGGAGAGGCAACAGATGACGGCTCATGCACTTGGGTCTGTGTCACCAATGTGAGAGCCTCAGGTCTGAGTTCCAGGCTGCAGGTGTGGGTCTGGCTCAGCCCAAGGCATTTAGAGAGTGAACCGGAAGATGAGAGATCTCCCTTTGTCTGCGTGTCTGTCTCTGTTTCTCTCTGCTATCAAATACATGAAAATAGGTGAATAAAATCTTAAAAAATAAACTGCTGCTTGATAGCCAGAGTTCTACCATGGACATGCTTTTTTTATCTTCCTTTGCTTCCTCCCTGGCTGCCAGCTCTGAGATGGAACTTGTAGCTTTAGATAACTACCCAATTGGTGATCTGTCATTTCTTTCCCACCTCTCTGCTTTGCTTTTTTTTTTTCCCCCCTTGGATGGAGCTGAGAAGTATATTTTTGTAAAATAGTGATTTCAGACAATTAGAAAGTGCTATCAGAACAAAGTCTTGGAAAGGTTATCTTGCAATGTCATTTTCCTGACTAATGCGTTTCTATGCCCTGTCACTTGTGAACAGACATGTGTTAGTAGGCCAGTGTGCTCCGTCTGCAGTGACTTTGATTTATTTGCTCTGTAAATTGGGACTGAAGCAATAATGAAAAGTGACATTAATTGTTTAACAGAGTCCTCTTTGTCACATCCATTGCCTTCTCTGGGATGTGTGATTGTTGAAACTCATACGAAACTAATTGAAATTTCCACAGTGAGGGGCAACATCCACTCAGCTTTACATATAGGGACATTTATTGAGTTTCAACACAAAAACCTCATCGGTAAATATCAAGCTTCCTTCACAGCCGTCTGTGATTAAAAAATAGACAATGTGTTTTAAATGTTTATTTACTTATGTTCCTCTACTTGAAAGGCTGAGTGACAGAGAGAAAGAGTGGGGGGAGAGAGAAAGAGGGAGAGAGAGGAGAGATAGGGAGAAGGGAGGAGGGAGAAGAGGGAGAGAGATAATATGAGATCTTCTACCTGCTTTACTTTCCTAAGGGTGCCTGCAACAGCCAGGGCTGGGCCAGGCTTAAACCAGGAGCCTAGACCTGCATTCAGGACTTCCACACGTGTCAGGGACCCAAGCACTTGTGCATCAGCTGGTGCCTCTAGGGCCACATTAGCCAGCAGCTGTATCAGAAATGTGGCAGCAGAACTCGAACGAGTGCTCTGAGATGAGATGTAGGCATTCCCAAGTAGTAACTTAACCCACTGAGCCACGATGCCCTGAGAATCTGAAATAGTAACTTCCATGAGTCCATAATTTAGGAAGAAGTTTTGAAATGCTCTTGGAGCATCCTTTCACACCCAATACAGAGATGATTCTAACAAAAATACTTAATAACTATTTTTAATGGGCACTGGATATAAATAATGATTACAGTCCTACTGGTTCATACCAGTTGAATATCAGCTTTCTCTACTCACAACTCTGAAAATACACACACACACAAACACACACACACACGCCATGCCAATTTCCCATCCCACAAATCCTCTCTGTCCATTGTGGTTCCAGTAGAGAGAGGAATTAAAATAGTTGTTGGCTTAATCAGATCTTGTAAATTAATTATGACATTATCAAGCTCAGATGTTTCTGCTATTGTATTCGGTATCCATTCACCCAGACTTATTAAAAGAAATTGGAGAAAACTAGTTCATTTAAGTGTTCCTTGTCATTTTGACTTGATTGGAATTACTGTAGTTTGTTTACACAAGGGATAGACCTAAGGCGCTATTGTATTATATGATTGAAAGCAAATAGGGGCTTGTAGTATTGCTGGAAAGACAAACACAAAATTTAAATCAGGGTAAACAAAATCACTCATTTATTGGTAAACATTCTTAACTATTTTTCTTGAGCTGTTTTTGAACTTTGGTGAGATAAGTTTTGAAAAATGGAACACCTGGGAAAAATGCCCAACTTAGGCAAAGTGAGTGCATATGTGTGCATGTGTGTTTGACATATTCTCAAAGGTTATTTTATAATATATATTTATCATAGGGTAAATCTCATGATTTTGAGAATATTTAACTTAATATATATTTAATTAAGCGTCATTATATTCAGAACAATTTCATAATTGGAATTTAGTTTTTGGCATGTGGGGGAATCTAAAAAGGTAGTGATTAGAGTATTTGGATGTCAGATTATGATCTTGGGCAGAAAATAAGAGAAAATCATTTCAGCATCATTTATTTTATTTTTTACTGTTTCTTAAAACATTTATTTAAGTTATACAAGTTTCATGTATTTGTTATATACAGATTTAGGAACTTAGTGATACTTCCCATCCTACCTTCCCTCCCACCCATGCTCCAGCCATTCTTCCTCCTTCCTCTTCCATTTCTATTCTTAATTTTTACAAAGATCTACTTTAAGTTGACTTAGTGATCATAAGGTTAACCCTACATGAAATAAAAGAGTTCAACAAATAGTGTGAAGAAAAAAAATACTTTTCCTCAACAGGAAAGACAGAGCTGTAAATAGTCATCGAATCTCAAAATGTGCATTTCACATACATTACATTTTAGGTACTCTTATGAGTTACCTCCACTATGAAGTACTACTCAGCTATAAAATAAATAAATAAATAAAATAAACCCTGTCTTTTGCAACAAAATGGATGCTACCGGAAACCATTTGACTTAGTGAAATAAGCCAGTCCCAAAAAATTAGACACCGTATGTTTTCTCTGATTCAGTATCATTTTTATTCAAGCTACATGATAAGAATCCAGAAGAATTGGGGCTGTGGACTGTTTAGCGTGCTTTTATTATTGAATTTTGCAGTTGGAGTTTAATCAGTTTATGGAAGACAGTGGTGCTATTTTGAAGTTAATAGTTTACCTCTTCTGATGAGAATGTACTTCCTGCATTAGAGTCCTGTGCCTCCTACGGTCACACCACTTTGTGACCAAACTTCTTGACTCAGCATCTCAAATCCAGGGGCATTAGGCAGAAGCATTATGCAAAAGTCAAAAAATGCGAATTAAAACCCCTCTGAGTTAAAACCCTTCCTGATCCCTTGCATCCCAAAGAAAAAGAAGTCCATAGTTTAACTTCTGGATGGAGACTGCTCAGTAATGGGGGAAAACAATTTTTATGTGAAAATAGAATGCATACGTGATCAAGACCTGCCTAATTTCTCTAGTAATACAATTTGATTTCCTGATTAGCTGTCTTATTCTGTGATTCTTGTAATTTTGTCAGGTCAATTAACTGGAGTTCAGTGCTAGAGAGAAAGATGTGTGAGCACTGCTGGCTTCATTAGATGTCAGCAGCTTAGGTGCGTTTGGTAATAGAATCTGTGTGGGATAATTTAGCCCATATTGTTAATGTCATTGCATACAGAATTTTTTTTTTTAAAAAGGACTTTTGAAGCTAGTCAAATTGGACAAACAATGTGAAGTTTTTTTTTTTTAAAGAAAAGACACCAAACAGCTTATATTGTTGGCAATAAACAGAGATCAATAAATTATTCAGCTAGTAATATTTGATTGTCTATACTGTGTGCATAGCACTAGTTATTGTTGTTCAGATGTGTAGGTAAAGTAACACATGGCTCTATTTACAAGGTCTAGTTTCAGAGTTTTTGAATGTTTTTGTACACTGTACTGAAGGAAATATTATCTTTTATATAAAGATGGTTTATAGGTTCTGCCTTCTCAGGGGAGGGTTCTTTGGAGGAGCAGAGTTTTGTCTTATTTCTCTTTGTGTCTCCAACACCTAATGTGGCCCTGACACAGAACAGGTGTTCAAAAATGTTTCTGGGATAACCCATTGAAGATTAGCTCTTCAAGGGTGTATTGGCGAAATGAGTCTGGGAGATGGGAAAACAAGATAGAATATATTTGCGGGAGCCCTCAGAAGTAATGCTGCACTAGAATAGTACCTGCGGCCATAAGAAATGAATGCATTTAAGAGTTACTACAAAGCAAGATTTCACCGTGACTGGCCAGATAAAGAGAAGTCAAGGTCCTTGCCAAATTTAAGTCTGGAGAATTGGTATCCAAACGGAAGAAGTCAAGAGAAAAAAGCAGTTTCATTCTGCAAGGTGCACAGATTGGGTTTTGGAGATGAGGAAACTGTTATAAGTTAGAAATATCCAGTAGGCAAGTGGAGATTTATGACCAACATTGGCAGAGATGACAGGGAGAGAAATAAATGATTGTGGGGTGTTCAGTGATGAGATTATAATTGAAACCATGAAAGTGTATAGTTCCTCTTGGTGGAGTTTCATTTTTTTTTTTTTTTAGATTTATTTATTTGAAAGAGTTACAGAGAGAAGTAGAGCCAGAGAGAAAGAGAGAGAGAGAGAGAGAGGGAGAGAGGTATTCCAGCTACTGGTTCACTCCCCAGATGAAGCCAGAGCTGAGCTGATCCAAAGCCAGGAGCCAGGAGCTTCTTCTGGGTCTCCCATGCGGATGCAGGGGCCCAAGGACTTGGGCCATCTTCTACTGCTTTCCCAGGCCATAGCAGAGAGCTGGATGGGAAGTGGAGTAGCAGGGACTCAAACCGGTGTCCACAGGGGATGCTGGCACTGCAGGCAGAGGCTTTAACCCACTGCGCCCCAGTGCTGGCCGGGAGTTTCAGTTTTGGTTGTGTTCAGAGAGAGGGTATTGAAACATTTTGGGTGGCATGGTGTATATTCAGGGTTGCCTTCAGATTGAAACACCCTATTGGGAGATGAAATAGATGCAGGTGAAAATCCTCTCTGGACCTGTGAGTCATTTTCTCTTAAAGGAAGAGGATGAGAGCACGCAGAGAACAAGACATAGCCACATCCCGTAGAATTAAGCCAAGACATAGCCCATGCCAAAGTGGACAGTTCAACAGCTGGAGATCGACATTGTTGAGTTATTCCTGAATTGTGTGTTTCGGACCAAAAGACAATCTGGAGGGTGAGGAAGGCTGCACATTCTGGTGTGGGTATTTCAAGCTCTCACTTGGGGTCCACTCATTCAGTTAAACTTGTTCAGCCTATGCCAGTCGGCAGGGTTACTTACCTCCTGATGTCAACTCACTTGTGTCTGCTGCTTTGTTGTTTTCTGTTTCTGCAGAAGATAGACGAAGAGAATGAGGCCAACTTGCTAGCAGTCCTCACCGAGACCCTAGACAGCCTCCCGGTGGATGAAGACGGATTGCCTTCGTTCGATGCGCTGACAGATGCCGACGCGACCACTGACAACGAGGCCAGCCCTTCCTCCATGCCGCACGGCACCCCTCCCCCTCAGGAAGCAGAAGAGCCGTCTCTAGTAAGAACCCGTCCTACTGGTTAGCAGCAACTGGAGTTGCTTCTGGCTCTCTGCTGCATGGGGCTGATGGAGCAACAGGCAGGTGGGGCGTCTGAATTTAGACGGATGCCAGGACATTGCCCGGGAATGCTCAGATTTGCCAATTCCATGATTCCTCTGTTTGAAAGTGCTGAGAATACAGGCCTTCATGTCGTCTTAGGGCAGTTTTTATTTTATTTGTTAGCTATCTTTGGCTGTCTGTGTGTTTTTTTATATCTTACTATTATGTTCATGGCGAAAACTGAGACAACTAAAAAAAGAGACTAAAAATTCACCTCTGATTTCAAGGAACCTCTAATATAAAAATGGTTGAAAGCTCCTTTTTCCTCTTCTTTTTTAATTTTTGAGATAACATATTTGTAATTTATATTACAGTCAAAGGCTTAATGCTCCACCAAATAGAGTTAAACAAATAAAAAAGACCATAGTTCAGCAGGAATATAAGCAAGGGCTATAAATAGCAATGCAATGAAAACTTGTCTATTTCAGTCATAAATAGTAAATTTTAAAATAGTCACAGTTCATTAAAGCTATAATAGTTTATCATTCTTAACATAGTTTTTTAACAAAGGTTGAAAATGAAGTTTAGCAAAACACTAAATATTTTTAAAAATAAAAAAAACTAAAAAAAAAAGAGAGAAAAGGAAATGCCTGTGGATATCAGTTTTCCTGCAAATATAGTGGTTTTTCAGACTTTGAAATCTCCTTTTGGTTTAAGTTCTATGGTGACCATTCTAGTGAAACTTTAAATACATGCATAACTTTGAATTGTCACCGAGGTTTTTTGTTTGTTTGTTTGTTTGTTTTTGTTTTTTGGTTTTTTTTTTTTGGTATGGAGATGGTCTAGCTTATTAAGCAATCCCTAATTGGAAATTTTCCTTGTGTTTTTCACTCTTACAAATGGTACAATAATTGAAACAATTTATTTTTATTCTTATATGTACAATTAATTAAATAAATTGGAAGACCAAGGGGTATGCAATACAAGTATTTAAAGAAATTGCATCCATGTTTCTTTCGATGATTGAAAAATAATGACACTTGCTGGCCGGCCGCGGCTCAATAGGCTAATCCTCCGCCTGTGGCACCAGCACACCGGGTTCTAGTCCCGGTCGGGGTGCCGGATTCGGTCCCGGTTGTCCCTCTTCCAGGCCAGCTCTCTGCTGTGGCCCTGGAGTGCAGTGGAGGATGGCCCAAGTGCTTGGGCCCTGCACCCTCATGGGAGACAAGGAAAAGCACCTGGCTCCTGGCTTTGGATCAGCGCAGGCCACAGCGGCCATTGGAGGGTGAACCAATGGCAAAGGAAGACCTTTCTCTCTGTCTCTCTCTCTCTCACTGTCCACTCTGCCTGACCAAAAAAAAAAAAAAAAAAAAAAAGACACTTGCAAACCAAGATACTTTTTTTCATAATATACAATGAAGAATGGATTTTCTTTTCTATGTAGTGCTTGGCCAGAATTTCAGTAGTTCCAAGACATAGTTTACCTTTCTGACTACAGTCACCTTTGTCACTTGCCATAAATCTGATGTAATAGCATGGTATGTAAGTTTCCGAAGATCATCTTCTAAACTCTAATTATGTGCTTTGGCATGCCATTTGAGGTAGTCCTCTCATATCTTTAAATTCTTAAATGTTGACAGAACACCACATAAACACTTGGAGACCCTGGTTGTCTTCTTTTGCATTTTGTGGTTTTGATCTTGAGAAGTGTATCTCAGAATTATCCCTTATTTATTCTCTGAGTTCTCCATTTGTCAGTGTCATTGGCTTTGCTGTCCAGTGTCCTGATTTCTTTACATTGTTGCCAGATGATTTGCATCCACACATTCCATTCACTGGGAAGGGTTGCAAGTCTCAAAGGCAGACCTGGTGCCAGGGCAGCCAGTTCCTTGAGGACCATCCACACAAAGGAAGAAACAGGCCGGGAGACAGTGAGTGGTCTGTGTCAGAACTCCATCTTGTCATTCGCAGGCCGGCACTCACAAAGCCTTTTCTTCCTTCCTGAAATCAGGGGTATTTGCTCTTTGATCTGAAACATTTCTTGAATAAGTAAACTTGTGTATTTGGTTGTGACACAGAGTTCAAAGCACCACAAACTTTTCATTTATTACCACTTGATTGAGGGCCAGAATGTATATTTCATCTTCCCCAGGGCCGAGTCCTCATTTAGCAAGGCAGCGTTTCTTACCTCATTAGTAGTGGTTTGGAAATCATTTTGGGAACCTCCTTGTACTTTATTTTATCTAAAATGCATGATGGTAGACAGTCCCAAATCTGAAATGTCGGAAAAGAAAATGCTTTTCTAGTTGGTAGTGCAATGCCCAACTTTTTCTAACTTTAAAAAAAAAAAAAAAGTTTCCTTTAGCACTATTGTGCTAAGGTGCAATATAATTGAAGAATGATAAATACTTTTTATAAATATTATGAATTTTAAGTTTAAAATTTCAGCAACTTTTTCAGATGCGTAAGATGACTAACTTTTCTTGGTTTTCCCCTTCCCTGATCCGTTTCTAGCTTAAGAAGCTCTTACTAGCACCGGCCAACACTCAGTTAAGTTATAATGAATGCAGCGGTGTCAGTACCCACAACCATGCAAACCATAATCACAGGATCAGAACAAACCCCGCAGTTGTTAAGGTACAAACGTAAGCTTCTTCATATGGGGAGACAGCAACAAAGGGTTTTGCTTGTAGCTGTAAAACAAAGGGCAGGTTTGGTGGGGGAATACTGCAGGAATGCCTTGAGGGGGAGATAGATTGCTCAATCGGTTTCCAAAAGCTACACTTGAGCTACTTAAAACTTCTTAGAAAGGGTTCATTTATGCTTTGTCTTGGGATAACCACAATGGAAGGGGGACCCTCTGTGTCTCCTAGCCCACTTTGTTAATACACGGAGCGCTGTGGGCTACAGACAGATTCACTGATAGGCTGGCATTGTGTATGAGTGACTTGAAGATGTAGCAGGGCTGTTTTGCCAGCTGTCCAACTTGAGAAAGATTGCTTTGGAATCACTGCGATAGTGCTCTCTCTCTCTCTCGCTCGCTCTCGTTCTCTTTCTGCCATTAATGGGAAGCAATGCTGGCAATGACATAATTCGGTTAGCAGGCTGTATTAAACAATGTTTGTGTTGCCATTCACTGTGAGTGAAAACGGAGCGTTAAGGGGTACTTAAGAGAGTTGTGAATACTGGGCTTCAGCAATCAGCGGCAAATTAAGGTTTAAACCAGTTTATTTTTTTTTATTCACAGTAAAGGCGCTGTAGGGTCTTGTTAGTTACATGTTGCTGAGTAGGAACATTGAAATGTAGGCAAAATGAAATAAAAAGCTGAATAAATGTCATTTAGGAATTTTAAATGTAATTTTCTTTCCTTGTTCTGCAAACAATTATTCACAGCTCATAGATCGAGTACACTTAGACTGAACACTTCATTGAAAATCTCATCTCTTCAGAAAACCTATATCCATTCTGATAAGGTTCAGTTCACTAATTTTTGCTTTCTTTATGCCTTGTTTTAAGACTGAGAATTCATGGAGCAATAAAGCGAAGAGCATTTGTCAACAGCAAAAGCCACAAAGACGTCCCTGCTCGGAGCTTCTCAAGTATCTGACCACAAACAATGACCCTCCGCACACCAAACCCGCAGAGAACAGGAACAGCAGCAGAGACAAATGCAACTCCAAAAAGAAGTTCCACTCACAGTCACAGTCGCAACATGTGCAAGGTAGGCTGGGGACCCGAGGGAGCTGCCGGGAGGGTGCGCTTGGCAGAGAGAGCCACCCCAAGGGCCACGTTCCCAGATTGAACGCGTCCAGCCCAGCTGTGTCTCCCTATGGAAAGGGAACCAGCACTTTATGGCAGAGGGGAAAAATAGACTCCTTGTTGGACACAGGTGAAGCATATCATGTTCCGCTGACAGGCAGGCTGCTCCCACTCAGCAGAACACGCAAGAAATGTTAGCCGGGCGAAGGTGGGTTGGGTGGGAAGGCATTGCAACAGCACGTGAGGCTTATAGGGATCTCTGAATTGCTGAGATCATTGAAGTTATGAGTAAGTGGGGCTCACCAATTCATTAAAGAGCTGTTACTTTTTCCCTACCAGTAAGGGGGAAAAATGAGGCGTCATAGATTCACCCCATTTACCTTATGAGTAGTAAATGGCGTTTACGTGCTCTTTTTGAAGATCACATGCTGTACTCACAGGATCTGAAAATTCCTGACTTTTTTTTCCTTTCCATTAAGAAATTATGACCTGGATTACAGTAAACATCTGGGTTGATTGTTACAATTTGCATACATTGCTGGAAGGCTGGCGCTGCTGAGGTGGCTGGGGGTGATTTGGGCAAAGCTACTTTTGGCAGAGATGCGCTTTTCTTTCTGGCTCCTCTTGAAATGTTGTCGTGTCAGAGGCCTAAAGAGAGCTTTTGTTGGAAGTAACTGTTGCTTTGCAATATGTCAGTTTCTACCGTACGGCTACCCCCAACCTCAGTGTGGAAGTAGGCATATTCCTAAATAGCAATTATAAAAATCCACCTCTTTTCTTTTTCCCTTTGGTTTCCCAACGTCTCCTTCTAGCTGCAGAGTGCTAGCCCCTGCTCCCTGTTCTGAATCATGCTTATTTCGTGCAGGTATGCTGTTGTTGCTGCTGATTTCAATAACTATTTCCTTCTGGTTTTTTAAGCTTCCCTCCCTCATCCCAACCACACCATTTGCCCAGATTTTTCAAGAAACTTTCCTTTAATATTTTAGATCGTCTCTCAATTTGGCTTTGGTCTGGTGGATATGTCAAAGTAGCTGTCCATTCCCTTCCGTCAGTCTGGGGGAATGCATTTAGCAAAATGGGCCACATTCCCCTGAGGCTCTCTTTGCCCTGATTGGCTCTTCGTCACAACTCAGGAAGGGCTGCTCTCAGGGCAGGGCCCGGGTGCTGGGGCGCTCGCCTCAGGCGAAGAGAAGCCAGCTGGGCTCACTCTACCAAGAGAACTACAGGGTTCTCATGGCACCATTCTCCCTTGTCCTGCTGTTTTCTGGAGCTGAATTTAAACTCCCAAGTTCAATGAATCTCTGTCATCTGTGAACCCAGCCTCAGGAGCACATGTTTCAAAGAATTCTCCCTCTCTCCTTTTAGTTGATCCTTTTGGATTCTGAACTTTTTTATTTTATTTTATTTTTTTTTTTACACTCCTGTATCACTCAGTATAACTTTAGACATTTACCAATCATGACAGTGAAGGCTTGAGTAGGCCTCTTTTTCTTTCTTTTTTTTTTTTTTTTTTAAGATTTATTTATTTATTTGAGAAGCTGAATTACAGACATAGAGAGAGAGAGAGGTTTTCCTTCTGTTGGCTCACTCCCCAAATGGCTGCAATGGCCGAGCTGGCCGGAAGCCAGGAGCCAAGAACCATAAGCTTCCTCTGGGTCTCCCATGTGGGGGCAGGGGCCAAACACTCAGGCCATCCTCCACTGCCCTCCCAGACCACCAGCAAGGAGCTGGATCAGAGAGCAAGCATCCAGGTCACGAACCGGTGCCCACATGGGGTGCCAGCACCACAGGCAGAGGCCTAACCTACTAGCCACAGCGCCAGCTCCTTGAGAAGGCCTCTTGATGAGACATGCTTTATCTGGATTTTTTTTAAAGGTATTTATCTGTGTCAAGGCATGGAAAGTTTATCCCAGAACACAGTCTGTAGTTATTAAAGGCCTAGTAGAAATGAAACATGCCTGGCTAGTAACACCCAATAACTACCCAGCTTCAGAAATGAAGTTTTTATTAAAAATCAAAAAGGAGACATTGTATGAACAACCAGAGATATTAAATGAGAGTGTCTACTGAGGTCAGCTGCCTGCATTGTACTTTTCCTCACTGAACTTCCTGTGTGTTCTCTGTAACACTGTGGGATTAGGTTCTTTTCAGCTCCTTAGGAGACTTGTCTAGGCTTTGCCCTTATTCACATATGGATGCTTCACTGGTGTTTTCATCCAAACATAACGTGATCTGCATGTAACAGATGCATTGCTGCCCTCAAGGACCCTACAGGTCTCTGGTCTGTCAGTCACTGGAGCAGGATGGGTGGACTTTCCGGAAACCAAGACAATACTCCTGTGGTGGTAGCATTTGTGAGACTGGGCTTCTTCAGGGATTAGGTTCTGCTTATGGTTTGGGGGCTGCACCCTGCCTATAGTTCTCATTTCTTGTTTGCCTTTGCTCTTCTTAAATATGGCTCATGCCAAGTGTCAGGATCTCCCCCTCCGGGAACTGGCCAGGTTACCACGAAGGAAGAGTCGAGGAGACTGAGGAAGGTCAAGCTAAACACACTTTATTGGTACTTTAGGTGACTAGGAGGAGAGATCGCTCAAGCCTACTCCTGCAGGCACTAGGCACTACGGACCAGGAGCTTCTCCCCGCCGGCACTAGGCACTATGGACCTTCTCCCCGTGGGCACTAGGCACTATGGACCAGGGAGAGAGGCTGAGCAACCTCTGGTTTACAGCGTCTGAGGGTCCCCTTATATACAGTTTCTAGAGGCTAGCCCCGCCCACATTCCGACCATAGGGTCCCAAAGTCATGGCAATGACAGTTTGTGGTGAGGCCTTCTAGTTAGGCCTTCCCTTTTCAAATCTTACCAGCTAGCGTGGTTACCACTCTACTTTTCTTTCAAGCTGTGCTACTGCGCAGTTACTTTCTTTCAAATGGCACTATAGTTACTTTCTCCATGAACGGTTCCCTAACACCAAGCCCTCTGGTTCCAATACTCTGACCTTATGGGTATCCAACTTCCAAAACTACCAAAACCATGTGGATCTTCCTCTGGGCCTTTCAATTTAACATGGCACCACCATGTTAAGAGCTGGAATTTCAGTTTCTGATTTTCAATGTGTATTTATTGTATGACATAGTCCATTAGTGGTTGTATTTTCTATAGAACTTGTCTGAATTATCCTAATTATTAGGTTAATATCATGAATGTTGGGAAAATTCCCTCATAAATGTATTCTTTTTGGAAGCTTTATTAAATTAGTCATGCTAAAAAATTAATGTGAAATCAGCTCATTTATCTGTATATATGAAAAAGCCAATCAATCAGTGTACCTAATTTGTAGAAGACAGCATGAGCTTTGTATTTCTGGATGCACATTGGATAGATGATATGCCATTCAATTGCTTGAAAACTAAATTTATATCTACAAAGTAAATGTATAAATATTATTTATGCAAGTAAATACCTAATTCAGGCTAATTTGGACATAAATAATATTTTCATATTTCAAAGGACCTTAATTGCTGGAACTGATGAATTTACTTTAAAGTTTATTGAATGCAATTCCTTTTGATAATAAGAGACAGGAAACATAATCTTGGCAACTCTGCCAGTCACCAGTTTTATGACCCTAGAAATATCATTTAGTGTCTTTGGGTCTCAGTTTCTTCATGCATAAAGTAAGAAAGTTTATCCCAAAGACCTTTTTGGTCACCTCTGTGATTATCACTGCATAAATGGCTATCTGTTGAAAATGGGTTAATGAGAACAAATTGACATAAACCTGCACAAATATATGTCCATAGATAAGCAAATATGTATATATAAATATATATCTACACACAAGATACAAGGATATTTATCAAGTGTGTTTCTCACTATATTTTCCCCTCCTTCTGTCCAAATACAAGACTGCCATGGAGAAGCCATTGAAATTTTGGAGTGAGAAGATTCTTACTCCACCCTTCAGTATTGGGGAATGCCTCCTGTAGGAGGTAAGACTTAGGAAAACACAGAAGTAGTGAGGTCTCTGAGTCTACAGATCTCTCCACTGACAAACAGAATATCTGCTTTGTTGTCGGATACGGGGATCCCAGCTCCATATAAACCATCTGGATCAATGCCTACAATTTTTTGTAATCTCTCAATTAGTTTTCAGTGAATGGGATGCTTATTGCTTGAGCTTTGGCCTCATGGAAATAACCTATTCTCAGGGCTAGATATAAAATTATACATTTTAGGAGTAAAATCAACTGAATATTCATAGCGTTCTGTCACACTGTGGTTTCTCTGCTGTTTTCTCGTCTAAACAAACCGTATACTCTATTCCAAATTAAAACAGAAAGCATTATTTCTCTCTGATGGTATGATGCAAATTTTGTATCTTTTATAGGCATGGTACATTTTGGGGGAAAATTCTGTTTTTGTATGTGTTTTCACATGACAGCTTACTGATACAAATGTTGTTCGGAGTTTGTTTTAACATAATGGACTGCTATCTGACTTTGATCCAATATTCAGGGGTTTCCTTAGTTCAGTCTTCCAGTTTCCTCGCCGTGTTTCCCACTTGACTGAAGTAGAAAGGAAACGAATCTAAGAAAGACTCAATATTTCATAATTAGTTTCTTTTTCTCCCTTTAGCCAAACCAACAACTTTATCTCTTCCTCTGACCCCAGAGTCACCAAAGTAAGTATTAAGAAATGGAATCATTTTCAGAAAGGGAAGGGGGTTCTAATACTTTTGGCTACAGCAACTCCATTTCAGTTTGTTTTTATAAATGTGCCATATCTTCCAGTGACCCCAAGGGTTCCCCATTTGAGAACAAGACTATTGAACGAACCTTAAGTGTGGAACTCTCTGGAACTGCAGGTAAGCCTTACATTTCACTTTGGACTTCTGTGTGTGTGTGTGTGAGTGTGTGTGTATGTGTGTGTTAGAAATACATGAGAGACAGTGGAGTCGATTATAGATGTATTTGAAAAACTTAACAAATGAAATTGGATAAGCAGTTATCTGCAAATCTTTGCAGTTACTTAATTTTTGGAAAAAAAAACCTGATTGAACTGATTTTAAAAAGAGAAGTCATTTATTATGTGTCACATCTGGGCGAGAACTTCTGATGCATATTGTTGTTTTGTGTCTTCCAATAACCTTCTTTCAAAAAAAAAAATATACCAAAACTTGAGTAGGAGGAGAAATGCGCATTTATTGATCTCCCAGTCAGTAAGTTGCCAGGGTATACGTGGTTTTGGTTAATTTCACACCAAACTCATGAGGATGGTGGTCATTTTCTCATTTTTAAGATAAGGAAATAAGATTCAGGTATGTTAAGTAACTCCCTACATCTTAGAACTGGAAAGAACAAAGCAAAAGGACTGAACTTGGGTTCATTGATTTTCAGTGTTTTCCTTGGAATATTTTCTTAATTCTCCATCATACCTAATGACAAAACACTGTCTTCTCTGTCTTACTATTTTTATGTCTTTCCAGCAAAGGAGGATAATGAATATATATACATCCATCAAAACAAAGTGTCTTTATATATTTTTCAACAAGAGTAATTTCCTACATCCTTTTGGCCTTCTGAACTCCTTTAGACAGTCTTTACCTGCTGGAAAGAAAGGATCTTTCAGAACGTGGGCTGACTGAAGAGTTCCTAGAAAAACCTCTCGGTTGTAGATGGTGATTCTGCATTAAGGGCTTGGGTTGAGGTACCTGATCCCAAGCAGAAATGAGTCTTAGGATGTCTAAACAAGGAATTCTTTGGCCCTGACCATTTCTGATAATAGAAAAGGAATAATAAGTTAAGCAAGATAAGCTTTCAACCAGAGCTATGGTGCCTATACACATAGTGGTCATTGTCACTAAGTTTAATTTCACACTTTGAGTTGGCTAAATTATCTCCTTATGAAAGGTCTATTGCATGATTGCATGATTTGGTCAAGCAATACAGTAGTAAATTTCATAGTGTATAAACAACACGGGTATATATGTAGATGCTCATGTATATGGACAAATATATCTATTTTATTGATTATATACTCCCATATGTGTTTATTGATTATATACTTATATTCACTTATAGATGTAAATATATCAAAGCACATATATATATATATACAACATTTTAAGCATATGCATTTCTTAAATTGATAGAGATATAACATCATTTCTTAAATTATAACAATACAATTAGAAATAACACTTTTGTGTATATGCACATATAAATATGTAAACGTAATATAATATTCAAAAGAGGTATGTCTAACTAGGGATGACCAGTAATTGGTGGGTTTAATAAAAAAGCTGATTCCATCATATTCAATTTTGTCATTTTAGTTTGTACTTAAAACAAACAAGGGGTCTTCCAAGATTTAATGGAAAATATGCATGATATTTTAAATCTATTTTCCCATGATTTCTATAAGAATTTAAGTATTTTTATCTGAACGGCAAAGAGAAGGACAGAATGAGATATCTTCCATCCACTGGTTCACTCCCAAAATGGCCACAATGGCCGGTACTGGGCCAGAATGCAGCCAGGAGCCAGGAGCTTCCTCCAGGTCTCCCATGTGGGTGAAGGACCCAAGCACTTGGGCTGTACTCTACTGCTTCCCAGGTGCATCAGCAGAGAGAACGACAGTGAGGCAGCCAGGACAGGAAGCAACACTCATGGAATGCTGGCATTGCAAGCCTCTGCTCCACCTGCCATGCCACAACACCAACCTCTCCCATTAATTTTGTAAAGGCTCCTCTTATAAATATGTAATCAAACCTTATAGTTTTTGTAGAAGACAGAGACCATTACCCTGAGCTAACTCGGGAACCATTCATTGTTCTTGCACAATCCATACCAACAATCTATCACAGATGGTATCTTTGTTTTGTTTCTTGCTCTTTGAAGGGAAAGAAGGAAATACAATTTTATGGTAGTCTGACGGCAAAATATTTCTAGATTTTTATGATTTCTCCTGATGTTTTTCCAAAACTAATTTGGCAGTGCTTCTTTTAGCAGCATACTTTTGTTAGATCTTTTTATAGTAATGATTTTTCATATTCATATTCCATTCATTTATATGATATTTTACCATTTTTAGTAATTTCAAACACCAGTGCAATTGACATGGGCTGGTTTAGAAAATCTGCTATTGTGGCTCTTGGTAACAATTCAGCTTAGAGATGGGTGAGAGAGTTTCCATTCTATATGTCAACACCAAGCTTCCCATTCAAGGCCACTTTTAATGATTTTCTCATTATAAATAATGTCAGTTTCCTACAAAAATGTCAAAAATGCCATGAAGTAGAAAGTATTAATTCTAAAAAGTTATCCATACTATTGTTTTCTGTGGACATTTTAATACACTAATTTGTGTATGTGTATATACTCATACTTGTGTATTAATTTTTCATTCTAATTTTGTAAATTAACCTCCTAATAAGAAAGTTTTGTATCACTTTAAACCCTTTATTTTCAGGCCTTTTAGAGTACTGCATAATATTTGTGTAGGCATATCAATTTATTTAATCATACTCTTATTGTTATATGTGAATGTTACTATTCTTAAATCATACTGTCCTGGAAATCTTTTCTCAAAACTTTTATCTCTTTTTCTTAAAATACTTTCTTAACGGTTATTAATGCTTAAATTAAATATTTAAATATCTTGGCTGGTATATATACATATTTTCCCATTCAATAATCTGATTAGCACTGTATGAATATGCTTGCTTTAGTACATCTTTTCTAATGTTGGGTATCTTTTTCAAATTTATAGACATGAACATATTTCATTTGCTTTTCTTCCATTGGTAAAATTATGATATTAGTAAAAGCACTTAATTTTAGTTTCTTCTTAGCAGAAATTTGAACATTTCCTCCTGTTAACAGATACCTAGTCTTCAATAATTTAGTTATCATTTTGAAATGTTAATAGGTTATTGCAAGGCGGGTTAATATTTACAAAAGGGTATTTTGGTTAATAGTAGGAATCTTTAAAATTGTACATAGTAGACTTATTTCTGCTAGTGAATCAACTTTCATCTTATTAGTTTAAACCCTTTATTTATGACTGTTGAAAGATTACTGGGTGCAATTAAAATAAATTTACTGACTTTTTAAAAAATAATTATTTTATTTATTTGAAAGTCAGAGTTTCACAGAAAGAGGAGGAGAGGCACACACACACACACACACACAGAGAGAGAGGTCTTCCATTCCTCTGGTTCACTCCCCAGATGGCTACAGGAGCTGGGCCAATCCAAAGCTAGGAGCCAGGAGCTTCTTCTGGGTCTCCCACATGAGTGCAGGGGCCCAAGAAGTTGGGCCATCTTCTACTGCTTTCCCAAGCCACAGCAGTGAGCTGGATGGGAAGAGGAGCAGCTGGGACTTGAACCGGCGCCCATATGGGATGCCGGCGCTGCAGGCTGGGGCTTTAACCCGCTGTATCACAGCACCAGTATTTTTAATACATACTCTATACTGGCAGCATAGTAGGTCTTGTTAAGTGTACAGCCAGGATAAGGCAGAGACTGTGTAAAGTGTCAAGCATAGCGCTTGCCAAAGACATGGTAAGTAAATGTTCCTGTGTTTAAGACATGAGCTTATGGTCTGGTAGGAGAATAATACATGTTGATAGCTAGCATGAAGGTAAAATATTATTGATTTTATATAATATTTATTATATTTATTTATTACATTTTATTACTATCTCAGAAAGGTGGGTCCAGAGGGTGGTTTTAGTTTGTAGAGCATGATCATCAGTTGTAGCTGTGAAGATGTCAGTTGGAGAAGCTAAGATAGGGTCAACTTGCATGTATATAAGAGAAGAAATTTAGAGCAACAGGTAAACAAGGAAATGAGAAGGAACTTGGAACATACTGAATGCGGCTGGAAGGTCAAGTTTAGAAATGATATGAAGGGTGGTATAAGGAGAAAACTGGCCTGGGTGGTGGTGGTGGGATTTTCCTTTCTTCATAGAGACAGTGTGAGTGTGAACTGTGATGTGTAATGTCTATGATACCCACCTCTCCTGAAACTCTTCAGTAAACTGTGTTGCTTACCCATGTTTGGAGGATGTGACAAACACTGTAACTCAAGAAAATCACAAGGAGAGAAAAGCAGTTATCAAAGGGAACATTCTAAACTGCCTTTAGTTAAAGACAATGAATATGTAAAGGATTAAAAAGAATTATACACAGAAGACCACGGATCTTAGTGGAGAATGGGACTGGGAATGAGAGAGGGAGGAGGGGGGAGGGGTAGGAGATTAGATGGGAGAGCGGGTATGGTGGGAAGAATCGCTGTATTCCTAAAGTTATGCTTATGAAATGCATGACGTATGCATTTCTTAAATAAAAGTTTTCTTTGGGAGGAAATAAAAATAAAGAATCATAAAGACAGTTAAGGAACTGAAAGAAACCTTAAGGCAATATCATCATCATAAGGATTGACAGAGATCATCCAAGAAAAGGGGTGTAGAGAAAACTGAGCCCTCCCTAGGATAAACTGACGTGGGGAATCCAAGGGGGAAAAATATATATATATATCAAATTTTATATATATATATAAATTTTAAAACTTAGGGGTAGAAAGAAGAGAAGTTAAAGATGGAACGGAAGTAAGAAGGCAGGAAACCAGAGTTCCTCAGATAACAGTGAGTTGGCCTGGGAAGTGAAATCCGTAAGGAATTGTAAAATGGAACACACATTTCCCTTCCTTAACCTCTAAATCCTTGCTCTTTCTTGGCCTTAGCTTTCTCAACTTTAAAGTCATATTCATAACAATCAGACTGAAATTACTGTCTGACTCAAATGACTAAATCGAGGTTGAAATACAAAATTGCCAGTATTCAGCTATTATTGACATACAAAAGCAGCCATTGCATGTGATTTAACCTGAATTAAAATATATTGTAAACAGCAAAGCTCCAAATAAAAGTAAACTATTAAGATTCATCTTATGGGCTGGCGCCGTGGCTCAACAGGCTAATCCTCCGCCTTGCGGCGCCGGCACACCGGGTTCTAGTCCCAGTCGGGGCGCTGGATTCTGTCCCGGTTGCCACTCTTCCAGGCCAGCTCTCTGCTATGACCCAGGAGTGCAGTGGAGGATGACCCAAGTGCTTGGGCCCTGCACCCCATGGGAGACCAGGATAAGCACCTGGCTCCTGCTTTCGGATCAGTGCAGTGCGCCGGCCACGGCGGCCACTGGAGGGTGAACCAATGGCAAAGGAAGACCTTTCTCTCTGTCTCTCTCTCTCTCTCTCTCTCTCACTGTCCACTCTATCAAAAATAAAAAAAAAAATTAAAAAAAGATTCATCTTAAAAGGCTGATAGCATGGCTTAGTGAAATTATGCAAAACCTTGCTTATAGGTTTGACAAATCCAAGTTCAAATTCTGGATCTACGCTCAGGTAGTGTATGGCCCTGGTCTATCTCAACATCTTTAAGCTTCAAATGAAGATTGTAACAGTACCTAACTCTCACCGGGGCACTGTGTGTATTAAATGAGATAAAACATGAAGGTCAGCATATTATTTTAGTAGTCCATATTACTAACTCTTTAATTACTAACTCTTTAATTACTTCATCTACTGAGGCCATGATACCTTTCTTCTTATCTTTTCAATTTTTGACTCTCTTCACCTCTTTTGTTGAACCTGCTGCTATAGCACCTTTTCATGTATGAAGTTATTTATTCTTTGTGTCAGCCCCTTCCCCATCAATGTACCTCAACTTTCCCACAATGTTGAGCAAATACTGCTTTGGCTGTGGGTGTGGGATTTAGCAAATCAAAGTAGAAGCAACAGCTTTGGATACTTTCTGAACAACAGCTTCTTGAATTACTACAAATCCTGGAAATTAGGCACTCCCTAACCGACACTTTATATATATTGTCTTTTTGACTCTCTGCCCATTTCACTGTTGAAGAAAAAGCTATGATGACACCAGCTATGTGGTGGATTCTGAGTTCATATCAGATCTGTCTGACTAGCAATTATGGCACTTTGATGAAGCTTGAATTTTAAAGATAGTGGTTGACATCTGTTATGTTCAATAGTTTTCAATTCACTTGCCAAGTGTCATTGATTGGTATTGGCTGCCAGGAGCATTGTGTTGAGAAGGATTCTAAGGCCAAATCTGTGCTCAGTGGGAATGTCATGATCAATTAGTGATGTCTGACATAGGTGCAGCAGGGGATGGAGATGATAGAAACAGCAATCATGCTGTTGATTTGTTGATCCGCAGTCTACACACATAATCTGTGGCAGAGGAAGTGGATCAGGCTAAAGTCTTCTTGTTCTTTACATGCACAAATTTTAGTACAAATTTCCCAACGTGTAAGTGGAAATGTAAAGAGTCAACAAAATTCTGAGACCTCAGAATAATGCCTCTGCCCCATCTGCAGTGTCTTTGGGAGACAGGAGGGATGAGATAGGAAGTTTGCTTTATTAGGTATTGCCAGCTGGTCTGACTTCTTTGTGATTGTCCTAAACTAGCTCATTTTGGCTGATAAAAAAAACTCTTCTCTTTTACAGGTGTAAAAACTAATTTGATTTCAAAATAGCTGTTAGTAAAGCAAGATGAGAGAAAAGAGAATGCTCTTTTGGCAGAAGGCATTTAAATCTATTGCATATGGAGATTTTCAGAGTGCACACTTTTTGTTTCTGAAATGGAAATGGCAAAGCAGTGTCAGCTCAACAAGGTGATGGTTTTAACCATAAGATATGAAGGAATTTGGTTAGGGACCAAAATGACCAAACTGAGAAATTTATGTCTTTGCACATTGAAATTGTTTTTATTATTATCATTTTAAGCATTGTAAAAATGATACAATTATTTTATGACTGATTAAGAAAATGAGGAAAACAAAAAACAGCTGTCTCATCACCCTAACATAACTGGGTCTTAGCAATTGTTTCCCTCCAATGCTAGATGCTTTTCCATGTAATTTTAATCAGTGGACATGGGGCTTGATGTAATTTATTTTTCACGTAATATTTTTCCTGTGCTTAAATCAGTAATCCAAGTACCTTTTGTTGGACTTGTGATTGTGATTAAAAACAAACAACACAGAACATTCATTAACCAATTAATCTGTAACCTCTTTTATGTGGATTTTTATATTGTCTTTTTTGGACTTTCCATTTAAAAGTTCATTTAGCTAGAGGAAATATTGTCAAACAGTGTAAATTTGCTCTACCCTTTTGGCATGGACTTCTTTTGTGTGTGACATATCTTTGGGAAAATAGAGCCAAGCAAAAATATGAGTGGTAGTTGGTAGTTTTAAAAGGAAAACCACAGCATCAGAAAACTGGAAAGTGATTTTGACAGGTCATATAATACATTCCTGTGCCTGAAGAACCCCAGAAAGGGAGACCTAACAAATTCTATTTACAGCCCTTTCCAATGTTTGGCAACTCTTACTGTCAGGAATTTCTTCCATATTTCAACCATATCTTTCATTTTCTGTTTTCAGTCTCATTCTTCTTGACTCAATGTCTATAATGATAATTCCTTTATTCTTCAGATTTCTTTTTTCTTCCTGGACATAGAATTACCTCATTTCTTGTAGGAAAAATATAACAAAGCAATTTCTTCTCCCAGATAAGCTTTGAGATTTGATGTTAGAATCCCGGAATAACAGGTTCCTCCATGTATTAGCTTTTTGTTAGTGTGACAAAATTCCTGACTCAGGCTACTTATGAGTAGAAGTATATTTTGGGTCACAGTTTTGATCTTTCACAGTCCACGTTCTGGCACTCTCATGAGTTTGGCCTCTGTATGGGTGGCAGATGGCAATGGTGGAGAAAGAATCACATGGTAAGCAGATAGCAAAGAGAATGGTTGAGCTGAAACTCAGGCTTTTGTAACAGTCCTCTTGTGAGAACCACCCTCTGATGGCACTCCCCCAGTGACCTAAGGATCTTTCACTAGGGTCTCCATCTAAGCATCATAATTGAATCGTTTCCCTCTTAACCTATTAACCTTTAACCTATGATTTATGTGTGAATCTGGTAGCTGAATCATAGTCAGACCAGAGCTGGCTTCCCAGAATTCATTTCCCTCTCATACATAACTTACTTGCTGCCCTAGCTCTGTGGGAAATTGCATGAGCATCAGTTAACATCTTCCTCTTCTATGAGCAAGAGTTGTGGAGTTAGGCGCCTGTCACAGGAATGTATTGTGTCACTTCTGTAAAGCCAGTTTGCTCCCCAGTACTCAAGTGTGATGGAAGAAATACTTCAACAGCAGTAAAGGTAGGCACTCCCAGTGGGAGCAGATGGAGGCCTGCTAGAACAGCATAGAGTGTAGGAGGCCCCTCTGCCGCAAGTGTTGACGTGTTTGTCGCTGGATCTTGTGGCACCCTTGGAAGGCACCGGAGTAGCTTTTTATCAACTAAATATTTTAACAACTTGTGTAAAGTAACAGTAGGTACCAAGTAAATATGCTTCCTTATGCCCTCTTGACACACACTAGAAGTTCTGAGGCCTGACATATATGAGTTAGACAATTGACATCCCAATTTTTGCCAAGTATTCCTACTTTGGTGAGCTTTTGAGTGAATTAGGCACTCCTTTCCTTACTGTTTTTCTAATATTTGAAGTGGCATGCAACATAAGAAATCCCAGGGCTAATCTCAAATGTAAGTTGCATATTTAGCTGTAGAGTCTGTAAAATGGTATAAACTGTAACACAAAAGAAGTCTTGCTGAAGTCATTGGGTGGAATTCTTGAAGCACAAGAATCAAAACAAATTCTTTACCATTTATCAGAGTCATTCAATTAAACACACAGACCCCAAAGAGAACTCCTCAAAGAAAATCATTTTATAGCACATAATGGAAAACCAAACCAAACCAAACCAAACTTGTCTTTGACTTTTTTGTGAAATGAAAGGGCTGTTTGAAACGATGACTGTGGAGTGTGTACCACTTCTTCCAGATTTGCTGTGCAGAAGTGCATAAGTGTGAGTGATGTAGAGGTACTTGTTTATTATAGAGCACATTTCAATGCAGTAATCATAAATATTGCTAAGGTTGTGCTCTGTTGAAATATGACCTACATACTCTTGATTGTTTGTGTTACGTGATTTGTCTGACACCCATTACATTCTGGGTAATAGCAGCCATTTGTTGCTCTGCACAGCAGGCTCTTTTGACAAAAGAAAATAGGCAGCAATAAAAAAGCTATAGTCTGAATTACATTCTGCACAGAGCTGCACTGCTGCGAGTTTGTGCAAGTGTGTTAACAATGCTCTGAACTGCCTCTTGTCAGCCTTCAGCCTGCAATGGCCATCTGTCCTCACATAAATCTGTCAAAACCTGCTAAGTTCAAGAGAGAGCATGGAATATACCTTGCACTGCCAACACCAAAATGTACACATTCCCCAGAAAATCAACACACAGGACATAATCCAGAGGTTATGGGAAGCATCAGCACTGTTGATTTAGGCTTGTGGCATGAAATTGAGAGTCCAGCGATTAGTGGGGAGATGAGCAAAGGTAGTGGCATTAACGAATTGAGTATTGACTTCTGTCCTCCCGCAGGGGGAAAAGTTCTGGGTAGAGGGGTGAGGTTAGATAAATCCGACTGTTTCTGGGACAGGAAGGGGTTACCCGGCCCATCAGCAGCTCTGAGAAGTGTGACACTGTGCCAAAAGAAAAAGAAAATGCTCCTTGCACTTTTGTTTCATTTTGCTTTGGGTCTCAACTATGTCTGGAAATAGATTTTCAATTAAGCACTTGATGATAGGAAGTCTTGTCATCCGTGAGATTTCTCAGTCTTAGGCTAATATATTCTCCGATTAAGGGCGTTTTGGTAAAGAGTAAAAAGTTCAGGGAATTATCTAAATTATTTTCTCCTCCCTTCCCACTCACTAATCCTAAAACAGCTTCTATCGAATAAGCACTTATTATTTATCTGTTTCAAAAAATGGGGCTAGCAGAAATTAACAGCCCTGCTAATTCACTCACAGGACATATTTGCCTATTTCTGAGTGTCTCCATAAACTTTAACCAAATCTTCAAGAAAACAGACTTTGTTCAAGTTTTGAAACAACTGTCTCTTTGTTATAATGAACTGTGTAGTTCTTAGAAGCTAGGTCCTGGAAACACCAGCATCAGTTGTATCCAGCACATAGTAGGTATTCAGGGAATGGCTGCTTAATGGCCCTGGGCCGTCTAACATGTGAAGGAGCTAAAAGGTTTTGCTTTTAATGCTTAGAAAGCACCAAGGTGTCCACACTCCCAAGAGCAACTTGAGAATCAGTTATTTAAGTGATAATGAGCTTAGGTACTAGGACAAGGGTTTCAAATTTTCAAGACTAAAAAGAATTTCTATATTTAAAAATCCCTAGATAGCTGAGCTATTTTTAGAACTGGTCTCTCTTTAATAGTGGCCTAATTTGGCGTTTCTGAAGTTTGACGTTTCTTTTTATAATCCAGAACGTCAGTCAAAGGATGTATACCTGGCAGTATGAGGCAGCATGCCATGGAGACGTGCTTGGGCCATGGTTCTCCATGTGTGGTCTGTGAGCCCTCTCGTTAAAAATGTTTAACACACTTCCTGAGTGACCCTTAGGTTCCTGAAATGTGAGACTCACTACTATCTAGAAAAATTACAATGAGCTGAAAAAAATTTGTTGCCACAAAGAAAATCAAGTGACATCCTACACAAAGCTTATAATCCACTTGGGAAGACAAGATATAATTCACAGTCAAAAAGAAATAAGGAGATACTGTAATATTTGATAACTATCAAGGGAGCAAGCCTGACAGTAAATTATTAGTGAAGTAAAAATTACCCTAAATCGGAGTCATCATGAAAGGATTCATGGAGTGATATTTTAGGATGTTGAATGTCATTTCCTCCAATTCAAAGATATGTCATTTGGTATATTGGACTAGTATTTATGCAGCAAAGAGAAATTACTCCTCATTATATCTGTTAGCTTCCATGAGAAATATTTGAGAACCTGCCATGCCGTTACTGGGAATTATCTTTAAATTTCTTGTGGTAGTCATTACAAGTAATGTGTGGTTGAAATCAGTATGTCTCTTGATGCAGAGGACAATGCAAAAGGTAAACACAGGAAGTAAAAAAAAAAAAAAAAAAAAAAAGAAATAGAAGAAAGCCTTGGCCATACAGGAATTTCTTAGACTGAGTAAAACACACAGTCTATGCAAGAGGCAGATGTTGCTTTCAGTATCGCAGATCACCGCCTTGTGGCCCCAGCAGAGCCTTGGGGTGGGCACCCAAGGGCGGCTGCTAACAGAAAGGAGTCCCTTTGAGCTTCAGGGGCAGTGTGAGGGAAGAGCGGTCTCTATGATTTTGTGTTTGCATTGCCAGCTTTTCTGAACTTTTCTGGGGTGGAATTCCAAAGTCAGACCACTTGGCATTTTGGACTCTTACTTCCCTCACTAGGGAGAATTAGCCAGGAATAGTAAAGATTGCCAAGTACTGGTGCAAAGTTTTCCTTTTCGTGAACGCCTTCATTGCTTTCATCGGTTTATTGTAAAGAAGGAGAATGAGGCAGCAACTTCCTGTTCCTATCAAAATTCCACATGGCTTTCCGTGACCTACTTGGTTGTTGATAGATTTTTTTTTTTTTTTTCCAGCAAGGGAGGATGTCCTCTTGAAACCTGCAGTTGCCTTAAGTCTAACCCCAGGCTTGTTTGCATACTTGTTCTTTTTGCTGAATAGCATCACCTAACCTCCTATATAGGAAGTGTATTGTAAACTAAAATGTTCCCTGGTAAGCATAAAGTCATTTGAACTCTAGCCTGCCCTCCCTCAAAATTCTCTGGACTCTGGAGGTGTTTCACAATGATTCTTCCATGTGAACAGAGGAGTAGGATCTGCCCAGGGTTGAAACAGAAGAAAGGAACTACTATGCTTTCCAGACTCCCTCACCATGCTGCTCATGGAATTGTCTACCCCTCTGGAGAAAAGCAGGAAGGGCAACAAATGATGAATAGTTCCCTTTCTTCCTTTATTATTTATTTATTTAATTAGTTAGTTGCTTCAGCTTGGATTGGTTTCAGTGCCTCCCTCTCAGAACCCTCAGTGATGCTGTGTTCTAAATAAAATACTCCACTGGTGCTGCAGTATTTAGTGTTTCTGTTCACTTAGGTTTCTGGTGCAGAACCGTATTTTAGACAGAATGTATTAGTTATGCTTACAAGAATGTATTATACCTACATTAGCCATGGTTTACTAAGTTAATGAACTGTGGAGGCAAAGAATCATTGCCATCAAGTGGTGGTGTTGCTTTGCTTCCCTGCGTTCATCCGTTGTCTTTTACTGAACTTGCTTTGAAGTTGCCTATATCGAGCCCACTGTGATCCACATTTGCTGCCATCCCATGTTGTTGTTGTTGTTGTTGTTGTAGTTTTTAATTGCTTAATTCCTTGGTTACAAAGGTAGATCTCCACCACTGAACAAAGAAACCCCAAGCCACTTCATTCCCTGCAATTTTATTTGCAAAAAAATGCCACCAAGGCTATTTTGTGATTTCTGAGTCAGACTTGCCGTAAGTTTCTCCGTCAGGCAACCTACCCAATACCCTTGAAGACACGAGCTTTGGTTCTGCCTGGTGCTGTGGAGCCAATGTTACCACGTCCGTGTTTTCTGGGGAGCAGGATTTGTTAGCACTGGTGTTTGAAATACTAAATATCATGGCTCTCTCTGCAGCCTGGCTGGGTAGATCCATCTTGTCCTGGTGACAGCGGCTTAGGGGAAAGAGTCCGTTTTTCAGGTCTTGTCATGAATTGAGTGTCCTCCTCCTTCTCTCAGTTTTAACCCTTTTCTGTAATCTTGGAAATGTTGAGAAATGTGACTTTGCATGGAAACACATTATACCTGTATCTGTTTTCTCTTTCTATATCCTGTATTTTAATTTTAATTTAATTTTTTTTTTTTTATGTTTTGCTTAGGCCTAACTCCACCCACGACTCCTCCTCATAAAACCAACCAAGATAACCCTTTTAGGGCTTCTCCAAAGCCAAAGCCCTCTTGTAAGACCGTGGTGCCACCACCATCAAAGAAGGCCCGGTGCAGTGAGACTTCTTGTACCCAAGGCAGTAACTCCGCCAAGAAGGGGCCCGAGCAATCTGAGTTGTACGCACAACTCAGCAAGTCCTCGGTGCTCGGCAGTGGGCCCGAGGAGAGGAAGCCTAAGAGGCCCAGCCTGCGGCTGTTTGGTGATCATGACTATTGTCAGTCAATTAATTCCAAAACGGAAATACTCGTTAATATATCACAGGAGCTCCAAGACTCCAGGCAACTAGACTATAAAGATGCCTCCTCTGATTGGCAGGAGCCGATCTGCTCTTCCCCAGATTCAGACCAGTGCTACCTGAGAGAGACGTTGGAGGCCAGCAAGCAGGTCTCTCCTTGCAGCACCAGAAAACAGCTCCAAGACCAGGAAATCCGAGCCGAGCTGAACAAGCACTTCGGTCATCCCAGTCAAGCTGTTTTTGACGACGAAGCAGACAAGACCAGTGAACTGAGGGACAGTGATTTCAGTAATGAACAATTCTCCAAACTACCTATGTTTATAAATTCAGGACTAGCCATGGATGGCCTGTTTGATGACAGCGAAGATGAAAGTGACAAACTGAGCTACCCTTGGGATGGCACGCAATCCTATTCATTGTTTGATGTGTCGCCGTCCTGCTCTTCTTTTAACTCTCCGTGTAGAGATTCCGTGTCACCACCCAAATCCTTATTTTCTCAAAGACCCCAAAGGATGCGTTCTCGTTCAAGGTCCTTTTCTCGGCACAGGTCGTGTTCCCGATCACCATATTCCAGGTCAAGATCAAGGTCCCCAGGCAGTAGATCCTCTTCAAGGTAAACCTTGTGAAAACTCATCCAGTTGCATACGGTGTTCCCAGGAAGTCCAAACAAGTACTCAAAATCCACAAGCAGCCCAAGCCCTCACCACTGCATCCCCAGTGCTGCCGGAACTCTTGAGAATGTTGTAACACATATTCCTCCCTGTGTTCTCTTAAATCTGTCAGCCCAGAGCACAGTGCCTTCAGCCAGTGAGATCAGAGAGAGCAATTTGTAAGAAACTCACTTGTCTAACTTTTCCCATTACCTGGAGAGCTGCCCTGGGCCGCTATAGTTGAGATCCACGCAAGATAAAGCTGACAGTATCCCAGACCTGGTGCTCAGTGTTAACATCAATAAGAGACAGGGAGAGAGAACACATCACTCCCAAGCCTCTGAGCTGACTAGCTGATCACACACTGTTACTGGGAAATCACCCCGATAGCCAGGGAGGAAAACCCAGTTTACATAATCTCAGGTTCCAGAAGGTGCTTCGGCAGTGCCAAAAGACTTGGGTTCAGTGGCAGTTGCAAATGCCACTTTCATTTTTCTCCTCTCTCCCAGATCCTGCTACTACTACGAGTCAAGCCACTACAGACACCGCACACACCGAACTTCCCCCTTGTATGTGAGATCACGTTCAAGATCACCCTACAGCCGTAGGCCCAGGTAATGAGGCATGTCGTTTCGCGCCGGCTCCCTTTATTCCCTCCTTTAGATGACAAAATGTTATGTAAAGCCCTTCCCTCCTCCCCAAATTATGATTCATTTTGCTCTTGCAAATTGAGGTGGTTGACTTAATGATGAAGTTATGTTTCCCAGGTATGACAGCTACGAGGAATATCAGAACGAAAGGCTGAAGAGGGAAGAATACCGCAAAGAGTATGAGAAGCGGGAATCGGAAAGGGCCAAGCAAAGGGAGAGACAGAGGCAGAAGGCAATTGTAAGCAGCTGGGAGCTAACTTTTGTTTCAAAGGAGGGTTTCTTTTGGCTTTTTTTTCCCCCATGTGCTTTTTTTCAGAATAAAAATGTGTTAGATTGGAAAACACACTAAAGCTCAATCTGTTAGCATAGGCAGTATTTTGGTTATAAAAGAATCAATGAGTTCTGGATCTCTCTTAGCAAAGATTCTTGACCAACAAAATGTTAAATCAGTATATTTGTCATTCATAGTTTTCTTTGGAAGTTCGTTACTGTCTTCAACTTTGGTTGTGAAAAATGGAGAGTAGAGATTTATTTGAGAAGATACTGATTCTATTTGATCAGAGGGTGAACTTTTTTGCCTATTCCCTTTGCTTCTTCTTCTACATAGTCAATGAGGTAGTGCAGTTTGGTTTTGGTGTTCTTCTTTTTGGCAATTTTCGATTGTTCTTAAGAAACCTGAGTTCAACATGGACTTCATAGACTTAAAGGAGGCAGCAAAGGAAGATTTGCTAAGCAAGTCATCTTTTCTTTTTGATGATGGTCCGCACCTACTGGGGTTGTTGACACATATACTTTCTTCTGAATCAATTTCCGTAAACCATATGGGTCTTAGTACCACTTACTACAGGGCTTTAAATTCCCTTGCTGTATAGACAGTGCTGACTGTTCTCTGTAAACATCTAGATTATGCTAAACGCATTTGTTCTCTGGAAACCAATACTCTCTCAGCAGCTGCTTGTGAATGGATTGACATTTCCCCTGCTCCCTACTATTGCTTGTCAACCTAGACCTTGGATAGCAAAACCAAGGCGCTCCAATTGTCAGCATCCAGTACATGTCCATGGCAGACATTCCTAATCGATCATGGAACTCTTCCCCACTGAGCCTCTGCAGAGCTCTAGGGTCTTTCTCCAACATGGTGCTCCAGGGAGCCATGGCTAATCAATCAGATGTGGCGTTGTTTTTGTTCATTGCAGCTGCCACCTGTCTGTGCTCGCTGCTAGGAGAGAGTTCAGTGAGGATCAGCTTTTGACGTATCTTGCATATAAGCTAAGCAAGGATTGCAGAAATGATTTTCCACTGCAAAGGTTAGATTCTTATGGTACCTTTAAGAAAACTCACATCAACAAAATTTTGAAAAACCTATGTAAAAAAGCTGACTAATGGAATCAAAATCAAGCATTAGCCAACAGTTACCAGCTGGAGGAAAAAGGTTAAATGAGAGGTTTGTTAATCGCAGGCACTCAAGGAGAAAGAAGTGAGAAGTAATTGAATGCTTGGGCTAAAGTTCTGGGGTGTTTGCTGCCATTTAACTTGAAATCTGCTTAAGACAGAATCAAAGGCCTTGTGCAAATTACAACACTTTTCCTCATTTTTCTCAACTTCCAAATGAGCTGTGATATTAAGATTTGCCAGAGTATCATTAGTTAACACTCACAAAGACTAATGAAAATGAAAAATTCAATTTTTCTAATATCATTGTATTTAATTAATGGTCTATTCAATAATGATAATAACTCACATTTATATAGTGCCATATAGTTTACAAAGCTTTTAATATGGCACATTATGGTTAATCATTATAAAGTAGAATCATATTGGGCAAGCATATAGAAAAATAGTGATTTTGGTGTTTGCAAATTTTATAAAAGTTTCTGTGTTTTTTCCCCAAAATGGGACATTAAAGAGAGATTAATAGTTCCATCATATATATTTGCTCATTTGAACAAAACACAGCACAACCAACACCAGGTTAATCTTTTAATTAAAAACACATAGAAAAATGATACATGTTTATTTTGTGCCTTCCAAACATAATTTGGTATCAATGGCTGGAATAAAAAAATGGGGGGGGGGGGGAGTCATTATTGCCTAGTTTGGCTCTTTCCAAATAGCCTAAATAGTGATGCTGAATCTAAAGGAGTCAACAATTCTGTGGAGGGGCCAGCATTGTGGCATCTCGGATTAAGCTGCCGCCTGCAGCGCTGGCATCCCTTCTGGGCACCTCTCTGAGACCTGGCTGATCCACTTCTGATCCATCTCCCTGCAAATGACCTAGAAAAGCAGTGAAATATGGCCAAATCCTTGGGCCCCCACCACCCATAGGAGATTTCGATGAAGCTCCTGGCTCCTGGCTTTGCAGCCATTTGTGGGGTGAACCAGTGTCTTTCTATCTCTCTCCTTCTCTCTCTGTAACTCTGCCTTCCAAATAAATAAATAAATCTTTAAAAAATTCTCTTGAGGTCATCAGCCAATGCAGTAGATACCACTCTGCTTGCCCCTGTGTCTTGAATGTTGAATCTATGACAGTCTTTATTGATTCTCTTAAATTTGAGTCATATTTAATCACTATACATTAGCCATACTCTTGAGAGGATTTGGGCTTTGAGATTCATTTTTGTTTTGTTACTGAAAATCAGATTTAGAAAAACATAGGACACAGGTTATTTACTTACACAATAACCTGCAGTTAAAAGATTTAGGACTTACTGCTGAACTTGTTCCTACCTGGACAATCATATGCTATTTCCATTTAATGTAAGTGAAAACTCAAAACTGCTTCTGGAAAACACATTTTCTAGGTGTTAGCAAGATATGAACCCCAAATTGATAGAGTTTCAGGTCCAGCAGATAAAGATATACAAGTAGCCAATAGAGTATCAAAAGTGCTGTTGGAAAGGGTGTGTGTATGGTGCCATTGTAGTGTGTGCATGGATACTCAGAGCTGGGAATGCAGGAGAGCATCCCCAGGGAGAGTAGGCAAAAGTCTCTACACTTGCAGTTTCTAGTATGGTGGTCATAAGCCATTCTGACTAGGCAGAATCAGGATGTACTGTGTGATTGTATTTTGAAAACTTAATACAAAAATAAAAAAAGTATATTATTAGTATTTCTATATCAACCACATGTTGGTATCATAATACATAGATAGGTTAAGCTAAATAAAATGTTACCACTAGATTTTCAGGGTGTTTTGCTTTTTTTAAAATGTGGCTCTTTGATTTAAAATTCCATATATTGCATTGCATTTTAATGAGACATTGCTGTTCTAGGCAGAGGTTACAGTGCATATAAAGTGTTAAGAAAAGAATATGGTATTCTGTGAAACTTTGGTGATTTAGCTAGAACCCTGGGTCGGTCCCAGGAAGGATAAGAAGAAATCGAGAGAGCTCAGTGGAGGGCAGATCCAGAAGGGTCTTGTAACGCATGCTAAAGATTTGGAAATCTATCTTGAAGACATCATGGAATTATTTAGTGAATTTACCCACAGGAAGATTTTCTGATTGATTTCTTATTGAGCATGTTCTGCTGTCCTGTGCCATTGCATCTGCAAAATATGTTTTTATGGACTTAAGCACAAAAATACATGCAATGATTTTGACTCATTTGGCTAAATTAGCTTCAATAGCCCTTTATGAAACAGCTGAAGGAGCTAGAACAGCCCTCCCAAGTTGGTTGGGTACATGATTTCCATTCAATTTTCGAGGTATTCTTAAACTGATGAGTGAGCAGCAATTTACATTTGGACCATCTTAGGTGAATGTCCAGTTATCCATTACAGAGAGCAAACATATACTCAGTGCACCAGCAAAACAGAGGCTCCCAAAAGAAATGAAAAAACATTTTGTAGTTGATGTTTCAAAAAATTAGATTAATTTTTATCTTTGACTTTTAGGCTATATGGTATTGTTTTGAGTTTCATAAGAAGAAGTGGTTTAGGAAGCCTATAAACTTTTCATTGTGTTTGCCTATAAAATTCTGAATCCAGTGCAATGTGAATGCATCAAGTCAGAGCATTAGTAATCAGCACTTGCTAAAACAGAATCGTATGCTGAGGCTAAATGTTGCTGTTGCTTTGGTGGCTACTTTCTTCAAATTCCCACTGAGACTTTTTTTTTTCTTTTTTTCCGAAAAACTGGTCCACTCTGTCTTTCACAGTCTCCTAAACTTGAAAGAATTGAGGCCATCTTGGGAATCTGCACGCCAGAATTTAGCACTTAATGACTCAGTCTCTCTGCTCAGATTTCTTGTGGAGTTCTAAATCCAGCTCCAATTACAATCTGTAAAGTGCCCTGCCAGAAAACATGATAATGGGGTGTGAATTTAAAAGACACATCTAGACATTATGATGTGGCTCCGCGCCGAATAAAACCAAACCCAGATGTGCATAGACACTAACTGTGCCTTTCCACAGATCTTCTCCATTGGTCAGTATGCAACTCAGGAACCAGGAATAGGATATTGTCTCTGTCATTATAAACTTCCAAATGAAAAGTAGTTGTGTACTTTTCCCCTTACAGTTTTTATAGAAAATAAAAAAAAAATTCTTCAAGCCTTTATAAAGAGGTATTTCTTATGGGTTAGTGTATGTTGTAGTGTGACTTGAGGTTTAGTATTTAGAAATTTTCAGTTTTATGGCAAGATAAGCCAATCGTAGAAATCTACTGTATGATATAGTCCCTACAGTTGATAATAGAGTAGTGTGTGTTTTCAATTGTGTAAGAAGATACATCTTATGTTAAATATTCTTATATACATTTGCATGCATACAGATACACAGGAAAACAAAAATACCCACAAAGGAATACAAAGAAATTTTGGAGATGACCTATACCTTGAGTACCTTTGTTAGGGTGAAGGTAACACAGGTATATACATAGGTCTGGGTTCATTATAATATGTATATTAAATATGAGCTCTTTTGGTATACCCATTATACTTCAATAAAGCTTTTTTAAAGCAGTTATACATACTCTCAGTCCAATGGTACTCATATTTTCTGGGGTACTTATCTCTTTACTTACATCTTAGCTCTTTGGTGAACTAACCTGGACTTATTCACATTAGCCTTAGATGCTAAAACAGGAATATTCCTAGGTACTACTTGAATGAGTCACTTTGGAAAATCAGATGCTGTAATTTTGTTCTTCCCCTAAGAACACTAAGAGCAGGCTCATGAATGCCTTCTGAATCAGATGGGTTTAATTGTTATTAAAAGCAAACAGGAAAGAATCTGTTTTTTTTTTTTTTTTTTTTTTTTTAGAATTTTTCAGTTTTCAGCATTTGTTTCTGTACACCTGCATCTTTTAATGGCCATCCACCTACTCTTGCCTTTTCTTTGAGGACCTCGGTACATCGTTCTCTCATCCTGGTATTTGTACAATCTTAGGAATTTTTTAGGACATCAGGTTGCAGCTAATCTGAAATGAACACAAATCTTTCACTGCCAAGGTTGATATGAGCTTTGCTTAGCATAGCAGGAGACAATTTAACGTATTCTGACTTGGAAATGTAGAATAAAAAGTCCAGGAAATAGAAAGTGTGAAGGGACTTTGGAAAGTTCATAGAAGGTCGGGCATTTGGCAAGGTGCTTAAGCTGCTGGTTAGAACAACCACATCTCTCATCAGAGTGCCTGGCTTCACTTCCCAGCTCCAGCTCCTGAAGCCAGCTTCTTGCTAATGCAGATTCTGGGAGATCATGGTGATGGCTCCAGTATTTGGGTTCCTGCCGCCCACATGGGAGCCCTGAATTGAGTTTCCATCTCCTAGCTTTGGCCCACCAGTTGCTATTGGCATCTGGGGAATGAATCAATGGATGAGAGCATGCTCTCTCTCTCTCTCTGTCTCTCTTTCTCTCTTTTTCTCTGTGTGTTCATGTGTGTATGTGTGTGTTTGTGTGTTTGCTTCTCAACTAACTAAATCTTTTTAAAAATTTTGTGGGGAAATGATGGAGTTGAAAGATAATGCAAGTTTTCATGTACACAAGTCTCTTCCTTGTCCACACCTAGCATCACAGGGTACTTCAGTTAGGTAACCT
Organism: Lepus europaeus; assembly: GCF_033115175.1. NCBI lineage: Eukaryota > Metazoa > Chordata > Mammalia > Lagomorpha > Leporidae > Lepus > Lepus europaeus. The sequence goes on from NC_084842.1 coordinate 72,720,459, forward strand.
ATAAGAAAGCACCAACAGAGTAGTAGTTAACATGTATTAGGGCATTTTCATATCTTTATTGCTGCTTTCTGTCAAACTCCTCTTACCAGTAGCTTATTATTTCTTGAAAATGATCATTGTTTGTTATCTGAGGCTATCTGGGAGGCCCTATACTCTTTTTGATAAAGATTTTGGTAATGCAAAGTCAGTTAATTCAGGCAGTATTTTTCTTTCTTTATCCCCTGTGTTTTGGTATAATGAGGATTTACCATAGCTGTTAATGCAGCATAAATCTTCAATTTTATTATCCTTCCCATCAGCAAACTAGCTTTTGTGAAAATTGAAGCTAAAAGTTATTTGATAAATGTTCCCTCCTCCTCAGTGGTGAAAACTGGTCTGAAAACCATTTTTCAAGGGACTTTTTCCAAAGGTTTAGAGTTCCTCCAAGCCTTTAAGATGTTGGAAATGTTATTAAGCATTTTGATTTCTTTTCCTTTCATCCCCTGTTTAGAAATTAATGTCTGGAAAAATTGGCTGCAAATGTTAAGGTTTTTTAAAGATATGAAATCTATTCATCTGTCTAATGTAACTGCAGCGTGTTACAAAGAATCAGGTCTTTGCTAGAATTTTGGCCAATCTTGGAAAGATTTTTGTCTTTGCTTTCTAGACCTTTGAATGCCTTTTATTTTTATTTTGAGCATTAGGAAAACCAAGCACTTCGATGATTTTTTCAAATGAGGATTTCAAAATATATTCAGTCTGTGATCTTTGTGAGGCACAAAGGCATGGTCTTATTCCTGTGTTTCATAAAAACAGCTGATAAACAAAAATGTGAGTTAAGTAGTTATAGAGCAGCCCTCTGATTCTCTGTTTCTTCCATCTAGGTTGTATTTTCTTTTACTGAAGAACATATCAGTATCCATTCTAAGAGGTCCTCTGGCTTATCTTTTTGTGGGGTTATTGCTGCATACAACTTTGTATAAAGCTGCAATTCAGAAACTGTCCCAATATGTCTGCATATGGGTATACATATGGTGGATTTTAGCTTTAACTTCAGATTTCTTGAATACATAGGCTGTGTGTATTCCCATAATGGTAGCTGAGCAATTTCTTTGTGATGGCTCAATTTCTTTCTCTCTCTTCTGCATTTCCCTTTCCTTTCTCACTCTACAGTAGTAACTTTCCTAAAAGGCTCATTAAAAAAGAAATCCATAACACCCATGCAAGCAGGCGCCAGGAAGTTAAAGTTTAGATAACAGTCCCATCACATTTGGCTGTTTGGCTAAAGCTGGCTTCGTAAATAGAATGGAATGTGGTGCTATGACTCCCTTGCTGAAGTGTGCAGCACTGCCCCCGGGGGAGCCTCAGGGTCCATTTCCATCTACTGACTGCCACAATGGGCTGGAGGCTCTGGATCAACACAATTACAACCTTCAACTGAGATATACAATCTACATGGAAGTGAATGAGGCAGCCTGTTCCATAGCTGGCTTTCATCTGGTCACTTTCTCAGCCTCAATAGCTATTGTCTTTTGCCAGCTGTTTTAATGGAGTTCCCACCTCTGGTTATGAATGAATACCTTGCAAATATATAGCTACCCTATATTTTTAACACTTAAATCTGTCAAAACCAAAGCATGGTAATAAACCATTGAGAATTTACTCCACTGGGCTACTGGGGCAAGGTTTTTGTATGATAAAGCATCAAAACCAACTTTGATTCTTTGTTGGAGAGTTTCACTAAGGTGTATACTCAGGCATCTTAGGTATAATAAAGGATACAGAGTAAGGGTAAAAATGACTTACTGAGTGATTTTACAAAAAAATTTCATTGTGGTTCTCTTATGCTTCAATTAAAGTAGTGGTGGTAGGCATTTGGCACAGCAGCTAAGACACAACTTGGGATGGCCACATCTCATGTCAGATGTGTTTGAGTCCTTGTTCTGCTCCCAACATCAGCTTCCTCCTAATGTGCAGCCTGGGAGGCAGTGGGTAATGTCTCAGGTATTTGTTCTCTGCCACCCGTGTGGTATACCTGGATTGAGTTTCCTGCTCCAGGCTTTAGCTTAGCCTAGCCAACTCTGGCTGTTGTGGGCATTTGAGGAGTGAACAGTAGGTGTGAGATTTCCTTTCTTTTTCTCTCCCTCTCTCTCTCTCTCTCTCTCTCTCTCTCTAATCTTTATATCTCTCTCTACCTCTCTCTCTCCTTGCCTTTTCTATAAATAAATAATTAAAAAATAAATAAAATAAAGTAGTGACTGGAAAGAGTATGATCTCTACTTTCATAAAACTTTCATTGTAGTAGGGAGTCAGATATGGAACAATTAATAAATTATTATTTAATTACAATTGAAACTAGAACTTCAGAGGTGAAATTGTTTTCTATAAGAGGCACTAATGGAAAGTATGAGCTTATCTCAAGTCCCAGGAAAGAACTGATTATTGAGTTTAATGTAGTTCTAGACAGTGAGTGTATGTGACGGAGCATGACAGGGACAGTGAGGGAAGGATGTTCCTGGTGGCAAAGAAACAGATTGGTCAAAGACGTTGGGAAGAAAGGAACACAGTATATAGCAAAGAATAATAGAAACTCATTGTAGCTGGAAAACAGTGTCCAGTAAAGAATGGGATGAAAACTAAAGCCCATGATGAAGAAAGGTCTAGACTATGCAAGGCCTTGTAGACCTGTTTAATGACATAGGTCTTTTGCTGGGAGTTAAGAGAATCCATTGAAATGTTTTTCATGGTGATCAGCATGATTGGATTCCTCTTTCCTTAGTGAAGACTGTTCTGATGGTGGTAAAAGAATAGACTGGAGGAAAGTAAAGCTGAACACAGAGATCTGAGGTAATAGGCTGTTGTATTAGTTCAGAAACAGAAGCTGGCAGGTTAGGAGAGATGCAATAAAGGAGAAAGACTAAACTGTATGTAAGAGATGCAATGCAACACGATTTAATGTGCAGTTGCATAAGTGGAGGGAAGCATGTAGGAGGAGCTCTGGATGACACTCAGCTTTTTGTCATGAATGACTTGATTGGATGGTGTTCTCCTTGCTTGTACAAGAGCACTGTAAAAGGACCAGCTAGGGGAAGGGTGAAGCAGAAGAGGTTTGAGTAGGGATAGTCTAGCCTGAGATGCTGAGAGGACAGCCAGCCTGAGATGTCACGGCAATAGTTGGTTATCTGAGTTTGAAGCTCAGAGCCACATGCATTTCTGGTGAAAATAGAGATGCAAGCATTGCATATGGGAAAATAAGACTGGACACAGGTGATCACACTATCTAGAAAGATAGAATCTGTTCATTGTTCAGATGTGTTTCACAAGTACCTGTTGATGCTCTACTCTTTACCAGATGCATCGTTAGATACTGTGCTTATGGAAAGAAAATATATTCAATCAATAACGCAAGGCATCTTTTTGTCCCAAGAATAAATATTTTTATACCATCTGAGACTGGAGGTCTCTCAGTATAGAGAAAACTCATGAGCAAGTTATATCTGTACTTTAGTACAGACCAGTACTAAGTATTTGTAGTATACTTAACACTGGTATTTCCAAGTCTTTGCTTCAATCTAACTTAAATCTCTGACACTTCAAGATTATTTCATTCCTGTGTCGGTAATCACGTTCTTTATATTAACTTTTTATGTTCTTCTAAAACATTTTCTCAGATTTGAGAAGTGCCATTACTTTGGCCTTGTCTTTTTTGAACAAGAGGTGTAGGATTCCTTCTCACATTAAAAGTGCAACACTGTTTTTTAAAAAAAGGAATTCATCCTCAGAATATGAAATATTCTTGCTACATTTGACAGGTTATAGATTGTTGATGACTTCAGATTATGATGATATTGACTCCATTTGTGAGAATTAGGCAATGCCTCTCTAGTCTATTCTTAAAAGAAGACCAGATTTATTGGCAAAGTGAAATGTATAGCCTCTTTTATTTAGCACTTATTCTTCAAAGGCCCAAGGCTTAAAATGGCCTACATTTTAAGTCTATATTTCCCAAATTATTGTCTTTGCACCACTTGCATCACGACAACTGGAGTATGCTGGATAAAAATGAAGATTATTGAATCTTACTTTCCCAAACTGTTTTAGCTCAGCTGACATAAGCCATCATAATTTAGGTGATTAACGAGGACCCCGAGTCATTTTTATTTATGTTAGAATTTGAGAACTTCTCTCTGTGGATGTCAACATTTGCATATCTCATTATGAGAATCCTAAGTTAATGAGGTATCCAGTAGTTTTGGAGAATAGATCAGTTTTGTACCAATTTTGAAGATTAAGAATCGGATCGCAAGTGTTAGGTATTTTTCGGCTATTCGATGAAAAAAAGGCCACTTTGCACTAGTTTCTTTTCTGACCCATCGAAGTTGACCTGAGGGAGCATCAGACATGGGTAGGAAACATGAGGAGAAGAAGGGGCACAGAGAAGGATGCATGTGAGGGCAAAGAGCTTGATAGGAGAAAGAAATGGGAAGTAGAACTTGGTTCCAGGCCTTTCTGTGTTCTGTCCAATTGGCATGCCTCTGAGTTCTTGCTCTGCATTTCTGTAGATCTGTTAGTGGTTCTAGAGAGTCAGCTGCTTTCCTGTCTCCCGATGAGCTAAATCTTTCCTTACTTCCCCCCATAGGAAGAGCGCCGCGTGATTTATGTGGGTAAAATCAGACCTGACACAACACGGACAGAACTGAGGGACCGTTTTGAAGTTTTTGGTGAAATTGAGGAGTGCACAGTAAATCTGCGGGATGATGGGTGAGAATCTTCAAGATTATTTCTTGTTTGGAAGCTGACGTATGTAAAAAATTATGGCCAGAAGATTACTGGGATGGGAGTTGCCAATGTAAGTGCTTTGACAGGTGACATGTTGAGTTCAGAACCTTATTTATTTTCTTTCATCCCTATTTATTAATCTTTCTACTTGAGATTTCCTGTCCCAGAAATAAGTATTTAGCTGCTTGACAGGACAATCACACTGATAAATGGATGCAGTGGCTCAGACATTAGCACGGGCAAAGTCTTCCCATGTAGAAAGGGTTACAGTCCCAAATGCTAATGACTCTTACCCAGCTGTGAACTTCTCCGCTTTGTCCCTTGCAGAGACAGCTACGGTTTCATTACCTACCGATATACCTGTGATGCTTTTGCTGCTCTTGAAAATGGATATACTTTGCGCAGGTCGAACGAAACAGACTTCGAGCTGTACTTTTGTGGACGCAAGCAATTTTTCAAGTCTAACTATGCAGACCTAGGTATGGATTTTATTGTACGTGGAATGAGGAATCCATAGTAGAGCCCAAAATGAGAGCAAACATAACTCGTGGGCTCTGTAGATTGGACCATCACTTTATTTTACTAGAAGGAATATTTGAATACAAATTTTTTTTAAAAAGTGAACATGACTGGTTCAGAAGCAGAGGACGTAGGATTTGGCAATAAGCAGCAGAAGTAAATTCTTTGTTATGTCTGCCCGGCTGCTAAAATTCTATACCATGAGTGAGAGTATGTGCGTGTGTGTGTGTGTGTGTGTGTGGTATTTTGTTTGGAAGTGTGTGTGTTGATATATTGTATATGTTTACATGTGTTTATGTTTTGCGTGTGTTGTAATCTGATTTTGATTTCTGTGCCTACCCCGGATTCTTTCGTACAAACCCTAGCATCACTATCATTGTTTTATGGAACAAAATATGTAAACGTCCTGTTTTTTTCTCCATATTATTTCACAAACTCTTAGGAAGGCTGTCATTCCCTGTGGAACACAACTTGGGAGAAGAAAATAAAAGTTCAAATACTGATTCACGTCCTACTCCCTTTCTTTAAAACAAAAGAAAAAAGAAAACCCGGTTAGGTGTTCAGTGTGTCCATGTAGGCCCCACCCCAGGATCTTGTAAGGCGTTTCTCATGAAATTATCAGAACTGTCCTGGAGGTGGATCTGATCACACTCCCATTTTACAGATAGGAAAATAATGCATATATAAGTATTTGCTTTTCTTTGTTGTGGAAGTCATGTAGATTTAAGGGGTAAAATTTGGAAAAGATAAAAAGCTATTAGAAAGACAAGTAAAATCACCCATCAGCCTATCAGTTATTACCAGTCAAGTGACTTGTCTTCAAGGAGTCTGCCTCACAATGTCTAGTTTCTTATAGATGAGGACAGACACACACACATACACACACACGCACACTGTCTTCAAAAAGTTCATGTTATAATAAAACCATGTGTGGATTTCAAAATATTTTGCACCAAGATGAACTCACTTTTTAATTCCATTTTTCCTGAGCTTTTTAAAGTACTGTGTGTATGTGTGTGTGTAAATCTTCATTTCCCACTGAGACCAACAGGATTAGGTATACTCTATCAGCGTTGGCCATTTGGTTGGGTAGTTAAGATGGTGGTTGGGATGCCACCTCCCACATCAGATTCAAGTCCCAGCTTTGCTCCCAATTTCAGTTTCTTAGTAATGTGCAACCACACACTGGAAGGCAGTGGGTGGCAGCCCAAGTAGTTGGGCGCTGAGGACCTGAGTTGAGTCCTAAACTTCCAGCTTCATTTCTGGTCAGCCACAAGTGTTAAATGGGTCTTTGGAGAGTATCCCAGCAATGCAGCACTGTCTGTCTCACTCTCTCTCTTGCTCAAAGACATAGATATGCAAAACTAGGGGAAAATAATGCATCAACCTATTTTAATGATTGCATAATATTTTTTGACAAATGGCGCCATTATAATTAATTGTTCTTTTATGGCTAAAGAATGATTCCATTTTCAATTTTTTGTTATTATAAATAATGCAGCAATGGACATCTTAATTTTTTTTCCAATTTGGATTTTGCTCCTTTGTGATTCCCAATCTAATGTGTGCATTGTAAGTCTTTAAATTCTTTGAAGAAAGAATGAAGAAGAGTAATAAATGTCTTGTGCATATGATGTGATGATTTCAATTAATTTAAAATGAATTTAAATTATCATGTAAATGTTCCTCAGCATTATTTGACATCTATTTGTACTTGCTCTGGCTTTGTGTAAAGAAAGAAATGGACACCAAACACAGGGATTTCTTTTCTCCCTTCCAACGAACTGATGTCTTCCTGGAGTAATTGATATAGGTGGTGTGCATTGTTCACAGGGAATATGCTATAATTCACTTCACAAGCTAAGCAGATAGTGTGAAGGAGGGGAGCGGCAGCTGACTGTTAGGGAGATAGAGGCCTAAGGATGAAAATATAAAATGTGGCAAGTCATTTGTTCAAATGTTGGCTGATAAAAACAGTCAAGACAGATTGAAGTCTTGAGTTGATTTGACTTATTTTCTTCAGTGATGAAGGCCAGGGTGTTTCTAGTCTCTCAAAACATCTAGAGTTTAAAATAAGCTACCTAGAGGGGCCTTTAGATTTCGATTCATCACTGATAGAGGGAAGACTGGATGGTGTTTCCAAATTGAATGGAACCTCCCCGGAATATTTCTGAGAAGGATGCTTCCCCTCTCGTTATCTCCCTGCCTGGCCAGCAGCAATAGCAGCTTCATTGTTTCTAAGCTCACTCAGTATTCTCTGAAAAGTATGTTTTATGTGCATTGTAGTAGCATAGGTTTTGCCAATTCCCTCAAGCTCTACATTAGCATGAAAAGTAGTTTTTCCTTATATAGGCTTGGTGTAGTCAAGAGCCCTGACTTTGCAGTCCTACAGCTGTGAATTTGAAACTTGGTTACCTCTGACCTTGGCCAAACAATTTAATTCTTCTAGCATTTGGGTTTTTTGTTGTTGTTGTTGTCTTTTTTTTAATTTTTTTGACAGGCAGAGTTAGACAGTGGGAGAGAGAGAAACAGAGAGAAAGGTCTTCCTTTCTGTTGGTTCACCCCCCAAATGGCTGCTACAGCCAGCATGCTGTGGCTGGTGTGCTGCGGCTGGTGCGCTGTGCCTATCCAAAGCCAGGAGCCAGGTGCTTCCTCATGGTGTCCCATGTGGGTGCAGGGCCCAAGGACCTGGGCCATCCTCCACTGCCTTCCCGGGCTACAGCAGAGAGCTAGACTGGAAGAGGAGCAACCGGGACAGAATCCGGTGCCCCAACTGTGATTAGCAGAGGAATAGCCAAGTGAGCCGTGGCACCGGCCTTGGTTTTCACTTGTAAGCTACATTATAATGGTCATTGTGAAGATCTAATAGGTGTTTGTGAAGTTGTTAGCATAGAACTTGGCATATCTTAGGAGTTCAGGAAAGGGTAGATGTTTACAATTTAATATGGTGGCAATGAGAAGTTAGAAACTGAAAGTTATTTTACACTGTACAAGTAAACACCAGAGGCCAGCTTTGGAACTCACAATTCTCAGGTGTCTTGTCTTTGTCTTTGCTCCCTGGTGTGTTCAAGTTAAATGCTTCAGGAAATGCACGGGCACTGAATATGGTGAGCATGAACATCCTGGGTGTGTGGAGGGATTTGGAGCCTACGTGTATGCAAGAGGAAAGTGAAGATGATGTGATAAAGATTCATTTTACCAAGACAGTCAAATGACACAGCATGTTGGATGAATGCAAACAACTGTTTTTCTTATTTTATTTGCTTCCCGCAAATTAAATTAGCTCACGCATACTATTTCTCTACTATTTAAACTAGTTTAATGCTTACTACAATATTATTATAATGAAGCATAATGATTCCAGCTACTATTTATGAGCCAGTTTTATAAATGAGACTGCAAAATAGAAGAGTCTTGATGGAAGTTATTGTGATGAAACAAGGACTTAAGTTCTGACTTGTGTGAATCTCCATGTGTGTCTTTCTATTTACTGTCTTTTAAGCAAATGGCTCTTTCTAAAAAGCCTCTATAAAATATTAAAGATAAAGACATAGACATTGGAACTATAGCATCAGAACAGGCCAGTCAGTGTTATGAATATAATAATTTTGATCATGAATTAGTTATGAAGCAAACATGTATATAAATATCTAAGAAAAATGAAATAAATTACACATTCATCGCAAATTCTTTATTAACTCAAAGAAAGGTCTTACATTATCAGTACCTTGAATATATACATATAGCTTCACATCTCTGTTTGCATTCACTGGTAAAGCATTCCCAGGTCCCAACTCAAATATTTTCAACCATGTTTTTAATAATATGTTGGTGTCTGAGATTAACATACTCATTCAACAAATATTAATTTGAATACATAACATGCCCGTAGCTTTCCAGGTGTTAGGAATGCTAATGTGTCGCGATTTGTTTTTATTAATGTAGGATCACTATGTGTAGCACTTTCTTTTGAAAACGAATTAGAATGGCCACTGGATTATTCGTATAAAATTTCTATTGTATTAGATAGTATTCTAATGCTTTTCTGTTAGGGGTAGAGAAAGCGGTAGTGTGGATGTTACTGCCTCAGACAAAGCTTGTAGCTAAATTCTTTCTCATGGGACTAGAAAGTTTCCAGTTGCTTACTATGTGACATGGTTTGCCTGTAAGTGGAAATGTATATGAACACCAAATTTGACAGGGAAAAAAAAATGTCTTGAGAACTATTTTTTTTTAAATAATATTTGCTCATGGAAATTGAGACACTGAAATTCTGAATTTCCCTTAGAATAATCCAGTTAGGAAATTTAAAATATTTTCAAAATTCCTTCTGAGGAGAGGTATTTATATTCATTCTTTTTTTTATTAAAAATAACTAATTTTGAGAGACAAAGAATGTGTGTGTGTGAGAGAGAGCTCCAATCTGCTGATTCATTCAAAACGCCAGCAAAAGCCAGGGCTGTGCCAAGCTGTAAGGAGCCAGGAATTCAGACCAGGTCTCTCACATGAGTTGTAGAGATACAATTACTTGGACCATCACCTGATGCCTACCATGGTATGCATTAGCAATACACTTGAACTGGGAATTGGAGGTGGGACTCAAACCCAGATACTCCTGTGTGTGTTGTGGGTATCCCAAGGGGCATTTTTAACAACTGAGCCCACTGCCTGTCCATATATATATGTGTATGTGATGTTGCTATTGAATGAGGCTGGTGCTACTGAATTGGAATGGTTGAGGTAGTGCCTCAACCTGCATCTAACCTGGCTTGGGTTTCTTTCAGATTCAAACTCAGATGACTTTGACCCTGCTTCCACCAAGAGCAAGTACGACTCTCTGGATTTTGATAGTTTACTGAAAGAAGCTCAAAGAAGCTTGCGCAGGTAACATGTTCCCTGGCGGAGGATGACAGAGGGCTGGTGAATACCTCACGGGACAGTGCGCCCTTCCGTAACAGACAACTGAAAGTCATACTTAGGAATTTCTCCTCCTTTACACTCTCTGTACAAAAACAAACAACAACAGCAACAATACAACAACAACAACAACAACAATGGTTTACATGAACACAGCTGCTGAAGAGGCAAGAGACAGAATGCTATCCAGTAAGCACATGTTTATTCATGGGTGTCAGTTTGCTTTCCCCGGAGTCTCTTGGTGATGGTGTGTGTGTGTGTGTGTATGTGTGTGCATGTGTGCTTGCCTGGTTTGGGGGAAGTATGCGTGCGTGCCTGTGGGGACTGAGGGCACCTGACCAGAGCGTGCAAGGGCAAACCACTTCAAATGGCAGCAGTTCCGTGAAGACACACCTAAAACCTAGAACTTCAAAATGTTCGTATTCTATTCAAAAGGAAAAAAAAAAAATGTCAGTTTAAAAGGAAAGAAAACTAATCAACCAATCAACCAACCGCAAACCACCCTAAAGTGACAATTGCTGGTGTCTGAACATCGGCCTCCGTACTCTATTTTTTAAGAAAGTGCAAAATCAACTCGAAGCAAGCTTCCTCTTGCAACATAATGATTATATGACAATCCCGAAGAAACCACAGGTTCCTAGAACTAATATCCTGTCTCTCTCTCTCTCTCCCTGTCTCTCTCTCTCTCTCCCTCTCTCTCTCTCTCTTCTTTTTTCTTTTTCCTTTTTCCTTTTGCCATGGAATCTGGTGGGAGAGGATACTGTGGGCACCAGAATGCTATACTTTCCTAACATTTTGAAGTTTCTATAGTTCGTCCTTTGTCCTGACACCCATGTAAATGTTCAAAATGTTGACCTTCCACGACAAATTTTAGCAGCCTTGTTAACGGTCAAGCGTGTCGCTTGTTCAGTGGTTCTCTCTGAGGAGTGGACACGGTGTTACAGTACTAATGAGAGTTGGGTAGAACTCTCTGAGATGTGTTCAGATAGTGTAATTGCTACATTCTCTGATGTCGTTAAGTATTTACAGATGTTAAATGGAGTATTTTTATTTTATGTACATACTATACGACGATGTTCTGTTTTGTTACAGCTATGCACTGTAAATGCAGCCTTCTTTTCAAAACTGCTAAATTTTTCTTAATCGAGAATATTCAAATGTAATTATGAGGTAAAACAATTATTGTACACTAACATATTTAGAAGCTGAACTTACTGCTTATATATATTTGATTGTAAAAAACAAAGACAGAGTGTGTGTCCGTTGAGTGCAACCACAAAACAATGCTCCACGCACATCCACCCCTCCTTAGGTGAGCTTCCATCTCAGCATCTGGTCGAGAAGCAGCCTCGTCCCCTACAGGTGTAACCACTTCTGCAATGGTTTTCCACATTTTCTTGTTGCTTGTTTTTCTTTGAAGTTTTATACACTGGATTTGTTAGGGGAATGAAATTTTCTCATCTAAAATTTTTCTAGACAATATCATGATTTTATGTAAAGTCTCTCAATGGGTAACCATTAAGAAATGTTTTTATTTTCTCTATCAACAGTAGTTTTGAAACTAGAGGTCAAAATCTTTTTAAAATGCTGTTTTGTTTTAATTTTTGTGATTTTAATTTGATACAAAATGCTGAGGTAATAATTACAGTATGATTTTTACAATAATTAATGTGTGTCTGAAGACTATCTTTGAAGCCAGTAACTCTTTTCCCTTGGCAGAGTATGATGATGGTATTTATCTGTATTTTTTACAGTTATGCATCCTGTATAAATACTGATATCTCATTCCTTTGTTTACTAAAGAGACATATTTATCAGTTGCAGATAGCCTATTTATTATAAATTATGAGATGATGAAAATAATAAAGCCAGTGGAAATTTTCTACCTAGGATGCATGGCAATTGTCAGGTTGGAGTGTAAGTGCTTCATTTGGGGAATTCAGCTTTTGCAGAAGCATTGTTTCTACTTGCACTAGCATGGCCTCTGACGTGACCATGATGTTGTTCTTGATGACATTGCTTCTGCTAAATTCAATAAAAACTTCAGAAAAAACTCCATTCTGAGCATCAGGATGTCGTCTGAGTGTGGAGTCCCTGGAATGGAATTCTCTAACATTTGGAGTGTGTATTTCAAGTTTCTGAGTTGAGATTCGATTACTGTTTGGCTGACATGACTTTTCTGGAAGACACGATATACCTACTACTTAACCGTTCTTTTCCTCTCTCTCACCCAACACGATCTTATAAAATGGGTTTCCACCCCCAGGCCAATGCGGCTAATTTTGACAGCTGCATCATTTATCACCAGCATATTGTGTTCTGAGTGAATCCACTGTCTGTCCTGTCGGATGCTTGCTTGATTTTTTGGCTTCTTATTTCTAAGTAGATAGAAAGCAATAAAAATACTATGAAATACAAGAACTTGTTCAAAGGTTCTGCGTTACAACAGTAACACATCCTTAATCCGCCTAATTCTTGTTGTTCTGTAGGTTAAATGCAGGTATTTTAACTCTGTGTGAACGCCAAACTAAAGTTTACAGTCTTTCTTTCTGAATTTTGAGTATCTTCTGTTGTAGAATAATAATAAAGACTATTAAGAGCAATAAATTATTTTTAAGAAATCAATATTTAGTAAATCCTATTATGTGTTCAAGGACCAGCTGTGTTCTCTATTTTGCCTTTAAATTTTTGTGATCCAATTTAAAATACATTCTCCTTTTTTGCCCTGGATTGTTGACATGAGTGAAATACTTGGTTTCTTTTCTTACTTATCCAGAAAAAAAAAAAAAAAAGACATTACAGATTCCACCTGGAGAATTCATTTATCTCCCCCCTCTGGCCTCACAAATGTTGTTCCTATGAAGATAGTTTTCCTCCATGGACTTCGAATTGCATCTAAAATTAGTGGAGTTTTGTTTCTTGTGCAGACACTGTGGGTAGCCCATGAAAATATAAGCTGTGTTCCTTTTACTTTTAAATCTTTGGGAGAGAATATTTCAAATGAACATGTGTACCCCATCATCGCTAGAGGCAAATTTCAGCATAGATCTGTAAGGTTTCTAGATGACCGTGGGCCGTTGCCTTCATGCTGTGGTAAGTACCACATCTACAATTTTGGTAACTGAACTGGTGCTTTAGAAATGTGGGGTTTTTTTTTTTTTAAAATTTGTTGGTTTGTTTTAAAGAGATGTAGCAGAATAATTCTTCCAGTGTAACAAGATCTGTTTTGGCTAAACAATGCCGTGACCGACGGTAGGGCTGTCAACATTCAGGGTAGCAGAGAGGAACGTCTCCTTGTCGGGGTATAATGTTTGGGTCAGTTGACAAAAAAAGGAAAGCTTCCCATGCCTGTAGATGTTGAGCTTACTGTAGGTAATGATTATGTGTCCTTTTTCGATGGCTGTAACGAGAACTTCAATCACTGTAGTCTAAGACCTGATCTATAGATGACCTAGAATAGCCATGTAATATAATGTGATGATTCTAAATTTGTACCTATGTGACAGACATTTTCAATAATGTGAACTGCTGACTTGATGGAGCTACTTTAAGATTGTAGGTGAAAGTGTAATACTGTTGGTTGAACTATGCTGAAGAGGGAAAGGGAGCGATTAGTTGAGCCCTTACTGGGCTTTTATTTCCACCTGCCAATTCTACATGTATTGTTGTGGTTTTATTCATTGTATGAAAATTCCTGTGATTTTTTTTTTAAATGTGCAGTACACATCAGCCTCACTGAGCTAATAAAGGGAAACGAATGTTTCAAATCTACTTCTGCTTTTCTTATTTATCGTAACCCAACTGCTGGCATGTTTCTCAGATCAGTACACATTACTCACTTGTTATTATTCTATTTCCTCTCCGGCTTGCTCTTCCTTTCGCACTGCTTTTCCATATTCATGGATGCATTTCAACTTTCAGGTAATGTGCACCTTCTGTATTTTACTCTGTCTCCTTTCAAATGGCAAAGGCAGAGGTGGTAATTTCTATAATGAACATCCAGAGATGAAAAGTGACAAGGGCCTTTATCAAACAGATTAGCTCTATTTCTGTAGTTAACCCTGGAAATTGTATATTTTAAGTACCAGCTGTTGTCTCTAGGGATAAACCCAAAAACATGTTTGGTGTAGGAAACTATTCTACTGTAGATGAACTGGATAATTTTCTAGGCCTTGCAACAAGATGCAGACCCCCATGATAGGCAAGTCATCAGGTTAAATATGGGATAAACTCAGTCGCTGGTGAGTTTTACTGTCAGGCTGCTCATGGTGTTCCTAATGACAGACAATGCCTTATCCACACTCTCCCCTCTCCTAATTTCACACAGCTGTTCGTATGCCCAACCACTTGAATCGCAAGACCCAACATTAGCATAGCATTGTGGAAAGGTTCCCAAACATATCTCAGCCCTCTCCCCATGTCTCCTCAAGAGAAAATAATATTTGTAAATGTTGGAAAGGTGATAGACCTATCAATAGATCATTATAGCCTGCTAAGTAACACAAGAAACACTCCGCATGGTCCTACTTCTACTTCATACCAGTGCAAATTTTGTGAATTATTTTATGACCATACACTGTAAAAACTTACTATTATCTCACTCAAATATTGTCTTCATCTACAGCTGTGGATACTGAGCAGTCCTGAGGTTCAGTGGGTAAATCTGTTTTCAACTTATCTTCCACTGATGCGTAAATTGTGTGGGACAATTTTAATCTTGCTGGCTGGAACTGGCACAGATATTAGAATAATGCAAGTCACAGGTTAACTTTTTACTCTAATGTAGTCTTTGAGGGTAGAGAGAAAATCAGAGATTTTAAGAAACATTCCCAGCTTTGGGCTGGGAAAACTTGGTTAAGAAATAAAGGATTCATTCCATATTGTCCTGAAAGCATTAATTCACTTCCCTTCTTGATGATACTAATGGCAAAAAAAAGTCATATTTGAAACCAAAATTAGACCAACAAAAATCAATGAACAGTGAAATGAGCAGTTTATTTCAAAGGGGCTTGTCTCAATTCAAAAGTCCTGCAAACTAAATCTGTCTAAAATATATACAATGAGATATTGAGTTGAAATTCTCTCAGCATTGCATGTTTTCTCTACTTTGGGGGGGGGTTATTTAGCTAATCACTGGATTATAATTTACAGCCCTAATAACATCATTATACTGACTTGACACTACTATTCCCAGCTACACAATTGTAAGGCAGTATTAATTGTAGAATATCTTAACTAAAGCATAGTTTTTACACTGTTTACTTTGTATTAGTCTTATATTTCTGATCCTCCTTGCTCTTCTTGTTTTCAAACACACTAAACTACTATTATAAATCAATCTTTGTACTTTATCAAGCAGCAGAGAGTAATAAAGAAGGTCACAATTCATAGAGGAGTTCCTTAGAGGTTTGTAACATCATGATTTAAATCTCAGGAAGATTTAATCAAAAGCTGAATTAATCCCTGGGGGAGAAGATGCTATATAGATTCTATTGATGGGGACAAAGCAACCTATTTCTTTTCACTGGTCTCTGTTAGCATGTTGTGGGGAAAGAATTTTTTGGTGAAAAGAAAAATAAGATTTCCTTGGGGAACAGATAATATGCAGTAACCTTTGTGTCATGTTTCGTCTCTTCCTCGGCTGATTTTATTCTGTGTACTATGGTGTTGTCCGTTCTTCCAAGTGCATAGTTAATTTAAACGTCCTCCTCCCCCTTGTTCCCCTCCTTGCACCCCCACGTGATGCCAGCGAGTGTGTAGAGTCCCCAGAGGCTCCACTCCAGTCAAGCATGTGGAATGTGCAGGTCACATGGGCTGGTCTCCAGGCCTCCTCTGTTGGAATCAGGTGACTGCCCTGGGGCAAATTCTCTACATTCAGGGACACTGGAAATGTCCAGGAAGAAACGAACATAAAATGCAAGTATTTCAAGGAGCAGCCTGTACTGGAAAGCTCAGTCCCTGTCCAGAATGCCTGAGAAGGGCACGAGGCCACGGCCTTCCCACATGCCACCTTTCTGTCCACCGATTCGTAGCAGCGTGACCATACTTCCTTTTAGCGCAAAACGCATTGGTTGCCATCAGCTCACTTATACAAGGGGTGAAGTGGAATTAATTAATTGAAAAAAGTGAGAGAACTTTTAGAGGAGAAAACCAAATGATCTTAGAATGTTTCCATGATTAAATTAAATGGATGTTATTATACACGCACATTTGCACACAAAGGCAAGAACCTTAAAATATTGTCTTGTTTCAAATTTATGCCTATAGTCCTGACTGAAGGCTACTAGCTAGTGTGATCCTCGAATGTGCATATTGACCATTTGCATATATTTTCGTATATTAATTTCTAGGAGGAAAAAGCTGAATTATTCGGAACAATCCTGGAGTGATTTAGAAAAAAAATACTGTGCTTCTACGCATTTTCGTATATCAGGGGCACTTAGCAACATTATCTTTTTTTCCCCACATAGTTTTCTGTGATGGATTTTCAACAAGATGACATCCAACTGAAAGCCGAAATTAAATGGGAAGGAAAGAATGTTAAGTGGTAAAATCCTAAATAGCTTATTAGACTACTTAATTGGAGGGAATTTATTTTTGCTGCAGTTAGGAACTCTGTATTCAAGCTTCTCTTTAACAATACTAATTGATGAAAAAAGTGGCTGTAGTAATATAGTTATCACACACTACCCTCTAGCAAGTCATTTACAGAAATTTACAGGTACTTTCCTTTGATCGACTTCGGTGTTGTTGAAAATCCAGTCTTGTCTTCATTCGTTTCATTGCTTTATCACTTCATTTCAAAGCAGGTCTCTGGCTTATTCCTACCTTAGCTTCACAATGCACTTAAAAGACTTACTTAATTCTCAAAAGAGGATGGAGCGGTGCTAATTCCAAGTTTAACTATTTAGCAGGTTTTGCAGCTTGATCACTGTACCTTTTAATCAAATGTATGAGTAGTGTTTCATAGTGCTCATGGGCATTGCCCTCTGTAAGTGTTTCCCTGTTTGTTGGCAAGAATATGTGCGCCCTATCACAGAATAATGATTAATTACTTGCCTCCTAGAGAAGAGTACGTTAGTAAACTGGTCACACAGCATGTGATGTGGCTTTGTTACAATGTGGCTGTGTTACTTTCACGTCAGGTAACTTATTGATGAAGTGCACCACATGGCCTAATTCTCCACTTATCTGTAAATATGGGTAAAGCATCCTGGTACCAATTCAATGAGTTTCTTTCCCTAGGGTGAACGTTGTGAACTGCAGTTCAGACTATCCAACAGCAAAACAATTGGAAGGAGAGCAAAACTGGAGTTCACTACCCATTGTTTGGCTTCAGCATCTGGAGAGTGGGAAGAGATTTTCCATTTCCAATGGCAGATGTGATGGCATACAAAGAGAGTGCCAGTGTGTACCTGATGAATGAAATGATTCATAGACAGCTCATAAGAGTTTCTTTGTCCCATGTTGCCGGAGTTTCATTGAGCCACTGTGTGCCATGGCACAGGGCAGGGACTAAGACCAGAAAGGTCACCTGAGAGAAAGGAAAGGAATAAATAGAAGGTTAACCAAACACATTTGAACTTCAGGTACAAAGCAAGGTTTAGGCAAAGATTTCCCATGGTTGCTTATTTACTTTTTATGCTGACTCATTCCATGGGATTATATAAATAAAAGAAGCAATTGTACAGCGAGAGTAGTAGAGCTGTGGAGAAGAGAATGAGCCTTACAATGCTTGGGCCATGTGTGGGGGTGGTTCTGCGTCAGCTAGACAGTAATGGTCTTTAATGGCCTGGCCTTTGTTCAAAGGGGTTCATTAAAATCCTGTTTAATGCCGTGCCACTATATATTCTTGGGAGGCCAGCAGGGATTCCATAGCCAGGTTTTTGGGTAGAACTTTTAAGTCTTAATTTTTTGAATGATAAAGAGCTGACCCTACATACACGCATGATAAAAAAGGGTTCTTCCATTCCAGTGATGCACTGATGGAAGGCTTCTTTTATTTTCTAATTGATTCGGTTTTATTATCTCAAAGCTGCCATTTGCAACAAAGGGAGACTTCCTAGACTTTCAGCATTTTGGACATAATACTTGAACCCCCTCGAAAGTCATATCTGTTGGATACCAGGAGCTGTTTAACTTCTTTGTGCTGTAATGATTTAAAGACATGATTTGTAGGTCCCCCCCCCCTTTAAAAATGTTAAGCTTTATCAATTCTATTTGGAAACCTGATCAACTTCGAGAGCTCCTTTCGCAGAGTCAGCACCTAGTGACACACCTGCTTGTCCTGTTTTCTAGCAATTCAGCCTCTGGCACTGGTGTGACTTAATCTGACCCTTTTCCTCTAACATCCTCACTGCAAGGTTAAATAAATCTTCCTGTCACAACAGGAGTTGAATATGAAGAGCTGCCCTCTGCTTGGAAGTCCAGTAGATTCAGTGTGTGATGAGAGTGGTGTAGATAATTATAATGATAATGTTTACTGAGGACGTACTATCTCTTAGTCAATTTGCTTAGCTGTTCATGTGGATTTTCTTAATTATTTCTCCAACCAAAGGATGAGGTGAGTATACAGCTCTCCCCATTTTAAAGATGAAAAACGGAGGTTTAGAGATTTGGGAAAATCCAGATAATCTCAAAACTTATTTTCTTAACTCTTTTGCTGTATATAAGTTTTCCAAGTATAAAATGTTTGTGTTTGAAAGATGAATATTTTTTCTTTTGGAAGTAATTTGTTATTGAAAAGTTTGGGTAGTTTTTTGTTTCCTGCTGGGTAAAGCCAATCTAGGTTTGTATAGTATTATTCATTCTACATTCATTGAACTCCTCCAATGTGCCGGGAGCCATACTAGGAAGCAGGAGCAGAAGGGGACAATAGCTATTGGGACCTACTTCATAGCTAGCTGGCAATATAGTGAGAGTAAATTGAAATGTGTGTTTTATATAATAGCACTAGGACGCTCTTGCCAAGAATCCGAGTGTATCATTTCTCTATCATCTATCTATTTATCATCTATCTATCTGTCATTGTCTATCTACATACGGTATTCTCTGGAAAATACATTGCTGTATGTGCAACCAATGTCTGTGACGATGGAAGCAAGGAGCCTCATTTGAATCAGCAGCAATGGCACAGTGCTGTGATTCCACTTAAAAGCACTGAGAACCGACTTGAGGAAAATAGTAGAACTCTTCTCCACATTCAAATCCATTGACCTTACCACTGAGGAATTAAATAACAAAGTTAATCAATAGTTAGTGCCTCTTTATGGTTTTTCAAGCACTTTTACATAACTTCTGATTCAAGATTGGATGTGACCAGTAATAGGCAAATTGACAAGCCACCTTTTAACCAAATGCTTCCTTGTTCCTGTGCTGTATTCATGGTTATGGCACAAGTCTGGCTTGCATATTAGCTGTTCATGATTTCAGACCTTCTTGAAAGTTCTCAAAGATATTTATCGTGATTTCTCTCTATAATTCTAAACATTCTCCAGTGAAGCCTTAGGATTACCACTGTGGACATTGATCACCAGATACTCACAGTCCCTGTTTGTGGATGGCCCTTTTAGGGTCGTATTCTTATTTCTCCTGGCACCAACGGTAAGAAAAGGAGGGGCTCAGTTTCTAGCATTGCAGTACATGGGCCCTGTCTCCAATCCAGTGGTCATGCTCATTGAGAATGAGATCAGTTAAAATCCTGAAGTGTGAAAAAGGGAGGTTGGTCATGACTTTCATCTCTGGAATTCTAAGAACCTTAATCAAAATACTCTGGGGAGTGTGGTTTCCATGGAACAAGACTGGCGTTTGAGCAACAACTGGTTTAACAATGGTGGCAAAAAGAGACACTGTCACACTGTTTTAAAAGTGTTGGCAAGTTTTTATTATAACACATTTCAAATAAACACATGAATGCATAAAATTACAGAATTGAGCCCCATGTGTCTACCATGCAGATCTATGAGTTGTTAACATTTTACTCAGTATGGTCAACATGTCTTGTAAATCCCATTCCATTCTTTTCTTTTTTTGTCTTCCCACCTTGGTAGTAATCTCTCCACTGTGGTAAATATGTGAGATTCTCATCCATGTTTTTATTTACCGCTCCATATATCCAAAAGTAAGATGTAGTGTTGTATGTTTTGAAAATTTTCTGAGCATTTTTCTACCATACATATCCTTTTGCAATTTGCTGGTAGTGCCTTTTAATGCAAATGCAATTAGAACAATTGAGCCTTGGTGTAAGCCAGAAGGAAATTCTTCTTTGCAGGTGTTTGGAGTTGCCTCAGCAGCTGCTCTAACTGTCCCAGCTAATCATTCTTCACAGCGTTCCTGACATTCATCTTGGTTTCCTATTTATCACTTTGGCTCATGGTTAGTGCATTTATGCAATAGCTTTAAAATCTTTGACCCTTGATCCACACCCTCATCTTGCTTATTGAATGGTCATAAAGTTGTTCCAAGGGAACAGAAGATCATAAACTCACACCAGAATTTGGAAACCCATGCCTAGGTAGTTTTTCTTTAAATAATTATTTTATCTTTCTTCTTTAAGTCAGATATTTTTGCTGGACTCCTTTCTCTCCCATTGCCACTTGTGCATGGCCGTGCCCTCTCCAGAGAGGACACTGGGGAGCCCCAGTACTGAGAAATTATTTCTTGTAATAGTAACCGATTAAACTAGTTACCAGCTGGAGAACATGTTTCAGCACTTAAGTTAATTGAACTGTTGCAAACTAAATATGATTCTAAATTGTTTCAGTATTCCAAAGCGCTTCATGCATGCAGATAAAAGTGAAAAAATTACCAAATTGGTTTGGAATGTGCAAATCAGGCATATAGTGCTGACTTTTAGATCTATGACCTGATAACTCTGCAGTAGGTACCTTGAAAAACTTTGTGGGATTTTTTTTTTCTTTTTCTTTTGCTGAGCTCTCCTTTGAAACCCCTGAACCACTACTTGAGGTGATAGTCCATAAATGGAAGTCAGGCTGCAATCAGGAGGGGAACTGTCTGCATCAAGGTTTTTCTATCAATTTGCCCAGAAAATAATCTCTTCATGATTCATTTCACGGGCCAAATAAGAAGGGAATTGTTGAAAGGAGGTTGAGCTTAATGGAGGAAATACAGTATTTTATTCTGGGAGAATCTGGCTAGAAGTTGGTTTCTGAGTCTCTTTGGAAGGCATAGCTCTTGGCATGGTGGCCCTCCTGTGTCTACGTCCACTGTACATAATCCATGAATGTCTAAATGGAAGAAGAGGATGATCTTGAGCGGAATCTGGAAGGGAAAAGATGTCATTTCCCTGTCTTTCCAATCACTTCTTCACTTCTGCCCTTTCACCCACACACGCAGAGATGACACTTCCACTGTCTTCTACTGTTGTGAATTTTCCAACACTCTCCATGGATCAGGTCGACTAGGAATAATGAGTTGTTTGAAAGGCTTCGATGGGCTGTAAGCCTCTTGAAAGCTTAATGCATCATCTTGAGTCAGAAATCACAGAAGTCCATAGCATTTCTAATGTTCCTCTAAGGCTACACGTTCTCCCTCCCAAAGGAAACCTGAGAAGATGAAGTGAAATACCATATCAGTGGATTGCATGGACTCTATTTGAGAAGATAAATAAACTCAAAGGACTTGAACTAACATCAGGATGTGGGTCTCAGTGGACAGAAACAAAAATGCCAGGGGTAGGAGACGGTAAGACCCTGGCTTCATGCCACACAGCAGGTAGAGTCTGGGCTAGAATGGAGTCTGCCATTGTTTCAGTTACACTACAAGAATTCTGGCCATATGTATGCCATCAGAACACAGATAGGCAACCCGCTGACAAGAACTGACTCCTGTAGAACAAACTGAGTCCACAAGACAGCAGGAATATTGACTGACCAATTAGGTGTGCCCGGAAAGACAGAATCAGCCTTACAGATTCGGCAGCTACGTCCACACCGTGAGCTGAGAGGTCTGAGGTGGATCCTTTTCTCCACAATATCTCCTCTATTATTTATAAATAGTACTGGAAATTCAACATTGGATGATTCATGTGTTTTTAAATTAATCTGGAAAAGATAAACCATAACCATGGCACTCTGGCTCAAGTATATTTCAGATGAGTGCAGTTGGATTAGAGCAAAAGTGAGAGAAATTTCGATACCCACATCCTTGCCATCTGGAGGAAGCCAGAAAGAATAGTGACACTGGGTGTTCAGAAGAAGGACACGCAGTGTGGTCTGGGCATCACCAACTTCATTGTCACGTTGACATTTGAGTGGGCTCCTCAATCATTAAGCATTTATTGAAACATCTACTTTGAGCACTGTACTAGATGTAGAAGGGATAAATCATGTAGTACCTATCTTTAAGAAACCCCCAACTGAGTCAAGAGCCATATATAGTATTCAACAAACTTTAAGAGAAAAGCCTACTATATTCCAGACCCTCTTATGGTCATCAAAATGGAAAAATGAACTAATAAAAGACGCTGTCCTCAAATACTCTGCAATCTAATGGATGCACAAAATGTAATGAGTATGTAAGTAAGAAATGTCCCTAGCTGTATGGGAACAAATCCATTACTCAGGAGGGAGGAAGGACAGTGAAGCTTCCATAGAGTCTGTATTGCCTGAGCTGACCTGGGATATGTAGAACTGAGCAGTGGAGTGAGCAGAAGTGTTAACACTCCATTTTCCCCCACATATCTCCTAGAATTGAAAGCAGACAACATCTCTAAACTATCTCCTGAATGGCACCATCATGAAGGACTCAGTTCAACTACTGCTTCTATTACAAAGTTTCCTGACCTACCTGTCCCCACTCTCTGTTCCCAAATGTGTAGAAGTCATTCCTTTTTCTCCCTACACAGGCCACCTTTGGGGAAATTGTCTGCTGTTTAATGCTTTTAAATATTATTTGCATTTCTTTCCTAGCTTAATGATTCTAATCTTGAATTCCTTTTATTGTACATCAGCTGGGCCAAGCTTTTTGGTTCTTTACCCAAGGATGAACTTGGGTCAAGCAAAGGGGCAGCTGAGAGCCGGGGTACAGGGGCAGCCTTCCAGAGTGGCCCACTGTTTTAAGGATTCTGGTTATTGTTTTTAGGGGCACTTCCCTGGGGGCCCAGAGATTTCTGCTGATCCTGAGGCTTTAGAGACGCTTGAAACATAGCACAAAAGACTCACCTGAGCTCAAATCAATGAATCCTGAAGATATTTGCTCATCCCTTCCAACTATCTGTCTAAAAATGCCTCATTTCTGCTATTTCTTTGGCCACAAGAATTGTCACATCCATGTGCATCCCTTATGCAGAAATCTGTTTATCGAGCAATAGGAGCCAGTTGTCTCACAATGTCTGCTTTCCAGGTGACTGTTATTAATTAGTTTGCAGCAGGCACAGTTTATCTCTGGCTGAAACCAAAGCAGATGAAAATGCTGCCGAGCAGTAAGATTATTTTTTCTTGAAACGACGAATGGGATAAAGATACTTATCTGGGAGAACAGGTTTCAGGTGGAGCTTCCATCAGCAGTACTTTGAAATGCATTGTTAGCCTATGGCTGATCCGGGAAAGGAATAAAAATAGCATGTCATATTGTGACTCCATTAACTCTTTTCCAACAGAAGACGCTGGGGTTCCTACACAGTGATGGACTTGCTCTGGAAGTAGAAAGCTTGGATTTGATGACTGTGGAGCTATTCTTCAATATACTGGCGTGTCTTGGAAGTTATTGTTTATTCCATTCCCTCAAAGTTGTGGCCATCCTTTAGAATTCATCTCAGTTCCTCAATGCAGGTGTTTAATCAACCTACTGCCCTACCGCTTGTTCAGCTATTAAAATAGTCTCTTCTGGGTAGTACCTATTGGAATTAGCATTGAATCCCCTAAAAGCTGACAAACTGAGAAACAACAGGACAAACTAACAATAAAATAACTTTACACCCACGATGTGACTCTAGAGCATTTATTTATTTACACCTGTTAGTCTGGGTTTCCTCAATAGAAAAAAGGAAAACAAAGTCAATTTGGTATTGTAGATATGATGTTTCCCAGACAATGTGTTTCCAAAAGACCTAGAAAACAATAAGCACACCTTGTCAGATGTGTGTCAGATGGGCAATGCCTTTGCAAACAAACAAACAGAAAACAGTGGTGAAAGCTTAGGTCAAAATGATGCATTTTTGAAAATCCATTTTGTTTTCATAATTATTAAATGTACTATCACACATTATTCCAGACAGTGCGTGTAAGACACACAAACACAAAAGCAAAGCACAACAAAAGCACTGGCCTACCTTGGAAGGTAGCTCTGGGTCCTAGTCTGGTGTTAATAGCAACCAGCTGTAAGGATGCCACTGGGCTTTACCTCACCACGTGCCATCTGCTGCTCCTCAATGGTGAAGGGGGCAGATTGCTTCTAATTCTAACCTGGCAGCAGAGCAGGAAACCACACCCGAGAACAAACCGCTCGTCTTTCTCACCATTCCAGCCTCTCCCTCATTCCTGTCTTTCCTTCCACTTGTAACTTCACAGCTTCTATTCCCTTGGCTTTTTTTCCTTTATTCATCTTTAACCTCTTCTCTGTGCATATGCTCGAGATTTATAATGACTGCAGCAACACTGACTTCCCAGATCATTCGCTCCATCTTCAGACTCATAGATGCTTAACCACCAGACTCTTCTTCTGAGTTTCCACCAGAAATTTAAACATGATATTTTCCAAAACTGAATATATCACCCCATCCCCAACTTACACCTGTATTTTCAGGGATTATCGTCAACTCAAACAGCCCTGGCCAAAACTTTAGAAATCCTCATGACCCCTCCCTGCCTTCCATGATCACAGATAATTGACCACCAAGTCTCGTTTATTCTCCTTCCTTCAGAGCACTCACATTGATCTGCTTCCATTATCATCATTCCATTTATAACCAATTCCCTTCTTCTACTTAGAAGTCCAAACATTGCTCTGAAACTATCTTACCTCACCCTTATTTGAAGTGTATTTATAGCTTCAGATGGCCCCCTGGAATCACATGCAAAATGCTTACCATCAGGTGCTAGTTTGTGAGTGCTCTCCCTTCCTCCCCAAACATCATTTTCCCTACGCTTTCAGTCCTCTTGGGTCGCTGTACAATTGCTAAATACTTAATTTATCCCATGTAGTCCCTGGAGGAGACTATCACATTTCTAAAACTTTGCAAAGCTGTTTCCTACTCATTGAACTGCTCTGCTCTTCCTTCTTTACCAGAGATGCTATGAGTGTTTTTCCGCTGGAAAGATCTCAGTTTCAGCTTCATGAAATTTTGTCCCCATTTTTTAGCACTTGTCACTCCATCCGACCACAGCAGGCCCACCATAGATTTGCTGTTTCTATCAAGATTCAACCCAGACACTATTCTTCCAGGATGCTTTTACAGAACCCCAAATCATTCCTTGACATGGCTTAAACATTTATTTGGAGTGCTGAATGTCCAACACCTTCCCCAGTTCTGTATGTAACACTCAAGAAAACCCGAGGGAATGGTCAGATGAGTGAGGCATGAGTGCGCTCTCCTTTTGTTCTGGGTTTGTCTTCTTTTCCTCTTCTCATGCTCCATTTACATTATAATAATCAGGCAGAGATTGAAAACTGGTGGGTGTCCGGCAGGTAAGAGTAAACATCGTAGATCCCTCCAGTGCTCAGCTGAAACTATCCAGTTAATGGTGGCACCTGGGTATGGGGGGTGGTCCTTCGTTCAGAAGCTTTAAAAAGCTCTCCCTTGAGCAAAGCCATGAGAACAGTGCCGAGAAGCTGTTGGGGAGCTTTGCAGACCTCCTGGGAGGAAGCGTGAAGATCTGCTGTGCAGGTAGGTGTCCACCAGGCACTCGGCCCGTGGGGTGTAGAAAAAAGAAGCCAAGAGGACTGGATTCCAAACACTCCAGTCAGAGTGGCTCAGAGCTGGTCTGAAAAGCAAAAGAAAGACCTCTCCACTCTGTTCTCTAAGCCATGGCCTCCAAAGCACCTTGTAGGCAAGGCAAAAAGCTGAGCTGAGCCCGATATGCATCGAAACGAAAGAATTTGTGTGCAAATCAGAGACATATCCTTTCAGCACCTACAGAACTGGTGCCAGGGAGTTAACATTTGGAAACCTCAGCTCGGTGCCAGGTCATTGTTTGAAAAGGAGCAGATTTTGGAGCAAATGCCAGTGAGGTACAGGGGGAAGAAGTGAGGACAAGGACTCCAGGAATTAGCTATTCAAGAATGTTCCAGAAACCTGATAGCCCTTTTCCTTGTCAAAGGGGAAAAAGAAAAAGGACATTCAGAGGAGCATTCATCGAAGCAGGCTGCTCAGGGTTTGCAGGGGAATTGGGAGGGCAGATGCTACAAGGTTATTGGAGTCAGTGTCAAATGCGAGAGCAAAGTGGCAGTGACACAAGTTAAGAAATGACTAAGCACTCGAGCCCTAGAGTAGCTAATAGACGGATCCAAATGCCAAGTGAAGCAGTTGTCTGAACTCATTTGAATACTTCTGAAGAGGTGATGAAAGAAGAGCGGGAGGGACCGACCCTCTTCCTTTCTGGAATATCCCAGCATTATAAAATCCTGTTGGCTGAGATCAACCCTCTCCTTTAGCCACTTTCTCTGGAGTTTCAGGGCAGGCGTTTTCGGACCAGGGCACATCAAGTTTCCATTGGCTATAGGGAACTTTATTTCACACAGCGGTTTCCTATTTACACGGTGGGGCTTTCCCCCGGGCAGGGCTGCTCCGTTTTTAAGTAAAAGGGCATGATTTGGCCCTCAAGCCAGTGAGCCTCAGGTTTATACAGAATGTCTTTTTCCTTCATTTTTTTCATTTCTCATCTTCTCGCCAGTGTATGTGGAAGAATCTGAAGACTATCTGGTAGATATGGTGAAGTAGAAAGGAGAAAAGTTGGGAAAGGCAAAATTCATATAGATGAATTTGATTCTCCAGGGAATATTCTTATAAAAGTATAATTGAGTAAATATTTAGTATATACTAGATGCTACTCTTATTAATTCCCTCTTTCCCTGGCCCCTTTTTCTGTTGGCTTTATTTAACTTTCCTATGGAAAGCTCGATTTCTTTTTTTTTTTCAGCTATGGTTTATTGAATATCTCCTCTGCACCTGTGTCTACATTAGGCATTTTCATCATCTCCATTTTGTGCCTTAATTGCAACTCAGAGTTGGAAGACAGCTACACCCACTTTATAGCTGAGGACCCTAAGCTAACACAGGAAGTCTCTTGCCCCTGTGGAACTGGAAAAGTGGTGGAACTGGAACACAGATTCAGGTGTTAGAGGCACCAAACCCATAATATTTTGTGCTGTTTTTGTCGAGGTGGGCCAAGCGAACACATGTGGTTAACCTGGCACCAGGGCTAGTTAAGTTGGTGGAACGAGGTCTCAGGTGGCCCTCCTTTGCCATCCTCTCCACTGCCTCTGTACATCTAGACAGCAGCCAGTTGGGCTGCCCTTTCGGTCAAGTGCCTTTTGAGTATCTCTAGCAACTGGGGTTCCCATATCTTCTTCCTTCTGGGGCCCAAGGTCTCAATCAGCTAATTAAACAGACTTATCGTAGCTAAGAGCTGTTGACTGCAAGCTTGCGCCCTCCCTTGGGTACTGAATGCAGTCAAAGCGTTTCAGTCAGTAAAAGGTTATGGGGGGGGGGGAGAAATTTCTGAAGCAGAGAGAAGGTCATGCTTCTCCAAGTCCCTGGTGGCAGTCACAGCTTCCATGTACAAGTTGGTAGCTCCGTGATCAATAAGGCTCCCCTGACAAAGTGAGACCCAAGCCTCCAATTTTCTGAGTAATAGGTTCCAGTTCTGGATGATTTTTCACTGATTGGTTGAATGTTTCTTGGACACCTATGTGCTAAGCTCTGTTCTAGGTAGGAGATACAGTAGGAAAGAACTGACTCCAGTCCCTGAGTATGCTACTGTTGATTCCCCTGTTTTCCTTTCCCATTGCGCAGTTTGATATCTTGTTGACTAATTAGAAAGGTACCTGTGAAAAGATCGGGTAGGTGGTTAGGGAGCAAACAGATTAAAGGAAAAAGAGAGGGATATTAGTTTTAAACTGCTCATTCATAACTACTAGTTTCAATCAATGACACTTTTAAGTTGTTAAATACATTCTACAGTAAATCGTAAAAGAAACAAAACAAAAAACAAAAACCAGGAAAATAAAAGGTGCCATTACTGATATTCTCCAAGGCTTCTCTAATAAGATCAGGGTCAGTGATGGGAAATAAGCAGGAAGATGAATAGGATGTCAGAATGCTATTGAGTTCCAGGGAGTTACTGCAAGTTCCCCGGTAGATGCAGCTCCAGTCAGTTTGTCCAGAAATGAGAGCAAGGCCTTTGGTGGCAATGGTGCATGGAACAGCTACTTTCTCACCACCTAAAAGAGAAGCAGACACTCCTTACTCACTGTTTCACTGCTGAAAATCACTTTAGGCATTCTCCACTGAGTCGAGGCAGAGAAGATGGTAGGTGGCCGCAGAGCTCCTGTGATTCCACGCTCATGGCAGAGAAGCCTCGGTCAATTCTTTGTATGGACTCCCATCTCTCTCAGTGACTAGCTATGTGACTTAGGGCAAGAATTGAACTCCTCTGAGTTTCTGTTCCTCTCATCTGTGAAATGGGAGTCATAGTAGTATGGCTAATAATAATCGCAAACATTATTTAAGTGATTATTTCACCCTGAGTCACTACCAAGTGGGAGATTGATTTTGTGAGATGCTCATAGTCTCCAGGGCGCAGTGTGATTATACCCATCAATAGCTATTATCAAGACCATGGGGGCAGCTCAAAACTCACTGGAGGTGACATGTTTTTTAAAGCTATAACTTTTTTTAAAGTACAAGTGACTGTACAACTTGGGTGATAATCATCATTGCCGGGGAGGACTTTTTGTTATTTAATTACGGGCACACTTTCTAAGAGCTTCTCCACTTGGTGAGGAAGTCCTGTGTCTAACTCCCACTGAGCCTTCTTAGGAGGGCTGGAGAAACAGATATTTTATTGCCTGAAAAATATATACTACTTTCTAAACAAATGCATGGAGTGCCTTTGCGCAATAGTGATTCCTTGTTGAACTAGGAATATTTCCATATGCCCCTGCAGCACCACTGACGGCAAAGGAGGCCAGTGTCCCCACCTGTGACCCCGATTCTGCTGCCTGCTCTCTTACTTGGGTCTGAAATTCCCAACCCGGCAGAACACCGAGATACCTTCAGCTTGGCCCCAACAAGGATGTGTCTCTTTCCCCATCGCTGCTGGCCTTCAGCCTGCTCTCTGTTCCACTCTTGTTAAGGGATCTGCGAGAAAAGAAAAATCAATTGTCTAGTTAAGGTCAGCCAGTAAAATTTGCTCATAAGTCCCCTAACCACAGCCTGATGAATCCAGCCACATTTCTTCCTGGTTCCAATTCAATAAAGCTTCCTAATGGCCTTTGTCGTGGCTTCCCTCTGCGCGGCCCCTCAGCAGTGCCTTTCATGCTCACTTATGAGCCTCCTTGGAGAGTGGTGATTTTATCTTTCTGTTTTTGTGGATCATTTGGGAGGCGAATTGAGCTGGAAAGAGGAAGGTAAGAACTGAAAAGACAGAGCTCTGGGCTTAGAGCCACATCTAGTCATTCTGTGTCATCTTCTGCAACAAATGATTACAACAACAAAGGTAGCCTCAGATGGCACAGACTGGGGAGAGCGACTGCTTGGGCTTCCCGTGGTCCCTGAATTTTCATGGAGCATCTTGCAAATCATCCATTCACTTACGGTGGAAGACACTTGAGAAAGAAGTTAGAAGCACCTATCATGTGCTAGGTAGTGTGGCTGCTTAGAGAAAAGAGGTCCCGGGTTGTTCAGTCTAAGCTGGGGGGATACAGAGAAGTCATTTAGTGCGGAGATTAAAGGAAATGAGTCACTCTTTAATTGCCTTTCAAATTGCAAGAGGAGCACCTGTTTTCCTCCATAGGGGCAGGGAGCATCAGAGGAAACCTTTCTAGGCACGATTGTAATGTATTGAATCTTGAAAGTCAAGTATGAATTAATTAGGGGAAGAAGCGAAGGAAGTCGTATGCTTGAACATCAAACATTCACATGCTGAAATTTTCTCTCTGCTCTGATTCAACTGTGTTACCCCAAATTACTGGTCCTCTTAAAATGCAGGTCCCTGAACTCTAAAATAGATGAACCTTCCTTGCAGGGGTTTTGTGCAAATTAGGAAAATATATGGAAGTGCTAGATTCTCATCCAACACTGAGTAGATAATTGATACATAGTCTGTTTTGTTACCAGTATGCATGATGATTGTGATCTATGCATTTATAAAGAACTGTTCATAATTAGAACTTGAGCTTGATCCATTGATGAAATGAAAAACTTTCAATTCGGCTGATACGTGCAATAAGTGTGCAGAGAGGTGTGTGAAAACCGGAATGGGGCAGCATGAGAATGATTGGGCAGAAACCAGCTCATTAAAGACTCTGTTCCCCTCATTGAGGAGTAGAGATGATTCTCCTGAAGGGGATGGTAGCCATGGAAGTTGGTGTGGCAGCACTTAGGCATGCCAGCACCATGACGATGCGGCCTTTCCTATTGTCAGCTGTCTCATCCCAGTTCACACAGTCTTGCCTCATTTACCACCTCACTGTGGGAAATAAAGATCCAGGCACTTCCTTGCCTCTGAAGAATTCTCAACAATTTTTCAGAGTAAAACCTTCTCTGTGAAATTCTTGAAGATTTCTCCCCCTTACTTTGAAACGCCCTGAATTTCAAGCAGCTCCAATGTTGCTGACTCATTTCGAGTTTCATAAGGATCTGGGTTGACTTGTCATATGTTATAAATCTCCAGTTTATGGAATCGCTCCTTTTGCTGAAAGGTAGACCTGGGAGTGTGTCAAAGGAATTTGTGGTGGACTAAACAGAAGTTGTGCTTAAAAAGTGTCCCATAATTTTTTTTTTCAGGTAAAGAAGATCTTTAATATTTTTGCGGAGAGTCATTATTTAATTTTTGTCTTAAGGAGGAAATGTTAGTGAATAGACTTCAAAGATATGTCTGTGAAAGACTTGATGGTATTTAGCAGATATTTCCCAGGGATTCCTTTAATGCTTGCTGGAATCTGTGCTTCACTCAGGGCAAAAGCTGATCTCTGAGAGGAAGCAAATAGTCTCAGGATTGTAACATGACTATGTCCGTTGTGGCTAGGGACAGCCAAAGGCTTTGGAAAATTGGGCTTCCAAGCCTATGTGTTACACAGGAAACACAAAGGTATGACAAGATGCAGGAAAAGAGACAAACGTGGTTTATGTCACAAGCTTTTTTTGTTTTGTTTTTAGAGCCGGGGAAGTAGCTCTGTTGACAGAACATAAACACCATAATAAACACCAACATAAACACCATAAGGATTGAATATGAATTTGCAAACCATCCTGTATTAGCCAGCTTTTAATTAGTATAATGAAATACCTGGGACAAGTTAATTTATAGAGGAAAGAGGTTTACTTTGGCTTAGAATTATAGAGGAACAAGGTCCAAATACAGGGCCCAGGCTTTTGTAAGGTGGCTCTCTTGGCCGTACCACATTCAAATAGGAATGTGTGCATAGCTCTGTCTATATCTCTATTAACCTAGAGACTGGCTCTCTCCTTATAAAGGCACCAGGATTTAATCATGATGGTCCACCCTGATGACCTAATCTCATGTTCGTCACTTTCTAAAGACCCTACTTTTTTTTTTTTTTTTTTTTTTTGACAGGCAGAGTTAGAGAGAAAGGTCTTCCTTCCTTTGGTTCACCCCCTAAATGGCTGCTACGGCTCACGCACTGCGCCAATCCGAAGCCAGGAGCCAGGTGCTTCTCCTGGTCTTCCGTGTGGGTGCAGGGCACAAGCACTTGGGCCATCCTCCACTGTCTTCCCGGGCCACAGCAGAGAGCTGGACTAGAAGAGGAGCAACCGGGACAGAAGCCAGCGCCCCAACCGGGACTAGAACCCAGGGTGCCGGCACCGCAGGCGGAGGATTAGCCAAGTGAGCAGAGTGCCGGCCTAAAGACCCTACTTTTAAAGACCATTGCTGGACTAAGCTTTCACCCTGCTAGTACCATTAACTTATATCTATGACGATTAAGCTCTTTTGTGAGTTTGAAGACCAAATGATATTCAAATCATCTTAGTCCAACCCTTAAAATCCATATCCTTCTCATACAACATATAGTATTCTACCCACAATAGTTATAACGTCTTAGTCCAGCATTAATTCAAAAGTTCCAAATCTAAAGTCTCATCTGCAACCCATGGCAAACTTTCAGCTGTGACCACCTACAAAATGAAGATCAAGTAGTACATCCAAGATACAAAGGTGGGAAGTCATATACATACCTTACATTAGGGAAAACCTTTCCTATTGAGGACAAACTTTCCTATGCTTTTCATGAGTCCCATACTCCTTTTAGAATATACCAATAGATGGTTGGATCGTCTAAAACAGCAGCAGTATCTGAAGATAGAACCATTGTTAGATTGATTAATTTTAGGTTTCAAAACAACCTATTCTGAATGCCCTAATTATTATTCATTATCTGAGGTTTTAGTTATTGTTTTTGCACTACAACGTGTTCTAGTTTCTTTCTGGCTGTAACTTTCTCAGCCTAAAGCATAGATCAGAAAGCAATACACATCTGTCTAGTTAATTACTTTTTCTGATTAAGAAATTGTGCTTCTTTTACCAAGCCATGATACCTTGTAAGAGGAGACACGGAGTCATAAAACAGGCAAGATAATTTGTGTACGCAAATACGTAATTTATCTCTTACACTGATATTTGTTAGATAATGGCCCATGGTATTGGGGAAGGTGCCAAACACTCAGGTTTAATTTTACACAATTAAACAATCTAGAATGACATCACCACTGCTTCCCTATTGCTGTATTAGTTCTCGCCCTCACTAGAATATAGGCTTCATGAGGGCAGTGGTTTTTTGTTGTTGTTGACCAATATACATCAACACCTAGCACTTGTGGGGGCCCACTAAACATTTAAATAAATAAATACCTGATTCAGTGTTGGAACACCCTGCTCTGTTTACCATTTGGGCTTCATACAGGCTCTTGGCCCTCCCCTAGGGAGGGCTCCCAGTATTAATCATGATGAGATAATCTACAGTTCTTCTTGAAGATCATGTCATTGTTATGCAGGGAGGCAGGATTTCCAGGCCCATTTTCTCTAACACCCTATGTGATTAAGTCTATCATTCTTTTTTTCACAAACTTTTAACTTCTAGCTTTGCTGTAAGCAGAAGTTTGTTTTTCTTAGATTTTTAGGTACATACATTGATATCTAAAATATTACTAAATTTTATGCTTTAGTTTGTCCCCTATAAGCTATTTTCTTTGTGGCTTCTCATTTTCTCATATACAATTCTTTTCTTAAAAGTAACTAAATGGCCATATGCTTGAGTTTCTGGATAGCATCTCTTTATTTCAGTATCTTCTGCAGTATCCTTTAGCACTCTTTCAACACAGCCTAGATCAAATAAGTACATTTCAGGTACTTGGCAGGAAAGCGTTCAGCATTACTCCGAGTAGCCTATTCCTTTTTTCTATCCTTTAAGTTAAGTTGCCAGGTAGAGTTGAAGTGGGAAATGGAAGGTCACTCAAGCAAGGATCTATTTTCCTGGATAGGAGAGAGGCAGTCTTCCAAAGTCATATCTAGAAGCAAAGTCCTTCTAGTGACAGCTGTAGTTCAACCAAAAGGACAAACAAATTATCTTTTGTAAAGGAGAGTGGAGGCATCTTTTTATACATGAGAGTAAGAATCATTTTGGCTGAGTTTCAAATGGTCAGGTATAAAGACAAAGGAACAGATATAAAAGCAGGTGGTAATCAATACAAAGGGACTGGACTATTTGCTATCTATAGCCATAAATGACAAGTATTATAGCGACTTTTGTATAGATGACACTCCTTGTGTCTTCAGTAGGTAATCAAGAAAATAGCAGTCAGGTAGGACTCAAGGGAAATTAGAGGGTACAAAACATGATTAAAACATCCTGATAGGATATTCTGCCCTTAAACAAAAGTATGTTATCAATTCCTAGTGATCATAACTTTGTTTTTGAGTAATGAGTCATATACCCTCATAATATGTGAGTACAATTGTTAAGAAATGTAGGTATGTTTCACATTATGTATTGGCTCTAAGTGATCAGTAGTGGCTGCCCGGAACTTTGTTAGGAGGGATTGTCAACAACCCAGTGGTTTCTGTGAGAAAATATGCTATAATCTCCAGGAATGTCTTTCAAGGGCATGGTACTGGTAAGTTCTACCATGAGTTCTGTGACTTTTTCATCATTGACTCCTGTCTAGTTATTGCTTTATGGTATGTTTCATTTTCTTTTTTTTTTTTTTTTTTTTTTTTTTTTTGGTTTCTAAATTTGGTATAAAACTTGTTTCTGGAAAGATTGATGTGTCACAATGGCCATCTGGCCCTGGTGTTATACGCCCAGTTAGGCCTCTTACAGGATTGGGTCTTGACAGATTTCATAGCACAGAGCAGATATCCCACATGGGCTGTGAAGATGCAGAGATCTTGACCAAAGAGAGAAAGATGCAGTGTAAAACTCGGTATTGTTTTATCCAAGACAAGGATGCTAGTGACTTCCACACATTGCAAGGAACTCTGCTAGTATGTATGCTTCAGCTGAAAATAAGAGGAAACCCACTCAAAAAGGGTTTGATGGCTGGCACCGCAGCTCACTTGGCTAATCCTCCGCCTGTGGTGCAGCACCCCAGGTTCAAGTCCCGGTTGGGGCGTTGGATTCTGTCCCAGTTGCTCCTCTTCCAGTCCAGCTCTCTGCTGTGGCCCGGGAGGACAGTGGAGGATGGCCCAAGTGCTTGTGCCCTGCACCCACATGGGAGACCAGGAGGAAGCATCTGGCTCCTGGCTTCGGATCGGCACAGCACCAGCCGTAGCAGCCATTTGGGGGGTGAACCAATGGAAGGAAGACCTTTCTCTCTCTCTCTCTCACTGTCTAACTCTACCTGTCAAAAAAAAAAGTTTGAAATACATGAATAGCTGCTTGTAACTTTACAACTGTCAGGACGTGAATTATTGGGGACATTGGTTTATCAGCATCATAAAACTGGGGCTTGCACCTCTTTAACTGTTGGGATTTTTTTTCATAGTTATCAGATGGATGCCACATCCCCAAGCCTTGTGTTTAGCTTTGTTAGGAAAACTGGGGTAAGGTAAAAAGTAGCAACAGTGGCATTTGTTCCTTTTTATCAATAAAGGTTTTCACACCTGACCTCTGATCTGGCTCACCTTAGCTGCAGGGGAAACTGGAAAGCACACTTTGTTTTTCTGATCTCTGGTCAATGAGGCAAAGAACCAGCATGGTAAGGATAAGTATTGATTAACCACCAACTGTTTCTGCTAAAACCTACACCTTACACTAGTGGACACCCACATGTATGCTTTCTCCTATATAAACACTTTGATGGCGTCTGCTCATCTCTTTTCCATGGAAAGCAGCCTCACTTATTTGTTTCAGAATGTAGATGGAAATTCAGTGTACTCTCTACAGTCAGCTCCAGATGTGGATTTTTTGGTCCAGTGACTAATAGCTAAAAGACAAGTTATCTGTACCCTTCATCCAGCCTGCCATGGTGCAAAATGAACAGGTTAACTGAAACAATATCTCTATCTTGGAAAAAGAAACTTTAGGAGTTGCATGCAAATTATTGGTTAATTATAGACACGAATTTTCAAAGACTTTGCCCTGATACTATAGAAAATTCTGTTACCAGATAATCTACTCTGCCCTGTGTTTTCTGAAAGAATCCCTATTATCTGGGAGGATTCAGGGGACAGTTATGCTCGTGGCTACATCTAAGGTAGAGTTTGATAAAGGTGCTCTTCTGATAAATGTTCAGCTTCCTAGTTCGTTTCTTATTCATGGAGGGTCAAGTGGTGATGGATCTATAATAGTTACGGTTCATGATTTCCTGATCAACATCACCACCTCAAAATATAGTAACTTTGGGACCGGTGCCGTGGCTCACTTGGTTAATCCTCCACCTGCGACGCCGGCATCCCATAATGGTGCCGGGTTCTAGTTCCGGTTGCTCCTCTTCCAGTTCAGCTCTCTGCTGTGGCCCGGGAAGACAGTGGAGGATGGCCCAAGTGCTTGGGCCCCTGCACCCGCGTGGGAGACCAGGAAGAAGCACCTGGCTCCTGGCTTCAGATCAGTGCGGTGCGCCGGCTGCAGCGGCCATTGTGGGGTGAACCAACGGAAAAGGAAGACCTTTCTCTCTGTCTCTCTCACTGTCTGTAATTCTACCTGTCAAATAAAAATAAAAATAGTAACTTTAGGGCTTATTTTCCTAGTAATTTTTACATGAGTATATAAAAGCCAGCGCTTGTGCAAACATAGTCTTTAACTGAGAGAAATCCTGTCTCCTAGTGCCTAAGCTTGAGGAATAAGCTCACGGAAAATACTTTGGGGGACACGAAAATAAAAGTAAGTGGATGATTGAGGATACCATCCTAGATAAAACCTGTACCAAGATACAGCTGTAGTTGTTAAACACTGGCATACTTTCATACTGCCTACTAACACCTGCCATGGGTACCCCGAGTTCTCCCTGCTAAAGGAGTAACGGTAACATAATAGAAAGATATTCAGGATCTTTCTCTGGCCCTGTTGCCAACATTCATGTTGATTCTTCATTGCCTCTGCCTTACCAGGTATTAAATATTTTGCATACCATCTCTGGCTTATGCATAGTTAGTGTAGCACAGAAGTATATTCATTGGTATGGAGATCCTGGGACCAAGCCAAATACTTTAGAAGGAAATGTCACATAATGAGAATGCTAATCCAAACTTTATAAAGGACCATATTAAATTGTAAGAGCAACTTGTAAGAAAGTAATAAAAATAAAGAGAAGGTCAAAATAGGTTGGCTAGAGACAAAGAATGAATTGGTTCAAAGTTGATTCAGGAGATAATGATGCTAATGTAGACCAACTTCTGTGGCTTTCCTCTCCTATGTGTCTTGGCACAGCTTATTGCCTAGGGGCATGTCTGTAAAGCCAGTGACCCATCCTGGACACAAGCCAAACATGAAGGGTCAGGAGCAGAAGCTCCATTAATCAGGTACCACCGTGTGGGCAGGCAGGGGACCAAAGACTGGAAGGTCAGCTATGGCAGGAGGAGCATGAAAGTGTAATAGATGTCAGAGCACAGGCAGGGCTCAGAGTCTAAGAGGTTAGGAATTTGGCAGAAAGAGCTCTAGAAATAGGGTTGAAGTTGAATCCTAGCACAGAAAATGCTGTACTGTACTCTACTGCTACCTGTAGAGAGTGGATAATTCAGGACCACAGATGCTGAGAATCATCAAAGTCTCCAAGACTTTTTGGTAATCAAGGCCAGGGAAGAGGTGGCAGCCAAATCTTACCTAGATTTTATGATTGAATTATCTTTAATTTTTCATCCATTTATTTGTCATACCTCTGGGAACATGCAATTATGATTGTTGGTAATAGTTGACATTTTGGAGGAGAGTGCTTAAAACGCAGGCATGCTTTTTGCATAATAAATATCTTACATTTACCCTTCACAACAAAGAAATAAAATGAGGGTTTTTTTCATAGAGGCAGTACAAAGTCTCCATCTACTTTCTTTACATTCTGCATACAATTTCTCTAAACAATTTTCATCCATCCAAATAACCATTCAGCCATTCCACAAACTGATAGGCAAGTTATCATACTAAGTTCTGAGTTAACCAACTCTTCCTTAGCATGTAGTCTAGCAGGATAATTGGACAGATCATCTCTGTGGTAAAGCGTGATAGGTACAACAATGAGATGCAAGGTACAGAGAAGCACACTTCAGGGTGATTGTCAAGAAGTAGAAAAGCTTTCAATACTGGTACCCAACATGAAAAACATAGTCACTGAGAGTTCAGTGAATAGGAGTAAAATTATGATGAAAAACTAAGAAGGATATCTACTTGCTAATGAGAATATCAAGTGGGAAGGACATGAGGATGCGAGAGAGAAAGGAGTTGGGATGCTGGACTACAAAGGGCACCAGGAAGCTTTTTAAGAGGGTTAAGTAGAAGAAGAGCATGCTTCGTCTTCCTTGCCTTCTAGAAGTTGTCACAAGGGCAGTATGAGGAGGATGGATTGGATGCGGCAAGACTATAGCGCAAATCACCTGAGAAGCAGTGGTGGCCTCCAGGTGAGAGATGGTGTGGTGACCTGAGCTGCAGCAGTCAAGATTAGGATATAAGGAAAAGGGGCTGGAATGGAGAGACATCAAGGAAGCCAAGTTAAGCAGATCTTTGCCATAGGCCTTCCATATGAAATGTGTAGGACAATAAATATACCGCTATTCATTGGTTGTAAACATCACTGAGTTAACATTTTGAGGCCATATTTTTAACCTCTAATTCAATGATTGGAGGCAGACAGGAAACCTATCCCTACAAAATACACATTTCACACATCTTCATACTTGATAATACAGGACAGCTCTTATTTTGATATAAAAAACCCAATATTACTAGCAAAGCATGGGCTGTATTAAAATATTAGTGTTTGATTTTTTTTTTTCACTTGAGTTCTTTTCCTGCAATTGTGTGCTCCACTGTGAGACACTGAACTATGGGGTTCAGCGAGGGGATTTGGAGTAGCTTTTCCTTAAAACAACTGCTTTTTTTGAAATACGAGTATGGTTTTTATAAAGTTATGCCTGACAAACTGCATTTCTACCTTTCCCTTCACTTCTTACTTGTTTAAGGTAAAAAGGACTTGGCGCTGGATTCTAAGAAAGCTAAATGACAGTAGCAACTTGAAAGTCTTGACTCAGCCTGATGCCCATGCTAGGCTGTGACGTAAAACCAGAGAAGTCTCATTTTTCATCCATTTCATAACCAGGAAGTACATGAATAGAAGCTCCTTTTTAGAATTATATTGCCTCCCTATTGAATTTAACTTCAGCCCAATTGAAAAGACTCATATTTTGCCACCAGTCATCTCAGCTGCTATTCAGCAGACCATCAAGAGCAGGTTTCTTGCCTGTGGAAACTACTTTTATTGTTTTCTTCACGCTATATTCTGTAACCATGATGTGGCTGGCGCAGGCATGTTTATCAGTGTATCATTTCTGAGCTTAAGCCCCTTGTGCTTTGTCTCCTAAAGGGTCAGGTCACATATTTACATTGGCATCTGGATGCGGCCAGATGTAGGGTCTCCTTGCTGGTGGGTTACAGCTCTCATTCAGTTACTCTCTTGTCGTTTCTTAGGGGGGGAAGCAGGACTGTCAGTGCACAATCCATAGTCACAGAGCACAGTGTAAAAGGAAGGGAGCAGATAGAATTCCCAGGATACCATCAGCTCCAGCCTGCATAATTGGAATAATTTGTTTTCTGATCTCTAAACCTTTCTTTCTGCTCTCCTCCAACACATTCTCCTAACTGCAGCCAGTGTGACTTTCTAAAATGTAGCTGTATCTTTTCTGTCCTGTGCTTTAAGCTCAGGGAGCTATTAGAACCTTTCACAATCTCACTTGTTATGAACTCTGTCACAGCCAGTATCACCTGTCCAGGTCTCCTTTAGATTTCTCCCATCCAGGACTTTCACAAGTAATTCCTGTTGTCCGAAATAGTCCTCCTATTGTCCTAACTATTCTTCAGCTCTGACATTTTTGCTCTGGAAGCTTTCTTTTAATTATCCAGAAACTCACAGTTCTCTTATTTCCTTTATCAAATCTATTTAAAAAGTGCTTCATATGTATCTATTTGCATATCTGTCCCTCCTTGAAGACTGTAAGTCCCTTGCATGCAAGGACTGTAACCTTCACTTGCAAATCATCAGTGCCTACCTCGGCTGCTGCCACATAGTAAGAGCTTGGTAAATGGCTCTTAGCTCTTTAGGGTTGTAGGTAACAAATATTCTCAGCTTCACGACAGAAATCTCCTTCATTAATCAATGGAAGTAGCTAATATTAATTAATTCACTCATGTTCACTCAAATATTTTGAGCATCTATGAATATATCAAGGGATTATTTTAATCACTGAAGATGTGGAAATGAATAACACATTTTTCTCTTGCTCAAGATTCTTGAAGTTTGTGGCAGCAGAGAAGTAAATAGTTACAATATGTGATACATGCTATAATAAATACATACACGGATAAGTTACTGTGAAACATCAGAAAAGTGGTACTTCAGTTT
Organism: Lepus europaeus; assembly: GCF_033115175.1. Classification (NCBI taxonomy): domain Eukaryota; kingdom Metazoa; phylum Chordata; class Mammalia; order Lagomorpha; family Leporidae; genus Lepus; species Lepus europaeus. The sequence continues at coordinate 72,760,894 of NC_084842.1, forward strand.
AGCTGAACATTGAAAGAGATGCCACACAAAGAATCTTGATGATTTTGTAAAAAGGTATGAGTTAAATGAGAGGAAAGAAGCACATTTTGGGAAGAGCCAACATATGCAGAAGATGAAAAGGTGAAGAAAACTTTGCCACACCCGGTCAGCAGAGTAGTCAGTGGAGCATCTGGATGATGGTAACTCACTGAAGCTACCAGGCTGCTGGGGAACCCTCTCTCTGTCTTTGGATACAGTAAAAAATTGGGGATTATGGGTTGATTTTTTTTTTTTTTAAGATAGGAGCGAGAGATGCTCAGAGTGGTGTTTTAGAAGGATCACTGTAGGAGCAGTATGGAAGATACCCTGGCAATCTTAGGAGTCAGTAAATCCTGTTAGGAAGACTTTTTAAATTATTTGTAGAGAAATATGGTAAGCCTGCTGATAAGTTTATAGCAGTGGATTTGGGGAGAAAGTACAGAGAATGTGCAATTTAGGAGGTAGCACTATTTCTTCTCGTTATATTCTTGATCAATTCTTTTTTAGCTAATTATCATTCATCATTTATCATTCAATTCAAGGGTTGCCTCTGGTAAGTTTTTTTCTGACCCCAACACCAGTCTGATTCAGATATCCCTTCCTAAGTTCTTATTGAATATAGTATATAGCCTCTGCAACATTATACAGTTAGCAGTGTGAGAACAAAGATTATATCTTATTCAATCTGGCAAAGTGCTATCAGAGTTCCTAGCACATGTTATATATTTAATAATTATTTCTTATGGTGAATGTATGAGTGACTCCATACTAATTGGAAACGGGAATCTGAGAAACATAACTTAGCAGATTCTTAAATTTTTGCTCAGACAACAAAGAAAATGATGGGGATCATCTCAGAGATGCGTACAAGAGATGGGGAAATGAGTTTAGAGAATAGTTTGGGGGAGGGGACAATGACATCAATTTGAGACAGATTGGATTTGGGTGGCTTATGAGAAGGCCTCCTAACAGTGATCTGGTGTAGGGTAAAGATTGGTCTTACTGATGTATAGATAGATGGTAGCTGAGAAAATGCACTTTAGTCCTCTAAGAATGCCTGCCCGTTGGAAATAAGACTTACCAAAAGTCTAAAAGTCGGCAGCATACTTGATTGGAAAAGAGTTTAAGGTGATCCACAACAATGGGTAGGCACTAATAGGAGGGATGGAAGACTGTGACAAAGGGTATAGGAATACTTTTCAAGAAACTGTCAACAATATCAAACATTTCCAAAGGAAGAGGTAAGGATTGAAAAATAATTCACTTTCAGTAGATAGACCAGTGGTAGTTAGTGTATTACTTCTGAAGAGCAATTTTAATGGTGAATTGGGGATGCCAGAGTTGGTAGTGGTTTGGAAAGTGGAGCATTAGAGTCTGTGAGTGTAATATCTTCTTCTAAAAAGCTTAGTTATAAAACACAAGAAATTGGGGTCAAGAATAAGGAAAGGTGCCGGCGCCACAGCTTACTAGGCTAATCCTCTGCCTGTGGTGCCAACACCCCAGGTTCTAGTCCCAGTTGGGGCACCGGTTCTGTCCCGGCTGCTCCTCTTCCAGTCCAGCTCTCTGCTGTGGCCTGGGAAGACAGTGGAGGATGGCCCAAGTCCTTGGTCCCTGCATCTGCGTGGGAGACCAGGAGGAAGTACCTGGCTCCTGGCTTCAGATTGGCGCAGCGTGCCAGGCGCAAGGGCCATTTTGGGGGTGAACCAATGGAAGGAAGACTTTTCTCTCTGCCTCTCTCTCTGTCTAACTCTGCCTGTCCAAAAAAAATAAATAAGGAAAGGTGAGAAGTCAACTGTGCAGTTGAGGGAGGGTGCTTTTGTTTTGTTCAAACAGGAAAAAATGGGGATGATTACATCTTGAGAATAAACAGTTGATTTAAAAGGGAAACTATTAATATAGTCAGAAGAGACATTTCCTGGAGCAAGACTTGGGTAGGAAAGGATCAAGAGCTGAAAAGGAGGGATTAGCTCTAACAGACACATCTCTTACTGAGATTACAGAGAAGAAAGGGAGAGTACAGGAAGTACAGGATGAATACATACATTAGTTTGAATTATGTGGGGAATTCACTTATACCCAAGTTCTTCAGTCCTTGTAGACAGAGGTGATAGAATTTGTAGAAAGTGATTTTACTGGCTTTTGTGGTAATTAAACATGGGACTAAACAGCAATGAAGAAATATTGTGTACCTGTGTAGGACTTCCTAAAATGGATAAAGGCATACCCATTGTGTGTTCATTTGCCAACTCTTGTGATTTGTGCACTATCAGGAAATAGCTAAATCAATTGGAAGAGAGCATGTGGTCAGTGGTTCAAGTTGACTTCAACAGGGTACACACATGGGTTATTAACCTGGAACTCATGACTCACAGTCCATGTGCATGTTGAGAGTAGTCTTGTCAATACAGAAATGTGTGTATTTATGGGTTTTTATGGAGAAAGAGCAGGTCCTTAATTTTCACAATTTTCCAAGTTACCTGTGATCAAAATCTTAAGATTAAAAGATTCAAAAAGGAATAGTTTCGGATAAGCGTTACTTAAATGATTACAAAAGAATGGGAATGTGATCTTTTCTTTTGGGTTATAGTAGTTAAAACAGAATACTAATATTAAAACACAGGTACACATATCTGAAAAGATAATTAGAATACATAAAAAATGCTTACAAAACTCAATAGAAAAATGAGCAAACGAAAGTGGCAAAATATTTGAACTGACAGTCTACTAGAGAATATATATACATAACAATCAGGAAAATATATATTGCAACTATAAAGAAATATCACCAAACAATTATTAGAATGGATCATTTTTTTAAAGTGGATATACCAAATGTCAGTGGTAATAGAGAAATGGAAACTGGAACATATTGTTGGAGCAAATTCAAAATGAAACAGTCCTATTTAAAACAGTTTACTGTTTTATTATGAAGTTAAATGTACAGGGTGTGAAGTATCACTATGTTCCTAAATCTGTATATATGAAATACATGAAACTTGTGTAACTTATATAAAACTTAAAAAAGTACACTTGCCATATTACATACTTATCCATTCTTTATTGTTTTCCAAAGAAATGAAAATACCTGTCCACTCAAAACTTGATATACATTCATAGTAGCTTTATTAATATTTGCCAAAGTTGAAACAACTGAAAAAAAAATCATCAGCTGATGGATGATTGAACACAATGAGTTCAATTACTACTCAGTAATTAACAAATTAAAAAATGGAACAGATTAGATTATCTCAGAAGCATTATACTAATTTAAAGAAGACAAAAACAGCTGCAATACTGTATGTTTTTTAATGTAATATTCAGAAGAAGGCATACTAGAAGGTCAGATATAAGATCAAAAGTTGCCAGGGGCTTGAAGCAAGGAAAGAGAATTGGCTACAAATGAATGCAAGGGAATATCTGAATGTGATTGATAAAAATATTCTAGTTCTCGATTTTTTTTATTGCCCCTCATTGAGGGATGGTTACAAGACTAAGTTGATCAAAATGCATAGAATTGTATGTCTAAAAATTAGAATGTTATTGTATATAATTAATATATAATATATACTTAGATAAAACGTAATCAAACTTTATAAAAAGTGCTCTTGGGAGAATATGAGAGGATAGTGGGCAAATGGTCTTGGATTCTTTTTCTCCTTAGTGTCACCTTATCCACAGAGATGACTCTCCTTGTTTGAACCACTTCCTCAATTACAGATGCAAAGCACACAATCCTCTAAGGTTTTCACTGAGAAGAGCTCTGGAGCAAGAATCCCCATTTGCTAACAGTGGGAGAAAGAACCCCACTGGCAAGATGAGAATCCGTGGAAAACATCTGGACCCTCCCTATCCAGAATCTTTATTCCATTTTCTACTAAAACTTTGAGTTGTATTAATAGGCTCCAATGCCTTATAGAATTGCAAGCTACCCAAACACAAACTTGTTCTCTATGGGAGGGGAAAACAAGTAATTTCTTTATATTTGTTTCACTTTATTGGAGGTGACTTTGTCTTTGTACAATGACAAAAACATGTCTTGCTTAGAAAGCATGCAGAGTTTGGGGCATTGACTTAAAAATGACAGGGTTCCAAGTATAGATGGGCATGTGCAATCAAGGCGTAGAAGGTAGGAGCTGGGCGCATGGGGAAACACAAATATGTCTGATAAACAAGAGGAAGTGGAATTGAGGATGGGAATGCTGAGAATGAAATGATGGCAACTTTGTCACTGAATCTCACACTAACAAGCACATATAGTAAACGGCTCATGTGTCTTTATGTCTAAATTGAAACAAATTGAGAGGAATTAAGTAGAATCCAGTGGAATGGCCTCAGCTCAAGAGTCATGGTATCTAGGGCTTGGAAGAGTAGGTTTCACTTATTAGAGCTGAAGAACCCCAAAATGTCTGATACTTATAATGGATTCAAAATGTCCTCCCAAAATAGTATAGCTTGAAAAATGTTGATAGTGATGATGGGGTATCTCCTGGACCGTATTTCTTATATTCAAATATCTTTTATGCCAAAATGCTTCAATGATAGTACTTTGTTAATAGCTGACATTCCATGGAGAATTCCTACACAAAATCAATAGCAATAAGTTTGTAGTTAAACCATGTAAAGCTACATGTAAGACATTTTTTTTAATTTTTTAACTTTTATTTAATGAATGTAAATTTCTAATGTACAGCTTATGGATTACAATGGCTTCCCCCTCCCATAACTTCCCTCCCACCCACAACCCTCCCCTTTCCCGCTCCCTCTCCCCTTCCATTCACATCAAGATTCATTTTCAATTCTTTTTATATACAGAAGATCAGTTTAGTATATATTAAGTAAAGATTTCAGCAGTTTGCACCCACATAGAAACACAAAGTGAAAAATACTGTTTGAGTACTAGTTATAGCATTAAATCAAAATGTACAGCACATTAAAGACAGAGATCCCACATGAGGAGCAAGTGCACAGTGACTCCTGTTGTTGACCCAACAAATTGACACTCTAGTTTATGGCGCCAGTAACCACCCTAGGCTGTCGTCATGAGTTGCCAAGGCTATGGAAGCCTTCCAAGTTCACCGACTCTGATCATATTTAGACAAGGTCATAAAAGAGGGTGAGGATAGTAACTAATGATCCTAAGAGTGTCATTAACCAGGTCTGAACAATTACACAGCATTAAGTGGGGAAGAGGACCATCAGTACACACAGGTTGGGAGTAGAGCCATTGGAGGTAGAGTAGAGGTTATGATTACGAAGGAATGAGGCCCAAGTGTGCTAGACAGGGTCTAGAACAAAGGACAGAGTTACATTTTAATACTAACACCCCCAAGAAGCTATAGCCACTGAGAGCAGGACATGCGTCTTTTGAGCCTAGTTCTCAGGAAGATAGTTATTCTTTGCTCTGAAGAAGTTGAATGAAGTGTTCTCACACCCCTGCTGTGTACTTAGAGGACTAACAGGACAGGAGAGACAAGAAATGAAGAGGGACAGGCTAGACTGAGATGTGGAGATGAAGCCATTACCAGGACAGAGACAGTATCTGGTCAGATACTTCTCAAAGGTACATCACAGGGATAGCCAATTTTAGAAATACTGTAGGTAAAGAAGCAAATAGCCAAATAAAACTTAAACTACTGATACTTTAAACCACTGTGGATCAACTGAGAAAATCAACTTGAAAACAATGGTCAGCAGATGCAGAAGGGACATCTGAGAGCAGACTATTGTGGGGCAGAAGTCCAATTCTTACCTCTTGGGGTTGCCAAATACAGCTACTGTCAACACAATGAGTCTACACTGGACTGAATTCGCAGCCAGCAAAGGTTTTCACCAATTTCTTTGGAAGGGAAAATTGGAAATTAAAATGAGAATTCCATTTACATATAATTTGAATTTGCTAAATATAATTTTGTTTACATTATGCATATGGTACAACAAGTTACAGTTTCTATTCCATCAGGGTCCTAGCAAGTAAATGATGACATACTCAAGTTGACTAATTGGAAGAATGCTTAATAGAGACAGTGTTTTCAAAGATACAAGGAGACACAAGAAATGGAAAGCAGTAACCAGAGACTGTCTATTAAAGTGAGGGCAGGGACTGCTTTTTACCATTTCTAGGCATAACTGGGCAGACAGAATAGCTACTGGAACCAAGGGAGAGAAATGTGACATGTTGGCCAAAACAGTGGTCCTCTTATTTTCTAATAAGAATACAGTCAAGCTTGGGGACTTAGTGGCAGAGTCAGGAATGTACCATGACTTGTTGTTGTTGTTGTGCTCTATTTGGTTTCTTTCCAGTAGTCCCCATTGGCTGACACCAACAGGAAGAGATTATGGGAGCCCACTGACACAACATTTATTGTTAGCCTCCCAATACAAACAGCAGAGTAGGGAAGAGAAATGAGCAGATCTGGAGAGACATAGATTACATGCAACACCCAGTGCTACCTCTGGCCCCTCAGCAGTCCTCTTGCCTCTTGTTCCTCATCTATCAAAAACTTGTCCCTCGGATACCGAAGACCCAGAATTGCTACTGTGCTAACATGGGGCCAATGTTCCACCCTTCATTGTTCTACATGAAACTTAAACATTAGCCATTGGCCCTTATATAAATTAATAGAAAATGAGATAGGCAGGTAAGTGTTATGATTATTTATGCTAAGTCCTACTTTAGTAGCTTATTGAGAAGACTAATTTGTCAAGCATAGCTGTCATCTTCTACCACATATTTCGGGTTCCTCACCTTGATTAAATGGATAGTGACCTGAATCTTCATGCCTATAGATCTGGGTTCATGGTTCATATCTTGGATGTTAGATTCAGCTTTCCATTCACTGGTGCTATTAGATAACAGAGTATTAAAAGGTGTCCCTGGGGATACTCTTTTTTTTTTTTAAAGATTTATTTATTATTTGAAAGTCAGAGGTTACACAGAGAGAGGAGAAGCAGAGACAGAGGTCTTCCATCAGATGCTTCACTCCCCAGATGGTAGCAACAGCCTGAGCTGCTCTGATCCGAAGCCAGGAGCTTCCTCCGGGTCTCCAACATGGGTGCAGGGGCCCAAGGGCTTGGGCCATCTCCTGTTGCTTTCCCAGGCCATAGCAGAAAGCTGGATTGGAAGTGGAGCAGCCGAGTCTCTAACCGGCACCCATATGGGATGCCTGTGCTTCAGGCCAGGATGTTAACCCACTGAACCACAGCGCCTACCCCAATATCCAATATTTCAAACATAGTTCCCCTATACTCATGGATGGCAGCAACCCCATGAGCTAGAATCTATCACCCCTACAGGCACAATCACATTTCTCTGTCAATGCTGATACACAAGGAATGTGAATTGGCCAAGAGGAAGAATCTGTTTCTTTTTTTTTTTTTAAGTTTTATTTAATGAATATAAATTTCCAAAGTACAGCTTATGGATTACAATGGCTTCTCCTCCCCCTCCAAACTTCCCTCCCCTTTCCCACTCCCTCTCCCCTTCCATTCACATCAAGATTCATTTTCAATTCTCTTTATATACAGAAGATCAGTTTAGTATATATTAAGTAAAGATTTCAACGGTTTGCCTCCACATAGTAACACAGTGAAAAATACTGTTTGAGTACTAGTTATAGCATTAAATCACAATGTACAGCACATTAAGGACAGAGATCCTACATGATATTTTTTTAAATATTGATTAATTTTCTATGCAATTTCCAATTTAAAATCAAGTTTTTTTTTTCATTTTCAATTATCTTTATATACAGAAGATCGATTCAGTATATACTAAGTAAAGATTTCATCAGTTTGCACCCACACAGAAACACAAAGTGTAAAAATACTGTTTCAGTACTAGTTATAGCATTACTTCACATTGGACAACACATTAAGGACAGATCCCACATGAAACAAAAGTTCACAGTGACTCCTGTTGTTGATTTAACAATTTGACACTCTTGTTTATGGCATCAGTTATCTCCCGAGGCTCTAGTCATGAGTTGCCAAGGCTATGGAAGCCTTTAGGGTTTGCCGACTTTGATCTTATTCAGATAGGGTCATAGTCAAAGTGAAAGGTCTCTCCTCCCTTCAGAGAAAGGTACCTCCTCCTTTGATGGCCCCGTTTTTCCACTGGGATCTCACTCACAGAGATCTTTCATTTAGGTCGTTGTCGTCGTCTTTTTTTTTTTTTTTTTTTTTTTCCAGAGTGTCTTGGCTTTCCATGCCTAAAATACTCTCATGGGCTCTTGAGCCAGATGCGAATGCCTTAAGGGCTGATTCTGAGGCCAGAGTGCTATTTAGGACATCTGCTATTCTATGGGTCTGCTGTGTCTCCTGCTTCCCATGTTGGATCTTTCTCTCCCTTTTTGATTCTATCAGTATTAGCAGACACTAGTTTGTGTGATCCCTTTGACACTTAGACCTATAAGTATGGTCAATTGTGAACTGCAGATGATCACTTGGACTAGTGAGATGGCATTGGTACATGCCACCTTGATGCGATTGTATTGGAATCCCCTGGCATGTTTTTATTTATTTATTTATTTAATGAATATAAATTTCCAAAGTACAGCTTATGGATTACAATGGCTTCTCCTCCCCCTCCAAACTTACCCCCCACCCACAACCCTCCCCTTTCCCACTCGCTCTCCCCTTCCATTCCCATCAAGATTCATTTTCAATTCTCTTCATATACATAAAATCAGTTTAGTATATATAAGGATTTCAACAGTTTGCCCTCACATAGCAACACAAAGTGAAAAAATACTGTTGTAGTACTAGTTATAGCATTAAATAACAGTGTAAATTACATTAATGACAGAGATCCTGCATGATACTTTTTAAAAAAAGATTGATTACTTTTCTATGTAATTTCCAATTTAACACCAAGGGTTTTTTTTTTTTTTTCATTTTCAATTATCTTTATATACAGAAGATCGCTTCAGTATATACTAAGTAAAGATTTCATCAGTTTGCATCCACACATAACCACAAAGTGTAAAAATACTGTTTCAGTACTAGCTATATCATTACTTCACCTTGGACAACCTATTAAGTACAGATCCCACATGGGACGTAAGTACACAGTGACTCCTGATGTTGATTTAACAATTTTAACACTCTTGTTTATGGTGTCAGTAATCTCCCTAGGCTCTAGCCATGAGTTGCCGAGGCTATGGAAGCCTTTAGGGTTCATCCCCTGGCATGTTTCTAACTCCACCATTTGGAGCAAGTCCGATTGAGCATGTCCCAAATTGTACATCTCCTCCCTCTCTTTTTCCCACTCCTATATTTAACAGGGATCCAACCCAAATGCCCATCAACAGTAGACTGGATAAAGAAATTATGGGATATAGTATAGAATACTATACAGCAGTCAAAAACAGTGAAATCCGGTCATTTGCAACAAGATGGAGCAATCTGGAAAACATCATGCTGAGTGAATTAAGCCAGTCCCAAAGGGACAAATATCATTTGTTTTCCCTGATCAGTGACAACTGAGCACCAAAGGGGAAACCTATTGAAGTGAAATGGACACTATGATAAACAGTGACTTGATCAGCTCTTGTCCTGACTGTTGATGTACAATGTAGTACTTTATCCATTTTAGTATTTTTTTGTTCTAGTACTGGTGATTGAACTCTGTAATTAACACACAGTTATTCTTAGGTGTTTAAATTTTAACTGAAAGTGATCCCTGTTAAATGTAAGAGTGGGAAGAATCTGTTTCTATTTCAAGGGAATTAGGCTTATTTTGTTCTAGGTATTTCTTCTTAGGCATAGAATAGCCAAACCCTTTGAATTTGTGTGCTGTTAAACAAGTGACTGTCATGGATATTAGCCTGTTTTTGCAGTGTCCTTATCTTAAAATGCATCACCTGATTGACAGTCGTGTTCTAAAGGATATTCTAGTAGTTTCCAACACAGGCTTAACTGAGTATTACAAGCAAAGTGTCATACAAACCAAACAATGTATTTCCTCTCATATCTAGAGGCTACATTTCCAAAATCAAGGTGCTGGCAAGGCCATGCTTCCTCTGACGGCTCTAGGGAAGAATCTTTCAAGCCACTCTCCCAAACTTGAAGTTCATGGCCAGTGGCAGCATGTCACCAATCTCCATATGGCCTTCTTCCTGTGTGTGTGTGCGCTTCTATGTCCAGATCTGGCCTTCTGCTAATGATATCAGTTATGTTCCATTAAGACCCAACCTACAGCAGCAGTATGACTTAATTTTACTGAACTAGATACACATGCAATGACTCTACTTTGGAATAAGGTCACATTCTGAGGTATAGGGGGTTGACATTCCAACATATGGATTTGATAACCATTGAGGCTATTTTGCCTTCTACAATGGGTTGTGCTACCTCAAGTCATACCCATTGGAAGAGCTAATCACTGTTGGTATTTCATAGGACATTTTAAATAACCACATTTGTAATCTTTGTGAGGTCTTGAATTTTAAAAATTCTGCCAGGCACTCGCTAGAGGCAAGTCCTAGAGCTGAGTTGACCTCCCCCCCTCCCCAGGCCAGGTAACTAGCCCCCTACTGAGAATTGATTTGAGGGGTCTTCTGTGTTACACATATTTTTCCAATGTAAGTCAAATCTTGCTGAAGCAACCGTATACAGATGAAGATAGACTCAAATAAAAGGAATACTTTGCTTTCAATTAGTTCTAGTCTTTCTGCATTTACACTGGTATTTTTTTTTTTCTCATTGGAGACAGTTCTAGAAATAGTTCTTCAAACCCTTTATTCTTAGGTTGGTGTCAGTAATCATGTTGAACTATTTTTCTAAGCCAAGTATATTGCCACATGCATGGACACACACTCACTTAGGATATGAAAGTGTGTTTTTGAGGGGAAATAAAAAGATTCATCCTTGGCTCAGAGTCAATATCCCTTTAGGCCATTTTGAATTCATTCCAGAATTGTCCCTATGTTCCAGGCAAGAATCCTTCCTGCCTCAGTAATCTGTTCAGAAGTGCTTTGTTCTAATAATTTTTTTCCCCTAGAGTCAGTACCTAGAGCAGTGTAAAGATGATGGGCTTGGGGATGGGGAAATATGGACAATACCCTAAGTCTATCCCTAATGGTTCCTGTAGATGTCACAGACTAAGTACCTGCTCCTCTGTTACTTCATTTAAAACCAAAGAGAATGAACAAAATCAGATGGCTGAAATTTGGTGGAAAGAATCACACATAGTGCTTATGAAATGGGAGTTTTGCAGACCCTGTTCCAGACTAATCACACTGAAGTCTCTGAGCTGGGGTCATCAGAGTTCCTATATTCACTCCCTGCCCTCACCCGCTCCCAGATTCTTATGAAATGACAACTTGGGGAAATACTGTGCCAGGCTATTTCTAAGGCCCATTTCTGTTCCAATTATCTGTGGAAACTAAATAAAGGCCACTGTACTGATTAATCCATCGACTTACTTCATTCATTACTGTTTTCCAGTTACCATCAGGCAGAAAAATGTGCAGAGGAAGAGGGCCTAGGATGGATAACTTCTGATCAGCAGGCAGTTTGGGACAGCAGGAAGTCCAGATGTCAGGTGTGACAGAGGAAACTTGGATAACTTGAGGACCAAATAAGTGCCTCATGGATAAATTTGGAGGTTTAAAAAAAAAACTGTATGTTATCTGTGTGTGTCTGTGTGTGTGTCTCAAGAAGAAACGAAGTGTCCAAATTATAGGTACATTTATAGATAGTGCTAAAAATGGTACTGTAGATCTATATTTATTGAAATGGAAAATGCATATGATGGGTTTCTAAGCAAAAATTAGATAAATCTCTTGGGTTTTATTTTGGAAAAAAAATTCCTTTGAATTTGAAATCTGTGGGTGAATTTCTTTGAGAATACAGTCAATTTTTATGCCCTGTTCCCTTTTGATATGAGCTGATTTTTAATGGTGAGAATTTAATATTTTCTAATCATAAATATCAATAAAGCTATTTCCTTTCCCAAGAGTGTAGGCTGCTTGGGAAGGTGAGGGATGGTGGTAGTTGTAGGACACAGGAAGGGTCCCAAAGAGCACAGAGGTGTAGACCTAGGTAGAAAGTAAGGAATGAGCCCAGGGCTGCAGAAGATAAGAAATGAAAGAGGGGAGTGAAGAATGGCTAAGCCAGGTAAAACCTGCACTTTCCTAGCACCTTATCATCTTGGCACATTGACTCCAGGTTGCAGGACTGTGCTTTGCGCCTTCCTGGGGCTACCGAAGAACCCATGGGTCAGTACAGCATGGATAATTGCTGTGCTCAGGCCATATTGGATTGTTTAAGATTTAAGTCTTTTGCTTCCGGTTGCCAGCTTGTAAGCTTGCCTGGGGCCACCTGCTCTGCAGACCAGTGTATTTATTTCTGATGTGCAACCCAGGATTGCAAGGTTGACCAGCAGCTTGGAGAGAAGGCAGGGGAATGGAGACTATTTATAGCAGACAGCAACAAAGGTTTTCTTTCTTTCCTTTACCACGAGTTGTATTTTTCTGAAACTCTGCCCATGTTGTACAGAAACCAAAAGGGCAAGAGAACAAGTTCTTTGGAGCTGGCTGGAAAGTTCCAGGGCTCTGTTTTTAGAGCAAATCTGCCAGCTTCAGAGGAGGTTGCAACCACCCTCTGATTCTAAATCAGCTTGATGGCGGTGCAAATAGATGCAAATGAGGGTCAAATCCATTTCCATAATGAACAGCACAAGCAAGGCGGACTTCTCTCCACCTGACTCAAAATTACTAGAAAATCGAATGAGGGAGGAAATGAAACAAAGAGAAAGCAAACATCTAGTAACTTGAAAACTGTCGCTTTTTGACTGGTGGGAAGGGATACCGTGAGGTCCAAAGATGATTCTGAGCTCTATGGTGGGTGCTTGGTCAGGAATGAGAAATTCTAGTATTGTTGCTCTGAGGACTTTGGTTGTGACCAGACCACATGCTTTCCTGCCATGATCCATCCTTCTCCATTCCTAGGCTCTTCTTGACACGACATCCTGATGGGTCTTTTGTTTTTCCTTTAGAGCAGCTTTATTCTATTCAGGGAATAATTCCTATACAACAAATTTCACTCTTTTCAAGTGCACAATTTATTGTTTTTGTAGGTTTTCTTGTATATTCGTGGTGTTATGCAACCATCCCCACTCTAATTTTGGAATTTTTCATCGAAAATCCCGAAAGAAATCTTGTACCTGCTAGCAGCCACTTTGTATTCCTCCCTCCCCAGACCATGGCAACCACTAATCACTTTGTTTCTATGGAGATTTTATACAAATGGGATCATCTACTGTGCCACCTTTTGTGATTGGTTTCTTTTATGATACTGGTATTTTTGAGGTCCATCCATGTTATAGAAAGCATCAGTAATTCTTTCCTTTTTTTTTTTTTTCTCCATCAGAGGTTACTGATTTTTTTTTTTTTTTTGACAGGCAGAGTGGACAGTGAGAGAGACAGAGAAAGGTCTTCCTTTTTGCTGTTGATTTACCCTCCAATGGCTGCCACGGCTAGCGCGCTGCGGCCGGCGCACTGCGCTGATCCGATGGCAGGAGCCAAGTGCTTCTCCTGGTCTCCCATGCGGGTGCAGGGCCCAAGCACTTGGGCCATCCTCCACTGCACTCCCGGGCCACAGCAGAGAGCTGGCCTGGAAGAGGTGCAACCGGGACAGAATCCGGCGCCCTGACCGGGACTAGAACCTGGTGTGCCGGCACCACTAGGCGGAGGATTAGCCTGTTGAGCCGTGGTGCAGGCAGTTCTTTCCTTTTTATGGTGATTTGAGTCTAACAAACATGAGGTTCAGAAATCCCTGGGTCTCAGAGAACCAAAATGAGCTCAACTTGTTTCATGGGGAAAAGAAAAAAAAGAAAAAAAGAAAAAAAAAAAAAACATGTGAATGGGGAGATAATAATAACATGGCTTAACCCTATTATTTTAGCATTAAATGTTTGCCCACTGTGTTTAGCTCTTGATTTCCATGCGTTTCAGAAAGTAGCTTCATGTCATTCAACTAATACTGGGCCAAGTCAACTCATATTTTTAATTAACAGGTGTTTTTTTGTGCCTCAACTTGGAGACATTCATTTCCAGAAATTATTTTGGTACTTCTGGCACAGCCTATGTTGCTGCATATGGTTGACTTGCAACTATGAAAGCGATGAAAATCACTAGGACTATAATACATATGGACCATTGACTGAGCTATCTGAGGAATTTTTAATTGGTGTGAATATGGAATGTAATAATTTATGTGGATGCATTACTTTTAAATGCTTAAGTACATGGAGGGGACTAATCGAATGGATTTTATTATCTGGAATGCCCTGAATGCCTTTGGATAACCCCAAATTTCTTCCAACAAAGCTATACTTCCATGCGAGTCATTATCTTTAAGAAACATTTATCAAATCTTCTCTTCCCCATGCCCATAGTTTAAAGAAACGTGGTATCCACCAGTCATCACACGTAGGAAACCTTTTCCTCATGGAATAGAATCCCACATTTAACAGGCAAAGACACAGGCAGATGGCAGACTAAAAATTAAAGTCCTTGACCATAGCTCCTCGGCAGATCATTTGGAAGCAGGGGAATCATGTTTAGCCTTAAGATGCATTCACTGTGGGGAATCAGCCGTGTCAACATGTGTTTGACAAAAGGGTGAAAGGAACGTGCCAGAAATCCATCTTTCTACCAAGTCATAACATTAGAGGGATTCCCCTGATACAGTCTTACTCCAAGGCCGATCTGAGCTCTCAGTTTGGGGACATGAGTTCCCTTGAGGTTGGTGTGGTGGTCTACAGGGTGCCAAGAGCCCAGAGATGGACTCTGAGCTGGAGGATTCCTGTTAGTAATGTAATAATAGGACAAGGAGGGAAAGTTATGATATTCTTTCTAAGATAAAAGATGAGACAGCAAAGATTTTACTGATAGCCAATTTAATTCAGATGCACAAGGGTCAGATTCACTGTGTATGGAACTGGAGTGGGGAGGTTTGAGGAGTTCCAATAAGAGTGACTTTTTCTTCTGAGGGAAGAGAGACAAACACATTGGTTTCATATAGTAATCTAGATTGGCTAATGGGAAAGAATGAACAATAGTTCTAATAGCAGAACCTTTCAATCATTGCGATTGTACTCTGAAGTACAATCTTAATTTTTGCTTCCTAGACACTGAAAGGTACAATATATTGGGCCACAAAGCAAAAACCATTGGTGTGCCAGGTCACAAGTGTGTCACAACAGATGGTGGCAAACCATTCTCTCCACTTGGGCACAAACCTCGTGTTACTTTGGCTCACCAAGAACTGTTGTACACTATAAATGCCCAGGTTGAAGATTGGTGGTGACTACATGTGGTCATGTGAGGGGATATGGGTGGCAGAGGGTTGAAAAGATGACTATATATTTGGCACCAGTTTTTTTTTTTTTTTTCTTATAAAGAAGAACCACCCAGTTTCCTGGGTGCAACTGCAGTGGCCATGTGCTCTCTTAGCTAAGAGCCAATGTTTCCCCCTTCCTGGGTTCACTCCCTATCTGGTGAAGGCTGATCTGTCATGTTCATAGGTACATGGGGTCCCTTGTAGAGATGCTCAGAATAGGTGAGTAAGATTATCTGGGGCCTGAATGTCTGCAATAGCAGGTTTGGGTGAAAGCCAAAGAAATAATAATAATGATTGGAACCATAAAAATAACAGCTATTGAGCGTACTATGTGCTAGGCTTTGTGCCAAGAGCTTTACATTCAGTGTCGTTTTCAGTCCTCACGATAACTCTGAGTTAAATACATTTATTATGTCCATGATATAGTCAAGGAAATTAAAGTGTAATAATTTAGCCTTTTAAGGGATGTTGTCTGAATTCAAATAATGGCTTGTTTCTTGCTCTTAGCCCAAGCTCTTACCCTGCAAATTATATCACATCTCAAGTTATTACTGTAGCATGACCTAATCTTTAGCCATTCATACTTATTTCTGTATGGACATTTGTTCTTGGGGATGATATTTTCAAATTTGTTTAAAATCTTTAAACATAAAGATTTAGCTGTTCATATTAGTTAATATGCTATGTTCATGTGTATAAATAACCACAAAGTAAATGTGTGAACTTTATAATAGAGTAGACTAATGTGAATTAAAACTGGTATTATGAGAGAAGCATGATATTATTCACAATGGTTTTGATGAAGAAAATTAGGAAGGAATAAGTATTTACCAAATATCTTTGTATATGACAAGTCTTAGGGTCACACTGACCTCACATCAATCTTGTAAAGGTGGTATCATTGTATTCATCTTCTAGGGGGGCCTCCAAGATACAAAGCAACTCACCTAAAATCTGGCCCACCTGCACCCCTGAGACCTTCTTCTAGTAGAATGATAGAGAATGGGAACTTTTGTCCTTTTCTTGGTCTTTAAGTATGGTGAATGTATTTATTCAATTCTCTCTCAACAAACACTTGTGGCATACCCATGTCAAAAGTCTTAGCATTGATCTCCCTCTGTGGGAAACACCAAACATAAGTAAATAATCAGTTAATATATATGGGTACTCTGAAAGGAAAAGGGAGGGGAAACTTTCATATTTTAGATAGCTTTTGAGAAGAAAAATCTTAAAGAAGATGACATTTGGCTAGGATCGGAAGTAGTTTGCCAGGCATGGAACAAAGGGAACAACTAAGGCTCCCTTGAAGGCACAGAGATCTCATTCTGAGAGCAGAAGGCTCATCCTGGTGTGGGGCTTGCTTGCAGGTCTGGTTTTAACAGAGGCAGTGTTGAGACAAAATATGTTGACTTATGCCCGGGCCTGGTTTTGAAGGATTTCATATGCCAGAGAAATGAATCTGGACTTTTTCCCACACCTGATAAGAAACCATCGAAGCTTTCACAAAAAGTGCAATTGCATTTTTGTGTTAGAAAGATAATGATATGAGATTTAATATGATATGTGGAAATACTGAGGAAGTGGCATTCAGGACAGTTTTCAAAAGGTTAAGCAGTCTTGAAGACATCCTTGACTTCTGTAACACTCCACGCACATGGGCACCAACTCCTAAGACTTGTCTTTCTAATCAGATGCCTGTTCTCTGTGCAACTGCCATTTTCATGATCCTGCAGCGGCTCATCCTTATCTGGGCTGTGTCCCTAGTTCCTGGTTACCTCTTCCAAATCCTGGGCTCCTACAGAGAGGTTATTATGAAACCATGGCCTGGAGGATTCCCCCAGCATGTGTAAAATTCTCAATTTTTAGCATACTGCTATGCTTTCATGTCTAATCCCAAGCTATGGGAGGTTGTTCTTTGCAAGAAGCTGAACTGGATAGGAGCACAGAATATTTCATCGTTATTTTGCTGAAATGGATTACAGTTGGTCTAGATTCTCATACCTTCATCCCACAGTTCAGCCTGCCAGGACCACGGATGGTTGGGTCCCAAAGCTGATCACCATGGATGGCAGGCATCTTCATCCATTTACCCCCATTGTTCACGTGAGTAGTGCCATTTTCTCTATGTGACATGAGAAGCCAAATTGTAGAGAGAAAAAATAAGAGTATAGAGTTAGAGGCTCAGACTTTTTTCCCACACTAGACTGGAAACCATTGAAGAGATTTGAATTCTGTTCTCTGCTTTCTTTGCAACCTATTCAATGACCTTGGCCAAGTTAATTAACCTTTCCATTCCTCAGGTTGACCTCAGTGAACTTAGAATAATATATCCCTCTCTGCCTGGCTCCCAGGCATGCGAGGTTGAAAGGGTTAATAAGAGAAAGTTCAGAAACTCTCCAAGGCACTGTTTATCAGAAAGTCTACAGTCTGTTATGATAGCCAATCTCTGAGTGAGTGTGCTAGATAGGGGAGGGCTATGAAACCTTCATGAGAAAGATTATTGGGCAGTTATCTTTTTCCCTTGAAAGACCTCAACTTACAGGTCAATGAGCACCTGTGTACTGGGTGATATTCAAGGTTAGAGGAAACACATGCCTTACTACTGTATTGTAGCAAATCAGTTAATTATAGGGCAACCTGTTCTTAACAGCCCCTGAAGGCACTGCCTGACCTTGTACCAAGGCTGTGAAAAGACACTCTCCTGACAAGGAAATAACCTGACTTGTGAGGGCTCTCCCTGGGTTCAGGTATTTACGAGAGAAGCTAAATGCAGCAGTTACAATTTCCTTGGAAAGTTACCATACCTCCTCTCATTCTGTAGCTTGTCGGCTTTACCTAGGAAGGACTATAGCAAGTGGGAATTTGCCTGGGCATTGCAACTATCAGACGAGGGGATGCGGATGATGTAACAAGCCTCGTATTTGCACCAGTGAACAACTGAGACTGAATCCTGGCATAATCTGTAGATGGGCTGGAAAAAACAGGGCTAAAGCCTATTTTCAGTATCGCATTGAAATCACATTGGTATACACTGTAAAAAAAAAATGGAGTTAAGAAATATCAGTTGGTTGGCTGGCACCGTGGCTTACTTTTTTAATCCTCCACCTGCGGCGCTGGCACCCTAGGGTTCTAGTCCCGGTTGGGGCGTCGGATTCTGTCCCAGTTGCTCCTCTTCCAGTCCAGCTCTCTGCTGCGGCCCTGGGAAGGCAGTGGAGGATGGCCCAAGTGCTTGTGCCCTGCACCCACATGGTAGACCAGGAGGAAGCACCTGGCTCCTGGCTTCAGATCAGCGCAGCATAGCGGCCATTTGGAGGGTGAACCAACGGAAAAGGAAGGCCTTTCTCTCTCTAACTCTGCCTGTCCAAAAAATAAAAGAAAAATAACAGTTGGCACAGGCTAATTGGCATACTGTTTGGAGACTTATCAGGTTGCATCTATTAAGATTAAACTTTCATGTATGCTATGAGCAAGCAATTTCATTTCATACTTCTATAGACACAATCTCTTGAATATAAAGAACCATGACTGTGGACATTCTAGCATACTTTGTATTTTGAATACAGGGAATGAGTAAATCAGCAATGGAATATTTATGTTGTAGAATATAATGGCGATTTGAAAGAATGTGGGACCCGTATGAGCCTGTCTATTTCATCTGCAAATCCTGTTAGCTCTTCCTGTAACATACATTCTGAATATGATTACTTTTCACCAATTCCAACACAAGCACCATTTACCATCTCATCCATTACCTTTTCGATGGCCTAGCATTTAGCAATGACCTGGCCTCTGATATTTCTCTATCACCCCCAACAGTCTGTTTTCCACTCGGCAGCCAGAGTATCCTCATTAGATATAAATGAGATCATGACATTCCAGTGGCTTCTCCTCGCACTTACAACAACCTCCAAAGCTCTCACCAGTGCAGTGTCTGCAGGCCTGTGAGTGACATGAACCTTGGCTTCTTGTTTTTTTTCCCCACATGCACACCATGCTATATATTGGGTACTCAACTAAACATTGCTGAATCAGTGAAAAGTGAGCCCTAAAAACACTAAAATAACATGTAGAATGTGTTGTGAATAAACACATTCTCATGTTAAATATACTTAAGGTCAAATCCAAACTTCATTTTCACCTGCGTGACCTTGTACAGGCAAGTAGATTCTACGTATCTTAAGTCTCACATCAAAAAGTTGGAATTAATAACATTATCTGTCTTAGAGATTAAATGATCAATTTATATAAAGAATGACTGCCATGTCTTGCTCATGGTTAGTACCAACTAATGTTATTTCACAAGTATTTGGAACCGCCGTAACTTTCTATTTTGGTTTCTTTGTATTTTCACCACAACATGTGTCATTGATTGTTGTATATGATATCATGTATCATTTATTATTGTGATCAGAAAGAAATTTACCAATCATATAATTTTAGTGCAGATTTAAGACAGTAAAGCTGCAGATCAGCTAGTTTTGTAGGGGAAAATATTTATGCAGTGGGAATAATTGGAGAAAATGACCTGAGAGGGCATTCCTGAATACAAATAATATTTGTATAAAGTAGTATCAGCACATGATGCAGTGAAACTGTAAAGAGGAGAAAGCATTAACAGTAACAAAAGACAAGGATGCTCCAAGTAGCGGTGATACAACCTTCAGACTTATTCAATGAGGCACTGCTGTGAGGCCTCTGTGTGAACCATCTAATCCTCACTAAGAAGTGGGAGCATTCCTAAATGTTCCAGAGAGATCATGAAGGCCAGACATGAGTGAATGGGAAGAGACATGGATAGGAGGAAAATTTTATATGTGACAAGGTGGGGTGGCAGATTAAAGTATGGAAACCTTCAGAGCCATCTTAATACTGAAATAATAGTATGAGTGAGTCAGCAAGCTGGTGGAAAGCCTGTCTTAGAAAACTAATATATTAGAAGGATCAGTGTATAGAAGAGACATGTCTGCTAGGAAGATAGTGTAGTACAGCTGCATGCACAGTAGTCTGAGCATATATTTTACTGATAGAACTGACAGGATTTGATGCAGAGTTGCAGGTGTTACAGGAGAACAAAAATCAAAATCAAAGATGACCACAAGGCTTCTGGGTGAGCAATGATAAAATGGGGTTACTGTTTCCTGCATTTACGGAATGATTATAGGAGAAGGAAGTTGATACCCAGCTTATAGCAGAGGGTTTGGTGAAGAATTTTGTTTTGACATCCAAATGGAGCCATCAGACAGGCAGAGATGAGTTGGAAGTTCTGTGGAGAGGGCTCCAACAATTGAAAACTCAACATTGAATCTGGAGAACTCAACGTTGTGAAAGATCTTTAATGACTCTGGTTTCACTGGGATGGAAATGTTGGAATTGGAAGGTGGGGGTTGCTTCTAACTTTTCAGTTTCTTGATTTTGTTGTTGTTGTTGTGGGATCTAACTCTTCCTTTCTGTATCAAGGTAAGAAGTTGCTTTTGTTTTCCAGTTTCCATTCAAAATGCTGCTGCTTCTAGAAGAAAACAGGCAGCAGCTGAATTAACACAGAGCAAGAGATCTGAACTGACAGTGATCAGTAATAATTGATGTGAGAAGGGAAAAAACTGCTTAATACTGTGTTTTATAATGTAAGACCTCAGTTACAGGTATTTGAGGCAAATAGTTATATTTTTGAAGAGAAGAGAGATATAATAGTTAAAATAACTCAGAGTTCTAATATTTCAAAAGTATTATTCTAGTAATATTAATATTCTTAGCTACCATTACTTTCAATTGCACTTTTTTTTTTTTTTTGACAGGCAGAGTGGACAGTGAGAGAGAGACAGAGAGAAATGTCTTTTCTGTTGGTTCACTCCCCCAATCGCCGCTGTGGCCGGCGCACTGCACTGATCCGAAGCCAGGAGCCAGGAGCCAGGTGCTTCTCCTGGTCTCCCTTGCAGGTGCAGGGCCCAAGCACTTGGGCCATCCTCCACTGCACTCCTGGGCCATAGCAGAGAGCTGGACTGGAAGAGGAGCAACTGGGACAGAATCCGGTGCCCCGACTGGGGCTAGAACCCGGAGTGCTGGCGCTACAGGCAGAGGATTAGCCTATTGAGCCGTGGGCGCCAGCCTCAATTGCACTTCTTAACTTCCATTGGTTCTAAGTACCACATAGAACATGAGACTCTTTTATTGATGTTTGCTATACATTACTTGATCTTTGTACTTTTCCCAGATATTATTACAATAATAAAAAAAAAAAACTGAGGATAAATACATATAATATGGGTTGGTGGTCCTGGACCAAAATTTCCCAGTTACTTCATAGAATATTAGTACTATGAAAAGAAAATGATGACCCTATAGAATTAGGAGATGGTAGATTAAATAACTATAAGCATAAGTTTATACTGCTCATATAATAGAACTCTCTAAAAGGGGTTTAGCATGTGGCATTTCCTAGTTACTTCAACACAGATTTTTTTTTCCTGGAGCTCCTGGAAAGTTTAGAACTAGGAAGAACACATTTGGGGACACACTTCTTAGCCTTGAGGATTGTCTATAACTTCATTTTCCTATGGCATTTTTTTCAAATCTCTCTTTTTACTGTTCCATGTGGCTGTAGGCATTTGAGCCTATATTTCTGATTGCTCACTACATCTTGGGCTTGGATGTACATTTGAATTGATGCAAATATGATTTCACTTTGAAAATGATTTCAATTTGATGAGTGACTGTGTGTCACATGATACAGCCTGGCCACATAGGATATTCCATTAGCCAAGTTTAACTACAAACCATCACCCCCGTGCCATCTTGGTCTCTACTGATATGCTTCTAACTTCTTTACTTCTTAGTCTGGCTCAATAGCCCGAATGCTTTCTGTATGCAAGGAGGCTTAGTAGGAACTCATTGCCTGAAATAAAGGCATGCTGTCTGTTCCTGAGCCTCAGACCTCTATATAAGAAGATGAGTCACAACTCTTTGTCCCTACTCAACCTATTCTTTTGGTGATCATGTAACATTTCTGCTCTGGTCTCATTGCAGAGTTCTTGCATCCCTGTTCATTCAAAACTTTCAGTTCTGCATAAGAGGACTCAATTTGGCTCCTTGGAATTTTTCTTCACAATCTGGAGCCCAGACGTCTGTAGATAAATGCCTCAAATAACTTGCTTAGACTTCTAGGCACCTCTTAACCAGCACCTTTTCAGTTGTTTTCTGCCCACTACTTTGCATTGATACATCAGTGACAATATAAACTTTGGATGAATGGTTACTGTGGCGCACTCATTTGAAGGTCTTTATAAACATAATAGATTGATGAAATAGAATTATCCCCATTTTTTAGACAAGTTAATATATCAAGTTAATATATTTTCAAATGATCATGGCTGAACTTATTGGTAGGGCAAGATTCAAAGCCAAGTTTTCATCCTCCATCCTGTGTTCCTAAGACAATACCACACATTCAATATACATTTAGGGCACTCAGTCACTATCTTTACCTGAATTTGCTTACGTTTCCTTAATCTAAATTTAAATAGTATTTGCCATAGAAAGCATTTCTAATATCAAACTTAATTCACGAGTTCATTTGATAATAAAATATTTACTGAAGCAAAACAGTGTCACACTGTGCATGTTAAGGGAGGACAAAAAAATCCTAAGAAGACACAATCCCTGACTTCAAGAGGTTTTTAAGGAGTCAGAAACATAAACAAGTATGTGGAAAGTATAATGGTTACTATTATGGGCAGTCACATGTGTAACGCTTATAGTCCTTTAACTCAGTAAAATGACTACTAGGGCATTGTAAGCACCATTACCTATGTTTTGAAACCCAATATATCTCCAAAAAGTAGTTCACATGTCTTTTAAGGTTGTCTGGTAATTGTACAGTTAGTTGGGTAAGTGAAACATTGCTTCTCTGGGTTTTGGGTAGTGGTGATCCTTGTAAGAGTTATTTAGAATCCTTTAGATATGTGAGGAACTGGTGATAACCCAGAGTGGAAGGACCAGATTACTCAAGGTAGGATATCTGCTGACAAATTATTTATGCAGCAGGCTAACCCCTACTATAAAAGATGAACTATGTGGGAAGGACCTAGGGGTCCATAAGTTTTGAACCTGCAAGTGTTATTATCAGATGTGTTGGCATTTATACCTGGGAAGAAATAATAAATGGTTCTATATGTGGGTGCTGGAGAGGCAAGATGGTATCTCCCGGGCATCACAGCTGACACCCTGTAGATAAGGAAAAACCAGTGATGGCTTTGCCAAACATCATCAAGAATGTAATTATGTTAGGAACAGAGAATTGTGGTTGTTGGGAGCCCTTCAATGCATCTCTTTGTATGGATAAAATTTTTAAAATTGCACCTGATCCAATGAACTATATCTATGTAGCCTGCATGCTACCTGGTTGCTTTTCCATACTGTTAAGGACCTGTTCAAAATGTCATATTTTTTTTTGTTATTCTAAGGAGAAATAAGAGAAAGTCTTTGCAACCATAAAGAAAAGGACTTCTCTTTCAAGATAGGGTGGAAATGGGTAAGAGAGCAGGGGAAAAATCCAAACCAAGATCTACAAATTCATGATGTGAGAGTAGGTGTAGCAAAGTTGTAGGAGAGCAGGGAATATCATTAATCATCCAAATCGCCCAATATCAAGGATTGTAATAAGAAATACTGGGTCTCTAGAATTCTCTGGTAGACAAAGACCACAAAACCAATCCTGTTTTGATGGTCAATCTCTTCAATGAGTCTAAGATCCAATGACTTGTGGAGGAAGAGACATTGTTAGCCATGAACACCAGTTAAGTTTGACAGTTTCAGTCTCGACTTCATCTAGCAAGATTATACTGGCTGTTCACGAACCTTAGTGTTCTGCTCCCTCACTTACAACCTGACCCTTTTCTGAAACTCCTTATTGACATCCTAATAGACTACGATTAGTTTTTCAAATCCCAATGTGGTAAGATTGCTGAAACGTGGAAGGAAAATAATTTGAAGTTTTAGGTAGGAGATGAGTCAGTAGTTGCATCCTGTTTATGAAGCGTAAACAATCTATGGTAAAAGAGAAAAGCAATTGTCTTTGAGATTATTTGTTCAATGCTCTTTACTAAGAATAAGTCATGGGCCAAGCACATTCCTGGAATTAGAGGATATAATCTAGCCACACTATCCTTACCTTCCATGAATAGTGTGGGACAAGGAAAATCATTTTAATGCCCGAGTCCTTTGTTTTGCTAAGTTCAAAAACTAAATTCTCAATAGAGAAAACTTTGCAGTACTCAATAGAGAAAACTTTGCAGTGGTCAAGAGTAGCTTTTTAGAAAAATGACATTGACATGGTAGCTAAATGAACGACTCTGTATTAGGCACCATGGACTAACACTGAACTAGCAAGATTTGGAGGCGACAAAGGTAGCTCCTTATTCTAAAGCATCTGCTCTCTTTTTTAAAGATGCAGACTCCAGGACTGAGCAGAGCTGCAAGGCCATACATACTTATCAGCTGCAACACGTGATGGAAGTATATTTACAGGAGGTAAGAGGAGGGGAAAGCTCTCCCTGGTTATCATTGTGGCCAAATTATAAATGGCTTCATTTGGACACACACTCTGATGCTTTGCCATCTGCTTTAAAAGAATTTCTTTCCATTATGTAAAGCACCTGATCGTGAGGTGGTGCCTATGTTAATGGTTTTTTCTTTTTCTTTTTGGGAAGCCTCATGTGCTCCATCTCAAGTTGAACTCCAAAGTGAGATTACATTAGGTGTTCATGCTGTTTGCCACTTGGCAATTCTAATCTATCAACAGATGTCTGTGTAGAGCACTTTTGTGCATAGAGCCTTTGGAAGAAGTCGGAGCTAAGGAAACTCACCAGCTCCTTCAGAGACAAAAACTCACAAGGCACACACCTTACAGTGCAAGCTTTATGGCTGGGCGGGAGACCCGCAGTGTAATTTAAGACTTGTTCTTGGCATGTGGAATCTGTTACTCCCAAAACTCCAAAATGTACGTATTTCCCCCAAATGAGATGTAAGTCTGTTGAGTTAATTATCATACAATTACAGCAATGGAAAAGAAAACCCTAATCAAACGTGAACAGCTTGTCTAACTATTAACCAGGCCATGGTGAACCATTACTTAACTCTGACTTGCGTGATCCATCATAGACTTTCGGCCCTCTGTGAACAAAATGCTTAAATGAGTCCACAGTCATTTAAAACTGAGAGGCCCAGATGCCTGGGATCTTGTGATTGTCTTTAACTTGTTTAGTCATTATATTTTATGGGCATGAGGTGACAGCAATCTTCTTTTTTCCTTCTGTCTTCCCCAAGTGATGGGAAGGAGTAGGCAAGAGATGACAAAGACCAGGTTTTCCAGGGCTCCGACCTACTAGAGTGGTGATTTGTTTTACAATACCTCTACTTATATATTTATTAAAGTCAGATGCTTCTGGAGAAGTTTCCTTCTAAGGAAGATCTAGAGTGTAATGCATTGAATTTGTTGTATCTCTCAATGTTGGTCCATTTAGATCTCTCCCTAGGCTAATTCAAGCTCCTGTCATATCTCAAAAGTCCAATACAGGAAGACTCGGACATAATAAGCTTTCAGTTGACAGTGTTAAAGCGGTCAGTGCATATTCTTATGGGGGCGTGAGAGTACTGTTTGCTGTGGTTGAATGGGGCTAGGTGCTTAAGCAGACTAAGGTTAGGGCAGGGAAGGAAAAACAAAGTCTCAGCTGGTCAGGTGCTAGGACAGAGCCCTTGAGGTTAGGCAGTGATACTGTTGTCTCATCTTCTCCTCAGGCACAGTAGAAAGTAGCCATAGTAACAAATGGCAGTTGACTATTCACTCTAACCCGTATCACACCGAGTTTGCCTTGGAGCTCCAAACCAACAGCTGATCAGGAAAGGAAGGAATTAGCGTGATCTATGGGACTATGTGATATCAGGTGCACAGTCCACATGAAGACTGATCTAATATGGAGTAGATTGTCTTGGGCTTTGGTGGAGTGGGGATTTCGAAATGGAGACAAGTCACTGCAATCCTGCAAACGTAGGCTTAACTACTGAAAGTGAGCTTTTCTATTGACAAAGAAGTCTGTATAACATTCTGGTTTTCTGTTTCCTGGCAACGAGGGTCCAGGCAAAGGGAGGACAGGAGGGAGGTATGGAGAAAAGGATGCCTGTGAATCCCTGCTGAAGGTGGTGTTGAGCTGCCACAACAACTACCAATGGTAATCATCCCAAGGGCCCTATCTGTAAACAAACAGCCTGTTCCCACGAAAATACCAGTCTCATAAGACCAACATCAGCAAGCATATTGTGCCTCCCTTTTCTCTACCCTAGACACCTTCTGCTAACAAGAAGAGAAAGGCAAACATCTCGGGAATATGAATTCAGTTGGGGTGAATATTCCAGGATGCTTTGAATGTCAAGACTTGCCTTCCAAGCTTACCTTGCTTTCTCTAAGAGTTTTTGAAAAATTGAAAATTACTTTTGGATGAGATCCCAACTAGAGGTTTGCATAGGGAGAAAAATGCCAGGGAGAAGGAAACCTGTGACAAAGGGTCCAGACCAAGCTGAGGAAAAAGTGATACTAAGAAGACAGACACAGAATAGCTAGCATCTCGAGAGTTGTGGAGGCTTGTGTTGCTTGAGCAGAGGAAGGCAAGGTGGCGAGGAGGAAAGGAGAACAACAAAGAACTCTGGAGGAGAATGAAAGGAGCATTGAACTCGGGCTGCAGTCTCTGGCCTGGGAGAGAAGTAAGAACGCTCAGGATGTTTGCCAAGGACATTTGGGTAGAAACTCTCTGGCATTAGAGCATAGACCAGTCTCTCTCATTCTTATCTTAGGTGATATTGAAGGAAGTTGATGGATTCATTTCCTGCAAGTTCTTCATGAAAGTCTTTCCCCAAGAAAGATTGGTGGATAGAAACTTCTTAAATAAATAGGTTGGTTTCCTCGAGGTCCATATATGTACCTTCAGCTGAGGAAGTAAAGTGATAGGACTATAGGAAGTGGGGAGATAATTCCATAAAAGTCATTTGAATGTTTTATCTCTAATGTGAGACAGCTTTTTGAATGGGGGTCGTGTTGTCAGGAGTGGCTTCTCTGTGTACTGGAGCTCTATCACTGTGACCCTGAGGTGTCTTGGCTTTGAATAACATAAAGCCAAGTTCAGCTCCTTGGGATGCATGCCCAGAAGATACTAGACAGTATGGATTACAAGATTTTGGTGACTTTTATATATTTTTGTGTTCATTATTGGCAAGATTTTTCCATAATAATTCGTTGGTTTGAATATAGGAAATTATCCTTGAGGAAATAGTGTTTTTTTTTTGTTTTGTTTTGTTTTTTAAGGTACAATGCTGCTAGGCTAGCAACTGAACAGGGGTTTAGAAGAATAGGAGAATCAGATTCTGAAAGAGAAACATAAAATTCTTGGGATGGTTCACATGTCCAAAATATTTTTTGTCATGTCTAGTATCAATTACATCTCTTTAGCCAATGTTAAATCATCAATTTTAGCAAGATTTTTCTGGTATTTTGAATAAATAAGAACAGAAAAATATATTTAATGCAGGAGGTAAGAATTCTTCTCCTTATCATCTACTTGCTGTATGGCCCCATTAGTGTCATGGGTCTGATCCACTTAATATCCCTGTTTTCTTAGAATGTCTTCTCAACGCTTGATGAGGTCTGATGGAGTCCAAACTTTTCTGTCCTGAATAAGTACGTTTTGTGTATGGTTATTCCATTCCCTCTAATAAAAAGCATCATCACTGAATTATTCAACTGTTTGTTTTGTAAGAATTTATTCATTTGAAAGGTAGAGTTTGAAGGAGATATGGATATATCTTCCATCCATTAGTTCATTCCCCAAATGACAATAGCCAGGACTGGGTCATGGTGCAGCCAGAAACCGGGAATTCCATTTGGATCATGTGCATAGGTGGCAGCAGCTCACTTGGGCCATCTTCCACTGCCTTTGCAGGTGCATTAGATGGAAACTGGGTGGAAAGAAGAGCAGGTAGAACTTGAGCAGGTACTCATGTGATGCCAGTGTCACATGTGGTGGTTTAACTCACTGTGCCACAATGCCAGCCCCTCAACTGCTTTATTTAGATGCTGTTAACTTACAGGACAGATTTGTAATAAAAAAAAAGCAATAGAAGTAGCCACCTTGGGTACACATTGTGCCAGCCAATGTACTTTGCTTTTATATGTCATCTTGTTTTATCTTCATGGAAACTATGCAGGGTAATTATTTTTATATTCATTTTACAGATGAAGAAACCAGGGTTAGATGAGCTAAGTACATTTTCCTGAATTCATACAGCTAGGAAGCAGTAGGCCAGCAATGTGAATACAAGGAGATTCTGGCCATAAATCCCTCAGGCATATTCATGAGGGTGTATAATCTTTTTTGATCATGGATAGAAGTCTTTGGTAGAAGTTACTAGACAATCACACATAGAATTGAATTGGACTCAAAATAGAATTGCAAAACATCCCTCCCAAGACTTTGTCTTCAAGGTAAAATGTTCTAGAATCTTGTATATTTGCTTTTTAGTCTAGTAGCCAACCTGGTGTTGATTTAAAGCCAGGAAGACCTATGTTTCATCTGAAATCCTCTACTTCTACCTGTGTGATTGTGAACAGGTTACTGAACCTTTCAGAATCCAAATTCACTCAATTTTAAAATTAATTTTTATAAAGCAGCAGAAAGGATTCCTGGTATAAGATATGAATGCTCAGAAACTTGGCGTAGAGTAGATGGATGACTTGAAACACCCACAGTGCTCCCTGCCTTAACCCGACCTGTCTTAAAACTATCAAACTGTTTCACACTTTGGTACTTAAATCCAATTATTTCCCTTTGAGAACATGGAACCTCATTATACTTACCTAATATTTCTACCTTCCCACGTGACAGCTCATAAATGGTGATGCAGTCCCCTAATTTTCTCTTTAGTATCTTGATTCCTGATGAGGAACTGTCAACAATCCAAGAAGTAAGTACCATTATCTAAAAATGACAGGGAGCCTTCGGGAAGTTAACACTGTCTGCTGACTTCTAATGCCGCCTTTCCATTCTGACTCTGTAGGTGCTGATCAAGGGCAGGCTCTCCAATTGTGGGACCATTACAAATGAGTTTGGATTTCACTGTAGAGCAAGGCTAATGGGATATATTGTCATCCTGCAGATAGTGCAAGAACTGCTGTGGTTCCTTAATTTGAAGGGACATTTCATAATTCTGGCTAAATTGGAATCACAAGTCAGCCGAAATTTAGGAGCAAATTATAGTGATCTTGCCATCTAGAGGCTGGGAAAGAATACATCTTACTACAATCGTTAATGGATGTTGATGAAGTTTTTTTTAGCTCAAGAAGCAAAGCTACTAATTCAGGAGTTGAGAGTTTCTTGGGCCCAGTGACAGAAATGATCGATTCTTCACAAACCAAGAAGACTTGTGATTAAAAGTGGTGTGAAATATTAGTGTCCAATTAAGCAATGTAAAATTAAAGCACATTTAGAAATATTTTAAGGAGACATAGCATTATGCAGGGAGACAGTTTTACCCATTGTTAAGGTACTAATGGCAAGTTCAGAATATAGTAAATATTAAAATCGGGCATTGAGTAATTATTTTGTATAAAGATCTGTGTTAAGCATTTCAGGTGTATGTCATAAAATTATTAATACAACCATGTAAATCACATCTAAATTTTAAGTGTATAGTTTTGAAAGAATAATTTACACTAGGTCATGTAGAAAGTATATTGCTTAACTTGAACTCAGGATTTCTGAGAGAACTATGTCCTCTGTCTGTGATGTCTATGGTTTAGGGCTTTTACACCACTGCCTGTTAGCCCCTCTGCTGAGACTGGGTGTTTTGGTCTTTTTGTATTAGTTATAACTACATTACTTTAGCATAACACCCAGGATTAGTCTTGCCCAAAAAAGAAGCTGAGTGTAGCCTAAGATTGGTGACTTTGAGGGGAGTGAGGGCGGGGCAAATTGGAAGGAGGCAATCCAATAGGCAATTACTGCATACTTATGAAGATTGTGCTCTTCTGTATGCCCTGTACAAAATGGACACATCCATGCTGAGTGTGGGCTGTCATGAACTCAACTATTGTAAGGCAATAACCATTTCTTGAATAGCTATTCTTTGTCAGGCCCTGTATTAGATTTTTTTTCATATTTACTGAATTTTTCAAGTGTTTAATTTTAAGTCAAGAAGATTAAAGTTACAAAAACCAATACTTAGATCAGCAAGTGTAAAATCATGTATCCAGGACATAGAACATTTGTGTTCTGGATCTAACTCCAAGGGTTAAACTTGTTCTACATTAATTTCATCATTGGTTGATTACCAACATTGATTTATGTGCTAGGCCAAGAAATCACAGACAAATAAACAAGTCTTAATCCAAATGTTTTATATCTTTCATGTTTTCTAATTTGTACTAAAAATTTATTTATTTGAAAGAGTAACAGAAGGAAAAGGAGAGAGAGAGAGAGAGAGAGAGAGAGAGAGAGAGAAATTTTTCCATCTATTGTTTCATTACAACATGGCTGCAAACAACCGGTACTGAGCCATGCCAAGTCCAAGAGCCTGGAGTTTTATCCAGGTCTCCATGTAGATGACAGGGGCCCAAATGCTTGGGACATAATCTGCTTCCTTCCAAGGTGCATTAGCAGGAAGTTGCATCAGAAGTGGAACAGCCAGGACTCTGATGCTTTCAACATAGGATGCTGGCATCAAAGTTATCTGTTTAACCATCTGTACCACTCTACCTCCCTTTGTAAAGATTTATTTATTTGAAAGGCAGAGTAACAAGGAGAGGGAGAAATAGTGCGTTTTTCATGTTTTAATCCCCTGCTGCAAAGAAGCTTGGTAACTCCTGGAACAAGACTCGGTCTCCCCCTTCTACTTTGCCTGGCATAATACTAAGTCAGTGTTAGATAAGTCAGTTGTATTGGATTCTTGAATATCTATCTTGGGGCTTGCTCTGCTTACCATCTTTTCCTTAGAGATGTGAAACAGAACCATTTAGGTTAAATCTTGGTCATTTAATACTTTGGAAAATTCTAACGTTGTAATTCATTTGCACTTCTATTAAGGGAAATGGAAATGAAAGTGGTTAATGGTATAATGCCAACTGGGCATGAAGAGAAACTGGAATGATCTACAGGAAGCAATGTGTCATAATCACAGAGAGTCTTTTTCCTCTTGTATTTCAGGACTTTTTTCCTGTAGCCAGTGTCTTCTGTGCTGTTGACTACATCAGTAGAAAAAAAACAATGCAACAAACAAATCCATTAACAATAAAAGTTTTAGGTGACGCCATCTCATTTAGCTTCTATCCTGTATCTGGATTGGGGGATGCAGTGGGAATTCATGAGCTATCAACTTCCTATCCTAGGCAACTGAAGAGCTTAACCTCTTCTTGAGGCCCTTCATCATAAGAGCATTTAGAGTCATTGAAAGATGCCACATCCCCAGGATGATGTGTTTCACAGAGAAAGGTGAAATTTCTCAAATGCTGGATTTCTCTTTTGGGGCTTGGAAAGACACAAAGGAGTTATTTAATAAATACATGTTGTGTGAAAACCAACATGTCTTACAAAGTGAATAAATTGGAAGGTAGAAGTCCCTGTTCATTGACAACCAATAGTGAATGAGAGTGTCTTTTCTTTTAAATGGAAGAATTCCTTCAAATATTCTGACAGTTGGATGCAAACTAAAAATACTGGACCATTTATTTATTTATCCATTTGGTAAGTAGCATTTTGAATGACATCTGTGTAAAAGTCATGGCTCTAGTGGTCGATCAATACACAGCCCCAGTCCTAAGGGAGTTTGCTGGTTAGTGGGAGTAATAGTATAAAATAGACAAATGTGTATATGATATTATTTTATATTAAAGTACAAGAAGAAATGACTGAGGTTGTGATCTCAATGTAAAAAAAAAATTTCTGCTCCCACAGGAGTCTTTATGTTGTGTGGCCATCCTTTGTTTTCTCATTGACTTAAACATTTGGCAATTTCTTTTGTTTTATCTCATCGCTCCTACCACATTTTCTAACTTAGCAGGCATACATACTGCCACAAATAGTAAACGTTTCAGCAGCACTTTCACATGTCAGCTATTGTAAAGCTGCTCTATCTGTGTGTCATGTTCTGCCAACGGCTTAACAGAATGTGAGCTAGCATTTATTGGGTAATTTTTATGTCAGTGACTTTCATGAAATGTTCATTTAATTTTCATACTATCCTTATGAGGTATTACTATTATTAGAGATTAACTAGGTTATCTAAGTTCACACAGTTG
This sequence comes from Lepus europaeus, assembly GCF_033115175.1. Classification (NCBI taxonomy): domain Eukaryota; kingdom Metazoa; phylum Chordata; class Mammalia; order Lagomorpha; family Leporidae; genus Lepus; species Lepus europaeus. The sequence continues at coordinate 72,793,586 of NC_084842.1, forward strand.
CCAAATTATCTGTACTGAGACATGATCCCAGCTGGTTTTGTTCTGTGATGACCACTCATAACTACTGTGCTAATGAATTCATGCTATCATAGTTTGAAAATATAGTAGAACATATCGGGATGCATTGTACATATAAAATACTTCCAGTTATAAATACACTCTTACAGACATATAATAGTTATGTGTGTGCAGAATCACACTCAATATAACGTTCATTTCCTATTTGTACCATAATGGTGAAGCTGAAAAGGCACTGCTACTGAACCATAGATGCCCCTAACACTGTAATGTATATGAGAATTGACTCTTCGTCCTAAAATTAACTGCTGTTTAAAATGGACTTTAAGAGGAAGGTTAATACAACTTCAAAAGTGGATGTATCCCATGGCTCACTTGGCTAATTCTTTGCCTGTGGCGCCGGCATCCCATATGGGCCCCTGCACCCGCTCATGGGGGACCAGGAAGAAGCACCTGACTCCAGGCTTTGGGCCAGTGCAACGCTGGCTGTAGCAGCCATTTGGGGGGTGAACCAACGGAAGGAAGATCTTTCTCTCTGTCTCTCTCTCACTGTTTATAACTATCTGTCAAAATTTAAAAAACAAAGAAAAAGGATGTTCTGTAATTTGTGAGCTTTTGGAGCGAAAGACATCCGAGTTGACCTCCCAAGCCTAAAGCCAATGTTGTTAGAGATTCTTGACAAGTCTTGTGTGTTCTAAATGAAAATAAGCAGTTTTTCTATACAGGGCTGCTGTGAAAAGATACTGAATTTAAATTGCCTGACCTACTAATGCTTAACAAATACCATGTGGAGGGCTTCCTCTTTGCCAGCACCATCCCACAACTCAAACTCCACAGGCCTTGGACTGCTTTCAGAGAAATTCCTAAAGGGTCCACAAGTCTACAGCGTGACCCTAAGTGTTTGGCAGACTTACCATTTTGAACCATTTGCTTAGGCTGTAGTAACTGAGAAAAAGTAGGTCTTCTACTCCATTGGGAAACAGGGAAGCTTAAGGTAGCTTGGGCACCAGGATCTTCCAACTCTTCCCAAAGAATAAGGCGATATATAAGCAATACTCTAGGCTAAATAGAGCGGTGCTTCTGCAGGTAGCTCCATCCTAGTCATGTTCTGGAAGGTGAAATGGCCATAGATGGCAAGCTCTATGCTGGAACCATCCATGGACATTCATTTAGCTTGGGGCACTTTAAAGATTAGAAGGTTGTAGAAACTCCCTCCTAGGCTGCAACCCACTGAGAACTCTGCAACCTGTATTTTTCCAGTTCTGCAAGGACTCTTGCTCTGAAATGAAAAACAGATGCTCCTTGCAGCTGGTTTCACCTATTAGCTCTTTAATCTATCCTAGAAGAGAGCTTTGCTTCCGTAATAGCAATGTGTTCAATCTGGGTAGATGTGCAAGATGCTGGCCTGACAGCATTAAATCGCAGAGGAAATACCAGATACCAATTCTCTTTCTTTACTTCAATGAGCTTTCTCTCCCCCTTGTCTCTGCTCCAAGCTCCTACCACTGTTGCCCGCCCGCCCCCCCATCCCCATCACTACCACCTTTGTAGTTGAAGGCCTGGATGGAGATGCATTTCCAACTACTTAGTTTCAATCAATCTCCAGCTTTCTTTAGATATTGAAAGACTCTTTTCATGTTGTTTCCTTTAGCAACATTTGCTTTTATTTGACTCACTGTTCCAATAATTGGGAAATGGAATCTTTGCTGAGAAGGTGTAAGTGAATAGGGCCTAATAGTTCCAGTTCAGCTAGAGCTATAGGAAATGTATGAGGGTTACAACCCTTGTCAGAGTGAGACACTTGCTTTTATGAAGAGCAGATATTTGAACGATTGCAACTAAATACAGTCGTCCTGACCCCTGCACCCATAAACAATGATTGTAAATGGTGACCTTTAAAAGGAGAAAAAAAAGACTCTTAGATGTGGAGTTGACTAGGCTGGAACTGCATTTTGCACCAGTTTTTCAGGTGTGTGTGTGTATAAATAACTTTATTTTTTATACACATGTTTACTTTTTACATATATATAATAGATATATACAGATTTACCTTTTCTGCCTACTTCACTCCTGAAATTTACATTATTAATCTTTAATATTCACTTGTTTCACTTCACCTCTGCTTCCTGATGCCCAGGTTAGGAAAACAAACCTTCACCTTCAGTCATAGATATCCACAGAAGAAAATATCGACTAAAACTCAGCCAAAAGTCAACTGAAGGAGAAATGGCAAACTGGAGTTCCTTGTGGCTCCCCTCCTGGTTTCTTTTGGGGGCCCCAGGCAAGAGAGCATGTGCTGATGTGCATGGTTGACTAAATGGCATGCTTAGACCCCAAATTTGCATCTCTGCTTGGGTTCAAAAGTGGGTCCCTGTGCCAGTTTCCCTTTGAGTCTTTATTTCCCACTCATAAGTTAAACCCCTTTGGGAGTGCTGCTCACCAGGGTATATCTTAGTGTTGGGAAACATTAATTGGCTGGGCCCCATCTTCCTCTCATATGGGCTACAGCCAGCTGGTGCTGATGTGATGGAATACAGTAGGGGACACGAAGGGATGGGAGGGAGAAGGAGGCAATTTGCAAGGTAACCATAAAAAAGATTTCAATTAATCTGTCCCACTCTGCTCCCCTTCCAAGGAGAGAAGCTCACTACACTAACATAGTTGTGTTTTTTTTTTTCTTTTTAATCACCAAGCCAAATTCCCTGACCTGAATGGGGAATAGCATAGAGTGAAAGCAGTTCGAGCGAGTTTATTTAACCAGTCAATATCTCTGTGCCTCACTTTCCTTACCTGTGAAATGGGAATCAATTCTTGCTGATCTAATTCACTGATTTGTTAGGAAGATCCCAATGGCATTTTGAGATCATTTGAGGCCCAGGCAGGAAAAGTAAATTTTATCTTGTACACTGTGTAGAGAAGGCTTCTAAAGTAGGACTGAGGGTCCTTGGGAAAGAATGCCAAGACTGGTGCACATTCACTGCCTTGGGGTCAGTGGCGTTTTGGACTCCATGAGTCCCTCCTATCTGGACTCCTCCTACCATTTCATTGATGAGGAAATTAAGATGCAGAGAATGGAAGTAAATTGTCAGACTATCAAAGTGAAGCATTTTGCAAAGGTAAGGCCACTATACATTTATGCCAGTAATGAGGATTTTGTCACGTTGCTATTTCCATCTTTGCTTGGGAGAAAATTGAGCTGGGCAAATAATACTTGGTGACTGTGTTGGTTTGGTTGCAAGTGTCAGAAACCTAACCCTAGCGAGCTATTGGCTACAGGATCATTTGCTGTAAACGACCCCTGTAGCTTGAAGAAATTAATGAGAGGAGGGAAAGTGACCTAGCTGAGTCTCGGGGACAACTGAGATCAGGGGTTTGAATGACATAGACCTTCCTTCCAAGTTGCATAGCTGCATCTTGTGTGCATTTCAATGTTATTGCTATTGTTGCTATTTTCACTGTGTGTCCTGTTTCTGAGGAGGCTTACAGAAAACATGATACACATTTTTTGGTTTCAGCCACAAGAGGGAGACTACATTACCCTTTTTGTGCTCTTAAATTCAAAATATCTGAGGAAGGTAGAGGGATGGTTCAGATTGGCAGGGAGGATGAGACTATATAAAGACACCATAGCTCCAGTCAAGAGCTTGTGGATGGAGGTGGGTGTTGGGTGCTGTGGTTAAGTGGCCACTAGGTACAGCTGCATCCCACACTGGAGTGTTCGGTTTGAGTCTGGGCTCTTCTGCTTCCAATCCAGCTTCCTGCTAATGCGCAACCTGGAAAGCCGCAGATGAGGGCTCCGGTGCATGGCTCTCTGCCACCCAAGTGAGATGTCTAGACAGACCTCAGTGGCAAAGCGAGTCTGATGTCCCCACTGCGGATCTCGGCTTCCATTTGAGATATATCCTCACAAATCCAAGCAAGCTACTTCCCCCGGGGCTTATTTGAAGAATACAGGAAACGCTGGAGCAGCATGGCAGATTTTGTGCGAGTCTCACACATGGCGCCTTCCGATTTGTTCCCCAGACTCATTTGACCTTATGTGATCATCGCTAAGCGCACTGACTGGAATCTCCACATTTGTTAGGTCTCCTCCAGCCATGCCCTCCATGGAGGGCTGAGTTAAAGTTCCACAGTGGGGGACCCTTCACCTTTTCTATTCTTGGGGTGTCACAGGCAGCATTAAAGTTTCTCGTGAGCTTGACAAGCTAATACGTCACTTAGATCCTTTAGCGCTCCTACTAATTAAACCAACCAACTAACCAAATGCTAAATGGGAAGCATAAAACCCCCTGTGGGCTCCTGGGTAGTCACAAGGGCAGTTGAGGTGACGCAAACAAAAGCCCGAAGCTTTTCTGAAGGCTTTCTTTATGTTCCAGCAAGGTATTACTGAGATTAAAAAATACAAGGTATCATAATTGGAAAGAAAGTATTTTGACTGCCTCTAAACTATAGTGCTTTATAAATCAGTAAGTCATTGTTATGTTCCCGGAGAAAGGAGGCTTTCCAAATAAAATAAAACATCTCAGAAATTAATTGTATTTTTCTTCTAGTAAATAACCTTTTTTTTGCCCACAGATGTGGCTGAATGCAAATGAAGATGAGGTTTTCATATTCAGAATGGATTTTAAGTTTAACTGTAACATAGATTTAACTAGGCCAAGGACTATAGAATAGGAATAATACTCATATTTATTATATATTTTTGTGAGAGATCTTGCTTCATTCTCCAGTCCATGAGGATTAATGCACCCATAATACTGAAAGGAAACAAGATACCCCCATTGTGTTCAATTAGTATCTCTTTCGTACAAGCAGATGAAAACTAGAATACTTTGTGCAAGCATTTCTCATTGAGACATGACCAGTTAGATGGCACCTTGCATCTCACAGGCTCTTAAAATGCTTACAACAATCCTACATGGTAGATTCCATCTACATCTTAGGGATCTGAAAACTGAGATCACAGTGTAATTTTTTTCAAAGATTTATTTATTTGAAAGGCAGAGAGAAAATTGGCTGGCTAAAGTGAGATGGGCCAGTCTGAAGCCAGAAGCCCAGAACTCCATCTGGGTCTCCCATGTGGGTGACAGGTGCCCAAGCAATTGGGCCATCTTCCACTGCTTTCCCAGGCACATAAGAAGGAAGCTGGATCAGAAGTCAAGCAGCCAGGACTTGAACTGGTGTTTGTATGGGATGCTGACATCAGCTTAACCCACTGTGCCACAGCGCCAGCCACACCCCAGCATAATTTGAAATGAGCAAAGTCACACAGACAGTAAGGGGCACAGCCCGCTGTATTACCTGCCTCTGCTTTGTTTTGGAAATGCTGATTCAGGAATGAATGAAATGTGATCAGCCCGCCTGGATGCCATTCACATCATGTCTTCAAGCTTCTAAGAGATCATTATAGTTAGGATTAAAAAAAAAATCCCCTTTCAACTTCACATATTTATGAATGTGCCAATGAACACTTTAAGAATGTATCTATCAATATCAAGTGTGGTTTTTAGCAGAAACCTTGAAAAAATTGCAGAATTATCCTCTGAAATATTACTGCTATTATTTTTTAAAATTGCAAGAAAATGTTCTGCCATTTCAGATCATTTATCTCTGTTAACAAGACACTTTTTTAGTTGGATAGATAATATACACCCATCTGGTGTGCAGTTTCTTCATTTACCCTGGTAATAATAACTAAAGGCATTTCTCCATTGCCTTGGCTTTATCCAAGCCAACCTTTCACCTTCGCTGCTATTGATGTGGGAAGCAAAAAAAGCAAGAAGAAATTGGGACCTGGTTATGATATACAGACATGCCATTTAGAATGCCATTTAGTGTTTAGGAAGGGAATGACACATAAGTGTTCATGAAAACAGAACCTTATTTAAAACATCCCTGGCCATTCAGGCAAAATACAGGGAAATGTCACAACACCTTTTTGCACTACCTGTTTATTATGGTTTGGATATGGTTTGAGTGTTTCATGTGTTGGAAAGTTGGAGCTCACTGTGGAAATACTGGGAGGTGGGTTGAAACTCTTAAATGATGAGGCCCAATACAAGATGCCTGCGACACTTGTGAATACTGTCCTTGCAAGGGACTAAGTAGTTCGTGAAGGACCCCAGTAATTCCTATAGGAGTGGATTTTTTTTTTTAAAGTGAGCCTAACCCCTCCCCCTCTCTGTGGGGTTCCCATCTCACAGGGGGTCTCTTACTCTCTCTTGTGCTCCCACCATTGTGATGCTATGAGGCCTTCATCAGATACCAGCCATGCACCTGAACTGCCAGAGCTGTGCACTAAGGAAACCTCTCTTCTCTGTAAAGTCCCTAGCCTCACGTATTTCATTATAGTAACAGAAAACTAATATGTTGCTTTCACTGAACATCTTATTCTATTTTATGAAATTCTCCAACACTAGGTCTACACATTGCAAATATATGCGTAATTCGGATGGTTTGCTCAATGTAGACACAGAAAAGCATTACATTAAACTGGACTGATTTCCTTTTGGCTGGAGCTCTGTTTCCAATAAAATGAAAAGTAAAGCTTTGAGACAATTTTCTGGTAAAGGAAAAGAGTTTGCTGTGATTTCCGGGACACTCAGGACTGACCATTCTTTGGTGTTTGTGTGGCTGTTTCATTGTTGCACTTTTCCCTTCTGTAGTCACAAAGTGGGCACGTTGGTTGGCACAGATTTTTGCCTGGTGATTCTAGAAGACGTTTTCTTGTAAAGTGTTTTCAAAAAAATGCATTTTAATCCTGAAACTGCAAGCCACTGTTTCTCCCATTCTGTTTGCTTCAATTTCTAATCCTTGTGTTTTCTCTTCACCCCGTGTGTTTTCCTTTCTCTTCATTATTCCAAAAGCTGCCTGACACTCTATAATTGGTTTCATTGAATTTAGTCCATCAAAATACAGTTGAATAGAGAATTTATTTTTTTTTGTTTTGGTTTGACTGGATTTTTTTTCTCTTTAATGTGTTGTTTTTGCTTTGCAACAATACAACTAAGTTCTGTGCTTATTCCAGGCCTTTCTTGGCAGGTAAACACACGTGCTTTCTCTCATTCACCAGTTGCTAGCCGAGTCTCTGCACTCCAGTTCCTACACAGGCTACAGGGAGGTGGAGCTCGGACAACTGGTTGTTCTGAATATGTACTGGCTGAATTCAAGAGGTTGTTTAAAAATAATAATACAGTGATCCAAGCTTCAACCACTAGAGACTTTGTCTCAAAGCTGTTCATTTGTACAGACAAAGCTGCTTGGTGCCATGCAGTAAGCGGCTGTTAAAGGGCTCATTTGTTTTCCTTACTTGTCTAAGAAACCGGTTTAAAAAAATACTCACCTGAAAATAGATGCCATTCTTTTCTTCTCCCCCAAAATGCTGTTGATTTAATTTTTCTTAGATGAGAAGCTAAGGTGTCATTTTCTTTCCATCAAAGTTGTTTTTCAGGTTCCTCTGACAAACAATCAGCAGCTCACAGCTAAAGTGTGTGATTTTATGTTTTGATGTAGATACTGAGCTTCAGTCTTGAAATTCCAAAGCCATTTTGATTCATCCTTGGATCAACTGCTTAATATTGACTATGTTTATTTCAATGAGATAGGCTCTGTATTTGTGTGTGTATGTGTGTTAACATTCTAGTGGAACTTAGAATTAAAGTGCACATATTAGCTATGATTTAATAAAATGCCTCCAATGTAGATAACAAAACAGGATCAAGAAAGTGAAGTCACTTACTTCAGATCAAAGATTGGTCGTGACATAGCCCAAGACATCAATCTCCTGACTTTTAGTTCTGTGGTAGTTACATATGTTCAATGGTCACTTTTGGGTGTTTTTTATGCTTATTTCATGTGAAAGGCAGAGTTACGGGTGGGGGTGGGGGTGGGGGTAGGGTAGATCGAGAATGGCAATCTCTCCCATCTCCTGTTTCACTCCTCAAATGGCTGTGGCCTGCCCTGGCAGAAGCCAGGAACTAAGGACTCCAACCTGGTATCCCAGGTGGCTGGCAGCAGCCCAAGCCCTTGGGCTACCTTCTGCACTTGCAGGTGTATTAGCTGGCAGCTGGTTTGGAAGCAGAGTAGCTGCCTTTGTACCTGTGCTCCAATGTGGGATGTCAGTGTCACAAGCTACAGATGAAAACATTGTGCTTCGACACCAGCTCCACCACTTTGTTTTGATGAAAATAAGTGACAAACCTGAAAGTAAAGATCTCAACAAAATGTTAAAGACCAATTTAAATGCTTTTTTTAAAAACTAAACTTGCTTGAATATAGAGGTTTTCAAATTCTCCTTAATTTTTCTTATTTTGTGTGTGTGTGTGTGTGTGTGTGAGGGGTGTTTAGAAGGATACATTCTAAGAAACCAGGGCATGAGACACCCACACAGATATTGGCAGGAATGAAAAAAAAAGATGCATCAGGTAGCAGTTGATTTTTTTTTTCTATTTAATAAACTTGTGTTGATTGAGTTAGAAAGATGAAATTTTCCATGAAAATTCAGATCAAATTCGGATACATAAACTAACATGCCAATCCAGTGTCTGTATTTTTTTTCCATTCTTGTTTGCAGATGTTACTGTGCATGCCAAATTTTGGTGTTAAACCTCTTTCTTCATAGGGACTCTAGGTTTGGAAGTTCACCTAAAGGGTTTACCACAAAAATGGATCCCAGGGCATGTTAAAACTCTAGTGAGCTTTGAAAAAGAAGTAGAAAGGGAAAAGGGTAGGCATGATAACTGCTTTTTCTGGCTAAGAATCTGTAATATCTGAATCTCAGAAATCTGAACTGAAAAAGTATCATGCACAGCTTTCGATAGAAATTTCCCATCTCTGACATCAAATCACTGGACGTGAATTAAGAGCATCGATATTTGTTAATGTTACAAACCAAGTCTTTCTGCTTGCATTTTGCCCCATACAAAATACAACTTTTTTGTGTCCTAAATTTTAGTTTAAATCTTTATATTCCTTATAGTGTAGATAATGATGTGAATGCCCTATATATTCAAAGGACTACATATACGTGCTCAGATTCATAAATGCTAGAAAATACTGATTTCAAGCCATTTGTGTAAGTATTCTGGGTAAGAAAATACACATTCAATGATATATTCCAAATATGTTTTAGAAAATCACTGGGTTATGGCATTTCATTCAAATGCCTGTATTCCTGATGTATTATTTTGTGAGATCCCTGAATGCAAGGACTTCATCTTTATGTTTCTTTTGTCTTTGGAACGCTTGGATGTTGCTTGAGACATAGTTGGGCACTCAATATCCTTCAGTTAAGTGAATGGTTGTATTCAACACTTTCCAAGGGTCTTTTCCCAAAGGTGATTTAATTGGTAGGAGTCTCCATTAGGAAGAATGACACACAGAATCACTATGGCCAGTGCTCTGTGTGCTCATTTGCTAACAACACAATATTAAAGGCCTTTTATGGGCCCTACAGTGTTGTAGATAACTAGGTTATGGCCATGAGCCAGATAGACATGATCCCAGCTCTCTTGGAGCTGACATTTGAGTGATGAAAGATACACAAATCTGCAAATAATTCTGGGCACAGCTATATAAAAATTAAAATAGAGTGGTGATATGGAGAGAGGGCTGGGGTTGTGGACGAGGAGTGTGGCTAGGGATAGCCTGTCTGAAAATTCAAATGTTGTGTTGCCATCTGCATGATGAGGTGAAGCCAGGCATGGGAAGCTCTGTGTGGACCATGTTTCTGGCAGAGGAAACGGCAAGTGTAAAGACTTGAGGTGGAAATAACAAGGAACAAAGAGAAGCTGAGGGTTCCTGGAGTGAAGTGAGGGGAAGCGACAGTCATAGGAGGTGAAGTAAAAGCAAGGGGGCAGGTCTCTTTGTTTCATTAAACATTAGAGCTTCTGCTTTTTAAATGTCTACTTAATAAAGATACAGTTTCAAGTTTTTTTTAATAAGTTTTGAGGAATTATACGTAAAATGAATTAGAGAAACTTGTTAAAGTAATGCTCTGTTTTTAGTAGGTGACATATTTAGGACTTAGTTCAATGAGTGATTATTTGCTGTATATTAAAGGTTAACAAAATTATATTTTAAAGATTTATTTGAAAGGCAGAGTTAGAGAGAGGGAGAGAAGACAGAGATGCCTTCCATCCACTAGTTCACTCCCCAGATGACCACAATGGCCAGGGCTGAGAGACCAAAGCCAGGATCTTTATCCAGGTCTCCAATGTAGATGTTAGAGGCCCAAATGCTTGGGCCATCTTCTGCTTTTCTCAGGCCATTAGCAGGGAGCTGGATCAGAAGCGGAGCAGCCAGGACATGAATCTGTGGCTTTACCTGCTATGCCATAATGCTGGGCAAATTATTTACTTGTTAAAGCCAAGAGGCAGAATTTAAGATATTTTGTAGGTGTTTACATACCTTTTTTGTATATATTATAATTACATGTAATATATTAAACATCTTAAACATTTTTGAATTCATAATTCTTTAAGCATTTATAATGTATAAGCATTTAAAAATAAAAAAAATTCTTTGCTGATTTGACATGCAAAAATAGGCAATGAGTCAGAGTTTGCTGTAGGCCATAGTTTGTTGACAGAGTTTACAGAAATATAAGAGAACCTTGTTTTATGCAGAATAATTGACAATGGCCAAAAAAAAATGTGACACACTGAAAATCCAAATAACTTTTGGTATCAGCTGTAATAGCCAAAAAAGTAAAATAATTGTGTTCTATTGAACACATATCCTATTAGCTTTGTATGTGTCAACTGAAATAATAAAATGAAGTTTATAGCATAACTATTGACTGTAGAAGTGATGTCTACAATAATAAAATTGGTATGTCAGCTTGGCTAGGTTTGGGCAAGCATTCAATTAGATGTTGCTGTGAAATTATTGGATTTGATTATTTGGATTTGATTACCCAATTGACTTTAACAGGGTACAGGAATAACATAGGTGGGTCTTATCCAATCACTTGAAAGTTATGACAGCAAACACAAGTTTTCCAGAAAGACAGAATTTTGCTTCAACATGGTGACATGGAAAATCTTACCTGATTCTCTAGCCTTCTAAGTTGCCCTGCTGATTTCTGATTCAACACTTTAACTCTTGCCTAAGTTTTTAGTCTCTTCTAGCCTGCCTTATAGATTTCAAGCTTGCCAGCCCACACAATCATATGTAACCAAAATTCCTAAAAATAAATCTAATGCACACACAACATGTACATATATACACAGACATGAAAGTACTTAAAATATTTGTGAAAAATGGTTTTAAATAGTAAGATTATTTTGATGTAAAAAAAATTGAAATTATATACTCAAATGCTCCTCAAAAAGTTCCGTGGCTCAATAGGCTAATCCTCCGCCTTGTGGCGCCGGCACACCGGGTTCTAGTCCCGGTCGGGGCGCTGGATTCTGTCCCGGTTGCCCCTCTTCCAGGCCAGCTCTCTGCTGCAGCCAGGGAGTGCAGTGGAGGATGTCCCAAGTCCTTGGGCCCTGCACCCCATGCCATCGGAACAGCGCGGTGCTCTGGCCGCAGCGCACCAGCCACGGTGGCCATTGGGGGGTGAACCAACGGCAAAAGGAAGACCTTTCTCTCTCTCTGTCTCTCACTGTCCACTCTGCCTGTCAAAAAAAAACCCAAAACCATATTATGAAAACTACTATGGATTTTTTTTAAGATTTATTTGGAAGGCAGAGTTATAGACAGGCAGAGGCAGAGAGGAGTTCCATCCGCTAGTTTACTCTCCAAATGGTCACAATGGCTGGAGCTGGGCCAATCCAAAGCTAGGAGCCAGGAAGTTCTTCTGTGTCTCCCATATGGGTGCATGGGTCAAGGACTTGGGCCATCTTCTGCTTTCCCAGGCCATGGTAGAGAGCTGGATTGGAAGTGGAACAGCCAGGACTTGAACTAGTGCCCATATAGGATGCTGGCACTATAGGCAATGGCTTTACCCATTATGCCACAGCGTTGGCCTCAACACATGGATTTTAAAAGATTTTTGCACTGCGGCCAACTTTGTGTCATAGAAGGTAAAGCCCTACTGCCTGTGATGCCGGCATCCCATGTGGGTGCCGGTTCATGTCCCAGCTGCTCTACTTTCATTCAGCTCCCTGATAATGACCTGAGAAAAGTAGCAGAAGATGGCCCAAGTGTTTGGCCCCTACCATCCACATGGGAGACCTAGATGAAGCTCCTGGCCTTGGCATGGCCCAGTGCTGGCTGTTGAGGCCATCTGGGGAATAACAGTAGATGGAAGATCTCTCTCTCTGCCTCTCCCTCTCCCACTTTGACTTTTTAAAGATGTATTTATTTAGAAAAGTTTATTTTGGTGCAAAAATCTATCTTTTGATTCTATTTTCCAGAAACTTTCTGAAGGGGCATATTTTGATTCAAAGAATTCTAAATTTTTTTAGTTTTTCCATGACACAATTTCCATGAACTTTTTGAAGTACCGTAGTACATATACACAAGTATGTGTATAACTGTTTATACAAATATATTACATATTTATGTATATATAAATATCTCTTATTTTGTTTTTCTGAAGAACCTTGGCTGATAAAATGCCCTTGGTTTTTCTCAAGACTGAAATTATTTAAAGATTCTGTGACTTTTTAGAATAGAATCCTATAGTTCAATTTTTAGTTCCCATGTTTGAAGCGTCAACATCAAAGGGGACATGGACTTGGCCTGTACATTTCATGAGTCCCTGGTACTGAATGTAGAGAGCAGCCAAGAATTTGGAGAGTTACAGCCCTAAGATTGGATTCCCATCTTACATACCACCTTGTCTTCGACAAAGCCCTCTAGTCCATAAATAGAATTTACAATTGTTCAGTGACCAGACTCATTCTATATGCAAGTCTTTCTATTTGCATGTTTCCTCCCTTGGCCTTGTAAATAACCCAAATAAATCCTCCATGTGTCGTTTATGGGAGCTCCTACTCTCAATTAGTAATAGAATTCCACAAAGTGGCTGTATCGGTTACAGAAAGATCTCTTCTCTTCTCATTAACTCATCGCTTCAGAGAACTCAGTGCCTGGGGGAACCCTCATCTCGTGCCAGGATTTCTGGCTGTGTAATTTTTTTTTTCCCCAAGAATTGAATGATTGTGCTATTGGGGAAATAGCATCATCTGTGACAGATAACTTCTTTATTGGGGAAGATGAGAAACAGTGACTGCAGCACTGATATCATACTTAAAATCCTAAAGGGAAGAGAGGTGATAGTGAGTATCACCCAACACCTGTCCATAAAGCTGATGATTCATCACACCCAGAGAATTCTGCAGGAGTAATACATTCATTGTGTCATGGCCACCAAATCTTTCCAAGTTTAATAGCTGCTGCAGACCTATGGTGCAGCAGAAGCCTCTGAATTAAGATGATTCAGTAGGTTCCAATTCATCCTAAATAAGTGGCTGTCTAGATAAATGAAGTTCATCAAATTGCAATGAATACCATATAACAACCTTGCTGGGATTGCATGCCCTGGGGACTTCGAGCGTGTCTAACTGAGCACCAGGCAGCAACTCCTAGGCTAGCATTTTGCAGTCCCTGTTAAATAATAACAATATGACAATGTGTTTGCCCTGAGTCATTTTAGTTTTTATCAGCCAAGTTAATGCTTTAACTACACCAATTAAATCACTTAAATTCAACTGGCTAATGAAATGCCCTTCTGGACTATAGTATCAAAATCAGTTTTTATAAGTGGCAATAGAAAAAAAACTATTAATTACATCTTATTCAATTTATTTAAAAAAATTCAGATTCAGGTTTTATTTTAATTAACGATCTGTATTGATGAGATTTCCTCAGCCTTTGGGGAGTCTTTTTAGCTGCTTTGTTCTCTAGCACGCTGGAGACACCAGGCTCCATGTGATGGGAGGAGCTGAATTATTAGAAAGTGATGTTGGAGACTTCGGAGTATCTGGACAATGAGCCAGGGGGCCGGCTCCTCCTTCCTCGACATTTGCTCCAATGGGAGGGAGAGCAGCCAAGTGTTCAGGGCCTCCTTCCCACCCGTAGAAGGACTGCAGATTCTAATGGTGCTAGAGACTCCAGGTATAGACATTGCCTTTGAACAGCTCGTGTCACATCTGGACTGTCTGGTGGTTAGCAGCCTGGGTGTTCCCAACATATAGGTCTGCCTTCTTATACTGCAGTATATGTGAGGAGTAGGGCATGGCCCCTTTCCTGGAGTGCAGGACCACAATACCCACACAGCCATGCCCTGGTCCTGGCCTTCCTCTCTGCAGGATCCTGAGAGGATAACAGAGCTTCTTCTCCCCTATCTAGCTTAGCCTTGGCTGATGAACTGTTTTCTCATTCTCCAAATCGCCCTACTTATACTTTACCCTCTATCATGTGATATTGTGGAATTCATTGTTAACTTTAAGATGGGATGACCCAAATGGACTTCCTTGAACAACACACAATGTAAGCTGGCCTTTTGAGTCCTCATTTCTATAAATTGCTCAAATTTCCCTTCCTAGAGATGAAGCACGCCCTCGACACCACTTGGGATCACCTCTGTGGTCTAATGGTTTTCTACATGACCCTGGCTACTTTGCTGTGTAGAGCTGAGGGTAAAGATGGCCATGAAATATCTGTTGCCAAGCCTTCTCTCACTGCATTTCATCACCTCTGCCGGGTCCTGCTCCACGGCTGCTTCCTCCTCCATTGCTGTCCCTCCTGTTTTGGGCTTGCAGGCTCCTTTGGCTTCACTGCTGTGAGGCTGCTCATGAGCTCACAACCAGGACTGTTTTCTGTCTTGATCTATGCAACAGGAAAATAGAACATGGGATAATTGCTTCTACCAATGCATACCATCCAAAGGTCAGCTCATCACGTATTTTGTGATATACAAGAGCAAGCAATGGAGTTGGAATTTAAAAATGAGCCATGAATCCCATTCCATTATTTGATGAATACCTTCATGTCTCTACTTCTTATTTATCAAGCCTTTGTAGCAGTTGGTGGGAAGTTGAGGATAGAAAGATTTACTGCTAACCAGCAAGTTGCTGAATTAGGGTGTAAGGATATAGGGTTGGAGAATATCTTGTAAAACTGAAAAGGGTCACAGAGGGGTTAAGGATAGTCATTTGGGTAAAAGGGAGAAATGATTATTTCCATCAATGATAGAGTAACTGGCAAATGGCAAGGTAAAATGACCTGAGCAAAGTCAAATGGGATGGTTGGAAGTAGAGCCCCGAAATTCTACCTTTGGTTTTGATTCTTTACTTGGAAGACAAAGGACATGGGATGATTTCTGACTAGAAGAAGGCACAAAACCTCAAACTGTGAATTCCTGAATGACTCATCCCTTTTCCCACTGCAGGGAGAAACCAGATAATTTGTCTTCACCTAATCATCAGATTTTGATGTCACACAAGGTTAATAGAATCCCAGGTAATTATATGATCCTGAGGAATTGTGGGTAGAGAGTAAGGAAACCCTTTTCCCATTTAAAAAAAATGTTGCTTACATTTTCTTTGTTTCTCTCTTCCCCTTAATTTGAAAAAAATAGTGCTCTCATCTGATGATTCACCAGCTCCACACCCGGAGCTGGAAACACAATACTCGCTCCCCACATTGGGTGATAGGGAAATAACTGAACCATCACCTGCTTCTTCCCAAGGTGTGCATTTGCAAGAAGCTGGAAAATGGAATTGGGACCCAAACCCCTTGCTTTCCAATATAGGACATGGATATTTTCATCTGTGTCTTAACTACTATGTCAAACACTTTCCCCAGGGACACTTTTAATGTTTTTTTCCCCAAAGTGCGGGTGCAGAGGCCCAAGTACTTGGGCCATCCTCCACTGCACTCCTGGGCCACAGCGGAGAGCTGGACTGGAAGAGGAGCAACCGGGACTAGAACCTGGCGCCCATATGGGATGCCGGCACCCCATGGCGGAGGATTAACCAAGTGAGCCACGGCGCCGGCCCCGTTTTAAAGATTTATTTACTTATTTGATAGGCAGAGTTAGAGAGAGAGAGTCTTTCATCCACTGGTTCACTCCCCAAATGGCTGCAATGGCCGGAGCTGCACTGATCTGGAGCCAGGAGCTTCTTCTTGGTCTCCCACGTGGGTGCAGGGGCCCAAGGACTTGGGCCATTTTCCACTGCTTTCCCAGGCCACAGCAGACAGCTGGATTGGAAGAGGAGCAGCCAGGATTCAAACCAGCGCCCATATGGGATGATGGCACTGCATACAGCAGCTTTACCCTCTACGCCACAGTGCCTGCCCCTATTTTTAAATACTTTATGCATTTATGAGCATGATTATTTTCATACTGGCACTATTCATTGGATTCATCATTTTCCCTCTTGCTTAGTGTTTTCTGAGATTCTGCCTAGTCTTTCAAAGAGTTTCGGTAGTATGAGAATCTTGAAACCTACACATAACTTTATAAAAGGAAATTTACTTACACAATGTAGTGTCTAAAAGAGATTGATAGTAAAAGATGGAGGCCCTGCCTTGGTGTGGCTTTTATCTTCTTCTCATGAACCCAAGGTGTGTTCACCCTTGGTACTTGTAAGCACCAGGAGTGTGTTGGCCAATTTTCTGTGTGGGACAAACCTGGGTCATGTGTTGCTGATTCACATGATGGTTCTTTCCAGTTTGCTCTTTCCTAGCTCTTCTACCCTAACCTACAGGGAGAGTCATAGCTTTCAAGGTGGAACTGGAAGCTCTAGGGGTGAGGACTTCCAGTGAGTGGCAATAGCAAGAAAGACTGTGCTAGCTTATTCTTCTCCAGCTGACGGGAGCAGGATCAGCTTGTATCTCACATAGCTCATGGACATCATATTTTTTTGGCCAATAAATCATGTGTATTACCTGAAAGGTAGTAATAAGAAGATCTAGTTCTTTCCACATCCAAAGGCAACCCGCAGAGAACCAAAACCTATTCTTCTTTAGGGATAACAAATACCATGCTTTTAAGCTCCTTCTTATATGAGACAAATGAGTTATAGATTTTTTTACTTTCTTCTCCAAATATATGGTTGACAGGATAGTTAATGGATGTTGGTAATCAGCATTGATGCTCAAACATCATTGACTCTTGTTTCTCTCACTCCAGGTAGCAATAAGACAAGGTCAGCTGCTTTCACCCATCATCTGGTCCTTGGTTACACAAAGTCAATAGAATGTAAAGAGACTTGGGATGAGTGTTCTATTATAAATCTTTGATTAGTGGTTGAATGGGCATCAGAGAGTTATATTCAAGACCAGGTAGGAGAAGGAAATATTTTGGCAACTCAATAATCTGTAAGGAATAGGAAAGAAACAGTCATGGGCAGTACGACTTGAGAAATAGAAAAACTCTTTTGAGAGCATTTTTGGCATAGAAGGGCTTCTCAAGCCAAAGAAGACAAAATTATCAATCACTGAAGAACAAGTAGGCAGATAACATATTTAGGAACCATTATAAGGTATCCACACAATCTTCTCATAACATAAACTTCTTGTTTTAGTAGCTTTGTGAAATAGGAACTTAAAATAGGATCAGAAGAAGAATCAAGGAAGGGAATTAAGATTTCATTGCTGGGCTCCATGAGTTAAGGACAGAACTTCAAGATGCGGCTGCCTGAGGAGCTGACTGTCTCTGTGTAGTATGGGTTGGAACTGAAATACTGAGGAGACCAGCATGGGACAAATAGGTACAGAATCAAATCACATCACCCTCCTTTGGATTGGCGCAGCTCCGGCAGTTGATGCCATCTAGGGGAGTGAACTAGCGGATGGAAGACCTCTCTCTTTCTGTATCTACCTCTCTCTGTAACTCTGTCTTTCAAATAAATAAAATCTTTCAAAAAAAAAAAAAAGGTCTTCCTTCTGCTGGTTCACTCCCCGCATGGCCACAACGGCTGGCGCTGGGCTGATATGAAGCCAGGAGCTTCCTCCAGGTGTCCCACACAGGTGCAGGGGCCCAAGCACTTGGGCCGCCATCTACTACTTTCCAAGCAATAAGCAGAGAGCTAGATCAGAAGAGGAGCAGCCTGGACATGAACCAGCACCCATATGGGATACCGATGCTGCAGGTGGAGGCTTAGCCTACTATGCCACAGTGTGCCTGGCTTATTTTAACTAATGCTCATATAGTGGGTGAGTCAAGAACGTACTAAACAGGTGACTTTTGAACACATCCTAAATGAGGTAAAATAGCAAAAGAATAGTGGATTTTTCATCTTTGGGTGTCAGTTTAAAAATTATCCTTCCTTACCATTTGTTCAGTACTACAAAACCTTAAAACTCCTTAAGTAGAGGAACTACATTTGTATGAGTTTACTCATACAAATTTCAGCGTAGTAGGAATTCAGTACATATTTCTAAAATGAATTGTATGAGTAAATATGCAATTGAATGAATGAATTGCACAAGTTGTTTGGACAAAAGAAGAGGTGACCATTATGAAGAGGTTTCAAAAAATTCTTGGAAAATGTGCTTTTTTTTGGCCTTTATCACTTTTTTTAAGATTTATTTATTTATTTGAAAGTCAGAGTTACACAGAGAGAGGAAAGGCAGAGAGAGAGAGAGAGGTCTTCCATCTGCTGGTTCACTCCCCAGTTGGCTGCAACGGCTGGAGCTACAATGATCCGAAGCCAGAAGACAGGAGCCTCCTCCAGGTCCCCATCTTCCACTGCTTTCCCAGGCAATAGCAGAGAGCTAGATTGGAAATGGAGCAGCCGAGTCTCGAACCAGCATCCCCTTGGGATGCCAGCACCTCAGGCCAGGGCATTATCTCGCTGTGCCACAGCGCCGGCCACTGGCCTTTATCACTTTTATTTTTTTAACTTTTATTTAACGCATATAAATTTCCAAAGTACAGTTTATGGATTACAATAGCTTTCCCCTCCCCATAACTGCCCTCCCACCCACAACCCTCCCCTTTCTCGCTCCCTTTCCCCTTCCATTCACATCAAGATTCATTTTCAATTCTCTTTATATACAGAAGATCAGTTTAGCATATATTAAGTAAAGATTTCAACAGTTTGCACCCACATAGAAACACAAAGTGAAACATACTGTTTGAGTACTAGTTATAGCATTAAATCACAATGTACAGCACATTAAGGACAGAGATCCCACATGAGGAGTAAGTGCACAGTGACTCCTGTTGTTGACTTAACAAATTGACACTCTTGTTTATGGCATCAGTAATCACCCTAGGCTCTTGTCATGAGTTGCCAAAGCTATGGAAGCCTTTTGAGTTCACCGACTCTTATCATATTTAGACAAGGTCATAGTCAAAGTGGAAGTTCTCTCCTCCCTTCAGAGAAAGGTACCTCCTTCTTTGATGACCTGTTCTTTCCACTGGGATCTCACTCCTGGAGATACTTCATTTAGGTCATTTTTTTTTTTTTGACAGAGTGTCTCAGCTTTCCATGCCTGAAATACTCTCATGGGCTTTTCAGCCAGTTCCACATGCCTTAAGGGCTGATTCTGAGGCCAGAGTGCTATTTAGGCCATCTGCCATTCTATGAGTCTGCTGTGTATCACACTTCCCATGTTGGATCGTTCTCTCCCTTTTTTGTTATATCGGTTAGTATTTTCAGACACTAGTCTTGTTTGTGTGATGTGATCCCTTTGATTCTTAGTCCTATCATTATGATCAATTGTGAAAAGAAATTGATCAAATGGACTAGTGAGATGGCATTGGTACAGGCAACCTTGATGGGATTGAATTGGAATCCCCTGGTATGTTTCTAACTCTACTGTTTGGGGCAAGTCAGCTTGAGCATGTCCCAAATTGTGCATCTCTTCCCTCTCTTATTCCCACTCTTATATTTAACAGGGATCACTTTTCAGTTAAGTTTCAACACTTAAGAATAACTGTGCATTAATTACAGAATTAAACCAAAAGTATTAAGTAGAACAGACAAAAAAAAATACTAAGAGGGATAACGTATTAAGTTGTTCATCAACTACAGATGCTGGCGAGGATGTGGGGAAAAAGGGACACTAACCCACTGTTGGTGGGAATGCAAACTGGTTTAGCCACTATGGAATTCAGTCTGGAGATTCCTCAGAAACCTGAATATAACCCTACCATTCAACCCCGCCATCCCACTCCTTGGAATTTACCCAAAGGAAATTAAATTGGCAAACAAAAAAAGTGGTCTGCACCTTAATGTTTATTGATGCTCAATTCACAATAGCTAAGACCTTGGAATCAACCTAAATGCCCATCAACAGACTGGATAAAGAAATTATGGGACATGTACTCTATTGAACACTATACAGCAGTAAAAAAAAAATGAAATCCGGTCATTTGCAACAAAATGGAGGAATCTGGAAAACATTATGCTGAGTGAAATAAGCCAGTCCCAAAGGGACAAATATCATATGTTCTCCCTGATCGGTGACAACTAACCGAGCACCTCAAAGAAACCTGTTAAAGTGAAATGGACACTGTGAGAAACAGAAAATGTGCATTATTTTAATTCCATTTTTCATAGGCTTCTTGAAGCACCTCCCTTATATTTAACATTTAATCTCCCCTTTTTGTGTCTCTTGTTTCTTGATCTGATTATTCAAAGGGAAATGGTAATACATATTTATTTAACTAGTCTCTTGATTAACAGTGAATTAATCATAAGATACATTTGGATATAAGGGGAGCAGGAATTATGTTGGCACTGAGAGGCTTCTGTATGTCAGTTTTATAGCTATTGATGCATAGTTGATGAAAGTAATGGCTAATATTTATTTATTGAAAGATTGCTATGTTTCAGTAAAATACTCAGCCCTTCACATGGAGTAACTTATTTAAGTTTCACAGTGCTTCTAATGGCAGGTCCCACTGTATTCCCTATGTTGTAGAAATGGAAACTTGGATAACTTTCCTAATAGCCATAGTGAGTGCATGATAGGGTTAGAATTGATCTCAGGAATTCTTACTCTAGAGATGGAACGGTTCCACTCTACAGCCTCCTCCAGGACCATCCTGCTTCAAGATCACCTACTGGAGATGATAAAGTCCCCAACAAAAGTTTGATGACCTCAGTCTTCTACTTCACCCTCTGTGTAAATCAGCCCTCATCCTGTGTCGGCTTCTTTCTGGGTCTTTCTGCTTCTTTCACCATAAACTCATTCAGTGTTCTCCCCATAAATCTTTCTAAACTTGACCACTCCTATTACACTCTCCTTTAAAAAAAGATTGATTGTGAAAAGAAAAGTTAGAGTGAGAGGGATCTTCCATCCTCTGGTTCACTCCCTAGATAGCCAGGGTTGGGACAGGCTGAATTCAGGAGCTTCATCCGTGTCTCCCATGAGTTGCAGGGGCTCAAGCACTTGGGCCATCTTCCATTGCTCTTTCCAGGCCATCAGCAATGAGCTGGCTTAGAAGCAGAGCAGCCAGAACACAACAGGTACCCACATAGGATTCGGTGTCATAGCCATTGGCTTAACATACATCTCCACAACACCCCACACTCTGCTTTCTCATAGCCTCAGAGACCCCTCCTGCCTTGGCCATAAACAATGGCCTCTCTCTCTAATTCCTTTCAGTTCCAGTCTTGGCTACTAAATCTGTCATTCTTTTTGTTTTAATTTTATTTAAGGTATACAAATTTCAGGTATTTCATATATACAGATTTAGGGACATAGTGATACTTGCCACCCTACCCTCCCTCCTCCCATGCTCCCACTCTTATTCATTCTTCCTCTCATATTTCCACTCTTAATTTTTTTGCAAAGCTACTTTCAGCTTACTTTATACTCATAAGATAAAAGATTCCAACAAATAGTATGAATAAAAAAATGCTGTTCTTCAACAGTAGAGACAAGGGCTGTAAACAATTGTCAAATATCAAAATGTCAGTTTCACTACAATACATTATATTTCAGGTACTCTATTAGTTACCACTGACCAGGGAAAGTATATGGTATCTGTCTTTTTTGGGACTGGCTTATTTCACTAAACATAATAGTTTCCAGTTGCACCCATTTTGTTGCAAAAGTCTTTCAATTTCTTTTTATCACTGAGTAGTATTCTTTAATGTTTATATACCAAAATTCCTTTATCCAGTCATTAGTTGATTGGGTCGATTCAATATCTTAGCTATTGTTTATTCCCTATCTGTGTTTATTCCATATCTTAGCTATTGTTCATTGACCTATGATGAACATGGAGGTCCGGATCACTCTTTCATATGCTGATTTCATTTCTCTTGGATAAATCCCTAGGAGTGGGATGGTTGGGTCATATGTTAGATCTATTTACAGTTATCTGAGGTACTTCTACAATGGCTGCACCAGTTTCCATTCTCTCCAACAGTGGATTAGGGTGCCTTTTCCCCTATATCCTTGCCAGCATTAATTATTTGTTGATTTCTGTGTGAGTCACTCTAGTTGGGGTGAGGTGAAACCTCATTGTGGTTTTGTAAATCTCTCTCAAAGTCTTTCAGGTCTCAGGCTGAAGCTGGAGTTTATCAGGCTCTTGGACCCAGCTCAGATTTTGATACTAGGGCAGGTCATAGTCTCTCCGCCACCTCCAAGGTTGCATGATGGATCTGGCTAGTAATCAATCATCTAAGCCTATGGTAGGAACCTGTGAGCTCAGGAATCAGAGTTAAGTGCTTTGTTGAAGCTGTTCACTTACAACAATCTATGGACCTGTAGAAATGTATAATGCGTGTCCCATTACTGAGTATAATGAACCCAGCATTATGCAAAATACTTTATTAATGTTGGATAATATAATTACAGCACTTAAAGGTAGGTGTTATTTGTATTTCCATTTTACAGATGAAAGTACTGAGTCTTTAAACTTGTCCCAGAGTCCATGGCATAAAAGTGGTATGGAGGTTATATAGACTTTTTGACATTTTTACTATGCTAAACCAGGAATTTCCTTCACACATGTTTATTTTATTTAAAAAAAAATCTCTGTGCCCTTTCTACCTGACATAAATAGAACTCTTCAAAGTCCCTACTACTGTCATTATTAGAGACTTGTCAAATGCTGTCACTTAGCCAGAAAGCTGCTTTGGAGTAACTGTGTAATGTTATACAACATGACAAGCTCTCATCCACAGTGGCGACGTTAAAGCCAGGGGCATGTGGCTTGTGTAAAACCCCAAAGCCATTAGCTGAAATCCCAGGACCAGAAGGCTGAAGAATTAACCACCAACCCAATATGGTCTCAGCTTTGGATAGCAGAGGCTCACTCTGCATGGGGAAGTTATTTTCATTCGAGGCAAAATGTGTGCTGACATCCAGCTTTCGGTTCTGAAGCTAGCTGGGCACATTATCTTCTCAGTGTGGATTGGATGAGGGAAGTGAGAAGCAAACAGCAAATTCTTGGCAGGCAAAGAAGGCAGGCAACAGAGAGGAAGGAAGAAGAGCTGTCACAGAACTGAGGACTCATTTGACTTGTGTGATGTTCTTGCCATTTGTCTTCCGTCACCAGCCTGCTGTTTGGATGTATCTTTATGATAAACTAAGGGTGAGAGGGAGTCATAAAGATGAAGAGGTTGGAAGAGGTGATCTGATGCCCTCGCTCCCTCTATTCTGATTGTAGCTGCCTCAGCAAAGTTTTTAACAATTAAGATACTTTAAGGAACAGGCATGTCCGATTAAAGAAAAAAAATCAATAGCAGAAATGATTTTGAAAAACCCTCAATTCTACATAACGCTAGGATCCTGAGTTAGTGCAAGCTTAGAAGTAAGATTTTATGTTTATTCTTCTATATTTTCTGTAGTGTTGATGGTTTTCCTTCTATTCACGTGGCAGTGCTAATATCCCGGTTGTATGTTTCCTGGTTCAGAACGAGAGAATACCCCAATCAGTAGCTGCTCAACAAGGACAGAAGAGATTCTCTCCCAAAGTCCAGGTTCACAACTTCTCTGGTCTTATTTGCTTGACTTGAAACACATGTCTTTCCCCAAGCTGACTCTATGGCTTTGCTGCAAACTCTGCTGATTAACTTAAGATGTTTATGAATTCTCACCCTTGTAGCTGATGTCGAAGTCTACAAGTTCAGGCTACAAGTGAGTGTAAGGATAGTTTTCCAGAAATCTCATTCACTCTAGGGAGGAAAAATGAGTGTATTTGGCATGACAGCATTCTCACATGGGAAGCTGACCAAACCTCAGATTTTGCCAATCTCCTCTCTGAACTCCTCCTTCTGGTCTTGCCACAGGTGGTCCATCTTTGATGCTGCTTCTACTGATGATCAAATGAAATTCAAAGAACCTGTATGGTATAAAATGATGAAATGCTTCCTGTATTACTTCCAGCTTCCTTTTCATGCTCTGTCCACGATGAATTTTATGGAGCTCTCTTAGCACTTGCAACCTTCTCCTCCTGACTAATTTTTCGTCATTCTTTACAGCTCAGCTCAGGTATTTCTCTCTGGACGCCATTCATGACCTATCTTGGACTAGTTTCCCTTACTCTGGGCTATCATAGTTATCTGAGTTTACCCTCCATTGTAAAATGTTCTGCATTGATTTACTTATTTTTCTTTCTGCTCATGAATTTGAGCTGCCTAAGGGAAAGATCAGAACCCTGTATTCTTTGTACCTGGGATTCCACATGGCCTGGTTTATTGGGTGACTGAAGGTATGTCAGTAATTTCTAGCCAGTAAACTCTGGTAGGTTTATTTGGTCATAGTGTGTGCAGAAGACAAATTCAAAGCTGGCCTAAACTGTCACAGACTTGCTCACAAAAAGCATGAGTGAAGTAATGTGGGACATCTTCCAACATACACTGATAAAAGCCTGAAACCAACATTTTTTTTTTTTCTTGATGCGATTTCATTCTCCTCTCTCTCTCTCGCTCTCTCTCTCTCTCTCTCCCTCCCTCTCCCTCCCTCCTCCTTCCCCATCTTGGAGACAAATTTTTACCACCTGTAAAATAAACAGCTTTTTAATGCTTGCCATTGGAAAATCAGGTTATATTTCATTACATTGCACCTAGTCTTTCTTTGTTCTCCAGAATAATAGGGTGGAGAGTGCTGTTTATCTAGAGATGTCTATGGGGTACCTGAACACCCAAAGGAGCAGCAACTGTAGACATTCCTTGTGAGCATCTGATTGTTCTTCCTTTCAGCAAGTTGAGTGTTTAGCAGTAGATAACTCTTCTCTGGAGTACTGGTCAGTTCTGTTGAGTGAGTATTCAAAATCATATTTACTCGAACTATTCAAGGCTGAATAGAAAAAGAAAAAAATTAATGGAAATTTAGTGAATTTAGTACAGTCAAAATCTTGTCTTGCTATTCTGCCAACATTTTATTCAAATCACTGCCAAATAAACTTGAACCAATTTTTAACTAATATTTAATGTTGGAAAACTATAGCTATGTAATTTGTATTGGTATCAATGACACATTAACCTAATTAATTAAAAACTAGCTTATAATTAAGAAAACAAATGAACAAAAGACAAGTTTTTTTCTTATTCATAGCCCCCATTTATTTTCTCCCCCTTTTTGACTCACTTGCTTATTCTCAGAATCTAATAATCTACACTGGGTTTCATTACTGTGAATAAGCAACACTCCACTGTAATTTGTCAGAGATGACGTTTTGATAAATGGAGAAAGAGTTTGACAAATCAGTGTGGTATAGCCAAATTGTGGGAAGATAAGACCCCTCTGGGTAATCGGGTTACCTTGGGCTTCTTCATCCTGCATCCTCTACCATTTTGGAAAAAGAAAACCATAAAATAGATGAAATCCTTTAAAAGTCTAAGCTGAACCTAGGTTTTAATAAACTTATCTTTAGTAGTTTGGATGATTACAGTAAGGACTTCTAATCAATCCAGACAGATAAGATCACCGTCATAATTGCACTGGCTGTTCTTATTTCCTTTTCATTTACTTGTACCAATGGAAAATAAAGTCTTGAGATGTCTACAGATGGAAATGAAAATAATGGTTTTCAGTGATAATTTGATAGGAAGTAATTGGCCACCTGAAGAGAAAAACCCTCATCATGGAAATAATTACAAATAATTGGTTACTACAAGATTGGACTATATTTGATACACTCTACAATAAATACTCTTAACTAAAGATGCTATCAAGGGGATTTGAGGATGTCAGCAACCATGTACATTAGAGACAATAAAGCAATTTGAGATGGCTAGCCCTAGTCCAGCTTAGATATGACTTATTTGGCCAATAAAATTATTTCAAATGACATTTTAATTGTCAATAAAATGGAGATTTTTGCACAAAAATAAGAATTTACAGTACCTTCTAGAAAAAACATGAGGTTCTTATTGTTATAATGGCAATAATATTTTCAAATGGAACAGAGAGTAGACCTATCCCAGATCCCTGTTAATTGACTTCATGTATTTGTAAACCACCCTGGCTCTTATAGTTGTTTGGATTTGGGCTTCAGTTCTGATAACATCCCCTGTATTCATAAAAAAGTAAGAATTTGCATAGTAAGTTTGTATTTATTAATTCATTTAATCACCACAAAATCTTTGTTGAATAAATACTATCTATAGAAGAATAAATGTCCCACCCAGGGAGACAAGTCAGTATGTAATGAAGCTAGAACATGAATTAAAGTCTTGACTCTTAACCATGCAATCTGTCTACTGTTCACTGCTCTAGTCTGAGATCAACTATAAAACTCGACATCGTAGTGATATATGAACTGAGTTGAAGTAAACATCCTTTATATTGAGCCTTAAGTATGAGCACTTGGCAAGTTAGGTTGAGATAATTTGTTTTATGTGATAAATAGTAAATAGCCAAGAATTAAGATATGGTTCCAAACCTGACCCATAGGAAAACTGGACATTTTCTTGGGGCTATTGGGGAACTTCAGAAAATTTGGTCGGAAAATGATATCAGAAGGTTTATGTTGGTACCAAAGAAAATTGAAATTGGTGCATAGTTTTACTAGATCCCTTGTTTGTTTTTCTGTCTTCCAAACAAATAGAGAAAGAGGAAGATCTTGTATCTTCAGGTTCACTCTCAAATGCCTGCAAAAGCTGAAGTCAGGAGTCTATAAGTCTATACAAGTCTCCCATATGGGTGGCAGAGACCCAAATACTTGAGTCATCATCTGCTATAACTGAAGGTTGTGTATTAGCAGGAAGCTGAATCAGAATTAGGAGAGACTCAAACCCAGGCACTCTGATATGAGTGGCAGGTGTCCCAAGAAGTGGTTTAACTGCTGTACAAAAATGCCTGCTCTCTTGAAGATCTATTGTATATATGGATCTGAGGTTTTTCTTTTTTCACCAAAATAAATGAATCTTTTGATTCTATTTTCCATGAACTTTTTGAAGTACCCTTGTGTTTGCTTTGAAAAACAACTAATTTTAAATTCTTACCCTTAAACAGCATCTGTTATGTTTTATACCTGACAGGATCTATCTGTTTCTCTCCCTAGGACTTAATTTTCTCCAGATTATGGAACTTTAATTTGATCTATGTTTCAGGGAGATTAGAACCTTTATGAAGTTGCCTGAGAAGTTCTCCCTGATCCTGATCCTAAGAGCTTGGCTGGCTCTTTCTCTTCCATGTCTCAATTCAACTATCATTTCCTGAGCAAGGAAGAGCTCTCAGACCCTCTGTAGCATCAACCTGTTCTATTGCCTTTAAAGATCTTCTCACTAATGATATTTTTCTAGCTCAGTTACTGTTCAATTGTGACTACATACTGATTATTTCCATAAAATTTGTTCCCTCTAAAGCGCAAGCTTCATGAAGGCGAAGGCCTTCTTGGTGTGTTCACTGTTGTTTAACAAGTGGAGAATAGTGCTTTTTATGTTAAAGATGCTTAATATAGAGAAGAAATTGCCTCCAGGGTTTTCTGTGAAGCTACAAATGCATCACCTCAGAAAGAAAAGGAACTGAATAGTAGTGGACAGCTCCATATCCAAGATGAGGACATCAGGGGCGGGAGCTGAGGATCTCTTCCCTTGGGTTGAGAGTCAGCGTTGTCATACGTTCTTTTATCAGCCCATCTATTTTATCATCTGTTCTTTTTATGTGGCTTGGGTTCGTAACATGCTCTCTATCCTGTTTTTTTTTTTTTTCAGTACTTCTGCTAACTCATTGCTCCTATTTTGACTTGCATGTAATCCATCACAGATGGTGATTGTCATTTCGCAAAATGACCATACAGATTTGTTGGCACCTGTATAACTGGAATGAACAATTCTGTATTGATTTTTTAATATTTACTTATTTTGAAAGGCAGATAGTTACAGAGACAATGAGAGAAAGAGATGTTTCATCCATTTACTCCCTAATGCTTGCAAAGGCTGAGTCTGTGCTGGAGCCAAAGTTAAAAACTAGGAGTTCAATCCCCCATCTCCCAAACACTGACAGGAACCCAGTCCCTTCGACTATTACCATTGCATCATGGGATATGTATTAGTAGAAAGCTGGAATCAGAAAATAGAACCAGGTGTATTTGCCTTAACCACTGGGCTAAATACCTCTCCTGCCTCCAGGATGGACAGTTCTTCAGTCAGGTCATTCAAATAGCTCAACCAGCTGTGACAGTAGAGGTGTTGAGATGCCCATTGAGCTGTGAATGGCTAGATATAGTACATAATCATTTTCACCAGCATTGGGCAAGGTTAATGGTCAACTGACTGCTTGACTGCCTTCAAAGAAGTTCAGGGTAAAAATGAAACAGTATGGATGGGAAGGTTCCTGGGTTCAAACTTTGATTCTGCAAATAACCAGCTAAACATACTCAGGCAACTTAATCTCTGCAAATCTCTCGTCTGTATATCATACAATGGAGTTAAAATAGTATCCACTTCTGTGTTGTGAAGATCAATTAAAAAAATGTGGACTAGAACCTTGTATAATTGGTACTAAACATTATTGTTTTCTTCTGTCATTTATGCAAAGCCAATCATACATTTGACACCACACTGTGCTTTGTCATGATAATCTTTCCAACAGCATGCTTTTCTAGTAGGCATTATAACTCTAAGACCATCTATGAGACAGCCAGGACTAATGAAGCCCAAAGGACTAAACAATCTTAGCAAAACCATATAACAAGAGGGAGGTTTTGAGACTAAAATGAAGCTCAGTGGATTTCAAAGTCCAGTTCCCCTCTTCACCAGAATAGTTTCTATGGCAAGAGACCACCTATGGCAAGAAAACAGGGTGTCAAAATTCAACATATTTGGGGGATTTTATTTCAATGACATGTAGCAGATTATCTTGGATCCTACTGTATGATCAGGATCCTATTTGGTTTCCAAGAGACCTCATCTCTGGTCTTCTGTCCTGTTAATGTAGATGTTTTAGGCTACTCAAATGCAAGACCTATCTCTAACCATGGCAGCTATGTAATATTGGGTCTGAGCACTATCAGTTTTTCCTTACTGTGTTGAGAGGCTACGTTCTGGTTTGTGTTGCTTTGCTTTGCAGAGAGTGCATTTATTTATTCATTTAGCCTCGTAGCAGGCACATGTTACTTGAATATCACGGCTCTAGAATCCAACCAAAAGGCTTAGGCTCTTCCACAGTGACTGGAGGGATGGAACAGGCATCAGCATTCCAGCCCTTTTCTGCCTGACCAGGGGCTTTGAAATCGTCTGCATGGCCATGCAGCTTGAACAGAAAGCTCTTGCATTTGCAAAGCATTTTCTATTATGCCTTGCTCTTTAAAAGGAGTCCCAAGCTTTAAACTATTCCCTCAAAGATAGACTATACCTCAGGAGCTTTGGGGGGAAAAAACACACCTGTGTGCAATGGCGTGAATGGATCGCATTTAAGGGTAGCACCGTTATAAACGTTGGTGCTGTTAAGTTCTGAAAATCAGGGCTTGGAAGGGAATGCCTCCTCTGCTGATTGCAATGTAACTGGTGTAGCTAAATGGGCTCCAGACACTACTAGAATAGCAGATACTCGTGTGTGACTACAGAGGAATATATAAGAAAGAAAAAGACAGATGGTGTGCTTAGGTGCACTTAAGTCTGATTGCATGAGTTGATAATGAATGTTTAAATATGGCACTCCCATAAAATCAGATACCTGTAGACAATACTGGAATAACTACAGACTTGCTAGAGGGAAAAGATGAAGTTGTGGATTCTAATTTTTGTTTTTGTCATTATTATGATTGTCTATTTACTTGTATGGGGATTTTCATAACTTTCTCTGAACCTAATCATAAAACATAAAACACAATCAGTAGCATAGGAAACACATTCTTAGAAATGAAAGGAGACACAAAGACTATTTCAGAGCTGTAAAAGTTCACAGCCAGGTAGGTGCAATGACAAAGGTCGGCCAGCTCCCACTGACAGGTTTAGAATTAAAAAACATGTCCTGCATCTCCATGGCTAGTTATCTTTCCACCACACAGCACCATGATTTCTCTCCAAGAAGATTAAAAATTATAAACCACATGAGAATCATAGACAGAACAACAGATATTGTTCCAAATGAGAACATTTTTCTATCCCCATTAACTACTTTGGTTTACGTACTTAACTGACCCCAACACAATTAAATATGCTTTATTGAAAGCTTTATAAAAAGTGGATTGCACAGTGGCAAACATGCCCACCCTGTTCCTAAGAGTCATCAGTGTTAACTTCTTTCCCGTATATGCTGCCCACACAGCTCTTCAGTTAAGGCTATTAAAATTCCAAGACATTGGCCAGCGCCGTGGCTCACTAGGCTCATCCTCCACCTGCAGTGCTGGCACCCTGGGTTCTAGTCCTGGTTGGGGTGCCGGTTCTGTCCCGGTTGCTCCTCTTCCAATCCAGCTCTCTGCTGTGGCCCGGGAGTGTAGTGGAGGATGGCCCAAGTGCTTGGGCCCTACACCTGCATGAGAGACCAGGAGGAAGCACCTGGCTTCTGGCTTCAGATCAGCGTGGTGCGCTGGCCGCAGTGGCCATTGGGGGGGTGAACCAACGGAAAAAGGAAGACTTTCTCTCTCTCTACCTCTGCCTGTCAAAAAAAAAAAAAAAATCCAAGACATAAAAAGGCAAAGCTCTTGCTTCGATCAGACAGCAAGGAGGGACCACAGTGTCGGGTGATTCTGGAACAGAGTGCCCACCTGCCCTGTGTGTAGGGATGATGAGGGCACTGAGGAGATGGAATTCCAGTCCAAGTGCCTGCTCCATGCAGAGAGTAGCCATCGATCAGCAACTGTAAATAAATTGGATCTGGCACCGTAAGTGCCTTAAATGTTGGAAGTTAAACCTTAAATTGCATCTTTATTCTTAAAGGAAGCGAGTGAGTCTCCCATCAAAGAGACTGGTGGCATAATCAAGATGAGTGATGCTGTGGAATTCTGAAAGGACTTCACAGTCTGAGCAGGAAAGACAGTCCCCAGCACAGGGAGCACTAAAAGTCCACATGTCACTTATCATCTGGGTGCTGAAAGATGCGCATGCCTTCCAGTCGGAGAGTGCTGACATAGACTGGGAGCTCTTCGTGGTGCTGCAGATGCTTTCGGATCCCCATTTCCGAACAAGGTACACATCAGGCTGCCAAAAGGGCAGTTTTTGCTGGAAGAGAGAAGATTTTGAAAATGACTCTTCAAACAGCAAGTGGAAATACAACTCCACATACAGTCTAAATACTTCATAACGATATATTTGTTTAATTTTTATTCGCTTTTGGTACTTGTACATTTTTATGGCACAGTGCAATATTTCAACCCATCTATCCAATGTGAATTGATCAAATCGGGTTATTAGTATATCCTTCTTTATTCTTTATGTTCAGAGCCTTTGAGCTCCTCTCCTCTAGTTATTCATAAAATATATAATACGTTATTAGGAACCATAGTCGCCTTACTCTGCTGTGGATCACTAGGACCTGGTACTTCTTTATGACTGTGTTTTGGTGTTTGTTGCCTCCTGACCACCTATCCCTCTCCTAGGCTCTGGTAATCACAATTCTACATTCAGCTGGACTTTTTCCTATAAATTATATGGTTGTGTAAATATAACTACAAGGTTCCTTATGATTCCCACATAAATAGATTTTTGAAGAGGATTTGTTACACATGTCGCCTCTCTAGCATCCAAAATGTGGCCTTTTCCCCCCAACCCATCAAAATGGCAAAATAACCAGTAATTACAGTTTGCAAGGGTGAGGTCAATACTGCCTCAGAGAAATTAGCAGGTTACAAATGAATAATTTTAAGATAGGGCTAGACAATTTTCAACGCGAAGAGCACAGCAGTAGACCAACCACATCGACTTTTGAGGAAAAAATGTGTTTTCTTTAGGCCATGATTTTTAGGACTGATGATTAAAATCCAAAGACAATAGCAATGCCATAGACATCTCAACTGGTCCAGGTGACATTGTTCCAACAGAAAAAGAATGGGCAAATTTTTGCTCAATAGTTGCCAAAACCAATGACCTCAGTTCAGCTGCAAATAAGGGCAGAGAGTTTGGTGGAAATTATATTTATTGTTTTTAAAAGGCTTATTTGGAAGGCATTAGTGACAGAGAGTGACTTTCCACCCATTGATTCACTCCCCAAATGGCTTCAACAGCCTTGTCTGGGCCAGGCCAAAGCCAGGAGACAGAACTCCATTGGGGCCTCTCATGTAGATGGCGTGGGCCCAAGTGTTTGGGCTCGTTCTGCTACTTTCCCATGCACATGAAGGAATCTGGATCAGAAGTAGAGCAGCTGGAATCCCAACCAGCACACAAGGGATGCTGATGCTGAGGCAATGACTTAACCCACTGTGCCAGAACACCAGCCCCTCAAAGGAAATTTTCAACAGACGCTGTCAAGATCCTGAAGAATTTCTTGGAAGAATTGCCATAGGAGATGAAACACAGCTTTAATGATCTGATTTTGAATACAAAGCATAATCAAAGCAATGGCTTCCAATAAGTAGAGGTGATCCAGCCAAGGCAAATGTGGGCTGATGAGCAAAGGCCATGGTAACAGTGTCTTGGGATATGAAGACATTTTGCTTGTTGACTTCCAGAGGGGCACATACCTGCATAATACTTACAGAGTTTTAAGAAACAGCAGAAAATCACCTGGGAAAACTTCCCCAGAGAAGCCTTTTCCATCACAACAATGCTTCTGCTTCCTCTCATCAAGCGATGATAGAAGTTTGCAAGCATTCTGATAGAAAGTCATATGGCATCCACCTTGCTGTCCTAATTTGGCCCATTCTGACTTCTTCTTCTTAATATTAAAAATATTTAAAGCTCACCAAAGTTTCTTCAAAAAATAGGTAGCAGTGATATTATTAAATTCTCAGGCTGTCAATTCTTTAAGGGGGAACTACATGGCTAGTATCATCATTATGGAAGTATTTTTAACTTTTTGGAGCTTATGTTGAGAAATGATGCAAATCTTTTTTTAGTATGTTTTAATTCTGTCCTATAGGAAGTCTTAATGGTTAAGTGTACTGAAATTATATAAGCTAAAATTGTATGTGTACATACATATATGCACATAGGGAAATACATATCCACTATTTCCTAATAGTCATGTACTCAATAGGTATTTTTGAGAAGGTGATTATGTACCAGACACTGCTGTAGATGCTTGGTTTTGGTCAGTGAAAAAGTCAACAAAATAGATTCCAAATTCAATTGTTTTTCTATAGTTATGATTACTTAATCATATATTCAAGCATCACACTGATCTTATAATCTATTTCACATACTGTTTGGAATCTATTGACTTGTATAAAAAATACAAGTTCTCTTAATTATGTTTTTCTGAACGTTTATGGGGGAAATTCACAAAAATCAGCTAAGATAATGAGGATTCATACTTTTTTTTTTTTTTAAGAAAAAAAGATTTATTTTTGAAGTCCGACTTATAGGAACTTTATCCAAGTCTCCCACCTGGGTGTCAGGAGCTCAAACAAACTCATTAAAACTATAGCAATATATAACTCATCAAGTTGATGATAACTTAATGCAGAGTTTGACAAAACACTATTTGTAGCAATATAGATACAGACACTCGGGTAGCTCTCTCTCTCTTCCTTCCTCTCCTCTTCTGTTTGTTTTAATTTTAGCTCCCACCTATGAGGAAGAGCATGCTGTATTTGTCTTTCTGTATCTAGCTTATTTCATGCAGCATGATGTCCATCAATTCCATCCATTTTGCTGCAAATGTCAGAAATGTATTCTTTTCTATAGCTGAGTAATATTCTATGTTTACACACTTTATTTTTTTAAAAGACTTATTTTTTTATTTGAAAGTGAGAGTTACACACAGAGAGGAGAGGCAGAGAGAGAGGAGTTTGTTCATAACTACTGTTTCACTCCCTCAGATGCCTGTGATGGCCAAGGCTGGGTCAGGTTGAAGCTGGGAACACAATCCAGTTCTCCTGTATGGTGGTAGGACTCAAGCACAGGAGCCATCAGTTGCTGCCTCCCAGGGTTCACATTGGCATGAAGCTAGAATCAGAAGTAAGGCTGCAACTTGAAACCATTCATTCCAATATGAGATGTATGCACCTCAAGTAACAGCTTAACTACTCTGCCAAATGCCTTCCCTTAGAAATAGGTTTTGGGGCCGGCGCCGTGGCTCAACAGGCTAATCCTCCGCCTTGCGGCGCCAGCACACCGGGTTCTAGTCCCGGTCGGGGCACCGATCCTGTCCCGGTTGCCCCTCTTCCAGGCCAGCTCTCTGCTGTGGCCAGGGAGTGCAGTGGAGGATGGCCCAGGTTCTTGGGCCCTGCACCTGCATGGGAGACCAGGATAAGCACCTGGCTCCTGCCATCAGATCAGCGTGGTGTGCCGGCCACAGCGCGCCTACCGCGGCGGCCATTGGAGAGTGAACCAACGGCAAAAAGGAAGACCTTTCTCTCTGTCTCTCTCTCACTTATCCACTCTGCCTGTCAAAAAAATTAAAAAAAAAAAATAGGTTTTGAACTCATATCATCCAACCCCTTTGACTATACTCACATTCACATACCTTAATGCAGTAATGACTGCCAAACTATACAAAATTGAATTTTATTTATTTATTTGAGAGGCAGAGTTACAGACATAGGGAGAGACTGAGAGAAAGGTCTTCCATCTGCTGATCCACTCCCCAAATGGCTGCAATGGCTGGATCTCATACGCGGGCACAGGGGCCTAAGTACCTGGGCCTTCTTCCACTGTCTTCCCAGGCCATAGCAGAGAGCTGGATCTGAAGAGGAGCAGCCAGGATATTAACCGGCGCCCATACGGGATGCTGGCACTACAGGTAGAGACTTAGCCCACCATGCCACAGCGCTGGCCCCCAAAATCAAAATTTAACTCTGAATGAACTTCCAGTTCTCTTCAAG
The DNA here is from genome assembly GCF_033115175.1 of Lepus europaeus. Taxonomy (NCBI): domain Eukaryota; kingdom Metazoa; phylum Chordata; class Mammalia; order Lagomorpha; family Leporidae; genus Lepus; species Lepus europaeus. The sequence continues at coordinate 72,828,840 of NC_084842.1, forward strand.
TGATTCATGAGAACTAGCACCTGTTAGAAGATACAGATTTGGAGTATTGTGTATGGTGATTGCAAAAAGACCTTTACATTTATCAGTGAAACTAGAGTTTAATTTCTTTGCTTTTCCAATGGTTTTGATAACTGCAAGTGTTGTCATCAGCATTATGTAGGAAGCTTGTCAAGGAAAAATCATATGTTAATCTCAGTTTTGTCATCAATTGATTGTAGAACTCAAGCAAGTCATGTCACCTCTGTTGCCCAAGTTTTCTCACGTGTAAAAAACTGCCAATATTATTCTTGGGATTGTTTTAATGATTGCGTAGGCATAGTTTGTCACTTAACATAGCATCCCCACCCTTTAAATCACACACATTAAATATGCAAAAATAAAATATGACTTTTAAAGTTGTTAGGAGTAACTAGTCCTTTGTCTCCTGAGTAATACAGAGCTAACCTTAAATGAACAATAACCTCTATTGTGATTTTTTTTTGTCCTTAATAAGATTTTAGACATATCTGGGGCACTGTTAGTCAAAACTGTTTGTAAGTATGAGGGTGAAGAGGGATTTCATTCTCTATTTTTAATCTTATGAAATTTCTCAGAATAGCTCTTTTCCTCTTAATTCTATGTTGAATTAGGCAGACTTTTTTCTCTTTTTGTCTCATTTCTTATTCTTGATTATCCTTTCGAGGGACACCAATAAGCCTTTTCTTATTACGGGAACGTTTACATGTATAAAATCAAACTTTTTGACTATAGAGCAGTGATTTGAGTGGGACTGATGAGTGACCCAGGGATGGACACATGTACCAAGGCGGGGCAGTAAGAGTCCATGAGACTCATTCAGGACTTCTTTCAACATGATTGGGAAAGAAACACACTCTTTCTACTGAGTGTATGGGAGGATGGGATATGACTTACTTTGGAGCTGCTGGCAGCAAGTTTGCTGTTGTGAGTGTGGAACCAACTGTCTGACAGTGGAACCAACAGAGGAAAGCACAGTTCAGAGATAAAGATTGAGTGCTAAGGGCACAATTTGATCTTTTGTAAGTCCATCTGTGTTTGATGTTAGAATGTGAGCAAATTTTCATTTATCAGGGCCAACATATTAACATTTTCCCTTCAACTAGTAAAATTCGATACACTATCACTTGCCATTATATAATACAGAGTTGGTCTGTTAACTTCCAACTTAAGCTCTTGATATTTTTTTTATTATTTTTTTATTATTTTTGACAGGCAGAGTGGACAGTGAGAGAGAGAGAGAGAGAGAAAGGTCTTCCTTTTGCCGTTGGTTCACCCTCCAATGGCCGCCGCGGTAGGCGCGCTGTGGCCGGCGCACCACGCTAATCCGATGGCAGAGCCAGGTGCTTCTCCTGGTCTCCCATGGGGTGCAGGGCCCAAGGACTTGGGCCATCCTCCACTGCACTCCCTGGCCACAGCTGAGAGCTGGCCTGGAAGAGGGGCAACCGGGACAGGATCGGTGCCCCGACCGGGACTAGAACCCGGTGTGCCTAGTGAGCCAGGGCGCCTGCCAAGCTCTTGATATTTTGCCTTTCCTTTAAGAATCTGAATAAATAATCTGGACCCATGCACACACACAACATATAGAGTACAGTTTGGGAACAAAGTTTGCAATCAATTCTCATAGTACAACTCATGAGCGATGGATGTCCTACATGGGGAGTAAGTGCACAGTGACTTCTGTTGTTCCTTTGACAATTAACATGCTTATTTATGATATCAGTCATCACCTGAGGCTCTTGCCATGGGCTGCCAAGGTTATGGAAGCCTTTGGTGACTATAACTCCATCAGTATTTGGACACAGCCATAAACAAAGTTTATGATATTCTCTCCTCCCTTCAGAAATGAGTATATCCTTCTTTGATGATGCTTTCTTTCCAATAAGGTCTCTCAGAGATCCTCCATGTAGGATATTTTTTTTTTGCCACATATTCTTGGCTTTCCATGCCTGAAATGCTCTCACAGGCCTTTCAGCCAGACCAGGAAGACTTAAGGGTTGATTCTATTGATTCAGAGTGTTAATTATAGTAAATATCATCCTAGGAGTCTGCTGTGTGGACTGCTTTCCATATTGGACTTTCCTTCCTTTTTGATTCTATTACCAGGCACTTGATGTTATTTATATGATCACGTTTTATACTTAAACTTGTCTATACATTGACTTTAACATTTAATACAATCATTTTAACAATTAAAATGGCATTTATACCACCGATTTTTATGGGTTTGGAGTCCCATGACAAGTTTTTAGGTTGTAACCTTAGAAATCTGTAGGACTGTGTGCAGAACTATACTGCTTTACAGTTATAGACTACCTCCTCCCTCCCTTATTCCCCCTCTTATTTTTAACTGGGATCTTTTTCCAATTGATTTAAAATACATATGATTAACTCTATGTTACATAAAGAGATCAGCATATAGTATGAAGAAAAGAAAAGGAAAAGCAGAAAAAAGCAAGACAAAAAAACAGATATACAAAATAAAAAGTAGAAATGATAAACTTCCTTCAACAGGTCAAGTACTGTTCAAGTCATTGATTGTAAAAGTGTCAATTTCATTTCTATAGCTTTCATTTTATATGTGTTATTAGTTCTCCCAAATCAGGGAGAACATATGGTGTTTGTCTCTTTGTGACTGGGTTATTTCACTAAGTATGAGGTTTTCCAGCTTGCTCCATTTTGTTGCAAATAACCAGATTTAATCCTTTTTTCTGCTGTATAGTATTCCATAGTGTACATATCCCACAATTTCTTTACCCAGTCTTCAGTTGACGGGCATTTGGGTTGCTTCCATGTCTTAGCTATTGTGAATTGAGCTGCAATAAACATGGAGGCACAGATAGCTCTTTTGTTTACTGATTTCATTTCCCTTGGTAAATTCCCAGGAGTGGGATGGCTGGCTCATATGGTAGGTCTATATTCAGATTTTTGAGGTATCTCCATACTGTTTTCCATAGTGGCCTTACCAGTTTACATTCCCAAAAACAGTGGGTTAGGGTGCCCTTTTCCCCATATCCTCTCCAGCTTTCGTTTGTTGATTTCTGAATGAGGGCCACTCTAAATAGGGTGAGGTGAAACCTCATTGTGGTTTTGATTTGCATTTCCCTGACAGCTAGAGATCTTGAACATTTTTTCATGTGTCTGTTGGCCATTTGGATTTCCTCTTTTGAAAACTGCCTGTTAAAGCCTTGGCACATGTCTTAACTGGGTTGTTTGTTTTGTTACTGTGGAGTTTCTTGATCTCTTTGTAGATTCTGGTTATTAATCCTTTATCGGTTGTATAGTTTGCAAAAAAATTCTCTCATTCTGTCTATTGCCTCTTCACTTTCCTGACTGTTTCTTTTGCTGTACAGGAGCTTCTCAATTTGAGGTAACCCCATTTGTTCATTTTGACTTTCACTATCTGTGCCTCTGGGGTTTTTCCCAGGAATTCTTTGCCTGTGCCAATGTCTTGAAGGGTTTCCCCAATGTTCTCGATTAATTTGATGATGTTGTGGTATAGATTTAGGTCTTTAATCCATGTTGAGTGGATTTTTGTGTAGGGTGTAAGGAAAGGGTCTTGCTTCATACTTCTATATGTGGACATCCAGTTTTCCCAGTACCATTTGTTAAACAGACTGTCCTTGTTCCAGGGGTTGGTTTTAGCTCCTTTGACAAATATAAGTTGGCTGTAGATGTTTGGATTGATTTACAGGGTTTGTATTCTGTTCTATTGGTCTATCCATCTGTTTTTGTACCAGTACCAGGCTGTTTTTATTATAACTGCCCTGTAGTATGTCCTGAAATCTGGTATTGGGATGTCTCCGGCTTTGTTTTTGTTGCGTAAGTTTGCTTTAGCTCTTCGAGGTCTCCTGTTCCTTCATATGAATTTCAGCATCATTTTTTTCTAGATCTGAGAAGAATGTCTGGTATTTTGATTGGTATAACATTGAATCTGCAATTTGCTTTTGAAAGAATGGACATTTTGATGATATTGATCCTTCCAATCCATGAACATGGCAGATTTTTCCATTTTTTGTATCTTCTTTTATTTCTTTCTTTAATATTTTGTAATTCTCATCGTAGAGATGTTTGACATCCTTGGTTAAATTTATTCCAAGGTACTTGATTTTTTGTGGCTATTGTGATTGGGATTGATCTTAGAAGTTCTTTCTCAGCCATGGCATTGTCTGTGTTTATGAAGGCTGTTGATTTCTGTGTATTGATTTTCTATCCTGCTACTTGACCAAACTCTTTGATGAATTCCAAGAGTCTCTTAAAGGAGTCTTTTGGATCCCCTAAATACAGAATCATGTCATCTGCAAATAGGGCTAATTTGACTTCTACTTTCCCAATTTTTATTCTTTTGATTTTTTTTTTCTTGCCTAATGACTTCGGCTAAAATGTATAGGACTATATTGAATAGCAATGGTGAGAGTGGGCATTCCTGTCTGGTGCCAGATTTCAGTGGAAATGTCTCCAGCTTTTCCCCATTCAATATAATGCTGGCAATGGGTTTGCCATAAATTGCCTTGATTATGTTGAGAAATATTCCTTCTGTACCCAATTTGCTTAGAGTTTTCATAAAGAAAGGATGTTGTACTTTATCAAATGCTTTCTATTGAGATAATCATATGGCTTTTGTTCTTCAGTTTGCTAATGTGATATGTCACATTGATTGATTTGAGAATGTTGAACCATCCCAGCATACCAGGGATAAATCCCACTTGGTCCAGCTGAATGATCTTTGATGTGTTGTTGGATTCAATTGGCTAGAATTTTATTCAGGATTTTTGTGTCTATGTTCATCAGGGAAAGTGGACTATAGTTCCTTTTCTCTGTTGCTTCTTTTCTGGGTTTAGGAATTAAGGTGATGCTGGCTTCATAGAATTTGGGAGGACTCCCTCCCTTTCAATTATTTTGAATAACTTGAGAAGTATTGGAGTTCTTCTTTAAATGTCTGGTAGAATTTATCAGTGAAGCTGTCCAGACCTGGGATTTTCTTTTTTTGGAATGTCTTTATTATTAGTTCAGTTTTCTCCTTGCTAATGGGTCTATTTAGTTTTTCTATGCCTTCATGGATCAGTTTAGGTAGGTTGTATGCATCCAGGAATCTATCCATTTCTTCTAGGTTTTCCAGTTTGTTGGCTTACAGCTCTTTGTGGTAATTTCTGATGATTCATTTTATTTCTCTGGTGTCTCTTATTACATTTCCTTTTTCATCTCTAATTTTATTTATTTGGGTCTTCTCTCTCCTTTTTTTGGTTAGTTGGGCCAATGGTGTGTCAATTTTATTTTTTCAAAAAACCAGCTCTTTATTTGCTGATCTTTCGTATTTTTTGCTTCAATTTTGTTGATTTCTTCTCTAATTGTAATTATTTCTCTTCTCCTATTATTTTTGTATTTGGTTTGCTGTTTTTCTAGATCATTGAGATGTAGTAATAGCTCATTTATCTGGTGTCTTTCCAGTTTCTTGATGTATATACAAATTGCTATAAGCATTCCTCTTACCACTACTTTTGCTGTATCCCATAATTTTTGATATATTGTGCTGCCATTTTCATTTGTTTCCAGAAATTTTTTTTATTTCTCTTTTGATTTCTTAGATGACTGTTCATTCAGGAGCATATTGTTCAGTCTTCATGTGTTTGCACATTTTCTAGAGATTCCTGAGTTGTAGGGTTCCAGCTTCATTCCATCGTGGTCCGAGAAGATGCATGGTATGATTTTGATTTTTTTGAATTTGCTGAGACTTGAGACTTGTTTTATGGTCCATCATGTGGTCAGTCCTAGAGAAGGTTTCATGCACTGTTGCAAAGATTATGTATTCTGCAACTGTAGGATGAAAATTCTGCAAATATCTGTTATGTGCATTTGGTCTATTGTGTTGATTAACCCTGCTGTTTCTTTGCTGATTTTCTGTCTTGTTGATATGTCCATTGCTGAAAGTAGGGTATTGAAATGCCCTATTACTAATGTATTGGAGTATATGTCTTTCTTGAGATTCCTTAATGTTTTCTTTTGAATAGCCAGGTGCCCTGTAATTATGTGCATACATGTTTATAATAGTTACATCTTCCTATTGAATTGAACCCTTAATCATTACATAGTGGGCCTCTTTGGTAAATCTCCTCTTTTTTTAATCAGAGGGGAGGTTCTTTTCTGTTGGCTTAGACTCAGATCCTGTGTTCAAAGGAGAGGAGTGCCTGGGTGCTAGCCCCAGGGTATATCATTTGCCTGCTCTGCCACAAGGACCACACAAAGAATCTGTGCAGTCCTCATTGTAAGTTCAGATTACCCAGCAGTGTCCCTCATCAAGTAACCAGGGATCCCAGATAGTGTGTATCCTCCCAGAGTGACTGCCCAAAGTCCCAGCCACACCCGGAGTCCTCCCACATAGCCTCAGTGGTTTCCACCATCCCAGCACACAAGCCTCCCACAGTCACAAGCACCCATTCCCCTGTCTCTTCTCCCCTACCAGACCCAGAAGTCTCTGCTTGCCTTGTTGGTGGGCCACAGACATGTGCTGGCACAGCTCTTACGTATGTCCAAAATGGCACCTTTTCTCTATCAGCTTGTTAAAGGATGCAGTTTCACTGTGATTGGGGAGAGAAAAACAAGCCCTCCCCTTTGTTTTTTCTCTTCTAGTTTGGCAGGTACACTATCCTCCATGGGGCTCCAAGCTAAATTCCCTCTAGGCTCTTCTTGCTGCTGTTTCACCAGTGGCTTGGGCTAATGCACTCTGGTCTCACCTCACTCTCCAACACTGGTGTGGAGGCTCTAGGCTGCTGGGGTCCTGAGTTTTGCGTGTCCTTGCCCTCCACATAGTTCTACTGTGTCCATCCAATTTGCATAGAATTTCCTTTGCTGTTTTCTTCCTGACTCTTCCCTGAGACTGCACTCTTTCCACTTTAAAACTATCTTCTCCTAGACTAGAGCAGCAGGCACCCTCCCTAATCTGCCATCTGCATCTTTTCATTTTTTAGGCAAAATACATTGTCCTCTCATACTATTAACATGTCGAAGTATCATTTATTCCTACTTCAAAATTCTGGCTTTAACATCCCACAGACTTATGATTTATAATAACCATGCAAACTGAAATTACCAGAGTAGTGTCTTAGTTGGTCTGCTATGGGTGTACAAGGAGAATTTTTAAGCATGTGCACATCTGATAGAAACCTTATTTGAAGAACATTATAGCTAAATTGGAGAGAGCACAGGGCAACAGAAATGATAAATGGAATGGAAGAGATTACTGAACATATAAGAAGAGATTAAGAAAAATGGGGTTGTTTGGTCCTGAAAGAAGATGAGTCTGAGGTGAATTGATTGAGGAATTTGAACTAGCTAAGGGCCACAATGCAATTAAGTTTGATCCATTTGAAGGTGTACCTTTAAGCAAGACTTGTGAAAGGCGAATTAAAGGGTTCTTATTTTACAGCAAGTGTGGTGATAAGCAAAGAAAGGATTTGTAAGTACTAAGCTAAAATAAAATAATATTACCATACTTAAGAAAATATTTGTACTGTTTAATTGAAGACTCTCATAAGCATGGAGGAGAGATGGTAGGGATAAGCATTCAAAGCCTCAGCATGGTTTTTTAGAGGAGAGCACCACTTCAACTTATTTTTTACTCCAATTATATTGGAATAAAAATATAACTTATTCACAAGATAGCTAATTGATTCCATGTGTTGGTGTCTTCTGTTATAGGGGTGACAGAGTTAATACTTGCATCATTTTATTAGATATGAAATAATTAAAAAATTTGCAAATATACTATTTAAAGGATAAAATATTTATTATATATGAATATTTTATGGTTACTAAAACCCCTTTAACAATGTACATGTGATCAAGCACAGTTTTGAGAAACAATATATAGTTCCCAAAACATTTTTGAAAACTTAAACAATTGACAGATACTCTTTTTTTTAAAAAGGATTTGTGATATCAACCAAAAACAAATAAAAATATTCAATGTAGGTGAAATAGTAACATAAAATTAATTAAGGAATAATTCTAAATAAAATGTTGTAGAACTGAATATTGGTAGCATATTAAATTTCCCCTATGCTATGAACCAAATTGAAAAAAAACACACAAAGCAAATTACATAAGATAGTAAATTAAGAATAAAAACAGAATAAAAATAAAAATTGATAAGGCAAAGAACAATCATTCTTGGCATTATAGCCAAATGAGTATGTTTTCTGGGTGTTCTCCTGAAGAGAACACAAAGATCATGCTTTTTAGTAGCATAGCTAACAATGGTACTGTAGTGCTACCATAGACTATTTTTAATTCCAAAGTATAAATAGTTGGTATAAAGTCAAAACATAAATCAGTAAATGCAGTTCTAGTGACTGTTGTATAAATTGGTCCAAATACCCAGTTCTTTCCTGGAATCATAAATAATGTTCCATTGATTAACTAATTCCATCAACTCATGTTGAGTATCTACTATTTTCCAGATTTTAGTTAAACCTTTAGTACAAACAGAAATAAAGCATAGTCCCTTCATCACTTCTGTTTCTAGCTTTAAAAAATACCTGGCATCAGGCTAACTCTTTCATTAAAATAGAAGATCTGGATAAAATACAAATAGATAATTATTTGAAGCATAGAGAACAACCAAGATAATCAGAATTTGAGACATGGAGTTTTACAGAGATGTTTTTAAGAGGATGAAGGATAAATGAAAATGTAATCAGTCTTGCAGTGTTTGGAAAACAAACAGAATTTAAGCAATGAAGACAGAAAACTCTCAATAAATAGTTCAACTTTCTAAATGGTCCAAAAGTGATATGCTAAGGAGTGAGGGTAAATGATAAATAAATGGCACTGATTCATTTGGGTGATATGATCATCTTCTAACTATTGGCCAGGGGGAAAATAAATCTCTATAAAAGATAATATCTTTAGAATTTTTCACATGTAGTACCTAGTGTTCAACTAAGTGAATGGTATTAAACAGAACCAAATAACAAAAAAGAGGAAACACAGAAAAATACAAAGACTTTAGATGAAACATTTACAGAACTATCTAACAGAGGGATTAACATAATCAAGATGAATGTGTTAATGATAGATGGAAAGAAATATACTATTGACCTAGGCCTTAAATATTGAGAAAAATCAAATGGAAATACTAATACTAAAAAAGAGGAAGAGTAATCAAGTGTTGAATAAATCCTTTGAACAAAAGATTAAATATAGTAGAAGATAGAATTAGGTATTGGGAAGCTAGAAATATAGGAAATATCCAAGATTAGGCATATGGAGAAAAGAGCATGGGAAACCTTGAAAAGAACACAACAAATATGACTAATTACTTGTAACTTGAGTCCCAGTACAGGCCAGATGGGATGGGACAAAATACTGACAGATAATTTTTCAAACCAACATGAGATATTAGCCCACAGATTTAAAGAGCTTAGGGAAACCAAAATAAAATACATATGAAGAAAATTACAAACAACATAGCAAAACTTTTTTAAGAAAACTAGGATAAACAGAAAATATAATAATGAGAGAACAAGACACATGTTATTTTCAAAGGAGAGCTAGGGAGTCAAGAATAGCTAATTTTGAACAGAATTAGAGTCAGAACACTAAAAAATAACATTAATTAGTGAAAGTAATTACCAACATAGAATTAAATATCAACAAAAATGTGACTCAAAAGTGGTAAAGTAAAACCCTTTCAAGCTGCTTTAGTTTTATATTACTGCAATAACAAATTATCACAAATTTGGTGGAATAAACAATACAAACTTGTAAAATACTATTGAGTGTAGCTCAATGAGACTAATATTGGATGTTCAATCAAGGTATTGGTAGGGATACATTCAATTTTGGAAGCCTCAGAGTGAATTTATTGCCTTGCCATTTCAAAATTATAGAGGCCAGTTATATTCTTGGTTTATTGAACTATTTCCTTGGCTTCTTTCTTACACTGATATCCCTCCTGGTTTCAAAAGCTATCCGTTTTGCCACTACTAGAAATGTGATTAGACTGGACACTCTACATAATCTAGAATAATCTTCTCATCTCAACGTGCATAACTTTAATCACATTTACAAAATCCCTTTTGTCATGAAAAGTAATATAGTCACAGGTCCTGAGGATTAGGCACAGAACATTTTGGCAGATCATTGATCTACCTACCACAAAAGCAAAAATTTGAGAATTTCTTATTAGCAACATGTGTCTAAATAAATACTAAAGGGAACTTTACAGGAACTGGGGACAGAATTCTAGTAAGCATGATAATACACTATGAAATAAAAATCATAAAATGGTAAATATGTGTATAGGCATAACTGTAAGAAGGTAGTTACTTGAGAGGAAGTATATTTAGTTTTTTTTTTTAAAGATTCATTATTTTGAAAGAGTTACACAGAGACATAGAGTCAGAAACATAGAGTGAGTGAAAGATTTTTCCATCTACTAGTTCACTCCCCAGATGGCTGCAATAGCTAGGACTGAGCCAGATCGAAGACAGGAGTTTTATCCAAGTCTGCCACATGGGTACAGAGATACAGACAATAGGGCCATCTTCTACTGCTTTTCCCAGGCCATTAGCAGGGGGCTGGATTGGAAGTGAGACAGTTGGGACACAACCTGTCACCACAGGGGATGCTGGCATTGTAGGTGGCAGCTTTATCTGCTTTGCCACAACACCAATTCCAATGTATATTTAAACTTTAATGAGGTGCTGGTGACAGCTTCATCTTATAGCAACCTATTGATAAATGTTCAATAATTCTGAAAGCATGTTGTTAAATGCATTATTTAAACCGTTACTAAAAATGAAGTTTATAAAATCATATTTACATATTAAAAGATAATTGAAAATGAATCTTGATAAAAAATGGGATGGGAGAGGGAGTGCGAGATGGGATGGTTGCTGGTGGAAGGGAGGTTATGGGGGGAAAAGCTGCTATAATCCAAAGGTTGTACTTTTGAAACTTATATTTACTAAATAAGTTTTTTAAAAATTGTATTTATATATTAAACACAAATGTATTACATAATCAAAGCTCATCACTTCCTACTTATTTCACCATACTTGATTATATTTCTCTTCATGAGGTTATTTACATTTATTATATGTATATTATGGAAATACAATGTGGTAGTATACCATCACAGGTCTGATCCCAACATGTATTCAGTGATAGTACATTGTAATCCAGACTTGGCTTCCATAGAAGTATTTTCACCACAGGATTGGCAAGCCCTACAACTCAGATTTATTTACTTTTTGTTCTCTGTCAAGAGATTTATAAAGAAAATGTAAGTAATGTAGGTGAACTACTATACAATTTCACAAAGAAGTTGCTCATGTTCATGTCAGGCTTTGATACTAATCATCATTTCTTAATTCTCGTAGTGCTTGTTGACAGAACTGACATGAACACATTAATATCAGGAGTATATTCATCAATCGTAACAATAGTTTGAAATTTTCCAGCCTCTTATATTTTTAGTCAGTGTGAGGAATATGTGATAATAAGTTAGCTACACACAATTTACAATAGAGCATTCTATATTTTATTATTATTTGTAAACAGTGCTATTGACCATTTATATCAGGGAAAAAAGTATATTAAACTCTCCTTCTTTCTCTCACACACACACGTTTTCCCCAGGTAACTAGCTGCCAAACATTTATTGGTATATAGAGAAATAGGTCCCAAACACAAAAGGTAGAGGGAACTCCACTGATTGGGAGATAGTAGAAATTATTAATTTAAAGTTAAAAGATGCAGTTTGTCATTTCTAGGGTGGCTATTACTTGAATAGTGAATAGCAGATAAGAGATAATCACAATAGGCACTTTCATTCAGAGAGAGTAAAAGCAAGAATGGTATTTCATACATATAATTACAGATACATTTGGAATGAAAAATATCACCTTTTTCATTAAGTTGATCTGTTTTTCCCCTTTATTCATTGTGTGTGTGTGGTTAGATTTTTAAAAATATGACAGCATTTCTGTTTATAGATTTGTAGCCTGACTTTTAACCAGAGTTCATAGCATATGCCATTAAATATTGTTGGAAGCATTTTTAATGGCTACATAAAAATCTCATTATATGTACTATTATTTATCCTTTCACTGATTGGTTGATATTTGCCTTTTTATGAGCTTTTATGAATAATGCCATGAAGAACACCCTTTCCCACACATTTCTTTGGCAAATCTGTGATTACTCCTATAGGGTGACTTCTTTAGAATGGAATAAAAAGGCAAGGATTGTTTTAAGTGCTTCATGAGTATTGCTAATTGACTTCAAGCAAAGCTGTGCTAATTCACACTCCTTCTAATACTTAGAGGATGTTCCTTTCTAACTCTAGTCATTTCAACGTTGAACACTGTTACTGAAAATACCTTTGCCTGAACTAAAAAATACTGATATAATTGCCCTTTTCATTTGCATTTTATTCATTAAAGCTCAGTAGTTCTGTGTGTCTATTGATTTCATATACGTCTTCTGTGAGTTATTGGCTCATGTCTTTTATCAAGTTTCCAAATGATTTTGTCCTTTCTATTTTTTTTGTATTTTCTTCTTTGTTATAGATTAAAAGCTCACCCTCAAATTCATAGGTTGAAACCTTATCTCCAATGTTTTGAGACGTGGAGCCCTAGTAGCGATTGGCCATGTAAGCTCTACCACTATAAATGAGATTTGTGTCCTTATAAAGGAGATGTTGGAGGCCATCCTCACACCACTGACATGAAAAGAAATACAGAAAAGATGACCATATACAGAACAGGAAGTGGGCCCTCATCGGATGTCAAATATGCATGTCTAGACCTTCCAGAACTTTGAGAAGTAAATTTCTATTGTTTATAAGCCACACGGACTGTGGTGTTTTATTACAGCAGCCATTCATAATAAATAATTGAATCACAAAATTATTTGTGACAACATAGATTCATTAAAATTTATGGATTACTACTAGCTTTTTTATACCTGTGAGAGTTATAAAAATATATAACAGGGAACCCACAGCATTGTGGTCCAGCTGTTCACTCATGTGATTATCTAACCCAGTTGAGAGTAGAATGTATGACCAAGGGCCAAATATATATCCCAAACAATGAACACATGTTGCAGGAAATATTTGGAATTGGAAATATTTCTGATAAAGTTGGATATATGTTGAGCTTTGGAGAAAGAAGTATGTAGACGGAGGAAATTGAACTGTAAATGAATGGAAGTGAGACAGTATGGATATGTGTGGCTGAATGCAGGATTTGGGGTACACTGCTTTTCGCAGGTGAGTGGGTGCCAAACATGTTACATAACTGGTGGTGTCAGAGATGGGACTGCTTCTATCAAGATCCACTATTGAGATGAAAACAGTAATGACGATGGGGCAGATATTGTGGTTAAGCCACTGCTTGGGATGCCAGCATCCCACATCAGAGTGCCAGTTCAAGTCCAGGATCCTCTGATTCTAATCCAGCTTCCTGCTGAAGTGCCCTCTGGGAGACAGCAGATGCTATCTCAAGTATTTTAGTTCCCTGTCACCCACACCAGAGACCAGGATAAAATTCCTGGCTCCTGGCTATGGCCTGGCCCATCCCTGGCTGTTGCAGGTATTGAGAGAGTATACTAGCAGATGAGAGGTCTGTCTGTCCATCACTGTAACTTTCAAATAAATGAATAAAAGCTTTTTTAAAAAATTACCAATAAAGACACTGTTGACTACACTACAACAGTGTGCCCAGTGGAGCTGATGCCACCTCTAAGTCACTTTATGTCGGCAGCACTCCACAAGGCAGCCCAGGGAATACTCTCTAGAGCAGATATGGCAACTTTGACATTCTAGGGGTGCACAAACTAAGTAACTGATGAGATGCACCTCCCCTCACGATGGGTAGAGGGGACAAAAGAGCTCTAATTTGGGATTTTTGATAATTTCGTTTAATTTGCTCAAAATGCAATTCAAAGAGTTTCCCTCTTGACCATTCCTATTAACTTTAAAATAGACAACAAAACAATTACAAGTGTTCCAATTACAAAGAGAATAATTCGAACAGAAAATCATTTGAAGTTTCCTTTTAATTGGTACTGGACTTGCCCTCCTGCTGTAAATAATAAGAAAACAGGTCAAAATGTGCAAAATGACTGTCTGAATATATTGGAAAACAGGCAGTATGAAACTGAGGAGAGAATCAGTTGATCTAACCTCTATAGTTGCCCCAGCTTTCTGCAGGAAAGTGGTTTCTGGACTGTAGCACAAGGAAGGAGCACCTGGCCCAGCACTGTGGTCTTGCTGCAAAGAGGGAAAAGATCAGAAAGAGCATAAAAATGCCAAGTCAGAAATGTCACTCCTCAGGTGGACATTGGGTACCACAAATAAGATGCCACTTGGGGAACCCACAAACTCTACCAGAGTATCTGGGTTCAGGTTCCAGTTCCATTTCTCATTCCAGGTTCCACTAATGCATACCCTGGGAGATAGCAGTTGACAGCTCAGGTTCTTGGTACTCTACTAACCATGTGGCCAACATGGATTGAAATCAAGGCTCTTGGTTTAGAATGGTCCAGTCTTGCCTATTGAGGGCATACGGGGAGTGAACTATCAGATGGATATATATTCTCTCTCTCTCTCTCTCTCCCCCTCTCTCCTCTCTCTCTCTTCCTGATTTTCTGCCTTTCAAATAAATAAATGTACATTTTTTAAAAATTAAAAAGAAATGCTACTCTGTTTCACCAAACACCAACGCATGGCTTACCCCCTCCAAAGAAAAACATCTACTACTCACGAATGCTTCATCGCCTCTGTCCCTAATTCTTTGCCCCTGGTTCACTGATGTTGAGATACTCTGAGCCTCTGAACCACCAAGCTTTTCCTGTAATGGGACAGGCTCTTTGCCCTACAGTTCCTTTTTCCTGGAAATCCTTCTTTAATACCCACCCGCCAGCATGTTCTCCATGCACACATGGACTATTTCGTTACCTCACCTGCCCAGAGACTGTGCATGATAACCTTACAAACCAGTCTTCTTCATTCCACTACTTTCTGCCACCCTTCAGTGTATGCTGCTGCTTCTCATAGCATGTATCATGGACACAGGCTTCTTCTGTGTATTCATTGTCTCTCTTCAGCAGTATTGAAACATCACCAATTGAGACATGTGTCAACTGGCTCTACTGTTCTGTGCCTATGGCCAAGTACTTAGTAGGTACTTATGCACTGAGTGAATGAATAGTTGATAAGTATTCTAGGATTAGTAGGTGAAAGCTTGCGAAGTATTTTAAAGAGACCATTTTATTTAGCAAAATGGGAAATCCTCAGTAGTCTCAGCATGTAAAACAATGCGGAACATTGCACCAGGAGCCAATCTGCAGATGAGTTGGCTACGGTGTGGATGCTTTGAAGGGGCTCTCGGAAAGATACAGCAATAAAGTGGCAGAAAGCCTTGAGAACTAGCTGAATTTTTTGGTGTGCTTGCTTGAGTTTTTAATGTCTCTGTAAGATCACAGAGGTAACTGATTCTGAGAACCTTCAAGCATCTAGGGCAACTTATTTAAGTTAATATTTCCAGAGGATGACTCAAACCACAGAGAGAGAGGAGCTCCCTGGGAACATTGTCGGGGTCCAACCCACTGGCAGAGCACCATGAACACTGGCTGTTTGTCATAATAACACTGGGCTTTGATGATTATCTTGTTCCACTTTTGTGCTTCTAAACCAGAACACCTGAGACTGGATAATTTATAAAGGACACAGATTCATTTCTTATACTGTTGGAGGCTGGGAAATCCAAGATTGAGAGACCCACACCTGATAGAGACTGTGTTGTAGCATCATCCCTCAGCATAAGGCTAAGGACAGCACAGCACATGTATGAGAGAAAGAAAGGGAGTTGAATTCCTTTAAGAGCCAATTCCTGCAGTAATGAACGCACTCCTGTCATAATGGCATCAACCCACTCATGAGGCCAGAGCCCTGACGGCCCAATCATCTACAAAGCTTCTCACTTCTCAACACTGTTGCATTAAGGATTAAGTTTCCATCAGATGAACTCCAGGTGACACATTCAACCCATAGCCTTCACCAAAGGGACGGTCTTTACGTAGGGCATGTTTTATCTTGACTGTTGTTCACCAAGCATCCTTAGGTGATGATTGAAGAGTTGCATAAATAGAAAGCTGAAAAGTAGAGCTGTCCTTGCAGGACACATATTTTGAAGGATTGATTGCCCCTCCCCTATCCCCAGGACCATCATAAGCACAATGCAAGGACCTAACCGAGACTTCTACAAACATACTCCAAATCCATTTGGCCAAGTCTCTTGAAGGAGAAAGATAGAGATTACTGAATTTGTGCTCACTAGAATTATTACCCGCTAATTGTGAATATGCTGCCTCATTTCCAGCTTTGTTCTCAACCAGCCACATTATACAGATAGAGAACTCAAGGCCCACAGACGTCTTCAAGATGGGGGCCAAAGCCTAAGATGGTGCCAGGGGCTTAAGATGGCACCACAGATAAGACAGTGCCATTTTACTAACAATGGTGATGTTTAAATATTAGACCAATGTGGATAAATGAGCAGCATGCAAACATGGGTGGTGGTGTATCCAATGGAAACAAATATCAGTAAAGTAAAACTTCCTCTCTAGACAGAGGAGAAAGGAGACCAGATCTCTTAAACAT
Source organism: Lepus europaeus (assembly GCF_033115175.1). NCBI lineage: Eukaryota > Metazoa > Chordata > Mammalia > Lagomorpha > Leporidae > Lepus > Lepus europaeus. Next base: position 72,845,524 of record NC_084842.1, read on the forward strand.
GAGAATGATAGCAAAAAAAAAAAAAGGGGGGGGGGGGCTTAAGAGACAGATAATAGAAAATTCAGATTCTAGTCATAATAAAGAGTTTGGCTTTATTTCAGGGTGATATTGTCAGAATTATGAGTTGAGGAAGAACATATTGGTTATTGTGCTGGAGACAGATTAAGGACTGGGTGGTAGAAGGAGGAGAGATGAAAGTGCAATGTCTTACTTCCTTCTATGCTGCTGTAACAATAGCACAGGTTGTGTAATTTATAATAAACAGGAATGTATTGGCCATGACTAGAGGCTAGGAATCCAAGATTGTTGCTTCATCATGCCATGGTGGAAAGTGAGAGGCTAGCCCACCCCCTTAAAGGCCCTACCCCTCCACACTGCACTAGGGATTGAGGCTCCAACATATGCTGAGAGACACTTTCAAGCTTTGGCAGTCTGCCCATGCTCTCTAAAATCTCTGTTCTTCTCAAATGCAAAATGCACTCATTCCCTCCAACAGCCCCAAAGTCTTAACGTTAGACCAACACAAAATGTCGAAATCCAGTCCCATCTAAATCATATATGGGTAAGATCAAAGCACGATTCATTCTGAGGCGACTTTCCCTTCAGGAAATTCATGTATCAACTTCTAGAGAACAGACATTGCCATTACAATAGAAAAAAAGATGGATTACAGTAGGATCCATGTTACTCAAAACTCAATATTGAGCCTTAAGGCTTGACATAATCTTTGATGCCGTGTCCCACCTTCTGGGCACACCAAGGTGGGGGTTGGGCCCCCAAGGCCTCAGGCATTCCATCTTTCTGGTTTCGCTTGGCTCAGGCTGCACATCAGCTGTGTTTGAGCTGTAGGTTTCAGCTCCCCAGGATGGAGTTACATGCTAGGAGGTCTGCAGTTTGGGGATATCAGGAGTGGTTCCACTCTCATGGTTCCCCTAGGCAAAGCCCTAGTTAGATCTTTCTGCAGTGGACCTGCCCATTACATGTCTCTGCCTAGACCCAGAGGCTGATACAGCCTTGGGAATCCAGATAGAAGCTCCTTTCACTCCCTAGTCTATATAGTCTGCAGCTGTAGGATTGGTACCCTGTGGGTAGATACCATCCAAGTTTACCACTTGGCCTTAGAATACTGGCATAGCTGCATCTGGGACTGCTTGGTCCATGGCTGGGACAGCTGAAAGACACTGGGCTATGATGAGACTAGCAGTGTTTAGGCAGCTATGAGCAGCGAGCCAGGGAGAGAACTCTAGGCCCATCTCCTGAAATCATTCTGTTCTCCAGGAGGGCTGGAACTGTGATGGGAGGAATAGCCTCAAAGATTTACGAAACGCCTGGGTTTCATTCTCCCATTGCAAACACAAACAGCACCTGCCCCTCTCCCATCCTTGCTAACCTCTTTATCGATGTGTTATGTGCTGGTATCCTTGTTTGTTCTTTAAAAGGCCATGCTGCATATTTTCTAAATCTTTACATTACATTTACCTTTTAATTATAAATTCTATCGTTAGGTCATTACTCTCATTTTACTGCAGGCAGTTAAAAGAACCTAAGGAAACTCCTTCGATATTTTGCTTAGTGCTTTCTTCTGCACACCTTGCTCACTGATTTTTGATTCTGCCTTTCACGAAGTGGGACATGGACGCAGTTCTGCCAAGCTCTTTGCAACTTCTCAAAAAGGACTGTACTTCAGTTTCTCTTAGGATTGTCCTCCTGTCCATCTAAGATTTCATCAGAATTGCCTCTTTTCTCCCTATTTCTACCAATATTCTGATCATGAAGTGGTAAGGGACGTGTCCACATTCTCAAGTATTTGTTATAGTAAGACCACACTTCTCTGGTAACTGTTTTTTTTTTTCCCCCCTGGTCCATTTTGTACTGCTACAACAGAATGTCACACACTGAGTGAGTTGTAATGAACCGATATTTATTGCTCATTGGAGGCAAAGTCCTAGATTGAGGGACTGGATTCTGGCAGCCTTCTTGCTACATCATCACTTGTTTGAAATTGAGAGAGAAAGAAAAAGAATATGTGTGGTAGGACAAAACCATCCTTTTGTATTATTTTTTAATAATTGTTTTACTTATCTAAGGTAAACAATTCATGCATTTGATATATACAGATTTAGGGGCATGGTGATACTTCCCACTCTAGCATCCCTCCAATGCACCCACCCTCCATCCTCCTTCCTTTCTTATTTTTTAATTTTGCCAGTGACATACTTTTTTATTTTATGATCATAAGCTTAACCCTCCACTAAGTAAAGAACTCAAAAAATAATAAGGAAAAAAATTAGTTCCCAACAGTAGAAACAAGTGCTATAAACAGTCAATTCTCAAAATGTCAAATTCCCGGCCGGCGCCATTGCTCAACAGGCTAATCCTCCGCCTTGCGGCACTGGCACACCAGGTTCTAGTCCCGGTTGGGGCGCTGGATTCTGTCCCAGTTGTCCCTCTTCCAGGCCAGCTCTCTGCTGTGGCCCGGGAGTGCAGTGGAGGATGGCCCAAGTGCTTGGGCCCTGCACCCCATGGGAGACCAGGAGAAGCACCTGGCTCCTGCCTTTGGATCAGCGCGGTACGCAGGCCGCAGTGGCCATTGGAGGGTGAACCAATGGCAAAGGAAGACCTTTCTCTCTCACTGTCCACTCTGCCTGTTAAAAAATAAATAAAGTCAAATTCACTCAAATACATTACATTTTTTATACTCTGTTACCACTGATCAGAGAAAACATAGGATATTTTTCTTTTGTGATTGGCTTATTTCACTGAGTGTAATGGTTCCCAGTTGCATCCATTTTCTTGCAAAAGAAAGGATTTCATTCTTTTTTACAGTTGAGTAGTAGTCTATAGTGTTTATATGATGGGCATCTGGGTTGATTCCATATCTTAACTATTGTGAATTCAGTTGCAATAATCATGGGAGTACAGACAACTCTTTCATACACTGATTTCATTTTTGGGGGAGATGAGGGGTGAGATAAGTTCCTGGGAGTGGGATGGAGGGGTCATATGGTGGATCTATTTTCAGGTTTCTGAGGAATCTCCATACTATCTTCCTCAGTGGCTGTACTAATTTGCATTCTCACCATCAGTGGATTAGGGTACCTTTTTCTCTGCATTCTTGCCAGCATTTATTGTTCTTTGATTTCTGTATGAGAGCCATTCTAACTGGGGCGAGGTGAAACCACAATCTGGCTTTTATTTGCATTTTCCTGATGGTTAATGATTCTGAGCATTGTTTCATGTGTCTATTGGCCATTTGAATTACCTGTTTTGAAAAATTTCTGTTCAAGTCCTTGCCCATTTCTTTTTTTTAGTTTTATTTTTATCTTAATTTTTAATTAGTCTTTATATAATGAATGTGCTTTGGACGTACAATTCTAAGAACATAATGATATCCCCTTCCTCCCTCTCCCCCTCTTTCTCCTTCTCACCCTTTTTCCTTCTCCCTTTTTTTATTAGTTTTTTTTTTTTTTTTTTTTTAAGATTTATCCATTTACTTGAAAGAGTTACACAGAAAGAGAATGAGAGGCAGTGAGAGAGAGAGGCCTTCCATCGGCTGGCCCACTCCCCAGATGGCCACAATGGCACCGATCTGAAGCCAGGAGCCAGGAGCCTCCTGTGGGTCTCCCACGTGGGCGCAGGGCCCCAAGGAGCCGGGCCATCTCCCACTGCTCTCCCAGGCCACAACAGAGAGCTGGATCAGAAGTGGAGCAGCCGGGACTTGAACCAGCGCCCATGTGGGATACCGCACCTCAGGCAACGGCTTCAACTCGCTCCGCCACAGTGCCTACCCCTCTTTTCTTAGTTTTTGAGATAACCTATTTTAAATTTACATTGCAGTAAGAAGGCTTACTACTTTTACAAATAAGAAGTTTAACAAGTAAAAAGCACAAAGCCCCTGATTTAGTGGAAATATATACAGCATCTGTAAGCAATAATTGAATGGAAAAATGACCATTTCACCCATATACAGTAAATTTTAAAGCCATCACAGAAAATTAAAACTATTGTAGTATAACATTCTTAACCATTGGTTTCAAAAAGGTATAAAACAAAGTTTTACCAAACTCTATTAGTAGCAATACTGATACACACAGACTTTTTTTTGTTGTTGTTGTTCTTTCTCAATTTTGATAGATTGTATGTGTCCAGGCATCTTTGTTCTTTTATAAGGAACTAACCTCACAGTAATGGGTAATGAATGATCTATTCACAAGGGCTGGGCCATCATGGCCTTATCTTTTCTTAAAGGTCTACCCTCTTAACACTGTCACATTGCAGATTACAGTTCTAATAGCCAGTTTTGGGAGGACAAATTTGCAGACATACCAAAATGTAAGCTATCACTCCCCAATTATCCACAATGGCTGGAGCTGCACCTATCTGAAGCCAGGAGCTTCCTCCGGGTCTCCCATGTGGGTGCAGGGGCCCAAGGACCTGGGCCATCTATTGCTATCACAGGCCGGAGCAGAGAGCTGGGTCAGAAAAGGAGCAGCCAGGACTAGAACTGGCTCCCACATGGGTGCTTCAGGTCAAGGCTTTAATCCACTGTGCCACAGCGCCAGCCCTTATATATTTCTATTTTCATAGGGGAAATATATTCTTTCCTCCTCATGGAGAAAACTAAAACTTCAAATAATGAATAGACCCATTTATAAAGCAGCATATTTATTGATAAAACTTTATCTCAAGTAATAAACACATGACACAGAATGTTATGCTTAGCTTTATATCAGTCTTCCGTAATACAGGTTGAGCACACCTTACTCTTAATGCTTAGGACCCAACGTGTTTTGGTGCTTGGATTTTTCAGATTTTAGAATACTTGCAAATACATAATGAGATATGTTAGGGGTGAGACTCAATCCTACACATGAAATTCACTTATGTTCCCTATATGTGGTATCCTCAAAACATTCATGGAAAATATAAATTAAAATTTTTGCATCAAAAATTTATTTTTGAATTTCAATTTTTCTATGAACTTTTTAAAGTACCCTCATACACATTACAAATATAGCTGAAGATAATTTTATGTTTTTAATGCACCTGTATTTTGACTATGACCCATCACATGATCTCTGGCATGGACTTTTCCACTTGTGGCATCATGTTGGGACTCAAAAATTTCAGACTTGGAAGCATATCAGGTTTTAGATTTTCAGCTAAGAAATTCTCAGCCTATACCTTTACAGACATGTTTTCAGGTCAATGCCAATTCCATCATATCCATTCTTTGATTCCAGAACAAATACAAATTCCATAGAATAAAACTCTAACCTACAGACATGAAAATGCTGAAGTCTTCAGAGTAAATTTTTTAATGGATTTTTAACAATTGCATCTGAAATGCTCTGTCATGAAGCAAACATGTTAGACTGTGAAAATTTCAACCGAGTAAGACTGAAAGAGCCCAGTTATTTCCTACTGGCAGCCCAACAGCTACAGCAACATCTGGGCAAGCCATTGCTGTAGGGCAGGAGCAATAGGAGAGTTCAGTTTAGACCATCATTTCTTAGCAAAAAAAAAAAAATTCCACTTGGAAGTACCTTGAGTTTATTTGGATGTACTTGGATATCTCTTGCTAAAGAGCAAACTACAAATGGTATCAATGGAATATTTTTAAAGCTTATTATGTTTCATGTATTCAAGCCACTTAATTCATCGATTTGAGCAGTGCTCAGAAATGGTTTTGCAACCTTGAATAGGGCAGAATTTTGGGGATGAGACCGTCAGGCAGTGGGACATAGGCATGAAGTGGAGCTTATGGGTGAGGTGAGGTTGGGTGTTGTGTACATTATTTGAAAATAATAATAAAGATAAAACATCAAGTTCAAAAAGGGTAACATAATATGCCCCTTTGGATTGTTCTGAGTATCCCTAAAATAATTTATTGAAACTATATACAAACTTGTACATTTTTCATTTGGCAGCTTTAATTTTTGATCATATGTTTTAGTATTTTTGAAAATGTAATTTCCTTTGTGGTGCAAATAGTGATACTTAGAAATAAACTGTTATATCAAGTTTAAAATTTCTTTAGTGTAACAAAAATATCCTAATGATTAAAAATTTCGCACCATTCATTGAAAACACATGAATAGCTTTAAATATGACAGTATTAATTTCACTCTTTAAATTACCATTATTCTACTTCCTCCAAAAATTTTTATCCTAATATCAAGTGTTCTATGCTTGAAAGAAGTTTATTGATTATCCTAACATACTTTTCTATAATAAACCATGTATATAAATTGAGATTTAGTTTGAAAAATGTTTCCTGTACCCATAAGGCTGTTAAATGTTAAATATATCTTCCACATTGAGTTAGTGCAATTGACATAAGTATAGGATTGATGAAAGCAGCATATTTCAAATTTGATTAACAACATGAAGCATAAAAGTAATATTTTATTGGATATTTATCTGTTAATGACATAGGTGCCTTTTATTCCTTCTTTGTTTCATATGAGTGATGAATATTACTACTAGAATCATGAAGTCCCTGCCCGAGTTCTATTTTGTGTTTTATAGATATCATCACTGAAAAGCCAAATTCGCATAAATAAGTGGGTGGGATGGGATGAGCAATGTCATTCAACCCTTTGATCTTCTTTGGAGATATGTGTCCAAATTCATGTAGTCATTTAGAATCATAAATTATTTTTAATCTATTAACTGACAACTTGATTAGCTCCTTCTCAATTTTGCTAAAAAAAAGGTTTGAAAATCAGCTGACTTCCACAAAGAATCAGTCACGTAGTCATTACTGTCAGTCATATTTGAGCATCAGCAACAACACTGGTCCATTAGTTGGGTGTCACAGGTTTATCCACCTTGGGACACTTCACCAGAGGAAGAGCTGAGGTTAATGACAGCTATTCCTCCCTTTCCTAAAGATGGAGGAAAGAGATTGCTATAGGATCAGGGGGAAACAAAAAATCTGCATAATGCCTTTTGTGTTCTCAGAGAAACTAATTATAAAGACAAGTTCCTAAAGGAATTCAGAACTCACAAACTCTTGGAAGACCTTCATGCAGTGGTAGAAGATCCATTGTATAATATCCCTTTTGTATATGTATATTTATATATTGGTACATATTAGTCACCCATGAGATAAGTTTACTTACTAAACTGCTTTTTCTAAAAAAAAACTTGAAATCTAAACTGTTTTCATAGCATGTGTTTTCTGCAAAATTTTTGATGACCCTCTGTATTTATTGCAATATCATTTATAATTAATTTCAATGATGAAAAATAGGAATCAGCCTAAATGTTGGCTCATGATGTGCTCATTAAATAACTGTGGCATAATTCTTCAAGAAATATTTTCCAGACATTACAATTATGCTAATGGTGATTATAGAATAATTTTTATAAATGTTATGTGAGTTAATTAGAAAAATAAGATACAAAGTTCTATGTAAATACAATGCAATATATGAGAAAACTATGTATATGAGGAGCGATTTGAGAAAAATGCAGGAAGATAATAATCTCTGATAGATGTCCATTTGTTTGTTTCTTTTTCCTCTAAATGGAAGAATGTAATTATATTGAAATGTGACTATATTTCTTCTTCGATGATCTGTACTGATATACACATACACAATTACTATTTTTAAATATAAAATATTTTGATCTTTTATGCATTGTATACATTGATTCATTTATTATATTAAAGAATCTTACTAATAAAAAATACATGCACATAGTAAAATGAACAGATCAAAGCTCACAAGCAAAAATATCTTTTTCTACTAATTTAGCCTTCCAGAAGGTTGTCACCACTAACCACTAGTTTTTATACTTCTAAAAACTTTTTTGGGGGACTGGCACTGTGGCGCAGCGGGTTAAAGCCCTGGCCTGAAGCGCCAGCATCCCATATGGCCGCTGGTTCTAGTTCAGGCTGCTCCACTTCCGATCCAGCTCTCTGCTATAGCATGGGGTAGCAGTAGAAGGTGGGAGACCTAGAAGAAGCTCCTGGCTCCTGGTTTCAGATCGGCGCAGCTCTGACCGTTGCAGCCATCTAGGGAGTGAACTAGCGGCTGGAAGACCTCTCTCTGTCTCTACCTCTCTCTGTAACTGTCTCAAATAAATAAATCTTTAAAAAAAAAACAAACCTTTTTTTACATATACTCCCATGCATGAGTTCCAAATGTTTTACTAAAAAATTTAATTTCATTTTCCATAAAGTTTTTGAAGTAACCTTTTATATAAATATAATGAATATATGCATAGATGAAAATATGTTAAGGTTTTTTTAAGATTTATTCATTTGAAAGGCAGAGTTACAGAGAGGTGGGTGGGGTGGGAGGTGCAGGAGCAGGGAATCTTTCATCCTCTTCTTCACTCCCCAAATGGCTGCAATGGCTGGGGTTGGTCAAGGCTGAAGCTAGGGTCCTGGAACTTCACTGAGGTCTCTCATGTGGGTTCGGGGGCCCAAAGACATAGGTCATCTTCTGCTGCTTTCCCAGGCACATTAGCATGGCACTAGAATGAAATGGAGCAACCAGGACTGGAGCTGGTAACCAGGCAATGGTTAATCCACTACCCCATAACACTGACCCCGATCACATTGCTTCTTTTCACTTAACCTTATCCTTCTAAAATCAACATTTCTCTAGTTTTTTTCCATTCGTGAATTTTCCTTCTCTTTTAATAATTCTATGGGATCTTTATTTTCTAATAGTTGCCTTTGAACTTTTATATATTAGATTTAAATCCCTATTTCCATATATGTCAACTTTAATTACCAGCTATTAATTTTTATAGAAAAATGAGGCAGCTAGTTAACTTCTAGTTCTTGACTTCCATGTCTACTTTTTCCACACTAACTTCAAGTTGACTTACTTAGAATTCTGTTTTCACTTTTTGTATTATTTCATACCCTTAAATTCCTAAAATTTTCTTAATTGACATATATTTAATTTCCTTCCAGTTATTACAAAAGAGAAAAATAGCACATTTAAAATTTTGCCAATGTAATTTTTCTTTTCCATGCTGAGATTTGTGTCATTTATATAATAATTTCACATTATAACATAATTAACATTTATATTGCATAGTTCCCATTCTTTATTCTTAAGTGTCTATTTTAGTGGATTTATTTCCCTTTTCCATGTAAGACTTGCTTCTTTTATTAATTGGGTTATGAAAAAGTTCACATTAACTTTTAATAAAAAATAAGAGCTCATAGTTATATATTCTCAAAGTTCATAAAGTTTTTAGACATACTTTGTTATTCTGAGGACCATGGATCACATATTCCACAATTAAGTTTTAAATTTAATGAAACTCTGAAATCAGCCTGAGTTTTCCACTCTCAGAGATAAACTGAACATTTTTCATAGTTAACCCTTCATTGTTTATTCTCTATCATTTAGTCCTTGTTTTTATTTGATACAAAGTTTCTCTAAAATACAAATTTTCCTTTTTATTCTTCAGATTTCAGTCTCTTAGAAAGTATTTTACACCTTTTTCTATTTTTACTTTTTACTTCATCTTAGATATCAATTATTTGAATGGATCTTCTTTCAAATTTATCATTTTCTTTTTAATTGGGCTTTTTTTTTCTATTTTACTTGTTCAATTTTTTGAAGCTTATCTCTTTGTCCTTGACTATTTCTAGCAATACCTACTTTCTTTTTACTGCTTTTTATGTAATTTAAAAACAAATTGTTTTAATTTTCACTTCAATCTCTTTATAAATATTGCCATCTTTTCAATTTAGCATATTTGATTTTTGTTCTCACTTGAATCTATACTTTCACATCTCCTGTTAGGATGACATACGTTTTCAAAATTATCTTGGTTTTATAAAAATGTGCCAGTACCCTATTTTTAGTCATCTTTTGCAACAATTATACTATTGTTTGTACTTACATTGATTTGAAATTTTAATTTTGTTTTTCCCTCCTAGCTGTGTCTTTGTGGAATCTCAATGCTATATATTTTTATATCATTAAAAAAGTTCTGGGCCCTTATTCTGAGCTACGGGCTTCCTGAAGAAAAGTCACATATGGAGAGGGACATGGGAAGGGAGCTACACTAACCATCTCCCCCAGCAGCATGCTCGTGTTTGGAGTCAGAAACTCTGCCAGTGCTGCAGGCAACTCTCATATATTGCAATTATTGTATAGTGGGTTTATTGTGAATTTTGTACTAAATACAAGATGAGCAAATTCATATGTGATTGGCTAGACTGGCTTTTCATCTATCTTACCACAATAGCAACCAGCATCTTGCAAAGTTCTAATGCATGCTTGGGATGCTTAATTTTGTGTGTCAATTTGGCTGTTCACTGAGTTCCCAGGTTAAACATTATTTCTGGATCTGTCCATGAGGGTATCTTTGAATGAGATTTGTGTTTGAATTGGTAGTAAGGCAGGTGGTTTTGCCCAGTAAGAGTCATCTAATTTCTTGAGATCCTGAATAGAGCAAATGGTAGAGATAAGGAGAATTTCTTCCTCTTCTGCATCCGTGTTTAGACTGGGACATCTCATCTCGTCTTCTCCAGTGCTTGGACTAGATTTATATCATTAAGTTCACCCTTGTACTCAGGCTTTGGGACTTACACTGAATTACCCAGCTGGCTTTCTTGTTCTCAGCTTGCAGACAGGCAATCATGTCATTTCCCAGCTTCTGTGAGTGTATGGGTCTATCCCTCATTTATGTATACAAATATAAGGGTGAGTATTTGGTGCAGCAGTTAAGCTACCAGTTAGGATACCTGCACCTCATATCAGAGTTGCTGCATTTGAGTCCTGGCTCCATTCCAATTCCAGTTTCCTGCTAATGTACACCATTGGAAGCAGCAGGTGATGACCCAAGTACTTCGGTCCCTGCCACCCACAAAAAAAATTGGAGATCCAGGTGAAGTTCTTGTTTCTGGCTTTGTCCTGGTCCCATCCCTTACTTTTGTGAGTGAACCAGCAAACGGAAGAGCTCAATCTGTCTCTCTATCAAATACATAAATATAATTTGTTTATACAAGGATATAATCTTACTAAATTTGAAATGCTTGTCTTTATTAGGTCCTGTTTCCTTGTCACTTTTTTTTTTAATTCATTGAGGCTATCAAAGTGTCATGGTATACTCTATAAAAAGTTAACAAATTCACCCTCAAAATAATTGCCCAACAGTGGAGATCTCTTCTAGCTTTCCAAGTTCATCTATTCTTGAAGTGTTCCCGCAACTTATTATATACTATTTGACAATGCCTATTTGTAGTTTGTGGATTCACAGAGTGGATATGCTCTACTTCCATTATAGGAAGTATTTAGCATGTTCTCTTTTGATTTCCTTGTTGTTTTCAGTTAGCTTTATAGGAGAGTGTTGAGATTAAAATGCTTTTATTTTGTCCAACTTAACTTAAAGTCCTATTTATACCTTTAAAGATGAGAAAGTATACATTCAATAACTAAAATTCAAAAGAAGATAAAAATTAGGATTTAAACCTGAATAGCAGGTATAATTTGTCATCAAATACGAGGCTACATACAAAACATACATACAATACAAATATATACATATGTACATACAATACAACTATAGAGGCAAGAATTGCTCAAAACATGTATCAGAAATTGTTTGGCTGGAATAGAATGAGCATTTTATAGAGTAGTTGGAGACAGGTTTCAAAAGACAGGTTGATAGAAGATCACTAAAAATATAGGATATGGAGCTTTGGCTTATTCTGTGTGAAATGAGGAACTATTGAATATAGGTCTCTTAGCAGAGAATTACATAATCATAACTTTTTGGAAAGATTGACCTGGGTGTGTTATAAGAGATCTAAGTTTAAACAATAAATTGTACATAAGGAGTTCATTTGGGAGGCTACTATAAGAGTCTCTGTATTGTTTTGCTTTGTTTTGTTTAGGACAAATTGTGTGTGAGTTTAGCAATTTAAAGCAGATTCTGCTCCCCGCAGTCTGTGTAAGAGATGTTGGACAGAATAAGTACAGTGCCTTTCCCATGTGCCTGCAGAGATGGCTGCTCTAAGATAGCTATGGTGGAAATAAATAACCAAAGAAATAATTAAAGGCAGGGTGAAATGTGCAAAAATAGAATCATGTATAGGGTACCATTAAAGTTGGAAGTAGCCTCCAGTTCTTATATGAAAGAGGAAAATCGGAGCTTCCTAGAAGAGATGTTTCTAGAAAGACGTTAGATTAATACACATAAGAAATGCAGAACACATGTGCAAAGCAGGAGGAATGCTCATCCACAGATAAATAACATTTGGTGCCATAATAGTTTAGTATATGTATACTATTTTGATAATTTATTCATTGGAGATTTTTTCTTTGGATTTTTTAAAACATTGCATTGAAAAATTTTTCATTTTGATTACTGCTTTTTTCCCCTGCATCCTAGTCAATTTTTTATCCCTCTATCGTCACTTGAATTTCTGGTTCTGATTGGCAACTATCTGTGGATGGCCATTGTTTAGATAATGCTGAAGTGTGGGGTTGCAGGGTCAGCAGGAGAGAAGGCGTTCCAGCAACAGACTAGTTGGAGTAAGATCTGGACAGACGTAATTTGTTCCTCAGAGAAGCTCTCCAAAGACTTCATTTTGAGGATCAAAGGAAAGAGCCATGGTTTTGAACTCGAGAGCAATCAGCTGAGACTGTCATTTAGAAAGACGTTACTGGCAGAAATGTCAACGCTAGTTTGGAAGGGGTTTCTGTTCTCCATTAAAGAAGAACAATTAGGAAGCTATTGTAGCGGTCACATGAGATAAGTAATTGTAGTTATGCTGCCACAGTATTTGGCTCATTGGAAAGTGCTTTAGATTTGGGATTCACCAGCAGAAACTATGAATATCTTTTTGGAGAGCACATTAGATGGCTTTTTTTTGACTCTCTAAATACTAGACCTTTAGCTAATGAGATTTTTTGTGTGTGTGTGGCAATCACATTTATGGCTGAAACATTTCTGTAACTATAAGCAGATTATTTCACCTGAGAAATGTTTTTGATAAGATACAGTGTTCTGATGTGGGATGCCAGGATTGAGTCTGAGCCTATAGCTTTTATTGCATTTATATGCACTGATGTTAGGTTAGAAGTAAGGCAAATGAATTCACACCATACAAAATTGAACAACTCAGCTTTATAATTGCTTCAGGATAGTCGATTGCCTATTTTGTCTCTGTTCAAAGTACCCAAAGGAAATCTTGCTAGGGCCACTGAAAATATCAGAGCCTGCAGATGGAGATCATAACTATATGGTATTGGCTGTATATTTAACATACAACTAGTGAAAATGATCCAAGGGAGGGAGCCAGGATTACAATTGGATGTCTGATTGGCCTCTTGGTTAATATCAACCCTTCCAATCTATAAAAGACTATTTTACATAGTAAAGAAGTGGCATATTAAACAAGTATTTACTGCCTTGAAAGAGTTTAAATATGCACAACATAAATGCTGACAGGATCCAATAGCCCTTTATATGTAAATGTTATTTAATATCTCTTCTACCACCCCCATCTCACACCTCCATCCTTTGAGATGTTCTTTTTTTAAATGACATAATTATATCAGTTGGAGATTGTTTTCTCATATGTTGATAGAAATGGACTATGCTAGTTTACTTGACTTGTTGGAGTATTTCTTCTTCAATTAAAATGTCAATTTTTTGTTGTCTCATCATACAGAGTGACTATCAGTTTATTGGTAGATATCACATTTGATTCTTAGAGTTAGGGATAGAGTTCCTCGGCTTTGGGTTGATTGGAAACTTTTTGAAACAAAACAGGACTCCAAAGACCAAACCAGAAATGTCATGTTTCCCTGGAGCCTGCAGTATATGTTGCTGGGCTAATTTATTGTAAAGTTCTGTGGCTGAACAATCACATAAAGACATGCAGTCCCAAAAAAGAAATTGCTGAAAGACTCAACCTGAGAGCAAAGATGAAGGAGAATGCAAATCAAAGCCACTATTATCCACATGCTTAGAATGGTTGTTAGGAGCCAAAGGCAGCCAGTGTTGGTGAGCATGGAGAAAAGGGAGCTGTGATGGGAGTGCAGATTGGTACAGCCATTATGGAAAACAGAACATTGGCTTCTAAAAAAGTTAAAAATACAACTAGTGTGTGACTCACCTATCCATCTTCTGGGTTTAAATCTAAAGGAAATAATCGCCCCTTTGTAAAGGTATCTGCATTCACAGGCTCATGGCAGCAGTATCACAATAGCCAAAGTATAGAAATAACCAAAGTGTCCATTGTTAGAAGAATGCATAAAGATGCTGTGGTGTGTCTAGGTACCATGGACTAGCATTTATCCCTAAAAAGGCACACAAGCTTGTCATTTGCCATGACATGGATGAGCCTGGAGGGCATTGTGTGTAGTAAAGCAAGTTAGATACAAAAAGAGCAATACTGTTTGATCTCACTTTTATATGGAATCTAAAAAAAATCTTTAAAATACACACATAGAGGAGAAAACAGTGGTTCTAAGTACAGGGATGGGTGAGAAGAAAATGGGGAGATGTAGGTCAGAAATATGCAGGACGAATGGGTCTGAAGACCACATGTACATTATGAAGACCATAGGTAATGAGAGTGTACTATGGTTTGGGGTTCAGGCTAAATGAATAGAATTTTGCTTCTCCTGCTACAAACACAAAACAACAAAAATGAGAAACTGTGGGTTGATGCATAGGTTCATTTGCTTCATGTTAGTAACCTTTTTGCTGTCTATCTGTATCTCCAAAACATCATGGTGTATACCTTAAATATGCACAGTAGAACTATTTTTTAACAAAGTTGAAAGCAGGAGACACTTCCATATGGACCCTTTCACTGTAGCTCTGGAAATGCCTTCCTGGCTGCAGACTTAAAATCCCTCTACACAGGGCACAATCTTTATTACATAACAGAATTTGAAAAACAAGATTTAAAAGATAAATCTTCCTAGGAGAGTTTACATTTTAATTAAATTTTTATTAAAGTAAAAATTATGGGTAGCTAAGCTTTCCCTGGGAGACCACTGTGGCAGAGGAAAGTTCTGATATCCTAAGTTGAAGATGCCTCTTTGGAGGGAAAGAGAAAGAGAAAAATGAGGCACATTGGCCAGTGTTCCATTTACCTCTGCCCATTTTACTTAATAATATGCACAAAATTTAAATTTCAGCTGCAAATGGAACACATTGCTTTGCTGAGAACTTAAGATAGTATACAAGAGTATGAAATGCAATGTTTTAAAAAAATATTCAAAAGGAAAAGAGAGAGAAATTGTCATCTACAGGTTCACTGCCCAAATGTGTGCAAAGGGCTGGCCCAGGCCAAAGTCAGGAGCCTGAAACTGAGTCCCCTACACAGGTGGCAAGATTGCTTCCTAAGGTGCACATTAGCAGGAAGGTGGAATCGGGAGCACAACTGGGATTTGAACCCAGGTACTCCAATAATGGATGCAGGAGTCCCAAACAGGGTGTTAACTGCTATGCCAAAGCCCCTCCCAATAAAATTCAATTCTTTCTTCTACAGGGGATCTCCTGTTTTTCAACCCTTTTTCAGAAACACCCATTATTAAAATATGTAACAATATATCTTTCCAGAAGCATTCTCAAACTGTACAGGCATATATGCCTGCTTAGGCTACCAGGATACATACATTTTATGTATGTGTGTGTGTGTGTATGTAACTCTCAGTTATATAAACGAGAATAGATGGTTCCTTCTTTTAACAACATGCCTTGAAGTTCACTGCTTATCAGCATTTCAGGGCTCCTCCTTTCTGTCTAGTGCCTACAAAGCAAGGGTTTCTTAGCCTTGGCACCTGTCAACATTTTGAGTCCGATGGCTCCTATTTAGCGGGGAGGAGTGGGCATCAAGCACCTTGTGGGATCTTTAGCAACACTCTGGTCCTCAGGCCAAAAGCACAAATGTCTCCAGACATTGCTAATGTCCCCTGGGGTACAAAACTCCTTCTCATTGAGAAAGTCCCTGTAGAGAATCCTATTGCGTTCTCCCTTTAGGGAAATATTTAGGTTGTTCTCCACTTTCAAAAATCATAAAAAAAGCTTCACTAAGCATTTCAAACCCATGTCATTGAGTAAATGTACAAACCTATCTGTAGGATAAATTCCTACATGAATTTTCATGTCAAAGGGATGTGCATTTTACATTTGTATAGATCTTGCCAAATTGCCCTTCTTTTACACATATTTTGCACTTTTGCCTTAGCACCACTCTGTCAGAATCACTTGCTTATCTCAGAGTGGAAAAGACGACGCTCAATAAACGTTTAAATCATCTATTCAAAACTCTAAAAATGATGACAGCAGCACAGCCTTCAATTGCATTGACCAAATGTTTAGATCTCCAGGCAAAGGGAAGTAGAGAGAGGGGGAAGGCAGCAGAGTAGGAGGTCACAGAAAAGCAAACATGTATTCCGTGTCTTCTGTGTCCAGGTGCTGTGATATGCACTTTACATATGTTACCTCCCATGTGTTAGGAATTATCATTATGGTCCCTGCAGAGACTGGCTTAGGACTCTGGGCACGAACCCAAACCAGGTGAACAGGCTTATTTAAGAACAGAACTGTGCCAACATCAGTGCAGGTGCTGTTTGCCTTCTGCAAAGGCAAGAACCGCCACCTCAGCCGCCTGAAGATGGGTTCCGAGTCACAGCTGGTGTATTTCATTCAAACAGCCCATTCCCAAACCGGTGGCTAGAACTTTTGATTGGTCCTCAGTGTTACCAACAATTGAGCCAACATTTAAAATCTGAGAAATGATATACAAAATCTTAGTTCTGATTTCTCTTTTGAAAAGATGGAGAACTCCAGTGCTGGGCAAATAGTGTTCCTGACAACAACAGGTGTGAGCTGAGTAGCAGGAGCCCCTTAAGACTGGGCGTGTGCTAACTTACCCTACTCTGCACCACTCCCTGTTGCTTCTGTGATGTGGCATAGGCTCAGTTGCTAAGCAAATATGGGCCATGATAGCTTATCTTCCAGTTGAGAAGCAGCTTCTTGGAACCACTCTTAGGTCATGGGAAAATGAAAGCTAGACTGTAGCCACCCACAGCTAGGAAAATAAGAGATTATAAGCCTTGCTGAGTGGTCCTCAAACCAGTCTGCACATTAGAATCACCTGCAAACTTTTTTTTTTTTTAATAACTGCCTGAATCTCACCTCCTCACTTTTATTGATTTAAGAAAGCCATCAGTTTTTGAAGGTCTCCAGTACCAAAGCAGAGAGAAGGCTGACATACCCAAGCCCTCATCGATGTCACTTTTTGTAGAACCTGGCATCTCAGCATCTTAGTTCAGAATTCCCAGCTCCAAGCCACCACTTCACCATATTGCTTGTAGAATTTACTAGTTAAGTCTAGCCCTGGATAAACATGTCCTCCATGTTGAGAAATATTTAGGTCGTCCTCCATTTTCAAAACCACAAAAAGCTGCACTGAGCATTCCAAACCCATGCCTTTGTGTACATGTGCAAATCTGTTGAAGAAATTCCTAGCTGAATTCTCATGTCTAGGGGCATGGGTAGTATGCATGGGTAGAGATATTGACAACCTGCTCCTCGTTTTACATATACCCTGGCAGCCATATGTTTAAAGCATGCTGCAGGACAGTTTGTTACTCCCTTGGGTCCACTTTGTTCACAATTTAGTGAACCCAGTCCATTCTATCTTCAATAAATCATAACTACTTCTTTTGACTCTGCCAATTTCTTCCTCTCATTAGCATTTCTAGTTTGCAAATGAAGAAATTGGGTCTCGCAGAGTTCACTTGACTAAGTGAAAACTGTCTTCCAGGTACCACAGGACCAATCTGAGTCTCAACTCAAATCTTTGTTTGCAAAAATCCCATGCTATTTCCATCATAACAGTTTGTCCTGCAGTATCATTGCTTCTCTTTGTATTTTTGGAAAGTCCTTTGGCTGGAGACAAGGCCTTTTAATTCACTAAAAGAAAGAGACTTGGAAAATGTTTCAAGAAGGGCAGAGTAATGATTAAAACCACACTGTTGTGTAAATGACTAATTACAGAACTCCTCGTGATAATGATTCAAGATTAAATATTACAGCAGGATTTTTTCTCTGTTTAGATGAGTCTTATAAGCTCATTGGAAAAAATGGAAAAATAGAAAAAAATATGAGAAAGGCATTTCAGCTTGCTAGGGAGTTAGGAATCTTGGAAAGGACTCAGTATTTTAGTATGGTTTCTTCTTTCCCTATCCATTTATCTCAGAGATGATACTGTAGACACATGTTTCTCTCTAAATTAATCACCTAATAGTATATTCAGACTATTTTACTAATTCCTTGAAAGTTCTTTACAGATTATTATCGGCTACAAAATATTTTGTTGTGAAGAGCTGCTCTAATTTATTTAACCAGTTTTGGTACATGATGCTAGAGATGAACTTGGAAAGATGTAAGGGCATTTTACAAATGAACAAAGGAGCACATGGCTTCCATGCCAGCTCCTTATCACTATTCACTGACCTGGTTGGCTTCCCAAGTACAACAACTGTAGCTGCTCTTAGCTCATGGTTGGCTATTTGATTTCGGTTTGAACAGAATCTTTAGAGTTTAGATTACACCACTCTTTCAAGGGAGAATGACTGAACTTCAAATAGAGTAAATAAAGGAGGAAATTGAGTCAAAAAGGGATCATTTTGTTAAGTTAACAATATATAGATGCTCTTTCTTACTTTTGAAAACCATCATGAGAGGACAAACGGTACTCTCCACTGGGATATAAATGAAGATAGAGAAGATGAATCTGATATTTGAGTATCTTTCTGAGCTCCCACTATCACTAATTAATTAGGAGATTTAATTTTTATTTGAAAGGTTGGGAGAGAAAGAAATAGATGGGCATAAACAGATGAAGAGACTTTCCATCAACTGATTCCCTCCCCAAGTGCCTATAACAACAGTACTGTGCCAGGTGGAAACCGGAAGTCTAGAATTCAATCCAGGTCTCCCACATGGGTGGCAGGGACCCAATCTCTTGAGCCACTACTGCTGCCTCCCAAGGTTTACACAGCAGAGAACTGGAATTGCGAACAGAACCAGAACTCAAAACCTAGGCACTCTAAAATGGGATGCTGGCATCCCAAGGGACGTCTTGACAGCTCTGCCAAACATTCACCTGCAAATATAAAATTTTAAGAATGATTTATTGGACATCATCTTATGCCCAAAACTAAGCATTAAGAATAAAACGCTGGTCAAAACAGACACACAATTTTACCTTCTTTACCATTTGGAAGAAAAATGACTATTTTGTCCTCTTATTTTCTCATTTATAAAATAAGGGACTCTCTGTAGCCTGCTTTAGTAATAAAACATTATTTTATCACTTCATTCATCAATTGAAGAAATATTTATTGAATGCCTACTGTATTTAATGCACTTTGCTAGCTGTTGCTGAAGCAAAGCTACACGACTATGTCTTAAGAACTCACAATACAGTGAGAGTAGGTACTAGAAATGTAATTTGCAATGAGAAGCAGGCAGTGGTTTGCCCTTGTGGAAGTGTGTGTGGTCACATAGAGGAAGGATCTGTTTTGCTGAGAAAGTCTGGAAAAGCATAGCAGGGAAGAAGATACTGAGCTGTTGTCACACGTGAATAAGACCTTTCCACGCAGGGAATCTTGGAAGGGGATGCACCATGCAGTAACACACCAGCGTGAGATCACGTCATGTCTTGAGGAAATGATGGAAACGTGTTGTGGTTTTTTTTTTAACTTTTATTTAATGAATATAAATTTCCAGTGTACAGCTTATGGATTACAATGGCTTCCCCCTCCCATAACCTCCCTCCCACCCGCAACCCTCCCCTCTCCCGCTCCCTCTCCCCTTCCATTTGCATCAAGATTCATTTTCAATTCTCTTTATATACAGAAGATCAATTTAGTATAAAGATTTCAACAGTTTGCACCCACATAGAAGCACAAAGTGAAACATACTGTTTGAGTACTAGTTATAGCATTAAATCAAAATGTACAGCACATTAAGGACAGAGATCCCACATGAAGAGCAAATGCACAGTGGCTCCTGTTGTTGACCCAACAAATTGACACTCTAGTTTATGGCGTGAGTAACCATCCTAGGCTGTCGTCATGAGTTGCCAAGGCTATGGAAGCCTTCCAAGTTTGCCGACTCTGATCATATTTAGACAAGGTCATAAAAGACAGAGTGAGGATAGTAACCAATGATCCTAAGAGTGGCATTTACCAGGTTTGAACAATTATACAGCATTAAGTGGGGAAGAGGACCATCATTACACACAGGTTGGGAGTAGAGCCATTGGTGGTAGAGTGAGGTTATGATTACAAAGGAATGAGGCCCAAGTGTGCTAGACAGGGCCTAGAACAAAGGACAGAGTCATTATTAGAGGAGCTAAGAAAGGTGCTGTCTAAGTTACAAGTAAGTTTTCTGATTGAGAGGCATATAGAACCTGGTAGAAGGGGCTTGATAATAATCTGGTGGGCTTTAGGCCTTGTAAATTCAGAGGCCCAGGCCTATCTATCTCTTCACATGGGGTATATCCTAAGGGAGGTGTGAACCTCCTAGGGGAAGGCACTCTGTTGACTTTCATTACTTGGCTGGCCTGGGAGGAGAGCTGGCCAGGTAAAGGCAGGGGGCATCTCTAACAAGAAATTTACAGTTCTGCCTGCAATGTTGCTGACCCTGCTTGACCATCCCCTCAGCTGCAGTGGTCACTTTGGAAGTTGGGCTGAGTGAAGGGCTTTTCAGCTTAGAGCCAATAAGATCTGTGGCTCTGACCTGGGCATCCTTCGACTCCAGGGCAGGTCCATTTCCAGTGATCCAACTCTTGGCAGAGCTGCCAGGGCTCTTCACAAGCTGACTTCTGCTGAAGCCCAGGCTTACCACATTGAAAGCTACTGCAGTAGACTAGCCTGTTGTGTCTGCTTGAGGGCAGATCACTGTACAGATCAGCCATTAATAGGCCTGCCACCCATTGCTTCTGATGCCGAGCTTTCTTTTCCTCCTGGTTTGTGTTAAAGCAGACCAGAGGATGCAAGTCAAGGGAGTGCCCGTGTCCCATCTCTAATCTTCGGTGGCCTGAACTACAAGTCTATAGTCACAGGCATGTTCTGTAGTAGTTTTTCTAAGGTAGACAATGCCCATGAGGAAAATTATATTCTCACTTTAAAACTTTCTTTCCCTTTGGTCTGAAAGGGAGGTTTTTTCTACTTACTGTATACTTTGCTGATGGCGAAGTGAATCTAGATATGAGATTATTATTTAAGTTCTTATTTTGGCTATGCTATTACAGAAAAATGTTAGCCATCTCTTTTATAAGGTCTAAAGATTAAATTGTGCGTCCTACAGATTCCTTCATAATAGATTAGTTTCCTACCTTGAAGAGAATAGAGAAATGAAAGAACAAGTTGGGCTTAGAATAGAGAAATGAGGGAGCAAGTCCTAGATCGCTTGCTGACAATAGCAATATTACATGAATACTTAGCAAACCGTTTCAACCATTAGATAACAACTTAAGAAAACATTTACCAGAAGGTCCAATGCCTTCTATAAATTTTAAGAATCATGTATTTGAAAACACCTCTTAAATATCTAACATGGTGTAGTTTGTTTAGCCAGTAAACTTAAGCACAACCATATAAAATGTTTTTAGTTTCTTTCTACCAACATGTTTAAAACATATGATACACAGATTCAGGTCACACAAATTAAAATGTATCTTTGATTGATTTTAGCAGCTTAAATTTATGGACAATCTTATCTATAAGCCATTTAAAATAAAACTCTTAATAAAATTTCCCCATGTGGACATGCAATATGTACACACATATAACATAGCATAATAGACGAATATAGCAATTTTAATAATAGCTTTTAAAATCTTTAACTCTTTTTGTAGATTGCCAATTGATTTGAATTGCTTTTTGTTTTTAGTAACCTCAGTTAACCATACTTTCTCTCAGTTGGTACTGTTAATACATTATTGGCTTCATCTGTTTACAGAGCCATCCCAAAGTACTGAATACAATAAAAGTGGCTGGAAAAAGTCCATAGGAACCTATAGGAGGACAGCTAAACACAGAACCAACAACGCTTTAGTTTTATGAGCAGCACATCATATATAACTATGGATGACAAAAGACTTTAAGTCGCCATGTTTAAAATTATAAACTCATCAACTAACAAGAGGCACTTGCTTACTTCACAGTATTTTTGAAAGCACCTGTAGGATTTTACAAGTATTTAACCCTTTAGGCCTCTGGGGCTTTCTCATTAAGATAACTATCATGTCTAGTAACACAAGATCATTAGACTTTTTAATTCTCAAACATTTGTATTAATAGCATTTTCCATTATAGAAACTTAAAGTCTGGTACCACATCACATCTTGACAGTCCTTCTAATATAATCCAAATAGGCTGATTAGTTGGTGTCTCTATAAGATGAGAGACATAGGTCCTTCGATTTTTTTAGTTGGGCCCAAACTGGAAAAACCGAAGTCCAGGATTTACTGGAAATTTTAGAGACCAGATTGTTTGAAACTTTGATTTTTTTGAATGCCTGTCAAGAATGCCAAGAAGGCTCAAAATCCAAAATATCTGGTTGAAATAAGATTCCTTAAAATCATGACATAACATAGACCAAATTTGATCATTGTTACAAGGTGATTATTCAAATCTTTGAAAATAAGCACATATTTAAATAACCCATAGCTCTTAATAAAAATTCAGCTGTTTTTGAACAATTAGAATTTAACAGACATCAAGAGAACATAATAGATTACTTTAACACATTGCTTTAACAGAGCATCAGAGTTTAATTCTATGTCAAAGAGAAATTGAGCTTCCTGGGATCTTTTGCTGTGAGGTTTCCTTCCTTTACCTTCTTTCATATTGGTGACCATGTTTCTGTGTTTCTGTGTGTAACACATCTTTAAGCATCTTTTGCAGGGCAGGATGAGTGGCAACAAATTCTTTCAGTTTCTGTTTGCTATGAAAAGTCTTAATTTCACCTTCATTCACAAATGAGAGCTTTGCAGGATATAGTATTCTGGGCTGGCAGTTTTTCTCTCTTAGTACCTGGGCTATGTCTCGCCATTCCCTTCTAGCTTGTAGGGTTTCTGATGAGAAGTCTGCTGTGAGTCTAATTGGAGATCCTCTAAGAGTAATCTGACGTTTCTCTCTTGCACATTTTAGGATCTTTTCTTTATGTTTCACTGTGGTGAGTTTGATTACAACATGTCGTGGTGAGGATCTCTTTTGGTCATGTTTATTAGGGGTTCTGTAAGCTTCCTGTACTAAGTAAGATGCCTCTGTCCTTCTCCAAACCTGGGAAATTTTCTGCTAGTATCTCACTGAAAAGGCCTTCTAATCCTTTCTCCCTCTCCATGCCTTCAGGAACTCCTAGAACCCAAATGTTGGGTTTTTTAATAGTATCCTGTAGATTCCTGACAGTATTTTTTAGATTTCTAATTTCTTCTTCTTTTCTTTGGTTTGCCTGTTTCCTTTCCTGTTCTCTGTCTTCTAAGTCTGATATTCTCTCTTCTGCTTCGCCCATTCTGTTTTTAAGGCTCTCTAATGTGTTTGTCATTTGATCTATTGAACTCTTCATTTCATTATGATTTCTCGTCACTATCAGAGTTTCTTGTTCCACTAGTTGTTTCATTTCATTTTGATTCCTCCTTAATATTTCATTTTCACGAGAGAGATTTTCTATCTTGTCCATTAAGGATTTCTGTAGTTCAAGAATTTGTTTTTGAGAACTTCTTAATGTTCTTATCAATTTTTTGAGATCCGCTTCTTGCATTTCTTCAATCTCATCATCTTCATAATCTTGAATTGGGGTGTCTTGTTCATTTGTGGGTGTCATAGTGTCTTTCTTGTTCTTGTTAGCTTGGTTTTTGTGTTTGTTGTTTGTCATGTTGGAGA
The DNA here is from genome assembly GCF_033115175.1 of Lepus europaeus. Classification (NCBI taxonomy): domain Eukaryota; kingdom Metazoa; phylum Chordata; class Mammalia; order Lagomorpha; family Leporidae; genus Lepus; species Lepus europaeus. Next base: position 72,869,436 of record NC_084842.1, read on the forward strand.
TATTTGGTTTCTTCACTGTGGTGTTTTTTCTTGTTACACTATGGCTCTTTATTAATTGGACTGTCTGCTTTCAGTGGAGCCTTAGAGGCTTGAGATAAATGTGGACTGAGAGCTCTGTTTGGTTCCTCAGGGTTGAGGGTGTGTCAGAGATGACACTCCCAGGTTAGGTGTGGTAAATCTCTCTTTCTTTTTTTGATTCAAAAGGGAAGTAATTCCGCACAGCTGAACGTAATTGGAGGTAGTTAGCAGGCAAATGATATACCCACAGGAGCCAGAGATTGGAAGCTCTTTCCCAAGGACCACACAGGGAATCTGTGCTGCCCTCAGTGTGGGCTCCAATTCTCCTGCAGTCTCCCACTGGGTTGCCAAGTTAGATCCTAATCTCCTGTTATTTCACCCCTCCCCCCAGAGTCAGGTGTTTCTGCTAGGCTCAGGGCCGGTGCAGACCTGAGGTCGCCCTGCTTATGACATGTGTCCAAAATGGCTCCTGCTCTGTCTTGCTTGCCTTTGAGAGGTGAGCGGAGAGAGAGAAACTTGTGTCCGTATCGGTCACTTTTTTAATTTTTTTCCTCTCTCTCTTCTAGTTAGCCTGGTGAATTTTTCCCCACTTAGTTTCAAGCCTCGTTCCCTCTAGCCTCCTCTTTCCGCTTGCCCACTGGTGTCTCGGGCTATTGAGGTTCGGCTCACCTTGCGTTCCAGCGCTGGTGTGTTGAGTCTGCCGCTGGTGTCCCGAACTTGGGCTCCCACGCTCTCCACGCAGGTCCACTGTGAATCACTAGTTCCGGAAGAGTTTCCTCTGCTGTTTCTTCCCCTACTCTTCCTTGACCCTGCAGTATCTCCACTTATATTAAACTGTCTCTCCCCCAGACTAATAGTGTGCTCCCTGCCTATTCCGCCATCTTGCCGCTCTCCGTGTTGTGTTTATCTATCACATAAACAGTTATTGCTACTGGGAGTGCTAAACATCATGCTCAGTCCTAGGAATGAAATGTTGATCAGGGAAATATGGACCTTGGGGCTGGCATTTGGCCCAGTGGCTAAGATGCTCCTATCCCATATCAGACTGCATGGGTTTGAGGCCTGCCTCTGCTCCTGATTCCAATATCTTGCTAATGCAGACCTTGGAAGGCAGCAGGTGATGGCTCAGAGTTAGTTCCCTGTCAGCCACATAGGAGAGCTGGATTGAGTTTATGGTCCCCAGCTTCTACCTGGCCTTGCCCAGTCATTTGCAGGCATTGAGGAAGTGAACTAGCAATGGATGGGTGCTCTTTAATTTTCTGTTTGTCTGTTTCCTCCTCTCTCTCTCTCTCTCTCCCTCTCTCTCCCTCTCTCTCCCTCTCTCTCTCTCTCTCTCTCCTCTTCTCTCTCCCTCCCTCTCCCTCCCTCTCCCTCTCCCCTCCCTCAACTAAATAAATTTTTAAAAAGATATATGGACTTCAATTCCAGAGGAATTAAAATCTGTTGGTGAAGACTGACAATAGAAAAAATCACACATACAACCTACAAATATTTAACTGCAAATAGGCACAAGTATTGTAAAAGAAAGTTCTGAGTCACACAGTGGGCTTCCCTGAGGAGGGTGCCTTTTGATCTGAAATATGAAGGTTAAAAGTTATAGGGGGGGGCAGTGCCGTGGCTCAATAGGCTAATCCTCCACCTTGCAGCGCCAGCACACCAGGTTCTAGTCCCAGTCAGGGGCCAAATTCTGTCCCGGTTGCCCCTCTTCATGTCCAGTTCTCTGCTGTGGCCCAGGAGTGCAGAGGAGGATGGCCCAAGTCCTTGGGCCCTGCACCCACATGGGAGACCAGGAAGAAACACCTGGCTCCTGGCTTCGGATCAACGCAGTGTGTCAGCTGCAGCGGCCATTGGAGGGTGAACCAACAGTAAAAAAAGGAAGACCTTTCTCTCTGTCTCTCTCTCTCACTGTCCACTCTGCCTATAAAAAAAAGAAAAAGAAAAAAAAAAGAAAAAGAAAAAAAAAGTTATATGGGGGAAAAGTGGTCAAGGTGCAAAACAGAATGTTGCTAAAAAATGATGGGAAAATGTCAATTCAGTGGAAATTATGGTGTCTTGTGGCTGAACCATAGGACAAAAGACATTGTCACAAAGTGAGTGTAAGCTGGAGACCAGGGCCAAGCCAGACAAGCATATATATGGGCCATAATTTGCCATGATTGAAACTGACTGATGTTAAATAAACCCTTAAAGACTAAGTCCTATATTATCTGTGCTGTACTCACTACCCAAATGCCACCATTTATTAGATTTCTCCGACAAAGTATACCTTTGTGTCTTCTATTAGCTACATCTGCAAGTCTCTATCCACCGTTCCCTTGATTTTCATGCTTCTCCTAGCTGACTCTCTTTCATTGATCATCAAAATTCCAGATAGTCCAGTCACCATACCCTTTCCTTCAAATCATAGTTTAATGGTCCAAGTGGATCCAGGGATTTTTCCAGTAAGTTTCTTTTGTGTTCATTTTTCTTTATTTCCCATTGCATAGAATACATGGCAACCCACATCATTAGTGACAGAGTGCTAGTATTATGATGTTTATTGACACCAATAACTTTTGAACAGAAAACCAGTGTGGCACCTCCTGAGTCTTCACAATTGTGTCTAGACTGTCTCTGGAACCATCAGAATACCCATTTCGTATTTCTACATTAGACTAAGGGAAGGCAGAAAATATCCAATATTGGCAAGTAACAAAATAGTATGTTGGGGGATCTCTGGACCCAGTTGTTGAGACAGGAGGTGCAATACCACAGGTCAGGTCTACACCCCACTTCCACAGAAAGAGCCTAGGAGAAGTATTTAATTCCAGGATTATCAATATCAGCCCTGAGGCCTTGGCATTTTTCTGTAAGTAAGCTCTGTCCAGTTCACTGATGAACTTTAAGAAAGCAAGAAAGTTGGTCTTCCTTAATTTACTTAACAAAAAATGGCATTGATCCACACCAGCATTTTCAAAGAAAAGAAAGCAGGAGATTCATTATGGTACCCAAACAACAGTAACATACATAGTACATACAAGATCCCATTGATGGGAACTGTTTTTCCTGGCACTTTTGGGGTAATCTAGAAAGAAGGGAAGATACAGTTGGAAATAATATTCTCTATAAACCTAGGCTAGAGAAAATATCCCTAAGCAAGCTATTCCTTCAGACCCTATATGAGGTATATATACACCCAGACATGCCAAACATGGACTGAAGACCGGATAGGTCTCTTAGCTGGATCAGCATCTCACCCCTAAGAAATGAGATTTCTCAACTGTGATTTGAATTGTTATTCCATGAATGAATGAAATACTTGGAGGGAGTAGAGAGATGCTCAGAATCATGCAAAGAGAGCCCAAAATGACTGTGTGATTCATTAGGTTTAGAAATCATATGCAGGACTTTTCAGAGCCCTTAGTGAATTTATATTGTAAGCCAATAAGAAGGTAGGATTGTTATCATGATTTCTAAAATTAATTAGAAAGTATTTGTGTTTTTTCACCCAGAGTCTTGAAGGACTAATTGTTATGCTACTACTACTCCTAATTGACCATTTAATATGAACGAAGAACTGTAGTAATTTGTTCACAAAGAGTATTTCATTATTTCATTTAAATTATAGCAATTTGTTCTTAAAAATTATTTCATGAAAAGTCTAATGTATAGAATGTGTTACTCCCCTCATTAATAAAGGGAAAGCTAAGGCTCTGTTTAGTTAGCACTTTCCCAAGTCCAAACAGCTATGTGTAGAGATGTTTTGATTCACATAAAGGCAGTGTGACTCCAGAACTTGTATCAGCCTCCTGATATTGTCATCCAAAGTTCTTTAGAATTGCATGGAAAAATGCTAACTTAGAATATAGAACTCATGGATAGCTCTTTCTTTTTATACTAGTTGCTCTTACACTATCTGGACTATGTTGTTTAGGACACATCTTTGCCTGACAACATGTTGGTCCATTAGAATCAGTCATTGCAAGCCTTATTTTTGCTATATGCTTCACTATTTTAGCAACAAAAGTTATCAATTACTTTTTTCTTAAAAGATAACATCATGGAACACTTGTAGTTTCTTATGGTCCCTCACTTGAGGTAGGAAGAGCAATAGTTAATTCGTGATGAAAGCACTTTCAAAAAAAAAGGGCAGAATACACAATACTATTTCCAACAAATTCACAGAAAAATGGAATTAAAAGTTAACTAGTTCTGTTGTAAAACTTTGGAAATCCAAGCATCACTCTCAACTTTTTAAAGATTGCTTGTAAATGCATGGGTTTCAAAATTTTGTACTTAAATATTTTTAAATTCCATTTTCCATGATCTTTTAAAATATCCTAATAAAACTGTATACATTTGGAAAATATTCATGCAAGGAAAACAGAGGAAATAATGGGTCTATTCAGTAATTGGAATCACAGAATTAGAACACATGGTATATTTTCTATGTGTTCTGATCAGTTTTCCTAATGACTGCTTTATTTATAATTTAAAATCATTAGTTGAAAACAAAGTGTGTGCTGAAAGAACCATATTAAACCATTTGGCACACTAATGGGATATTTTGGCTAGCACATTTTCCTGATATCAGGAAACAGTAATGTATAACTGTCAAATTTCTGGACTATGCCAGATGATCTCTGAAGGTGCTATCTGCATCCATTGCCTAGGATGATGGGGCTAGAAAGACTATTGATCATGTTTTAGCTAAGTAGCCTTCAAGTCTTCTCTCTCATTGCACCTGGGTCCCTGTTGCAAACAGTCTGGCTCTAAGGGAGGGCTGCCTTGTAACCCCTTCTCTTCTGTTACTGGTACCTGAGGCATCTTTTTTCCATTTCTAAAACCTGCTACTTCTGTTTCCTAACAATATCATTTTCTAAAATTTTACTGTAAAAACACTGATCCTAAGAGTTACTCTTTTAGTTAAATTTGAAATCGACAATAATAATTTTTGACTCTGTAGGTACAGCATTGCACAGCAGATCTCTAGACATTATTCATCTTGCTTAACTGAAATATTATGCCACTGACTGGTAATTCCTCCCAACTTCTGGCAACCACTGTTCTATGTTTTGAGTTATAGCTTTGATTATTCTAATTATCTCATGTAAGTGGAATCACATAATATTGGTGTTTCTCAGACTGGCTTATTCTGCTTAGCATAATAGTCTTAAATTTTATTCATGTCATTGAATATGGCAGAATATCATTTTTAAAGGCCAAATACTATTCCATTGCGTCTATATATACCCCATTTTCATTATGCATCCTTCTGTCATGGCATCTATGTAGTTTTCATGACTTGGCTGCTGCGAATGTGCAGTAAGAAATTGACATTGTTAATATCTTTCTGAGAGCTTCAGAAAGATTTTAATTATTGGAAAAATACCCAGAAGTGAAAGTGCCAGATTCATAGGGTAGTTCCATTTTTAATTTTTTGAAAGAATCTACATACTATTTTCCATAGCAGCTGTACCATCCTATATCCCCTTCAACAATGCATAATGGTTCAAATTTCTACTACAATATTTCACTGCCTTCTGTTGTGTCTGTAATTGTTATCTGGACAGTCTAAGGTGATTCCTCATTATGGTTTTGATTTGTATTTCGCCAATGATTAATGACATTGATCATTTTTTTCATACCCATGTTGGTCATATTAATAGATGCAGAAAAAATGGTGACATTCCATACCCTTGCATGATTAAAAAAACTCTTAACAAACTGGGAGCAGAAGAAAAATCGCCTCCAAGAACTGAAGGCCAAGAAGAACATAGGACCTAGTGATGTGGTGCAGTGGGTTTAGCTGCCACTGGTAATACTGGCATCCATATCAGAATTCTGGTTCCAGTCCCAGCTGCTCCTGTTCTGATCCAGAGACTTACTGATGTGTTTGGGAAGCCAGTGGATAATGTCCCAAGTGCTTTGGCCCCTTCCAGTCGTGTGGGAGACCTCAGTAGAGCTGCTGTCTTCAGCCTGGCCCAACCTTGGTTTTTGTGGGGATTTAGGGAGTGAACTGTAGATGAAAGATCTCCTCTCCCTCCACTCTGCTTTTAGAGTAAATAAAAAAAAATGTCAGTTAAAAAGGAGAGAAAGAAAATCCCACAGGCAATATTTTTCTCAATGATGAAACCCTGAAAAATGTTCTCTTAGATCAGGAAGAAGGCAAAGCTCTCTAACAGTGCCTTCTCTTCAGCTGAATACTGAGAGTCTTGGACAGAGTAATTAGGCAAGAAAAATAAATAAAAAGCACATCAGAGAAGAAGATGTAAATTTGTATATATGATCTAATATATACAGAAAATCCTAAAGATACTATAAAAATAATCTTAGAACTAATAAATGAATTAAGTCAGGTGACAAGATACACAATTCACATACAGAAATCTATTGCATTTCTATGCAACTATGATAAACTATCTGAAAGAAAGAAAAGGAACACAACCCAGTACTCAAAGAGCAATGTGCCTGTGAATAAGCTTAACTAAGGAAGGACTTAAATAGTAAAAATCTCCAGAACACTGATGGAAGGAAATAGACATGACACAAACAAATATAAAAATACTGCTCCTGAGTCCATGTATTGAAAGCTTGAGTCTTTGGAGATTGGCTTTGAAACTTGAACTGGTTGTGGTAGAACCTTGGACCAGTCAGATTTCTGCATTTCCAACTAGGCAGATACTCCCTGTGATGAACTACCATGCTTTAACCTCATACTTTACACCTCTTTTAAAACTTGTTCTTTTGTAAACCTGATCCTTCAAGTTAACATCAGTTCTGCAAATTCCTTCTGTGCTTTCCAGAACATTCTCTGCTTTGGAATTTACCCAGAATCCATTTCTATTACTTTTGATGCAGAACCTGGATGATATCCACATGACAACCATTCTGCATTGTGACCACCATAAAACGCTTTTATCCAGCTCAAAAAAAAAAAAAAAAAAAAAAAAAAACAAGGATGCATTTTTAGTATCTGGGTAAAATTAAAAGTAAAGGCCAAATTATTTTTTTTTAATTTTTAAAGATTTATTCATTTATTTGAGATGTGGGGTTAGAGAGAGAGGGAGAGACAGAAGTCTTCCATCTGCTGGTTCATTCCCCAAGTGGCCACAGTGGCTGGTTGGGCCAGGCTGAAGCCAGGAGCCAAAACTCCAAGCTGGGGCATCTTCTGCTTTCCTAGGTGCATGACTTAGGAACTCAACTGGAAGTACATCAAACACTGATAAGAATGCTGGTGGTGGCTTAACCAGCCGTACCACAACTACAGCCCCTTGATTCACAGCTTTAAATGTACTTTTGTGCCATAAGCACGCTTCGGGCTGCAGTGTGAGTTGAGAGTTAATTCTCAAATGATCACAGATGGGTGGACTCGGGTATACAGTGTCATTTTGCCACTTGAAGTAGAAAACTGCAGGATGTGTGGAATCCTTAATTATCTCTGTTCCTAAATTTTGACAGCGTCTTGGAGGATTTTTAAATGCTTTGGTTTGTGACTCTGGCTGTTCTTCAAGACCTTTTGTTGAGAAGGGCATATTCTTTGGCTGGGTTTAAGCTACTCTCAATGCTCTGAAGATAACCTGCTAATTCTGCTAATTCCCAATTCCTCTGTGATTAAAATCTTCCTGAAGTGGAGCATTGGATTTGTAATAACTCTCCTGACGGCAGAGCCAGACAGAAGAAGCAAATCATCAACCTGCTTCCTATAGTCTTTTACATAATACCATTCCCAATGATAGACACTCAGATCCTTAAAGTAGCTTTTAACACAAGGTGGCAAGAGTTCTCTTAGAGGGTCCAGAAACCAAAGCAGCTTTTAAAACAACAAGCCAACATAATTGCCTTCCAGTTTTGTCCTGAAGACACCCTTTTATGGTTTTGTCTCCATTTACTTAGTTAACAGGTTAACCAGGATAACACACATTTGACTTGCAAATATTATTTCTTGAAAAGAATGAGACCAAGCCCCATTACATTGAAAAACAGTGGCGAGGCAGGAAATTGGTGGTTCTGTGGCAGGGCCCAGAGCTTCTGTTTGCTGAGGCCTGGACTGACAATTAGCTCATCTCCCTTCCCTGTCTCCCCCTCCCCCTCCCCTTCCCAGCTCTGCTAGAGAAGGGCAGGAGCTGCTGCCAGGCTTCTGCTGAATAGCTCAGAGCAGAATGACACAGCACTTTCAGGACTCCAGAGAAGCAAAGAGCCTCCACCTCCTTTTCAGTCCATAGGCTCTGCCCCTCGTATTGCCACTTACAGCTTGGTCTGGGCCCGGGGATAAACCTCTCATCTTCACTTCTTCGCAGGCACGCCAGTAAATCTTCAAACCCTGGGCTGAACATCCTTATCCCCTAAGGCCAGGTGACAACTTTATTACTGAACTTCAGTGGTTGTACTAGGACTCCAACCTGCCTGTCTCTCTTTTCCTTTGCCCTTAGCTGCCACAGCTGTTTCAAACAGACCATTCTCCTCTCTGCCCTGATTCCATGTGTTGGGCCTCAGAGACCTGCCTTCAGGATCCTTTTACTTGATCATATCCTATCCTGCTATCTGCTTACCACCAAAGAGACAAGTCTCTCCTGGCTTGCTTGGGAGTAGAATTTTGTGGTAATTTTTTTTTCTATCCTTGGTATATGCCAGCTATTACAAACAATGGATGAGGTCTATAATAATGATGTCACACACATGGTCCCTGTCTTCAGAGATCTTGATCTACTATGAAAACAGAAATGAACTACAATGGGCCTGATAAGTATTAGGGGCAAACACAAGAGTTTAATAAATAGTTGCAGGGGTCCTGAACACTTCCAGGCTCAGAGATACCTTGTGGGATAAAAGCAAGTATAGAATGCATGGGCATGGGACAGCAGGTGAAGTAGGTGGGTGTGATAAATCAAGAAAAATATTTTTTGACATTATCTATCTATCTATCTAGATAAGATAGTTCATTCCCATACATGGCAAATTTTTGGGAAAGTAGAAAACAATAAAGAAGGGAATAAACACTAGTTCACATTCTATCCAAATATTGTTAACCATTAAAATTCTGTTCTATTTGTGTGTGTGTGTGTGTATGTGTATGTTGAGAGGGTCAGTAGTATAGAGATGTGCTGGACTTAATTTTCTTCAAATGATTTACTGTATATGCTGTAAGGAAAAGGGGGTGCAGAACACAGAGGAGACAGGATATGATCTTGCAGCCAGGACAAATTTATTCAAGAAAAATAAATTCTCAGAGTGGGTCACCAACTATCAATTGTGCACACAGACTGACCACATAGTACAGAGCACAGTCTTCTGTGGGCTGGGCCTTAAATATCTTAAAGTGGGCTAAGGGTTCTTAGATGGGGTGGGGGGTGATAAACAAACAGACCAATTTCTCCATACAGGTTTTTCAGGTTTCAAAGTGGACTTTCAAACCTGGAAAAGAATTCAGGGTGTGGGCTGGGGAACAACACAGGGTGTGAGATTGCACTGGTCTCTTGAAGGGATGTAGGGATAAAGGGTAAATTCGGACTTCAAAGGATGCGAGAGTAAGGGTGGCTTCCTGATTTTACCTAGTATCCAGCAAGGAGCTAGAACAGCTGAGGCCTATGTCCTTGTTCCATCTTCAATTTTGAATATTGTGTTTTCACTTAAAATTGTACCATAGGCTTTGTTTCACTCCATTAAAACTTTCAGAAACATCATTTTCATGGCTCATTTAGTCTTTCTCCTTGAGTGCCTCGTGGTTCCCCTCACTCCCGGGGCCACACCAGTAATCGTTGTTGTTCGTGCCTCCACACCAGACCTGCCTTCTTAGCACTCCTTTGGAACTGATGTCGTTGGTCACGGGCATGAGCTCCGCAACGGATGTTAGTCTGGTGACCCAGTGCCCCCAGATGGTGAAATCAAACATGCCTCAACATGGGACTTCCCCGGCATCATCTCGCACTGCCTCCGGGATTCCCTTCCGAGAGTGGGCACTAAGTGTTCCTGACCGATATATTGATTGATGTTCCATTAAAACATAAACAAGATTCAAAAGTCAGCACATTTTGGCTGAATCCACTCTGAACCTGAGGTGACAACTTTGATTGGGCAACATCTAAGTACCTCCCACTTGTCAGTTATCGATTGTGCCAGTCATTTGTCCTGGAACTTTCCTCTCATCAGGGTCAGGTAGGGTAAGGTCGTGATATGCCAGGAATTTGACAGGCTTCTTTCCTAACGAAATAGTTAATAGCAGCAACTCTGCAAATCCACACACTGACATGAGGGTTCTTATGCCCTTACTCCCTAATATCAGCATCATTGCGAAAATTATCATTTTCACTGATACCGTTCACAATGCCAGGCACTTGGCTTCGTGCATTAAACAACTTACTGAAATTTCAAAACAACCCCCATGAGGGAAGTGTTATTTGCATCCCTATTTCCAATAATTTAAGTTAAAAATGCAGCAAATGAATGGCTGAACTGATGGTTGGATCATATTTATTTATTCTAGAGTGTGATTTTAGGAGAGAACTCTGTGTATCTGTGTGTGTGTCAGAACAAGAAGGAGGAGGATGGGGGGTGGAAGGATAATGTTGGGAGAAGCAGAAATAGGAAAGACTATAGAATATCTTCACTTTAGGGAGACTTGAGATGGCTCCTTAGATTTTGTTTCTTTTTTCAGGTATATCAGCAAAAAGACTAATGGTGTTGACAATGAAATTTCATGGACATTGCAATCATGGATTCTATTTGCACAAAAGTATCAGTGTTATACTGGTTGCTGTCTTCTCTGGACTAAATACAGGAATTTCTGGTCTTTTTTTTCCAGTTTCATTTCAAACTAGAGTTTAAGCTCATTTTTTTAAAAAAAGTATTTATTTGAAAGGCAGAATCAGAGAGAGAGATGGAGAGATACAGAGATAGAAAACCCTTCCACCTGCTGGTTCACTCCCCAAGTGACCACAAGGCTTGGGCTGGACCAGAGTGAAGCCAGGAGCCAGGAGCTTCTTTTGGATCTCCTTAGGTACAGGGGCCCAAGGACTTGGGCCATCTTTTGCTTTCTCAGGTACATTAGCAGGGCGCTGGATCAGAAGTGGAGCAGCTGGGACTCAAACTGGATGCCAGTGTTGCAAGCGGCATCTTTATCTGCTATGCCACAATGCCAGCCCCTATGCTGATGTTTTTAGGCTTACAGAAGTGATAAGATGGCCGATTTGTAAGTGGACTTCTTAAGGTTATATTTCTCATGTTTGTTTACTTTTTTATCTCATCTTTCTCACACTTCTACCCTAACACAAAATATAGTACTCAGAAAACAGGTATATTTCATGTATGGGATCTGTAGCTGACTCTGATTTGACAACCTCTTTACATTATCTCTTTCCTTTGAGCATGGGCATGGCTTGAAGCTTACTTCTATGGAGTAGAATGTTGTAAAGGCTATCATTTTATGATTATGTTACATTTGTATTGCCAGCAAACTTATTCTTGAGACTCCTTTTCCTAGATTTCTGTAGTTGGTCGCCTTGTTGGGAAAACCTTCAAGGCAACGAGCTGTGTGTAGCCTATGAGAACTAAGAGTGAACTCCACCTGACCGTAAGACACATGGCCTCAGTCTCAGGCCTCTAACAGCCTGAGTGAACTTGGAAATGAATTCTTTCCCACTCAAGTCTCCAGATGAAATGCTGCCCACTTGACCCTTTCATTATTATATTCAGAGATCCTAAGTAGAAGACTTGGTTAAACTGGTCCCAACTGCCACGGAATCTATAAACAAGTGCGCTTTAAACCGCTGATTTTATGGCAACCTGTTTCATAGCAATAGGTAACTAAAACACCATTTCAGTGCTATCTACGTGCTTGTAGACATCATGTGATAGCCACATTGCAAGGATAATGGGTCATCTTGTTTTTATTTTGCAGGCTATCTCGGTCGTGTTTTCACCTCCACCTTTTGAAACTCTGTTTTCAGTTGTTCCACTAGAAACAGGAGTCAGAACCATTGTGGAACTCTTTTCAAAATACAAACAGGTGTAGGTGTAGCTGTAGGGCTTGGTTCAGATCTGAGAGACTAGAAATGGTTATAAGCACTTGTATTTTGAAAAAGCCACACAAGAGCTTCTAATAGGCATTTCTCCAAAGGAAGTCCTATCCAAATCTCTCCTCTGGGGTGCTATGCTCTCCTCAAAGGGCAATTGTGTCCATGGTACTACATCTGTCTAGCTTATTTCCTTTCATGTGCTTTCGATAGTCAACATACTCTATCTCCATAATTTTTGGATATCTATGATGATAATTCATAAATCTATTTTTCCTCTCAATTTGTACCTTAGGGCACACATAACTGACTGAGAAATTTACATCCGATGTTCCCAGGGGTCTACAGCCTAGCATCTTGAAGACCAAACTTGCCTTCCCATCCTGATGCCTCGGTTTGCTCTTTCCTTGTATTTTCATGCCTAGTGAATGGTATCCCCCATCTTTCAGACACTCAAGTAAGAAACGGGGGAATTGTTGAGAGATTTAAATCCTGAAAATGATTCTATCATCTGCAGAATGGTTCTAAATTTCTTAGTCTCTCAGGATCATCTCCAACATACTATATGCTTCCTGTCATCTCATAGTTGATGTGCTTACACTACTCACTGTCTTGCAGTTAACTGCATTTTCCATTCTGTTTCTTACTTTATTCATTTTACTCTGGCTGGAAAAGCCTTCTCATGTTTATTCCCCTGAATCTCATCTCATTTATATGTCATGTCCACTATTTTTCTGGATTTGTAGGTATCACCAAGAGCTCTTATTGTGTCACTGCAATGTTTTATGCATACATCTATCATTCCTTATTACCATATTGAATTCACATATTTATATTACCATCTTCCCCTACTGGACAATAAACGTCTTGAGTCTGGAGCCTGTGTTTACTTCCATGTCATAGTATCAGTGTCATGAAGTATGCTTGGCATGCAGAAAGTGTTCAGCTGGACCGAGCTTTGGTTGAACCGACTGACAGCAGGGTTAAGTGCAGTAGCATCTGAAGTGCGCTTAGTTTCTATAAAACTTTGAAACTTAGGCCATTGTGCAGAGACTTGGGAGAGACAGAGTAGGGAGGCATTGTGTTGCGCAAGTTAATAATTCCTAGCTTGCCCAGTAGACAACTTTGCTAGAACCACTGTGGATGAAGCTTGGAGTGGCCCTAGCTTCTGGAGACTGTCACTGAGAGGCTGGCCAAATCAGGTAATTAGTTTTTAAGAATATTTTATTTATAAGCTCCTACATTGTTCGAACATCTTAGTTTGGCCAAATTTTCACATAGAATCTTCCTGTTTAATGGGGCAAGCGGAGAAAAGTAAATGGGAGAAAATCCTGGGATGAGCATTTGGCTTTGCGGATGAGACATTAAGACATCTACATCCCATGTGAGAGGGCCTGGGTTCGAGTCCTGGATCTGCTACTAATTATAGTTTCCTGCTAATGTACTCCCTGGGAGGGAGCAATACTGCCACCCATATGAAAGACCTAGACTGAATTCTCAGTTCCCATCTTTGGCCCAACCCAGTCCTGGTTGTTGTAGGAGAGTGAATCATCAGATGGGAGCTTGCTTGCTCTTTCTCTGTGTCTCTGCTACTTGATTAGATAAATAAAATGTAAAAAAAAAAAAAAAAAAAAAAAAGAGAGAGAGACTTTAAAAATGAAATGAAGATGAATATGAGCAGTCACACAGTCACACATAAGGGATGTTACCAGGCATCCCTAATGTATCCACAACTCACTGCCTTGCTTTCCACTGTCTGGGCCATCCACTGAAATGAAGTATATCAGTAAAATGAATGGCTCATGGTGTGATTGAGGTTAGGGCAGCTTTGCAAAAGGTCCCTTAATGGTTGTCAACCAGAAAAAGTCAAGGCCAAAATTACCCTTTTCCTTTATCTTTAAAACAGTTGCATTTATAGGCAATCGGAGGGTATCTTGTCTATTTTTCTTTGATGTTTCCCTAGATTGTGGAAACCTATTCTGCAGAGAGAGAGCCAGGAACCATGGTACGGTTTGTTTTCCAGTTCCAAACTAGAGTTAAGGTGTCTGTTCTGGTGTCAGTCCTGGAATGAAAGTTGCCTGAAATGAGTTTTAGCAAAGGAAGAACTACACATTCCAAGGCACTATTCATAGGATAAAAATTAAATCATGAGATGACACCGAGAATAAAACAAAGACAATAAGGTAGAGTAAAGCAAAATAGACTCTGAAACATTTTAAAATTTAGGCTTCCTGAAAATCTGTGTTTGCGGGAAAATGCAACATGCACTTGTTTCAGACAGATGTATTCAGGGTAGACATGTGGTGCAGGAAGACAGATGTCTGAAAGAAGCCAGATGTTCAGGAGCTGCCAGATGGGTGTCTCCCTCGTCATGAACTTGAAAGAAAGAAGTGAAAGGTATAAGTCAATGTACTCATAAACATCAATGATGACCAAAGCATCCCAGACATTTAGATACAGGGGCAATATGGCTGTTCTTTGAGTATTACACCATACATTCCGAAAGGTTCCTAAGGCGTGGGTACTGTGGTGCAGCGGATTAAGCCACTGATTGGGATACCTGCATTCCACATTGGAATGCCAGTTTAAACCTTGGATATTCTACTTCTGATCTAGGCGCCTGCTAATGTAACTGGGTAGCAGCAGATGATGGCTTAACTGCTTGAGTCTGTGCCACCCACATGGGATACCTGGATGGAGTTCCTGGCCCTGGCTTTATCCTGGCCCAGCCCTGTCTGTTGCACACATCTGAGGAATGAATCTCCCTCTTTTATTTATTTATTTTTTTTGATAGTCTGCCTTTCCGATAAATTAATTAATTTAAAATATAGTGCTTCAGTCTAACCATGTTAGACTATGGCCAAATTAGTGATATTAAACTAGTGATTTTTTTTCTTTTGTAAAATCTTAGATACTTCTTCTATCCCTCAATGGTAGTTTTAAGTATCTTCTTTCATTGTTTTTATTTTAGAAATGGACTGAGGAGGTTGGGAAAGAGATCTGTCCCATCTGCTGATTCACTCGAGTAATGCCCACAACTGCTGGGTCTGGGTCAGAGTTGGAGCTGGGAGCTGGGAAACACAATTCAGGTCTCCCACATAGGGTGCAGGGACCCAATTACTTGAGCTGTTCCTACCGCCTCTCCGGGTCCACATTAGCAGAAAGCTTATCAGGAGCCGGATCCAGGAATCAAACCTCTAACATGAGATACCAGCATCTCCACTGCTGGATCAACTCCCAGTAGCTTTAAATTTCAAATTCTTTATCTTATTTTCTTTTAAGTGGCACACCAAAACAATTTACCAAATCTAAAACTTAATTTTCAAAATAATACCAGTCTCTACTCATATTGAGGCAGAAAACAAGAAAAACAAAAGCTGCCTAAACCACATTTCTATCCTAGTCTGTGTTCTGTTCTCTCATTGCTGAAGTGAAGAGCTAGAGATTTACATACCCTAAGTAATGAAGGGAAGAAGAGAATTTAATTTACATATACCAGCCCATGAATGAGTCATGTTCAATGTCCTTGGCTCCTCTAAACCCCACTTCTAGCCCTAGGAATCGGAGGGAAGGAACAGCATAAAAAACAGACTATTTAGAACCATAGACAACTAGGAATGGTAACGCTTTACAAAATAATAATGTAATAATTTATAAACTAACAAATACTGAACCAAAGATTCTCACCACCCTTCTCTCATATCTCCCCTGTGGTGGAGACTCATACAGTAGACACAGGAGACGTTACAGGGAGTTATGCTGTGATTTCAGAAAATGTCTGATGGAAATATAATTCCTCATCTTAGATAAGGTAACGTAAGAGTGTACATACATAAAGATACGCTTTGTTTGAACTGAAAATGAAAATTCATCAGCATACAGTCTGTGTGGTTTTTACTAGTGGCGGTTGTCTATTAGAACAACTTTGTATTATCATTCTAGCTGTTATTTTTCTTTGAAATTAAAGTTCCAGAACAAAATCATTTAGCTTTCAGAAGTGCTGGGTAGGGTAATATGGGATATAGGTTGGTGATTCAGCTGTGGCATCCTATCCTATAATCCTGTAGGAGTATTTGCCAGTATTAAAGTGGCAAAAGTTCAGTTTTACCCTCAAAGATTCCAGGTCATTGGTTCTGAGGTAGGGCTCCAAGATCAGTGTTGTTTGCAAAGTTCCCGAGGTGATTCTAATGTGCAGTCAGGTTGATGAGCCTTGGAAAAGATAAACCAAAGAAGGGAAGATGCTATGTGTTCCTAGCACTCACCAAGCATGTGAGAGTGTCTTGTATTAAGATGAACTTAACTGGGAGTGTGAGTTTAATTCCATGAACTTTTCCAATCAGTCAACTTACGTGTCCTTCTTCTGGCTCTGTACTGGCCTAGCATATTTTGGTAAAAATGTGGCTTCCTACATTGATCCAAGTACAGAGAAGTAGATCCAGGTGGCACATGTTAACACCAGAGTTTTGGTTGATGAGATACTTACATGTCTCATTACATATGAATCAATAAAATGGCTCTTAAATTAGCTTTAGACTCTTCAAAGATTGATTAGTAGAATTAATCTCCCAAAGTTGTCTTGGTTCTTAAGCCCTGAAAACTTTAGGTTTTCAGGCTGTAGGCCAGATTAAAAACTGTAAGAATTAACCAGAACCATTGCACCTGTGAGTGAGGGTGTCTGACTTTCTCTTTATACAATCCGTGAGAAATAACTGTCATTAATCCTGTGGTCTAAATATTCTTTAAATAGACCCAATAATTTTTGACAACTCTTATCAATGTTTTGGTAGAATTATTGAATCAGAAATAGTTTCAAACATTTTTTTTCAAATTTTTATTTATGCAAGATAAATAAATTTTCATACATGGAAGGCTTCTTTCTTTCTGCCTCTATTTTTCTCTCCATATAACTCTGACTTTCAAACAAATAAACAAATCAGGAAAAAAATAAAACATGTGAACTCTTGGTATCATATTATTCCAATATCTTTCCTTTTTTTTAAGATTTACTTATTTATTTGAAAGGCAGAGTTAGAAAGAGTCAGAGAGAGAGACAACATAATGATACTGCTCTGCATGCTTTCCTACATTCTTATTTTTAAAAAAATTTGCAGTGAAATACTTTCAATTTACTTGTAATCACAAGCTTTTAGTACTCCACTACATAAGGAATTCAACAAGCAGTAATGAGAAAAGCCACTGTTCCTCAGGAGTATAGACAAGACCTAAATCAATAATAAAATTTCAGAGTCCATTTCACTCAACCACACTACATGTTTCTTTTCAAAAGCAACTTTGGATTCAGGTCACTCTGAGCTTGGATCATAGCTTGTGTCAATGATTCAGTATCAGGTAGTCATGTTTGGGAGCAAGTTTTCATGCTGTGTTTTAGTTATGTCCATTATTCCATATGGCATCAGTTTTACTTAAAATAAGAGACTAGGAGTATACTGAGATATCTCTAGATTTCTTCTAGCTTAAAATGATAAATATTCATGCAACTCTGGTCTGTTTTATAGAATATATATACTTTTCATTTTAGAACAGTTTTAGGTTTAGAAATATTGGGGTGGGGCCAGTGCTGTGGCGTAGTGGGTAAAGCTGCTGCCTGCAGTGCTGGCATCCCATATGGGAACTGGTTTGAGTCCCAGCTGCTGCACTTCTGATCCAGCTCTCTGCTTTGGCCTGGAAAGCAGAAGATGGCCAAGTCTTTGGGTCCCTGCACCCTTGTGGGAAACCAGAAGGAATGTGTGGCTTCAGATTTGCGCAGCTCTGGCCGTTGCAGCCACTGGAGGAGTGAACCAGCAGATGGAAGACTTTCTCTCTCTCTCTCTCTCTCCCTCTCCCTCTCTCCCTCTTTCTCTCTCTGCCTCTTTCTAACTCTGCCTTTCAAATAAATAAGTAAATCTTAAAAAAAGGAAAGATATTGGAGTAATATGATACCAAGAGTTCACATGTTTTATTTTTTTCCTGATTTATTTATTTGTTTGAAAGTCAGAGTTATACAGAGAGAAAAATAGAGGCAGAAAGAAAGAAGCCTTCCATCTACTGGTTCACTCCCCAGATGGCTACTACAGCTGGAGCTAGGCCATCCAAAGCTGGGAGCCTGAAGCTTCCTGGGGGCCTCTCACGCAGGTGCAGGGACCAAGGACTTGGGACATCTTTAATTGCTTTCCCAGGCCATAGCAGAGAGCTGGATAGGAAGAGAAGCAGCCGGGACTTGAACCAGCGCCCGTATGGGATGGTGGTATGGCAGGCAGCGGCTTTACCCACTATGTAACAGAGCCGGCCCTCAGATGTTTAAACATGATTTTGAAATAGTGACAGAGGGGCAAAGAAAGGGAAAAAATCATTTTCATCTTCTGGTTCACTCCCTAAAGGCTTGAGACAGCCAGAGCCAGGCCACATCAAAGCCAGGAGACAGGGTCTCCGTCTGGATCGCCCATGTGGATGCCAGAAACCCAAACACTTGGGCCATCATCTGGAGCCTCCCGTGTGCATTAATGAAGCTAGATCAGAAGCATGGAATATCTGGGACTCGAATCAGGCACTCCCAATATAGGATGTGGCATCAAAGGTGATGGCTTAACCCACCACAGTGCCTACCCCTATATAACATTAACAGCTTGAATTTAGGGTGATGCTTTTATTATAATTACTGAACAATTATTTTTAACTAAAGTCCTTAATTTATTCAGAGTTCCTCACTTTTTGTTTAGTGCTCTTTTCTATTCCAGGATCCCAGTATAGACACCACATTACATTTGCTACTCCTGTCTCCTTAGACTTTTCTTGGTTGTGACATTTTCTTTGTTTTTGATGAACTTGTAAGTTTGCGGACTATTGGTCAGGTATTTTATTGAATGTCCTCCAGTTTTGCCTGATGTTTTTCTTATGATTAGACTAAGCTAATGGGTTTTGAGTGAAGACCACAAGATTAGAGCCATGTTCACTTCATCACAGCAGGGTACAAGCTCTCAAGATGGTTTATCACTGTTACTGTTGAGCTTCATCACGTGGCCAAAAGTAGCATTTGACAGTGGTCTCTCCAGTGGACAGCTCTTCTCTGTCCCTTTCCATGCTATATGCACTCTTTAAAAGGAACTCACCATGGACAGCATGTACTTCAGTGTGGGGAATTATGTTCTATTGGTTGGAGACAGAATACCCCATTTGTTTGGAAATCTTCTGAAAGAGAAATTTGTTTATCACAATTTATATTTCACTTAATTATATCAGCATGGACTCAGTATATATACTTCATACTTTAATTTATAATCTAACACTATTGATTGAAAATTTTCTATCTTTGTCTACGAGGTGCTCTTTCAGTTGGTTCCCAGGTGTCTATTACATATCTATTGCATTGGTCTTTTCTCTGTGCTTGTGTGTGTTTTTAGTGTCTGGCACTACTATAAGCTGCAAGATCTTCTTTTATATTTCCAGTTTCTGTTTTAGAATCCAATATTTCTCTAAGGAATACTGGTTCCATTTGTTACAGAATGATGGTAGAAATCAAGATAGCGGTTCCCATGAGATCCTTGCTTCTGGGGTATTACATGTGTCTAGGCATTATCAGCTGAAAGGCTAAAAGTCTGTTTATGCATATATATATAATACATATATATATAATATATATATAATACAAATATTTACAAATATTTCTATTACAACCATCTGTGTCTATACTAAGCTGAATGAAATTCACTCTGATGTCTAATTCCTTACACTGTAGATCATTCTAGAATTTTCCTCTTGCTTATCCATAACCTCCATTCCAGCGGTGAGCACTTGGTTCCCACCATCTGCCATTCATTTATTTAATTGTTCAGTTACAGTATATATGTACAGTGATATTAGAGCTGTTAGGTTATGTGCAGTGGGAAACTAGAACACAATTCTAACATACAATTTCTTTTGCTTTAAAACTTACAGACTCCACTAATTTCCAAAGTTACTTAGATTAGAAACAGCGACCCCTCCCTCTGCCATTTAGCAAAGTTGTTTCATACATTTGTAATTTAATTAGATTGTGTTTCATCACATTCTGCTTTCCATCCTGGGATGCTTACGTCTTTAAATTATTTTAAAATTTGCATACATTAAGATTTACTCTTTTTGATGTAAAGATTATGGTGTACTTTAATCACTACTTTTGCACACTGTTAGTTGAATTTCAATGATTCATCAGTAAACAAAATCACATGCATAACACCTTTGATCTATGGTCTGGTGATTTTCCAGAGGGCAAGACTTTCTGGAAACAAAGCCTGGGAAACTAGATAGATAAGTAGATGATAGATTGATAGGTAGATACCCTTCACTTTTGTTGCCATTGTAGTTTCATTATCAGAGTATTTGGTTGCATGTAACAGAAAGTGAACTAAATAGAAGTTTGGGGAAACAAAAGAAAAATGTTTGGAAATGAAATTACCCACATCAGAAACAGAGACTTTGTTCCTTTTTTATTCATTTTTGGTTCAAAATAAATAAAATATTTCTAATATATTTATAAGTAGAAGGAAAAGTATTAGATTCCCACCATGGAGATTGCCAATTATCCCAGTTTTGCCTAAAATTTGCCTTATTGATCCCTTTCCTTTCAAAATATTTTTCTTTTATATTTTGAAGAAAATGCCAGAAAATAAGTCGTCATCACATCCACCAAAATTAATAGTAATTTTTTTTTTGACAGGCAGAGTGGACAGTGAGAGAGACAGAGAGGAAGGTCTTCCTTTGCCATTGGTTCACCCTCCAATGGCCGGCGCACCACGCTGATCCAAAGGCAGGAGCCAGGTGCTTCTCCTGGTCTCCCATGGGGTGCAGGGCCCAAGCACTTGGGCCATTCTCCACTGCACTCCCGGGCCACAGCAGAGAGCTGGCCTGGAAGAGGGGCATCCGGGACAGAATCCGGTGCCCCAACCGGGACTAGAACCCGGTGTGCCTGTGCCGCAGGCAGAGGATTAGCCTGTTGAGCTACGGCGCCAGCCTTAACAGTAATTTTTTAATATGTGTTCATAGCTGTCTAATTTCCCTGGTTGCTCTTTACTTCGTTTGGCTCAGTCCCATTTTATTTTGTGCAACTCAATTTTTTAAGCAAGTTGCATTGCATTCCTAATTTGATTCTCATACCACTGATTTGATGCAAAAACTGGTCAGTGGCCACACAATAACACAGGAACTGAATGCCTGTTTCTATTTGTATCATTTTGAGCAAGCAATTTAAACACCTGGGGTAGTTCCTATTCTTTGAAGACAGACAGGATATGGGTTTTGTTCTCCTTGGTCTGAAGATAAGCGGATCTTCCACCTGGACCAGGGTCGTACCAGTTTAGGGAGCCAAGTCTGGCAAACAGTGACCTACAGCTCATTATATGCCCACTGTAACATAGTACAATGCTAAGTGACACACCTACCAGCAACCATTCCTGGAAACAAGGTGCCTTGCAGGGAGTGAAATCTATACCTACTTCTCAGAAAAACCACGGATATCTCTCCACTTTATTTCAATGTACTTCCTATTCTATTACATGCCCATATAATGTTAACTACATTTTAGAGATAAGGCCACTGCTCTTGGAATAGACCCACACTCTGTAGTATGAACTTTTGCTTTCTCAAGAAAGCACTCACTGCTTGCTTCTCCCTGACTGGCTCCTGAATTCTTCAAAATCAGGGACTGCGTTGTACTGGGCAGGCCTCACTGCCCAGTGCCAATTGTACCTTGTTTGTTTTCTCTCTGGGGAGTTAGAACTCTTTTTGTTAGATGCAGTTTTGACTTCATGGTTGGTAATCTGTGTTTCATGTTGTATTACACCTGGAGGTTAACAGTGTCTGGTTTTCCCTGCCGTTTGTGATGCCAGGATCACGTATACTAAGACAGTTGTTAACTTTAGGGCCAACTTCTGCCTGTTTGAATCACGGAGCAGAACACCTGTGACCTGAGATTATTGTAAGGATGAGCTGATCCCTAGTTTTTGCTGGGATGGATAGCTCTCTCCAGCATTTGATTCCTGCCTCATCACCCTAGCTTCCCTCTTACTATTACTCCCCTCAACTAAACAATACTTGCTTCTTTGCTCTGTTTTCACAAAACCAGCCTCATTCCAGACTGAAGGCCATTTGCTGCTCTTCCTAGTGCTGGATCAGTCATTCTGTTTTTACTCAGCTCAAACTGTAGTTTCCTACGTTGTAAACTCAACAGAACTTCTTTAGGTGGCCTTCCCTGCTCACTGTTCATAGGAGAGTTTATAGTCCCTGCTCACTTTTAAGCCTTCTCCTGATTTATTTTTCCTTATTTATATGTGAGTTTATTTTGCATATTTATTTCACTGGTTTTCCCTCCCACTGATATCTAAGCTACTACTGTGAAAGATTTTGTCTTCTTCACATTGATATTTTCTGGCTTAAAACAGCATACTAGATGCTCAATAAATATTTTTTGAATGAATAAATAAAATGACATAATTTGTATAAAATACATGTAATAGCCACTTAAGTTCCATTTAAGTCAAAACAGTGATCTTTTGCTGTGGCAATAACACTGAAGACCCTTGTAAAACACACTCCATTCTTTCCTCACACACTTAGCTCTCCAAACGCTAAAGATCTAAATGATGAGAACTGAACTCCATGTTTTGGGAAGAGTTTTCCCATGTGCTGATCATTGTGCACTTGACATGACAAAGGCTATAGCCCTTTGAAATAACCTTTCCTTGTCATTTCCATGCTGATCCTTAGGTTAGGGGGAATGTTCATGGGTCTGATTACATTTGGGATATCTGCTTTCCAGATAGCAGCAGGAACTCTGCCTCTTTGCATCGGCTTGGTGCAATTGGCTCTCCAACCCATTACTCTGTCTCGATAGTTTTCATTTTGCGGGTCAGGACTTAATGATGCTCTCAACTAAAATGGAAGATACGCAGGCTGCTTTGACTCCCCTATTCTTCAAATGGGAAGGTCCTGCTATCAATGATTTTCT
This sequence comes from Lepus europaeus, assembly GCF_033115175.1. Taxonomy (NCBI): domain Eukaryota; kingdom Metazoa; phylum Chordata; class Mammalia; order Lagomorpha; family Leporidae; genus Lepus; species Lepus europaeus. Next base: position 72,892,422 of record NC_084842.1, read on the forward strand.
TTAAGATTTTGCCGACTAATAGTCTAAGATTGAGGTAGTGAATTGCCTGTCCTACTGAAAGTTTAGAAAAGTGTGCAATTTGGGAAAGTTTGACTGAGGTTGACATTTGTCTGAATTGCCAAGGCCTTGGCAGTCAGGAGCAGAAGACACAGGATTCAGCCTCTGCGGTCATGGCTCTGTTGACAGACGGAAGAGAGGGTCTAATCACCAAAGGAAGGCGTTAAAAATGCCAAGAAGCAGGTCAATGACCAAAGACCAGCAAAAGAACTAACACTCACTGGATATGTATTGTGCACCTGGCGCACCATACAGGGTGCTAAGTCAGAAGCACGTAAACGGTTTTTCAGAACAAAAAATGCCTAATGGCTCTAACTAAATGCTGGCTTAGGAATGCCCTACTCCTTCATCCCTTAAATAATCCTTCTGAACTTCATCTAGGGTAGTGGTTCCAAAACTTGATATTCAGATATAACACTGTTACTGCCTTCGTTGTTTTTGAATACCACTTACACCATGATTTATTTCTGCTCTTTTTCTAAAATTGACTGATACAATTCGAGTATTTTGGCCTTGCAAAATTCATATGCTGGAATCTAATGATGATAATAGATAGGGCCAATGGGAAGTAACTGGACCATGAGAGTAGAGCCCTCAGGAGCAGGATTAGCACCGTTAATAAAAAGACGCCAGAGAACTCCAGTGCCCCTTCCAGCATGTGAAGACACATGGGCAGATAGCCACGTGTGCACAGGAAGTAGACCCTCACCAGACACCCACACTTCCAGGGCCTTGATCTGGAGCTTCTTGTCTCCAAACTTCCATAAATATTTTCCTGCTGTTTAAAACTTAGTTTATACATTGTATTATAGTTGTTTAACTAGACAAAGACATGGATGTATTTCTTATTTTCTTTTTACGGAAATACTGAGAACACACACACACACACACAGAGAGAGAGAGAGAGAGAGAGAGAGAGAGAGCGCACTTCCAAACACTTTCATTCCAAATGCCCACAACAGCTTGGGGGTTGGGCAAGCTGAAGCTAGAAGCCAGGGATGGCAGGGATCCAATTACTTGAGCCATTGCTGCTCTTCTTGGGGTGCATGTTATCAGGAACATGGGGTTAGAAATGAGACTGAGACTTGAACTGAAGCACCCTCGTGTGGAATGCAAGCATCCCAAGCAGTACCTCAACCAATGTGCCAAATGCTCACCCCATCAATGTACTTGAAGAAAAATTATTAGGAAATGTTATAATGCCTTATAAAATCATTTTCATAGGGGATATTAATAAAAATTGTTGTCACTAAAATTATCTGTTACTAGTGCCTGGAGTCCTTACCTTACTTGGAGAAGGACTGGAGCTCTTGACTTCAGATCATGTTTGAATGTGCCAGATTTGAGCTCTCACTTCTCTTTTTAAAAATTAGTTTATAGGAAAGGCAGAGTTCCAGAGAGGGAGGGAGAGAGACAGATCATCCATCTGTTTGCTCCATCTGGTTCATTCTCCAAATGGTTGTAATAGCTGGGGTTGGGACAGGTCAAATCCAGGAATCTGAAACTCCATCTGGGTCTCCCACATGAGAGCACTAAAGCCATTTTCTGTTGCTTTCCTAGGAGCATTAGCAGGGAACTGGATCAGAAGTGGAGAAGCTGGGACTTGAACTGGTGCTATAATGCCAGCCCTGAGCTTTCAATCCTTGTCTGACTTCTTTGTGATCCTAGATGACCAAGGTGGTCTAGACCAAGGATTATCTCTATACTGCTATAGTTGTCAGGCATTCCAGTTAGTCTGAGCTCCATGTTACATAATGGGTGACCACATAGGTTGCTAGGGGCTGAAGTGGTTCTAACATTCTCTACTATCACAAAAAAAAAAAAAAAATAGCCCTTGGGGTTCCATTTTCCACTCATTTTTTTTTTTTTTAATTTTTGACAGGCAGAGTGGACAGTGAGAGAGAGAGACAGAGAGAAAGGTCTTCCTTTTGCCGTTGGTTCACCCTCCAATGGCCACTGCGGCCGGCATGCTGCGGCTGGCGCACTGCGTTGATCCAAAGGCAGGAGCCAGGTGCTTATCCTGGTCTCCTATGGGGTGCAGGGCCCAAACACTTGGGCCATCCTCCACTGCACTCCCAGGCCACAGCAGAGAGCTGGCCTGGAAGGGGGGCAACCGGGACAGAATCCAGTGCCCCGCCCAGGACTAGAACCCAGGGTGCAGGCGCTGCTAGGCAGAGGATTAGCCTGTTGAGCCACAGCGCCAGCCCTCCACTCATTCTTACAGATTTAATTTCTCAACCAAATCTAGCCATCTTTGGATCTTCCTATAGGGTAAGCAGAAGCTACACATGAAAAACTAAAAAATAAGAAATGGCTTCATTTTTACAGTTCCCACCATCAGACAAATATAGCTCTGCATGTTCTATAAATCTGAATCCATTCAATAGTTTCAGTTTACTCATAGCGATCCCTGTTCTGTAGGTCAGTAGAATACGCTGAAGAAAATAGAGAAATTTGCAAAGGTAATGCCTGGTCAAAATGAGACACAAACCAAGTTGTATCTGACAGTTCAGAGTGTGTGCTTCTTCCAGTATGAATCCTGAAAAGTAGGCCCATTGGCATTTCAAAGACATGATATGCAGAGTTGATAATCCCTCTTATACTGGTAAAACTCAATCATTTTTGTGATTCAAATAGCTGCAAAATATATATGTTTCTGATTCAAGTTGCACTTAAGGTATAAAAAGACTGTCTTCAAAGAGCCATTTAATGTTCAAGAGCCTTATAAATAGGATCAGGTGACTCGTGGTGGCTGAGAAGATCTATTTCTTGTTTCAGTCTTAAATGTGCTGAAATGATATCCAATTCATATTGCTACTATTGATATGCCCAGAGGGTGGAATCCTGTGGCTACTTAATCCCATGTTCCTCAGAGTAGAAGGCTGCATAATCTTTCATTGAGTGAGGGCACTGTAATTCATTTGTGCATTCTTCTCTCTTTGGATATTTAAGTTGTTTCACTTCTTAGCATATATAAGAAATCATGTTATTATTTTTAAGTCAAATTTGATAGGTACAGTTGATATTTTTTTTATTTTTAAAGAGTTGTTTGTTTATGTGGAAGCCAGAGTGACAGAGACATCTTCCATTGTCTAATTTACTTGCCTTCTTTCCCACAATGCCTTCAATGGCCAGGGCTGGGTCAGGCTGAAGTGAGGAGCTTCTTCCGGGTCTCATATGTGAGTGGCAGGGGTCCAACCACCCAGGCCATTAGCAGGGAGGTGGATCAGAAGTGGAGCAACTGGGACACTATCCAGTACCCATATGGGATGCCTGTATTGTAAGCAATGGATCAAGCCATTATGGAACAACTCTATCCCCAGTATTTTATTCTTTAAGTGGGAATTATTGACTGCTTACATGTTTAAAAGTGAGTATGTGTTTCCGACCTTTATTTTGAATTTTCAGTTGGTGTGTATTCTGCATGTTTCTGTTGGTATAATTGTCTGTTCCTCATTGACTTGCAAACTCTTTGAAGACAAGAGCCTTGTCTGTGTTGTCCACTTTTTCTTTCTAGATTCTAGAGTAGCCCAGGTACAAAAATAGGCAAGATGGCATAAGAAAGTCTCCCTGTGATTAACCTAGGGGATATTATGCCAATTTTGTTAATGAGAACTTCCTTTTGAATGACAAATTTACCCAAGCTAGTGCAAATTTTCAACGTAAAGTATACTTTTCTTGGCTAGAAAGATCATTCTGAACATAGGATATGATTTTCAGATGTCATAAAAATCTTCTATAGATGTAGGCTGGAATATCTGATTATTCACTGTGAATTTTTTAGCAAAATTATAGAGAAATACACATATCTAACACAACTGCTTTGGGCCTTCAAATTTTGAGTGACAAGATTCTTCAGATAAATGAGGAATTAACAAATTTATAAGTATTTACTTGATAATAAGGAAAGCTCAAATTACAAAGAGAACTTATGAGTTATGAAGGTGAGATGACTTAATTGAGAAATTGTTATACAATTCAAACTTCTAGAAGAAAAATAAAAAAGCAGAGAAATGGTTACATTACAATAGACTTTGCTAAGCTTTTCAGTTTTGAAAGGTCCACTAATCTGATGAAAATTCTTAAATATAAGCACACACATGCCCTGCCTCCTTATACATATCCCCACACATGCACACACACACATACACACACACACAACATCCCTTATTTTCCCCTTTAAGATGTGTGGGCTGTCTGGCTGCAATGTCTGTCACCTCATTGATCGCCAGTGTGATTGGCTGATCTGGTTGGCTAGGCGGGTGTCTCCTTCCTCCCTCACTGCTTCACGTGCTTCCCTCCTGCTCAGTCCAAGAAGACGACCTTTCCCGCTAGAGGAGGGCCAGTCTTCCATCAACGGTATATGAGTAGCTGCGCTCTTCTCCTACAACTTCCAAACAAGCTCTTAAGAAAAAGGACTTATATATAAGGAGAGAGGTTTTCCTGGGGCCCTTCCTTATAGGCCAAGCCCACAGTATTCAAAATTTAATATTCATTAGCTCAGTTAATTCTTTGACTGTTACTATTATTACCCCATTGAACGGATATGAGAACTGAGACAAAGAAAGATGTAATAGCTTCCTAAGGACAGAAGACTGTTGAGAAGCAGAGGTAGGATTTCCACCTAACTGGCTCAGAAGCTAAATTCTTCATTGTTAAATATGAACTGAAACTCCAGGGCCTACCCATTTTATTTGCATAATCCCAGTTTCTCCTGCTTTGAAACAATAGCTTATCATTTGTGATGTAAAATATGAGAATATTTAAATATATTTGTGCAAAATTCAATTAAAAAATAAGTTTATTTTGGTACCAAAACTTTCTGAAAGTCATGCATAGTGTTTTTATAACACATGTAGTATTTGAAGACCCCCTTTAAAGCTGGGGCAAAATCGAAATTATTTATTGCATTTGGATTGTAAAACAATCTTGTTAAGGACTTAGAAGGGCACTTCACAAAGTATAGAAAGATGGAACTTTGATATCTTTATTATGCTGCAGTTTTGATATTTATGAGTGATTTTGTTATACACATTTTCCATTAGCTTTTTGAAGATGCCTTGTACTATTGCTATCATTTCCATTTTGCAAATGGAGAAGTAAAGACAAACTCAGAAAAATTTGTATTTCTTAGAGGTTAATGCAGACTTCGACCAGAGCGGTAAGACTAAGGGATGGAAACGCACTTTTAATATCTTTTTATTCTCTTCTTTCCAGTACCTTTCTCTTTCTTCCTCATTTTGGCACTATGAGTTCTGTTCTTTTTTTCCTCCTCCCCATATTTCTCAAACTCTTCCTCTTCAATCAAAATATTATACATACAAGTTCTTTTGCAGCCTTTTGAATTTATATCAAAATAGCATTTTTCTTTAAAAATTTTTAATTTAATTTGAAAGGCAGACAAGAGACACAGAGATCGCTCATTTGTTGGTTGTGTCCCAAGATGCCCACCATAGCCAGGTCTGAGCTAAACAGCAGGCAGGAGCTATAAACTCAATCCAGGTCTCCCACATGGGTGGCAGGGATCCAGTTTCTTGAACCATCACCCACTGCTCCCGGGGGCACATAAGCAGGAAGCTGGCATTGGGAGTGGAGTCAGGACTTGATCTCAGGTACTCCAATATGGGATGCAGGCATACGGAGTAGCACCTTCAACCACTATGCCAAACACCTGACCCTACACAATTATTTCTAGTGGTTATATAATGATTAGCCATATGGACATGCTACAAAATAATTCTTATTTTACCAAAATATTGATCTCTATCTCCTTATTGATTTGTAAATTCTCTGTATAAAGGAAGTACATTAAGAGCTTATCATAATATGTAAGCCATTTCATGAAGCATGTTCTAGCAATACTTAATGATTTTTTATCTTTTATCTGAGCATAGTGCCCATTATTTATTTTATAAATTCCTGTAAAAACAAGAGTAATGATTGACTTAAATGCCATCAGAGTATATACAAATCACATAAATTGCTGAAGAAGACAAGTACAGGTAAATAGAACATTGTAGATTCAATGCAAAATGTGAAATATCCTGTGCCACCCAATGAAAGTCTAAGAATTTCTTTAAACCTGGCCTAGCCAAAGTTAATAAATCTTGATGCCTAATTTGGCCTAAGAGATGGAGACATGAATTCCCTTTGCTATCTATTTATTCCCATTGATCTATCTGTCTAGACTGAGGCCATACTTTGTTAATATAATTTATTACCTTAAAAGGGATGGTTAGCCAATTGTGTTTAATTCACTTAACCATTTAGACTAACTGATGTATTTTGAAATCATGAAGTAATTAGAATATAAATAAAACAGTGACGGTTTCCTTTGTCAATCTAATAATTTATAAATTAATAGAGAAAGAGCTTATACTTCATAATTCCTATACTTCTGCTTTAGGAACATATCTTTCCATTACTCAACTATTTTTGAATGACTTACACTAAACTCTAGTAGTACTTATTCTTTCACTGAATTATTCATTAATTAAATATTATTTAGTTTCTATTATTTAACAGTCACTCAGACAATTGTTAAGGAGAAAATGATTTTTCTCAAGGTTCAATATCTATTGGAGATATAAGGATTATGTTATTATCACACAACGGTTACAAACTGTGATAAAGTGAACGTTGAGATGTGCAAAGAAAAATCGAGAGAAAGTAATAGAGGGATGAACTCTTCTATCTGGTTATGGGATTGTTTCCTGAGAGTCTTAGATTTCAGATGAGATTTTGAAGATAAGCAAAATGTTCAGACAATCCACATCTTCACAGAATAAGTTAACATTTTATTTATATTGTGAATGTATGAGGAGCAATATATTGAATGATTTAGTGAGAAATTGATGAGAGGAAGACGTCTGTCACTAAAGCATTCATACTTTTCCTGGTGTGAGATAATAGTATCTAGGACAACACACAGATAATAGAAAGCAAAGGTTAACAAGACTTGACATTAGACTGGGTCTGGAGGCATGAGAACAGATAAATGCTAAGGGGACTCAGATTTCTTGCTTCTATTAAGGGGATTCAATAGGTTCATGGAAAATGGAATTAAAAGATTATGTGTGCTCTGGTTTGTGTTCCAATTGCTCTACTTCCAATCCAACTCCCTGCTAGTGGCCTGGGAAAAGCAACAGATGATGGCCAAAGTGCTTGAGCCCCTGCCACCCATGTGGGAGACCTGGATGAAGCTCCTAACTCCTGGCTTTGGCCTGGCCCCAGGCCTAGTCATCGAAGCCACTTGTGAGTGAACTAGTGGATAGAAGATCTCTCTCCATCTCTTCCTGTCTCTATAACTCTGACTTTCAACTACATAAAAAAGTTAAAACAATACTGTGTGGAATTTCCATGAATTTATTGAAGGCCCCTCTCATAAACTTAATGGGGTAGATGAAGCAATCACTCCAATTAAGATCATGCTGGATCCCAGAGAGGATAGAGAGAAGTGGGAGAATGAGAATAAACAAACAGCAATGTGTGTTATACACAGAGTTTGAGATTATCAAGTAGATTTTAAGAGGCTGATCATATTTTAGTTCAGAGGAAATGTTGAGATATAAATTTTATGTGCATGGATAAACAGATGACAAGCACAGGTATTAATAAAATATTTCAAGAGCATACAATGATAAAAGAAATGGAGTATAAGGATAACTCCAGTATTCTAGGTCCTAATAGAAGAAGTTAACCATGAAAAGAAACCTATATATTGTCTTCTGGGATGTAACCTTCTTCCGAAAGTGATTTTTTTGTAGGTAATGATTAAAGAGAATGATTCGATGAGAAGACAGAGCGAAACAAGCTAATGACTAAAATGCTCACACTAGTGTGGTAAGCATCAATGTCTTTGGCTAAGCAGTTTCTGTGGAATAGGGTAGGACAGTATGGAAGGAATGGACTCAGGAGCAGGAGAGAGGTAAGGAAGGCAGAGTCTCTGTGCTGTGCATAGTATCTTTCAGAGTTCAGGTTGTAGATGGAAGAAGAGAAATAGAGAAGCATCTTTGAGAAATGTAGACTCTAGGGAGTGTCTTCATTTTTCACAGGCTAGAAGAAAGCTGAGCATGCTGAACACTTGACCATAAGGAAGCAAAAGAGAAAGGAACTGTAGACTGTAAAAGTAGCAGCAAAACATCCAGAGAGGAGAGGAAAAAACTGTAAAAGAGACTATAGTTGATTACTTGGCCTTTACTGATAGGAAAGTCCGTCTCCTTTATGCACTAGGTAGAAACGAGGAAATAGCAGGTTCAGGAACAAGGAGGCATAGTATGCTATAGTTCCTGGTTTATGATTTCTACTTTTTATTTGAATCTCAGAGTGAGAATCTGAGTGAGTGTGCATCTGCATGTGTGTGTGTAAAGATTTAGGCAAGAAAGCAAGATGATGAGGAAAAATTAGAGATGTGAGAAGTGTATAGCAAGGGAAAATGAAAACTGAGTTAAGTTTCAACTAAATTAGTAAGATAATAAATCTTTATATTAATGAAAAGAAATAAAACAGGGAAACTCTTTAAACATATCAACCAGTAGTTAAAATGTTTGTATATATTTGTGAAATTACTAAAGATTTTTTTGTCTAAAACATGGATGACTAGATTACGTTTGTAGGATTTTAAAAAGGAGTTTTCAACCACACTGCAAAAATCACATCAATGATTGAGCTTTACATCCAATGGTCTTACAAAATTAAAATTTAAGATAATATTGCATAATCCTTGAAAAAATGGTCAATTTCATATGGAAACAAAGGTTGACATAAAAGTGGGGGGAATAAAATAAAACTGTAGGAAAATTTAGGAAATTTACAAAGAACTTATTAAAAGTGGGTTCTTTTTACATATTCAGATGATTTTTAGGGTGAGGGTAACAATTATCAGATTCTGTAATTCTATGTAATAAGAAAGCACACAAATCTTAGCTGTTTGCAACAGTTTGGTTGGGGGCCTGCTGTAATAAGCTGGCCTTAGCTAGGCAGTCCTGTTGTTCTCAGCCCAACTAGCTCATAAATATCAAGGCCAATTAGTGGTTAGGTGACCTAAATGAAATTTAACCATGTGGCTTTGCTCTCTTCTTTGTGTCTGTCATCCTTGGACTGGCATCAGTGGGCTAGAAAAGGAAGTTTCTTTCAGAAATGATAGAGGTAAAAGGAATAAAGAAAGCACAATAATGCATATGCCTTTAAAATATTTCATCATGTCATACCTGCTAAAATTTGCTTGGCCAAACCAAATCAAGCGGCTAAGCCTAGTATCAAGGACCAGATAAGTAAACTTTCAATATAGAAGTTGAATAATTGGATCCATTAATGCAAACAGAAGAGTGACTTTTTTTTCCATTAGAAATCAATAATTTAAGTTCAAGAACATGGTGCAAGAGAATGAAGTCAAGTTATTTCTTAGGAAGCTAGGATAATACTAAGTCTGGGAATGCTATTTCATTGGATCATACACATACTGTATAATTTACACACGCAACAAATGTGCCAACACAAATTAGGTTGATCTCAATTAGGAATATTCATACAGAAATTCTACTTTTTTTATTTGACAGAGTTAGTGAGACAGAGAGAAAGGTCTTCCTTCCGTTTGTTCACCCCACAAATGGCTGCTACGGCCGGAGCTATGCTGATCCGAAGCCAGGAGCCAGGTGCTTCCTCCTGGTCTTCCATGCGAATGCATGGGTCCAAGCACCTGGGCCATCCTCCACTGCACCTCGCCACCCTGGCCACAGCAGAGAGCTGAACTGGAAAAGGAACAACTGGGACCAGAACCTGGCGCCCATATGGGATGCTGGCGCTGCAGGCAGAGGATTAACCAAGTGAGCCAGGGCGCCAGCCTCAATACAGAAATTCTAAATAAAATGTGAGAAATTTGAATCTAGAAAGGATCAAAGAATTACCTTAGCAGATTTACGAGGCTATAAATGAAAGAAAATGTTGAATAATAAAATATAATCTAAACAAATAATAAAATATCAAAGCAAAATGAGTCAAATCACAATCCATAAGCCGAAAGACTTAATTAAGAGATGCCCCACATAGAAGCCAGAACTATAAAGAAAGAAAAATGAAAGTGAAGTCCAGCATCTGCCTAACAGTAATCATGGATGAAAAGCTGACACTGTACAGGGAATATCTGAAGAATATTTGATTTTTGTTTAGGCTTTTCAAAGGTGAAATTTAAAATATCAGAAAAAATTGCAATTTATGGTATACCTACCATTCTGCAAAGCTCTAAGCCAAGATAATTTTTAAACTGCAATACACATCTTCGAACAGTTTATACAAGTTGCTCCGAACAACAGATGAACTGTTTCTCACCAACATCCAGTTTTCTTATCTTTTTTGGCATAGAAGAAATTCTTTTTGGGGTTGGCATTTGTCCTAGTGATTAAGACCCTGGTTTGACTCCCAGCTCCAGCTTCCTGCTAATGCAGACCCTGGGAGGAATCGGTGATGATACAAGTTGTTGGGTTCCTGCCTCTCATGCGGAAGACTTGGAATGTATCCCCAGTTCCTGACTTCAGCTCCCTCCACAGCCCCCACTACTTCATTGTAGACACTCAGGGGATGAAGCAGAGATAGGACAACATCTAGAATTCAGGTGTGTGCTCTTGCATGTGATCTCTCTTTCTTCCTCTCTCTGTACCTCTCAAATACATTTTTAAAAATTAAAGAAGGCTCTACCTTCTAGTCAGCACTAGAATGAGATGAGATCATGTCTTTTGTTCTACCCTGTAGATTGTAAACGTAAAAGACACCTGTCACTTTCGGGCTTAGCAGTGCAAAGGCCTAACACTGAGGTGGTAGCATTGTAAAATCAAAATAGACCTACCATGGAATCACTACGTAGACCACAACTTTATTAGAAGCAGTGAGGAAGCTTAGTATTTCACACTTCTCATTTGCAAAAGAAAGAACTGTTTTATTAAAACATTGAGATTTTGTGTTGCCTTTTTATTGTAATTTATCTTCATCTAATCTGATTAAACATATAACTAACACTCTCAGGTTTGCGTAGTTTTGATTACAAAATTCATGAAGGAAATTTAAAAAAAGCAAATAGTGGCCTCACTTCACTTACGAAACTGGATTTTTAAAATATAGATTAAACTTATAACTAATATGCATTATGTAATGTTCATATACGACACATATACTAGATAAATCTAATACATTGTACAAAATATATTATGATTCCTTAATTTGAGTTTATTCTTAGAATGCAAGGTTGGCTTAATAACAGAAAGTCCATCTAAGTGATGATATAGCCAATCAATATGGTAGAAAAAACAAGTTATTATCTCAATAGATGAAGAAATATACTAAAAATATACTAAAAAGATTTTAATCCATTTTGATGCCTAAAACATACTTAATGTCACTGGTGGGAAGTAGGCATTTTCATACTGAAAGTCCTGGGCAGAACAATGTTGGGGTTTGAAGCAGCCTTGGGGAGAAGTCTAGCTGTTAAACCACTGTGACAATTTGCTGTACAGTATGGAGAATGGGAGCTAGTCTGACCTTCAGACTTGGTCCCATTTAGAACAAGAAGGCTAGGATTTTCTGCAACCACATAAATCCATCATTAGATAAAAGATGCCTCTGGGAAACAGACATGACATATGTAGTGTTTCTTCAGCTAATGTCAAGCCTTGGAAGAACTTGCATAAGAGCTGTTGGACTTTAATATGCCAACTGCTAGGAAAACAAGAGTGCCAGTGTTGGAAATCTGGCCAGATTTGGCTATTGTCAGTAAATTCATGAATAGAAAATTAAAAGTATTTATTCTCTTTAAGGGAATAAAGCCCACCATTGTAAGATTTGAAACAAAACATTGTACTGAAATCCTGAGAAAGACTTTTTAGAAAAATAATTGGTATAGAGATTAAAAGGGGATATTTTTAAAACTATCATTTGTAGAAGATAGGATCTTCCACGTAGACAAGTAAGAAGCAGCAAACAACTATATTAACTGAGAAAGTTAAGAAAGCTTGTCAGATACAAGGTCAACTTGAAGTACTCTAAAGATCCACTTGTAATAAAATAAGAAATAAAATATTTGCTTATGAATAAAGCTTATTTTGAACCTAAGAATTAGCAAATCACAAGACTACTATGGAAATAATCACATTCTGTGTATGAGAAAACCTAATATTAATATAAATTCTGATAATTTGTTCTATGTCTCATGTTAAATGATCAGGGAACATATCCTCAAATTCAGTTGAAGAACAAAAATACACATCACATATTAGGAGAAATGAAACAAGACTAAGCATCTAGCTGTATCTTGATTTAGTAGTAAGTTTTAACCATAAGAGAAGACTGTTTTAATGTATCTACTCAGACAATTAAGTGTACTTTTTAGGGAAAAAATCATAATGATCTCAGACTTCTCAGAAACTGTAGTAAAGTTTGTTAAACTCCAAGGAAAGGAGCAGGTTACCTACAATAGTCATAACAGAAAATTATGCTCAGCTAAAGTGGACAATAGACATACAGTTAAAGGCATTGTCTTGAAAACACTGAGATATAGCACCAAGTTCTGCTCAGAAAGAAAGTTAAATGCTAAAGGTGAAAAAAAAAAGTGGATTAACAAACAGTTCAAAACTGGAGAAAGCATCCACAACATTAATAATTTCATTTAAATGTACAAATACAGTGGAGCATAATATAAATGCTATAGAACTTCAAGCAAATGTATCAAAAATAATTACAGGAAGGATAAAGTAGGAAGGAATATGTGAGTCCAATTAGTTCATATTTGATAATGAGGAGTCATTGAAGATTTCTACATTGAACATGTACTTGAATACTTTGTGACTTTGGCTTCATCATATTTTTAATATTTTCAATAAAGCCAGAAGAAATGAAAGGTTTCAGTATGACATAATTTTAAAATCAAATAAAAGAAACATTTAGCTAAGTATATTAATTCCTCTAGGTTGACCACATTTTCTTCAATAACCTTCAAGTTCTGATATAATTAAGTTAATTCTTCATTTAATACTATCATATTAGCATGTCTCGGTGTATGTACATCTATCAACCTTTACTATGGTTGTTCAAATAGATTAAAAATAAAGAATCACCACCAATATTGATTATTTCTGGCAAGAGAGTTTTACTGGGATAATTTGCTGTCATTGTAATGCCATTTTTCTTAAAATATGCAGATATAGCATTAAAACGATTAAATTATGCTTATGAATATATAATAATATATAATATATATTATTATATATGAATATATAATAATAATTCTAATAAGTCTAAAAAAAGAAATAAGGGAAATCCATTAATGAGAAAACTAAGGAAATTGATTATCAAATTAAATACAAATAGACTGTGAAGCAGTAACTATCTTAGCCTGTTTTCTGTTGCACTAACTGAATACCATAGCCAGTGTAATAGAAGTCAAAGAAGTTAATTTAGCTTGTGACTCTGAGGGTCCAAGAGTGATATTTGGTATCGGGCGAGGGCCTTCCTGTTGGGTCATAACATGGCAGAGGGCCTCACAGGGTGACACAGAGCAAGCTTATTAACTTGGATCCGTCATCTTTTTCCTAAAAGCCACTAAGGCAATTGTGAGGGTCCTGCCCTCATATCTTCATCTAATCCTACTTCTCCCCCAAGGGCCTCCACCACCAAGTACTATTAACACAGGACTTTGGGGAGTTAGTCTCAATCTGAGTTTTAAAGGTGATAAACAACCAGTAGCCAACTGGGAAACCTAATGAAGAAAAATTACACTACTAAAAGTAACAGAATTCACAAAATTCTTAGGACAAATTTAACAAAATTTGCAAAATTTATATGAAGAAACACAAAAACTCAACCAAGAACCATAAATATGACTCAAAAAAATGGAGACATAATTATTCTTGAATATGGTGACTTAATATTGTAAAGATATCCTTTTCTTTTAGCTTAATTTATTAATCCAAAGCAATTTGGCTGAAATCCTAAGATCATTAAAACAAAATGGAGAACAGAGACATCAATTTAAGAATATTCTAAAGCACAGTATATAATACAGATGATTTTTTATGGAATATAAATAAGAATTAATCAAAATTTTCAGAGAAACAATGAGTAATCTAAAACACTGGCTTTATAAAAATTTCTTGAGAGCTTGTTTGGAGATTCTAGCAGGGGAGCGCAGCTACTCGTATACCCTTGACCAAAGACCGGTCCTCCTCTACCTCCTCTAGCCGGGAAGGTCATCCTCGACCGAGCGCGCAGCTTCGGGAGGGACGCACATGGAGCGGTGAGGGAGGAAGGGGACATCCGCCTAGCCAGCCAGATCAGCCGAATCAACCCTAGTGATCAGTGGGGTGACAGATGTCGCAGCCAGATAGCCCTCACATCCAAAATTTCTTATAACAAAAATTCATCCTAGTTGGATAAAATATTTAAATATAAAAATGACACTATAGAATTTGGAGACAAAAACAAGGGACTATTTTTGTCATCTTGAAACATAAAAGACCTTTCTAAACACAAGAAATTATTTTTAAACTAAATGATGAGTTTGAACTCATATTTTAAGTCATAGTGCAGCAAAATAACACAAAATTGAACTAAACAAAATGCTAGTTGTTGGTAAGACTGAGAAAATGGGCCCCCTTATGCATTTTAGAGAGGAACTGAAATTTGTACAAATTTTAGGACATGAGTTTTCCAGTTGCACCAAGAATCTATGCTCCTTCTCTTTGACCTAGTAATTTCCTTTAGGTTATATAAGCAGTGCTTATTGAAGATCTAATGTGTACCTATATATACCTGTAATTTTGCTGGCCTCGTTCTAAAAACATGACTATATCAAGTGTGGTCCCCACCATCTCAGATTCACATGTTTTCTTAAGAAATGAGGCATATTTTTCCATAAAGGAAACACAGTTGAGCTTTTGAGTCTCTCATCTACATGAACTCCTCCCAAAGATTTAGATACTTTTGTGCTTAATTTTGAATTTCATTCGTTGAACATGGCATTATCAGAACTCTAAAACCTTTATTTTATCCTGCTAAGAATAAAACAAAGCTACTTTATTAAAGTATGCAACTTTATTTGTCTTAAGTATGTTTATGGTTAAAAAGAAAGTATTATAATCTAAACAATGTGAATAAAATAATATTGAATACTTCTATAGCTCTCTATGTATACTAAACATTTTTCTAAGGCTTGTACACTTTTTTATCTCAGCTTATCATTATCATAAACTCAGAGTGGTGTCATTCATTCCCATTACACACGTGAGAAAACTAAGTTATGGAGAGGTTAAATACTACCTAAGGGCCCATCAATAGGCAATCCATTAAGTAATTCATGGCACAGCCATAAAAGTTAATCTAACGAGAGCAACATAATAAAATAAATCTATATTAATTTATATGGAATATATGTAGTATATTGCTAAATGAAAAACTACTTGCTAATATAGAATTGGCCATATGATTTCTTTATGAAAAATGACTATAATTCTATCAAAATATATTTCTATGTTTACTGCTGTCAATACAATCCTAAACTATATTTGTAGGTTCTCAGTTGCATGGAGAGATACCTTCAAGACTGTTCTTCAAGATGGTGTCAGTCAATGAAATGTGGGATGATTTTTTTTTATTTTTTTAAGATTTATTTTTTATTTTTTTTAACATTCATACAAATTTTAATATTAGGAATGGCACTGCTTATTTTATTGTACAAATTATGCATTTACTGTAATAAAGGAAGCAAAAAAGGAAATTTCACTTTCCCATCATTCTAATACACATAACTATAAAGTACACATAATTCAGTACAACTGAAATCAAAGTATGTCTTCAAATGACATTCTGTTCTTTTATTTAACTGAATATTACATAATCATTTAGTACTGCAATTTTTGGTGGCTTTATTACATTCTGCCTTATTTATGTACTGTAATATACTATTCAATTCCTCTCTAAACTTGCCACTAGAATGCCTCCAAGTCTTTTTTTTTAATTCTTTTTTTTTAAACTTTTATTTAATGAATATAAATTTCCAAAGTACAACTTAAGGATTACAATGGCTTCCTCCCCCATAACTTCCCTCCCACCCGCAACCCTCCCCTTTCCTGCTCCCTCTCCCCTTCCATTCACATCAAGATTCATTTTCAATTCTCTTTATATACAGAAGATCAGTTTAGCATATATTAAGTAAAGATTTCAACAGTTTGCACCCACATAGAAACACAAAGTGCAAAATACTGTTTGAGTACTAGTTATAGCATTAAATCACAATGCACAGCACATTAAGGACAGAGATCCCACATGAGGAGTAAGTGCACAGTGACTCCTGTTGTTGACTTAACAAATTGACACTCTTGTTTATGGCATCAGTTTCACCCTAGACACTTGTCATGAGTTGCCAAGGCAATGGAAGCCTTTTGAGTTCGCCGACTCTGATCATATTTAGACAAGGTCATAGTCAAAGTGGAAGTTCTCTCCTCCCTTCAGAGAAAGGTACCTCCTTCTTTGATGACCTGTTCTTTCCACTGGGATCTCATTCACAGAGATCTTTCATTTAGGTTTTTTTTTTTTTTTTTTTTCGCCAGAGTGTCTTGGCTTTCCATGCCTGAAATACTCTCATGGGCTTTTCAGGCGGATCCGCATGCCTTAAGGGCTGATTCTGAGGCCAGAGTGCTGTTTAGGACATCTGCCATTCTATGAGTCTGCTGTGTATCTTGCTTCCCACGTTGGATCGTTGTCTCCCTTTTTTATTCTATCTGTTAGTATTTGCAGACACTAGTCTTGTTTATGTGATCCCTTTGATTCTTAGTCCTATCATTATGATCAATTGTGAAAAGAAATTGATCACTTGGACTAGTGAGATGGCACTGGTACATGCCACCTTGATGGGATTGACTTGGAATCCCCTGGTATGTTTCTAACTCTACCGTTTGGGGTAAGTCAGCTTGAGCATGTCCCAAATTGTACATCTCTTCCCTCTCTTATTCCCACTCTTATATTTAACAGCGATAACTTTTCAGTTAATTTTCAACACTTAAGAATAACTGTGTATTGATTACAGAATTAAACCAAAAGTATTAAGTAGAACAGACAAAAAAAAAAATACTAAGAGGGATAACGTATTAAGTTGTTCATCAACAGTCAGGGCTGGGCTGATCAAGTCACCATTTCTCATAGTGTTCATTTCACTTTAACAGGTTCCTTTTTGGTGCTCGGTTAGTTGTCACTGATCAGGGAGAACATATGATATTTGTCCCTTTGGGACTGGCTTATTTCACTCAGCATGATGTGTTCCAGATTCCTAACAGGGATCACTTTTCAGTTAAAATTTAAACACCTAAGAATTATTGTGTGTTAAGATTTTATTTATTTATTTATTTGACAGGTAGAGTTACAGACAGTGAGAAGGAGAGACAGAGAGAAAGGTCTTCCTTCCGTTGGTTCAACCCCCAAAAGGCCGCTACGGCCGGAGCTATGCAGATCTGAAGCCAGGAGCCAGGCGCCTCTTCCTGGTCTTCCATGCAGGTGCAGGCACCCAAGCACTTGGGCCATCATTGTGGGATGATTTTTAAACTGCTTGCTATCCATAATTCTCTTCAATTATTTGAACTTTAAAACTGTGAGCATATTTTCCTCTCTGATCCTCCCCCCAAAATACTGCTGTTGGAGAGAATAAGTAGTAAAATTATGGACTAAACCTGCTAGATAATCATGTATTTTCTGCATGTTTGTTTCATATTTGATTTAAATAATAGACAGCATAGAATTAGTAGTATTTCTGTGTAATGGCTCGCAGGAAACTTTAAAAACATTTTCTATTTTATATGAATTTCTTCATTTTTCCTCGAGGTATATATTATATTCCAATAATAAGCATTAACATTAATTTGCAAACACATTGAATAAACTATTCACATTTACCTCATATATTAAGTAATTGTTGTTGATTTCCAAACTCAATAAACGTATATATTTTTGAAACATATTTTTAAGATGATTTAATAGCTTTTGTTGGAGCTGTGCTTCTACAAAACCGTGTATGCCCAAAACTGACCTCTCTCTCTCTCTCCAACCTGCATCCTCAGCATCAGTGGTGCATCTCAAGTTTTTCTTCTTCACACTCTTGATCTTAGCCAAAAGGCCGAGAAGCGATCTTCTTTGTCACACAATTTCTTCTTCAGATTCTAGGTTTGAAACTTATCTTTGCTAATTTTGCAGTGTTAAAATGGCACTTTCTTTTAATGCTGATTTTTTGCATTTCTCATCTCTATAATCTTTATTTATTATATGAAACTCCTATGTTTAACTTCTACCTGCCTCTCAGCCAACTCCATCCTTATCTCAGTTTATTTTCATATAATCTCATCTTTCTTCTCTAGTTTGTGTAAACTGTTGCTATTACAAAGTAGATGATTTCTGGAAATTCTGTTTTCTTTAGTGACTTTTTATGGTATAATTTTTCTGTGTCTTAACTGTTCTTTCCTCATCTTATCATGCAGAATATCTTCATTGAAGCCATTTGTTTTCTATGTTCAGTGTTGTCATCTTTAAAACACAGGGGTATATTTTCATGGTTATTGATAGGCTATATCAATCCCTTCCACTAAGCCCTGGGTATACACACACATATACACATAAACTTACACACACACACACATACACACATATATATTTATATTTGCAGATCTAAGTTAGCATTATTTATGATTCTAGAATCAGCCAATCTGAGTCAAAAATACTTCAAGATGCCCTTTTTCTTCCTTTTTCTCTCTTGACCACTTGGGAAGTTTCCATTGATAGCAAAAGAAAAGGAGGATGAAAAACCAGGCGAGGTAGAGCATGTGTGCTGGCCTTATATTGGACAAGGTTTGAACAGCTGGCTGCTTGCTACTCCAGCAGGCTACAATCTACTTACACATTGAGTTAGGTTACTTTTATTTTAGTCAGGAGTGGCCTCTGGACAGCCAATTTAACAACTGGTCCCTTTTGGTCAACCTCTCAGTTTACCAAAACTCTGGACTTTTGCCATCAATAAAGGAATTATTTGGCATGGGTATGGAAATAAAAGCCTAATTTGGCCCCAGATCCCAGCGGGGCAACAGCGGCTAGTAGGTTTTATAAGGGCAGAGTTGGCAGTGAGAGAATAATAGGAAACAGGTACTGATCAATATTAGTTACTTCTGGGTTATTGTTAAAATACTATTCTGAAATCTCAAGCATGAATGTTGGTTGCTATCCATGGATCCAAGACAAATTGATGGCTTCTCACAGTGCTTTACCTAATGGTGATGCTGCTTTTTAGCAGGGACTTGCTATTCTTGTGCTGTTAGCTTTCTGTGAGCAGAAAATATACTATAGTACACCAGTTTTTGCTGTATACATTAAAATAGTACATTAGAATTATGTGTCTACCAATTATTTAAAGAATGGTTTAGCCTGCTAGGAACTATTTTATTCTTTCTGTGAAATGGGCACTATAACACTATAATAGTCTATATTTCTTTATGTCATATGAAGATTCATGCTAATTCAAACATACATGATGGAAATACTTTAAGCATATTACTGGATAGAATCCTCCTAATGGTTTTTATTACCATTTTGCAGGTGAGGAAACTGAAGTATCAATTGTTAAAGACACATAGCTTGTAAAAATGGAGAATGGAAGTTAGAATTCAGGCAATCTGCTTGAAATATAATATTCCATATTTAATGTTTAATATGTGTTGGCGACTACTATTGTTAAATGGAAATTTGCTTAGAGATAACTTAAGATATTAAGCAGTTCTTTCCCCTGCTGAAACAATAGGAAAATTCAGTATTTCGCTTGCATTGTTTTTCTCTCCATGTATCTTTGTATGGTTGAGGTTGTGTTTTGGGATGTCAGTGAGCTGTGACTTAACTTCCTTGCTGAGGATCTGTAGTTTTCCTGAAATTTTAATTGCTGAACATATTTAAAAGGAAAGGTCCAAGTTGGAAAAATCTAGGGTTGTGTGTGTGTGTGTGTGTGTAATTATTTTCATCTTCAACATACATATGTACACAAACATACACAAGTACTTTAGAATCTGAGTTCCATGTTCTAATGTTCTATTTGGTAGCAGTATGTCCATATGATCAAACTTTGGTCAATAATTGTCACAAAATCTGCATTTTTGAGACAAGGCATATAGGGAAGTGAGCTCATATACCTCTGCATTGTCCTTCCTGTTGACAGTTTTGATCTCCTACAAGTGACAGGGTATGTATTAATGTTACCTGACAGTTGTGTTTCTCTTTTCCACTCCAGGGATATTATAATTAGAGGAAATTCCTTTAAGGTTTTGGCAGTTATTAGTTGTCAGTCTTAGTTTTTTGGTTTATTGTGCACTCTCATCTCTTTCTGTGTTTTCCTAGATATTTTATCATGAAAATCACAAAGGCTGAGATGGGGAACTCTCTTCAAATTCCCTCTTAAGCTTATTCTCAATGACAAATTTTCTGTTCAAACACACATACACAAGCAGAATTGGAGACCCTGACATATAGTAATGTCAATGCCAATACAAAAGAGTAATGTCAAGTGTATGTAAGGGAAAGGATGGAAGAAGTTTCTTAAGAAATTTTGAGAGATTTTTGTAAAGTCTAATAGATTTGTGGTTTGTAAGGCATGGTAATTTATATGTCAATTTGACTAGGATATTAAATGCCCAGAGTCTTGTGAAACATTATTTCTTAGTGTGTCTATGAGGGTATCTCTTGGAAATATTAACATTTAAATTGGTGGTCCTCCCTAATGTAAGTGGAAATATTGACATTTAAAGCCAATGGTCTGTCCTAATGGAAGTGGCATCATCCAGGTCACTGAGAGTCTGAACAGAACAAAAAGGCAGAGAAAAGTTGGACTCACCCTCCCTCTGCCTGATGACTTGAGCTGGGTAATTGATCTTCTTCTGTTATTGGTGTTCCAGATTCTCAGGCTTTTACTCATAGACTGGAATCCACACCTCTCAGCTCTCAGGACTTCAAATTGTACCATGGACTTTCCTAGGTTGCCAACTTACAGATTTCAGATTTTCACATAAGCTTCCTGATTGTGTTAGCCAATACCTTACATAATTCTCTTACTCCCACACAGACACACACATACATATTTATGACTGGTTTTCTGTAGAACCCTAACCAGCACAAAAATTGGTTCCAAACTTTGGGGTGTTTCTTTAACACCTAAAAATTTGGAAGCAGCTTTATCATGGAATAATTATTAGACTGGAAGGGTTCAAAGTATATGCTAGACAATGTTAACGTTGCTGTGAAGGATTCTAAAGGTGATTCCAGAAGTGGGGGTTGAGAAAAACAACTGGTAGGGCTATGGATTGTCTGTCATCTTGAAACTATATCAATGGATGGGTACTTACTGTTTGTAAAATATGCACATGAAGGATGGTTCTAAAGATATATGAAGAGACATAGAACAGGTTACTGGACAATTGTGGTAACACAATCCTTGGTAAGACCTGGGAAAGTACTCGAATGGATTGTATTAGTATTCTATTGTCTTGGCCGGCGCCGTGGCTCAACAGGCTAATCCTCCGCCTTGCGGCGCCAGCACACCGGGTTCTAGTCCCGGTTGGGGCACCGATCCTGTCCCGGTTGCCCCTCTTCCAGGCCAGCTCTCTGCTGTGGCCAGGGAGTGCAGTGGAGGATGGCCCAAGTGTTTGGGCTCTGCACCCCAGGGGAGACCAGGATAAGCACCTGGCTCCTGCCATCGGAACAGCGCGGTGCGCCGGCCGCAGCGTACTACCGCGGCGGCCATTGGAGGGTGAACCAACGGCAAAAGGAAGACCTTTCTCTCTGTCTCTCTCTCACTGTCCACTCTGCCTGTCAAAAAAAAAAAATAATAGTATTCTATTGTCTTGTGGAAGGCAGAATTTGTAGGCAATGGAAATAAGTAGCTGCAGAAATTTTTTGAGCAAAGTATTGAAAGCATGGCTTTGTTCTTTTTGATTGCTTATACATAAAAGTAATAAGAGAGAAATGATTTGAAGAAATGATTTGTTAAGCAATGAAAGACCTAAAATTAAAAGATTTATAAAATTTTCAGTAAATACATGAAAGGATAAATATATTTGCCCTGATTGGATATCATACAATGTATACAAGTAACAAAGCATCCCATTGTACTCTATAAACATGAACAATTTGATATGTCTGTTAAAATTTTTTAAAAAGTGAAAAAATTATCAACCAATCCATATTGCAAAAAAAGCGAGAAAGCATATTCTGAATAAAGTTCTAGGAGTATGGCTTGGTGATCATTTAACAAGATTACTATGAGTGTAAACCAAGGACCTAATCAGACATCAACAAGGATCCAGGAAGAGAGATGGGATTATACCAGCAGAAATGCTTCCAACTGGGATTACAGTAGACAGAGAAGTGGAATGAAGGAAGGCTGCTCACATATGCTATCACTCAGAAAAGGAGGAAGGGCCCCCCAGATGACATGAGAGCAGCAGGTCTGTCACTTCCACAATAGGCTCAGGGTGATAATCTAGTTTCTCCTTGGCTTTAAGGGTGGGTTTGTCTCTCTACTTTTGGGGGACTAGGTTGCCTCCAACTAGGGTGCAATGAAGATACACATTTGGGTGGGGCTGCTGCAGAGAGCAGAGATGAAGAGTAAAGGGGGGCAAGCCCAACCCACCAGGCCATGGTGTGGCGTTGCTACCCTACTGGGACTGGAAAGTCGAGAGCTGATATAAAGAAGATGGTTCAGAAGATTAGTTTTCACAGCTTGTCTTGCTAGGTTTTGAACTTGCTTTGCAGTGGAAGGTGACCCAAGTCCTTGGGCCCCTGCACCCGTGTGGTAGACCCGGAGGAAGCTTCTGGCTCCTGGCTTTTGATGGGCACAGCTCTGTCCGTTGTGGCCAATTGGGAAGTGAACCATCGGACGGAAGATTCTCTCTCTCTCTCTCTCTCTCTCTCTCGCTCTCTGTCTCTCTCTCAGCTTCTCCTCTCTGTGTACCTCTGACTTTCAAATAAATAAAAATAAATCCTTAAAAAAATGAACTTGCTTTGGGTCTTTCACATCTTCCTTCTTTCTGGTTTCTTCTTTTTGAACTGGAATATCTATTCTATTGCATTTTGAGAGTACATATTCTATTTGGTTTTATAGGTCAAGAGCTGGAGAAGAATTTTGCCTTAGGGTTAGTTGTATATCAAGTATTACTCATACCTAATTTAGATGGTGTTTAGATGAGACTTTGGACTTCAGAGTTAATGCTGGTCAGAATGAAAACTCAGTGTTGTAGAAATGGAATTAATGCATTTTCCATGTGAGAAGGACATGAATGTTAGGGGGTTTTGGCAGTAAAAATTTTATTGAAAATGGAATTAAGATATGAGTTTATTTTGGTCCCCAAATGTTGAAATCCATGCATAGTTTATTCATAATATGCATTTCCATGAACTTTTCGAAGATCTCTCTTTATGAGGTCATTCATACACAGAGTTTGAGGTAAGATTATTCTTGCTCTATAAGAGACTTGACAAAAGTTTGCAAAAGCTATTGGTTGGAAATGGAGAAAAACCAAGGTTTTATTAGGCTAAAGGTTTGTGTCATACAATAAAATAAAAATAATGGTGACTAAGAGAAGAAATTTATATCTGCTTCATGCAACAATCTAAGCATAAGTAACTGGAACTGACTTCATGGTCCCATAGTCTTGCAAACAGAGCCTTTTCTGTTCTGTTATTCTCTTATCTAAAGTGTTTTGCTCGCTTTATATCATCCAAGAGCATCTACTTCCATCTCCACATTTCAGGCCATAGGAGGGAAGAAGAAGAGCAGAAGGAAAACTCATCTGCTCACTTACAGGGGATTGAACACACAACTCTTGCTCATATTTCGTTATGTAAAATCTGCCATGGCCACATTCAGCCACATCCAGCCACATCCAGCTGGGAACTTCAGTCATCAGCTGGTAGCCAATGTAAGATTGAAACCTGGTGATTCCTTTAGTCAGGTAGAGAGGCAAGAATGGAAACTGGAGAACAAGATTCTTAGCCATAGGAGCTGTGTGTTTGTAGGCTCCAGGAAAGTTGAGCAGTTGAGGGTGAGCTATTTGCTTTTGAAAATTTTCCCCTTCTCTTTTGCCTCAAGTGTTTTCAAAATTTTCCTGTTCGGCTTTGTGACTTTTTCTGAAACATAAGGAAGAAAAATTAATGTCTGTAATATCTATAATTAATATACATCAAATGGTCAGATTATCTTTTCTTGGACATTTTTAGGGAAAGAACTCAGAACTATACTTCTAATTTGTAAGATCTTCCTATTGAATTAACTTGAAGATGATGCTATTATAAATAAAAACAGGAGAGTTACCATCCACTGCCTATTCAATAGTCATTGACCTTTGTTTCCTACTAACAACTCTAGTTTGTTCTGGTAATATGTGGGGATACTTTGGTTACTTGGAATTTAGATCCCTACCCTAGAGTGCATTATAATTGATGAAACTCAATCATTATAATGTCATTCCCTTTGACCAGACATGCTATTCACTTTTGGATAATGAGACAACAGGAAGGATTACTGAACTGGTAGCTGAACAGTTAAAGAAATGGAAACTGCTTTTAAATGATAGACGAGGCAATCAGAATTGTCCAGTTATTTGGTATAGACATCTTGGAATGCCTACATTAACCATTGAAACTGACAGTGGCAACTAGAATTGGAATTTAGAAATCAGAAACTGAGAAACTGAAAGACCAGCACATGGGGAGAGGTTAGCACTCTGCCATATCAGCATTTAAACAAGGAGCAAGGAATTCTGGACCTAAAGCATAGCTGTCCTGGCGAAAGTGAGACAGACTAAGGGGATCTGGAAGTTAGTGCAGAAAAAAACACAGGAAAGAGGTAGGGAAAAAGGGCATATCAGGTCGAAGGAGGGCTGTAGATAGAAAATCCAGCTGGGTGCCTTACAGGGAGGCTGAAAAGTGTGTCATCAATTTTGAAAAATTAAAAAGTAGAATTCTAGTCTACAGGAGAACTACTTGTGGCAGGAGTAACAGAGAAACTGGAAGAGCAAGAAAATTAAAACCTCAGAAAAATAGTATAGTATTTGGAACTCAAATGTTAAGAAAAGACATCATATATTGAAACTAAGGTAGATGGGCAGAATTTTTGAAGCCTACATTTCTATTGAATCCCTTTTGGGAGATACCAGTATCCCCTTACTCTTCACTCTTCTATGCCAGCACCAAGTGTCTCCTGCCCTCAACATTTATTTCAGATTTTTGCCTTTGTTGGTATCTTCTGGGTTCAGGGCTTTTACTGGACTCTCAGCACACCCTAAACACTTTGCTCTCTAATACCCTTCGACTCTTACTTTTCTTTGCACCCTGCAATTTAATCCCCAGTCTGGACGTGGTTTTATGTAGCTAGCACCGTGGCCTGGCTGGCTTCAGCTCCATTTGAGATGAGATTTGATAGCATCAGACACTTGCTGTCAACTGTCGCTGCCCAGATACTGACCTTTTCCCCGGATTGGGGATGATATAGCAAAGATCAGTTTCAGAGCCAGGAAGATGTCATGTTGGAAGAGCGAGGCCCCTTGCTTCAATGGCGGGAAACCATCAGTGAAGACCAGTTGCTAACCAATGTCAGGGGAAAAATGGCCTTCTCACAACACTGGCAAAAAGCAGAAAAGCAGTGGTTGCTTTGTTGATATTCCTACCTTGGCTGGACACACTTAGCGATAGATAGAGTGGAACGTTTTCTTTCCCTGATTGCATTAGGTGGGACAACACCAGAGGCCTGATATCCCTGTTGGCATCTAGTTGCCTCATCCTGTCTTGTTCCACTTGTCACACAAGTTTGAAAGTGTCACCAGCATCCTGACCAATTCACCCTGCCTTGTATTCATTGGCCCCAGACATCTGGAGAGTTGAGGTTCTGCCATCAGACCTCAAATTTTCATAACCTCTAAATCCCAGTAATGCATACTGTGGTTAATATATATATATATATATATATATATATATATATACACATATATATATATATACACAATCATATGGATATATGATCACCCCATATGTGAACTCCCAATTCTCAATCACATTTCTTTTTCTGCTTCAAAAATGGTTAGGTGCATTGCCAAGGGTTGCCTTTGTGTTCTGACCTGGACTTTTTCTTGTTATCGGACTTAAATCTCCCATATCTTCTTTGTGTCTCCTTTGACATCCATAAGTTATCCTTGTTCTCACCCTCAGTTGTCTCAATTGCTTTTTCATTCTTTTTGTCTCATCCTCTGTCCCTCCTTTATATGCACGTCCATTCTCTAAAACTTCTTGCACATCCTATATGGCAATTTTTCCTCAGTGGTGGCAGCGAAGAGACAGATAAGCTATTGCAAGCTTTCTTTTCAAGATTCATAATTACATTTCAACAAAAAAATTATTGATTGCTAAGCACTGTCCCAGGTTCTGGTGATAAAGTGATCAAAAAGACAATTCTTGTCCCCAGAGGAGCTCACAGTTCTATGCAAAAAACCCATGAGAGATGCAAAGGAAATACTTACACAGAGTGGGATAAATACCGTAGAACTTTATTCAAAGAACTCTAAGAATAACAATGATGGAGCAAAATAGTTTGTCTGTAGAATAAGAGGGAAGGTATAGAATAAAGCCAACAATTAACTAGCTATTTGTTTTTCTATATAGTAAAGGAACTCATTGCAAATTATAGAATGCAATAAATAGGGTAGTATTTGTGAGAAAACTGACTGCAAGCAGTTGAACGATTTGCCCCAATTCACTGAACACATAATGACAACACTGAGATCTTCAGAAGGAACAAAAAAAAAAATTCCCACTAATTGTTAAAATAGATAAGCTATCGCAACCTTAATTTAAAAAAAAAAAACCATGATATCCTTCTACCTGCGCATGAAAATGATATTGGCTTGGTGGTCTTCATTCATCTTGGAGGTATTCCATTTAGGACACACGGTCTCTAAAAGTTCTAGTAGGGGAGGAGAGAGGTGAAGTATGAAAATGCATACTGGTTTGCAATTGTCTTGCCCTTGAACTAACAGATTTCATTTGTTCTGTTTTCACTGGCATGCCCAACCTTTATTATCCAGGTATGTGAAATGTATCGGAATACCTGCCATTTGTGGGGTTCAAACTATTTTTTCCATGTCTGACCTCTTTTGGGGCATTGTTCAATGTCTGGTGGTGATGGCAGCAGCCGTGGGTGGGTGGATGGATGGATGGATGGGTACAAGATCATAGATGTCTCTCATCTTATGAGGGATGAATGAACGGGTCCGTGGGTGGGTGGATGGATGGATGGATGGGTACAAGATCATAGACGTCTCTCATCTTATGAGAGATGAATGAATGGGTCCATGGGTGGGTGGATGGATAGATGGGTAAGTGAGAGGTGCTTCATTGGTTATTCTAGTTTCAGCCATCTTCTTAGAAAGGCTGGTGTTTTTTTCTGTCCTCCTTTGCTTTTGGGTTAACCTCTATGTTCTCCACCTGAAGGGCATGATCATACTTTTGTCTACAAGAATCCAAGAGAATTTTGATAGTGCAGCATGGGACATCATTGTGTTAATCATTTAGTGACTATTGCTGCAGAGTAAAATGCCTAGCATAGTAAATAATAGCATTATAGCTGTCTTTGAAAGAAAAGGTCAATATTATACCTGCTTGCTGATAGGAGAGATTAATATACTCTTGCTATTATTAATAATAGTAATTAGACTCTATTGCTTCAGCTGATCCTTAGGTCCCATTTGTGGGAACAGCCTAATGTTCTTTCTGAGCATGACTTGGCATATTTTATCACGTCATTGCAAGCGTTGAAAATCAGTGCCAGGATCTCCTTATCATTTTATTAGCTTTTTGATGCTTGAATTTTCCATTTCTCTCGAGCTTACTTTTCCACCTCTAAAATAGTGAGCAGGGATTTTTATAGGAAAAAGGAGAACACCTCTCCTTATAACATTTCCTATTGGGGGGTGTAGCAATAGATCTTTATATATTTTGCACCATTTAACACAGCCACTGCTGCAAATTAAGAGGACAGGCATCCTTGTCAGGACAATTAACATCTACAGTAGAAAACTTCATAGCCATGGAGCTGGAACAGGGAGAGGGGTTACAAGCTTAAGCTGAGGTTATTATCCCAGAGAAACATCTTTTGGTGTTGGGGGCCTAGATGGGACAGGTATGTGGTGTAAAACTGTTTTTTTGATGAGCGGTTGATCAAGTTTATTTCTGTTACAATTTCTTTATCAAGATCACCTTTCAATGTCGACCAGAGATCTAAAAGTGTACCAGGGTGATCCTTCTTTAAAATATACACACAGAGAATAATTTGAGGGGTTCTCATTCAGATGAATGCCCCTCCATCTTCTTTCCTCTGCCTTGAATTTTCACTAATATTTCCAATTTTCATTTAAGGTGCTAAAGGCGTCTATTAAAATGAATCCAAGGTACCTAGCAGGGGTGAACTCTTTACTCTTTATCATTAATGTCTTACTGTGAATAATTAAAATGAGGTTTCTTCTCTCAGCTGAGTCATAAGAATTAAAAATGGCAATGTTTAAAAACTGAGTTTACGTAATGTTAGAATTGACAGTGCAAATGGAATTATTTCCTCTTGTTTCTTACAAATCTCGTGAGATACATGAGGCAGAAGGGAACTCATTTGACAGATAACGACTCTGAGACTCTGGTCAATTGCCTGTGCGAGGACATTCTTAGGGACTGGATTGTAGCAAGAGTGAGAAGTGAGGATAAAGAGAAAACAGTAGTTTTTGAGACACTGCATCATTTTGGGAGTGGTAGAGAGCATATTAAATAGAGAAGATAAAGGTAAGGGTTTGGAGGGTGGTTTGAGGAGGACTGAGGAAGAATGATAGCATTACCTACCATTTTCCTGAGCATCTATTAAGTTCTGAGCATTGAATTGGACTCTTATAGACACTGTTTGATTTAATTTTCTCTAAGACTTCCTAAGCATTGGATAACATCCCAGATTTACAGATGAGGAAACAGAGGTTTAGACATTCAAAAATCTTGCTTCTGTTTGCTCAACTAAAAGGGGTGAAATATTTTCCTAAGCTCCACATTCTTCCACAGCCACATTCTTTCTTTGTGCAAAAAAAGCAAACAAAGAAAAGGTCACGGTAGAGCCAACGAAACAAATTTCCCAGTCTTCACCTCTGTCTCAGGCTTGGCTCTTGTGCCCTTTGTCTTTCCATTAACCCTGTAATCCTGCAAGGAACAGAAATTTTATCAGACTCTGACCAAACTAAGGGCTTTACAAAGTCTACCTGTGCACTTGTTTTCAACTTTTAAGTGGCAGTGTTTCCTGTTCTCCCAAGTTCGTATGTGAGATAGATTATATTTTTATTATTTCTGTAGCATTCCATTATTGCTGAAGTAAACTCATGAGTTTTATTTGTTGTTTTGCTTTTGTTTAAAAGGAAGTCCCCCCTCTCCACTTCATTTGTTAATGTGATTGCATGTGTTTCCTTCCTAGGTCAAGATTACCCCTTACTAGGGATAAGGTAAAACCTATCACAGGTTTTCTCACCACTTATTTTCCCAAGCAAGAAGTCTTTGAAGGTAGAGAGTGAGTGATGTCACAGATGGCAGGCATTTGCTAGCACAGTTGCTGCAAACCAGCATCACTCTCTCCTGGATTGAAATGTGGTCACCTCTTGGGTGAAACGTGACAGCTGCTTAACAGAATGTATTAATAAACATCACCTAAGAATCAGCGAGTAATAATGGGCTGATGGCTCTGACAAGGCAGACAGAGGCTCAATGGGCCCAGAGGTATTCTTGGAGTTTTCCTCTCCCTGTAGGACCATTCTGAACAGGCTGCTTAATTTCTCCATTACTCGGTCTCCTCATCTGTAAAATGGGAATAATAACACTTACTTAGCTCACAGAGGCATTGTCAGAATTAATTAACTCTGGCAAAGTTCTCTGAGATCCCCATGTGGTTGCAAATGATTAGTGTCCTTATTATTCTGACACTTGCCCGTAAGGCTCATCGATCAAATACAGTGCTAGCTGAACTGGGCAGCACAATGGATTCTGCAACTGTGTTTGATGGCATTTTGCCCTGAAGTTAAAGTCTGTCACATACAATCTCTCCCCAGGGCAAGCTTAGCCTGGTAGCAGTATTGATACAGGTGATCTGCCTCCCAGGATGCACAGAGGCAGTTTAACTAGAGCTAATTATGGCCAGCAATAATGCCAGAGCCAAGAACTCACCTCTGATTATGATAGGATATTCAAAGAAACTTTCTGAACCAGATAATCAGGCAGGATTTTCTGCATCATTGGTACGAGGAGCATTCTGAAGGATGTCAGAGCACCCCAGATTTCACAGGAAGGAGACTTGCAATGCTTTTCTAGGGAGGAAGAGAACCAGAGAGAATTGTTATCCTTGCAAACTGCCCTCTGTGATGTGACTTCCTTTATGTGTTTGGGCCATATTAGTGCTGCTGTTGTGTAAATGTTACACATTTGTTCCTTGGACAGGAATGAAGCCATGAAAACAGTGGGGAAGTGACACAGGTAAGGCGAAGTTCCCACTGCACAGGGAACTTTTGATCTAAGAGGATAGAGGATTGACATGAAAAGCATTAAGAGCACAGGAAGTAGAGCTTGGAGGAAGCCGGGAGCCAGCACTGAGTGTATGGGCTTTGATGTGGTGTGGGTGATGTTACTAATAATGAGATCATAAGCCCCAAATGTGTATGATGTCTCAGTTCAAATATTCTCAATCCCTGGACTACCACCTTCATGCAAATCACCCCCTTTCCTCCCTGGAATATTTTATAGCCTTTAGGCCGGATTCCGCTGTTCCAACACGTGCCTTCCTGTAGTCCATTCAGCGTACACCAGATTACTCTGAGCATGTTATGCTTCTGTTCCAATCTTTCAGGGCTTTCTTGCACATTACACTTAGAATCAAATTCAAACACTTACAATTGCTTCCTGATTTCTATTGCCTATCTTTAATCCGAGTCCAAAACATGCCTGTTCTGTAAGCTCCATCCATTTACAGAAAGGCCAGGGCCTTTTAGAACTTGTCTTCCTCCCCATTTAGAATGTTCTTCCCATCTGACTTCCACTGGCTAGACCCCATCCTTGTAATGTAAGAGTAGATGATATTTCCCTGTTGCTAACATCCAGTTGTTCTTCATGGCACATTTTTACCATTTTTAATTTCTGTTCCTAATTCACTTATTCATTCACTCATTTAACTTACTTGATAACTAGTTTGGCCCCCTCCAGGAGATAAGCTCAGAAAGAACTTGGCCCTCTCTTCTTCTGCCCTAGGCCCCAATAATAACACCTGACTCAAATATAAGATTTTTAAATGTTTTTGAATAATAACTCCCTTGGGTAAGAAGCCCCTGGGTGTTATACACTGTATCACACCTTGTGTCTCTAAATCTCACGGTTCCATGCAACAATCTTGAGCAGTTGGTTTTATTTAGCTGCAGTCTTCATAGGATTCAACTGAGGGATAGGGACACTGTGACTTGCTTAAGATCACAACCTTCACGTACTGCAAGCTGGATTCAAACACAAACCAACGCTGGGGCTGGTCCTACTGTGCCCTGATTTTAGAGGCTGTACAAGCAATTTAAATGAAGGGTCCCATCGTAAATTCCCTCTCAGTGGCACTGCACATGGATTGCCTTCAAGGCATTTTTGGAAAATTGAAATCTAAGAGCAAGCCCAGAATCGTTAACTACCTTTGTTAAGTAGTAAGGATTCGATGGTTACTCTCTAGAGGGGAATTAGGAAAAGCCTTGAAAACTGGAGCCAAAACCATCTTTTTCTGCCCTTTTGATGGAATTTGCCATTTCTAAACTGCTTCTCGCCTAGGGGTGTCTTCATCATTGGTTTCTGATTGCTGTTTGCTGGAGGAAAGTTTAGAGAATGTGAAAATCATTTCACTTTTAGGTTTACTTCAATTCAATTAAAAACCCTGAACATTCAAGAAGGTAAATAAACAAGTAGCAAAAATCTGTTTTAAAAGATTGTGACTTTCTCAAATTTTAGTATTTAATGTATGGTATATTTGTGGGTGGAAGTACTCTTCTAGTTAATATGAACAGGATAGCTTTCTTTTTAAAGATTTATTTATTTGGGAGACAGAGTTACAGACAGATCTTTCATCCACTGGTTCACTTCCCAGATGGCTATAATGGCCAGGGCTGGGACAGGCTGAAGCCAGGGTCCTAGATCCTCTCCGGGTCTCCCATGCAGATGCAGGGGCCGAAGGACTTGGGCCATCTTCCACTGCTTTCTCAGGCCATTAGCAGAAAGCGGGATCAGAAGTGAATTCAGGACTGGAACCAGCACCCACATAGGATGCCAGCACTGCAGGTGAAGGCTTAACCTACTACCTTAGAGTGCCGACCCCAACAGGATAGCTTTTTTAATATAATACCACTTCCACTGGCAATGCTTCTTTCTGTACCAAAATTAAAACACATTGGTATGTAAATTGGCAAAGTTTTCAGCTGTAGTATGAATATTTGCCCCATAAGTTATATATGTATTTGTTTATTTGAGGACTATTGTGCTGAAATGCTTCAAATTGGGGTTGGTGTTATGGCACAGTATGTTAAGCTACTGCCTGCGATGCTAGCAACCCAAATGAGCATTGGTTCGAGTCCTGGATGCTCCATCTATGACCTAACTGCCTGTTAATGTGCCTGGGAAAGCAGCAGCTGATGGCCCAAATCTTTGGACCCCTGCCACCCAAATTGTAGATCAGGGCACAGTTCTAGGCTGGCCACAGTGGCCATTTAGGAGTAAACCAGCAGATGGCTGGTATCTCTCTCTCCCCCACCCTCTTTCTCTGCCTTTTTATTAAATAAGTAAATATTTAAAAATAAAGAAAAGATTTCTTGTTGCCCTTATTGGTAGTAAAAGCGCTCAGGTAACACCATGGATGTTTTTAAGTCTTCAATCTGAACCACAGCAATCACAAGACACATCAAGATGAAATTTCAAATATTATAACATAGCTATGGACTACCAGGACACAAAGATGTAAACTAACATTAGAAGAGGTATGCGATAGAGTATTGAGTATTAGTTTCAGAAGTGCAGATATGCTCAGCACCAAGAGAAAACTAGATATCGGAAGTTGAAACAAGTCTCTCCTGGCATTTGGGGGCTAGTGGTGAAAACAGGCAGGGTGGTTGACAGATCCTTGTAAAGTGGTCAGTGTTACGACAGAAATAGTCACTGGGTTCTACAGAAACACGAAGCACAGGGCCCTAAATCTAGCCTGGGAAAATCATGACAGACTTCCTGAGGGAATGAGTTACTCCTCAAGAGTAACCATGACATCTTGGGAGATGCCAGGGGAATAAGAGGCATAAAGCTCCCTTGTGCTTGTCCGCCTCACTCTGCTTTCACAGTTCTCTTTCTCCTTGGGCAGAGAATAAAGCTGAAGCTGCCCCACCCACATTACAGGCTCATATTTCCTAAGACAGAAAAGGATTCCACTCTTTCCAGTAACCTTTTGAAAACAACTGGTGAAAAAGTCTGATTTGCCTCGGTCAAACCTCCTTTATAACTCTTAATCCAATCATGTTGAACAAGAAAGTTGCATTTCCTGATTGGTCTAGCTTTGATCCATCCAATGTGGGAGAACACTGATTATCTAAAATGTCAGCTTCCAGTTAAAACCTAGAGAGAGTGAAGCACTTGTCCGATGAGGCCTAAAGGATTGTAGACCAGTCGCTATTTCTAGGGATGGTTTTCCTACCAACCAGTGATGGAAGCAATTAAGGCTCTCAGGATACAAGATCGATCACATGTGCCTATTCAAAGACTGTTAGGCAAGAAAAACCATTCCTAAGGTATTTTCTGCACCACCCCTGCACACATGCCTTTCTTCTATCTCAGAGATTCTCACGGTATTGTAGGCAGGTACTGTTTGAACAGTGAGGACCAGAGAGGTTAAGTAACTCATAAAAACTTACAAGGATTAGCAAGTCACAGAAATTCAATTTGTTTTTAATGAGAAATTCCATATTCTCCCCATCACACTGTGTGAGATCTCTGGGAAACAATATTTGTAGCATAATGCATAATCTTCCAAGGGCCAGAGGTGTGCAGATAGGAGCTTTGTTTTGTTTTCTTTTTTTGCTGACTTTATGATAAGATGGTCTTCTTTCTTCAAATTTTAATGTGCTGTGTCAGGAGAAAATACATAATGAGTGCTCTGGATTTTCTGTCTTTTGAGCTGATTCTGTAAGAAGTGTCACATGTCTCTTCCTTAGAGAGAGTAATTAATGGGGTGTATTGTTATTTCCATATGATATTATCTCTGAACGAATTTCTCTTTGGGCACAGAACAGGGGTGGGAGGGGGAGAGAAAGGATCACTGTAAATTTCTGCATTCATATTGAGCATTTCCCTAATACGATGACACAGGGAAACATTAATAATTAAATGGGAAATACTCCTTCATCTTCATAGAGATTTTCTTATTAAGTATGGGTGGCAATGCTACAGCAAGGGTTGTTGTTCCAGGCTCTCGAGGTGTGGACTGGCAGAATATGGGGTGGGGTGCGACACTGCAAAGGCAATCATTGGATCATTCAGTGGGAAACCAATAACTTCTCCTTAGTTTGGCTCAATGCCTTGCAAGATACCCTAGGAATTATTGTTTTTCTTCCCCTCCCAGGTAAACCTTTGGCTTAGTTACAGAGGTAAGAGAGAGGTATAAATAGAAGTGAAGGGGGAAGGTGTATCTCATTTTATCACTCTTTTTCGTAATAGCAGTAAAAGTTTTCTAGGGAGCCTTGTATACAGTAAAACAACCATTTGTCAAAGGGTAAACTTACTGAACACGAATGTCTGTTTTTAAAAGATCCCTGGTGTGTCATGAGGTACACAGTGTTCATGAAAAGTTGGACTCCAGGGTTAGCTATTCTTGTTTCCTCAGTTACTGGAGTCTCTGAAGTCTCCAAGGAAAGAGGATTAAACATTTACTGCCAGGAAGAACCAGGTTATGCTTTGTCCCATACTGTCACACATTCATGAGCTCTGACACTAAATTTTCAATTACTGAATCCATAAAGTACTGGACCCCAAGCCCTAAAGAAACAAACAAAAAATTCACAAAACAGTTAAAAGTAGTGTGTGGGGGGGTGTGTACTGTAATTCCACCGACTATTTTTGCCTATCATTTCAGTTTGGCCCTTACAAGCAGTGTCTCCTCTTGATGAATGATATCTGCAGTCATACTGAGTCATATATTACTCTGAGTGCTTATTTGCTGTTTGATATAAGAACATAAGAATTGCTATCTTCTAATCTTTAGTCTTTAGTAGAGAACTGATATGATTCATATAGTAGATGAATAACATGAAGGAAATTATCCAAAGCCATCCTGGTGAATTGTTGGAGGTAGAACATCTTTAGGTAATGGCGTACACATCAAGAAACCATCTGGGCAGGCGCCGCAGCTCAATAGGCTAATCCTCTGCCTTGAGACGCCATCACACTGGGTTCTAGTCCCTGTCGGGGTGCCGGATTCTGTCCCGGTTGCCCCTCTTCCAGGCCAGCTCTCTGCTATGGCCCGGGAGTGCAGTGGAGGATGGTCCAAGTGCTTGGGCCCTGCACCCCAAGGGAGACCAGGAGAAGCACCTGGCCGTGGCGGCCATTGGAGGGTGAACCAATGGCAAAGGAAGAACTTTCTCTCTCTCTCTCACTGTCCACTGTGCCTGTCAAAAAAAAAAAAAAAAAATTCCAGGCTTCTATAACTAAACTAGGTGGCGTATACACAACATACATTTATTTCTGAAAGTTCTAGTCAGGGTTATCAAGTCAGGGGTCCCAGGAAGGAAGGTGTATCATGATGAAAAAGCTTAACTCTATTACAAATGTACAAAACAGTCCCAGTAGAGGGAGCAGAAGGGAAGGGGATGCCACTAAGTACACTTGGAAAGGATTGTAGTCACTAGGAGGAAACAGGAGGGTTGGGCAGAGGGCTGAAGGAGGGCTGAGAGAGTAGGAGCAGGGATCTAAACTTCTCACACTATGAGATAGTAAGGAAGTTCTCCAACAGCAGCAACGTCAAAAACCCCCATGAAGACTCTGTGTCACAGTGCCATGGGAAACCCATGGAGCAGTTCCCAATAGCAAAAGCAACAATTTGAGCAAGTAGGAGTGATTATTTATTATGTTCATCACCTTTGGTAGGCCACGGTACCCAGATGTTTGGTCAAGCTTTGTTGTTTTGTGTTTTTGTACAGCTATCTTTTAAGTGAGATAAATATTTCATTCATTAGACTTGAGTGAATTAGATTGTCCCTCATAATATGAATCAAGCTCATGCGGTTGAAGGCCTCAATAGAGATAACAGGCTGACCTCCCTCAAGAAAGGGGGAAATTTGCAAGTGGACAGTTTTGGGACTCAAACTGCAGCATCAACTCTTCCCTGGGCCTTCAGCCTACTGGTCTATGCTGCAGGGTTTAGATTTACCAATCTTCCACATTATGTGAGCCAATTTCTTAAAATTTCTCTCTTTCCCACTCACCATCTCCCTCTCTTTCTTTATATGTATATACACAAATACAATGTACATTTATATATATAAATATACATACCATGTAGTCACATACTGCATATTGCTAATTAAGTCAATGATGGACCACATATATGACAATGGTCTCAGATAATAATAGAACTGAAAACAGTTATCATCTAGTGACTTGTAGCTGTCTTCATAGTGCAACATATTACTCATGTGTTTATATTGATGCTGGTATAAAATGAACCTACTGTACTGACAGTTGTGTAAAATATAACACACACAATTAGGTATAGCGTATAAGGCTCCAATGACAATGTTATTGGTTTTTGTATTGACTATACTATTCACATAGTTGTTATTATTTTAGAATATACTTCTACTTACAAAAAGATGTGGCCTCATCTATCTTTATGTCTACTATATCTCTTGATCTTCAAGAGGCCATGCTAAATAATTAACCTATGTCCACCCTGGTATGTGTAAGTACATTCTATGATGTTTACACAACAAACTTGCTAAAAGGCTCAGTTATTGGAACATATCCTCTGTTGTTAAGTGATACATGACTCTATACTGCCATATATCTCCATCTTCTATTTTTCTTATGTTTCCTTTGCTAATTAATACAGATAGAATTGGCATATAACTGTACATATAAATGTCCATGATTTCATCCTGGTAAAAATAATTAAACAGAATGGAAGAAGCAAACTTATCATAGAGAAGTGTTCAAATAATTGTTCAAAATACTCCCTCTTTCTAGTAGGCAGAATTTATTCTTTACCCCTTTTTAATATGGATTGTACTTAGTGTTATTTTTTCTAAACATGAGTGAATAGAAAGAAAAAAATCATTTTATCCTGAAGAAACCTGAAAAACACTACCCTTTTCCAGTTTACCAAAATCAACATAAGTAATGCATAGCCTGTATGGTTAGTAAACTTAATGAGAATGATACTTTATTTTGTGGTCTTTGTCCTACAAACCCATAACCCCAATCTAGGAGAAAAATAGCAGAGAAATCTCAATTGAAGATTCTGTGAAATACATGACAAGCCCTACTCTGAATTGCCATGATCACTAAAATCACAGAAAGCCTGAGAAAGAAAGAAAACCAACAGGCGCCTAAGACACGATAGCTTATTGCAACATGGTGTCACGGATGGGATCCTGGAGCAGACATAATGCATTTAGGTAAAAACATTAAAAACTCTGAATAAATTATTTCAGTTAATAAACATATATCATTATTGATTTATTAATTCAGATGAATTCCCCATGCTAATGTAGCATGTTAACATTAGGAGAGACTAGTCTGGCCATGCTGGAATTTTCTGTACTCTTTCCAACTTCATTGTGTATCTAAATCTATCCTAAGAAGAAAAGTTTATTAAAAACACAAATACACTAAGGGAGAATGATATTTTGAGTAGATAATGTAACAATCTGGCAAAGTATCAATTGCCTCTTTTTTACAGTTAAAGAACCAAATAGAAATTTCCATAGAAGCAATATCTCTTTGCTAAAGGACCCAAACTTGTAGGATGTAAGAGCTTTGATTGTCTCTCTGGGCAATCAGTTCTGACTTGTAAAATTCTGATTCAAAATAATTATATGATTTTTGCTACATTTTGCAGATATAAGACTAATGAAAGCATTTGATTGTCATTTCTTAAAATGTATTCTGAATCTACCCATTAGTATACTTCCCATGCTTTATGTTGATGGAAAATCCATCTTTACCCATAAAGCTATTGGTTTTCATAGCCTCCTTTTCATATATCACTGATTTGTATTCTCCAAACCCACCACTAAAGGATGGTTTGTTTGAGTGTAACCCATTCTGTCCTTTGCCTTGGGCTTTCTGGTTTATTCAAGTTACCAAGGAATAAAAATAGCTGCAGTTTTGGCAGGATCCATTCTCTTTTCCTATAGGGAATACTTACTATTTAGCAATGAGCATTTTCAAATGCAAATGACCCTCCAAATTAGGGCAGTCCTTCTTAGAGCCACTACTAAGCTACCACCTGCATGTGTTCCTATTCAAAGGCAGTCTACTCAGCCCATATGCATCTCCTCCAGTGTTTTATTTGACAATCTGTTTCAGCTTCGCAAGGGAGCTAGCAAATTATGTATTGCTCATTTTGTCAAAGTCATCATTGATGACAATTCCGGCATCAAGAGGCTCATTTTATTCTGCAGATGTTTTTATCAAATAGAAGATAAATCATGGTTTCCCATTTTGTTTTGTGTTGTTCTTCTGGGAATAACAGAGGGCACAAACAAAAACCTTTTCATTAATAAGGAAAGAAAGAAATACACTCCAGAGGATCACCACGGCATGATGCTCAGATATGCAGAGCACACGCTGGAAGGAGATTATATTTAGTATTGGTGTAACAGGCTTGGAGTAGGAGTTGTGGTGTTGGGAAAGCGGAGAAGGTAATCTTAATTTTTAAGAGATTGGTTTCTTCTGAGACTATTGGCTTTAACCTCATTTAGAATTTCAACACAGAATAGTATTTGCCATGGCATCTTCTAGAAAGACACATCATAAAACAATCCTGAAAAATAAAATCTAGTTAATAAACTCACTGGTAAATCACTGTGAGAAATTGTCTTAATGTTCTCATGAGATGGGTGTGGCAACTCTTGTTTGTTTGTTTGGTTTTTGCTTTATTAAAAAATGTAAACTCCGGGGTTCAATGGATCTCTTGATATGCTCAGCCGGAGTCTACATCAAACACAGTAGGAGGGAATCTTAGTTTATTTTCTGCTGCTAGTATAAGAGTTTCACAGTCTGGGTAGGTTGTAAGTAAAAGAGGCTTATGTGTCCTGATGGTTTGGGTTGATGGTCAAGGGGCCACATCTGGCAATTGTTTTCTTGCTAGCAGAGTACTGAGGTGGCTCAGGGGATCACTTGCCAAGAGACAGGAAATGCATATGTGTGTTCCAGTCTCTTTTATAAAGCCCCCAGTGCTCAATTCTGAGGGCCCCAACCTGATGACTTTTCG
Organism: Lepus europaeus; assembly: GCF_033115175.1. Taxonomy (NCBI): domain Eukaryota; kingdom Metazoa; phylum Chordata; class Mammalia; order Lagomorpha; family Leporidae; genus Lepus; species Lepus europaeus. Next base: position 72,932,089 of record NC_084842.1, read on the forward strand.
AACTTTCAATCATCTTTTGAAGACCTCACCTCTAAACCCTGCAGTCAGATTAAACATCTGTATCCAAATCATAGCAGGAGGGGGAAAAAACAGAAAGAAAAAAAAATCAGAAACAGTTATGGCAATCTATTTTACCTTGTGTTAAAAAAGCAAAAGCAGGATTTTAAAATAAAAATAAAGTCAATATAGGTGCACCATATGTAAGGCACTATTGCTGTACTAGGATTCCGCATATGTGATTAAAATGGCCAAGAATGCTTCATTGTAGTCTCTCTAGCTCTTAATGTAGTATGTGTTCAATGGTGTTGAAATCAGGGCCTGGTATGATGGCTATCAGAGGAGAAAGAGCAAATATTAAATGGATCATGGGTGGGACAGTTGTGACACAATGATTAAGAGGCTACTTGGAACACTTGCATCTCATATCCCACAGTCTGGATGTTAGACCCTGACTATGTTTCCTTCCAATCCAAATGCCTGCTAATAGAGATAGCAGTGATGGCTCAAGTAGTTGGGTTCCTACCACCCACATGGGAAACCCAGACTGAGCTGCAGGCTCTGACCTGGCTCAGGCCCAATAGCTGTGGTCATTTAGGGGTGAAACAGTGGATGGAAGTGTACTCTGTCTCTCTTTGTCTCTCTTCCCACCCCCCCCCCCCACCCCCATCCAGTTAAGTAAAGATAATCTTTAAAAACATTTCAAAGTAACTGTTCATGGCTCTCTATGGTGCAGGTGACAGCACTAAAAGGCAACCAAGGATATAATTGTGGAAATGCTCTGGAAGATGTTGGGAATCCTAGTGTTAGAAGAGTAGCTGGAAATACAAAAGAAAGCAATTAATACAAATCTCCCTTCATAGATGGTCATCATTGACCATAATGATACTTATGTGTCAGGTCCAATATTAAGCCCTATGTAATACTACTTTCAAAGATGTCTTAAGATATTATCCTATCTTTATATGAGAAATGGGGGCTTAAAGAGGTTATGCTATTTGCCCAAGGCCATACATACATACGGAAACAGGATAATAAACTCAAATAGTCCTTAGTTGTAGTCAAGACAGTCAAGCTTCTCTGACCATTAGAAACTCTGTGGAACAGTAAAACATTGAATTGGACTGGTGTGTACTTATTTGATATCATCAATTCATTTATTAATGTATTTATTCTTCTCCACTATGTGTGTGTTGGAAGTCTACTGAGTGCAAAGCACTCTCTGCAAAAAGAATATAGAAATATGATAGAAAAATAAATACCTCTTTCCTTGGCTTATGGTGGGGTCCTATCCTGATAAGTCCTTCAGAAGATGAAAATATCATATCAAAAATGCATTTAAGACACCTAACTTATGAAGCATCATAGCTTATTCTAGTTTACCTTAAACATTCTCAGAACATTTATATTAGCTAATAGTTAGACCAAATCATCTAACAAAATACCTATGTTACAATAAAGCATTGAACACCTATGTACACAAAGAGATGAGCATTTTGTAGACTTGATAGGACATGAAAACAAAACAAAATCCATAGACTTCTGGCAGCATATTCCAGTGTTGTACCAGTTGTTTCTCATGATCGCAGGTCTCATTATGAGCTGTGGTTCACTCATATGGTCCAGCGTTGTGTGAGAATATTGTGCTGTACATTGTCACCCCAGAAAAATGTTGACATTCAAAATGAGAAGTATGATTTCTCGTGTCTATTGTGCTTTCTCACTATTGTAAAGTCAAAACATTACAAATTGAATCATCAGAAATGGAGGGCCATCTGTATGTGTGTTATCTTTTCTAAAGTAAGCAGAAAGGAATTAGTATATAGCAACTTTTTGCATTCCCTGGGGTATCCCCCTGGGCAGACAGGTTATTTCTTTATGCCGGTACTCCTTTCAGACACTCACCAGCTTCTCCAAGAAACCCGTAGACATTTTGCGTCAGCATCACAATTCACTATCCAAGGGAGTGATTCCTTTTTATTTCCCAATTGTTCTCTCATCAAGTCTGAATAAAATGTAAGCTGATCCATTTATAAAGTATCCATAAAACTAGACCACTACAGTGACTATTTGTGCTGATTTTTTCTCCCTTTTACCTTTCTTCTACATGATTTAGCATTAGAGTTAAGGCAAAAACAACAACGAAAGAACAGGAAAAGCAAATAAGATTTTAACAAGCTTTCAATAGACTGACAAAAGAAGATGGGAAACTGGAAACGCGAAAATAATAAGCAGTAACTCTGCCAAGAAATACAACTTCCAAATGGATCCTGAATGAGAAATTTACTTATTTATTTGCATCTTTCAGTTCAGTTTTGTGTTAACTATTTTTTCCCTCTTGTTTTGAAAACCATTTGGATTTATTGCATCTCCTGGTGTTCTTTTGCAATTTTTTTTAAACATCCAATCTCCTTATTTTAACATCTCTTTATGTTCAGATTTTTCAGACATCATTTACTCTTCTTTTTCTACAAATAGTGAAAATCATGGCATGAACAGTTAGAGTTATTGTTAGTACACAAATAGCTGAAGACAGATCGTAAAGTCCCTAGTGATCAAGGAACTATATAATGCTGACTAGCTCCAGCAGCGACAGCAAAAATTTTCATAAGCCAGATGCTTAGCTTTCAGCTCAACCCCATCAACTTATCCTTACCATGTGAGAATCCCCCCATTACTTTTCCAAAAAACCCATCATCTCTCTGACCCTTGGAGAAATTCTGCTATTTCTGGGGACTTTTCCCCAGCTTTATTCTTTCCACAACTGCGTATAACTCAAAATGATGAGACACATGACAAAAGCATAAAGTGATGAGGAACCATGAAAAAGATAAACGTGCATGATTTTTTACCAGGGCTAAGCAAATTCAGATGCAAAAGTTTACAACAGAGGACACTGCAGGCCCTTAGGATGACACTGCCACCAGGAGTTGGAGAAGACAGACTTTTCTTATTGGAAGAGGAGTGAAAAAGGCATTTTTCCCTTCCTAAAGAGCAATATTCTATTGGTAAATGAAATATCATTTTTGATACATCACAGTTCAAATTAACGTGACTTATTGTACCTGAACTTGACAAAATGTTAACTGAGATTTTTAATTTACTGATCTTCTTAACTCACAAAAACTCTTTAGAATTAGAGTGTTTATAACATGAAATGAAGTGTTATATTTTCTCCCTAGTTTAACTGTGTAACTCCAAACCAATTATATGGAGGCTTTGTATTTCTTGGCACCTCTCTCTCACAGACATGAGAAAATTAAACCTTAGACAGATTTTGTGTTGAGAAAATCATCTGTAAACAGGAGGTGGAGAATGAGCTAACTTAATCAGTGCCTCCTCCAACTCAATGGGAGCTCAAAAAGAGTGAGCTATGTGAGGCATATGTGTTCCCTACCCTGAACACAATCCCTGGCCACAGGAAGAGAACTAGAGAATCAAGAAGAGGAGCCAGCCAGGTCACCCTAGAGTGTTAGTTTCCTAAGCTAACAGAGGCTGGGTGGCTTATAACAACAGAAATTTAGTCTCTTGCAGATCTAGAGACTGGAAATGGGAATCATCTCAGAGGGTTATTGTCTTTCTGAAGTCTAAGAGGATACTTTGTTACCTTTTTTAGAATTGATTTGTTGCCACAGATCACAGTAATTTGTTGACTTGTAGATACTTTATCTCTGCCTCTGTTTTCAAATGGTCTTCTCCACTCTGAATCTTTGTGTCTATTTCCAGGTTTTCCTTTTGTATGGACACTGTTCATATTTGATTTAGGACCCACATTAATCTAGTATGATTTGATCTAATGTTCACTTTATTAAATCTGCAGACAATCTTTTCAAATAACATGTTTAAAAGTTCTGAGTTCACATGAATACAAAGGGGGACACTATTCAAGCCAGTACACTAGCATTACAAGTGCCATTTCAAGTGACGTATATCTGTGATGCACCTCAGACTTACCAACCTACACTCCAGATCTCCTAACCCCCAACACGTTTCACCTAGTATATTTCTCAGCTAAAACAACAATGGGATTCTTTCAGTTTCAGAGGCATAAAAACCTAGAATTACCTTTCAGTGTGCTTTCTTCATAGTCCATATTATATCAGAAATATTGATTATAGTTGTGGATTATAATCAGAATCTGACCATTTGTCCTATTGCAAATGCCCCTATATAAGCAGCGGTCATCTCATCTAAATCATGTAAGTAGCCTACCAAATGGTCTCCCCACTTCCATTCTTACACAATCTGATTTTGGAATTTCAGTCTGAGTGGTCCTCTTAAAAAACAGGTCAGATTATGTCAGTCCTCTGTTAGAACTTCCATCTTGGTCGTAGAGAAAACCAAAACTCTTACAAGGTTTTGCATAACACTGTCCCCTAAACTTTTTTTTTTTTTTTAATTTATTTGACAGGTAGAGTTATGGACAGTGTGAAAGAGAGAGAGAGACAGAGAGAAAGGTCTTCATTCTATTGGTTCACTCCCCAAATGGCCGCCACGGCTGGAGCTGGGCCGTTCCGAAGCCAGGAGCCAGGTGCTTCCTCCTGGTCTCCCATGCGGGTGCAGGGGCCCAAGCACTTGGGCCATCCTCCACTGCCCTCCCAGGCCACAGCAGAGAGCTAAATTAGAAGAGGAGCAACCGGGACTGGAACCAGGTGCCCATATGGGATGCCGGCACTGCAGGCGGAGGATTAACCAAGTGAGCCATGGTGCCGGCCCCCGTGTCCCCTAAACTTTCTAACCTGATATCTCTTACCACCCTCTATTTGCTCATTCACATCACCCCCTTTAGATCTTTCAGTCACATGATTATACTCCCACCTTAAGAGCTTTGCATGGCCATTCCCTCAATCCAAAGACAATGAAGTCATTCAGGCCTCCACATTACTGGAGGAGTCAAGGGTATGTTGGACAAATTCATATTCAAAATACTGTAAAAGGAATTCAAGTGTCAATCCTAGCTCTTTGAATGAGAGATAGCAATAAAGTAATAACCTCTTTCAATCATTTGAATGCTTTTAACAACAAATATGCAGTTTCAAAATACTTTTACACCTATACTAGGTACTTTGTAAAAGTGACTTCACATTAGAATCTGGCTCAAGAACATTTAGTAGTCTTATATATTTGAATATTGAAACCATTAAGCTTTAGCAAGGAAGAGAATAATGTGTAATTATGTAAAGGATATAAATACTTTCTTCCAACTTAAGCTGTCAACTCTGTGTGTCAACTATTTGTCCCATAAACCTATTAGTAGTTTATTTAAGAGGTATAAATTTAGAGGAAGTCCTAAACCTTTTTCCAACTTTACTAATCAGTACCCCAGGATTTATTATCTGAATTTTTTTATAAAGACTTGTTTGTCTGTTTGACAGTCAGAGTTACACAGAGAGAGGAGAGAGAGAGAGGAGAGAGAGAGAGAGAGAGAGAGAGAGAGAGAGAGAGAGATCCTCCATCCGATAGTTCACTCCCCAATTTGCCACAATGGCCGGAGCTGCGCCGATCCGAAACCAGGAGTCAGGAGCTTCTTCCAGGTTTCCCACATGGGTGCAGGGGTCCAAGGAGTTGGGCCATCTTCTACCGCTTTCCCAGGCCACTGCAGAGAGCTGGATTGAAAGTAGAGCAGCGGGTATCGAACTGGCGCCCATATGGGATGCTGGTGCTTTAGGCCAGGGCATTAACCAGCTGTACCACAGCACCAGCTTATCTGGATTTATTTAATTATGAAAGTTATTTAATAACAAAAGAATTTTCTTAACATAATCACTCAAGGAAGCACTGGGTGACATAAGACACTGTCTATTTATTAAAACAATTAGCATAGCTAAGCAAAGTAACAAGGACAAAAAACAGAAGGGTTTAAGAAGAAATAATAAAGCAAATATCAGAGTTTAAAACCAAGCTGGCAAAGCTCAAGAAAGATATGGAAGAGAACAATGGAAACATAATTGCAAGGAAAGACACATAAGTAAAAAAAATTACACATAAACTCAAAAGAAAACTGTCAGGAATATAGCAACTGAGTTTGGGGTGCATAAAATGCAATAGGATAAAATAACATTTAAAACTGATTATAGAAAATCTACCCAGTGTGGAAGACAGAGAAAGAAAATTGAACACATGCGAAATAATGATTTCCTATTCTTAAGATGAGAACAGAACATATGGAATATAAAAATATTAAAATATATATGACAAAATCTATCCAGAAATGTAGAAAAAAAACCTGTATTTAGGATGATATAAAGTACTCCTATCCCTAAACTATAAAAACCAAATTATACTGGTAAAATAACTGAATTTCAAAGGCAAGAAAAAACAGTGCTTCTATTTCCTAATAGAGTTTTAAGTTGCTTAGGTTAACATTTTTGCTAAAAAGAAAAATCAGAGCCCTCATTGTGGCATAACTGGTAAAGCCACCACCTGCAATAAATCAAATTATTAAATAGCACAAAAGTGATGAGCTCTATTAAGTGATAAATGTGTGGGAATATAAGAGATCAGAGTCATGCCCTGCATTGGAATAGAGAAGTCTTTCCTTTGAGACATTTTCTATTACTGGCAAACTTGAACTTTGGTTCTGGCAACCAGAATCCATCCAATAGGAAGCACAGGATAATTCCACTTTAAGTTGGGAAGAAAAGGATTAAAAGGAAGTAAGTTTATCTTCATGGGTCAAAGGGAAGTTGTCTTGGTGGTGAACAGATAAACAGTGAAAAGAAAAAGAGAATTTTGAGGCAAGAAGAGCTGTATTTTGAGAAGTTGTGGTCACGACATTACCATTGCTGATATTTGTAGTCAAGATTCACATTAATTTGGGATTCCAAATACACTCAAGTCTTTTTTTTTTTAAGATTTATTTATTTGAAAGACAGAGTTACAGAGAGAGGTACAGACAGAGATCTTCCATCCACTCCCCAATTGGCTGCAATGGCCAGAGCTGCACTGATCCAGAGCCAGGACCTTATTCCAGGTCGTCCATGTGGGTGAAGGGCCCAAGGACTTGGGCCAGCTTGTACTGCTTTCCTAGGCCATAGCAGAGAGCTAGATTAGAAATGGAGCAGCTGGCACCTGAACTGGCACCCATGTGGGATGCTGGCACTGCAGGAAGCGACTTTACCTGCTACGCCACAGTGCTGGCTCTGACATTCAAGTTTTGATTTGGAACGGTCAGGGATGAACAAAAAATTGGTAGAGAGCAATTTCATCTTAGGTTACAATGAGTCCATACCACAATGTAATTTTCAAAGACACTGAGTAGTACACAATGAAAAATAACTAAACACAAAAGGAAACAGTACCATGACTTAGAATAAAAAATGTTGCATTGAAAGAGACTCATGAAGACTAACTATTGAAGTTATCTAATATTCACAGTGATTACTAAATTTACTGAAACCACAAGGTTAAAAATGTATGTTAGAGGAATCTATGAAACATCTTGTAACATATTTGGGGAAGATCAAAATATAAAATGTATTTTAAAAATCTATTGAAGAGATTTTCATCTTTTAAAAATCAAATTTTATGGGGCTAGATTTAAAATTTTCAATACTTGTGTTATTTAGTCTCACACATTTTGAAAAATGTATACACTATACACATCACCACACACAAGAAATAACATTTTCATCATGACCCTTTTCATTTAGTGTGTTTAATGGACTGAATAGTGGCCCCAAAGATATTGGTTATAATCCCTGCAACTTGTGAATATTACTTTATATGGTGAAAACTTTGAAGATGTGATAAAAATTTCTCACTTCATCTCTTGTAATTTTTTTCTTCTAGTTTATCTGATTAGTATAGATACTTGACCTCTCTTTTAATAACTCATTGTCTTGTATACCTGTGTCCATCATTTTATTAGCTTTGCTGCCTTTTTGGTGCATAACGAGGAAGCTGTATTTGAAACAGAGATGGAACTCAATCCTAGGCATTCTGATATGAGATTCTGATATGGCTCAAACTGTTATGCCACAATGTTCGCCTCAGAGAAATGTTACTTCCAACTTGACATTTACTACTTGCACTTTTCTAATTTATAAAGTTTAACTCAGTATTGTAGAAATTACATAAGAACACAAGTTTATATATAGCATTTATCGCAATGATTAGCTCTGAATGTGGCTGAAATATGAGAAATGACAAGGCATGGGTTCACCATAAGGACTTTTATATGTGTGTGCTGGTATGAGTATCTAGAAGTGTTTTGGGGATTATTCATCAAGTTACTTACATAGAGTATCAAAAGTTGAGGGTCTTCCCCCCACATTCTATTGTATAAAAACCAACATAATAAGAACAATTCAGAGAATTTAGAATTTTTTTGTAAGGACATATGACCTATAATTATTGACAATTAAGTCATTGTCTAGGAGGTTCACAAATACTTCCCAAAATTTAAATTTTCCTTTAAATTCTTGTAATACTATCCTCCTAGTCTTCTATTCTTGCAGATTCTTGCAGGATTTCTGAAGTCCAAATGATGGACTGTGAATATGATCTCTCTATTGAAAGAGCCTTGAGTTAAAGAACAGTGTGTTGAGATCTCAGCTTCTAAAGTGCTATGAGGCTTATGGAGAGTGTGCCTATCTCCTTGGGCCTTAGTATTTTGAGTCTGGCACCTGGCTTCACTCATTGTTCCAACTTCCTGAAAAGGCACACCCTGGGAGGCAGTAGTGCTCAAGTGATTGGGTTCCCTTCAATCACATGGGAGACTTGGATTGTGTTCTGGGCTCTTGGCTTTGGTCCAACCCAGCCCTGGTCATTGTGGACATTTGGAGAGTGAATGAGCAGTACCAACTGTGTCTGTCTTGTTCTATTTCTCAAACAAAAATTTAAAAATGATGTTGATCAGTTAACTTCAAGTAGAATGTTTGATTCGGTAAGAGGAAGAGAAACTATAATCTGTGTCTTTTCTGAGATAAGAAAAGGACAAGAGACCTAAAACTATTAGAAGAGTTGGTTGGAAGAAAACCTTCTCTTCTGTTCACTAATAGGCTGTAACCAAGGCTCCTGTATAAGTGTAAGAGGTATTAAACAAAATAAACCTGAAGAGAGACTGGGTTATTTCAGGAGAAATTATCTAAGAGTCCTTCCTTCACACTTCAGTGCATCCCCCTCAATGCTCTTCCATTCTTCAACCTCAGGTCTTCACTGAAACATGTTCCTCCTCTCCCAGTCAGGACTGTTCTTTGAACATGTGATGATATTTTTCATATTTGTCTTTCCTCAGATGTTGAGGGCAGGGGAATGCAGACTGACTTTATTCATCAGTATAATTCCAATTTTGAATCAAATGATCGATGAATATGAATTTGTGAATGAGTTCAAACTAATCACTTTGATGATTAGTATAAATTTATTAGCTAGCCAGTTTTTTGATCTAATTTATATGTTATCACATTCACCCATGTGAAGTGAACATCTTAATGTGTTTAGCATATCTTTCTAGACTTGCACTCCTCATGACTTTAGCAGGGAGAAGTTCTCCTGGAAATTTTGCCAGATAGTTTTAACTTGAAGATGAATAATGAAGAGACAGATGAGAAGGGAGGAAGAGAATGTGATGTAATTACTTCAGTGCCCTCTACAATAATGCTAAAGTGAAATTTGTGATTAATTACTAAATTAGGAAAGAGGCACCTTTCAGTCAGATTTGTGATATTATCTCATTGAGGAACAACTATGTCAACACTCTGCAAACTTCATTATTGCCTAATTTCATTACAGCCCTTTCTACCCACTGCCTGTTAGTTTTTGTATTTTGGATGTGTCTATAGAAGAGCAAGAACAGCGAATTGTATTTCTATGCTTCTCCAAGGGGCTTATCATCTGTTTATTCTGTACATAGTAGGGACAAAATAAACATGGAGTGTGTGGAACTGAAAACAAAAGTAGAAACCAGAAGTTATGTATCATCATCCAGAGAACAGATGATGGAAATCATAAAGTCACTGCCGCATTGCAGTTTTATAAATCTGAATGACTGAGATACAAATTTGTAAGGCTTCCTAATCTCATTTCTCTCCTCTAAATTGCTAGAGGAGATTCATCCTTTAGCTACTTATCACTTGGGAAGAACAAGGTGTGAGAATGTAGCCCTCATTTTATAAAGATCAGTTCACCCACTGTCGGTTGATGAGAGGTTGACAAGCCTTAAATAGTTTCCAGCAATCTGCCATTACATATTATGGTTGGGACCTAAAGAAAATAAGTATTCAATTGAAATCCCAGGTATGTTTTAAAAAATGATTACCTAGGTGGAGAGCTTCAAATGGTGCTAGGAAAGTAAGCCCACCTCCATTCTGCTCCATTTCAAAGGGAAATATACCAAAGAGGAAAGTTAAAACATTAATGTAATTATTTAATCTTGTAAAACTACTTCTATACCCTTGGAGTTTGGAGGTCAGTCTAATTTCTTGATTCGCTGAATGTATATTAAATCAGATCTCTTTGGATTTGGGGAGTTGTCCATCAATAATTAACAGCTTGTTAATTGTGTGTAAATGTCTATGTCACTTAACCTGGCAATGTTTTATTTCTTGCTCCTGTCATGTAGTGTTTACACACATACCTTCCAAATTTCTTGATCCTTTTTCACTAAGCACCCATTTATGAGTACTCATCCCTATGTCATCAGCATATTCATACTCTTTGTATTGAACAACTAACTGTACATTCATTACATATTCCTTGCCACTGTTGCTAGATACATTCTATTGATTGTGAGGCCATCTGCCTTATAGCTCTCTTGCAATGATCCTTTGTGGAAAGTCTTGTGCTACAGCAAAGTCATACCCACGCAAAGCAGCAAATAAGCAGGGTGTGCATCATGATCCCTTTAAGCAATAATTGGTTGCCTTGCAAATCTTGGCCCAATGCTTCCTAATTTGCAATGCACGAGGCTCTGTTTAAAAGAATAACATATTCCATTTCTGTTTACAGAACAAATGCTTGATGCAAAAAGAGATAGAAAATAAGATTGGTCCTTTATTGGTGATAATTACACCAACAATACTGAGCAAGATATGGAAGGGTTAGATAAAAGCAAATGAAGTTTTTAAATTGAGTTTACTAGATATAATCACATAACGAAGTACAAATCTTTTAGCCATTCAATTAAAACAACCTTATTTTCCCAATAATTTAGGAGTCCATTTTTATATTATTTTGCATAAGTATTTCAACCGATTTCCATAAATTTGCATTTTTGTTCAAAAAGCTCTAATGCCAATTATGTGAAGTAAATGTAATTAATTAGTGATTCTGCAGCAAACACAGTCAAGCTGAGTTTGTTTGCAGTTGCAGTCACCAGAATGGCTGAGCCGAGGGAACTCTGGCTGGCAACCCAGCAAAAGTTTACATCACAAGCTCCCCCTGCTCCAGAGTCAAAAGTGAGATAAGGAAATGCTTCCCAGAGAGATGAAAATACACTGAGCATGGGATGCCTAAGAGGCTTCATTTCAGTAAACCTAATTCACTGCCTAAAAATAGAGTGAAAGGACACGTGCCAGCATCATCATCTGCATGTAACCGTCACTTCTATATCTAATTCACAGGCTGATTTGGCCATGTATGTCTATAAGTGTCATTCTGCTCTTCCTAGAACAACCCTCTGCCAGATGAGGGGTGCCAAGAAGGGACATTTCACGAGTGACTCACACTGTTATACAGAAGTTCCTGTTTTCCAATTCAGGCAGCCACTGAAAAACATGCTATTGTCTTTTTAGCACATTTACATGCTTAAGTGCTGGTAATTCCTCATGTACATTGATTCTTTCTTGAAAAATTAGTGCCATCCAGGTACATGTTACCTGTTTGTTAATATGAAGCAGAGGAAACCTTTGGTGTCGGGATTAGCTCTAGTTTAAGAATACTTTACTGCTACACATTGGGCAGTAAGTGTTTTCTGATTCTAATCATAAGAAGCTCTGAAGAGATCAAAAAACTATCATTTTTGGCTAAAGTGCACATGTCCGTTGGGTTCCTTGTTCAAATCTAGGTACTCATAAAACTTAATGCAAGTGGGGGTTAGGGAAGGGGGATTCCTGACCTCCTCATCTAACTTTGAATTGCGTGTGAGGCACATCTTAGTCACCCCCCAGTGGTTTACAATATATTGTCATATTGTTATTTAATAAAAATTCAGGAGAGCAGAATGTGTCTCCTTTGCAAACACAGGAAGTCCTGAAAGGGAAGTCACAGTGCTAAACGCTGCAACGTGTGGGAGTCAAACTTTTGTCTGGGACTCTTGCTGTTAGTGTTGATGACACTCTTGGGGGATCTGGTGGCTCTGGGGTGTTAGGTCATACAATGGGGCGAAAGAACCTAGGTCTGTGCTCACATGACTCTCTGGTCTCTTTCTGCACCGAAAGTCTTATATGGACCGATGATAGATGGATGTGCAGCCACTAGATTTTAATATACAACAGGCAGGGTTCTCTTACGTGTTACACAGGCTTGTTACGTAGGGCAAGGTTGAACCTGTCATGTTAGGGCAGGGTAATTGAAAAAAATACCCTGGCCTACTTATACATGCTTTCTGGGAAGTTCTATGTAGAATTTTTAAAAATTATTTATTTTTATAAGTAAAACTTTAGGAATATAGTCTATGGAGGATTAAATTTAACCAAAGACTCTTGCTTTATTCCCCATGTTGACTCCAGCAGATATCATAATCAGTATTTCTTATAAAGCAACTGGTTCTCATGGAACTTTTATCTCACAGATTAGGAAATGCTTCAGTTTTCACTGCCATGTCAGCGCAGATATGAGGAACATGGCCTGTATTTTTAATACAATAATACATATTAGCATATTCCATTAAGCCCACTTCAGAAGAAATTGATTGCTTAGAGGTGATTGCTAATACACACACTCATGACTAGGCAGTGTAATGATCTGTGACCAAATCCCATGAGGATATTCGCTGTGGATGCTCCCATCACCAGGCATGAGATCCAGCACCAGGAGAACCACAAAGCTTTTGTTCTATACTTAATTTTTGGATAGAATCGGATGTCACTTGGAAATTTGGAACTGCTGCTATTGAGGGGGAAAATCTATTATCCCACAAACTGCTCAACACCACATACATAGAAGATTTTATCTGGAGCATAAGTATTACCTATGCTGAGTTTTGATTGGTTCTTCAGAAAGGCAACTCTCCTGGGAGGAGAGTGTACCTTCAGTGAGAATAGGAATACACTGATCATAATTAACTTTGGAAAAAGACATCCCTCCCCAAGGAAAGCAGGGTTTTTGAAACTAAAAGTTTGTGTGTGTGTGTGTGTGTAAGAGTGCTTGTTATTAAAAAAAAAAAAAAAGTTTAGTGTCAAATGAGTTTATCTCCCTGCCACTAGACTCATCCTTCTAAACCAGGTTCCATCCTCTAAACCAGGGAAAGGTGATGAAGCATCTGATTATATATAGCCTGGTGTGGTCCAAGTGAACACTTCAGAATGAGAATATCCGATTCCTGAGTATGCTCTAAAAACATCTAACTTGACAACAGATAGTTGCTTTGGGATTCTTGGTGGTAAAATATTGGTGGCCTCCTTGTCATTTGTTTACCCTCACTTGGGTTTGTCTTACATAACAATTCATGTAACATAGCATCTTGGGATAAGGTAATCTAGTTTAAACCACCACCTAAATGGAATTTTATATTGCTATATATCTATGATGTATGAAGACTCTTTAGGAAGTAGGTCTATGTCTATGCTGAATTAGAATAAAGCCTAGGGAGATTACAAGACTTGTGTGGACTCATGGTAATTGGCAGATTTTAGGTACAGATTGAGACCTAGATCAGATACGATCATTTTTACTAAAACTCTTCATACTACTTCACTGTCTCCTAAGAATGATGAATCTTGTGACCAGAAAATGCTTTGGTGTTTGGAAAGGATGACAGATGATTTGAATCAAACTTGGAGGAGTAGTCATTTTGCAAAAAGCAGGTGTGGTTGAGAGGAGGGAAGTGTCACAGAAGATATTTGGTGGCAAGACAGGGAAAAAGACAAGAAAGGAAGCTTGGGAAAGAAGATGTGTAGAAAATGTGTATGTGACCATGAGCTGGGGAAATGCAACATCCTGTTGCATCTTTAACCCCTCAGTGTGAGCCACTTTTGTCCTGTTACAAGATACATTAATCTACATTGATATGGAGTAGAAGTAGCATTTCACACTCTTCACCACACTGTTCACAACACTTGGACACCATACATCTGGGTAACAGTGTTATTTTGAAATAACTTGCTTGTGTTCATTTCTTAGGATGGATTTTAAGTTACTCAAGAATGCCTTCTTCATTGTTTTAACTCCCACATCCATTCCCATATGGAACATGACATATGCTAGGTGCTTACTACATTGTGTTGAAACTAAATAAAATCACTCTTTGCAACTTTCTTTATAGCTGCCTCACAAAGGGATGTCCAGGATTAATAACAGTCCCCAGCCCCAGAGGAAATGTGTTATGCCAAAGACTTGTGTTTGTAGTTAATTAGCCTTGTCCTAGAAATAGTTTAGGATGGATATATGCTTCAGGTTTTTTGTTTTATTTCTTTTGTTTGTTTTTTTCTTACAGACAATAAAAACCTATAATGAACAATGTAAGCAAAAGCAAATTTAGCGGAAAGATACTGGGTAGCTCACAAAAATCTATGTATAGACCAGAAAACTAGAGCACAAATACATGGTTCCAAATGCAGCAATGACAGTGAAGCTTGAAGCTTTCAGCTAGGTTATCAAGGTGCAAGATTTAGGATAAATGAACCCCAACCATGTTTATAGAAGCTAAATTTTTCTGTTTGAGTTTCAATGTTTCAGGAGAAGGAACGTAAGTGGTTGAGCTTAAGGCATATGCTGACTTCTAACCTACCACTTGGCTACACTGAATAGGAGGGAAAAAACTGCCTCCAAAGACTTTCAGCCTCTATGTTGGAGAGAAGGAATGATTTACGGTCCCCTCAAGACTGCAATCAATGACGGAGAGTTAATTCCATGAAAGGCAGTGTGAGGGCTTTTGGAAAGCACCTATGGATGACAAGCAGCCAGAACAGTAAATAGCCACAGCATTAGTGCACCTTCTTTCTAGCTGTAGAAAGCAGTTCTTTCCATTTATTTGTGAAAGCAGCCCAAGGATTAGCTTTATGGTTGGAGACCATGTATAACAGGCAAAAAGTAAGTCTAGTACACATATAGACATGCATGTACACTTGTGTGTGTGTGTATCACCAGGATTCACAGAGAAAAGTTCTGCAAAGGGAATACCATCATTTCAGTTAAAAAAATGTGTGTGGGGGAAGTGGAGGGTTGCAAAAACGAAACAAAGGAAGACCCTTTTCTAATGGTTCTTTTCATTTCCCTTTTGTCTTTGAATTCTTTTCCCCAGATGCCTGGAAACCCAGCTTTCTTTCATCTATCAAAGAAATTGCATTTCCCACCATATTGCAACATCCTCTCCCAATTTCCAACAGCTGTCTGTCTTAAAAGGGTTATCTAGGGATTTAAGACTATCTAAAAGAACGCTGAGTCTTGCTTATGAATGGCTAAGGGGGAACCAATATTGGGGAGTTGTAGAGACTAGGCTAGCTAAGAAGCCCATCATTTCTATCTGTCACTGACAAGTCACCAGGCCACTGTAATTCAAAATCATTAGTCATGTCTTCTTGAAGCACAGAGGCAAAGCAATAGCAAAGCAGCAGGCACAGGAGTGTTTCAGGAGAGATTCTTTCTTTCTATGCACTGGTCATATTCTGAAGACCCTGCAGATGTAAAAGAAGTGACAGCTGCTGGCAATGCCATACTAGATTCATGCCAGTCTATTTTAAGTATGCAGTAAAGCTGCAAATTTTGCTGATTCAGGATTCTATAGTAGGAGAAAGAATTCTGATAATCCTGTTGTCAGAATACCATTCAAAAGATTACCAAGAAAGGCCGCATTTGTTACTTCTTTGTAGGAAAGATTGGAAAGCTACTAAAGAAAGTTGTCTAAACCTTGAGAAAAAATTGCAATATGCCAAAAGATCAAAATGAAGCAAAACTGAATTTGTTAAATACACATGTTTTGCACAGCCAAACTACTGCCTGTTTGCCATCTTACATGAATTGCCTGCAAACAGCTTTAAGATGTGCAGAGCATTTAACAGATCACTGAAAACCTAAATACCAAAGAGTCCACTGAGGTGAGATATATTTAGCCATCCACTGTACCCATGCCTGCATTCACCATTTTTGTCTGCTGCTATGTCAAGAACTTTTAATGCAGCATTTTAAGAAATTCTCTTTTTGAAAGTTAAAAAAAAAAAAAAAAGGATGCAAATCTGCATTGGAGGATGCACACTTTCTTCCTAAAAATGTGCATTTATGCCTAGGGCTAACCCCAGGCTCTGTCAAGGATATATCTAAAATGAGGAAGAAGTAGTTTATAGAACTAGAGGAGTTTGGAACAATGCCTTGTGAAAAATTAGATCTCCTCTACTCCATTATATAATTTTGAATTAAAAGGTACAACTTCTAATAAAAATATTCCTCACTTGAAGCTCATGTGAAGTGTGAATAAATGTGCTTTTAAGGAAGATAGCAGAGATAACTCCCGGAAGAGTGACCTTGGATCATTCTGGAAACATGAAAGTTCTTATATCGGTTCTGATCCAACTGTCACTGAGGGAGAGAAGGGGAGAAAAGACCTCTGGAAAATCCCATGCATTATGTTAGCAAATGTCTCTACTCCCTCCAAGTGGACTAGGTAGTTTTACCACCTCGGCTGTATTTCAATATTGGGTAGACTGATGAACTTGTCCCATTTAATCATTAATATTGGTTTCCTAAATATGAAAATGAATCTTTGAGTTGCCCTGACATCAAACATGCTATCCATACGCAAAGTTAAAGAGAGAATTAACAGAAGCTCCAGTCAAATAATTTAGACTGGATTCAGAACCATGTTCCATTGTTTTTCTCTTCTCAAGGCTAAAGCATAACCCCTGTATGAGTGCAAGCATCCTTTTCAAGATGATCGTGTTCCCAGTAAATGGAATTGGGGGTGGTGGGTATAACCTAAGAATTACATAGCCAGATCCTCAAAAGTTCATGGAAATGGGTAATACTCATGTTTCAAATATTTTTCCACCAAAATAAACTTACCTTTTAATACCATTTTTCCATAAGTGTTCAGAAGTGACATCAGGTGTATATATTTCTATTTTCAGCTAAAACTTATGTGATCCAAAAGGTTTAATTTGGGGGGAGGGGGAGAATCCTGTTATCTTTCTGTACTTGTCTGTGAATGTAATTTTAAGTAGATATGAGGTATCATAAATGCCCATAATGCCTGTTAAAATCCATTTGTGGGTCCAGCATTGTGGTACAGCAGGTGAAGCTGCTGCCTGCAAAGCTGGCATTCCCTATGAGCCTTGGTTCTAGTCCCAGGTGCTCCACTTCCTATGCAGCTTCCTGCTAATTCACCTGGGAAAGCAGCAGAGAATAACCCAAGTGCTTGTGTCCCTGCCACTCATATGGGATACCCAGATGGAGTTACAGGCTCCTTGGTTTGGGCTGACTCAGCCCTGGCCATTGCACCCATTTGAAGAGTGAACCAGTGAATGAAAGATCTCTGTTTCTGTCTCTCTCCCTCTGTATCTGCAACTCTGCTGTTCAAACAAATAAATCCATCCTTAAACAAATTTCATTTGTAACTACATCTTACACAGAATTAGGCACCTTAGATTTGCATATTAATTTGGAAAATTAGCATCAAATTGTTTAGAGATATATATTTTTAATGTGTACCCATTATCATACAAGACATTTGAAAAACATTGGAAGATGAGTGATTTTATAAGGAGCTACTTTAAGAGTGCTTTTACACCAGAAATATATACTAATGGTTGCTGCAATGTTATCTGGAACTCTGAACTCTACAGAAAAGATATTCCCGGGAACGTGAGAGGTGGTCCTTCGTGAAAGAAGGCGGAGGAAGAGTAAGATTGAGGGTGTCCAGCTTGTTCCCTTTTTTGTGGATGATGGTGTTTATTATGAAAACCTGTGGCCATTTCTTAGTTATCAACATTTCTTATCCCATTATGTTTTGGTCCATGATATTTACTTTATGCACATGCACTTCAGCCGATTTAGACCTACATAACATCTGGAAAACAGCCCAAACAAGAATTTTGAGAAAGCCCAGAGTTGGTTACTATCAGGTTTAAATAATAGTGTATTTCAGTCTAATATTTTACACATTAATTTTGAAGTTCTTTATAAACATATATTTACAAGCAAATTTAAAATTGCACATGATTGGTTCTGTAAACCTGATGAAGCCTCAAATCTCTAACCTATTAAGTTCTCTGATAATCATCTTGCATGAAACATTCACTCAGGTCATATATATATATAACAATAGGCCAGAATAAGAAAACTGGCTCTTTTGTTCTGCATCAGGCAAACAGAAATCTTCTTAACCAGAGGCTTGGCAAGGAACTTCTAGGAATTGTTCCCTAAGGTACAGGCCAGAGACCTCATGGATTTACACATCCCACTAATGCAATGATAACTCCTCCAAATTATTTCTGCCAATCCATATATTTCAAATAATCTTACAAATGAGAATGTTTTTCTAATATTAACTGTGGTATTTAACAAGATATTAATTTTGACCAATTTTTTTGCCAATAAAGCTCTGTTATTAATCTAAATATGGTTAACAAACAGTTTGACTTCAGTTATAGAAAAGTTTATTTTTTTGAATGTTAAGTCTAAAGAAGGATATGTTTATATTATCCCCTTTTTTG
The DNA here is from genome assembly GCF_033115175.1 of Lepus europaeus. Lineage (NCBI taxonomy): Eukaryota > Metazoa > Chordata > Mammalia > Lagomorpha > Leporidae > Lepus > Lepus europaeus. The sequence continues at coordinate 72,950,892 of NC_084842.1, forward strand.
GAGAACAATTTATGGATGTATGATATAGTAATAAATTATGCAAGTATAGTATATAAATTTGAAGATATGTGAATACTCAAACTATCACAATCATCAAAACCATGAGCATCACCTCCCGAGGTTTCCTTATACTGCTTTCTATTTTTCTTGTAAGATCTAATCCCATATATTTTTAAGTATACAACACAGTATTGTTAGCTATATGCACTATGCTTTATAATAGGTCTTCATAACTTATTTAGAGATGCTGCAATTTCCTAGTTAGAATGCTAGCTAGCCACCTCTGGAACATGAATTCTTAATTAGAGTATTCATCTGCATGTGGGTTATAGCTTAACCAATTAACAAACACACAACAGCACCCTCTTGGTTGAAATGTTTTAAATTCCATACATCTCATCAATGGCATACAGTTCTTGCTACTCCAAGCATAATGGAAGACTAGTTACATGTTACACTTTTTGTTCTATAACTTGCCCAGTGTTTAAGTACCACAGTAACTGATCATCTTTATTGATTCTTTAATTTCTATAAATAATAGCAAATGAAATTCATGCATAGGACAACAACCAAGAGCAAAGCTCCACTCAGACATGAATAAAAACTCCAATCTCCAAACTTTTGAAGTAAAACATGGGCTAAGGTTTTATTCCCTTGTTGTGTGTACTGCTACTACTAAATTCTGACTAATAAGTCCTTCAAGGGTGTGTATAATTATTTCATTTTTCTTTAATTGAGCAAAGGACAATGTCTTATACCCATTAACATGCATGGATTTTACAAGGAATTATGCTCATAGTACCTAATCAATAGTTACTTATTTATGAATCAAGACAATAACTGAATGCCTTGCTTCTTAGTAGAGTGGAGGAGAACAAAGGAAATAGACATCTTAATGTGGTTGTAGTTCAATCAGAGAATAACTACCAGCACTACTGCTAAGTAGCTGTGTTTCCTAGACAATTCTCATTCTCTATGAACCTCTACTGTCTAACCTGCAACAGAGAAATGAAAGCCCTCTGCCTCTGAAATATCATAAAGTTTAAGAAGACATAGAATATTTCTAGAGACATGCTCCACTCATTAAATTCACTCAAGGGCAGATGCTTAGTCTAGTGGTTAAGAAACCTGAATCCACATTGGAATCGCTGTGTTCAATTCCCCACTCTAGCTCCTGACTGTAGATCCTGCAAATGCAGACCCTGAGATGTAGCAGTGGTGGCTCAGAGTTTGGTCCTGTCATTCATGTCAGAAACCCAGATTGAATTTCCAGCTTCCGCTTTGGCCCTAACTCAGCTATGACTCTTGCAGGCATCTGAGGAATAAACCAGCTGTTGGGAGCTCACTGTCTGTCTTCCTGTCTCTCCAATAAATAGATAATGATTCTAAGTCCACTCAGAATTATGAGCAAAAATGAATTAATTTTTTAACTAATAATAACTTTTCTTACAGCTTTTTCCTCCCTGGCTATATAAAATATAAACATTGTAATGCTGGATGGGAGGGCAGAATTGATGTATGAGTATGTACTGATCATATTATACTATGTAAGGCCTTTATTCTGCACAGTACATGAAAGTAATTGAAATTATTAATAATTTTTGAAAGTGCTTTAGTTTGTCTCAGTCTATTTTGTGCTACTGTAAACAGAGTATGTGAGACTGGGTAACTTCTAAGGAAGAGAAATGCATTGGCCATGGTTTTAGAGACTGGGAAGACCAATATTGAGAGGCTGGTATCTGGAAAGAGCATTCCTGCTCCATCATCCCTTGGCAGAAGGATAATGAGAGGGTGAGGGAGAACAAAAGGCTGAAGTCAAAGCCCCAACCCTTTTGCAACTGGTATTTATCCATTCACTCAGTGAAGCCCTTATGACCAGAACGTTTCCTATGAGGCCTATTTCTCAGCATTGTTACAATGAAGATTAAGTTTCTAACTCATGCTTTTTTGGGACACATATCCAAACCATATCATCTTGTTTTATTTAGATAGATTTTGTGAATTCTGCATGTTAAATACATTATCCTTTGCATTAATCATTAGTAAACAATTATGGAAGTGAGTCACTATCTTCATTGTATGAATTAGAATCTTTGTTTTTCACTCATATAAGGTGAACTAAATTCTATGAAATAAATATGTATTTCCTGGATGTCTACTGATAATTGTGGAAAAGTAGTCCTTCAAAATGTTTTTAACATGTACTGAGTGCTTGATGTTGTATTAGAAGCCTGTGATCTTACTTAATGTTCATACAAGTTTTTCAAAGAAAGTATTACTGTATTCATTTTATAGGTAGGGAGCTAAATATCGCAGTTATCTCCATCCTTATTTCATACTTATTGAAGCTCTTTGTAATCAGACTTTTATTGGTATCTATTGAAAGTTCACTAGCAAATGTCATTAGTAATCTACTTATTTGTGAATGCAATGAGCATTTTAAGTTCTAATATTACTTGACTTTGGTAAAATTTAATATTACAATCATCTTTCTTGTGGAAATTCTTTTTATATTTCCCATAACATCATTTATCCTTAGATTGCCTCCTTCAGCTTTGGACATCCTGTCTGTTTCTTTTATGGATTCTTGTGCCCTTGTCTGTTCTTTAAATATTGGCATTGCTTGGAGATCTAACCTCATCCCCTTTCTCCTCTATCTGTGCAGCCTCCCACTGCCATCCCATTGATTCCAATGACTTTAATAATTACTTTGATGCTGACCATTCCCATATCAATTCCTGTAACACAAATCTCTCCCCAGAACCTTGACTCATTTTTCTAACTGCCCACTGGAACTGAACATACCAAAGGGACATCAGATTTTATGTATGTCAAACTGAATTCTTCATCTTCCCGTAGGCCAATCCCCTTCCTCTAAGCTTCAACAATCACCCACATGCGCGTGCGCGCACACAGACACACACACACACACACACCCCACTCCTCTATTCTTAATTATACCTTCCTCTAGGTCTTATTTCAGTGAAAGACACTATTATCTCCCTGTTTTTTCCCTTAACAGAAAACTCAGCTCATAAATCTAGACACTGGCCAAAGTCCAACTCCATTTTCCCACCTAGTATCATACAAATCATTGCGTCTTCTCCATCCTGACTGCTACACACAGCCACAAGAACATCTTTCCAAAAAATTGCTTCTCCATTTAAACTCCTTCACTGCTTTCCTAAAGTCTTGAGGACAAAATTGTTAGTTTGGAAATTGTTAGTTTCCCTAAGCTTGATTTAATTCTATGAGATAAATCTGGTCTGGGTAAATGTCCAGGTCGCTAAGTATCATACCTGAAGAATCTACTCAGTAGTCATGGGAAAGCATAGGGTGCTTAATATCTATGATTTTTCTTTTTTAACATGTCCTGTAGATTCTATTAAACAAGAAACTTGACCAATAATGGTCTATGAATCACTTTATAATCCGACAGTTGTCTAGGTTGTCCTTTATATGGTGTTATTATTAAACAATCTCTATATCTGGCATTATGCTCAGAATTTCGTTAGATATAATGGATTTGAATCCAATATTATCTGACTTTAAGGGTCATGCTTTTAGGCTGGCGCCATGGCTCACTTGGCTAATCCTCTGCCTGCGGCGCCAGCACCCTGGGTTCTAGTCCCAGTCGGGGCACTGGATTCTGTCCTGGTTGCTCCTCTTCCAATCCAGCTCTCTGCTGTGGCCCGGGAGTGCAGTGGACGATGGCGCAAGTACTTGGGCCCTGCACCCCATGGGAGACCAGGAGAAGCACCTGGCTCCTGGCTTCGGATCAGTGCAGTGTGCTGGCTGCAGCGGCCACTGGGGGGGTGAACCAACGGCAAATGAAGACCTTTCTCTCTGTCTCTGTCTCTCTGTCTACTCTGTTAAAAAAAAAAAAAAAAAGTCATGCTTCTAATCTAAATTCATCAGAGTGGTAGAGGGGTACAAAATAATACATTGGAGATGAAGGATTCAGAGCCTTATCCATAGAAGCTAGTAATGGGGTCGACATAGCACTCATTTTATTTTCATGATCTAAGTGTGTAATTCATTTATACACTCAGTCCGTCCACTATGTATTAGTCATTTTACAGGCATCAGCAACAGAGTGATGATCCAGACAAGTGCATTCCCTCTTGTTATGGAGCTCCTATGCTAGTGAGGTATAGAGAAAGTAAATCATTGAATAGAAAATTATGAAAATTAGGCATTAAGAAGATGCTCTACATATACATGAAGAGTTGTAGACATAATTTGACTGTCAAAGTTATGTTTAATCTCAATGATAAAAAGACAACATCATTTTTGAGTGGTTTAGAAAATGTTGATTTTTTTCAATACTGGATTTTTCGTTTCATTTGTAGTAGATAAAGATAAAAAATAATGAAGTGACAAACTTGGAATTTTTCACTATTTCATTTATGGATTGAATCATCTGCTTGAGGCATAGAATTTTTGCACCAGTTTTTCTATACTGGAATTTTCCATACTTCAAACATAGGGAATCTTTTTTTATACTTATGATAGAGCAATAAATACTTTTTTACTTCATTTTTTCTTCTGTTTTATAGTTCTGAGTAGTATTTCTTACAGAATTCTCAATTTGTGACATTTATATAAAATATGCTTAAAAGGAATATTAATCTATATGTTATTTTAAATATATAATGTGAAATTATTAAAATATAAATATTTCATGAAAACATCCAGTGTAGAAAATAATTGGATACCAAGATCACCAGGTTAGCAGAAGGATAATAATGAAATTAAATGATATATTCCTGTGAGATAAAAAAATCTCAAATCATAGATAAGTAATTTTACAAATATACCTTGTTAAGATTCTTCCAGAAAAGTGATTCTTTTCATACTAATAAGATCTTACAAATATATAATTGCTTATTTCATGATTAATGGAGACCACGCCTCATTCAGAATGGTCACAATTTTTGTAGTGATAGAGGCCCCCATTATTATGAGAAAATCTTTATAGGAATAGTTTCATGGTCACAGGGAGAAAATAGAGGAGAGCAGCATAGATTAATAAGCAGATTCATCTGGTAATCACATTTGGAGTAAAACAAACTACTTGTAATAAATGCATTTAAAATACAATATAAATAAATAGAATATCTGCTTTTGAAAAATTATTTTAATATTCACAAGTCTTCTAATAGAATACAATTCACTTAAGACCAGGGCACATCAATATAATCGGTACTTATTGATTTCTAACATTCAGATGACTTGATGGAAAAAGTCATTTGAAAACTGACCTTCATTTCTATAACAGTCTACTGAATATGAGAACCACCTGAGAAGAATAAGGAAACTAAAAACACTGGTAAAAGTCCTTGTCTTATTTAGTGTAAAAAAATCCCCATGAGGCATCCTATATCAAATATTTTTAACTTTTATTTAATGAATATAAATTTTCAATGTACAGCTTATGGATTACAATGGCTTCCCCCTCCCATAACTGCCCTCCCACCCGCAACCCTCCCCTCTCCCGCTCCCTCTCCCCTTCCATTCACATCAAGATTCATTTTCAATTCTCTTTATATACACAAGATCAATTTAGTATATATTAAGTAAAGATTTCAACAGTTTGCACCCACATAGAAACACAAAGTGAAACATACTGTTTGAGTACTAGTTATAGCATTAAATCACAATGTACAGCACATTAAGGACAGAGATCCCACACGAGGAACAAGTGCATAGTGACTCCTGTTGTTGACCCTACAAATTGACACTCTAATTTATGGCACCAGTAACTACCCTAGGCTCTTGTCATGAGTTGCCAAGGCTATGGAAGCCTTCCAAGTTCACCGACTCTGATCATATTTAGACAAGGTCATAAAAGACAGGGTTAGGATAGTAACCAATGATCCTAAGAGTGGCATTGACCAGGTCTGAACAATTATACAGCATTAAGTGAGGAAGAGGACCATCAGTACACACAGGTTGGGAGTAGAGCCATTGGAGGTAGAGTAGAGGTTATGATTACAAAGGAATGAGGCCCAAGTGCGCTAGACAGGGTCTAGAACAAAGGACAGAGTCATTATTAGAGGAGCTAAGAAAGGTGCTGTCTAAGCTACAATTAAGTTTTCTGATTGAGAGGCAAATAGAACCTGATAGAAGGGGCTTGATAATAATCTGGTGGGCTTTAGGCCTTGTAAGTTAAGAGGCCCAGACCTATCTATCTCTTCACATGGGGTACATCCTAAGGGAGGTGTGAACCTCCTAGGGGAAGGCACTCTGTTGACTTTCATTACTTGGCTGGCCTGGGAGGAGAGCTGGCCAGGTAAAGGCAGGTGGCATCTCTAACAAGAAATTTACAGTTCTGCCTGTAATGTTGCTGACCCTACTTGGCCATCCCCTCTATATCAAATATTTTTAAAAGTTGTATTTTCACTGGACCTTCAATAGTGGAAGATAGTTATTTAAATTATCAAAAAATGTAAAAGGCATTAATCAACAGAATTTACAAAAGAGTTGAGTAGAGTTGGCTGGATGTTAGAGAAATAAGAGGAGAATTGAGTGAATTTTTTACCCTCATGAAAATTATAGTTTAACTGGGAAATTCCATTATTTGAGATAGGTCAGATCTTGAAGAGCAGGAGAATTTAAAAACTTGAAAATATTAGGAAAATGAGACTAAAGTTTTTTGAGCTCTACTAGTTTCTAGATATGGTAATAAGCACATGCTATCCAGCTTTTTAAATTTTAATTCTTATGACAGTCCTGTAAGGGAGGTAAAGTCAATTCTTTGAAGCTGAAGCAGAAGGAAGTCACTTACTCATATTCCATAGCTTATACCTGGCAGACATTTGGTTTAAATACAGACCTCACTTGCTCCAAAGTCTGTGTTGCTCTCCCAATGGCAATATTCCAGATGTTGGAAATGCTGTGATGAAAGGTGGAATTTTTCTCCTCCCTTCAGAGAAAAAGTACATCCTTCTTTGATGACCACTGCTTTCCACTGGAGTCTCACCCACAGAGGTTCCTCATGTAGGACACTTTTTGCTATGGTGTCTTGGCTTTCCATGCCTAAAATGCTCTCATGGACTTTACAGCCTGACCAAAATGCCTTAATGTTGGAGCATTCACTCCTTTTTAATTCTATTATTACTACCAAACACTTAATCCTATTTATATGATCATTTTAACAATTAATCCTATCCATATGTTTACTTTAACTCTTAAAATGCTATTTTTACCACTCAGCCTAAGGGGACTTGGAGTCCTATGGCAAGTTTTTAAACTGTACCTTTAGAAGTAAGTCTGTAGGAAAGTATGCAGAACTATACAGCATTACAGTTATAAACTTCATAATTATAAATTTAGGAACATTATCATTCTTCTCACCATGCCCATCCTCCCACCCTCCTTGTTCCTCCCTCTCTTATTTCCACTCTCATTTTTTACCAAGATCTATTTTCAATTAACATTACACACATATGATTATCTCTGTTGAATGAAGAGTTCAACAGATTAAAAAAAAATTGTTCCTCAACAGTCAAGACAAGGACCGTGCAAGGTCACTGATGCTCAAGTGTCAATTTCCATTCTACAGATTGCCTTTTAGGTGCTCTATTAGTTATCACAGGTCTGAGGGATCATATAGCATTTGTCCATTTAAAACTGGCTTATTCACTAAGTATGAAGTTTTCCAGTTTCATCCATTTTGTTGCAAATGTCCATATTTTGGTTTTTTGTTTTTTATCTCTGTGTAGTATTCCATGGTGTACATATCCCATAATTTCTTTATCCAGTCAGTTGACTGGCATTTGGATTGCTATTATGAATTGAGTGCAATAAGCAAGGAGGTACAGGTAAACTCTTCTATTTGCTGATTTTATTTCCCTTGGGTAAATTCCCAGGAGTGGGATGTCTGGGTCACAATGGTAGGTTTATATTCAGATTTCTGAGGTATCTCCATAATGTCTTACATAGTGGCTTTACCAATTTATATTCCCACCAACAGTGGATTAGAGTACCTTTTCCCCACATGCTCGTCAGTATTTGTTTGTTGATTTCTGTATGAAGGACATTCTAACTAGGGTGAGGTGAAAATTCACTGTGGTTTTGATTTCATTTTCCTAACAGCTAGTGATCCGGAGCAGTTTTTTTTATATGTCTGTTACCCATTTGGATTTCCTCTTTTGAAAAATGTCTGTTTAAGTCCTCTGCACATTTAATAACTGAGAGTTTGTTTTGTTGTTGTTTCTTGATTTCTTTATATATTCTGGTTAGTAATCATTTATCAGCTGCATAGTTTGCAAATAATTTCTCCCATTCGGCCGGTTGCCTCTTCACTTTGCAGAATGTTTCTTTTGCAGTACAGAAGCTTCTCAATTTGATACAATCCCATTTGTCGATTTTGACTTTGATTGCATGTGCCACTGGGGTCTTTTCCAAGAACTCTTTTCCTATGCCAATTTCTTACAGCATTTCTGCAATGTTCTCTAATAATTTGATGGATTGGGTCATAGACTTAGGCCTTTCAATGATTTTGATTTAAGATATCAATTTCATGGGAAAAATTCATTCATACCATATATAGTTTTCATTAGTTCATTAATTTGGTTCTGATATCAGTTTCTTGAATTCCATTTCTGACATTTCCTCAATCTCTTCATCTTCTCGTTCTAATGTTGAAATGTTGTAGTATTCTTTTGGGGGCTCATAGTGATTTCCTTATTCTTGTTTTTTGAATATTTGTCTTTATTTTTTAGCATTTGTAGAACTTTTTTCTCTGTGGTTAGATGGTTAGATGCATGGTTCGCAGGCATGCAAAGTACCGCCTGCTGCAGTCCTGCTTGCTTCTCAATTGTGCTGGGTGGTGGGAGAGTCCCACAGGCTGTGCTTCCCCTCCCACTGCCAGGCAAGTGGCAAAGTGCAAATACCAAAGGAGCTGGGGCACCTACCCCTGCTTGTGTCTAAAAATGGCATCACTCTCCCCCACCCCCCAGACTGCAAATTTCCATTCTGTTTGTGTGTGTGGATGGAGACACGTGCTGTGTTTTTTTTTTTTTTTTTCCCACCTCTGTGCAATGGGTTGCCTGCTGTCATGGAAGATCCACATGAAACTCGAAAAGCAGTTCACTAAGCTCTCCCTCCTGTTCTATCAACAATGTCATGGGCCCATGGAGTCCCCTCTCCTCTGGCTTGCCAAGGCAGTCGTCCTCCTCCCTGGATCCAAGTCGGCAGGACTTCTGTTGTGCTTCTGCTCTTTCAGCCCAGGTCTGGACTACCTCCACGGCTCTGGCAGGGACTCCCCCATCGCTGTCTTGCAGCTTTATCCTGAGGGTGTACTCCCTCTCCTTTTATAAATCTTAATTTCATCCCACATAAGTCAGACTCTCCTGTTGCTATTCTGCCATCTTGGAACCCCTATGCTATATTTATACCTAACCTTAATTTTCCAATTATATATATTTAAAATTTTATTTATTTATTGGAAAGGAAGAGAGAGAGAGAGAGAGAGAGATTAAGAGAAAGGAAAGAGATATATCTTCTATCTGCTGTTTTATACTGCAAATGGCTACACAGCCAGAGCTAGGCTAGGCCAGAATGAGCAAGGAATTCAATTCAATCCATGTCTCCTATGTGGGTGGAAGGATGCCTCTCAGGCATGTTAGAAGGGAGCTGGGTCAGAAGTAGAGTCTCCAGGCCTCAAACCAGCACTCTGATATGGAAAGTAGGTGTCCCAAGTCATGGCACAAACCACTGTACCATGACACCCACTGCTATCCAATTATATTTGGACATATACCTACTATTCATCCCAAATCCATCTCCACTGGAACCAACCTAGTCTTAAATGATCATAATCTCATACTTTGAGTTAGGGGACCATTACAATAATCTAAAATTTTGCACTTTTTCCTAGTATGGTCTGCTCTCAGAAGTTATTAGCATTTTATTTTCTTCTTGTCATTCAGGACTCAGTTCCAATGTCACTTCCTGAGCAAAGCCATGGTTTTGATCACTCAACATTATGTCAGGAATCCAATAGATTAATGATGGCCATGCATGTCTTGGTACTTCTCCCATTGAGATAGGATCTAGGTAGCATCTCCTTGAGTCTGAATATGCTCTGTGATTACTCGCATCAAATTATGCTCTTAAATCTGTATATATGAATTACATGAAATTTGTTCCCCTTATATGAATAAAAACATTAAAAAATATGGAAGAAGTGATGTGTGATGCCAAGTCAGTTTCTGGGCTATGGTCTTATTGCCCTTTTAATTTTCCAACTAGATATCAATACCTGCAATGTCTTCCCTCCCTCCCTTGTTCTTTTCCTTCTCTTCCTCCATCATTCCTCACCTCCCTCTCTTTCTCCCTCTCTCTATTCCTCTATTAATTTCCTCCTTCTTTTTCTTGATATCTATGCATTGTCTCAACTCCCTAGCTTATGAATTTCATGAGAATGGGAGCTCTGTACACCTCCTTCCCACTGTTTCTCTATCATCTAGAAATGTGCTTTACAGGTAGCTGGATTGAAAAATATTTATTGAATAATGAAATAAGCACATGTATTTAATTTTTATACTTGTGATTGTTACTATGATATTGATCTTTTAATAAACAAACAAAAATACTGCTAAAATATTCTGTGTCCACGTGAGTAAAGAGTACATGATATATACTATCCTTTTACAATGAGCAGGTTTTCAGCAAAGCAGGATGTTTGAATAGGCCAGAAAATTATACCTCCCTAATTTCCTTTGGTATTAGACTCAATAGGATTATCAATAATTAGCATCAAAGAATAAAAACAAAATTCTTAGATTTCAAAGTAGCTTTAAAACACACCCTGTAGTCCCTTGGTACTAGAGCTTATAGTTGGCAGAGTTCCAACTTTCTTTTCATCATCTGCACAATGACATGGGATAGGCCATGAACACCCAGCTGCCTTTGATCCTATGGGCTGGCATAGAAATAACTTCCACTGCTCATAGATGACTCTTACCAAGGGCAGACTTGTCAACACTCTCCAAATACCAAGTCAGGGCCAGTTGAGAACTCCTGCTGTGGAGAAGATGAGGTTTTCAAGATCTAAGAAGAGCATCTTTCATAGTCTCACCCTTTGTGCACAGTACAAAGAAAAGATGGAAGAGAGATGGAGAGAGAATCTTGTCACCCACAAAGTAGTTAAACAGAGCTCACCAGCCTGTCCCTTGTGTTCCACTTCTGTGATACTGTCTTCTGCCTCCATGATCACAGGAGTGAACAACCACCTACTTGCTGCTTCTTCAGGGTGTGCTGTGTAATTTCCAAACTCAGGGCTTTTACGCTGGCTATTCACTCTGATCAGAATTTTCTTAATACTACTCTCCTCACCTCACCTAAAATTAAGGCATCAGTTTAAATGTCACTGTCTCTGTGGAGGCATTCTTTTCCCCTGGACTAGCTTATGTCTCTGACTCTTCTACACACTGTTCTTTTACCTTTAATAACAAGGAACATCTGTATACTTAAGCAGCTAATCCACCGTGTTATAGATTCTCTGTGATTAACCAATGAATCCATTGAGTTATACATGAGTACTTTCTGGTGTTGACCAGAAAGCTCAATAAAATCCAGATTTGGGTTCGCTTTGTTCTTTTCTATAACCTGAGAATTTAGCATGTTTCCAAGCATAGAACAAACATAAAGTAAGTAATTAACTGTCCAATGAATGAATGGCTGATGGGTGTCTAGGTTGCTATCTTTTGATTTCCACCCCTTGGATTTGGAGCAGGATGTAGATCCCTAGGGAAAGTGAGAGGCTTCCTGCCAAGTTCTTTCTTTATAATCCTCCTAGGTAACCGATCTTGCACCCTGTGTTCCTGACCAATCCTAACTTGAAGGAAGAAGTATGTAAGAATTTTCATTCTTTTACTCATGAATTTCTTAAAAAGTTGTTCCTCTTAGCAAGAACTCAAAAGCCTTTGGTGCTGAATGCTGGGATCCCAAATATGCCCTTTAAGGGTGATCCATTGTGATAAAGGGAACCCAATACACCTAATTCAGGCCTGAGCCTCTGATGCATGTTCCCATTTATTGAAACATGTTTAAATGTCAAGGTAAGCCCTTGGTATACAGCAGGAACTTAAGAACTAGTAGTAATTATCTAAGTGATGATCAACTGTGAGTCAATGTTCCATTTGCCTGGGTACTCTGTCTCTCTGCTTGTGAGTTTTTCGCCCCTTCCTTATATTTTCAAGTCCTTTCAATCAAATCTAGCAATCTTCACTCTGACTTGGGTTCATAAACTCAGGCTTTCCTTTTCCCGTTTCCCTGGGGCTGTCCTGTACAGCAGCTACTAGCATAGGACCAAGAGTATCTACACTTGAATTCCATTTACTGTGCCTCAGTCATCTATTGGAGACTCTCAGCTACTTCTCAAGTAAGATCCTTCATGTCATCGCAATGGTCCCCAGCCTTGAAACACTCCTTAGAATCATGTCATCTGAGCATCTCTGATATCTAGCTACTAGATTTCAACAGGTTTTCTATAATAGAGCCTCTCTCTACAGGCTGTGAGAATTTGGGGGAAATTTTTAATCCCTAAACATCTCTTTCTCCTTTTATGAAATGGAAACCAGTAATAGTGTACAACTCCTAGGGCTGTTGCCAGGAGGAAGTGAGATAACATGAGGTGAAAAAACCTCTGGTAAGGCTATTCTCCTCCTAGATCCTTCTACCCCATGAGAACACCACCACTTCTTGGTCCTAACATCTGTCCCAAGGTCGTGGTAGGTACATCTGCCTTTGAGTATTAAGTGAAAACTCTCGTAGATTGTTGGTCTTTGGACTCTAGATGCCAATAGTTGAAGCACATTTTGAATCCATTTACTTGGATAGACTGGGCACTATAGCAAATATCTGCTTTATGATCCTGTCATCCAGTACACAATGTCTCAAATGAACTGAACTATGTATTTTTGAGGAAAACAAACTGTAAAAAATTAATCTAGAAGCAAAGGTTTTTTAAAGCTTTGCTAGTGAGAATTATACTTCCAGAAGATGAAGTAGATATATTTCCCTCATAATCCCTCTAAAAACAGCTAAGAAAGCTGGATATTTAATTTTAAATAAATGTAAGACATGACTGAAAGGTAAAAACAAGAAAGGAGACTAGCCAGGAAACAGGATCTAAGGAATAAGGTGATAGTTAACAGCTTTCTGTTTGTTTGTTTTGCCTCATATATTCCAACTCAAAGCTAACAAAGCTAGTATCTTGGAGATACCAATAGGTACAGACTTAAAATGTTCTCACAGAAGCCCTAAAAAATGCCGAGGCAAGGAATAGCCTAGAACAATTAAAACAACAAACAAAATTTGGACAACAGCTGTTATATCTTATCTAAAACTCTGACCCCACCCTACCAACCAGGGTTGAATGAAGACCTACTCAAGGCTGTTACGGGGAATTCCAACCCTCCTAGTGGGCTGGTGTCACAGAAAGCCAAAGGAGCCAGTATTATGACACCTACTGGTCAACAATGAGCTCTCCTCGCACACTGTCCATGTCGACCATGTGGGGAGCCTTGACTTCTACTCAGGTCTGGCAATGAGATTCCCACTTTCCATTAAGGTGCTGTCAGAGGAGGCCTAGTAGTATCATCTTGCACCACTTACCAGTGGTAAAAGGCCACCTCTACTGTGGTCAGTGGAGATTATCTTGGAATAAGAACTCTCACCTCTGTATAGGAGGAATGAAGAACATTGTCCAGCACTGTCCAATTGTCACTGGAGGCAGAGAGGCTAACCTGGAATTCCACCTCCTTCCTCCTTAGAGCCATGTTGGACAAAATCAGTTAAAAAAGACTTGATGAGATGGAGAGTCATGTCACGCAAAAATGTGAAGATTCAATTGAAAATCACTCATCATATCAAGGACCAGGAAGATCCAAAACTGAATGAAAAAGTCAAAGGATGCCAACACTGCTAGGGTTGAACTATTAAAGTTATATGACAAAGATTTTAAAGAAGCTAAGATAAAAATGCTTTAGTGAGCAATACAAATATGTTTGTAACATGAGAAACTAGAAAGTCTCCAAGTAGAATTAAAGATACAAAAAGAACCAAATGGAAATTTCATAACAGAAAGATATAGGTTCTGAAATAGAAAGCTCTGCGGGCAGGCTCAAGAACAGAATGAATAGGACAGATGAAATATTCAGTGAACTGGAAGATAGAATAATAGAAGTTATCCAATATGAGTAGCAAAGAGAAAATAGGAAAAAAAAGAAAATGAATTGAGCCTTAAGGACCTGTGCAACTGTTATAAATGTTATAACTTTCAAGTCATTTTATTCTCGAGAGAAGAGGAAAAAGAAAACAGAGCTTAAAAACTATGCAAAGAAATAATGACTGAAAAGTTCTCAAATTTATCAAAGGACATATACCACAGAGTCAAGATGAGTAATTCCCATAAAGGAAAATATCAAAGCAGTCCTTGCAAAGGCATATTAAAATGAAAGTTTTGAAAACTAAAAACAAAAATATCTTGAAGTAGGCCAAACAAAAATAACAACTTAGCTTTAAATGAAAATCAACTAAAACTCAAACTGAAAATCAAAAGAAAGATAACCAAATAATCTTCCAAAATTTACACACTAACTAGCATATTTACTAATAATCCATGGATCAAAAACAGATTCATGAGAAAAAATTACATTTAACAGAATTAGAATGAAAATACAATTTACCAAAATTTGTGGGACATAGCTGAAGCATTGCTATCAGGGGAATTTATAGAACTAAATTTTAACATTATATAAGAAATAGAATCAATAATCTAGGTTCTCTCATTAAAAATTGAGGAAAAGAAGAACAAAATGAACTAAAAGGAAACAATAAGCATAAGAAAGCAAATAACCTGAAAATAGAAAAGAAAATGAAAATATTAATGAAACTGAGAACTAGCCATTTGAAAAGATCAATAAAATTGACAAGCTGCTAGCATGACTGAGAAAGAAAAAATGAGAATATACAAATTAGCAATATCAGACAAGAAGCAAGGGATACCCATCACAGACCCTGCAGGTATATCAAAAGACAATATGTAAATAATATAAATTATTTTTCACATATAAATTTGACAGATGAAATTAATCTTTCCTCAAACTACCACTATTTACCCAATATGAAATAAGTGAATGTAATACTCCTGTCCTATGACAGTACATTCAACTATTAAGTCATTGAGTTCAAATGCCTTATGAAAAAGTTAAAACAGTCTATTCCATATATGATTGTGCTAAGAGTAAGATAAAAAATCCCTATCACTATCATTTTTTATTCTTAGTTATCAATAACTTTGTTTTTACTGGTGAGTTAAGCATGAATCACCATCAGCTAAGAAATCAAACCAACTAAATATCAAAGAACAGATAGCAGTTAATTTTCAGCTTAACAGAATTTGAGATTCAACTTTCATCATCTTAGCTTCACTATGACCATGACCTGTAAGACAGGAGCTCAATAAAATGAATCACACTATGTAATTCAGTGAAAAGAGCTTAGGATCAGGACTGCTAGTCTAGTTTTGGTATATTTATATCTCATTATCAGTCTTACCTTGGGCAATCACTTAAACTCCTTGAGTTAGTAATTGGAAAACTTGCATGAGATTATTTTTACGGTTTCTTCCTTTTAGCTACAGCATTTTTGATTCAGATCCAGTGTGTCTCATCAGAACTGGATTGAGGGGCAGGGCAGCCAGGGCATTGTGGCAAATTGGATTTTCCAACAATGGTCACACTAATATTAATTTCATACCACATGCTCTTCTTATAAAGTGCTGTTGATAATCTTCTCTTGAGAGGTGAGTTGCCTGGTCCCTACCCTTGAACCTGAGTATACTTTCATAACTTTGTACTGCTTCAGCTAAGAGACATGGTAAAATAGATGCCTGACTTCTGAGGCTGGGAAATAGAAGAAATAGAAGGCAATATGGCTTCTACCTGGAATGCTATCTCACATGCAAATGCTTTTTTTTTTTTTTTTTTTGCTTTTGGAATTATGTCCTGTAAGGTAAAATTGTGAAGCTGCCATGTTGGAAGTTACATAAAGATACCACATAGAACTACAGAAGGCTGTTCAAGGAGCCCATGTAGTTTCCAACTGTTACGTCTGGTATGCTTGAACTCTCAACATGTGAGTGAGGAAGCCATCATGACACTACATGCAGCCACCATTAGAAGACAATTTCCTGGAATACCGTGGACCAAAACTCTATAGAGTATCATGAGATATAATACATGATTATTATTGTTTTTAAGCCAGTAAACTTTAGGGTGGTGTGTTATCCATCCACTGTTAGAACAGTACCCATCAGAGAATTTTTAACAAATCACTACAAATGTGGCAAGATGGAGAAAATTGTATTTCCTTTATTTCCTTAGAGCATTTGAGTATATGAATGTGAATCTAGGTCCCACTGATAGCCACAGCATCCTAAGGACATCAACATTTTAGAATGGCTTATTTTTCAAAACTTGATTCAAATTTGTTTCTAAAAATATCTGTGACCAACACTGTAGTCAGTTCACTTTTTGCAGCCTACTGAGCAAGTCTTTGAAAATCAACAACCTTGGGGAAGCCCATTATAGGTGCATTCTTCTCCTGGCACAGCATAAGGACCTTATGCCTTCATAGCTCAATGATATGCATTTCCATTGCACAGGTGTCTTGCCTTTCTCTGTGCTGAGGCTTGAAGGTAAATTCTCACACTAGAGACCCTGGATCTCCAATGTAAACTTAAGTACTGGATTCTGTTCCTGCTGGTAGTCTAGGCAACAGCTCAGTAAAGAGAGGACAAGTTTTCGTTAATTTATTTGGGACACAGGGAGACTGGGTGAGGGAGAAAGATAGGGAGGGGAGAGAGAGAGAGAAAAAAGAAGGGAGAGAAGGAGAGACAGAGAGGGAGAAGACCACAAATGCTCTCATCTGTTCAGTCTCCCAAAGCCTATATCAGCCAAAGACAAAGCTAGGAGCTAGGAACTCAGTTCAGGTCTCCCATGGAGATGTCAGGAATTCAATTACTTCAGCTGTCAATGCTGACTTCTAGAGTCTGTATTAGCAGGAAACTGGGATTAGGAGCTGGGGTTGGGACTCAAACCCAGGCACTTGATGTGGGATGTGGCTTCCCTAACACTAGTCTACATAGGACACATTTACTGTGTCAGAATCCTTCACTTCCATCTCTGTACGTGGTTTCTACTTTCTTGCCTTTGCCACCTTACTTGGAGTACCATGTGAAGGGAGCATATACTTTTCTGTATAGTTGTTAGGCTTCCCAAGTGCAATCTGAAGGGATAAGGGCTATGCCATTTTTGAGTAGAAACTTTAAATAGGATTCCATGTATAGCATAGTCTCTTGTTATTTGCCCTGCTCTGACGATGGCATGTTTCAGATGTCTAGTTGAGAAGTTAGAGCCACAATTGGGGAACTCTAGTTGGCCTAAATCTACATGAAATATGAGCAAAAAAAATCAATTTTTTGTTTTAGAAAGGACTGAGATACAGTTTCCACATAGACGTGCCCAAGGGGATACTAATAAAGGTGCTCTTCCCTGGAGATTCTACAAAGAATATGCATGGTGACTGAGCGTACTCTATCTACCTCATGAGACAAATTTGACAGATGAGATAGAGACTTCCAGACCCAGATAGGCAGGAAGTGGCTATAGAAGATATGATGATTCTATGCCCTTCAGCATCCCTTAAAATTAAGGTTTGGAGTCTCTGAGGGGAAATGATATAGGCAGGCAGATAGGATTAAATTGATTAGATTTGTGAGCTGTTGATAAAAGAATTGCAAATAAAACCTGGTTTCAAGCAATGGAACCCCCAATCATACTGGTTTTAGAAGACAGACATATTTATTTTACTTTAATAATTATTACTATGTGTGCACTTGTTTATGTGTGTTGGAGGAGGCCAATTAACTGGCTTTTTTATTGTTTATTTTTAAAGATTTTATTTGTTTATTTGAAAGGCAGAGTTACAGAGAGGTAGATACAGAGAGAGAGAGAGAGGTCTTTCATCCATTGCTTTACTCCCTACATGGTCACAATGGCCAGAGCTGCACTGATCTGAAGCCAGGAGCCAGGAGCTTCTTCCAGGTCTCCTATGTGGGTGCAGGGACCCAAGGACTTGGGCCACCCTCTGTTTTATTTCCAGGCAAATGAGGAGGGAGCTGGATTGAAACTAGAGCAGCCCTGGGGCCAGCACTATGGTGCAGTAGATTAAAGCCCTGGCCTGAAGTGCCAGCAGCCCATATGGGCGCGGGTTCGAGTCCTGGCTGCTCCTCTTCCAATCCAGCTCCCTGCTATGGCCTGTAATAGCAGTGGAGGATTACCCAGGTCCTTGGGCCCCTGCACCTGTGTGGGAGACCCAGAGGAAGCTCCTGGCTTCAGATCAGCACAGCTCTGGCTGTTGTGGCTATCTGGGGAGTAAACCAGCGGATGGAAGACCTCTCTCTGTCTCTGTCTCTCTCTGTAACTTTGTCTTTCAAATAAATAAAATAAATCTTTAAAAAAAACTGGAGCAGCCTGGACTCGAACTGGCACCAATTTGGGATGTGGTACTGCAGGCAGCAGCTTTATCTGCTATGCCACAGTGCCAGGCCCCTTAACTGGCTTTTGTAAATCAAAATATATTAAGAGAATGTCTGGATCCAAGATCTCAAACAATAACAGTTTTCTCTCTCTCTCCTTCCCTCCTTTCCCTGTCACTCTCCCTTCTCTCTCTCCCCATTTTCCCTCCATCTCTAAATGCCTCTTCTGTTTTGGCTCTATTCTTATAACTTTCATAATTTTTTCTTATAACTTAGGGTTAGAATCCCATCAAAAGCCACTGAGATTGAAAATAAGGGATGAGGCTGTGTAAAGGGAAATTAATGTGCTATTATCTGAAGAGAAATAGCTACTAAGCAGGTGCAGTTTTATAAAAAATCAGTTGCAGGGGTAAATCTCCTCCAAAGAGCTTGCTCAAGATGATGTGGATGTTTGCAAAGTTGGAGGAGAATGAGAAGAGGTACATATAGGGCATTTCTTTTGCTAGGTGGGTTATGCCTATCTGGGACCAAACCTGAATTGTTCAGGTCCATAGGGAAAGAAAAGCAAGGCTACCTTACCCCATTCTTTATTCCCCCCATAGAGGAAACTTCACATAAACTTCTTAAAAATACTAGTTTGAAGAGAAGTGGCTGCAAACTCAGTGTGCTAGCATGTGAGGGAGAGCTCAGAACTTGGTCCAACACTATGTTAACTATCTTGGGTTCTATACATGTTAGAGATTGAAGTAGAAAAAAATGAGAGCGCTCTCTGTCAGACAATAGTATCAGTAGTTCAGGAACTTTCTCCCACTTTGATTTTTCTGGTAATGCTCTGTGTTCATGATTCAGTGCCTTCTCTTTATTTAAAAAATAAAATCAAATATGTAAAAAGCTTTTTAAATACAGTCTCCCAGGTGTCTGTTGCAGCCTCAAGCCCCTTGTCTTTCTTCTATTGTTCTCTTAATTGTTACTTCAAAACAATTAGTTGGGCATTCATATGCAAATATATGCAAATTGAAGGGCTCAGTGTAAGAGGTTTTCGCTACTAGTTAATTTCTACTTTTGAGTCTACTGATAAGATCTGCAAACTGCTTTCTCTGTAACCCTACTCCTTGGGGCATAAAAGAGAAAGGGTGGCATGAAAGCCACCTAAATGTCTGAGAAGCTCTGCCATTGTTAAGATCATTCTTTAACTGGGAAAGTGTTTCTTAATTGTATTTTTCCATTGTCTGCTTTGCTCTCTCACACAGAGAATGTTGGGAGAAAATTTCCATTATTTGCTACTGACTAGATTAGTTATTCAGGATCCAGAATGGCATTTGAGTATTCTAATCAGTGTGGGAATGGTCTGGGAATGGAAAGGAATGATCATCAGAAAAAATAAATGGCATTTGACTGACTCAGTGATTGAAACCATTGTTTGAAGCCATCACAAAGTATTTATTAAATATCCTGAGTGGAGGGATTTCTGCTGAATAAATTGAATAAAGTTTTTTTGAAGCTTGTGATAAGCATCAGATAATTTGTGGAGCAGAAAGGGTAGTTAAAAGTCTAATGATTGCAGTTTTCCTTGATGTGCTAGATTAAAGATGGCTGCGATATCTTTGCTACTCTACCATTAACAGTGAGAATCTATTTTCCATGCCTCTGAATCTAAGTTTGCTTTAAACAATTTGCCAGACCAAGGGATACAGGCAAAGTGGCCTTCTGAGGCTAGGTCAGAATGAGTCTTGCCCAAGTTCTCACTCTAGGAACTCAGCTTCTCTGTGGTAAGGAAGTCTGAGCAGCCTGAGGATAGTCCCCGTGGATCACAAGCACATCATCCCACCAAAAGACCAGGCTAAGCTCTCAGCCAACAGCCAGCACCAATTTGCTGACTGTGCAAGTCATTTGGAACTAACCATGCCACCCTAGATAACATGTCACAGATCGAAGACCAGACACCTGGCTAACCACTTCCTCAGCTCCTCATCCATAAAATCATGATCTGTATCTGTTGTTTTAGGCCAGCACCTTTTGGAATAATTTGTTATATATCAACAGGTAATGAAAACACAGGACATGAATTAAAACACACAAAAACCTGAGTTTGTGCAAGCTGTCATACTACACAGAAAATGTCCTTTGTAAAGCTAAACACATGATATATTCACGGGCCTTTAAAGGCAGGAAGCAATTACATGCAGTTTAAAGAGCACTTAATTGGTAATGTTCCCTTCTCCACGTTTTCAATTTGGCTCCACTGGTCTCTGTTCACTGGTGGATGGTCTAGAAGAGAAGGAGGAGCACGGCGTAGAGGATAAATGTGCTGGCTGAGACTCCGATGTCCTCTGCACAACCTACAGATGCCTCAGTGACTAATCTTCATCTGCAGATAATTCAGAATCAGGGCAGATCCCTCGGATTTGAAAATGGGAACTAAAACTCATCCATCTTCTCCTGATGGCTAAACAGGCTATTATTAGCAGGCCAGATGATTTAATAGGCCGGGGATGGAAAGGCACATGTTGATAATTAAACACTCTGGACTTCCATTCCAAAGCAAGTGTCCTTTAACAACACACCAAAGGTTTGTTTGCTTTTAAAACACTTCTCCTCCACTTCCATGTCTTCTGGAATGCGTTCAGGCACCAGCATAAACTTTGTTGACGGATAGATGTGTTGTTTGTCAGACCAAGGCTCAATAGTTCAGATGACAGGTTACATGTTACCTTTTCTGACTCAGCTTTGTCAATTCCAGATTGTATTAATTCTTCAAAGAAACGAATCCAATTTTTCCAGCACATGGGCATTATGATCTAACAGGTTGTTTTGGAGTGATCAGAAGAAGGGAGATTTAGTGCTGGGTCTGCCTTGTAACTGTTTGACCTTGAACAAGATGTGTCCTCCACTCACATGTTGAAACCCTAATCCCTAAAGTGATAGTAGCTGGAGATGGGGCATTAAGGAGAAAATCTGTTTAAAGGGTAGACCCCTCTGGGTGGGATTAGTGCTCCTCTTAGAAACCAGAGGACAGAACCTGTTTCTTCTCCATTCACTGGAAGAAAGCAGGGGAACCCTCAGCGGCCACCAAACTTGCTGGTATCCTTATCTTGGACTTCCCATTCTCCAGAATATTGAGAAATAAACACTTGCTGTTTAAGCTCCCAGTCTGTGCTGTTCTGCTGGAGCTTTCCAAACTGGCCAAGACAGCATCTTTTGTGCCTCCATTTGATCATTTGAAAGTGAGGAATACTTAATTCTAATGTTCTTTCAAGTACTGAAATTTGGTTACTTACCCTACAAATTTCTTTGTCAAACCAAATCCTTCTCTCAATTATAAATAGGTTTAAAAATAGGACGTGGATTTTTTATGTAAATATTTGCAAAGCAGTATTACAGGGAAAAGTGGAGAGAGAACATGAGCGGGTGCTATCTTCCATCAGCTGGTTCACTCCCCAAATGGCTGCAACAGTCAGAGCTGGACCAGGACTAAGTCAGGAGTCAGGAGTTTCATCCGGGTCTCCAAATGGAGACCAAACACTTGGGTTATCCTTGGTTTCATTTCCTGGCACATTAGCAGAGATCTGGATCAGAAGTAGAGCAGCCAGCACTCCAGTCAGTGCCCATGTGGGATGCTGATGCTGCAGGCCGTGGCTAAACCTGCTGCACCACCTCACTGAACCCACAAGTGGAGTCTATTTGGCTGTTGGCATCCTGCATCTATTCATCTCTCTTTACATACAATATTGCCTGGCATCCTTTTCAAAGGGGTTGTTATTTTTATAATAGTATATGCATATTTTACTCTCCACTACCAATGTGCCTGTCACTTTCTCACAGCTTTTCACATGCAACTGGGTGCATTCCTTCCCACAACCATTGACGTAGGACACAATGAGTAGGCTGAGTGGGTCTCCAGGAGACTTCACTTCTCCTATAAGACTGCTTGCCATACAGGTCCTCTGCCCAGTCCTGTTCCAGAAAGCTGGTATTTTACAGAGAGAAAGGCTTTATTATTAAGATTTGTGAATAAGCACCAGGAAAATTATGTCTTAAACCTTTTTTTCCCCATTACAGGGTGGGAGAAAGCCTTATAAATCAGGAAGGAGAAAGCTGGGGTGTGGGAATGCCAGCAAAGGAATCTTGATTGGAGAGGCTCAGCATCTTCTCTCTCCTGTGCATGTCCAGACTGTTCAACATGCAGCCCCCGTCCCGAGTTTCCTCTGTGCATGTGTGGCCATATTGTAGCTTCTTCCTCTTTTTCTCCTACTCTTTTTTCCCCCTTTTCTTTGCCTTCGTCCTCCTCCTCCTTCTCCAAGCAGCAACCTTACATATAAAATCAGACGCATTGTCAAAGCATAAAATGGGTAAAAGTTCAAGAAAAGAATGGGGAAGCCTTCCATGAGGATTTCATGTTTGGGGTATCAGGGAAACCCCATAAAAAGGCAGTCTGATAGCAAGAGTGATGGAACTCTGACTCACATCCAGTTCTAGCTCATGTCAGAGCTCGTGGTCCTAATTGTTCCAATGCTTGTTTTGAGCCTGAAGCCCAGCAGGGGCTCTTAAAGCAAAACTTGTTAATTACACATATTGTTTGACCAGAAGGAAGGTAATATCAGAGGTAAAGGCTCAGAGAGAGGGGGTGATCTGGATGGGGTGAGATCTGCGTTGATCTCTTGGTGATACTTCTCCATCTTCAGCTTAGGATCAATTTCAAGGGAGATAGATTGTAGCAGATGGAAAAATAAAAAAGGTCTCCCAGAGAAATTTCCTTATTGGTCTTTGGAGGTAGGGCTGCTCCATGCTCCTCTCTTTGCATTGTGCTTTTTCTGGGGTAGGGACTTTGTTGCTCAGATGCCAACTAGGCATTGCTCACTGTGTTCTGTTTCTGGAATTGCAATCTTAGATTCCTTTTTGACAAGGCAGATCCATTGTTCTGAGTGTCACCACTGTGACCTTTCAGTTTAATAAATGGAGGAAAAATCCATACCATTTTTCAGGAGGGTGTGCCCAGGAGCCTGCTGTTTTGATGGAGCTGGGACCAAACTCAATCTTGGTGTTCTTGGTACCCAGCATGCTGTGGTTTCAATGTCTCTCCCCAGATTGTTGACAATATTCACAATTGGAAAATGATTAGGTCAGGGGCTGAGCTGTCATTAGTGTGAGTCGAGTGCTTAGGAAAGTGATCCCAGAGAGACCCCTCAACTTGAATATGTGGATAGTTTTTATTGGTGGGGTTGGCACATGCCATTTATTCTTTCACTCTCCTTTAAATTTTCTTACTGCTTAGCACCTTAGCCCTACTTCTAACAATCCAGCCATCAAACTTATTAATATTTTTGGGGAAAATGTGGCTCAGCATTTGAAACTATCTGAGTGACTAAAACTGTTCTAGTCTCACAGACTTGGCTTATACTTGTTTGGGAAACTGCTGATTATGCTGGCTTGTTTTTACATAGTTCCCTTCTTTTTTTATGAGAAAGATTTTGAAAGCTTTCCCACTGAATCGTTCATGCCCAAATATGTACAGCAGGGATGCTGGACCAGGCAGAAGTCAAGTCCTTCATGGAGGTGTTAGGGACTCAACTTCTTGAGGTGTCACCTACTGTCCCCTAGAGTGTGCACGAACAGGATGTTGTAATAGACAGCATTGCCTGAACAGAGTTATTCTTCCACGGGACACAGGCATCCCAAGTAGCATATTAGGGCTAGGCCAGATGATTGCCCTTACAGAGTTTCAACGTCAACCTTGCACATCAGTTGCATGACTTGTGTTCATATACACCTTAGTTCTTTCCTCTGCTCTATGCTCCAATACTCATCCTCTTTTGATTATTTGAAAGGTTATTTTGTCAATGAACATTATCTGTGTCCCTAAAGTAGCATCGTTGGCATCACCCAATAAGTCCTCACAAGGTCTCAAACCTCATCCTGGATGGTGAGTCCAGCAGCCTGTATGTCGGTAAGTTCATGTGCTTTTTGGAGCACATTACATTTTCAGAACCTATGGTCTCCGAGTTATATGTCTTTGAATCTTGATATACAGTGGCAAATTCTAGACGTCAAACTAAGCAATCCATCTCTCCTCAACATCTTGGTTCCTGGAAAGTGTAAGTAATTGAGCTATCAGATGCTGATTTCCATTCCTTGTCCAGGGTGGCCGCAGCAAAGTGCCACTGACTTAAACTATGGTCTTGGGGTTCTGAAGGCTGAAATCCCCAACCCAAGATGGCAGGAGCTTTGACTCCTCTGCAGGCTGGGAGAGAGAATGTGTTGCACAATCACTCTTGGCTTCTGGGGGGTTTCTTATTGATCTCTGATAGTCCTTGGTTCAGGGCAGGATACCTTCAGTCTTCACGTCTTCGGATCTAAATTTGCCCTTTTGTTAAGGATGTCAATCATGTTCGATCAGGACTGATCTTAATGATCTCATTTTAGCTTTAGTACCTGTATATGACCCTATGTGCAAATAAGGGCCCATTCTGAGGTGTTGGGGGTTAAGACTCCAACATTCCCTGCTTTGGAGGGAGAAGGGAAATTGAATCTAAAACAAGACTGAATCTGTTTTTGTTTTCCTGGGTTATATCCATCCTATAGAGGTACAATGAGACACAGAAGAAAAAGATAAAAGAAAATTCATTTCTTACCTACCCAAAGCAGTTTAAGTAGGGACAGGATGATCAGGAACTCGGCTCACAGCAATCTCCAAGTCTCCCTGTATTTATCTACCTGGGCTGCCATAGACTTTCATAGGCTTAACAAAACAGACATACGTTTCCTCACAGTTGTGGAGGCTGAAAGTGCAAGGTCAGAGAGTCAGCATGGCTGGTTCCTCAGGACTCTCTGCTTGGGTGGCATAGACAGCTGCATTCTTGCTGTGTGCTCGCAGGACCTCCTGTTTGAGGAGGAAGAGAGAGAGAGGGAGGGAGGAAGGGGGGGGGGAGAGAAAGAGCAAGAGCAAGAGTGCCCTGGGTATATGCTCTTAAAGCATTCATCCCATCAGGAGGGTCCCACCCTCACAACCTCATGTAACTCTAATCACCTCTTAAAGGCTCAACACCAAATAACCTTCTTTTTGAGAGTTTCGATATCTCCACATAGATTTGGCGGTGGGAGATGCAACCACTCAGTCCATAACACTTGTCCAGAGATTTCGGTTTGTTTCATCTAGTACGCCACATGGTCTGGTTGGCACCACAAGGCCTAATATCTGACAGCACAACAAAAAGTGAGTTAGATGGTCTATCAAAAGCATTCCTTTGAGATAAATCAGAGTATGGAGTCAGTCTATCCTAATTTCCAGAACGCCACAAACAGTTGAGATGCACAGTTGTTCAAACCACTGTCCTAGCCCTTTATGTCTAAAGAAAAGTCCAGTAATTTTATCTTGCTCATTAACTCAGAAAACTACATGCAAGAAGTCAAAAGTCACAGCATTTTACTCCACCATTCTGATTGTTTTGTGTATGTTTTGTCAACTCGCCTCCTTTGTTAAGTACTCAAGTAGAAATTGCCCTGCTTTGATGACACTTCTACAAACCTCCATGGAGGTGACTACTTATTAAGTCCTTAACAAATACAAACTGATTGGTCAAATAGAATCTGGGGTGCTTTACTTCAACAACTATACATACAAATGAAAAATCAATACACTCACATTATTAACTCTCTTCTGTGATAGAGAAATGCAAGGAACACATGTTGGAAATGTTCTTGCATCTAAATGCAGAATCTCGGGTGTAAGCCTGGGCAAACCAAATAATAGAAATGTTGCAAGACAAACCCAGCCTCTATTTAATAATTGCTCTCTCAGTTTCCTATCTCACTTTTGTACTCTGACTCCTTATAAAACAACTACAATGTACCAGACCACTTAGTACAGCAAAGCTTATTCTAGCGTTGCTGTTAGATGTATTGGGATTGTAAAAGGATCAAAAGAGATTTTCTTCCTACACAGCTAAATTATGGATAAAGACTTAGGGTAGACATCCTCAAACTCCTGTCCCTCTCCTCTCCTTTCACCCTTTGTCACTATGTTACATAATGTTAAAAATATAAAAAAGCTTTCAGAATGTCAGGATCCCAAGAAATACATTATAAACATAACACTCTGAAAGTCACAGCCTCCTGTCCCCAACCTCCTGCCACCAAATCAGAGCGAAAAAGATTCACATGCTAGTAAGTTCTGGAAAATAAGTTTCCTATCTGTCCACCCATTATAGGATTTTTCTATTAAGCTGTACACCCTGATTTGTTAGGAGATAAATTCCACCCCCAGCATTTCTTTAATAATCCTTTTATACTTTCTTCTTATCTCTCCTCTTGCTGCTATTGTTTGATAGGGCCACTTAAACAGGTCTTTCCACAAGGTTACTCAAATTAAACATTAGCTAGCTCAAAAAGTAGCTACAGAAAAATACTGACGGTATCTAGCAAGATAAACATCCACACACCAAACTTTTGAGATTTCTTTATTTCTACCTTGATTATCTCAGGAGAATGCTTTTTAGAGACCATCAAACTTGCTTCCTGTTGTGCTCTCAGATATTGGGCCTTGTGGTACCAACCAGACCATGTGGCATTGAAAACTGCCTAGAATCGCATCATTTCAATGATAACAAATTCAATGCTTACATGTTCTGTGCTTAGGTTCAGCCTTCTGAAACTCTGCATTTACAGATTCATTCCTTTGAATTAAACAATTACAAACATTAAAGAAATGATTTTCCATGTATCCATGGTCCTCTTAATAAGGCAAATAAAAATAAAAGCAATGTCAAAACCCCAAACTGTACAAATAAAAGACAGTAACAAAAAACATCCCTTTTGGCTAACATGTAAGTGAGAATTTGTTTTTCAAAAAAAGAACTCTTGTAGGAAATGCAGATAAGCTGAGAGTCATGGCTACCTAAATGGTGGGGGACAGGATACTGCAAAGGGAAGATAAGGCCTTGAAAAAGAGCATGAAGGTGAGGGGTATCGCCAGCAACCTTCAGCTGCTTTGCATTTAACCAAGGGTAAACCCTGACTAGCAAGCCATACCCTAGAGCCAGATTCTTCTCTTCTTTGCTCTGATGGTTTAATGGACCCAGCAGGCGTTTATGGAGATGCTCCTCTCCCATTATTATCCACGGAATTAGGGTGATGTTGAACTTCATTCTGCTCAGTCTCTTTATTGGTAATATGTTCAAAGCATTGTACTCCTAAGAGTGATGTTGGGAAGATGAAAAGATATGTATAAGTTTGGCTTGAATAGGGACAAAATAGTACTCCACAGGCAGCACAGGAATCTCCCTTGGCTTCCTATGCATACTCCAATACTATGTCTTTTCTCTGTGTCATTTACATATGAAAGAAAGGATCACTATCATTTCAGCAGAGCATGGTAAGAAATGTTTGAGTCACCAGATAACTGGTAGCTAAAAAGTAGACCACCTAATTTCTCTCCTTAGGCGCTCCTCTACCACCCCACACACAAAGAAAATAAAAAGGTATTTACACTCATTTATAAGACACAGTATTGGCAATTTTCAACACTAACATTTTTGTGCATTTGGCCCAGTTGTTAAAACTCTTGTAAAGACAGAGGAATCTACCAGCATTCCACATCACAGTGCCTGGGTTTGATACAGGCAATAAACTTGACTCCAACTTCCTGCTAATGCAAACCCTGGGAGGCAGTGATGACAGCTCAAGTAGTTGGGTTCCTGCCACCCATATGGGAGACCTGGACTGAATTCTCAGCTCCCAGCATTGCCTAGGGCCATTGCAGGCAATTCAGAAGAGAATAACAACTGGAAGTATGTGTGTGAAAGATACGTTTTTGGGTGCAAAAATGTTTGAGATTCATACATAGTTTTCATAACATGCATTTTCCATGAACTTTGGGACAACCCCTCAAATGCATGGATTTCACTGTTTTTGCATCACATGAACTTATCTTTTAGTTCTATTTTCCAGACTCCTCTGAAATACATGGTGAAGTTCTCACAACTGGAGGTGGACAATGTGGACAAAGTTGCTCAATTAGTAGTGACAACCTGTTGATGTGTCACCAGTTTTCAAGCCATGTAGAAGTCAAGGGAAAGAAACAGGGTTCTGTCTTGGGGTTGGGTGTTGTCTGTGTAAGTAAAAGCAAATAGAAGACAGAAGAAAGAGGGGAGGGAATTCTGAAGGCTTCCAGTTGCTCTGAATCAATTCAGTGCCTCTGAGAACCTTCCATAGGGGATTGCCTGGGTGAGAGCAGAGAGTATTTTCTTTTTATCTTTCAATCACTGCCTTTGTAGGTATAAAATAAGAGTATTGATCAGGGGAAGGTGATAATGGTTTAGCAGTCAACTGCTATCTGTTGTTGGAATTCATTTCCATGTTGCTTCATTTTCATGTCACTGTCCCTAGGTCTTCAATTCTCTTTAGATGTGGTCAGTGTTCTGGCAGGTTCTGGGAAGCCTTGACAGCTGGGACTTATTTGGAAGGGACTTGCCTGGGCAGCTACATCTGCTGGGACTGATCCCCCATTTTTAGGAAACCCCCCCTTTCATCTTGATTTTTAGCTCCTACCAAGATTGTAGATGGGGTTTGTTCTGTTTCCTCCCCAGAAGCTCCTAGTGGCACCACAGAGGAGGGGGAGACGTATCTAAATATGCAAAAGCTACTTTAAAAATACAACAACCTTGGAGATAGAATTTTGAGGAATAAAAGGAGCAAATGGTGACGAGAATAAGGAACACCCTTGTGTAATCCAATGTTGAGGGGATCAGACACAGAGAAACTTCTGTTGGGTAAGTTTGAGGGGTGATGCAAGCAGTGACAAGATATTTCCTCAAACACAGAAGGATTTCTATCAGAAGAAAAGACAGAGGGCCAAAGAGTTATAAAATGTCTCCAGTCACACACAGGAAATAAAAATATGAATTAAAATTAAAATGTTAGAGGCAAAATGTAAGACTGCTGATCTAAACTGTAGAGGTTGGGGTGGTTACTGCAGATAACAGGAAGGAAGAGATGGGAAATGAAAAATAAGAGTCGAGAAATACAGAGAGCAGAATTAGGAGCTTTAAATCTTTTTATGATATTATTTCTTTGCGGGAAGAAAGGTCATAGATGGACATTAAAACATTTTAAAAAATGGGTGGCAGCACTGTGGTGTAGCAATTCAAGCCTCCACCTGAGGCACCAGCATCCCATACGGGTGCCGGTTCGAGTCTCAGCTGCTCCAGTACCCATCCAGCTGCTTGCTAATGGCTGGGAAAGCAATGGAAGGTAGTCCAAGTGCTTGGGTCCCTGTGTCCATGTGGGAGACCTGGAAGAAGCTCCTGGCTTCAGATTAGTCCATCTCCAGCTGTTGTGGCCTTTTGGGGAGTGAACCAGTGGATGAATGACTTCTCTGTCTCTCCCTCTCTCTCTGTAACTCTGCTCCTCAAATAAGTAAATAAATCTTAAAAAAAAAAGGGCTGAGAATCATCCAGATTAGAGCATAATAAAAGACCTCAAATTGAAAGATATTTTTGAGTGCCAAAAAGCTGGATAAGAAAAATCCACACCTAGACAACATATGATGGATGCAAAGAATAAAAATGAAAAAAAAAAATACTATGCTAGGACTTCCCAGATAAGGACAGCAAATCATTTAATATGAGGCTTTTTAGTTACAAGAAAAACAGAGTAATACTTTCAAAGTGCTTAAAAACAATATCACGTTAAAAATTTCAATAAGGTGAGGAATTATTTGAAATTAAATGAACAAAGCTATTTTAAATCCTCATAAGGTTTGCCCCACAGAAAGCTGTTTGAGAATAGTCTCTCAGGGAACACTCCAGCAAGAAGAGAAGTAGTTCCTGCAGGGCACTTACCCTTACACATAACTATATGAAGTATACATGATAGGTGCACATGAAATCAGAGAGGAGTCGACTTTATTGTCTAAAGAAGTGAAGCCAATATGCATTTGAGGATACTAAGAATATCCTCGATCACCATATATGTAGGCAGAATGATAACGCAATTAATAAGTTTAAAGATATTTATAAGTTAAAATAAAATTAACAGAAGCCTAAAAATAAATATACAGAGAGGAAAAAACATAAAGGAAATTATAACATTAGCACTGAATGACAGTGCAAATGTATTTCTAGGACGAAAACTAGTAAGCCTCCAATTTAAAACATTAGACCAAACAACCTGGAAGAAAGAGAGGCAAGAGCAGAGCCAACCATCAACTTGAGGGGAATAAGAGAGCAGCGTGGGCATGGAGCCCTCATGAAGGCAGGGGTTGAGTCTGCTTTGTTCACTGCCATATGTGACTGTGTGGAACAGTGGTCAACATACTGCAGGTACTTGATAAATATTTAAGAAGGGGATGAATAAATAAACCCCAAGAGTATACAGAGAATATTACCAAAATGTAATTATTTGAAAGCATTCGTATGTTAAATATATCTGTCAAGACTGACAGAAAAGAGGAAGAATGTATACAAATCAATATGATGTAGAATGAAAAAGATATAATAAGTACACGTTTACAAGAGCTTTAAATTAATAAAGTTTTATCATAATAGTTATGCACTAATACATTTGAATATATATGAAACCTAGATGAAGAGAGACATTTGTATAAAAATATAAAAAGGCAGACTTGAAGCAGGAAGAATAAAAACCTGAATAGACCAATAACCATTACAGAAATAGAAATGCTAATTTGAAGCCCTCCAAAGATGCTTCATTCCAAGTAACTTTATAGCTGAATTTTCCTATACTTTCAAGGGTTGGAATATTCCTACCTTATCAAAGACTTCAGCAAGCTAAAAACATTGAAAAAAAGAGGGAGAACAGACTCGAGTTTTTAGGCTTGCATAAATTGGATAAACAGAATACAAAATAAGACATAATTCTATTTTATCATAACATAAAGGGCTAATCAGTTGGTACTTTTGCAGTATATGTTTTAGCTTTTATTTTAAAAATAAATTTTATTGTGCATATTTAAGTTATACAACCTGATATTAGGGAATAAATACAGACAGTAAAATGGTTACTGCAGTGAGGTAAATTAATCAATCATCTCACATTGGTACCATTTTTTCCTTGTGGCAAGATCAGCTAAAATACACTTTTAGCCCAACTCCCAAACAGTACAATTTTATTAACTACTATCTACATGCTGTAAATCAGATCTCCAGATTTGCTTGTCCTATATTGCTGCTACTTTGTATTCTCTGATCTATATTACCCTGTTTCCTCCCCTAACAGTGTCTCCTCCACAGCCCCCACTAAACATTTTGTTCTGTGACTGTCTATCTGACTCCTTTGGGGAAACATTGCACAAACAAGGGAGATCATACACTGTTTCTTTCCGTATCTGTCTCATTTCACCAAACGTAAAATCCTCTAGTTTCATGCAAGTTGTGGCAAATGGCAGGACCTACTTTTTCTTACACTGAATTATATATCATAACTGAAATATGTACTTATATATATATCCCAGTTTCTTTATTCATCCGTCAAATAGCTATTTTTGTACAAATAACTTTTGGGTTAAAAATTCATTTGCTAAATTTTAATGTCTGTTTTTGTCATAGATTCAAAAACTGTTAGAATGAAACTTCTCTAAATTAAAAAAGGGCATATATGTTAAACCTACAACAACCATACATAGTAGGAAAATTTCAGTCAAATCTTTTCAGGCTTATCTAAAAGATAATGCTTTTTTTTTTTTTAAAAAAATCATTCAAGTTTAAAAATAGTACTAGAATACTATGAGGTAAAAAGGAGAAATAAAACATGTAGAGATTAGAAGAGAATAAATACAATTTAGGACTTATGTAAGACAATTATCATTATAGAAAGTCCAACTTACTCCCAAAATAAAATATTGGACTATCCTCAGTGGTTAGTGACGTTTACCTGGTAAAAAGTCAATTTCTAAAAGTCAAGTATCCTTTTACCAACAATAATTATTTAGAAATAGTATTAAACATGTACCATCCAAATAGCAATAAAACTACATATAAAAAGTATCCATGAAACAATATAATAAGGATTACAAATTATTTTTATAGAGAAAACTTTAAGCTTAATTATTCTTCTGAAAAGAAGTTTTAAGGCAAATAAAGATAATCGCAAGCTTCTGGATGACTGAATTTATAAAAAAGCCTATTGTTTCCAATGTTACCAATAGATTTAGTATAATCCTACTATAAATTTTAACAATATTTTAGCAAAATTTAAACATCTATTCCAAAATTTAAAAGAATGATCAACATAGTAGAGATAGTGCTTTTATAAAGAAAAATGAGAGAAAATGTCCTTTGGCAAGATATATTTCAAAGTATTATGAAAAAATGATAAAATAGACATGAACAACATGGCATTCATAAAAGATTACACTTATTGGCTAAAGAACTGTAAAGAGAGACTAGAAGAAAGACTGGCTCAATGTATAGAGTATAAAAGAAAATTAGATCCTTACCTCATACCATATAAAGAGACTTCCCACTCTGCAAGATGGATTAAATAGTTAAGTATAGACGATAAATCTATAAAGCTCTTATAAGAAAAATATTTGTCCCTCAGGAGTGATGAATCCCTACTTAAGATGGCAAAAGCAAAATCATAAGGAGGGAAATTGGTAATTGTGATTCATGAACATTTGAGGATATTTGGTTTGTTTTTAGTTAAAAGTTGTTTATTTTGGTGCAGAAAGGTGTCAAAATCTGCATACATGTTTTTCATAATACATATTTCCCTTTAACTTTTTTCAACGTAATATTTTATTATTTTTTTGAGATAATATATTTGATTAATGAAGGAAACTATTCATAAAGTTGATGACAGTTAATATACTGGTAAAATGATTTGCAACACCAAAAGTGAACATAAGATTAATATTTAATATGAAAGGAAATACTACAAGTCAGTAAAAATGATGAGAATGAAGGGAAGCCACATTTTGGAAAAGTTAAAATGTGAATCAGAAATTACAAGAAATGAAAA
This sequence comes from Lepus europaeus, assembly GCF_033115175.1. NCBI lineage: Eukaryota > Metazoa > Chordata > Mammalia > Lagomorpha > Leporidae > Lepus > Lepus europaeus. The sequence goes on from NC_084842.1 coordinate 72,984,421, forward strand.
CCAACAAATTGATATTATATATTACTGGTAGTGTTCATATACTTACAGCCATTGTTAAGACCTCTGATATTCTACCTCAGTGGAAGGTGATATGGTAGCTTTGCAGGGGGAGTACATGTGGGAAGGGAGGTGAAAAAATGGCCACCAGGATTGTGTCACCGTTTTTCCCCTCTGTGCATTTGACACTCAGATATTTCTTAAACAAACTTGAACTGGATAACAGGAACATGGCAGATGAGACTTTGTACCTCCAAACATAATCCTTGTGGCCGTTTGTAAGTCATGTTCTGGAGCATTTTAGAAAAGATGGGTGATGAAGGAAAGGAGTCTTAAGGACAAGTTTAAAGGTGTTGCAATAAGCAATGGAAGAATAGCTAGATAAATACAATTTGAGGGCTGTCACTGACCAACTTTTTCCACACCTCAGATTTAGCCTGGGACGTCATTCCTAAGAGTTGGATGGTAGGTGATGGTTCTGTAACCAGAAACACACCGTAGTCTCTGTCATCTCAGTACCAGAAAACTTTCTTGTCACTGTAGTAGAAATAAAAATCAGTGTTATTATTCTTCTAAATTAGTTTGAGAACAGGGTGCTCAAAACTCTAGTGTCAATGATAACTCTAGTGTCTATGATTAATGTTTAATGATGGTGGCAATAATAAACCACAAGGCAAATAAAATGGATCTGGAATTTGGTACTGGCCAAGAAATAAAGGGAATTACCACATTAAGCATTTGAGGAGAAGGTGTTTAAACTCGCAGTTAAGGTGTCAGTGTCCCACATCAGATTCCCTTGGTGAGATTCCTACGGTTGGCTCTAGACTCCCACTTCCTGCCATAGTGGAGGCCCTAAGAAGTAATGGTAATGGCCCAAATAATTGGGTTCCCCCCACCCATATAGGAGACCTTGCTTGAGTTTCCAACTCCCACCTTTAGCTTGGTCCTAGTCCTGGCTGTTTGTAAGCACTTGGGTCTCACTTGCCTACTCACTCCCTATCTTTATCTCTGTCTCTCTCTCTGCTTCTCAAATAAATGAATATATTCTAAAATGTTAATTTAAGTAATTTTCACCACTTTGTTGGTAGATATTTTATTCTCATATAAAATGGCTATATTCAGATCTCTGTAGTAGTATTCCAGAGCTGATTGAGATCTTAAATCTCACCAATCCCCACCCCAGTCCATTCACACATTGATAAATATTTTTATATATTTAAATTCATCCAAATATCAGCTATTTATGTTTGTTGAAACTTACAAGCTGACCCAACTCTTAAGGAAATGCAAGAGATTTAGAAGAGCCAAAATAGATTCAAAAGAATTCAGAAGCAGAGGATTCATAATTTGCAATTTTAAAGTTTACCACAAAACTAAGGTGATGTGGTTTTGGCATATAGAGAAACAAATAAATCGATGGAATAGGAGCGAGAGTCCAGATACATCCATGCGTTTTGGTTAATTGATTTTGATAAGGGTGTCAAGAGAATTAATGAAGAAAGATCAGTGTTTTCAACAAATGGTATGAAGTAACTGATATTTACATGCAAAAGAACAAATATTTCCCTCACAACATACAAAAATAACTAGAAATGCATCACTGATTTAAATGTAAAAGCTAAAACTGAAAACTCATAGAAGAAAATGTAAGTGCAAATCTTTATAACCGTGGGTAGTTTTATGGTCTTTTATAAATGGTATCAAAAGCACAAGCAAAGAAAGAAACAAAAATGGATAAATTGGGGGAAATCTGAACATATGACTGAAAAGGGAAGTCACAAAATGGGAGACAATGTTTGAAAATCCTATTTCTAATAGGAAAGTCAAATCCATAATGACATACTCCGCCACATATTCAAGGATGGTTCTGAGCAACACGATGGACAGCACATGCTGGTAAAGATGGGAAGAAACGGGAACCTTTATACATTGTCAGTGGAAAGGAAAATGCTGCAGCTCACTTTGAAAATTGTTTGGTGAATTTTTATTTAAATGCTAAGCATTAGCTTACCATGTGACCTGTTGGGCCATATATGAAAGGGGAACATACATCCACACAAAACTCATACATGAAAATTCTTGGAAGCATTATTTGTAATTGCCCAAAGTGGAAAGAATCCAAATATCCATTAACTGATGAACAAGCATTCTGAATGTCATATGCCTACATGATACAGTATTGCAGAGCAATGAGAAGGAAGGAAGTACAGATGCACCCTACAGCATGGATGCATCTTGAAAACTCGTGAAAGAAGCCAGTCACAAATGTTTCATATTGTTTGATTTCATAAAGTCTCCAATACAAGCATTTATGGAACCAGACAGGAAAGTTTAGTGATTGCCTAGACCTGGAGAGTGGCATGGGGAATGGAGAATGATGATGAATGAGTACGGAGTTTTGTTTTGGAGCAACAAAAATATTGTAAAATTAGATTGTAGTGATGGTTTCATAATTTTATGATTACACTAAAAACCTGTGAATTGTACACTCTATTTAACTGGATGGATTTTATGGTATGTGAAATATATCTCAACAAAGCTGTTAAAAATATAGCTCATACGTTTAGCCTATCTGAATCTATTTAATGTATCTTCTACTTTTGTCAGTTAAAGCCAATTGCAAGTGTGATGTGTGTGCCATTTGGGTCTTCATTGTAATCATTGATACAGTTTGTAAACCAGACAGTTATTTTTAAATGCCATTAGGTACATCTTTTAGCATTAATTATAGCTCCTTGTCTGTGATCATTCTGTAAGGTAAATCATTCGTTCACTTATTTATCAGCATGCATTATAAGGCAGGCATTATATTGGATGGTTACTATAAGAGAAGGTTTATGTCTGCTCACTGCTCTTAAAGAAAAAAAGCCTGTCATGTGAGTCAGACAAATAAAGAGGTAAGTTCTAGAAGAGCTGCATCTGTTAGAATGTTTTGGTTTTCCTCAATAGAAATAATCTCTAGCTGATTTAATTCAAAAAGGAACTTTTTGGAGGCTGTAAAGTTGCTCACAACACTGAAGGGAAATAAAATGAATAGGAGCCAGAGGGCTCTGTGATAGAAGGCAAGAAACAACCAGTGTTCTTGTCAGGCTGCCAGTGCTGGTATTAATCAGCACTGATCATTCTCCTCCTTGGTGTCTCAGTCAAGATCTCAGTTTCTGAGAGAGTGAGTTCCATTGGCGTTGCTTTATTTCAATTCACCACTTGGCTAGGGGGAAGTAGGACACTCTGGATGGCAAACTACCCAAGTATGCACATCACTGGGGAAACAAAAGCAGCAAAAGAAGGCATGGATTCTGAGCAGAAAAGAACTCAGATAATTGATAAGGAAAATATTTAATTGTAGAAGTACATAGTATTAGCACTGGGAGAAAGCTGACCTTAGGAAGTTCGGGGTTTAGGAAACTTTCCAGTTGGAAGTGATGATGCTTATCTAAAATAGGAAATCAAAATATCAGTGTGAATTAGGGAGCTGGAAGAAGGGTGGGAAATCAAGAGGTATTTGGCCAGACAGGGTCATACGTGTCAACACATGCAGGCTTGAAAATCCATGACTGTAGTCATACCATATCAAAGGGAGACTTATGGATAGAGAATTTAAATATGGCTAAACAAGTAGACACCGGTAACAGTATGTATCTCTTATGCCTTACCGTAATAGAGTCTGATTGTTGTTTTGGATGGGACAGAGGAGAGTTAACTGAGGATTCTCAAGTTGTGGGTAACATGATTAGATCTGGAAATGAGACAGGAAGACGGGAGCACAGGTTACTCCACAAGTTATTTAAGGAATTGAATGTGAGCAGTAAGAAGGTGAAAGAGGGGCTCTCTATGGGAGCAGTTATGGAATAAAGGAGTCCAGAGCTGGGTGAGTAATTGGAAATGGATTTTAGAGTGAGTTTTGAAGGACCAGCAAGGAGTCATGACGTCCACCTGGACTTTGAGTCTGGGGAAGTAATAGAGTATCCTAGGAAGACGTTTCACGGTTCTGTTTGTTATGGTAGCTTCTCAGGCTATCTTGTTTGTGACTTCTCTGTCTTCCAGATGACACTATGAAGACAGCAGGTCCCTCTGGGGCATCTCTTGGAATTCAGGTTCTAGAAATCCCTATTCTGAGCCTATTGTGCTTTCTTCAGAGCCTCTGGAGCTTACAGGTTAAATCTAGGCAGTCTCATTTCTTCTGCCGCCACAATGCTATGTTGTCAAGGATTCACGGCTTTAATGCCTAAGGTCGATCCAAAAGATACTGCAGTCTGCTGTTCATGCATCCCTGAAACATTTTTTTCAAAGGCAAGATAGAACACTCTCAGGGCGATGCCAATAAGGCTTATTACTTTAGCTAGTGCAGTCTGTCCTGGCTGTAACTGGCAGTGTGGTATAACTTTGGGTTGCTGCCAATGGGATGAAATTCAAACTGGTCACTCAGAATGGGAAGTTCTCTTTTCCATTAAGAAGTCACTGATCCAGGAGTGCAATTTTAACTTTCTAATCAATGCAACCAGATGACCTTTCCTCAAATGGAATCATCAAGTTAGAAGGGACATGAAGAGGTCAGCTCATCTAAACTAGCATCATCCAGGCAAGACTTTGCATGAGTTCATGGAGAGAAGAGAGATGTTTAGTTTCATAACTCTTCCATTGAAGCAGCTCCTACAGGTGTCAATGCTTTGAATCTTATAGAGCTAAGAAATTTCTAAGTACCCAGCCTGGTTCTCTGTGCAGATGCTTTTCTGTTGTTCAGGACTGGTTAGAAATAAGGGAATCTGCTGCTTGTCACTCATTTCTTCATATACTTGAGAACTATTATTAATTCCTAATTCTGCCTTCTTTTCTCTGGGCTAAATAAACTCTGTTCCTTTAGCCTTTCCTCTGAGGGACTATTAGTCAAACCTTTAATCATTTTAGTTGCTGCCTTCTGGACTGCCTCCAATTTTTCACCAGCCCATTTTATCTGGAATAGCTGAAATGGAACACGGAGGGGCAAAAATCTCATTAATTCAGACCCTGACAATTTCAAATTTGTGATAATTCAGACGGGGATTTGCTTAACCAACCCTTTCTTCACTGATTGTGCAAGTTCAAGGCAAACCAGATCAGGAGTCAGGGGAGCTGTGGAAAATATTCAAAATGCTCATGGGAACTAACCTTTTTTCCAAGTTTATCAGTGGTGCACTTTCCCACTGAGCTCCTTGGAGGCCAAGTGCAGGCACTGTTACCTGGGTGTTTCAGCAAGCTCCCTATAGACCTATACTAAGTCTCAGGGCAAGGCTAGATTGAGTTGTTGTTACTGTGACTGCATATTCTCTCCAAGTAAGTGTGCTTGTTGTGCCAATGGACTACATTTATCAGTCTGACACTCTTCCAAAATTCTGGGGATAAGTCATGATAATTTTTGTATGTATTCTAAAATTACACAATTATATTTCAGTTTGGTTTTTGGGCTCTTCACCAGCTCAGAGCAAATATCATTCCATGAATCTCTATGATAGCTTTTTTATTTCTGTGTGCAAAGATTGAGCTGATCCACATTGAATTTCAAAATATGTTCACCTTGCTGAATCAAGTTATTCATGCATTGAGTAAACATCTAGTATGTGCCCACTTTGTGCCCAGGACTATATTTTCAAAGAAGAATTAGAAGTACCCCTCGGCTCAAATATCCTGCAGCTGTCAATAAGATTCACTGGTACATAGAGGAGGATCATAGTGGTGGTTTCTGGAGAGGTCAAAGAAGGCTTCATGAGAAGGGAGTTGTGCAGAGGTGACTTAATCTCAAAGAGTGAGAAGGACTTTTGCAAGTCGACAAGGTGACGGGAAGAGCACTATGATATCACACATGTCTGAGTGCTTCATTATTTGGTTCTAATTTATTTGGATTTTACATACACTTGGTATGATGACTAAATATTTTTGCTGTGAAAATTCTTAACTGAATATTGTGCTTACCTTTCTGTACGAGTATACAGCATAGTGGTTTGAAGGAGGGAAAACAAGAGCCCCCCCCCCCCCGCTTCCTTGCTTGATTCTAGAACCAATTAAGATACTGAATATGACAGACAAGGAGCCAGAGATACTTCTGTTGTTGATAATAGGTTGGAGGATATTGCTCAAATGCACAGCAACAATGGGTTTCCTAACATCACAGAATGTAACTATCTGTATTAGGGCTAGAAAATTACTAACCTGATATAATAGAGATAGGTCCTTTCATGCAGGTATACTTCAGAACAACCACATTTCTCCATCAACAGTGAGATTCCAAGGAAGCCCAGAAGCATCTGATTCATAGGAGGTCCAGCTCTTTATCCCAGGTTCAACCATTAGGCAGCTCAGGGAGCCTAAGAGACCAGACAACTCTTTTAAAGCGTTTTCAAAAGACATCATGAGAAGTATGGATTAGGGCCTGGCACCGTGGCTCACTTGGTTAATCCTCCACCTGCAGCGCCGGCATCCTGGTTCTAGTCCTGGTTGCTCCTCTTCCAGTCCAGCTCTCTGTTGTGGCCTGGGAAGGCAATGGAGGATGGCCCAAGTGCTTGGGCCCCTGCACCTGCATGGGAGACCAGGAGGAAGCCCCTGGCTCCTAGCTTCGGATCGATGCAAAGCTGGCCTTAAAGGCCATTTTGGGGGGCGGTGAACCAATGGAAGGAAGACCTTTCTCTCTGTCTCTATCTGTCTGTAACTCTACCTGTCAAATAAATAAGTCTTTAAAAAAAAAAGTATGGGCTAAATTTTCCAACTGCATTCATACCTTGCCTTTGTCCAGAACAAACCTCACTTTCCATAAGTTTTGGTAAAGATGTACAAAATCAACAAAACTCCCAGATGTAATCACATGTATTGTCACACTCTGATCATTTGAGAAACATAGGAGATAAGCCTCAGGGCTGCCAGGTCGGGAGCCAACCCAGTGGTATTGGGACCCTAATTCTGTCCCTTATTAACTGAATGTTCTTCAACAAGTGAATTGACCTCTCTGAGTAAGGGTGGAGAGGAGTAGCTTCGAGTCTGTAGGGTGAGGATGAGGTTTAAATGAGTTAACACATGCAAAGACAAGTTTGAGTCATGGCTGGCACGCACTGGGTGCTGTACACGCACCTGGTCTTCAAAGGTGTGTTTCTGCTTCATTCATGCCTAAGGGCAAAGTGATTTATAACAGGTTTCCTTCACACATTTAATATTGAGAAGCCCCACATAGGGCACCACATACAATGGGTTATGTGCAAGAGATCAGATCATAGCTTCTCAAAACATCAAGTGTATATTTGGTTTTCCTCAAAAGCAGTAATGATTCAGTAAGTCTGGAACAGAGTTCCAGGATTCTTTAGTTTTGAATGTTCCCAGGTGATCAGTGACCCTTGTTTCATGCAAAATGCACATGTGTCTTAGATCTATAAATCCATATGGGGAGCAGGGAGTCCTAAGGAAACAGGCATTAAGTGTTGCTTCCCAGTATAGACATCTGAGTTTAGCTACATTGGCATATTTTTTTCACTTCATTAACATGCTCTTTCAATTACAGCTTGTATCATGTATGTGTACACAACCACTTGTATTTTGTAACTCCTAACCCTCTCATCAGTACTCTTAATCTTACCCTAACTCTTGAATTCAAAGAGTCAGAATACATAGTTTGATCAAATCATGGTCCTCACAAATCATTTGAAGTCAAATCAATGAACGATTTTGTTCCAGCATTGGTTCTCAAACTTTAGCATGCATTGTAATCATGGGAACACTTCGAAAAATCACAGACTACAGCACCCCTCCCAGTAAGTTTTGTTTCAGGTCTGGGTCCAGGGCTGAGAATTTGTATATGTAACAAGGGCCTTGGTAATGCTGTTGCTTCTGGTTTGAGAACCACAATTTGAGGACCACTGCCTTATAGTCACATGGTCTGTGTCCTTGTGAAGAGGAACTGACTCCCAAGGATGGCCAATCGTGTCTGATACATTAGGTTCAGAAATAGCACAAATGCAATACACATGTAACCAACAGATTAAGGGAGTGTAGAAGAGGATAATTCATCAAAAGCCATAGCAGCTGGAATCAGCTCATGAATCCAAAGTTCTTATTTGCTGTCAAAGAGAAGACTGCATGGAACTGATGGAAATGGTCATGGGTAAAACCCAGACTGGTCCCTTTGTATTTCCAAGCAAAATACAATGAGGCCCAGACAACTTGAAAAATTTTCCCTGGAAAGTACTCTTAAAGGAGCCTACCTAACACAGCTTATACATCAACCATCACTGTCATCTCCACCTTTTCCTGGAAGCTTTTCTGACGTCTTGAGGCAGCTGTCAATCTTTCCTCCATTGCGTTTTGTCATGTCCGTACTACATTGATAGTATTTATAATCATTTACATGTCTCAGGACTTGAAACTCCAAGAGAGAACAATGATCATGCCCTTTATCTCTGTATTTTCAGGGTCTGTCAAGGTCAAATGTTCATTAGGAGAAGAATGACTTAAAAAAATAGATTTACACAATGGAGCATTACAAAGCAGTGCATTTACCAAACAAGGGTACTTCAAAAAGTTTGTGGGAAATGGAATTCAAAGAATTTATTTAGCACAAAATATTTTTCAAAAGTCATGTGTTTTAGCTTACAATACACATCTGTTTTAAAACATTGTAATAAAAATGCCTCTGCATCTAATGCATCTTTGTTTCTACTACAACATCAAGTATCAAATATGTATAATAATGGATAGAAGCAGGAAATGGACATTATGTCATTGTTAATGCAGGATACTTTAGTTATGAGAAAATAGCATTTCTCCCCTGCATCATTTCAGTAACCTGTTCCATTCATGTATGCTGCAAAATAAACATTCATTTTTTAATATCTTCCCAGGAAAGATCTCAAATATTCACTCAAAGAAGAATGATTTTTAAAATATGGTATATTGGAGTAAGTAGCCTGGAGGTTGACACCTGTGTCACATATCAAGGTGCCCAGGTTCCATGCCCTGCCTTGATGCCTGATTCTAGATTCATGCCAATGCACACCCAGGGAGGCAGTGGGTGATGGCTCAAACGACTGGGACCCTGTCATCTACGTGAGAGACTTGGATCTCATTCTCCACTCTCACGTTGTTGGTCTAGGCTCCTCTCTCTCTCCCCCTCTTTCTCACTCCTATCTCCTCAAGTAAATAAGATTTTTAAAAATAGGACATAATTCCATAATGGGATAATATGCAACACTGAAATTGAAAGAACCATAATCTTAGTTAATCTTTGTAATTCACAGAATCTGTAATTGAAAGTTTACCTATTCACTAAAGTTTATTTGCAACTCTGGCAATACTTATTGTGCTTTGGGATGGTTTATGGTCATCCACAGAGTAGTGAAAATTTTGAGTCATAATACACACATTTCCAGCAGTGACTGAACAAGGAAACTCTGACTTTGTTTCAGCACTCATACTATAAACAAATGACCTTTTTCATGGTCTGTCTAGTGCCCTGTTTTTCTCACTTCCATGCATTCTGTTAGTGGAGCCATTATTTAAAATGGCCCTCAAGTGAATGCTGAAGTACTGCTATCTCGTGTTCGTAAGCACAAGAAGTACGTTATGGAGAAAATACATGTTTTAGAAAAGCTTGCTCAGGTGTGAGTTACAGTGCCAGTGGCCCTGAATTCAATGCTAATGAATCTATAATATACATGAAGTAATGGAACTTTAAACACAACCACACATAAGATATGGTACTGTTTTGATTGGTTGATGGCAATGCTGTAACCAGAGACTCATAGAGATCTAACTGTATCATCTCCCTGGGAGCAGTACTTCAGTATTGACTAATGCAGTATAGTGACTTTATGGGACATAACTGCCGAGAGTAATGCGGATCAACTGAATAGCAACTTAATAAGTAAATCCTCGTAGCATAATTCTAGCTGAAAAAACCATCCCCCAAAGACTGTGTGGTACTCCTCTTACCAAGTTCAAAAATAACTAAAACTAAATAGTATGTTTTTGGAAAAAAAAAAAAAAGGACATATATGCACAAGACCACAAAATTCGGAGTAGTGACACTTTTGGTGAGGGGGTTCAGGGAATGGTTTGGGTGAAGCAAGTGGGCAGAAGTAAGGCAGGGGGTCATGGGACTATGAGAGTTTGATATCTTCTTGCTACCAAGCTAAAGCAGATAAGTAATCACGCAGGAAAGATGACAATGTGAGAAAACCCAAAGAGTATAATGAAGTCGATTTTTCACACAAATGTCCTCTGATGCACATCTGTACATTTTTCATACCCAAAGTTTTAGGTGGGACTGCGAATTTGGCCTAGCAATTAAGATGCTTCTTAAGACACCTGAATTCCATGTTAAAGAGTCTGGGTTCAAGAGCTAGCTCAGACTTCTGACTCTAGCTTCCCGCTAAAATGCCCCTGTGCGGAAGCAGTGGCTGCTCAAGTAATTGGGTTTCTGCTCTCCATAGAGAAGGTCTGGATCCAATTCTCTGGCTGCCATCTTTGGCTTGGCCCACTCAGGCCATTGTGGGTATTTGAGGTAGGAAGCAGTAGATGAGCGCACACACTCTTCCTTTCTCTTTCAAATAAATAAATAGTTTTAAAAATGCAATATCTTCAGTCCCATTACAGACCTTCTAAATAATAACCCTCGTTTTTAAAAAAGCAAGACATATGTGGTGAATGAATGATAAACATTTATTTCACTACAGATGGGTGGCTTTTTCTACCCTAAATGGATGATTTTCCAATGAGACCCCAAGACAAGGCACCCTGCCACGGAAACAAACGATACCTGTGTTCCTCATGTTATTCATGACAGCTCAAACACTTAATATATGGATGTGTCACTTACCGAGTGGTGTTCCACAGATCTCAGCAACAGCTAGATACCATTGTGGCATTTAGATGCATCTCTGACCCAAGTCTCCAAGCTGAAACCTGCAAAGAAGTAGAACAATCATTCAAACCGAGATGGGAAGCACAGACAAGAAAAGACTAGATCCACTGTGATTTAAAGCTGTAGTTGAGAATTAAAGCCAGCTTTAAAACCAAGAATTTTGTAGAAGTGGGAGCTACAGAAGCGCCTGCAATGTTGAGACAGATGCAGAGAATGTAAAAGTTTTGAAATAGAAGTTATTGCCGGTTTGCTGTGATGGCTACATCTCAAAAAACCTGAAGGGAAGCTGGTATGATTGGATTTGGGAAAAGGCAAGCATTGCTAAGCAACAAAGTGTACTCTCTAAATGAGAAATCAAGGTGTATCTTCACTAGAGGTTTGCCTTTGATATATGAACGTTATATACCAGCAACCCGTTCCCTCACAGCGGTCGATAATTTAGGGTGATTTGTATAATGCACCTTGCCATAGCATGCAAATGACACGACCTCCTCTGCCTGGGCTGCGCAGGAGTTGGGCTGGTGCAACTGAAACGAATGCTGATATTCAAGCTGCATTTAATCACACGTTTGGTTTGATTTACTAATGCTATTGTCTTTCCATTTTCTGTTAAGAAATTATTAGCAGGAAGTAACTCGGCCTGAACGCCACAATATGTTGGATCAATTTAAGAGACAGTATAGATCACTGGGATTTCTTTTGTCAAATGGCACCATTAGACTTGCATATTAAAAAAGTATATATTTCTGTTTTGAGTGTGTAAGTGAAACACGGCTTATCATTATGCAAAAGGCCACCAAGAAGGCAAGAGCAGAAATATAAATGGATGGCAGGAGGGGATGATAAATACGGCGCTGCATATGCAGCTCGCATTAGACTATGGGTGCCTTGTTTGGTTGAGAGGGAAGGTGCATTTTCATCCTTCCCCTGGTAGGTGGCCTACCCCTCTCCAGTCTGTCATCCATGAATTCAGTGAGCGAATCCACCATCTGCTCTTTACACAAACATGCTATGAGTAAAATATGTTCTGACTGTGTATAACTACTCAGCCCGCCATTCCTAAGTCTGGACTTTTGACAAATGCTGCTTAAAAGTCAAAGTCAAGACACTTTCTTTTTCCCTTTCTCACTGTACCATATATTTTCCACCAATGCGTGTTTTTCTGTGTCACATCGGGTCTGTTTTTCAGCGTCACACTGTCTTTTTCTATCCAGTGCTTGGACACAACAGCTGAGTAATTATAGCAGCGTGACTGCAATTTTACCTTTGGGGCTCTCTTGCTTTGCCTGCACACAGGTGCCTAAACTAGGAATGGTGACATTCCTTGCTGTGAGGGATTGACCATGTGACAGTCAACTGCTGTAGAGCAGGCAGCTGAGTCTTACTGGATAAACTTATACCCCAGAAACACGAGCCTGAGAAAGTCAGGTGACATGGGACTCTAGGCATTCTGTCCCCAACCTGTTTGGTTCCAGATTATAATTGAATACACAAGCTCTAATGACAATGTGGACTAGAAAAGAAGGAGCTTTCTGGATTCTTGTTCCAGCCCTGTCCAACCTTGGACTGGCAGATAAGACTTTTTGATCACCGATTTTTGTTTTTACCTTCCACATAGGTATAGCAGGAAGATCAACACGAGCACTAATATAATGGTTGTAACAATTATTAACATTTAATGATTTTCATGAATAGCTTTTGCATGCCCTTGGTAATTAGCAAAAAAAGGCACAAAAGCATTGAAGCTGAATGTACTTAGAACAAAAACAATTTGTACAAAAGCAAGTTGGCACCAGTTGGGCAACAACAAATTGATTCAAAAATTAATATTTTCCATCATTGTCTTTGCCAGTGTTGACAATCTGGGTATCCTGCAAGGTAATTTCTAAGTTTTCATGTGCTAGAAAGCATTTTTTTCCCATGTGACAGGTTTCGTTGTGGTTTTACATTTTGTTGTTTTCAGATTTTTACAAAAGGGCTTCAGAAAGTGGAAAAATGGAATTGAAAGATGACTTTATTCTGATGCCAAAAATTGAAATCCGCGCATTTTTTCATAATACACATTTTCCATGAACTTTTGAAGACATTCCTCATAATTTCCCAATATCTGAGTTTTTATGTTCTCTGCTATTTGTAGGCATTAGAAGATGCTCATTTCCTTTGCCTACAAGTAACCCCTGTTGCTGAGCCTTTTGTTTGTTCTGATGAATTCTTTGAATGTATAAATTGGAATAACCCAAAATTACAACAATGTAAATCCAGAATGCCTACTTAGGAACAGTATACCAGATTCTGGCCAAAACAAGAAAAAAATGTATAACAGATTCCTATACTTTCCTTGAACTTACTGCATTTTCAGACGTTCAAGTATCAACCTAGTGCTGACACTGACTTGACAAGATGGCTAGGATAGTCACCTGGACAAGTAGGATCCTTTCTTTCATTAAATTTACAAATGAGTAGCAAGAGGTAGATAATAAACAAGAAAACAAATAGAAACTCAAAATACAAATTCATTGACAAACATCGAGCAACATGATTGGCTAAAGGAGTGGTTCATTGTGAAAAACAGTGAACAGAACTGGGAGGATGCTCTAGTCATGAACACATCTAGAGACAAAGTATGCCTAGGACACTTACACCAGTTTGCCTGCAACAGGGCCTTTCCTTGGAAGAAATACGAAATAAAATGGGAAACATAGCTTGGGAAAAAATTGTGAATGTCACAATGAGGTAGTTTTCGAGGAGTGAATGGTCTCTCCAATACCCATGAATATGCATGTATTTTGAAAAAAGGGTCTGTCCAGATAATCTAAAATAAAGTAGTTAGGGTGGACTCTAACTCAATAGGACTAAGAAAAAGTTGGAATGGAGAGGTATGGACACGCAGGGACAATGCCATGTGAACACAAAGGCAGCTGTGGGGTGATGCACCTAAGAAACATGGCTGATTGCTAGCAAAGCAGCAGAATCTAGGGGTGGAATGTGGGTCAGTACCTCCCTCACAGCCTTCCGGAGCAGCTACCGGCCGGCACCTTCATCCGGGACTTTTGTGGTTCAAGCCACGAGTGAGACTTTGCTAGGGTGGCGCAGGGAGACTCAGACTGTTGAGAGTGAGCCCAAAGCCAGAGAGCCGTGACACATACGTGGCACAGCCTCAGGATGATTTTTTAAAGTTTTGTTTCAGAATAGTTTTACTCAGAGAAAATGAAAACTCTGAAGCAGTACAAAGTGTCCCATTTCCCCACACTCAGCTTCCCCTGGTATCAACAGTTTGTACTGGTATATTTATCACAATTAATGAACCACTGCCAGTTTTTCCTTGTGTTTTAAAATCCAAATTCCTTCTAGCCTTCCCACCTCTCCCAGCTTTCTAGTAATTAACATTTGTGATCACATTGCTTTTTTCTTTTTTTTTTTAAGCTCCCACATATGAGGGACATCATGTGGTATTTGTATTTGCGTCTGGCTTATTTCACTCAACATGATGTCCCCGGCAGCCAGTATTATTCAACGGGACTTAGCAAAGCAGATAAAACCCATTAGGCTAACACATTGGGAAATTCCTTTTATTTTGGTTTTGGTAGGAAGCCCTGAGGCAGTTTAAGAAAGGAAATCCAATGAGCCAACCTGCCTTGTGACCTGGCCTTCCAGCTTAGGGCTTGTGTGTAACCTGTTTCTCTTCCTAACACAGCCTGACTTCTGGGTTCCTATGCAGGTGTCTCTGGGTTTCCTCTGTACACTGGGAACCACTTGCCACTAGGGTTTGTACCCATCGTTCTGCACGTCCATCATTTGGCACCAGGTCTGGAACCTTGTAGGTGCTAATTAGTTACTTGTTTAGTTACAAATATGATTGTTTTACTCATTCTATCTTGAAATAACCCTCTTAGGAAAGTTTCAAAATGTGGGGCCAGCTCTGTGGTGTAGTAGGCTAAGCTTCCACCTGTGGCACTGACATCAAATGTGGGTGCCGGTTCCTGTTTCAGCTGCTCCTCTTCCAATCCAGCTCTCTGCTGTGGCCTGGGAAAGCAGAAGAATGTGGCCCAAGTGCTTGGGCCTCTGCACCGGCATGGGCGACCCAGAAGAAGCTCCTGGCTCCTGGCTTCAAATCAGCCCAGCTCTGGGCCGTTGTGGCCATTTGGGTGTGAACCAGCATATGGAAGACCTTTCTCTTTTTATCTCTCTATAACTCTACCTCTCAAATGGGAAAAAATCTTTTTAAAAAAAATTCAAAGTAAGTATGGAGGACTCCCATATACCCTACACCTGGTAACATTTTGCTACATTTCCTTAGGATTTTCTTCTTTCCATAAGTTCATGCCTCCTCATTGAAGGACGATCCATTTCCAGATCATCAGTGGATGCCTGAAACCTCAGATGGTACCAACTCCTCGATAGCAGGGTACTTCAAAAACTTCATGAATTGGTGAGCATTTGGTGCAGTGGTTAAGACACCACTAGGCATGCTCACATCCCACACAGGAGTCTGTGTTTTGAGCCCTGGCTCCCCTTCCCATACTAGCTTTCTGTTCATGTATACCTTGAGAGCACTGGGGGGTGTTTCAAGTGTGTGGGTTCCTGACACCCATGTGGGAGATGCAGATGGAGTTCCAGGCTTCTGGTTTGAGCCTGGCCCAGCCTCAGCTGTTATTGGCATTTGGGGAATGAACAAGTAGATGGACGATCTCACTCTCCCCCACCCCAACCCTTTGCAAAGGGAAGAAAAAGGGAAGGAAAGCCAATTATTATGAGTCCATGGAGGGAACAGTGTTTTTCTTTTTTTTTCTTCATATTATTTGTTGAACTCTTTACTTAGTATAGGGTTAATCTTATGGATGTAAACTGAAAAATAGATCTTTGTAAAAATTAAAAGTAGAAATAGGAGAAGGAGTGTAGGAGTGTGCTCAAGAGGGGGGGAGGGACGGTAGGGTGACTATCACTATGTTTCTAAGTCTGTATATATTAAATTTGTAAAACTTATATAAAAATTAAAAATTTAAAGTTCATGGAGGGGCCAGTGCTGTGGAATACCTGGTAAAGCCGCCATCTGTAGTACAGGCTTCCCATATGGGCACTGGTTCATATCCCAGCTGCTCCACTTCCAATCCAGCTCCCTGCTAATGAGCTTGGGAAAGCAGAGAATGGCTCAAGTCCTTGTGCCCCTGCACCCACATGGAAGACCTAGAACAAGCTCCTGGCTTCAACCATTGCAGCCATTTGGGGAGTGGAGCAGTGGATGCAAAATATTTCTCTTTCTCTCTCTCTCTCTAATTCTGCCTTTCAAATATAAAAATAAAATCTTAAAAAACATTCACAGAAACAGGGAATTAAAAATTTTCATTTTGGGGCAGACTTCTTAACATAGTTATTAAGATTCCTGCATTCCATATCAGAAAGCCTGGGTTTGATGCCTGGCTCCAGCTCCTGATCCCAGCCTCCTGCTAATGCAGATTGTGGGAATAAGCAGTTAGAGTTCAGATGACTGGGTTCCTGCTATGGAAACCTAGATTGCACTCTTGAACCTTCTATTGCCCCAGCCTAGTTCAAGCCAGGCTCTCCATCTGTCTGTATCTCTCGAATCAATAAATTTTAAAAAGTATTAAAATTATGTTTGTTGCCAAAAATTTGAAAAGCATATGTATTTTTTTCCTCAAATGCATTTATCACAAACAATTTTTAAAGATTTATTTGTTGACTTGAGGGGAAGAGGGGGAGAGAGAGATCGTCCATCTGCTGGTTCACTCCCCAGATGGCGGCAATGGCCTGGGCTGGGCTGTGCTGAAGCCAGGAGCCTATAACTCCATCCAGATTCCTGATGTGAGTGGCAGGAGTCCAAGCACTTGGACCATCTTCTGTTTTCCCAGGTGCATTATCAGGGGGCTGGATCAGAAATGCAGCAGCTAGGACTTGAACCTGTGTTCATGTGATGCCATTGTGTACTACATCACAGTGCCAGTCCCCCTACCCAACCATAAACTCCATGAGCAGCCTCTCCTATACTATGTGCTTTTCTTTATGAGTTTTTTTCTATAATTTTACTTATATAAGATGAACAAATTTCATGTTTTTCTGTACAAGTATATACATGCCTATGATCGATTTTTCACCTTTTCACTTAAAGGAAACACTTTACATCCTCTGTTTGTCATACCAACGCTGCCAGCAACACTACTCTTGCACTTTAGGACTGTTATTAAGTAAAATAAGTGTCACTTGAACCCACGCACTGGGATGCAGCCACTGTTGATCTGGCAAGCGAGATGGCTGCTTCGTGATGAAAGATAGTGTGTACACCATGCATATGGTGGAAAATGAAAAGATGACTTATGTCTCTTGAGTGGGATGGGAATGGATGGAAAAGAATGGCATGAGATATTGTCACACTGCTCAGAAGAGGATACAACTTGAAACTTATGAATTCTTTATTTCTGGGATTTTCCATTTTGTAAATAGGATCGTGGTTGACCATGGATTACTGCAACTACAGATATTGTGGGTGAGGAGAACTATATAAGCATAGTAGTTTTTGCTGAATCACTTGAGACACAAAATTGCAGTCACAAAGCTTTAAACCCACAAACTTAGTATACATTTCCTAAGAACAAAGGCATTCTTCCATGTAATCATATTAGAATTATAAAATTCAGGCAACTTAACATTAATAAATAAGCTTATTTCCAGTCAATATTCAAATTTTTCTATTTGAGTTTTAATAGACTTTTTTTTTTCTGAATGAGAATCTAGTGCAAGATCATGCACTTAATTAACTTATTAATTCTCTCTTTAATTTGGAATCATGGCTTGGCTTATTTTTGTAGAGTACAGACCAGTTGTGCTGCAGAACATTCCTGATTGGTGAGTCTGATGTTGTCTAATAATTGGATTTAAAGTATGCATTTTTAGACAGAGATGCTATAAACGTAATTTTGTGTCCTTCACAGCACATCATATTGAGAGGCACATAATACCAATTGATTTGTCCAATTTTTGGTAATTTTGACTTTGATTGCCTGGTTAAACTGATGACTGTCATATTTTCCATTTAGTTACTAGTTTCCCTTTATAATTAATAAATAATATGTAGGGAAATGTGTTAAGACCTTGTAAATATCATTTTCCTCATGAATTTTTCAAAGGCCAGTTGAAGTGTTCATTGTTGATTCCTGCCTCAATTCAATTATGATTATGGTGAATGCACAATAGTGATTTTGCTAACAGCTTCGTTTCTTCTCTCTTATTAGCTGGCATTCTACTGCGCTTTCTCCCTCAAGGTTTATTTATTCATCCATTTCCAGTATGGACTCATGTATTATTATTTTACTCAATGGATCATAGCTCATTAGTGCCATTATTTATTTTGATGCTCAAATTTTCTCAGATTTGTCTTCCTAGAACTACTTCAATCTGGCTCCTTTATGCTTTTTACATGTCCTCATCACTTTTTTTTTTTAGCAGTTTTTATTTTCAGGCACAAAAAAGATATTTCAGTTTATTTTGTATTCTTTTCACCCCTTTGCAGAAATTAGCTGTTTCTCCCAGGGACTCACTGAGGGTACCTCAAAAGGCTTGTAGAAAAATACAATTAAAAGAGCTTATTTTGGGGGAAAAGAATTGGAATCCATGCACAGGTGTTTTCACGGCACACTATCTCCATGAACTATCTGCAAGATTCCTTGTGTTTCTTTTCAGTGGAGAATGATACTTAGAAACCAAATCTTTACAATGACATAATTTCAGTAGATTTTATAATCATAAGATTAACCCTCCACTAAGTACTCAACAGATAATAAGAAAAAAATACACTGTTCTTCAACAGTAGCAAAATTTGAAAGAAGAAGAAATGAAGGAAGAGGTAGGATGGGAGCTTGGTAGGGTAGGAAGTATCACTTTGCTCCTAATCTGTACATGTGAAATACAGTCACCTTATTTAAATAAAAAACTGTTAAAAGAAACCAAGATTTAAGAACAACGGGTAAAATTCATTCTTAAATATTAAAATGCTCTGCCTTTCACTTTTTTATTCATCATTTGATGGTACCACAAAATTAGTCTCTTTTTGCCAATAATAATTTCATAAAAGACAAATTTGCCCCCAAGATGAGAATTCTCCGTAAGTACTCTTCATTGCATGAGATATTCCTTTCCCTCAGCAGAACCCCTGCACAATGCTCTGTACTGGCTGGCGAAGAAAAATCCCAGATGATTCAGAATAAATATCCAGGCAATATGGCTAGATGTATGTTCACAGAGTAGAATTCATTTGGAAAAATAAAAGATGCAGGATACATATTTCATCTAGCATTATAGACTTGCAAAGGAAAAGAAAACAGTTGTCCAAAGACTGGTCACCTACATAAGGCATGGCAATCTGTGCTCTTTTTTTTTTTACAGGCAGAGTGGACAGTGAGAGAGAGAGAGACAGAGAGAAAAGTCTTCCTTTTTCCGTTGGTTCACCCTCCAATGGCCGCTGCGGCTGGCATGCTGCAGCCTTCACACCGCACTGATCCAAAGCCAGGAGCCAGGTGCTTCCTCCTGGTCTCCCATGTGGGTGCAGGACCCAAGGACTTGTGCCATCCTCCACTGCACTCCCGGGCCACAGCAGAGAGCTGGACAGGAAGAGGAGTGACCGGGACAGGATCCTATGCACTGACAGGGGCTAGAACACGGTGTGCCCGCGCCGCAGTTGGAGGATTAGCCTATTGAGCCACAGTGCCAGCCAATCTGTGCTCTTAAGCAGCTGATTTATCAGAAGTAGACGTGAGGTTGCTAACGGCATTTCCGACACTGGAGATGGAAGAGGTAGGTAGGAAACTGGAAAATTGTGGAAATAAAGTAGAGCTAAAGTGAATTAGAAAGGAGGCAGCTGGAGCCAGGGAGATGGGGTGGGCTCCCTGAACACATGCCCCACAGACACACCCTGCTCTTCTTCCACAATGTATCTCAGGTCATCCTTGCTGTCAAGTTCCTTGGCACTAGAATGCATTCAGTACCTGGAGCCGCATGTTAAAACGACTTAATGCCTTTTCCTCACTTTAGGTAAAACACCTTAAATATCTTTAGTACCATTTTAGTCATAATAATAAGATCATTTCCACAGAGGAGTGTCATGAGGCCTAATTAGTACCTGTAGAGAACTCTGTGATCTTACAAGGCAAGAAGTGCAAAGCACTATTTAACTGGAGACCCAAAAATGGATAAAAAGATTGCTCAATTTAGTTAAAGTCACACTCATCCAACATCCTGGAAGAAAGCGTAAGTCTCTCCCTAGGGATGCTTTCCAAGGTGAGGTTTTTATAAAGTCAATATTTTCCCTTCGGAATAGGAGCTTTTCATTTCAGTGATTTGGGTGGCAACCTGTAAAGGATGGATCAGAGAATCGAGATCTAATACAAAGTCAATCTACCACTACCTTGCAGTAAAAAATAAATTGGTCCATTCACAACTTGGGTTGTATTTTATTCATCTGTGAATTGAGTGGACTGAATGAAATGACAGCTCAAGTTCTTTTCAACTCCAGCACAGTCATGGTTGAAATTACTGGGTTTACATTGGACACGTTCAGTTCAATCAATGTTCACTGACTAGATTCTATGTGGCAGGCATTGTGCTAGCTACTAGGCAAGGTCTGCCTCTTTCAATAACTTCAAGGGCACCGTGCGTGTAGAAAACGGTACTGGTCATGACTGCCAGAAGTGTGCATGGTGATGGCCCTGCGACTCAGTTAACGAAGTCAGGTCTGGATGGTGAATGGACAAATGAACTCAATTTGCACTGGTAGGGAGAAAATTATAGCTTCTCCCAGGAGTTGATGGTCTGCACAAGATTTGGAAAGATGACTAAAAGTTTGCTAGTAGACAAAGCAGATTAGGGAGAGATTTGTTTAAGGAAGGCATTCTGGTGAGAAATAAGAAAATGTACAGAAGAATGGAATATAAGTGAAGATTCACTGGAATAAAAAGTTCCAGGAGGCATGAAGGTAATGATCCTGTGCACTCTTTTATGATGATGTGTCTCACTATATGGATGTAATTTTATTATCCACCCTGACTCCAAACAACTGTGGTTAGTTCTTAGTTGCAACCAAATTTGTTCAAAATCTCTACATCACAAAATCCAAAGAAGATGATCAAAGCTCTATAGAATCAGGCATAAACCATACAGGCTAAATCTTCATTTGCATTTCCTGACCCCTTTAAGAAAAAGCATGCAGGATTCCCATCAAGACAAATCACCTCAGGATTGTGAGTTAGCTTACAGGGGAATTCGGAGCATCCATGCCTGGCTTCTTCCAGAACTTGTCACAAAGAAGTGCAAATAAGGAGACCAGAGAAGCCAGCCAAGTCCTCTCTAAAATTATCCCTGTCGTCAGAAACAATTAATACTATGTACAGCACAGCATTGTTCTAGGAATAGGAGCCAAAGGAGTTTAGGGAGATTTGCAGATCATATAATTTTGTAACTAGAGTCTATGGTTGGCACTGGTTGGTGTGTCAAAGCTTAATTGGTGAGAGGATTCATAAGGGTCCAAATGAATCAATTCAAAGGGTTCAAAACCCATTACTAGAGGAAGGAGAGAGTTTTTATTGTTCTCTCTTGGGAAATCATGTCTCTCTACTTGGAGCCGATCGAGTTGATCTGACTCAATGAAATCTTATCGTGTGTATGCACCCACATGTGCGTGGGTGCCTGTGTGTCTGCGAGTGCAAAGGCTTTTCTTTCCCTTTCTGCACAGCGTTCTGTGCTACCGAGTAAATGTCAAACCATCATAACCAGGCAACCTTTTCAGGTTGAACTAATGGAACCTCAAATGAATTTACTTAGACTCCTTTTGCTTTTGTAAATCCCAAGTTCAGTCACACCTGACATTCTTTGTACATTTTAACAAAAGCAAAGTCACATTGCAAGGAGGAGGAGAACGGACATAGGAAATGAAAGAGGACAATTTTAAAGAGAGAAAATATGATAACCTGATAAATTACAATTTTTTTAACTAATGTTAAACCATTACATGTTGTCTAGTATATTCTTTTAATTAGGTCATGGAGGGAACTCTGAATTCAACATTTCCAATGTGCAATCTAAATGAAATATCATGAATGACCTCTTGAAAGAATTTCAGTGTGTTCTTTATAGAGCGGGAATAAACTAATTTAACATTAATGGCCACATCTCCCTTTGGTCTGTGATCTTTTTGTTGCTGCTGTGGAAAAGTACTATCTCCAGAGTTTGTTTTAATTTTTACATATGAGGAAAAGGAATTTTGGAAGGCAGATAAACTCATTAATATGCGTGTTGCCTGAACCCTGGCTGCTATTCAGCTGAACAAAAGCTAAGAGTGCCATTTCTTGACCAGCGCCACAGCTCACTTGGCTAATCCTCCGCCTGCGGTGCCGGCACCCTGGGTTCTAGTCCCAGTTGGGGTGCTGGATTCTGTCCTGATTGCTCCTCTTCCAGTCCAGCTCTCTGCTGTGGCCCAGGAGGGCAGTGGAGGATGGCCCAAGTGCTTGGGCCCTGCACCCGCATGGGAGACCAGAAGGAAGCACCTGGCTCCTGGCTTCGGATCGGTGCAGCGTGCTGCCCACAGCACGCTAGCCGTAGCGGCCATTTGGGGGGGTGAACCAACAGAAAAGGAAGACCTTTCTCTCTGTCTCTCTCTCTCTTTCACTGTCTAACTCTGCCTGTCAAAGAAAAAGGGGGTGCCATTTCTTGAGCACGGGAGGCCATGGCAGACAAATCATCTCAAAATTTTGGTAGTCATGGCAATTTCCACCTTTTCTAGGACAGGATAATTTTAAGGTCTGTGTAACCTGGGAACTGAGAGTTTCATAAATACTGAGAAAGAAGAAAACTCAGACACAGATAAGAAAATGTTTTCCAAGCACAACAAAGGTTTTCAGCAGCACAGGGGCCCACATAGTTAGCCCAGGTCATTAAGTTGAAATTATAGACAAAGCAAAACAAAAATACAGAGCTCATGTTTGGGACACAGGGATTAAAGGAAAAATCCTTGTTTTCTGATAGAAACTGCAAACAATGATCCTCATGGATCCTCCTACCACCCCACACAAAAAAAGAACTCTCTACAATAGCCTCCCTATCAAAAGAGGACAACTTGTAAACCTACTTTGAGCGACAGGCTGGACCTGGCCTCTGGCATCAGGGTCTGTGCTTTGTGGGGAGGAAAGAGTGCCATCTACTGAAACACCACCTTTCAGATGTTTCTGTCAGCACTTTGATTTTCCTTGGAGTTCTACCAACCCTGGAGTGTGACCTTGCTTAGAAATGAAATCTGACCTCATTGCAATGCAGTTTAGCTTTTTTGCAGGCACATTACAAAATCAGCCAGAACCCCTCATCTGCAGATTCCCCCCGTAGAGCAGCACACGGAAGACAAGCACAGGGGTACGTAGCACCAAAGCGGCAAGAACAGCTGCAAAAGGGGCTCAGCATCTGGGTAATGATATGTTTAGTCACTAAACACAACTATTTTATCTTAAGATAGACTAAAAATCTAGTACACATGTTTATGTAAAGTCTTCTTACTCTCAGTCTGAGCAAAGTGCCTGAATAAATGTTTTGTTGAATTGAACGTAATTGTTGACATCTGGAATTGTTTAATGTTAATATTAACCACAGCATTTGACTAAATAAAATGATATGGCAGAAGTCTATTCTGAACATTTGTTGTGTGAGGTTAACATAGGTAACTATACAGTTCAATGGAAAGTCTAGTAATTTTTTTAAAAAAAGATGGATATTATAAATCAGTATAATACTAATTTTTAACAGTTCTTTTAAAATATTTTATGTAGTTAATGTTCATTTATTGGAAGGGCAGAGAGACAGAGACATTCACTAATTTACTCTCCAAATGTTCACCAAGGCCAGGGCTGGGCACCTGGAACTTAATTCAGGTTTCCCAGGTAGGTAACAGGGATCTAAGTACTAGAGCCATTGCCTGCTGTCTCCTAGAGTGTACATCAGCAGGAAGCTGCAATTAAAAGGCATTCCAGTATGGGATGTAGGAGTCTGAAGCATCAACTTAATTATTGTACCAATAACCCACCCCTTCTTTACTTTGCTTTATCTTAATAAATATTAACAGTACTAACCTTAATTTCTAAGTCATATATTAGGGGATGCTATCCTTACCAAACTCAATACTGAGGCCTGCACTGTGGCATAGCGGATAAAGTCGCTGCCTCCAGTGCCGGCATCCCATGTGGGATGTCTGAGTCCTGGCTGCTCCACTTCATATCCAGCTCTCTGCTATGGCCTGGGAAAGCAGTGGAAGGTGGTCCAAGTCCTTCAGTCCCTGTGCCCACGTGGGAGACCCAGAAGAAGCTCCTGGCTTTGGATTGGCAAAGCTCCAGCCATTGTGGCCAATTGCGGAGTGAACCAGTGGATGGAAGACCTCTCTGTCTCTGCCACTCCTTCTCTATGTAACTCTGACTTTAAAATAAATAAATCTTTAAAAAAACAATACTGCAAATATCCCAATATACATATCAAGATGGCTCAAGAGTTGGCTCCTCAGCATAGGCTTGTACTACAGAGGTCAAAAATGTAAAATACTGACTGTACGTGATTTTGTCATCTCATTCATGTTGGAATTTGCCACCTTCTGTAACACAAAACTTACATACTATATATGCCTCATAACACTCACCTCTAATTGGCTAAAAAGTAATATTTTATGGACCATGTTTTCCCTAAACTATGGTATAACTGAATATAAAAATTTTAGATAGAAAGATAGACATGCATATTAATGTACCATTGCTGTCCACAATAGAATGAGAAAGTCAAAGAAATTATGTAGATTGAGAAATTCAGGAACACTCACCAGCCTTGAGCTAGACTGAAGAGAAACACTTTAGCAGAGCGTCTTAACCCAATTAAATCGCTCTCCCCAGGCATCTTGCTGTAGCAAGTAATTGAAACCAATGACAAATGTTCTGCTTTCATAAAGGGCAGAGTGTTAGAAGAGCCTAAACATCTTTCAGTTGTTATTCCTTTTCCTTTTTTTTTTCATTCTTTGAAAGTAAAATGTCTGCTGATACTAGAAAAGAAATGGTGAAAAAAAAAAAAATGTAAGGGACTCTGTGAAAGGACATAGGAGGCAATTTGGAAGGGCTTCCAATGGCCCAAGTGAGAACAATTTGAACAAAATAAATAACACTGCATTAACTGTAACCCAAAGTATAAAGTGACGACGCATGTGTCCACATTAATATGGAGGAACTATTGAAAAATTAATAGAGAAGACTGCCTCTTCTCCTGCATTTGTAAGTGTGAGTTGAACTTAGTGACTTCCTTTTGCTGAATAGTGTATGGAAAGAGGAAAATCCTAACTGGAGTGGACATCATCCTGGCAGACACTAGCTTTGGTCAGGAACGATATCATGAATGGTGTTATGTGGACGGCATTGTACTGTGATACGCTGAGTTAGGAGGACACACTTCACTTCTGCAGTGTTCCCTTCTAAAATGCATGGGCCTGCTCTGATAAGGAGAAATACATCAGACAAACCACACTGGAGGGAAGTGTTAGAAAATACCTTCCTAGCACTTTTCAAAACTGGTAAACAAAAGGAAAGACTGAAGGCAAAGTCAGAGGATAGAGATTGAGACATGTCAGCAAAATGCAATGAAATGTTCTGGATTGAGTCTTGAGTAGAAACAACAGAGTTCTGTAAAAGCTAGTGAAATCCAAATAAAGTCCTAACGTACCAATGTTTGCTTAGTTTTCACAAAGTAGGGTGACAATATAAAATGATCACATTACAAAAAAACTGATACTGATTTAGGTGTATAAACTTATAATCCTGACCTGCCTTTACATTTTTTTTTCATAAATCTAAAATAAAGGGTTTAAATACAACATTCTTGTGGGAACTAAGTTTGTCAAGTCTCTGGATCTTCAATTATATAAATCTAAATGTATAACATTTATTTGTTGGATTTCATTATTATACATGCTCCTCATCAAAATTCTTTGCAACATATTTGTTTAAAGAAGGTGCATTGTTAAGTAGAAAATGGCAAGACTTTAAGTAGATGTCTGTGTAAGAGATGATTGTGTTTGGAAAGGACGTGGTGAAAAGTGGTGGGGATCGGCAGAGTGTTGAGTGTTAGAAGGTAGGAGAGAAACTACTGATTACAGAATTTCTCTAGCTTTGGGTTTGAGAACCTGGAAGTACAGTGTTACTGTAACTGAGGTGGGAGACAATTCAATAGGAGATAGTTTAGGAGAATAGAGGGTGGATCCATGACTCAGATTTGGATATATTTTACATAAATATATAAAGATTGATTTTATTTCCTTGAAAGGCAGAGTTACACACAGAAGGAGAGACAGAGAGAGGTTTCCATCTGCTGGTTGGTCTTCCATCTGCTGATTCACTCCCCAAATGGTCACAAGAGCCAGGGCTGGGCAAGGACAAAGCCAGCAGCCAGGAACTCCTTCTGGGTCTCCCATGTGGGTGGCAGAGGCCTAAACACTCCAGCCATCTTCTGGTGCTTTCCCAGGCTCATTCGTGGGGAGCTGGATCAGAAGTGGAGCAGCTGGGACTCTAACTGGCACTCATCTGGGATGCCGGCACTGCAGGCAGCTGATTAACATGCTACACTACTACACTGGCCCCCCCAGACTTGGATATGTTATCTTAATAGGTTAGTCTTACGTCAGATTTAAGCAGTAGGTTGAACATTTTATACACTTAGTTGAGATAGCCAAGCTAAGATTAGAAATTCTGGAGTCCCTGGCATATAAACACAAAAATACATACATTTTCTCTGATCTCAGTAATCCATAGATTTCCTAAAATGTAATGTACTGGAGTGAAATGGACATTCTGAGATTCAATGATTCTTTAGAGCCCTTGTCTCTTCCATTGAGGAACAGTGTTTTTTTTTTTTTTTCCTTCATACTTTTTGTTGAACTGTTTTACTTACTGTAGGGTTAACTTTATTTATTTATTATTTATTTATTTGAAAGTCAGAGTTAAACAGAGAGAGGAGAGGCTGAGAGAGAGAGAGAGAGAGAGAGAGAGAGAGGGAGGTCTTCCATCTACTGGTTCACTGCCCAATTGGCCTCAAGGGCCGGAGCTGTGCCGATCCGAAACCAGGAGCCAGGAGGTTCTTCCAGGTCTCCCACGCGGGTGCAGGGACCCAAGGACCTGGGCCATCTTCTGCTTTCCCAGGTCACAGCAGAGAGCTGGATGGGAAGTGGAGCAGCTGGGACTAGAACCGGCACCCATATGGGATGCTGGCACTTCAAACCAGGGCATTAACCTGCTGCGCCACAGCGCCAGCCCCTAGGGTTAACTTT
The DNA here is from genome assembly GCF_033115175.1 of Lepus europaeus. NCBI lineage: Eukaryota > Metazoa > Chordata > Mammalia > Lagomorpha > Leporidae > Lepus > Lepus europaeus. The sequence continues at coordinate 73,011,630 of NC_084842.1, forward strand.
ATGATCATTAAATAGACTGAAAATGTATCTTGGTAAAAATTAACAGTGTGAATGGGAGAGGGAGAAGAAAGAAGGGTGGGAGCGGTGTCGTGGCTCACTTGGCTAATCCTCTGCCTCTGGTGCCAGCATCCCATATGGGCCCTGGTTTCCAGTCCAGGTTGCTCCTCTTCCACTCCAGCTCTCTGCTGTGGCCTGGGAAGGCAGTGGAGGATGGCCCAAGTGCTTGGGCCCCTGCACCCGCCTGGGAGACCAGGAGGAAGCACCTGGCTCCTGGCTTCGGATTGGCGTTGCTCTGGCTGTAGCAGTCATTTTGGGGAGTGAACCAATGGAAGGAAGACCTTTGTCTGTCTCTCTCTCTCTCTCTCTCACTATATGTCAAATAAATGAAAGGAAAAGAGGAAGGGAGGGAGGGAGCAATCAGTATATTCCTAAATCTGTATATATGAAACTTGTATAACTTAAATAAAACTAGAAAAAAGTTTTAAAAGGAAAAAAAGATAAGAAAGTAGAGGGTGAGGGTGGGGCTGGGACTTTGGGGCAGTGGGTTAAAGCTCTGGCCGGCAGTGCTGGCATTCCATATGAGTGCTGATTCAAGACCTGGATGCTCCACTTCAGATCCAGCTCCCTGCTAATGTGCCTGGGAAACAGTAGAAGATGGCCCAAGGTCTTGGGACCCGGAAGAAGCCCCTGGCTCTGAACTGGCTCAGCTACAGGGAGTTAACCATTCGGAGGAAGACCCTTTTCTGACTCTCTCTGTCTCTACCTCTCTCTGTAACTCTTTCAAATAAATAAAATGAATTTTAAATAAATAATAAATCTTAAAAAAATATGTAGAGGGGAACCAAAACAACAAGAATTCACATGACCGAGCATAAAAGAGGAAAAAGTTTCCACGGCAGAAAACTGTGGCTATTTGCTAATGGACTCTTATCAGCAGAGTATTCAGGTATTCAGCTGAGTAGAAATCGGTGCATATTCTTGAAGTAACTAAGGACTGGAGAAAGAACTTACCTGGGAGGTTTAGAGGGAAGAGTGCCTGGCACTCATACAAGGCTGGAAGATTGCCTATTTTCTAACAGCCAACTTGAAAAAAAATGCACAGGGCTTACATGGAATACTCTGCACAGTTTGATGCCAATAGTAGGGAATATTTATTTCCAATTAAAATGCTTTTCTAGTCCTGCCTAACAAAACTTGAAGATTTTACGAGATTAAACCTCTTCTAAGTAGTACATTGCATCCTACAACAGAGAAAAAAATATTTATAGAAACACAAACATCATTCAGCATCCAGGAGGATAAAATACAAAAAACAAACAAACAAACAAAAACTACTAAAACAAAATAACAAAATGTGGCACCAATCAGAATGAAATTCAGTTTTTGGCACCTAAAAAATTAGAAGGTGCCTAAAGAAGGGGAACAAAATGACTTCTAATCATTTGAAAGTGAGGCAGATTTGACACAGAATTGATAATTGGCAGAGAAGGAAAGTAAAATACAACTGTACTCCTTGTTTTCACAAAGCTAAAGGAAGAATTGAAGGGTAAGATTGATATGGATAATGTGAAAACAACCCACATCTAACTCTAGGAATGAAAAATATATTTGATGGGCAAATAGAAAATTAGATACTGCAGAAAAAAAAAACTTTAAAAAATTGCAATACACACTGCTAAAAAGGATCGATGAGGGAAAAAATGTAATGGACATCTTGTTTGAGTCACCAAGAAAGAGAAGGGGCACAAAAAGCACTTGAGCATTAGTGACCAAAAGCTTTTTTAAATCTAAAGGTAACTATAAGCCAACAATTTCCAGGAGCTCAACTAATCCCAAGTGAAAATGAATTAAAACTTTCAGAAAATGATATTAAAAAAACTTACATTGTTCAAAATCAGTGGTAAAGAGAAAATTAGTATCAGCTGAAGTGAAAAAAAAAAGACACAAACTATTATAGCTAAGATAAACCAAAGTGAAATGATATCTAAATATAACGGAATGTCATCAATCAGAAAAAGGGCATTACATAAAAACTAATACAATCTGAATAAAATATTGACTTTCATTATTAACAAAATCAAGATCATTTCAACAGTTGTTACAAACGTATTATATTATCATATATTACTAATGCTAGAAGAACTGAGTAGTATATGGAAACTGTACTGTTTTAACACTTTTACTAGCAATAAAAATTTAAAAGTTTATTTAGTGAGCAAGTATGTGCAGGGGTGGCTGTGTGGCTCAGTGGGGGTTCCTGCATTCCATATGGGAGTGCCTGCTTCAAGTTCTGGTAACTCTGCTTCCTATTCAGCTTCCTGTTAATGAACAATGTAGTATACAGCAGATGACAGCTCAAGTATTTGGGTCCCTGCTACCCATTTGGGAGACATGGATAGAGTTCCCGGCTCCTGTCTAGCCTGGTCCATCTCTGATTGTTGCAGTCATTTGGGCAATAAACCAGAAGATGGAAGATGGATCTCCCTTCTGTTATTCTTTCATATAAATAAAACTAAATAAATCAACTTTTACAAAAAGTATCTGTATTAAAACAATAACAAAGATAATGATATATCTTGATGAAAAAAAGCAAGTGAAAAGAATTGATAACAATTAATGTATTGAAAGTAAAATACCAAGCTAGAAGGGTACCTAGAATTCGATAAACAGAAATGTCTTTCAAACTTGAATAGATGTTTTAGTCATACAAAAAGCTATAAGAATTCATTATAAGTAGGCCTTGATGGCAAGAAATGCGAAAGAAATGAGATGTCTTTGAGCAGAAAGCAAAGAACAGCAGATGGAGATACAAACCAAAGGAAAAACAACAGCACTCTTACATACTCTCTCCCAAACAATTAAAGATAAGGACATACTTTCCAAGCCACTCTGAGACAAGGATTCACCATGGTTCAAAAAGCAGATAAAGATATTTACAGGAGGGTGAACTAGAGACCAATACTTAGAATGGACACTGCTGTAAAAATTACTTGAGGACATTTTAGACTAGGATCCTAGAAGATACTACATCATGACCAAGTGAGGTTTTATTCCAGGCATGCAAAGGTTACTTTATCATCTAGAAGTCGATATCAATCACCACTGTAAAAAACTAAATATCAAAGACCACAGTTAATAAGAAGGAGTTTCACAAATCCCTGTATCTATTATTAATTAGGGAAAATAAAAAAAAACTCTGAGCAATGGAAAGAAATTTCCTCTGCCTAAAAAGGGCTATCTAAGAAAAATCTCCATATATGTCACAATTAATATTGAAACACTAACAATTTTATCACTATGACTAGGAACAAAGCAAAAGTTTCCGTTTGCTTTTGAACATGTTACCATAGGTGCTAGCCAGCATAAAAGCTCATGAGAAAAAACAGAGACAATCTGTTTTTTGAAAAAAAAAAAAAAATCTGAAAAAAACCAAGCTGCTGTATTCACAGTTGACATAATCATCTATATAGAAAATATTGACTCTACCAAAACATTTCTAGAAGTAATAAGTGCAGGTGTAGTTTATGTAATCAAAAACAAACAATTATATTTGTAGATATAATCAACAAAAAATTAAATTTAAAAATCAATACTACTTAGAGTAGCATGAAAAATATTAAATGCCTAGAGGGAAATCTGTCAAAATATGTGTAATAGCTGTATATGGTAATTACAAAACATGTTGAGAGAAATTAAAATTTTCTATCTAAATTAGAGTGGGCATTGGGCCTAGCAGCGTAGACATTCCATGTCCCTGGGTTTAAGTTACAGTTGCATCCCCAATTGCAGCCTCCTGCCGTTGCACACCTTGGAGGCAGGAGGTGATGGCTCCCATATGGGAGGACCTGTACTGGGTTCCCAGTTACCAGACTCAGCCTCACCCAGCCTAGGCTGCGGGAGGCATTTGGGGCCTGAATGATGGACAGTAGCACTTGCTTTCATGCTTGCTTGCTCTCTCTCTTTTTCTCTCTCCAGCCACCCCAACCTGTGTCTGCCACTGTGCCTCTCAAATAAACACTAAATTTTTTAAAATTTCAAGAATTGTACTAACTTAAAGGAGATAAATGTTATATTCATAGTTATAAAGATTCAATATTGTCAAGATTTTTCACAAACTGCACAACTGATTTCACATAATAACACAAATCCTACCAGCCCATACTGTAAGAGTTGACAACTTTTTTTTCTCAAATTCTTAAACAACTATAATCACTAAAACTGAAAAAGAAGGTGTTAAGATTTATTATAGAGGACAGCGCTATAGCATAGCAAGTAAAGCTGCTGCCTGTGGTGCCAGCATCCCATGTGGACACCAGTTCCAGTCCAGCTGCTCTATTTCCAATCCAGCTTCCTGCTAATGGCATGGGAAGACAGCAGAGGATCGATCAAGTGCCAGGGCCCCTTGCACCTATGTCGGAGACCCGGAAGAAGCTCCTAGCTTCAGATCAGTCCATCTCTGGACTTTTTGGCCATATTGGAAGTGAATCAACGGTTGGAAGGTCTCTCTCTCTTTCTCTCTCTTTCTTTCTTTCTCACTCCCCACCCTGTAACTCAGCCTTTAAAATAATAAATTGAAAAAACTTTTAAAAAGATTATAATTCTATAGCAAGCAAAATAGTTTTGTATTAGTTCAAGATAGATAAATATAGCAATGAAACAAAACAGATTTCAGAAATAGACCCAGATATGTGAATAATTGATTTCCATAAAAGTTACAAAGGGAATTCAGCAGGGAGAGAATTAGAGACTTAGAGACTTCAAAAAAAATTGAACTGGCCTATTAGATATTCTTGTACCAAATACAAATAAATTAGCTTCCATACCTTACACTAGATGGAAAAGTTAACTTAAAGAGGAGATCCAAGATAACTGGATAGTAAGAAGCCATGCTGACCTCAGCAATGGAAGGCTGCCAGAAAAATGAAGAAAGGATCGCATTTCCTATGGGACTCAGAAATTTTCAGCAGAGAATAGATGGAACAAAGGCTCTTTAGTGAGGACAGAGCTCAGACAGACAGCTGGTGACTGAATGCCACCAGCATCTCCTGCATGTACACAGCCAGGTGCCTGGCTGGGAAGAGCCATCTTCTCAGGGGAAGGTATGAGGAGGCTGCTATGACTCTCTTCTGACTCAAGGATCAGTGGGCAGCTTGTGCCAGGCACGTGGCAACTTAGAGTGGAGAGCACACCCCAGCATCCTGTGACTGTGGGAGTGCAGGGTTGTGGCTGGATTCCTTTGCACTCATATGGTCCAACTGTGGAAACTCGAGGCTCCCCTGCATACTGGGAACAGAGCTTACAGAGGTCTCAGGGGGCCCACTACAAGAGTGGGTCAGTGTTCTGTTTGATGTATGAGCCTAGGTGGGTAGGTTGCACAGGTACTGTGAGATCACTCTAGGCTATGAATCAGCTGGTTCACACTGGCACAGAGAAAGGCTGGGACTGAACACACTAGCCAGCTCCAACATCCTCACACTCTACAGACTGTAGCCAAAGGTGCTACACCACAACCAACGTGGGTATCACTCAGGACTCTTGTCCCACCCATAACTGGTGGCCAGGGTTCCCTGGCCCCACCCAGCACACACATCTTAGAACTCCAGCACTAGACTCAGACACTCCAGGGAGCCACAGAGGAATATTTCTAAGAATAAAGCCTCCAATAAAAAAAAAATTAGCCAAGGAAGGTAACAAATGTTCCCTCAGGTGCAGAAAAAGCAACATAAAACAAAAGAAACATGAAAAACAAGGCAATATGATTCCCTGAAAGAAACACAATAATACATTTATATTGGATTGTAAAAAAGGAGAGATTGATGGAATGCCTGAAAAGGACTTCAAAAGAATGACTAGAAGGTTACTAAAAAACACAAAGAAGCACTTATGTGAAATAGGGAAATTCATACATGGCATGGGTGAGAAATTCTGCAAAGAGTTGGAAATATTGAAAAAAATGAGACAGAAATATTAGGAATGATGTTTAGAATAAGTGAAATAAAGATATAGTGAAAAGCCTTAACAATAGACTTGGTAAGGCAGACAAAAGAATATCTTACCTAGAAGCTAAGCCTTTTGAAATATCTCAAAAAAAAAAAAAAGAAAGAAAAAGAAAAGAACTAGAAAGACTGAAAACAGTATTTGGTAACTATGGGATAACATAAAACAACCAAAGTATGAATCTTAAGATTTACTGATGTTATGGGGATAAAGAATGGCTTAGAAAACTAACTTACTCAGTGACATAATAGCAGAAAATTCCCCCAATTTGAAGGAAGGAAATACAAATACAGGAATTCCAAATACAGGAATCATATAGGAATGATAGGAATCAGATAAGAATGATCATAAAAGATCTTCACTATGACACATAATAGTCAAACTTTTAAAAGTTAAATACAAAGAGGATATCTGAAAATGTGCAAGAGAAAAACACTAGATCTATTTTAAAGGATCTCCCAACAGATCAACAACAGATTTAGCAACAGAAACCCTATAGTCTGAGAGAGAATGGGAGGTATAGTCCAATTCCTAAAGGGAAAAAAAAAAAAAAACTGTCAATCCAGTGCACTTCAACTACTAAAGTGCTCATTCACAAATGAGGCTAAATTGAGACCTTCTAAGACAAGCAAAATTGAAAGAATTTGTCACTGCCTGGCCAGCCTTACAAATGATACTTACAAATGTGATACACGCTGAAATAGAGAAAGACAAACAACAACATGAATGAATGTGAAGACAGACAACTTCCTAGTAAAAGGACAAAGGAATTCAAAGCAAACCAGATGAATGTTTATGGACAAATGATGGGACAAAGCCATTGCTTATCAATAATAGCCTTGAATGGGTATGGATTAAATTCTCCAGTTAAAAAATACAGTCTTGCTGACTGGATAAATAAACAAGACCCTTAATACTCTGCCTACAACAAACACACTTCACCAATAAAGATACACATCTACTGAAAGTAAAAATATGGAAAAAGATATTCCGGGGTCAGCATTGTGGTGCGGCAGATTAAGCAATGGCCTGCATGCCAGCATCCCATATCAGCTCCAGTTTGAGTCCCAGCTGCTCCACTTCCATTCCAGCTGCCTGCTACTGCACCTGGGAAAGAAGATAGATTAGGTGCTTGTGCCCGTACACCCATGTGGGAGACCAGGATGATGAACTCTGGGCGGTTGGCCCAGACCCAGCTTTTCTGGGCACTTGGCGACTGAATCAGTAGATGGAGGATTTCTCTCTCTCTCTCTCTCTCTAAATCTATCTTTCAAATAAATAACATCTTTTTTAAAAGGAAACAGCTATTCCATGAAGATGGAAATAAAAAGCAACCAGGAGTAGCTATTCTCATACCAGTCAAAATAGACTTTAAGACAAAAATGATTAAAAGAGACAAGAGAAGTTTATTATGCAATGATTTAAGGGGTCAATTCAACAGAATTTGTGACTATAAAAATGTATATGCACCCAATATCAGCATGCCCAGTCTTATAAAACTTTTATGGATCTAAGCAGAGATATAACTCCAATATGATAATAATGGGGGACTTCAACACCCCCAGTTTCATTGACAGAGTAACCAGACAAAAATATCAACAAAGGAACAGCATAACTAATCTATCTTCTAGATCAAATGGAACTAAAAGGTATCTACAGAACATTTCATCTGAAGCTACAGAACACATGTTCTTTTTGTCAGTGCATGGAACATTCTCTAGGATAGATCGTAAAGTAAGCCTTAAAAATCAATAGCATTCTAATACATCAATAATACTCTGGCTCCGAAAGGGCTTGTAAGATCAGTCCCATTCACAGTCAAAACCCTTGGATAAATGCAAACAAGATCTCTACAATGAAAATTAGAAAACATAAAGAAATAGATGAAACAGAAAAAATGGAAAAATCTTTCATGCTTGCAGATTGTAAGAATTAATACCATCTACATATCCATTCGACTGAAAGTAATTTAGAGATTCAGTGCAATCCTATTCAAAATGCCATGGACATTCCTCAGAGATCAAGAGAAAGGTTCCTAAAATTCAAATGGAAACGCAAAAGACATCGAAAAGCAAAGCAATCTTAAACAATAAAAACAAACCTGGAAACATCACAAAACCAGATTTAGAGATAGACTATATGGCTATTATAATCAAAACATCCTGGTACTGGAACAAAAATAGACCTGTGTACTAATGGAACATAATAGAAATCCATGCATTTGCAACCAAGTCATCTTTGACAAATTAGATAAATCACTCCCTGGAGAAAGGACAGTGTCTTCCACATATGGTGTCAGAAAAACTGGATTTCCACATGCATACCCTATACAAAAATCAACTCACAGTGTATCAAGCATCTAAACCTAAGACTTGAAACCATCAAATTATTAAAGGAATACATAGGGGAAATACTGCAATACATTAATCTAGGCAAATACTTATTGGATGAGATCCCAATAGCACAGACAATGAAAACAAAAATAGGCAAATAGGATTACATAAAGCTAAGAAGCCTCTAAAAAGCAAAGGAAACAATAAACAAAGTGAATAGGCTACTGAAAGAAAGGAAAGAATCATTTGCAAACTCTGAATCTGATGAAGAATCAATTTCCAGCTGCAAATACTAACGGATAGAATAAAAAAGAGAGAGAACAATCCAACATGGGAAGCGAGATACACAGCAGACTCATAGAATGGTGGATGTCCTAAACAGCACTCTGGCCTCAGAATCAGCCCTTAAGGCATGCGGATCCGCCTGAAAAGCCCATGAGAATATTTCAGGCACGGAAAGCCAAGACACTCTGGAAAAAAAAAAATGACCTAAATGAAAAATCTCTGCGAGACAGATCCCAGTGGAAAGAACAGGTCATCAAAGAAGGAAATACGTTTCTCTGAAGGCAGGAGAGAACTTCCACTTTGACTACGACCTTGTGTAAATATGATCAGAGTCGGCGAACTCAAAAGGCTTCCATAGCCTTGGCAACTCATGACAAGAGTCTAGGGTGATTACTGACGCCATAAACAAGAGTGTCAATTTGTTAAGTCAACAACAGGAGTCACTGTGCACTTACTCCTCATGTGGGATCTCTGTCCTTAATGTGCTGTACATTGTGATTTAATGCTATAACTAGTACTCAAACAGTATTTTTCACTTTGTGTTTCTATGTGGGTGCAAACTGTTGAAATCTTTACTTAATATATGCTAAACTGATCTTCTGTATATAAAGAGAATTGAAAATGAATCTTGATGTGAATGGAAAGGGAGAGGGAGCAGGAGAGGGGAGGGTTGTGGGTGGGAGGGAAGTTATGGGGGGAAGCCATTGTAGTCCATAAGCTGTACTTTGGAAATTTATGTTCATTAAATAAAAGTTAAAAAAAAAAAGAACATCAAGAAACTCAACAGCAACTAAACAATTCACCTAATAAAGGGGCCAAGCATATGAATTGACATTTTTTTTTAAAGGAGGACATGCAAACTGTTGAAATCTTTACTTAATACCTACTATACTGATCTTCTGTATATAAAGAGAATTGAAAATGAATCTTGACGTGAATGGAATTGGAAATGGAGCGGGAGATGGGAGGGTTGTGGGTGGGAGGGACATTATGGGGGGGGGGAAGCCACTGTAATCCATAAGCTGTACTTTGGAAATTTATATTTAGTAAATAAATATTTAAAAAAAGATCTCATGCTCTGTGTCTCAGTCTTTCCTTCTCTGACTTACAAATGATTTTTTAAAAGATGTATTTATTTATCTGTACTCCCATGTTTATAGCAGCTCAATTTACAATAGCTGAAAATGTAATCAACATAAAGTGCCCATCAACTGATGACTAAAGAAGAAATCATGGAATATATGGAATATTACTCAGCCATGAAGCAGAATGAAATCCTGATATTTGCAACAGAATGGATGCACCTGGAGGTCATCATGCTAAGTGAACTAAGCCAGATCCAAATAGAAAAATGTCACATTTTCCCTTTTTGGGTGTAGTTAATATATACAGTGAGGATAAAAATTGTATGGATGTCAGATCAGTGGGAATATAGTTATAAATATTGCCTCACTGAGTCATACTATGTAAATGACAGTGTATTTGTATTTCACACATTAATAAAAGAAATGGAGTCAAAGAATAGTGAGGATTCTTGGGGTACTAGTAATGCTTTGTTCTTGATTTGGGTGTTGGTAATAAATATGATCAGGTGACAAACACATTGACCTGTACACCTATGTGTATTTCTAGATCATATATAATGTATTTTAATAAAGTACTGTAAAAAGAAAAATTAAAAATGAATCATGGTCAGAGATATCTAAATTATTCATGTAAAATCTAAAACTGTAAGACTTTTAGGAGAAAATATTGATGTCTTTTGATTAGACAATTTCCATACATATCACCACAGCATAATCCATATAAGGAAAAATGAGTGTATTAGGTTTAATTAACTTTAAACAACTTGAAGGATACTGTTTTGATAATGAAACTATAACTCACAGATTGGGAGTTTGGGAGGACTTTTTGATAATTCTGTCAGTAAGATATGGTGTCTAGACTGTCTACAGAGATGTGAAAACTCAATAATAAGAAAACAATTTGGTGAAAAAATGTGAAGAAAATGTTTGGATAGATATTTTATAAAGAAAATAAGAGTGATGGCAAATAAGCACAAGTAAGATATTCAGCATCATCAGAGAATAGGAATATGCAAACCAGAATCTATACCAGAATGGCTGAAAGGGAAAGGAATCAATGTATCAATTATTGAAGAGGATAAAGATCAGATGCAATCTCAGATATTACTATTGGGAATGTAAATTGTTACAACTAGTTTGGAAGAACATTTGTATTTTCTCAAAATTAAACATATATCTACTATGCAACCATTCTAGTAGGCATTTATCCAAAAGAAAAGAAAAGAAAATGAAAACCTCAACAGGTTTCCCCTTTGGTGTATACAAAGGCTGTTGATTTTTGTGCATTGATTTTATATCCTGCTACTTTGCCAAACTCTTCTATGAGTTCCAATAGTCTCTTAGTAGAGTTCTTTGGGTCCCCTAAATAAAGAATCATATCATCTGCAAAGAGGGATAGTTTGACTTCGTCCTTCCCAATTTGTATCCCTTTAATTTCTTTTTCTTGCCTTATGGCTCTGGCTAAAACTTCCAGAACTATATTGAATAGCAGTGGTGAGAGTGGGCATCCCTGTCTGGTACCAGATCTCAGTGGAAATGCTTCCAACTTTTTCCCATTCAATAGGATGCTGGCTGTGAGTTTTTCATAAATTGCTTTGATTGTATTGAGGAATGTTCCTTCTATGCCCAATTTGCTTAGAGTTTTCATCATGAAAGGGTGTTGTATTTTATCAAATGCTTTCTCTGCATCTATTGAGATAATTATATGGTTTTTTCTTCTGTAGTTTGTTAATGTGGTGTATCACATTGATTGATTTGCCAACATTGAGACATCCCTGCATACCAAGGATAAATCCCACTTGGTCTGGGTGGATAATCTTTCTGATGTGTTGTTGCATTCTATTGGCCAGAGTTTTATTGTGGATTTTTGCGTCTATGTTCACCAGGGATATTGGTCTGTAATTGTCTTTCACTGCTGCATCTTTTTCAGGCTTAGGAATTAAGGTGATGCTGGCTTCATAGAAAGAATTTGGGAGGATTCCCTCTTTTTCGATTGTTCTGAATAGTTTGAGAAGAATTGGAGTTAGTTCTTTAAATGTCTGGTGGAATTCAGCAGTGAATCCATCTGGTCCTGTGCTTTTCTTTGTTGGGAGGGCCTTTATTACTCTTTCAATTTCTGTCTCAGTTATGGGTCTGTTTAGGTGTCTATGTCTTCCTGGTTCAATTTAGGTAGGTTGTATGTGTCCAGGAATCTATCCATTTCTGCTAGATTTCCCTGTTTGCTGGCATACAAGTCCTTGTAGTAATCTCTGATGATTCTTTTTATTTCTGTGGTGTCTGTTGTTATGTTTCCTTTTTCATCTCTGATTTTATTGATTTGGGTCTTTTCTCTTCTCTTTTTGTCAATTTTGTTTATTTTTTCAAAAAACCAGCTCCTCGTTTGGCTGATTTTTTTGTAATTTTTTTTGGATTCAATCCTGTTGATTTCTTCTCTGATTTTAATTATTTCTCTTCTCCTACTAGCTTTGGGTCTGGTTTGCTGCCGATTTTCTAGATCCTTGAGATGAATTGAAAGCTCATTTATTTGGTGCCTTTTCAATTTCTTGATGTATTTATAAGTTGGGGGTAGTTAATATATACATATATAGCAATATATATTATATATAACATATATATAATATATACACATATATAGGAATATATATAATATATAGCAATATATAACAATATAGCATCCTTAAATATTGAACTTAAAAACTAGAATTAACTCAAATGTTCATCACAAGTGTGTCGAGAAACAAACTGTGATATATTCATAGAATCGACAACAGAGAGGATCAGGCTGTTGACACATCAACAGACAATAAAGAGGGCTGTTTTCTTCCAACAACATTGGCAAACCTCAAAGCATTTATTCTTGAGTCAAGGTAGAGGGAAAAACACTACATGTTGTGTGATTCCATTCACATAAAACTCTGAAATGGAAATCTGTAACTAGCCTGTAGTGACAGATGACAATGGGAGCCTGGTGATAGCTGTTGGGGTGGGATGACATGCTCACAAGAAAATTTTGGGGGTAATAAATATACTTCTTATTGTGGTGTTGGATTCACAGTTATGAATTAGGTTAAAATTTATCACATTATACCTCATTAAAACCGATGTGGTTCACTTGCCAATCACACCTCAGTAAAGATGTTTTTAAAAAGAAATGGTTGTCACTTTGTGTTACTATGTGGGGGCAAACTGTTGAAATCTTTACTTAATATATACTAAACTGATCTTCTGTATATAAAGAGAATTGAAAATGAATCTTGATGTGACTGGAAGGGGAGCAGGAGAGGGGAGAGTTGTGGGTGGGAGGGAAGTTTGGGGCGGGGGAAAGCCATTGTAATCCATAAGCTGTACTTTGGAAATTTATATTCATTAAATAAAAGTAAAAAAAAAAAAGCAATGATTGGCCAGTGCTGCTGCTCACTAGGCTAATCCTCCCCCTGTGGCGCCAGCACATCGGGTTCTAGTGCCGATTGGGGAGCCAGTCCTGTCCTGGTTGCTCCTCTTCCAGTCCAGCTCTCTGCTGTGGCCCCGAAAGGCAGTGGAGGATGGCCCAAGTGCTTGGGCCCTGCACCCGCATGGGAGACCAGGAGGAAGCACCTGGCTCCTGGCTTTGGATCGGCGCAGTGCACCGGCTGCAATGCACCAGCTGTAGTGGCCATTTGGGGGGGTGAACCAACGGAAAGAATACCTTTATCTCTCTCTCTCTCACTCTCACTGTCTAACACTGCCTGTCCAAAAAAAAAAAAAAAAGGCAATGATCAGCAATGGTCATTTCATAGCAAATGTTTGTCAAATGAAAGAATGAGTGAATTGATTATTTGTGGACCAGCATTATCTGCGGAACATTTAAAGCCTATGAGAAATAGGGGGGTCACAGAAAAATTAATTCATAGCAAATCATCAAATGCCCCTCCCCATTTCAAAAAATCTGATAATGAATTTATAAATAAACAGAATATTTTTCTTTATCATAGTATGGATGATGATCTATTAACACTACAGAATTCTCAAGGGACAAAATAAAGTTAAATAAACTTAGTGTTAAAGGAAATATTTTAATTCAGAACAAATGAGTAATTTATAATTTTCACAATAATTTTCATAATAAACACATACATATTTAAATAAAGTCTACAAAATGATAACTTAAAAAGGATTATTGCCTTGTCTCAACATCTGTAAAACAATAATTGGATGTGGTCATTTTTATTGCAGAGAAATTGTTAACTTTACAAAAAGTTCACAGAGGAATTACTGAAATATCAGAGTTAACTAGTGCATTCAGCTGTTAGTTATCAGGTCATTAACTACTTTATAGGATGGGGATGGGCTGGAGATAAAATGAATTAATTTTCAAGACTTGAATATTGGAACTATAGTATATTCCATAAGTAAGAGTTTAAGATCTTGTAAAAATAACATAAATCAATGGAAAAGTACACATATTTAGCAAAAATTCAGTTTTTATTATATTTGTAGTGATATAGGATATCCATAGTGGGCTGCAGTGGGATAAAGGTACATAAGTAAGGAATGCTTGAACCAAATATATAAATCTATTAGCAAAGATTTGGCAAGGCTAATAAGGTCCCTATCTAGTTGCAAGTAAGAATACATGGGTTACTTGTACCCAGACAAAAAGGTGGAGACTAGGACGTTGGTGAGTGGCATCTGAAACCTAACAAGAGGTTTTTCTAGATCTTCCTAAGTACCTTGCCTTGTAGGCATGTCTCCATGGAACCAAAGGAACTGATGAAACAAAGGCATTTCATCCTCACTCACTACTGTGACCTGAGCTTAGCCAATGATGTTGGGCACGTATCTGTGACCCAGCAACCAATGAAATTGTGTTATGAATGTAGAGTTTCCCATTTGCATGCAAAGTCAGAACCAAACCAGCAAAAGTCTTTTACTTCATTTATTAAAAAATGTGAGCTACAGCTACATAGCCACCCTTTTGCTGGATCATACAGCCCCTATCCTTTGAAAATGATCATGCTATATTACTAAGAACAGCTAGGGAAAATCTCAATTATAGTCACCAAGAAATCTATTAAAAACTACAGATTAAGACAGCCTGGCACTGGCCAAAAAAAGATGTTTATACAAATGATAGAACAGAATAGAAACTCCAGAAATCAATCCACTTATCTACAACCAAATTCTCTTTGACAAAGAAGCTAAAATCAATCCCTGGAGCAAGGACACTCTCTTCAACAAATGGTGCTAGGAAATCTGGATCTCCACATGCAGAAGCATGAAACAAATCCTGACCTTACACCTTACATATAAATTCACTCAAAATGGATCAAGGACATAAATCTATGACCCGATATAATCAAATTAGTAGAGAACATTGGGAAAACCTTACAAGACATTGTCATAGGCAAAGAATGGGAGGATTCTGATAAAGGATTAATATCCAGAATCTA
This sequence comes from Lepus europaeus, assembly GCF_033115175.1. Lineage (NCBI taxonomy): Eukaryota > Metazoa > Chordata > Mammalia > Lagomorpha > Leporidae > Lepus > Lepus europaeus. Next base: position 73,026,759 of record NC_084842.1, read on the forward strand.
TAAAGAGCTCAAGAAACTCAACTACAACAAAACAATCAAGTTAAGAAATGGGCAAAGGACCTGAACATGCATTTTTCAAAAGAACTCAAAATGGCCAACAAACACATGAAGAAATGCTCAGGATCACCAGCCATCAGGGAAATGCAAACCAAAACCACAATGAGGGTTCATCTCACCCCAGTTAGAATGACACTTATATAGAATTCAACAAACAATAAATACTGGTGAGGAGGTGGGGAAAGGTACTGTAATCCACTACTGGAAATGTAAACTGGTGCAACAGTATGAAAGACAGTATGGAGATACCTCAGAAATCTGAAAGTAGGTCTAACAGATGACCCAGCCATCCCACTCCTGGGAATTTACCCAAACAAAATGAAATCAGTAGATAAGAGTTATTTGTACCCCCCATGTTTATTGCAGCTCAACTGGCAATAGCTAAGACAATTGACAATAGCCTAGATGTCCATCAACTAACAACTGGATAAAAAATTATGATATGTATATGTATATATGTACATATATACATACAACTTATGAAATATATACACAAACACACACTGTGGAAAACTACTCAGCAATAAAAAATGAAATCCTTTCTTTTGTAACAAAATGGATGCAACTAGAAACCATTATACTTAGTGAAATAAGCCAGTCCCAAAAAGACAGGTATCTCATATTTTCCCTGATCTGTGGTAACTAATAGAGAACCTAAAATGTCATATATTGCAGTGAAATTGACATTTTGGGGTTCAAAGATCATTTATATCCCTTGTCTCTACTATTGAGGAGCACTAGTTTTTTTCTTCATATTATTTGTTGAACTCTTTCCTTAGTGTAGGGTTAACTGCATGGGTATAAATTAAATGGAGAATAGATCTTTATATAAAATGAGTGGGAATAGGAGAGGGAGGAGGAAGAATGGTGGGAGTGTGGATGGGAGGAAAGGTAGGGTAGGAAGTATCACTATATTCCCAAATATGTTTATATGAAATACATGAATTTTGTAGACTTTAAATAAAATTTAAAAACCCCTAGAGATTAAAAGGAAACAACAAGGTAAATAAGTGAACAAAAAGTATCTCTTACTCTAATTTCCTTTCCCTTTCCTGAAAACCATCATGCTCATTGGGGTGTACTGATGGATTTCATTAGTTATGTTCATTCAAATATGTATTGGTGGTCAACCATCAGTGGTATACAATTTTGGTACCTCTATACTGGCGACCTTCACCAAATACTGTCATATTATAGCATGGTGTCCTTCCATACCAGGTATCTCTGTCTTTTCTTTTGGGCACCTCCATTTTACACTCCTCTGCTGATGTTTCATGGCTTGAAAGTGTAAAAGCAGAATTGTGTTCTGTTCATCCATCAAATGAACATGTAGAAAGGCTTCTCCTAAATGTTTAGGAGACAATACTTAACGAGAATAGACAGTCCTTGTTCTTATGAGGCTTTCTAATAAGGGAGCTTGTGTCTTGAGCTGGCAGGAAGAAGATAAAGATGAAGTAGGGATCAACTATGCATAACTTCAAGTTGGAAGCCATGGGAAGTTATGAAAGCATTATGGAGAATATATTGTTATAGTGGCTTTTTCAAAATGCTCTGCCTGGTTGTAGTTGATGAAACTTCTGTAGTGATACAAGATAGTTTCCACAACTAGTACTCTGTGTCCATGAAAGCTAGATTTTTTTTTTTATTAAAGGAGGTCACTATTTATTGATTTTTCCCAATATGCCAAGTACAATGTTAAGGTTCTCAACCTGTAATAATGCATTTAATTGTCTACACTGTTCTGTGACTAGGTGGTCACTATTCTTTCCAACTTGATGACAAGCAGAGTAAGAGACTGAATGTTCAGTGTTTGTGTCCAGGGCTATCAGCCAGGATAGGCAAAGCTGGGGGTGGCAGCTGGAGAGGCAAATTCTAGAGGCCTTGTTCTTAGAATTGCTCTACCAAACTCCAGTGAATCTGCACCCTTGGTTTACATTTGTTGTCCTGTCCATATCTTCATATAAAAGGCAGACAGAAATTCACTGGTGGTGTGTCTATGTATGTTTTCCCTTGATATGGTGGTGTTTACGGCACATGCACATACATACGAATATCTGTACATTTGTATGGATTGTATGTGTGTGCTCTTGGGCAGAGGTTTCTCCCATGTTATATGTCTGTCTGTGTTATGTTTCTGTGTGCACATGTGCTTGTGTGGTGTGTGTGTGTGTGTATACAGATAGACTCAAACATTTTACTCTAACAGCTTTCACTCCTGAGTCAGTCTTGTAGTGCTTGATCCTTCTTTTCACTAACAGTCTTTTTCCCTTTGAGTAATGTGCAAATTATTTATATATTAGAAGATAATCTCTCAGGTTTCTAGTATTATCCTAAGTTATTTTTATTGTATGATTTCTTAAATATTTATATGTGTAAAGCTTTTATGTAACATAAAGCAAAAGCATGTTTATAAATTAAATAAACAGAAAACAGTATCTCAAATAACAGCTTTAATGGACTGTGATGGATGATGTTGTTTTGCTGAAACTAAATTCCAATAATAGGAACATGGCATTGACATGAAATGGTACAACTTTTTTCTAGTTTTTAAAATGGCACATATTAAATCTTTCCACAATTTTCCACCCTTCACTGTATCATGGACTGTTTTTATTTACCCCCTGAGCCTTGATGTTAAGTATACCATGTTTTTTGTTAAAACAATGTTCATGTTTTAAATAATTTTGGGGGCTGGTGCTGTGGCATAGAAAGTTAAGCCTCTGCCAGCAGTGTTGGCATCCCATATGGGAGCCAGTTCGTGTCCTGATTGCTTCTCTTCTGATCCAGCTCCTTGCTCATGGCTTGGGAAGGCAGTGGAACATAGCCCAAGTACTTGGGTCCAGCACCCATGTAGTAGACCTGGAAGAAGCTCCTGGTTTCAGCTTGGCCCAGCCCCAGCCATTGCAACCATTTGTGGAGTGAATCAGCAGATTCACTGCCTTTCAAATAAATGGGTAAATTTAAAAAAAAAATTTGCCTTTGTTTTTTAAAATTAACCTACAATCATTAAAATAAGAAAATATAGAAACAGCGAGACTAAAAATCCTGATATTGCCCAGATGTAAGTTTGTACATTCTTATAATACATTGTACTTATTTACATAGTCATCTAAGTCAAATATAAAACTTCTAGACAAGTCTTAAAATGATTGAAGCCCTGTGTGATAAGCACTACCTTAAGCTTTTGTTTCCTTTAGAGGCTCTTTAGAATGCTACACAACTGAGTCTCTATCTGGTATTCCTAAAGTTCTTCAAACTCAAGACACATCATACTACTAGGAAAAAATTGCAACTGGCCTTAAGCTATGCCTCCCACACCAAAACTACCAATCTAATGCAGTCTAAATTTCCTCCTATACACATGTAGTAGCCATGGTCATTCCCTGGATAATATTCGGTTGAATGGTAAGATTTTCATCCATTTACTCATTCATTCATTGTTTTTATAAGTACACAGACTTTAGGTCTTTTTCTTGGTGCTGGGAATGTAGGATGGATGAGTTGCAGTCTCTGCTTTCAAGAAGCTTAGGCCCTTACTAGGTGTGAGAGACAACAGGTACCTAATCCCATCTCAGTCCAGGAAGGGCTGCCTTGCAAAAATTACCTGTGAGCTAAATTCTGAAAGAGAAGCAGAAGTAAATTAGACAAAGAAGGAAGGGCATTTCCTGCACTCCAACCACCCTGTGATGAGGGACCTGAAAGTAGCTGAGTTTATCTGGATCAGAGTGTAAGTGGAGGGTCGTGAATGTTAAATAGAGATCGTGTCATGAGTACCTTGTGAGCCAAGCTCAGGACTCGTGACCTGAAAGCTGTGGAAAGCCCATGCTGAGCATCAAACAGAGCAGGTGGACACTTAACAGCATTCTGAAAATTCAGTGAGGAAACAGTATGAAAGGTAGGTGGGGTGAGGGGTAGTGTGAATAAGACCAGGGGGTTCAATTAGTAGGATAAAGTACAAATACGATGGTATCCTCAACTAGACAGTGGCAATGCAAGGATAAATTGATGAGACTGAAAAATAATAAAAGACATAGTTTTGTTTGAATTTGTTGAAAGAATTCATTTTATTTTATTTCTGTAAATAGGATGCTTTATTTTCTGACTTGGACATCAAGAAGACGGAGAATAATAAGTAGTGAATGCTTAGCATATGCCATACATGGGAATACATGTTTTATGGTATCATTTTATTTAATCTTCTCCACATTTCTTTATGGGTGATACTATTCGTTTGCCACTTAACGTTGGAGATTCTGATTGCTCAGAGATATTCCACAACTTGCCGGTTGTGAATCTTGTTCACTGAACTGGAACCCACAAGAGGAACAATGGTCATTTGGGGAATGGGAGATGAGTTTAATTTCGGCTGGATTGACTTTGAGGCATTCACTAAAAAAGACAGAGCTTCACAATTCCAGGGAGGACCACTGAGACAGCCCATGACCACAGCACTCTGGAGTTCTACTATATCACATATCTGTAAGTGGACACATTTAATATGCAGCATGTGTAGATTTCACTTTAGAACATTGGTTATAGCCACTAGAAGTCGAAAGGTACTGAGCAAATAATGGCTGAATGTCAAATGAAGGTAATTGCCATTTTGAGTCTGACTAGATCATTCAGGAAGGATATGTACAGTAAAGTGTTGCATTGCAAAAACATGTAAAGACCGGGCAACAGAAAGTACTACTATGAAAACAGGGGTGAAAACTCTGACAAAGCAGAAAGAAGAAAAATAGACAGGCTGTGCCTCATAAATCAACATGTACCAGTCAGCTTTTTATCACTATAACCAAATACCTGAGGCAGGATGACTGTGCAAAGAAAAGTGGTTTGCTTTGGCTCACAGATCTGGAGCCACAGTCCACATTCCAAAATCAGTCAGGCCCAATGGGCTGGGCCATCAACAAGGGCATTTTTGATGTCAGAGAGCCAAGGTGGCACAGGGCATCATATGACAAGAAACAGGGAACAGATGTGTCTACATGTATATGTCTACGTGTCTGTCTCCATCGACTTGTGCTCTCTCTCTCTCTTTCTTTCTCTTACCCCCTTCCTCCTTCCCTTTTTATTTCTTCCTCTTCCTATAAAGCTACCAAGATGCAATGGTTGGGGCTCCACTCAGCTGAACTGATGGAATGAAAGCACTTCCTAAATGCCTCACTTCTAAATACTTTAATTTCATTCAGTTGCCACCTCTTGGAATATTAACTAAGACTTTTAGGACTCCAGACAGAGCAGCACAGACATTCAAACCACAGCATAGAGGAAAGTTTAAGGAGGGTCTACTCACGAGTGTCAAACACTGCCAAAAATCAAGATAGATGAAACCTGAAGGGTAGACGTGGGGTTTGATGGTACAGATGTTTGCGAATAGTTCTGATATATGAAGTTTGATATTAACTAAGGAAAGCATATCTAAAAATTGGGGGTTTGTTAGAATTTCATATTTTTTGCCTGTCTCTGATCTTAAAGGATTCTATTTAAGACCTACTGCTTAGAAACCCTCTGTCAAGTCAGGTCTTCTATTGTTTCACCACAGTAGAAATTTTCCAGAGACAATCTCACTTTTAAGATTACCCTTAGCTTATAATTATATAGTTTGGATTTAATAATATTCCATATATTTGAAAAAATGGACCACAGAATGTGGAATGTGCATATTGCAGCAGTTCATCTATACTGGCTTCATTGTTTTCAAAAGAAATTAAATAACTATATACCAAAAATTGCAGTATACTACACTGGTAACATTGTTGTATTGCCTGACAGGATTCCAATGTGGCTTTAAACACTGTTCAAGAAACTTCTGTCTTCCTGGAAATATACCCAGAATACACACCATTTTTATAAAGTGATAGACCTATTCCAAAGCACAAAATGAAGGAAAAACTCACATCATCTTTTTACAACCACCTGCAGTATAGACTTCAGGGATCAGAGCAGCAGCTACATCACAGTTTTTGTTAAATGGGTGGCTCAGAAATATTTTTCCTTCCTCAGCTGATTGTTATCAAGAATTAGAGCCTGAAACTGCTTTGTTCACACAAATAACAATAATCAAAAGTTCATTGTCATGATGAAATAAACTTAATTGATGAAAGTATACAAAACAGTTACATGGATTTACTGGTTATTTGTTAGTAAATCTTGCCTTTTTGATCTTCCCACTTGGGACAGATACCCTACAGCTGAGAGACCCTCTAAGAGCCTTGCACAAATGGTTGCATACAGATACAACCAAGGCCTCAACTTTGAGGCTGAAGTCTGACCTCCAAATCGAACCTCTTTGGTCCCTGGATTTTCTATGCCTCGGTCTTGATGAATCCAAGAGTTCAAACTCTTCCTAGTTAAATTTAGGAACGATAATTTCTTTACTACATTTTATTTAAAAAATTCTGACATGTCTATAATTTCTAAATTGTCATCAATTTCCATTGGCTCACCTTCTCAACAACACTGTGATATGGATAAAAAGACATTATTTTTCTGTGAGGTGGATAAGGAAGCACAATGAGACTGAGAATGTTTTCATAATCACACCCGTTGAAGTAGATCACACAGCTACCCATTAGAAGGAAGTATGTCTAACAAAGCAGAATTCTTTATCATAATTTTTGTATTTCTAGGGAATTAAGGCAAAATATTTTTAACGAGGAAGGTGATGTGAGTGTAGTCCTTATTCTACTCTTGCCATTGAGAAATAGAGTCCAATTTTCTCTCCTTGAATTCAGCAAGCTCGTAGTAATTTGCCAGAGCTGAGAATATGGTGAAGTGATGTTTTTCACTTCTAGAGCTAAACCATGAGAACTTGTGAGAGAAATCACATCCTTGGAGAAATTGGTTGCCATGTAATAAATCCCAAGAGTGCTATTCTTTGGAGAACTCAAGCTAGTCATGTGGAGTAGCTACATGGAGGGAGAGGAATGACCCATCTGTCAGCCCCAGTAGTGTCAGCCATCCCAAGCCACATTCAAGACTTTTGAATTAAAAAGCCATCTGAGATATCCAAGTCCAAGAGAGACATAATGCAGAGTAGAATTGAGACATGCAGCCAACACAACAGAGGTTCTTGACAAGGGTCTGTCCAGCTACATTAGGCCACATAATTCTTCCCAGTCATCACAGAGCAGGTACGGACCTTCCTGTTCTACATTCTCCAAATTGTGAGCATATCAAAGTGGATGCTTTAAAGCACTAAATGTTGAGGTGTTTTGTGATGCAGCAAGAGATAAAGAGAACGTCTTGGGAAAAGCCTTTGGTACGACTTCATGATTGAATGCTGTGCAAAATCAGTATTGTCAGTCAAGGAAACAACACATAAAATTCAGTTACCCAGAACTCCTGGGGATTGAGTCATTCTGGGTGATGAAATGATTGTACTTCAAACATGATGAGGGTGATCAATCTTTTCAATGCTGGTGATATTATACTGTAACCATTTAATATGAGTAGTTATCCAATCACTTATATATTAGAATTTATATATACATATTGCAGATTGAATTTATGCTACATGCTATACCCTATGATAAGCACTAGATAAGAGTCCTTTCCTCCTACAAAGTTCAGAGTTTACGTGGGGAGGCAAAAACATTATTAAGTAATTTCTCCAAATTTACAAAAAAAGCATAAGTTATAGAGCAAGTTTTTCAGTGGACTTGAAAGTTCGCTGAAAAATATTTGGCCAGGACAAACTCCCAAGAGGTACAGCTGAGGCCAACAACCTACTCTAAGGTTTTTGTGTCCTTTCTTGATCACCAATTTTAGTGTTATGCCTCTGAAAAACAGTTACAGGGAAAAATAAGTATTTATACAAGTATATGTCTACAACCTTCTATACAAGACAAGCTTGAGCCACACGGTAGGCATAAATTTTGCTTGTGTAGAAGCCTGGTCATAGCCAGGATTTAATCAGCAAATTCGGGTGAGGCAAACTGCAGTCATTTAAGATGGCATCAGTGATAATAATAATGATTCCTTACTCTTTTCTTTTGCCTCTCATCGGAGGATTGCAAAAGGCTTTACAAACATTAATTAAGTCTTACAGGATTTCGATGAGGTCATGAAAGAGTTTAATTACTATAATATATTGAGGTTTCAAACAAAGCGAAAGAAACTTCAGAACCATATTGTGAAGCACTTTCCTTTGTTTGGCGTGGCATGGACTCAGAGGTTTGGAAGTAACTTCTGTATTCCTTCATTTGTTTCCCAATTTTTTAAGAAGCTGTGACACCGTAATATACTTAACTTTCCTAATGGAAGCCACAGGCAAAGTGACATCCTATCTCATATAGGAATTAACTGATTCACTAACACATTTTCATACTTGATCAGACCTGAGCAATGTGCTATGCACTTGAAGAGAATGTTACACCTGTCCTCAAAGACATCCTGACTCATAGAAAAGATATTCAAAGTACAATGAATACAGTACGATTACAGCCATGATACAGAAACATCCACCTAGTACTAGACCATGTGAAAGTGTATCTAATTCAGAAAAACAGGAACCAACATCATACAGAGACTATCACGTTCCAGGCACCCTCTAAGACTTCCCACACATTAACTTCATAATTCTCACAAGGCTCATGATATGTGGGCACTGTCATTTTCCTAATTTTGCAAGCAAGGAAGCCAAGGGATTGAAACCATGGGATAACTTGCTCAGCTTCATCCAGCCAGGATGTAGCTCAGGTGAGATTGCATCCCAGGAATTGTCTGAGGCTCCATGCTCTTTATGACTATGCTGTAGCACAGATAAGGGTAGAAAAAGAGAGGATCCCACAGGAGCAGCAGAAACAAAAAAGAAAATGAACATTCTATGCCTACAAATGCTCTTGTCAGCTAGTCTTCAGTAAAAAAAAAAGAAAAAGAAAAAAAAAGGTAAGTAAAGAAAAAAAGTCACTGAGACACATTCTATTATGTTTCTGGTCAGCAGTAACCACGGGAGAAAATTCATAAAAAAAAAAAAACAACAAAAAACAAAAACAAACAAACAAACAAAAAAACAAAACACCAAGCTTCTTTTGCTGCTTTTACTATCTTTCAGTCTTTTTCAGAGACAGGGTTGGTTCACAAGTCCATGAGTCCACTGTGACCTAGCTTGACTCAGTATTCAGTATTTCTAAAGTGCTGTCTAAGGCACCTGGCATAACAAAGATCTGTGTGTACAGTGGTCAGCCATGCCATATGCTTATTCAAAATAAGATCTAGCTCCCCCAGTCCCTGGTCTCTGCCTTGTTGCTACTTATACTTCCATTCTCTACTGATAAAAAGAATTCTGTCCATACAGACCTTGGACGTCCTCTTTTTCCCTTTCCTTTTTATTTCTTCTGTCCAGCCATGACTCTGGTCTTCCATTCCTTATCTAACAGAATACCTGAAACCAGGATTTCTGCCTGAAGACTCATTTCCATGGCTCAAGCTACCCACCCATTTAGGCATTCTTGGATAATGTTGATAGTGTGTCAATAGAGTTTGTATCACACATACTTTACTGTCTAGAGAGAATACCTTTCTGACCAGTCAAGTATATGGTCAATTTCGTATGGCTAAAATATTGACTGATGCCACAAGTCATGCTCAATAAAACGTAGAGTGCGATTAAAAAATTAACAAACAGGAAGCATGAGATTGACGTTGTGGTACAGCATGTAAAGCCACTCTTTGCGATGCCCCTGTTCCAAATCCAAGTGACTAGATTTGAGTCCTATCCCCACACCTGATCGGGCTTCCTGCTAAAGCATATTATGGGAGGCAGCAAATGACGACTGATGTATTTGCATCTCTGCCACTCCTAGGAGACTTGGAGGAGTGTCTGATTCCTGACTTCAGGCTGGCCTAACTCCAGGTGTTGTAGGCATTTGAGGAATGTACCAGCAGATGAGATATTTTTCTTTCTCTTCCCCCTCTTCTCTCTTTCTAATAAATGAAAAATAGTAAAGATTAAGAAACAATAAATAAATAAATGTTTGAAAAAAGGGGGGAGGGGCTTGTGCTATGGTATAATAGGTTAAGCCTCCGCCTGTGGCACTGGGAACCTGTATGAGTGAACCAGTGGATGGAAGACCTGTTTGTCTCTCCCTCTCTCTATAACTTTGCCTCCAATAAATGAATAAATCTTTGAAAAAAAGAAGCATTAAGCAATTGGTTTACATTTTTCATGATGATGTATATTGTCATGGGCTATATTTCAGTGTTGCATTATAGAGTTCGATATGACCAATTTAAGAGAGATGGTCTGGGGAGGTGAGAAAGAGCATAAAGAAGCATTCACTTGACAAATATTTATTGAGTACCTGCTAAATGCAGTCACTGCATCAAATACTGAGAATTTCATGAAGCATATTATTTAGGATAGTAGATAAACAGCTAACCTTTTATATGAGTTCATTTTGTATTGGTATCACAGAATATAAAAAAACTGGTCAACTTCTCAAGAACAGAAATGTATTTCTCATGGTTATGAATGTTGGGAAGTCCAAGATCAAAGGGCTAGCACTGGTGAGGACTTTCTGTTTCCTTACATAGCAGAAGGCAGAAGGATAAGAGAGAGTGAACCCACCCATGCAAATCCTTTTGATCGCAGTTTCAATCCAGTCATGAGGGAAGCCTCATGTCCCAAGTGTCTTCCATTAGACTCCACCTCACAGTTCAGCCTCAATGGAGGACGTGAACTTTGCAGGATACATTGACACCATAGTCTCATGTAAGTAGGTCGCAAGTAAAATGCACTGAGACATGAGACTGGGGCAAATTTATTAGCTTTTTATTAGGTCAGTTGATTATGCTGGAGAAAAGTAATTCCTTAGGTAAGACCAAATCAACCAGCAGGAATTAGGCAGGTGGTGTGGGCATACATATGTGTACACCAATGTACGGGAAATAGGAATGTGTTCCAGATCAGAGGAAATCACAGAGGCAAATCCTGGAGATGAAAGATATCATCAGATATTCCAGGCTAAAAATTTATATACAGAAGAGAAGAGATAGTGGCAAGAAAAAACAGAACCTCAAATTAAATATTTGCTTTAGAAATTTGAAGTTAGGCTCTATTTAGGTAGTAAAAACAACAGTAACTGCTTTGAGTTCAAGGAATGGATTAGGTAAGAATAGCCTCAGGTGAATTCTAGGTAGATCACTTGAGCAAATGAGAATAATCCTTCCTTTCAATGTATGCTGTACACAGCAGGAGACTCAGCTTTCTAATGATTCTGTTGCTGGAAATGATGAGTTCAGATAATATAGTAGTTAACAGAATGGATTCTGGAGCAAGTATGCCTGGTTTTGAATCCTGGCTCTGCATTTATTAGCTATATAATCTTGAGTGACTTATCTCTCCACACCTTGATTCCTTCACATTTAGAATATTGTGAGATAATTGTGCTAGTTAATACTATATGTCAACGTGGCTGGGCAGTTTGTGTCCAGATGTTTGGTAAACACTTTTCTGGATATTTCTGTGAGAGTGTTTTGAAATGAGATTAATATTTACATTGATGGGCTTTGAGGAAAGCACATTGCCTTCCTTTATGTGGATGGGCCTCCCTAACAAGTTGAAGTCCTGCAATGAACAAAAGACTGACCTTCTCCAAGGAAAAGGGGGATTCTGCTGCAGACAGGTTTCAGGTTTGACTACAATGTTAGTTCTTCTTTGTGCTTCTAGTCTGTTAAGACTTTGAAAATGAACTGCAGCATTAGATATTCTTTGAATCTCCAGTTGCTGGTTCATCTTGTAGATTCTGGACATGCTAATCTCCATAATATTATAAGACAATTATTTAAAATAAGTCTCCTCAATATGTATATGTGTGTGTTTATCCATCTGTATGTATCTATCTATCTTGTGTTGTTTCTGTTCTTTGGAGAACTGTAAGACAATAATAAATCCATAGAGTTACCATGAAAATTAAATACTTTGATACATGGGAAGACTTCAGAAGAGTACTGGTACACTGGGAATACTTCAATGTTAGATTTTATCAATGTGCTTATGGAGCATTCATTTCTTAATGTCCAAAATGCATTTGCATACACCAATGTACATTTGGAGTTCATGGGTCTCGTGTAGCGTGAAGATAAAGGTTTGGTAGTATTAAAGGTTTAGTATTATCACATAAATGATAAATGATGCAATTAGAGTGGATATTGGATTATCCAAACACTGAAGATGCTGTGTGAACAGGGTTCAAAGCAAACTCTTAAAAAAACTATTATTTCAAATATGGGCAAAAAGATTTTAAAGGTAAAACGAGAATAGAGGAAAAGGAGGAGAATATTTTACCAAAGCACTTTAGAGACAAGTCCTATTCTACAAAATTATGAACCAGAGAGCCCCTATCAAACTCTGGGTACCTTCAGAGGGTGGTTCTCTCAAGAGAGTTGATTATTTGAGTTCAAGTTCTGCCTTGCTGCTCGCTCTCGCTCTCTCTCTCTCATCCTGGATCACCATGTCATAATTCCTCCACACCTGTGAATTGTGATACTGGCATCCCATATTGAAGTACTGGTTTAAGTCCCAGAGTCTCCACTTTGGGTGCAGCTTCCTGCTAAAGTGCCAGGAAAAGTAGTGGATGATAACTTGGGCATCTGGGTAACTATGAACCATGGAGTTTCTGGCTCCTGGCTTTGGTCTGGCCCAGCACCAGCTGCTATGTGCATTTAGAGAGTGAACAACAGGTGGGAAATCTGTCATTTTGCATTTTGAATAAACAATTAATTAAAAATTTTTCTTTCTTTCTCTGTTATTCTACATTTTGAATAAACAAAAAAATAAATAAATAAAATAGAAATGCTAGGATGACCTAGAATACACTGTTGAGGAAAGGATGAAGAGTAATTGAGGTAAATCAGCGTGTACTTGACACATGGTAGGTTTTAATATATGTAACTTTCCTTCTCCATCTTTAAAATCAGAGTCGATTACATTTGTTTGTTGATGCTAATCTGTGCTCTATAACTGGAGATCCCAGGTATTAAAAATGTCAGCAGACTGAGTATAGTGGCTCAGAGAATTAACCTGCCCCTTGGAATGCCCATGCCCCATATCAGAGAGCCTGGGATTGAGTCTTTGCTGCTTCTGCTCTGACTTCCAGCTAATGCACACTGCGAGGCAGCATATGATGGCTCAAGTACTCAGGTCCACGCCACCCATGAGAGAGTCCCAGACGGCGCTCTGGGCTCTTGGCTTTGGCCTAGTCCAGTCCTGTCTGCTGTTGGGATCTAGGAAGTAAATCAGTGGATGGAAATTCTCTGTCACTCATTCAAAAATAAATAAATACACTTTAGAAAAGTCAGAGATTTCTGAATCAACATGTGCATTTGGCAGCCTAGACCAAATTTAATGCTTACTTCCTGTGATACATTGAGGCTCACTGGGGGCAGGGATATCTTTTCATGGTAATGGAAATGGCCTTGGAATTTATGTGCCAACATCTAAGAGTCACACACTTGACTGGTTGTGCAACAGACAGTGACTGAGAGGGACAGCACTGACTACCTGATTCTAACTAGTGAATATGGGCTAGTCAATTTGATCCATACTCAGAAAGGAATTTGCAGGACCTCTGAAGATTATGGGTTCCAAACAAAGACAGTCAGCTGGATGACATATTTCTCTCCTGGGAGGTCACTTATGAGTACTGATGCTAGCCTTAGCCTGAAATTGCTTGTGGTGAAGTCCTCACAACTCTAACTTGTCTGAAGAAGCTCATGTGATGCAGGAGAAAGGAAAATTTGCCCACAGAGATGAAAATGTGGAGAAGTCTTGACATGTTCTGTCTGGATTCCTGAGAATTGTACCTTGTGGTCCTGACTGCAGTTTGGTTTTATGAGCCAATACATTATTAGTTCCTTCTCCATTTCCCTTTATTTCTTGGTTAAATGCATTCAATTTGGACAACTTTTTTGCAACCAGGTATTCTTAGTAATGTGGGCAGATTCTATATTTCTTTGCTCTTCTCTATTTGGTTTTTCATTTTTTTTAAAACTGTTTAGGAAAAATAACTATTCATTTTCAAACATGTTTATTTGGCACTTGTGATACTCATTTAAAAAAGAGAGAGATAAAGTAAATCCTACCCCCAAGGAAGCCCAAACATCTTATTGTCTACAGAGTATCCAATTTAAGGAAGGTGTCAGGAAACAAAATGATGTCTCTCGAGTAAGAAGTTTTCAGCATTATTAGCTTATTTGTGTAGATTGATCAGTTTGGATACAAAAAGTCAAAATTTTACTTGGGTTACCTAAGAGTACATTTAACTTAGGATGGCTAACTTATACAGAAAAGGAACTTCTGGAGAATCTGAGGAATTTCCTTCAAGTGGGTTCAGAATATGATGAAAGAACAGCATCAGGAATCCATGGAACATCAGCTCACAATCTTGAGATAGCGAGTTATGTCTTTTCTTTTGTAATTATTTTATTGCACCCAAGATGTAAAGTCTGATTTATTCCTCCACCAATACCAAAATGGTGTTGGAGAGTTCATTCTTCAGAAAAAAAAAAAAAAAGAAGAAAAAGAAAAGCAAGTAAGAAAATATATCTGAGTGTTGTTGAAAACACATTAAGGAATGACGACCAGGAGCTGAGCACCATAACCTACCAGGCAGGACTGAGAAAAAATTACTTAATGTTTACTATTGTGTTGCATAATCAACCACCAAAAGAACAGTTACCCAAAAAAATGAAATTTTGATACATTTCTAGTTCAAGCTCAGGAGTATGGGAAGGGCTCAGCTGGTCTGGTTCTCATGCCTTGTGTGGCTGCTTTCAGAAGGGGCCTCGTGCTGGAACAAGAGGAAGCCAAAGAAGCCAAAGAAGCTGTGAGCTGGGCAAGCCTCTCTCCCCCTTCAAATAGTTTCACATCCCTCTCTCCTTTCTGACTCTGCAAGTAGGTTAGCTTGGGCTTCCTGAGAGCATGGAGATTGGAAGGTAGGTAGGCTAATATGATGTCTCAGGGCTCTGAAGGCAACTAGGCAGAACCTAGACTGCATTTATGACCATCTCAGAATGCATGGTCCATTCTTCTACCTGTAATCAAGGGGAAAGAACTGAGACTCCCAACCTCTCTATGGAAGTCACGTCAGAAGCACACTGAAACAAGACCAAGTGTTTCAGGAGACACTGCTGGAAAACAGTTTGCCACAGCTCTGGATGTGGGCTAGGCTGAATGTCAGTGTGTGTGAGAAGCCTGCTGATATCCAGAAGTTCTCATGCTGGATATATCCTCCCTTCCCTTCTCCACCCTGCATGTTTAAGGCCTGTAGCAGGCAGGATAAAATTAAGTACAACCTACTGCATGATATTTTGGGCACATTTAAAAGAACACAAGTGAAGTTGTGATGACATAAAATCAATTTCAATACATGATTTTTATAATGGTGTTATGAATATAAAGAGTCTAATTCTTTATAGGACTATTGTTGAACAGGTCAACCATAAAGGAATCTTTTTGTTAAAAAATATTAAAAGACCCTTTTGTTTTTGGCAAAGAGCATTTATTGTGCATCAACAATGTGCAAAACAGTGTTCTTGGTGATGGGAACTACTAAAAATATATGGTTTTAAAAATCTTTGCTACCACGGAGGTTACCTGAACACGCTATTCATTCGGGAAAAGCACAATGCCTACTAAATGCATATGTAGTCAAGTTCTTCCACCACTATAGGATGAGCCCCCAAGGGCAGGAACTGGGTCATTTTCACCATCATATTCCCAGAGCCTAGCACAGTGCCAGAAGGAGAGCAAGTGTGCAATAAATATTTGTCAAACTAATGTGTAGATGTGAAGGAATTCAGGCCAGCTGCTTAAAGGAAGGGTTTTCCTGAGAAAGCAGTGCACATGCCTGCTTTTAAAAATATTGACCGAGAGTAGCTTGGGGAGATTACTAGCTCTGTCCCTAAGAGCAAATGTGTAACAGAGCAAGGGACAGGAGAGGAGCAGGGCCCGGCTCTCTGTTGCATTCGAAACACAAGAATCAAGAAGTCTGTAAGATTTCTTCAGCCTGACGATTCCCCTGTGTTTGTTGTTCTTGATTTTCTGTTTCTCTCTAGTGATTAATAGGATTTTTTAAAAAATGTCATGTGTGTTTGTCTTTGGGGAGTGGAAGGAACCAGGGAATGAAGAAACTGGGCAGACTGTTACTCTGGGTAAGGAAGCTGGAGGGGCACGGAGTCTCAAGGGACAGTTGGAGTTGGCAGCTTTGGAAAGCAGGGAGTAAGCAGGTGGTGTCCCTGGGGTCTGCTCTAGGGAAGCCAAGGGAGCTGAGAGCCTGGGCCGCAGGGGGCCCCATACTTAGGAGTGCAAGGGTCTTTGTATTTATTTGTCCAAGCCTTGTAAAACTTTTCCTGGCATGGTATTAAAAACCAAATTAATGTTCTTCTAATGCTTTCACCTTTGTGTTCTCTGTGTCAAAAGTACCATCCAGGAGAGAAATCTTCCTTTGGCTCTAACCTACTTCTCTCTGATCCTCTTTCATAATCACTCACCTAGTCGTTGCTGCCTGCTGATGTCTTTTCAATCTGCTCACTCCTTCCTGTCTGCACTGTCTTCTCCCTATGTTCAGAGCGCTTCATGCCTCCTGGGTCACCATCACTGTCCCCAGAGAGGTCTCCAGCACGGGAACCTTTCACTAAGTGTACGCTACTCTCTTCTTACACAAACATGTGACTGGGTCCTTCTCTGATCAAGTCTCCACTGGGAAAGTGCACTACAAATAAAGCCCCAAACTACTAGACGAGCTCGCTGCTCTCCAGTGAACTGTTAGGTTTCTGCTCTGCAGACTTTCATGCTTCATAGACGTCTCACGGCTGTGACACATATTGTTTTGCAGGAGTTTTCTCACCAGGCCTTGACTTCCGTGAGAGGTGGGATTGTGTGTTAATCAACACAGTATCATAAGTGCCTTTCACAGTACCTGCTCTCAAACTGGTAAAAAACACATGTGAAGTGAATGAGGGAATGTGATCCTGCACGAGATTCTTCAATGAAGAAAAAGCATCAGCTTTGAACAAAGTGGATATGCAGAACAGTAGGAACATCTACACGTGCAAGGCATATATTCATCAGTTTTGTGGCAAATGGCCTAATTCCAGGGGTCTCATGAGTGGCCAACCAACAGAGAAGTAATGATTTCAGGCTGATAGTATATTCCAAAGAGATGAATAACTTGTAAATTAGGGCAAGAACAGAAATTTGCTAATGATCTTTGAAGAGTCAATTAGGAATGATTTCAAAACAGTAGCAATAATGAGTAACAATAAAAATAATAGCAATTGTTGAGAGCCTTATTGAATGTTTATTGTGTGGCATATTTCACATATGTTGACTCATTTGATCCTCATGCTAACCCTATGCTGTAGGTAGCTGCTACTATAACCTCACTTTACAGATGAAAACTTGAGTCACGGTGTCTTGCCTGAAGCCACCCACGTAATAATTAGCAGTACTAGAAGGCAACCTCAGTTAATCTGCCCCTAAAGCTCATGCTCTTTACCACAACGCTGCTATTATGAGGAAACACTAAGGCATTTTCCAATTCAATGATTTCTGACATTTTTGTAACTACAGAAAGCTTAGTTTTAAGTATTATTAGAAAATCTTACTAAAAGAACAGATAAAGACTGACCTACGCTTCTGTTCTTAACCAGGTGGAGGAATTTTTCACTGAAAGCAAATACAAAAAGTAGTTTTTTGAAAAATTGTTTAAACAAGCACTCTGGAAAACAGAAGCAAATAAAACCAGAAATGTTAAATGAATATTGCCCTGAAAGCACTTGTGGATTCCCAGTGAGCTAGAATTCTTCTTTAACATCCACATGGGGAAGAGAAGAAAATGTCTTGGATCCATATAAAGATGCAGAGTCACAATAGCTAAGCCAGTCTTCACATCCAACAGGATGCTCTCTGAATACACACACACACACGCACTCACACTCACACACACTCATATTTGTAGGTACCACATGGGAGGAGAAAGCAAAGAAATTTGTCAATTTCGACTTCGTGTTTTAGATACCATAAAACTTAAAAAGTTCTCTCTAAAAGTTCTTAACTACATATTTAACCAACCCATCAACTGGGGACTAGGATCTACCATAACTAAAAATACTAAATCAAGAAATTATGTAAAATATCTCTGGGCTAGAGTTCCCTCCAGGGTTTAGCAGAAGCAAATGCAAATCCTCTCTCAAGGAATGCATTCTCAACCCAGATGTTATAGAATTCAACAGCTGAAACCCCAGAGAGACATGAGCTCGGAGAAAAACAAAGAAACTCATGAAGAAATAAGGCATTCGGTTTCTGATCCAACATACAAAGAACTGGGAAGTTATTACTTCTGTTCTCACAACAAAGGCTGAAAAAATTGAAAATATACAACCAGCTTTAACTCTAACACAGGGTAGGGGGACACAGAGAGAACTATTGCCCCAAAAACTGGAAAGAGAGGTGAGGACAAAGAATCACAATACCTTCTGCTTCTTGGAAGCAGACACCCAAGGCAGAAGCCCCTTGATCACTATTTGGACAAGTGATGAATGCAGAGGCTCATGCGGGCCAGCTTGAAAATTGAATGCTCTAGAAGAGTGGCCTTTGGAAGGCTCCATGCCTTGTGGAATCTCATCTCTGTGAGCCTCAGTGTGTTCTGAGGTTGAAAATCGGATAATATCGTTCTCATACTTCTGACAGTGGAGGGAAGTAACCTCTTTGAAATGGATCCTGAGCATTCTTCTTAACAAAATCTTTCCTTTGATCCTCAAAGCAAGCATTTTATATAAACTTATCAACTTGGATGTTGCTAAAACCTAACTTGCCATAAGGAAATGTCAACTCTGGCCCTTCCCAGCCTTCTCATCTCATGCAAGAGAGGGAAAAGATACAAGAACCACTTCTGATGCTGGCAGCCAAAAGCACAGGTTCACTAAAGACTGAAACCTAACCACAGCAGTATAGAATGATTTCTTTCCCCCACATCTTAGTACCACATCAGTTAGGCTCCTGTGTAATTAACAGTAGATGATAACTAAAAGAAGTAGAAGCCTCAAATCATATTTAAGAATTAGCCTCTAGGGACATCAAATAGAATCCAGAGACAAAACAAACACTTTATATTCACATTTTATCTTCTAACATTCCTATAGCAAAAGTAAACATATTCTAACTTCTTCCCCTGAAAAACATAAAATCTTCAAGCATATTTACTCAGTCCATTTTATATGGTATTTCATATCAAACTTTCAACAAAAACATATAAGTCAGGATAAAAAGTTAAAGGCATAATTAAAAAAAAATAGCAAGACTCATTCCCCAAATCAGATATAACACATGATTTAAAATTATGACAAGTTAACATAAATGTGATTAAATTTAACATATTTATGATTAAAATGCTAAAGACTGTAATGGAATACAATTCTAACATGCTGGAGCATTTGGATAACATATATAGACATAAGAAGTCTAGGAAAGAATCTAAAGGAAATGCAAGAGGTCAAAAAATAGCAAGCACTGTGAATAAAGATGATTTGTAATGAGTTCATCACAAGACCTGAACTAGCTGAGCAAAGAATTAGCAAAAAGAAACATTTATAGGGCCTTGGAAACCCAAAAGGCAAAAATGAAAAAAAAATGCAACAGATAATCTGTGAGTTATAGGAAAGTTGCAGCCTGTGTAACATACATGTGTTTGGGATACCAGAAGTAAAAGAACAAAAAAAGCAGAAGTATCATGTTTGAGAGTTTTTCCAAATTAATAAAGATACTAAATCACAAAGATCCAGAAAGCTCAAAGAATACCAAACAGGGTAAGTACTTCCTCCATATATCTACACTTAGGCAGGTAATTTTCAAACACCAGAAAATCAATGACAAGAAATCTTGAAACAAGAAAAGGATCAAAACAAATATATTTATAAATATACAACATGAAATATATTTGTCATAAATGTAAGCTATATTTAAATGGTAAATGCAAATAAATGTATTAAATATTTTTAACAATAGTGACAGCATGCCAAACTCATGCAGCAAATTTGAAAAATATTCAGATACAATATTATAAAAAAAAACAAAAAAATTAAGAGAGATTTAAAATCTTATATATATTATATATATTTATAAATTCATGATTTTTTAGAAAATTGGTATCAAATGGGGATGTGTGCATGTGTGTGTGTGTGTGTGTTTTGTGTGTGCAGCTACTGAGAGAGAGAGAGAGGGATTGGAAATAATTGGCTTGTATGACATGGAGACTAGCAAGTGCAAAATCTTCAGGGTGAGTTGGTTGGCTGGAGACAGGTTATAAGATCAGCCTTTTGTTCTGTTCAGGCTATCAATTGATTAGATAAGGTCCATGAATAGGATGGAGGGTAATCTGCTGTACTCAAAGGCCACCAAGTTCTATGTGAGTCTTACCCAAAAATATTCTGATAGAAATATCAAGGGTAATGTTTGACCAAATATCTGGGGACCAGGGCCCTTTCACAGTGACACCTAATATTGGATAGTCATCACCATTCTGTATAAATGTAACAGATTTTATGACTAGCTGCATTTTTTAGTCTTTTTTTAAATATTAAACATCATTTGTCATGTCTTGGTAGCTCCTCCAGCCAGGCTGTAATATATTTTCCTGTTCCTTAATTTTTATTTCAGTCACAAGACTAACTATGACCGCATCATGAGGTGGCTATTGTGGGATGCCACTCCTGAACTCAGAGATGAAATTATTCTTCTGTGTTTGCTGGTTCTCTTATGTCCATGCCAGGATGATGAGAAGTATCAATCAGAGATAAGAACCACTTGGAAAAGAGTTACCCGTGTTGAGCTGCCCTACTCACGCCACGCCTAGATCCACCAACCTCCAAGTGCTACTCATGCTGTCTGTGATCAACAAACTTTCTAGCTGAGCCCAGTCTTTGTCAATCACTTCACAGACAACTTTTGGGTATGTGGGGGGCAATAAGTCATATTTGTTTAAGTTACTAAGTTTGCAGTATTTTTATTTTGCAACAGTTAACTAATGCATAAAGTTAAACAATTAAATAAATGTAATCTTAAAGGATTTGTGAATTAGAAGATTAGTCAGAGTAAAACCATTTGAAATGTTGTACAAAGAGAGCAAAAATATAAAAGGAATGTTAAAATTATAAATGACAGAATGAGAACACCTAGAAGTGACAAACTGAAGTTGCATAAGAGAAAGCAGATTATAGTAAAAAAAATAGTATCCAAAATATGTAAATGACTCCTAAAAATCAACACAAAAAGAAAACTCAAGAGGAAAAATTGATTGAAGGACATGAACAGGAATTCTATAGGTAAGACATTTCAAGTGGTCAAGAAATACATTCATTTTTGCATTAGTCATCAAGGAATTGAAAATTACAAAAATGGTGATTGTCAAAGGCTTGGTAGTGGCCTGAGCTATTTCACTAATATTAGCAAGAGTATAATAGTGATTTCCAGACAAGGCTTGGGCATATACAGATTGCTGTGGTTTGAATATAGTTTGCCGCACCAAAACACCGGCTGCTGCTTAATTTCTCTGAGCGGCAGTGTGGGCAGGGTGAACCTAGTGAGAGATATCTGGATTATAGGGGTAGAGCTCTCAGGAAGAGATTACCACTTTTCTTCTGGAAATGGGTTAGCCTGTGAGAGTTCAGCCCCCTTTTTGCTTTCACACACTCCTGCTTGCCCCCTTGCTTTTTTGCCATGAATGGAAGGAGCACGAGACATGTAGCAAAAGCCAACCAGATCCTGACACCAATGGCTTGGATCCAAGCCTTCAGAACTGTACCAAAATAAACATCTTTTCTTTTTAAATGGCTCAGTTTCAGGTGTATATAGCATCAGAGAACAGAGTAAGACAGAAGATTAAACCTGAAAATGTAGAAACAGCTTTGGAATTGCATAATGGATAAAGACTGAAATCATTTTGAACTGAATGCCTGCAAAAGCCTAAAATGACATAAAAGGATCATTAAGGGTAATTTTGGTGAGGGCTTGGTAGGCAAGTAGACTAGGAAAAATCTAGAACTTACTATAAATATTTGCAAGTCATGATCATAATGCTGATAGAAATCTATACAGTAGGGGCTGGTGCTGTGGCACAGTGGGTTAAAGCCCTGGCCTGCAGTGTCAGCACTCCATATAGGTGACAGAGTTCTGGCTGCTCCACTTCGGATTTGGCAGCAGATGATGGCTCAAGTCCTTGGGCCCCTGCACCCCATGTGGGAGACCCGGAAGCAGCTCCTGGCTTTGGGTTGGCCCAGCTCCAGCCATTGTGGCCATTTGGAGAGTGAACCAGCAGATGAAAGACCTCTCTCTCTGTAACTTTCTCAGATAAATAAAATAAATATTAAAAAGAAAGAGAGAGGAAGGGAGGGAGGGAGAGAGGGAGGGAGGGAGGGGGAAGGGAGGGAAGAATGCAGACAGTAAAGGCCATTCTGGTGAGATTTCTAATGAAAATGTGGGCAGTCCTCTTGAGAACTGGAATAAAGGCCTGTCTTGTTAGATTGAGAACTTGGCTGCATTGTGTTCATGCCCAAGGCTGAACTGAGTGGTAACCTAGTATTTCTGTTGGAACACATTTCTAAGTAGCACAGCATTCAGGCTGATGCATATTTTCTCTTAACCATTTACTGTGAGATATGAGACCAAAGGAACTGTTTTTAATTTTAGAATGTGTAAGTGAAAAGCAGAGCAGTGGGGCCAGCACTATGGCACAGTGAGTGAAGCTGCCACCTGCAATGCTGGCATCCCACATCAACACCAGTTCATGTCCTGGTTGTCCCACTTCCAATCTAGCTCCCTGATAATGGCCTGGGAAAAGCAGCGGAAGATGACCCAAGTGTTTGGGCCTCTGCCACCCACATGGGAGACCCAGTAGAAGCTCCTGCCTCCTGGCTTCAACCTGAACCAGCCCCGGCAATTGATGTCACTCGGGGAATGAACCAGCGGATGGAAGATTGCCCTCTTTCTCTCTTTCTCTCTCTCCCTGTGACTCTGACTTTCAAATACATAAATAAATCTTAAAAATGCAGGCAGGGTCAAGGGTGGAGTGTAGAAGTGTGAATATTTTTCAACCTGGACATTTAAAGAATGAAATGCAGAAGCTGCCTTTTTGGAAGCCATTGCTAAGAGTGTGGCCCAGTGATCCTCTGTTAAAGAGATCAGTAGGAACACAGGAAGCCAGACTCTACCAGGACGATTGGGAAAAGAGCCCAAAGGCATTTCAGAGGTCTCGGAAGCTGCCTCCCATCACAGGTTCAGAATGCTGGGGCTCTGACGGCACAAAGAGCTGGCTGCCCAGGACCACTTTGGGACTCTGTTCTCTGCATTCAGGCATGGTCCTCAACTGCCCCCAACCACGGCTCATTATGCACCCAAGGTACCTTCGGCTGCTCCTTTAAGAGTGCAAGCAGCAGTAAGAGTTAGCTGTGTCCACGGCCATGTGGTGCTAATGCTGCAGAATGCCACAACTATCGAAGTACAAGGCTTCCGCCTGGATTTCAAGGATGTGCAAAATGCCTCTACATGCAGACAAAACCTGCCACAGCAGGGCAAGACACCACCTAGTGTCTTTTTTTATATATACAAAAAGGATTTATTTATTTGTAAGGCAGAGATGGAGGGGGGGCAGAGAGAGATAGATCTTCCTTCTGCTGGTTCACTCCCCAAATGGCTACGACAGCTGGAGCTGGGCCGTTCTGAAGCCAGGAGCCACAATGAGCCTCTTTTCCTTAAAAACACCAAGTCCCACATATTCTGTTAGAGTAACAGAAAACTTACCAAGACATTAATTAATAGTATTTTGTAATCGCAGATTTCAAGGCATTTGGAAATAACTAATATCAATTTGTCACTGTTGTCTGTAACAATAAGGGCCTTTGTATCTGATTTTGGTGAGACCCCTAGCACTGTGCCCTTGGGACTGGTTATGGAGCAAGAGATACACCTCTGTGACCAGGATGGTGTAAAAAGACTGGGTTGAAACTTTGTATTGGTGTCCCTGTTGGTGAGGTGAGTCAGGTGCGTGCAAGTCCTGATGGAGAGAAAAGATGCACTCAGCATATCCCATGTGGAGGGAAGGCAATTGGAACTCCTGCCTACCCTTTCTGACTCTTAGTGTGAAGCATTTCTTAGCTTTGATGTATACCTTTAATTCTTCTGCTATGCTGTATAATTTCCCCATAGTAAAATGTAGATTTGTAAGCATTGTAATTTGGGGTTCATCATAATTTGGGTCTTCTTTTGCAATCAAACAGTGTCTGATTCCTACTGATAATGCCTGTGAGATGAAATTTTAAAAATAAAAATCTGGAATAACAAGTACTGAAGAGATTCAGGGCAGGAATTTTCACCCACTTCTAGTTACATTACTTATTGATGCAATTATTTTTTCAAATAATTTGACATTACCTGCTAAATGTGATGAATATACTCTAAGGACTGACACTGTTTCTCTATAACATACACTCTTGAATAGCCAATCCACGTGGGCACCAAGACAGTTGTATAAGAAATTATAGAGGGGCCAGTGCCGTGGCCTAGTGGGTAAAGCCACATATAGGTAGCAATTCCTCCTCTTCTGATCCAGCTCTCTTCTATGGCCTGGGAAAGTCGCAGAAGATGGCCCAAATCCTTGGGCCTCTGTGCCCATGTTGGAAACAGAAGAAGCTCCTGGCTCCTGGCTTCAGATTGGCGCAACTCTGGCTGTTGCGGCCATTTTGGGAATGAACCAGCAGATAGAAGACTTCTCTCTCTCTCTCTCCCTCTACCCCTGCCTCTCTGTAACTCTGCCTTTCAAATAATAAACAAATAAACCTTAAAAAAACATGTATTAAGAAATTGTAGAAGCTGGCGCCGTGGCTTAACAGGCTAATCCTCTGCCTTGTGGCGCCGGCACACCAGGTTCTAGTCCCGGTTGGGGCGCTGGATTCTATCCCGGTTGCCCCTCTTCCAAGCCAGCTCTCTGCTATGGCCCGGGAAGGCAGTGGAGGATGGCCCAAGTCTCTGGGTCCTGCACCCGCTTGGGAGACCAGGAGAAGCACCTGGCTCCTGGCTTTGGATCAGCGAGATGCGCCGGCCACAGCGGCCATTGGAGGGTGAACCAACGGCAAAAAGGAAGACCTTTGTCTCTGTCTGTCTCTCTCTCACTATCCACTCTGCCTGTCAAAAAAAAAAAGAAATTGTAGAGTAACTGCATCCAATCCATGTATGTAACAGGAATGAATAAATGTGTTTTGGTCTATTGAAATAAAAATAATAATGAAGAAAAATGAAACACATAAGAATGTATTTTATGAAGCTATTTACAAAAATGTCTACCATGTATTAAACCAAGAATATTTTTAAAGTACAAAAAGTATTTCAAAACTCTAAAGAGAAACTAAAGAATGATAGTAATTCAGAATAGATTGTGTTTATCTCTGTTATTCTGCTGGGGAGAAAAGGTCTAACTATGAAAAAGTTGCAGTTTGCTTTGTTAATATCCTATATTTGGAATATTTATTTTATTGTTCTACATATCTGAGGAACAGTTTTAAAGCTATTTGTCTTAACTAGTATAGTCTATTGTAAGCTAACTGTATTGAGAAGTAACTGTGTGTGTTATACAGAGTTTACTACTATCAGAGATGAATATGGACTATCTTGACTTATTTACAACACTTTCTGCCTAACCAAACAATTTATATATTGTGGCATACAGTAAAACTGTAAGCTGGGCCAGGGCCAGTGTTGTGGCATACTGAGTGAAGCCATTGCCTGGAGGCCAACAACACATATGGTCACTGGTTCGAGTCCCAACTGCTCCACTTCCAATCCAGCTCCATGCTAATGTTCCTGGGAAAGCAGCAGGGGATGGCTAAAATCCTTGGGCCCCTGTCCTCATGTGGGAGATTGTGAAGAAGTTTCTGGATCCTGGCTTCGGCTTGGCCCAGTTCTGGCTATTGCGGTTCATTTGGGGAATGAATCAGCAGATGGAAGATTTCTGTCTCTGTTTCTTCCTCTCTAATTCTGCCTTTCAAATTTTAAAAATTATGAACTGCAGTGGAGGGCATTTAGCTTTGTGTTTAAGACACCTCTATTCAAAATTGCAGTTTCTGAAAAACATTTTTTATGGTTGTGCTTAAGTTTACTGGTTAAACAAACTACACCATGTTAGATATTTAAGAGGTGTTTTCAAATACGTGATTCTTAAAATTTATAGAAGGCATCGGACCTTCTGGTAAATGTTTTCTTAAGTTGTTATCTATTGGTTGAAACTATTTGCTAAGTATTCATGTAATATTGCTATTGTCAGCAAGCGATCTAGGACTTGCTCCCTCATTTCTCTATTCTAAGCCCAACTTGTTCTTTCATTTCTCTATTCTCCTCAAGGTAGGAAACTAATTCTGTTATGAAGGAATCTGTAGGACACACAATTTAATCTTTAGACCATATAAAAGAGATGGCTAACCTTTTTCTGTAATAGCATAGCCAAAATAAGAGCTTAAATAATAATCTCATAGCTAGATTCACTTCGCCATCAGCGAAGTAAACA
The DNA here is from genome assembly GCF_033115175.1 of Lepus europaeus. Taxonomy (NCBI): domain Eukaryota; kingdom Metazoa; phylum Chordata; class Mammalia; order Lagomorpha; family Leporidae; genus Lepus; species Lepus europaeus. The sequence continues at coordinate 73,053,371 of NC_084842.1, forward strand.
GTAAGTAGTAAAAACCTCCCTTTCAGACCAAAGGGAAAGAAAGTTTTAAAGTAAGAATATAATTTTCCTCATGGGCATTGTCTACCTTAGAAAAACTACTACAGAACATGCCTGTGACTATAGACTTGTAGTTCAGGCCACCGAAGATTAGAGATGGGACACGGGCACTCCCTTGACTTGCACCCTTGGTCTGCTTTAACAAAAACCGGGAGGAAAAGAAAGCTAGGCATCAGAAGCAATGGGTGGCAGGCCTATTAATGGCTGATCTGTACAGTGATCTGCCCTCAAGGAGACCCAACAGGCCAGTCCACTGCAGTGGCTTTCAATGTGGTAAGCCTGGGCTTCAGCAGAAGTCAGCTTGTGAAGAGCCCTGGCAGCTCTGCCAAGAGTTGGATCACTGGAAATGGACCTGCCCTGGAGTCGAAGGATGCCCAGGTCAGAGCCACAGATCTTATTGGCTCTAAGCTGAAAAGCCCTTCACTCAGCCCAACTTCCAAAGTGACCACTGCAGCTGAGGGGACGGCCAAGTAGGGCCAGCAACATTGCAGGCAGAACTGTAAATTTCTTGTTAGAGATGCCACCTGCCTTTACCTGGCCAGCTCTCCTCCCAGGCCAGCTAAGTAATGAAAGTCAACAGAGTGCCTTCCCCTAGGAGGTTCACACCTCCCTTAGGATGTACCCCATGTGAAGAGATAGATAGGTCTGGGCCTCTTAACTTACAAGGCCTAAAGCCCACCAGATTATTATCAAGCCCCTCTGTCAGGTTCTATTTGCCTCTCAATCAGAAAACTTAATTGTAGCTTAGACAGCACCTTTCTTAGCTCCTCTAATAATGACTCTGTCCTTTGTTCTAGACCCTGTCTAGCGCACTTGGGCCTCATTCCTTCGTAATCATAACCTCTACTCTACCACCAATGGCTCTACTCCCAACCTGTGTGTGCTGATGGTCCTCTTCCCCACTTAATGCTGTATAATTGTTCAAACCTGGTTAGTGCCATTCTTAGGATCATTGGTTACTATCCTCACCCTGTCTTTTATGACCTTGTCTAAAAATGATCAGAGTCGGCGAACTTGGAAGGCTTCCATAGCCTTGGCAACTCATGACGACAGCCTAGGGTGGTTACTGGCGCCATAAACTAGAGTGTCAATTTGTTTGGGTCAACAACAGGAGTCACTGTGCACTCACTCCTCATGTAGGATCTCTGTCCTTAATGTGCTGTACGATGTGAATTAATGCTATAACTAGTACTCAAACAGTACTTTACACTTTGTGTTTCTATGTGGGTGCAAACTGTTGAAATCTTTACTTAATACATACTAAATTGATCTTCTGTATATAAAGAGAATTGAAAATGAATCTTGATGTGAATGGAAGGGGAGAAGGAGAGGGGAGGGTTGTGGGTGGGAGAGCAGTTATGGGAGGAGGAAGCCATTGTAATCCATAAGCTGTACATTGAAAATTTATATTCATTAAATAAAAGTTAAAAAAATTGCAGTGTCTGGTTTTGATTTTCAGCTCTGAATCCTGACTCCTGCTTTTGGCCAATGCACTCTGGGATGCAGTGTTGATGGCTCTCAGGTAACTGGGCTCCTGCCTCCCACATAGGAAACCTGGATTGAGTTCCTGGTACCCAGTTTGGACCTAGCCCATCATTGGTCACTGTGGGCATTTGGGGAGTAAGCCAGTGGGAGTGGAAATACTTTATTTTTCTCTTTCTGCTTCTCAAATAAAAAATAAAATTTTTAAAATTGCTAGTATCTTGAATCCCATGGGAAAGGCTCATGGAAGAAGAGGTTTGATTAAGAATGCTAGGATCTCCAGGCCAGGCCATATAACAGAGCATCCCTCTACAGCACTATTCCTAGACAATACTGCAGCCATTAGGAAGTAGTTCAGTGGACTCTTCTAGGTTGTCATTCTAAATACTGGAGATGTATTACGATTCTCTGTAATGCTTCCAAGTAACGTGGGGAAAGCTACAGTGAGTCACTTGGGAAATCTGGAATGGTGGAGTTTTTTTTTTTTCTTTGTTTATTTGTTTTTGTTTTCATAATACTCAATGCCTAAGAATTTTACAATACATTTTGAAAATCAGCCTATTAGGCTCATTAGTAGAAATCTGTTTTGTCTGTTTTCTCAGACAAAATTTCATTCTAGGAAAAATGTGAAGCCAGAAAAGGCTTGCCAGCCTTCAGAAACATTTTGTGTAAATGAACTATTTATTTTGGAATGTGATAGATGTAAGACATAGATTTAAGAAGAGGTTACAGGGAAATGGGCAAGACATTTAAAGAAAATAGTTGGAGGAAGTGAGATCAATTGGGATGGGCATAGTCTCCCAACTGCAAGGATAGATTGAAAAAACAATTTATAGGAATTTCCTTGTCCAAAACTAGAGAGGAATGGATAAATGGAAGGAGTAATTTTTTTTTTAAGATTTTGTTTATTTTATTTGAAAGGTAAAGTTACAGAGAGAATTAGAAGAATCTTTCATATGTTGGTTCACTCCCCAAAGGGTCACAATGGCTACAGCTGAGCCAGGATAAAGCCAGAAGTTTCATCTGGGACTCCCATGTGGGTGGCAGGGGCCCAAGTATTTGTGTAATCTTCCACTGCTATCCCAGGTACATGAGCAGGGAGCTGGGTTGGAAATAGAGCAGCTGGGTCTCAAAATGGTGCCCAAATGGGATGTTTGTGTCACAGGCAGTAACTTAACACAGGGCACCACAACACCAGCTCCACAATGAGTAGCTTCATACAATGACTACAAAATGTGATTCTATATAAATACAACCTATTTTTTAAGTGAAGATTCATGAAGGCTCTCAAGGAGTATTATTTATTTAGGCCAAAAAACAGAACTCAGAAATTTACATAATTTTTAAAATTCCAGATAATTCTGATGGGAAGTTAATCTTGAAGACTACTCTTCTGGCTAATTTTGAAATCAAGAAAATAGTCACTGAGGGGCCTGCAGCCTAGCAGTTAGGATGCCAGGTAAGACACCTGTGTCTCCAATCAGAATACCTATCTTTGATGCCCAGCTCTGGCTCCTGAATCCAGCTTCCTTCCAATGCAGACTTTGATAGCCAGCAGTGATAGTTCAAGTAACTGAGTACCTGCCACCCATGGGGAAGAGCTGGATTGGGCTCCTAGAATGTGACATGGGCATGGCCAGCTCAGCCCTGGTCATTGCAGGTATCTGGGAAGTGAACCAGCAAATGAAAGCTCTGTCTGTCATTCATTCACATTCTCTCTCCCTGTCCCTGTCCCTCTCCCTGTCCCTCTCCCTCCCCAAATAAACATTAAGAAAGAAGCTCTTATCATTTCCATACCCTACCCTAATCCCTTCAGCCACTTCCCTTTATATAACATTGAAAAAAGAAGAAAATAATAATATAATCAATCACCAGAGATGGAATAAGTTGTGGTATCTGAATGTCTTAGTATAGGAATGTAATTATTTAGGACTCATGTTGTCGTGTAGAGGGTAAAGCTGCCGCCTGCGGTGCCATCATTCCATGTGGGCACTGGTTCATGTTCTGGCTGCTCCACTTCCAATCCTACTCCCTGCTAATGTATCTGGGAAAGCAGTGGAAAATGGTCCAAGTGCTTGGGCCCCTGCACTCATATGGGAGACCTGGAAGGAGCTCCTGGCTCTTGGCTTCGGATCAGTTCAGCTGTAGCTACTGTGACCATCCGAGGAGTGAATCAGCATATGGAAGGTGCCTCTCTCTCTCTCTCTCTCTCTGGTCTCTCCATCTCTAAGTTTCAAATAAATATATAAATCTGTTTGAAAAAGGAAACATAATTACTCTAGCTGGAGGAGGAGTAATACCCTGAGAGCACTGGACTCAGGGATGTGAGAGTAAGAGCCAACAGCGCATACAGAGAACAAAACCAACTGAGTCTCCACCTTCTCCCTGAGTTCTCCGTTGGCTCAAACGTGGGTAAAAATACCCAGGGTGCTGCTCGATAACCAAGGCTGAAGGAAAGTGAAATACACAATGAACAAAGCCAACCAGTATTTTTCAGTGTTTCTAATGACATCTATTTCTGAGGAGTTGAAAGACTTACAACGTTTATCATACGGCAGGTGCGTGCCAGGTGAGTGGACTGTGTGTGCTCAAAAGTGCACGGGAAGATGTGCTGCGTTGAATTTTATTGATTTTTCTCTTTGCTTGTATAGTTTTATGATATTCCATTTTCTCTTTCTCTTGGTTTGGAAATTGTGGCCCTAGTTATTTATTTTCTTCCTTCATTTTACACTTAAAATGTGTTAGTAACACTGCATCAATTTTCACAGCTCCAAGAAAGGGCTGAGCGAATTCTCTGGTTATGCGAAGATGATATAGTAATAGAGGAGTTAATTCATCTGTCTCTCAAGAAACTTCCCCTCAAGTTATCTTCCCTTTTCACTTTCTCACATTTTGGCAAAGCACTTTTAATTTGGTTTTTCATCTCATAACCTCCTGGTTTTTATGCTGAAATCTCATACATTGATGGCTCTGGATTTTTTCATCAAGACGCTACACCAATCCCTTTGGTTGGGAATGAATTCCTTCTACAGTTTGTGGATATAACTCCTCTTGCAGTTAGGATGAGCACAAAGGAGAGACCACAAAGAAAAGTTCCTCCTGTCATCTGTCACATGAGCACTGGCAACAGGTTCCCATTATTACTGTTCCCAGACACCATCACAGTGTTCTGTTATATTATACCACCTGTGATATTATAATTAATTTGAAATACATACTAGTATTATCCTTGTGGTTCAACAATGGTTGATTGTTGAGAATTCCATATAATTTAATCTAATAGTTCACTTTTTCTATTGACTCACTTTTTAAAAAAAAACTTTTGTTTAATGAATATAAATTTCCAAAGTATAGCTTATGGAGTACAATGGCTTTTTCCCCCCCATAACTTCCCTCCCACCCACAACCCTCCCCTCTCCCACTCCTTCTCCTCTTCCATTCACATCAAGATTCATTTTCAACTCTCTTTATATAAAGAAGATCAGTTTAGTATGTATTAAGTAAAGATTTCAACAGTTTGCACCCACACAGAAACACAAAGTGAAGCATACTGTTTGAGTACTAGTTATAGCATTAAATCACAATGTACAGCACATTAAGGACAGAGATCCTACATGAGGAACAAGTGCACAGTGGCTCCTGTTGTTGACCCAACAAATTGACACTCTAGTTTATGGCATCAGTAACCACCCTAGGCTGTTGTCATGAGTTGCCAAGGCTATGGAAGCCTTCTGAGTTCGCCGACTCTGATCATATTTGGACAAGGTCATAGTCAAAGTGGAAGTTCTCTCCTCCCTTCAGAGAAAGGAACCTCCTTCTTTGATGACCTGTTCTTTCCACTGGGATCTCACTCACTTTTTAATTAACATACTATCTTTAACAAGAAAAAAAAATCACTGACCCAAAAGGAAAACTTGTACTACCTGTGATAAAAAGAAAGTAACACAGGGCTGGTGCTGTGGTGCAGCAGGTTAAAGCCCTGGCCTGAAGTGCCGGCATCCCATATGGGTGCCGGTTCAAGACCCGGCTGCTCCACTTCCAATCCAGCTCTCTGCTATGGCCTGGGAAAGCAGTAGAAGATGGCCTGAGTCCTTGGTCCCCTGTACCCGCATGGGAGACCCGGAAGAAGCTCCTGGTTCCTGGCTTTGGATCGGCGCAGCTCCGGCCTTTGCGACCATTTGGGGAGTGAACCATCGGTTGGAAGACCCTTTCTCTCTCTGCCTCTCCTCTCTCTGTGTAACTCCGACTTTCAAATAAGTAAATCTTTTTTTTTTTTTTTTTTTAGAAAGAAAGTAACACTACAAAAAATAGGGATTAAAACAAAGCAACAGAAAAGGACAATGTTATTCATTTCTACTTAGATAATATTGCCTGTTGACTGCTCAGAGATAGAAGCTTACACTTTCTTTGATAAGAGGAGAGATTAACAAATGAAAAGATGCCTTAAAACTAAGAGAAGTAAAACCAAGAGTTTTTCCTGAAACTATTTAGATAAATTGTTGAAGGCAATGTCTCCGTCTGTGACTTAGTATTTTTTTAAATTCCAGAGTCTTTAACCATACATTATACACTTTGGATAATTTTAGTAGATCATTTTTTGCATATTTTCCCCCTCTATGCTCAGGAGACACTTTTAAACATGCAGTCAATAGCACAGCTTTTCATAAAGCAAGATCTAGGATTCAATTAACTTCATTAATCACATCAAATAAAGCAGACAATATCTTGCAGAGAGCCCTCAGCTCCCTTAACATCAATTAACATATGTTTTAATTTAATATAGTTTTCTATTTATTTTCTATTTCTTCGAGGCTCTGTAAATTCTGGATTTCTCTCTTCACTGGGTCAGTGTAAGAAATGAATAAATTAGTAGAGTTAGAGATCTGAGCCAATAAGTCCAAGGAAAAAATGTGGAAGTGACAAGACCTACAGAAAAAATTTTATGCAAGAACTATAATTTCTATAATACTTGGCTTCTAAACTATAAAACTTACATAGAATATCTTGAGATGAATCTAATCATTTCCTAGTTACTCCTTGCTGATTTCTGGACATGGGTGATTAGGTGTGTTATAAGGATGAAAAGCCACAGGGGTAAACAGATCAAATTTATAGCCATTGATATCACTTCAGGAAAGTAATTGCAAAATATATTTGTATACTTTACATATTACATTTATTTACCTCAATATAGCAGCAAGAAGAAAATGTAAACCTTATAAGAAGTGTAATACCAAAAATATAGTTTTTAATACACAATTTCTTTGCAACATCTGACAATCAAATGTGAAGTTACATATTGAAAGATAAGCCTTCACTGGCGGCTCCAAGATGGTGGAATAGGGAGGGAGCACACTGATAGTCCAGGAAAAGATATTTTAATAAAAGTGGAGATGCTGTAGTTTCAGGGAAGAGTTAGGGAAAAAACCGCAGAGGAAACTCTTCTGGAACAAGTGGGACATGTTGGACCTACATGGAGGGCATGGGCACCCATGGCTCAGGACCCCAACTGCCGTTGCTAGAAAGGGAAGGGCTAGCACTTAGGTACTGATTGCCTTCAAGGAGAATAGCCTAGATGTATGGAATTACTTCCCTTCTGAATAAAAAAAAAAAGAGAGAGAGAGAGAGAGAAAGAGAAAATTTACCATACCAAACCTGGATGTGTCACATTTGGCACACCCTTAACCCTGAAGAACTGAACAGAGCTCTCTGGCCACACCCACTACAAACCTCTAAAGATTCACCACAAGCACTGTCCACTTAATCTAGAGCCATACTATAATGAGAAAAGCCACCACAGCAAGGAAAAAAAAAAAAAGAAGAAGAAACCAAAGAATATCCCCATAATGCCAAGCAACAAATGCAGAAACTGAGGAAACAAGAACAAGGAAGACATCATGATGCCCCCATATGCACATGTCATTTCAGTACAGAATTATAAAGATGAAGAGATAAAAGAAATGCAAGATTCAGATTTCAAAAAATTTATAATAAGCACATTTAGAAGTTCTCAAAAACAAATTCATGAACTACAGAAATCCTACTGGAAAAGAGAAAATCTCTCTCGTGAAAATGAAATCTTAAGGAGGAATCAAATGAAATGAGGAATTTAGTAGAACATGAAATTGTGATATTGAAGAGAAATCAAAATGACATAAAGAATTCAATAGATCAAATGACAAGCACATTTGAGAGCCTTAAAAACAGAATCAGTGAGATAGAAGAGAGAATATGGACTTAGAAGGCAGAGCAGAGAAAAGTATACAGTCAAACCAAAGAAGAGGAAATTAGAAATCTAAAAAAATATTGTTGGGAATCTACAGGATACTATTTAAAAAACCAACATTCGGGTTCTAGGAGTTCTTGAAGGCATGGAGAGAGAGAGAGAGAGAAAGGATTAGAAGGCCTTTTTAGTGAGATACTAGCAGAGAACTTCCCAGGTTTAGAGGACAGAGACATCCCAGTACAGGAAGCTCATAGAACCCCTAATAAACATGACTAAAAGAGATCTTCACCACGGCACATTGTAATCAATCTCACCACAGTGAAACATAAAGAAAAGATCCTAAAATGTACAAGAGAGAAACGTCAAATTACTCTCAGAGGATCTCCAATTAGACTCACAGCAGACTTCTCATCAGAAACCCTACAGGAGGGAATGGCGAGATATAGCCCAGGAACTAAGAGAAAAAAACTGGGAGACTTAGACTCCCATACAATAGTATTGGGAGACTTCAATACTCCACTTTCAGAAACAGACAGATCAACCAGACAGAAGATCAACAAGGAAACAGCAGATTTAATCGACACTATAGCCCAAATGGATCTAACAGATATTTACAGAACTTTTCATCCTACACTTAAAGAATTTACATTCTTTTCAGCAGTACACGGAACCTACTCTAGGACTGACCACATACTAGGCCATAAAGTAAGTCTCAGCAAATTCAAAAGAATTGGAATCACACCATGCAGCTTCTCAGATCACAGTGGAATGAAGTTGGAAATTAGCAACTCAGGAATCCGTAGAGCATATGCAAACCCATGGAGACTGAACAACATGCTCCTGAATGAACACTGGGTCATAGAAGAAATCAAAAGAGAAATCAAAAACTTTCTGGAAGTAAATGAGGATAACAACACAACATACCAAAATTTATAGGATACAGCAAAAGCAGTGTTAACAGGAAAGTTTTTATCAATAGGTGCCTACATCAAGAAACTGGAAAGGTACCAAATAAATGAGCTTTCAGTTCATCTCAAGGATCTAGAAAAACTGTAGCAAACCAGACTCAAATCTAGTAGGAGAAGAGAAATAATTAAAATCAGAGAAGAAATCAACAGGGTTGAATCCAAAAAAAAAAACATTACAAAAGATCAGAAAAATGAAGAGCTGGTTTTTTGAAAATATAAACAAAATTGACACACCACTGGCCCAACTAACTGAAAAAGAAAAGAACTGAATCAATAAAATCAGAGATGAAAAAGGGAATGTAACAACAGGCACCACAGAAATACAATGAATCATCAGAAATTACTACAAGGACTTGTATGCCAGCAAACAGGGAAATCTAGCAGAAATGGACAGATTCCTGGACACATACAACCAATCTAAATTGAACCATGAAGACATAGAACACCTAAACCTAAACAGACCCATAACTGAGACAGAAATTGAAAGAGTAATAAAGGCCTTCCCAACAAAGAAAAGCACAGGACCAGATGGATTCACCAATTAAAGAACTAACTACAATTCTTCTCAAACTATTCAGAACAATCGAAAAAGAGGGAATCCTCCCAAATTCTTTCTATGAAGCCAACATCACCTTAATTCCTAAGCTGGAAAAAGATGCAGCATTGAAAGAAAATTACAGACCAATATCCCTGATGAACAAAGAAGCAAAAATCCTCAATAAAATTCTGGCCAATGGAATGCAACAACACATCAGAAAGATCATCATCCACACAGACCAAGTGGGATTTATCCCTGGTATGCAGGGATGGTTCAATGTTGGCAAATCAATCAATGTGATACACCACATTAACAAACTCCAGAAGAAAAACCATATGATTATCTCAATAGATGCAGAGAAAGCATTCGATAATATACAACACCCTTTCATGATGAAAACTCTAAGCAAATTGGGCATAGAAGGAACATTCCTCACTACGATGAAAGCAATTTATGAAAAACCCACAGCCAGCATTCTATTGAATGGGGAAAAGTTGGAAGCATTTCCACTGAGATCTTACCAGACAGGGATGCCCACTCTCACCACTGCTATTCAATTTCTGGAAGTTTTAGCCAGAGCCATAAGGCAAGAAAAAGAAATTAAAGGGATACAAATTGGGAAGGACGAAGTCAAACCATTCCTCTTTGCAGATGATATGATTCTTTATTCAGGGGATCCAAAGAACTCTACTAAGAGATTATTGGAATTCATAGAAGAGTTTGGCAAAGTAGCAGGATATAAAATCAAAGCACAAAAATCAACAGCCTTTGTATACACAGGCAATGCCACAACTGAGAAAGAACTTCTAAGATCAATCCCGTTCACAATAACTACAAAAACAATGAAATACCTTGGAATAAACTTAACCAAGGATGTTAAAGATCTCTATGATGAGAATTACAAAATCTTAAAGAAAGAAAAAAAAAGAGGATACCAAAAAATGGAAAAATCTTCCATGCTCATGGATTGGAAGAATCCATATCAAAATGTCCATTCTTCCAAAAGCAATTTATAGATTCAATGCGATACCAATCAAAATACCAAAGACATTCTTGGCAGATCTGGAAAAATATGCTTAAATTCATATGGAGACACAGGAGACCTTTAAAAGCTAAAGCAATCTTGGACAATAGAAACAAAGCTGGAGGCATCACAATACCAGATTTCAGGACATACTACAGGGCAGTAATAATAAAAAACAGCATGGTACTGGTACAGAAACTGATGGATAGACGAATGGAACAGAATCGAAACACCAGAAATCCATCCAAACATCTATAGCCAACTTCTATTTGATCAAGTATCCAAGACAAATTCCTGGAGCAAGGACAGTTTATTCAATAACTGGTGCTGGGAAAACAGAATTTCCAAGTGCAGAAGCATGAAGCAAGACCCCTACCTTACACCTTATACAAAAATCCACTCAAAATGGACTAAAGACCTAAATCTATGACCCGACACCCTCAAATTATTACAGAACATTGGAGAAGTCTGCAAGATGTAGGCACAGAGACTTCTTGGAAAAGACCCCAGAGGCACATGCAGTCAAAGACAAAATTAACTATTGGGATTGCATCAAATTGATAAGTTTCTGTACTACAAAAGAAACAGTCAGGAAAGTGAAGAGGCAACCGACAGAAAGAGAAAAAATATTTGTAAAATATGCAGCCGATAAAGGATTAATAACCAGAATATACAAAGAGATTAAGAAACTCCACAACAATAAAACAAACAACCCACTTAAGAGATGGGCCAAGGACCTCAATAGACATTTTTCAAGAGGAAATCTAAATGGCTAACAGACACATGAAAAAATGTTCAAGATTACTAGCAATCAGGGAAATGCAAATCAAAACCACAATGAGGTTTCACCTCACCCCGGTGAGAATGGCTCACATTCAGAAATCTACCAACAACAAATGCTGGCGAGGATTGCTAACCCACTGATGGTGGGAATGCAAGCTGGTAAAGCCACTATGGAAGTCAGTCTGGAGATTCCTCAGAAACATGAATATAACCCTACCATACAACCCAGCCATCCCACTCCTTGGAATTTACCCAAAGGAAATTAAATTGGCAAACAGAAAAGCTGTCTGCACCTTAATGTTTATTGCAGCTCAATTCACAATAGCTAAGACCTGGAATCAACCCAAATGCCCATCAACAGTAGACTGGATAAAGAAATTATGGGACATGTACTCTATAGAATACTATACAGCAGTCAAAAACAATGAAATCCGGTCATTTGCAACAAGATGGAGGAATCTGGAAAACATCATGCTGAGTGAAATAAGCCAGTCCAAATATCATATGACCTCCCTGATGGGTGACAACTAACTGAGCACCAAAAAGGAAACCTGTTGAAGTTTAATGGATACTATGAGAAATAGTGACTTGATTAGCCCTTGTCCTGTCTATGAACATCTTAATACTTTATCCCTTTTAGCATTTTTGTTCTACTTAATACTATTGGTGGAACTCTTTAATAAACACACAAAATTATTCTTATGTGTTTAAATTTAACTGAAAAATGTTCTCTATTAAATATAAGAGTGGGAATAAGAGAGGGAGTAGATGTACAGTTAGTGATATGCTCAATCTGATTTACCCCAAACAGTAGAGTTAGAAACGTGCCAGGGGATTCCAATTCAATACCATCAACGTGGCATGTACCAATGCCATCTCACTAGTCCAAGCGATCTGTTTCAGTTCACAATTGATCCTAATGATAGGATTAAGAGTCCAAGGGATCACATAAACAAGACTAGTGTTTACTAATACTAATGGATAGAATTAAAAAGGAGAGAACGATCCAACAAGGGAAGTGGGATACACAGCAGGCTGATAGAATGGCAGATGTCCTAAACAGCACTCTGGCCTCAGAATCAGCCCTTAAGGCATTCGGATCTGGCTGAAGAGCCCATGAGAGTATTTTAGGCATGGAAAGCGAAAATACTCAGGCAAAAAAACAAAACAAAAAACAAACAAACAAACAAAAAAAAGAACAAAACCTAAATGAAAGATCTCTGCGAGTGAGATCCCAGTGGAAAGAACGGAGCCATCAAAGAAGGATGTACCTTTCTCTGAAGGGAGGAAAGAACTTCCACTTTGACTATGACCTTGTTGAAAGCTTTACACTATATATGCTAAATGTATCTTCTGTATATAAAGATAATTGAAAATGAATCTAGATGTGAATGGAATGGGAGAGGGAGCAGGAGATGGGAAGGTTGTGGGTGGGAGGGACATTATGGGGGGGGGGGAAGCCACTGTAATCCAAAAGCTGTACATTGGAAATTTATATTTACTAAATAAAAGCTAAAAAAAAGACTTCACTGAAATATTAAGACAATAAAATGAGAAATAGAAATATATCCACAGAAGATGCATACATTTAAGTTATGAGACATATGTTCAAAAATATATATGGTATTAAGTTCAAAGAATCATCTAACAAGATAAGACACTTTTCCATGAATCATAAAAGTATAGCTTAGAATAATATAAGAATTGTAGAAGTGAAAAGAGAATTAAAATTCATGAAGCTTGAAGGATGTTTTGAGATTATGTAGCCAAAAAGAAAATTTGTGAACTAGAAGACAAATCAGTAGAAAACACACACTGGAATATAGAGGGAAAAACAGACAATAGAAAAAAGGAATTAGAGACAAATTTGATAAACAGTAGGTACTATAACAATCATATATCCTTTAACGATGGGGATATATTATGAGAAATCTATCATTAGGTTATTTTGTCATTGTGTGAACAATCATAGAGTGTACTTACATGAGCTAAGACAGCTACAAATATCACTATATGAAATTATGTTATGTGATCACCCTGTACACAGTCACTTACTGACTGAAACATCATAATGTGTCATCTCATTGTTTACGTAGTTGAAGTGTCAGGAGGAGATTGAAATAGAAGCAATATTGGCAGACCTCACGACCAAGAAGATTATGAAACTTTTGAAAGATATCAGCCACAGATAAAAGAAAGATTAGAAACCTCAAAAATATAAATACATGAAATAAAAATAAATTTAGGAATATCATAGTAAAATCTCTGAAGTCATCAAGGTCTTAAAGCTAAAAAAGACACACTGCATTCAGTGGAGTGACTACCTGAGAAGCAGCTCAAAAGAAACAAAGGCAGACTACAATGGAATATCTTGAAACTTCTAGAATAATTGCAACTTTTAATTTAACACCCAGAAACTGATGCTTGAAAGAAAGTTCCTTTCAGATAAAGAAAAAAACAAAAGAATTATCTCCAATTGGATGCCACTCAGCCCCCAAAAAATAAGTCCTGAAAGATCCCAAGGCAGAAAGAAATTTTCTAAAGGATGAAGTAAAGTGAATTTAAAAGGGAAGAATGTTTACAAATACAGACATTGGCTGACTAACATAGCCCTTTAGCTTCTGAGCTCTGGAACTGTGTATCCTTACATTTAAGTTTTAAATTAGTGGTAATTCGCTACAGCAGCAGAATAATACAGGAGTTATTTCCTGTTTATTACATGGTCTCTTTCTAAACTCATTAGAGACTAGGAATACCTTGATTTTCGCTTATTAAATATTATTTTATAATTAAATAAGACAAAAATTATTTCACTTTGCTCTTGTATTTCAGTAGGCTGGAGCTGCACAAGCTCCAGCTGGGGTCTCTATCTCTTAAACCTCATCTAGGCATGTGGCGGCCTGGGGCTTTGTGTCAGATTTTGACGTGTATAGCACAGAGCATTTAGGCACTTCAAGAAAATAGAATAGTATTTTATATCAACCTACCATTTATTTCTAATTTTTCATCTTTTAAAACCTAGGTGAAGAAGTGGGCTATGATCGTTTTCAGTCTTGGTGACCCCAGCAAATTCCAAAACACGGATGACAAAACACATTTCAAACACTGGAAAAAAGTGGAACCAACAAGGAAGACTAAGAAAGACTGCTGGATTTGATATTGAGAATTTTTGTCACAATATAATAAAAATATATTACATTCAGTGCAAAATACAGCATCAAGTTTAATTAAGCAATGCTATCATTCACATTAAAATCAGGCAAAAGAGAGGTGTGTTCCTTTATACTGGTATCACATCAAATTGTTCTTGAGATTTTAGCCAACTCTATTGGAAAACAAAAACGAATTAGAGATCTAGAACCTGCAAGTGGCGAGGTAAAACTGTAGCCATTTGCAGCTGATGATGATGAGTCAAAATCCAAGAAAGGAGCTGGTGTTTCCCTGCTATTCAAGATGTCTGGGCCCCTTATCAGAGTTCCTGGGTTTCATTCTCATCTCTCTCTTTTGACCACAGCTTCCTGCAAATGCAGACCCTGGATGGAAACAATGACGTCTGAAGGAACTGGGGTCCTGCCACCCCCGTAAGATACTTAGATAGCATTCATAACTCCCAGTGTTGGCCCTGCCCCAGCCTCTGCTATTGTGAGCATTTGGAAAGTGAACCTGCAAATGAGAGCACCCTCTTTCTTTCTGCCTCTCAATCTCTGTCATTCTGCTTTCCAATAAATGAATAAAGATGTTCTTAAAATAATGAAAATAAAAAAAATCAAGAATAATTTTAAACAAGTTTAAAGATTTTTATTTATGTGTGCATTCTCAGTAAGAAACCTGTGCTTCATTTCAGCTATTACACTAGGGTATTTGTCTGTTACTTTCTTAACTATATTGCCTAGGAGCTCAGTAGAACATTCAACAGTAACTATCAAAAAAGATATTTTTCTTACTCCTAACTTTAGTAGCCATTAAGTATATATATTATACTCATTTGAGAGATATCTTCACCAGGCAAAAGTTTATGACTATATGGCCATGTTTAGTAAGTTGTCCTGTTTTATTTGTTATTCCAGAATTTGTCCAGTCATATTGCTTTCCCAGACCATTAGTAGGGAGCTGGATTAGAAGTAGAGCAGCCAGGACATGAATTGGCATCCATATGGGATGCTGGTATTTCAGGTGGCAGCTTAATCTGTTAACACCACAACACCAGCCCCATCTTATATATTTTTACAAAGCATTTTCTTTTCATTAGAATGTATGCATGTATACTCCGGCCTTAGAATCAACCCTTGGGGCATACGGATCTGGCTAAAAGGCCCAGGAGAGTCTCAGGCATGGAAAGCCACGACACGGTGGCAAAAACAATCTAAATGAAAGACCCTGGTGAACAAGACCCCAGCAGAAGGAACAGGCCATCAAGGAGGGAGGCGCCTTTCTCCGAAGGGGGGAAGGAACCTCCACTGTGATATGGCCTTGACTAAACAAGTTCAGAGTTGGTGAACTCAAGGGGCTTCCATAGCCTAGACAGCTCATGGCAAGAGCCTCGGGTGATTGCTGACATCATAAACAAGAGTGCAATTGTTAAATCAACAACGAGAGTCACTGGGTACAGGCTCCCCACGTAGGATCTCTGTCCTTAATGTGTTTTACTATGAAACATAAAAACACTACTAGTCGAACAATACCCTATACCTTGTGCAGTTGTGTGAGGGCAGCATGTTGAAATCCTTGCTTAGTATATACTAAGTTGATCTTCTGTATATGAAGGTAATTGAAAATGAAACTTGATGAAGGGCGGGACGGAAGAAGGAGTGGGAGAGGGGAGGGCTGTGGGAGGGAGGAAGGTTGGGGGGGGAAGCCACAACAATACAAAATTTGTAAATTCACATTAATTAAATAAAAAAAGAATGTATGCATGTATTACATATATATTTATTAAATACTATCATATACATATATTCATATACATTCATATAAGTACAGTTGTGTAAAAATCTATATAATAGAGGGAGAGAGATCAATAAGCCTGAGTGAACTCTTAATGCTTTTCTCTTTTCCTCCCCCAGGTTGCCAACAACTATCACATCTTTTTCTACCTTGTAGATAAGTTGTCCTTCATCCTCAGCCAATAGTAATGATTAGACCTATGCTCTTGTGTCTGTTCCCTTACCTTCCTTCCTTCTTTATTCTTTGAGGGTCTCCTATTTCATAGACCGTGTTTTTTATGAAACTTGAAAATATGTCTGGTCTCAAACCTGATCCTCCATCCTGTTTTGGGTAATGATATCACCAGTGACTGAATTCCTCAAAGCATGAACCAAGAAATTATTCTTGACAGCCTTCAGTTTTACCACTTATAGCTAGTTGTGAGGCCATCCCTTCTAAACAACTCTCCGTTTATATTTCTCCTTACTGTTACTGTCCTAGTTCACCTCTTCTGACTCATATACATTATTTTGTTACTCAGCTAGTAGTCCTGCCCTCAGGCACCCCTCTGCACTTCCATTATTCTTCACACTACTGACAGATTTATTAGTCCAAAATAAACCCATGATCATGTTGCATTACTTCCTCGCTCAAAATATTTCAGTGGTTCCCTAGCTGAGTGGTTAAAGTCCAGATTCCTTAGGGTGACACACAGGGACCTTTGATAGCTAATACTAACCTCACCTTATGTCACTTCCTCCCACACCTCAAACAAATTGATTATTGCAAATGTGGTTTCAATGTATCATGATAATTTTTCTCCCTGCTCCTTTTAAATATCTTGTTGTCGGGTGGCAGGCCTATTAATGGCTGATCTGTACAGTGATCTGCCCTCAAGGAGACCCAACAGGCCAGTCCACTGCAGTGGCTTTCAATGTGGTAAGCCTGGGCTTCAGCAGAAGTCAGCTTGTGAAGAGCCCTGGCAGCTCTGCCAAGAGTTGGATCACTGGAAATGGACCTGCCCTGGAGTCGAAGGATGCCCAGGTCAGAGCCACAGATCTTATTGGCTCTAAGCTGAAAAGCCCTTCACTCAGCCCAACTGCCAAAGTGACCACTGCAGCTGAGGGTGTGGTCAAGTAGGGTCAGCAACATTGCAGGCAGAACTGTAAATTTCTTGTTAGAGATGCCCCCTGCCTTTACCTGGCCAGCTCTCCTCCCAGGCCAGCCAAGTAATGAAAGTCAACAGAGTGCCTTCCCCTAGGAGGTTCACACCTCCCTTAGGATATACCCCATGTGAAGAGATAGATAGGTCTGGGCCTCTTAACTTACAAGGCCTAAAGCCCACCAGATTATTATCAAGCCCCTCTGTCAGGTTCTATTTGCCTCTCAATCAGAAAACTTAATTGTAGCTTAGACAGCACCTTTCTTAGCTCCTCTAATAATGACTCTGTCCTTTGTTCTAGACCCTGTCTAGCGTACTTGGGCCTCATTCCTTCGTAATCATAACCTCTACTCTACCACCAATGGCTCTACTCCCAACCTGTGTGTACTGATGGTCCTCTTCCCCACTTAATGCTGTATAATTGTTCAAACCTGGTTAATGCCACTGTTAGGATCATTGGTTACTATCCTCACTCTGTCTTTTATGACCTTGTCTAAATATGATCAGAGTCGGCAAACTTGGAAGGCTTCCATAGCCTTGGCAACTCATGACGACAGCCTAGGGTGGTTACTGGCGCCATAAACTAGAGTGTCAATTTGTTGGGTCAACAACAGGAGCCACTGTGCACTTGCTCCTCATGTGGGATCTCTGTCCTTAATGTGCTGTACATTGTGATTTGATGCTATAACTAGTATTCAAACAGTATGTTTCACTTTGTGTGTCTATGTGAGTGCAAACTGTTGAAACCTTTATACTAAATTGATCTTCTGTATATAAAGAGAATTGAAAATGAATCTTGATGCAAATGGAAGGGGAGAGGGAGCGGGAGAGGGGAGGGTTGCGGGTGGGAGGGAAGTTATGGGAGGGGGAAGCCACTGTAATCCATAAGCTGTACACTGGAAATTTATATTCATTAAATAAAAGTTAAAAAAAAAATATCTTGTTGTCTCTCTAAGACCTCACTCTGAAACACCTTTTTCCTTTTCTCAGCCAAGTGAAATGGACACTATGAGAAACGGTGACTTGATCAGCCCTTGCCCTGACTGTTGATGAACAACTTAATACTTTATCCCTTTTAGTATTTTTTCCTGTTTCTTCTACTTAATACTATTGGTTGAATTCTGTAATTAATACACAATTATTCTTAAGTGTTGAAATTTAACTAAAAAGTGATCCCTGTTAAATATAAGAGTGGGAATAAGAGAAGGAAGAGATGTACAATTTGGGACATGCTCAATCAGACTTGCCCCAAATGGTAAAGTCAGAAACATACCAGGGGATTCCAAGTCAATCCCATCAAGGTGGCATGTACCAATGCCATCTCACTAGTCAAAGTGATCAATTTCTGTTCACAATTGATCATAATGATAGGGTTAAGAGTCAAAGGGATCACATAAACAAGACTAGTGTCTGCAAATACTAATTGATTGAATAAAAAAGGGAGAGAATGATCCAACATGAGAAGTGGGATACACAGCAGACTCATAGAATAGCGGATGTCCTAAACAGCACTCTGGCCTCAGAATCAGCCCTTAAGGCATGTGGATCTGCCTGAAAAGCCCATGAGAGTATTTCAGGCATGGAAAGCCAAGACACTCTGGAAAAAAACAAAACAAAACAAACAAACAAACCTAAATGAAAGATCTCTGTGAGTGAGATCCTAGTGGAAAGAAAAGGTCATCAAAGAAGGAGGTACCTTTCTCTGAAGGGAGGAGAGAATTTCCTCTTTGACTATGACCTTGTCCAAATATGATCAGAGTCAGCAAACTCAAAGGCTTCCATAGCCTTAGCAACTCATGACAAGAGCCTAGGGTGATTACTGACGCCATAAACAAGAGTGTCAATTTGTTAAATCAACAACAGGAGTCACTGTGCACTTACTCCTCATGTAGGATCTCTGTCCTTAATGTGCTGTACATTGTGATTTAATGCTATAACTAATACTGAAACAGTATTTTACACTTTGTGTTTCTATGTGTGTGCAAACTGTTGAAATCTTTACTTAATATATACTAAACTGATCTTCTTTATATAAAGAGAATTGAAAATGAATCTTGATGTGAATGGAAGGGGAGAGAGAGTAGGGAGTGGGAGGGAAGTTATGGGAGGGGAAGTCATTGTAATCCATAAGCTGTACTTTGGAAATTATATTCATTAAATAAAAGTTAAAAAAATAAAAAAGTTTTAAAAAAAGCCAATTTTATCTTCCTTGACATCCTAAGAGATAGTAGGCATTTCCTCTCTATATTTCCATTTTGGAACTAGCTCTTATCTATTAAACAATGGCGTGAGTATTATGTTGTTTTTTAGCTACTCATCATCCCTCTGCTCTCCATTTTTCATGTTTCCACATTTAGAACAAAATTAAGATTTCTTCTAATGGTCTGCAAGGCCATGATCTTGCCTTTGGCAACTTTCCTGACCTCATTTTCTTCCACCTTCCCCTCAGCTGACTCTGCCCCGGCAACTTTGGCTTCCTTCCTATTTCCACACACATTCCCATATGAGATCTTTTGTGCTTGCTGTTCCTTCCGCCTCTTGTCCTCTTCCCCAGATAATTGTATGGATGGTAACCTCCTTTATTTCCGGTTTTTGTTCCAGCATCTCTTCCCTCTGAAGACTCTTTTTCCTGAGTGTGCAGTTTGGGATAACATGGGCCTCATATTTCCCAGGCATCTTGAATTACATTTTCCATAATAATACATTCTCAGCCTGCCTCCTAAATTATAACTCTTGACTTGTCGGTAAAGGTTAGATATGCAACTTGTTGATCATGTTGTAAGCATTCTGGCACAGGCAAAGCATGACTGGTAGGAGTTTTCTCTTGGAAATCATACTACAGCTAAGTTTTCACTTGAAGGTCATGATTAGCTATGGATTAAGTTAAACTCCAAAAGCCTTTTGGAATATTTGACTACTGTTAATAAGAGTTGCACGTAAGGTAGCATAATGTTTTATCTGGGCGTACTGCATAAACAAACATATCTACAATGGGATACAGAACCTATGCACATTATTTTGCATACAAATTCTACATTGTAGGCAGTGGCATTTTATATGGTACATAATTCAGTATATGATGCATGTAACTAAGTTAAGTTTGTGCAGTAGATGGAGGATTGGCACTGCTGTTCTTATAGACAGATTTTATCTCAAAAACAAGGTTTACTATTAAGAGTAACATATAGTTTAGATGATCAAATCTTTCCTGGTCCTTAGGGACCACGACAAGGATCTAAGAGCAGATCATCCCTCTTAGACTGAATGTTTGCTTGTACTGACCAGCATACTAAGTATGCAACCAGGGATTATCCCAACATGTGTTTAGAAAAATAAATGTTGTCATTACAAACCTCTATCCATGTGCTCCTCCATAGTTAAAAAGAATGATTCCCAGGCACAAAACTCATAAAAGCAAGAAAAACACAGGACAAAAACTGGACATCTACATAATGTTTTGAATAATAAGTCTCAAGACCAGAGAAGGAAAGACGGAAAGACAATGATACAGAGGGTATGGCAATGGTGAAGAAAAAAAAAAAGTATGTGAGGAAGTCTCAAGATACATAAAAACCTTTTGTAGAGTTTGTCTCATGTGGAATTTTATAACCATATAAAACCCAATACACTTGTTTCATTGCAAACAGGAGGATGCTGTATAAAAAAGCTGGAGCAACAGCATGCAACTCATAAAAGACACGCAGTTTGAATTTACACACACATCCATCATGGGGTAGTGTGCACCAAGAGGCAGACCAAGACATTTAGTGGGGATGGAAGGTGTTGCTTTCTGCTCTATAGCAAATCTGTTCAGTCACAGCCAAGCACCTGATTCACTTGGGTAACAGCAAGCAGGGTGATTTTTCTGGACAACAAATAGCGGCATAATAGTGGATATTATGTTTCAAGAAGTGGACAAGGAGAGCTGACTGTAGTCTCATTGTTGAGGAAGGAAGTCTATAGCTTCTTATAAGAAAAGGTTTCTGTATGGTAAGCCATATGTAATGTGTTCTTTTTTGCCTCTTAGGCTATGCCTTACAAATTAACAGGTGGCCAAAGTTTTTGTGTCAAGTTCACTCTTGACCCCAGAGCTGTCCCTAGTAGGTTGCATGGTGTGGGACTCTAGGAGAAGACAAGCGCATGACTACCTTCGGGTCACTGATAAAAAAATTAGCATCAGCATGTAAATCTCAGGGCATACTCTTGGAGGTTGGCTTTTACTCAAAACCACTGCTATCTACTGATAACAGATTGTGATATTTGTGCTCTAGGTTTCATTGATCAAGGCTTCCAGCAAGGTTCATCTTATCTAGATTTCATCCAAAGGACAAAGAGAGAGGCACATGGATCCAGCACAGTGTGATCTGCTTGGGGCCTCAACCCTACCCAGGTATGGTGCCTGCTGGTGCATAAACACTCTACACTTTTGGGTTTATCTCTAGTTCCTAAGCCTGCAGCTGCATTAAGGGAAAAGTCCCTTAATACAACTTGGTCAAACCAACTTCATAGTCAAGTGCTCTTTCCAGAGCACACAAAAGGACAAATCAAATCATTTACTAAAAAGACCTCCCTTTTCAGAAAGACTGCTGTTAACATGCTCCTGAAACATGGACTGATTGCACAGATTAATTTGGTGGTTTGGCAATTTTCAGGGAAATCTAAAAGCTACAGAAAATCCAAACAGTTTTGCCAGTCTTTAGAATGCACACTTGCAACAGCATAAATGAGAGCTTCTCTCCCATTGGGGACTGGAGTCTGTTACATTATCCCCATTGACTCTCGTAATGTCCCTGGCTCAGCACCACTTGCAACAGATGCAAAGGGTCACCAGTGAAGGGCAAAATATTTTGTGGAAATAATAGAACCATGCTATCTACATAGCCAGTTTTTCCTACTCTGCACTTGGAGTGCTATCGCCTTGTTTTCGTGCAGTGATTTTCTTTTTAATTGCTGGAGTTTATTTTGTTGAATATAGTGAAAAAACAAAGCAAAACAAAAATGCAACAGAAAGACAAGGTATTGTTTCCTCCCCAGTTATTAACCAAGCATTGCCCAGAGCCTGCTTTGGATAGGCTATGCAATTCTAAAGTTTTTTTGTTGGTTATTTCTGTTCCTTGCCCCTGAACCTGAGTGATTTGCTTAGCTAATGAAGCTCAAAGAATAAGTAACAGGCAGAATAAATACCACTAAAAAATAGAAATGGCTGAAGCTGGTTTCTGCATTGTAGACAAAGAGCAGAATTCATGTCTTTTGTTTGGGAAAAGTTACTGATGGAATTTTTAGTTTATGCAAAATTAGATCCCTAAGATGAGTCCATGGTCAGGTTTGAGAAAAAAAAAAAGCAACACAACTCCACATTCTCAAGGGGCAAGAATCTTCCTTTTGTACCCTCTGGGTTTGGAGGTGAGGAGTGGGCCATAGTAAATTCTAGAACTAGTAGAAGATGAAAATAGAGACATACACATTATATACACACAGTAACACATAAACATGTGTTAGGAAACTGACCATCTGGATTCTAGCTCAAAGGAGGATTTGTGAAAGATTCCTTGAAGTAGGGGTGGTTGAACAACTTTAACAGTCATGTACAATGGAACCCCCAAAAGTCTATGCAAGATGAAATTAAAATATGTTCATTTTGATGCAAAAATTTTGCCCGAGATGTCATCAAAATATTCATGAATAATAATGTTATGAAAAATGCCATGATAGATTTCAAAAAAATTTTATTCCAAACTAAATATATTGTTTAATTCCATTTTCCCATGAAGCTGTCAAGTATTCCTGATTAATGTCTTTTTTATTAGCTTGCATCCCATTGCATTATAATATTCCCTATGTATTTCTGAAGAATTCACCTGACCCTCAAATTATGTTGTTTTCTAAGCCACCTTGGATCAGTGGTGGCACAGAGTGGGGCTGTTTTTGCATAAGGGTTCCATGTAGAACCAGGAAAGCTCAGAAGATATAAAAGTAAACAGAAGTTGCTCAAGGAAATACGTGCAAGGAGAGGCAGAAGTAATAAGGTAGTGGGATGTTATCCATCTGAGAGGTAGGTGCAGAACCTCAGAACACTACCTAGACAATCCTCAGGAAACGGGAAGGGGTATAGGCTTTCTCACTTTGCAGGTGGGAGACACAATATTTTGAATATGAAAACAAAGTATGGCTATGGCAGGTTGCTATTCTGCCAAAAACAGGACTACACAGTGTCTTTTGGTGCCTTCAAACCTGAACCCCACTATTTCAGCTAGCCCTTGCTGTCTCTTCCTCCAAATATATCTATAACCATTCCATTTTCTGATATTTTGTTGAGGTATTTTTCCCCTGTCAGGGAAGTTCCTGGGCCCAATTCTCTGTTTATTCACATTCTACTCATTCTTCAGCACCCAAATAAAATTCACCTTACAGAAGTTTATTCTGACTCTTGGAGCCCCCACATGTTCATCTCCCCTCTCTGAAGTCCTATAGCACTCATAGAAGAAAGTGAACACTATTGCACTGTGATAGTAATCTTTGGTTTTCTGTTTCTTCTATTTTATTTTCTTCAAACAATATTGAAAATTCTTAAGGTAAAGAAATGTGTCGTTTGTTTTTCCTTAAGTTTCTCAACTCCACCAGTCCAATCCCTAAAAATGTATAAACTTGCCAACTGGCTTTTGATTAATGGGCAAGGAATTCATTAGTCTTTAAAATAAGCATTTATTATCTAGAAAAGCTCTGTAGTAGAAAGCAATACTGATACACTATTCAACTAAGCACTGTACCCTTAACTGACACTGTTCAGGTGAGTGACCGCATAGTTAAGTCCTCACAGTGAGAAGATTTTCTGACATCCACCTTTCGTTATACAATATCCAATTGAGCACATTTTCATCTCTTTCTACCCACAAATGAACTGTTTTATTTTCACCATGACTTCATTAAGGGAAGATAAAATAAACCCTAACAGGTTCCTTTTATCAAAGTATGATTCAATTAGGAAGAAATTATGGATCCTGTAAGTAATTATTTAAATGTTGGGACTACAGTTAGCTTAATATAATAGAAAATATATTAGATATTAATATTTCAAACCTCAGATCCACTTGAGTATGCAAGTTAAGGCATTTAAATATGATCACAGACACAAACAACATATGTATTTTAAACAATTCTATTTACTACCTGGCTCAAGATTACTAGAAAGCCTATGGTATTCATGTCTCATTTCTACTATTAGCCAGCTTTCCTGGATTTTCACTTACTAGTTTTGCTTTTCTTTCCTTTACATGTCTTCTTTTTGCTGCATATCTCTTTCTGCATGTTCATGCACATTTGCGGTTTCTCATAGCACTCTCTTTTATGAGCTACTACAAGGCAGCCATCAGCTGCAAAACAGCTGGGAAATTTGAGTACAGTTAGAAGTAAAATGAAGGTGCTACTTGACATGAGGGTTAGATTCTAAAATCTAAAATTCTACTTAGGAAAATGTACATTATTGAATTTAACCTTGAAATGCCCTTTAGTGGGAGGTGCCAGGTAGAATACCTTCTCTTACCATGCTGAGCAAGGGCAGTTTTTCCTCCAGCATTGAATTGATCACTCTCTCTCTAGCTGAACTGTAGGCTAAGTAGATCCAAAACTGAGGCTCTTTGAGCACATTGCATAGGATGAGATGCTTAGGCTCTATGAAGCACATGGGAACCATGGCAGGTGGCAGAATCTGGACTCTCAATTTTTATTAGCTCTCGGTATTTGCACATTGAATGACTCTATAGGCTAGATAATCAGTATTAGTTAGAGAGAGGTTCTCTTGTTTGCTTTCCTTTTTACCTTATCTCTCTCTCGGTCTCTGTGACATCCAAATACATATGATGAAATTACACTGATTTGACCATGTGGATTATGTAACTCCCCATGTTGGATGAAAGTACCCACTGCCTTGTGTACAGAGTCATATGTCTTCCTATAACTCTCTTGGTCATTCACTTGAAAATACATGTGTGCAAAGCTTCTGCACATCAAACATAGCAACTTGTAGGCATTTGTTGGTGGGTTTTTGGTAGTAACCCTTCTGTAGTAGCTTTTGTTGGTAGATGTAGTTTGGCCAAAAATTGTGGTAAATGTTTTAGCACCACTAACATTGCTTTTCCTTGCCTTGATTATTGCATGGGGAGCCTTCCATTTGGTTTTGTTCCCTGCATTACTCAAGCAAGATGCAATGAACTGACATGTTAGCAAAGCCTGTTACAGCACTGCTAATGGAAGTCACCGCAGCTTCATGTCTGCTCTCAGCTTTTGGAGTGAATGAGGCAGAGGAGGGGGGATGGCATTGAGAAGTTGGCAGTAGTTAGCTCAGAATGAAGTATATACAATCGCATACTTCACCCCAGTCTAAATAACTCAGTGAGCTGGTTTTCAGGGGAAAGAAAAAATCATGTCTCAGCATTTAACTGTGTTATATACCGTGGTCATGAGTACAACTCCTTTTAGAGTAGGTATTGAAAATAAACCACAAAACTCCTAAAATACATATGTTGGTAGTAGATCAACATCTGGTGTACATCAATATTCTCTTAATGACAGTATTAAATTTACTGACACATAAAAGAATCAAGCAATCCTTTTCACTTGTCTATTTGGCAGATTTGGGGACCATTTTATAACCCTTATTTAATTCATTTTTTCAGTGATGACTTTACTATTTAAGATCACTGGAAAAAATAAGGCTATTCAATAAGAAAAGGGTTTTCCTATATGTAAAAATAAAATTTATTAGGCAATTTTTGCTTTGCCAATAATTCTTTAACTGTATCTCAAGAAAGTTAATCTATTTTTAAGTTCAATATAATAAATAGCTATGATTGATTTGCTTAAAGTTTTATTTGTTAATTCCCACCAATGTGTTAGTATGATTTTATAGGCCTAGTCACTGTGGTGGCAGTAAAATATATAATTGGTGATCTGAGGAGCAAACAACATCTATACTTCATACATTAAACACATCTTAATTTATACTTGCAGTCATTAGAAACTCTCAAAACCTCGACGGCTGTGGAAAAAAAGAGAGAGAGAAGTGCCCCCTCAAAAGGAATCTTTTAATCATGGCAATAGCACTGTTTTTAAATTTCATCCTAAAGGGAAAAGTAATGTATTCTCACATTAATCTTTACAGCCTCCCTGGGAGGTTAAGGGAGTCACCTGCACCTGTTACAGAAGCTCCATGTATCCCGAAAGCAGATTGTTTATTCAGCTTGATGGTGGCAATTCCTATCATCAAAGCCAGTTTGAATTTCTTTCCATACTCCCTCTTGCCTTTTGAGTTTGGAGTTATGCTCTACTCTCTTCGATCAGAAACCAAAACACAAACATCTACCACATCAGGATGGGTGCTAACTTTAGACCAGGTTGCTGAAGCTGGCTGAGGTGTGCTGTGAGATGGTAAGGTATTCCCCAACAGATTTTCAAACTGGTTGGGTATTGCCCACCCACATACAAGATTGGCAAGATTCATAGCCAATAAGATTTCAGCATTCATACTGTCTTCTCTAAGGTTTCCAGGAAAATGTGATAGGGATCTTTTTACAAAATCTGGTAAAGCATCTTTTTTTTCCAGGGGCCAGCATTATTGTGCAGGAGATTAATCCACTACCTGTGACCCTGGCATCCCACATGAGCACCAGTTCTAGTCCTGGCTGCTCCACTTTCAATCTAGCTCACTACAAATGCACCTGGGAAAGCAGTCAAAGATGACCCAAGTCCTTGGGCTCCTGCACCTACATAGGAGACCTAGATGGAGTTCCTGTCTTCTGGCTTTGGCTTGTTTCAACCCCAGCTGCTGCAGCCATTTGGGCAGTGAGCCAGAAGATGGAAGATTGATCCCTCCCTCCCTCCCTCTATCCCTCTATCCCTCTCTCCCTCTCTCTCTCTCTCTCCTTCTCTCTGCAATACTGTCTTTCAAATAAATAAATAAGTCTTTTTTTTAAAAAAAAGAACTTTGATCCACTTCTTAGCATGATATTTAGATAGTTTTTGGATTTGTTTTCTATGACCACTTGAATTTTTCATTGGTTTATTCAAAAAATTGAAAAAGTTAGACTGTCAAAACACCAGTAAACAAATTATGTTACAGGAGATTCTAAAGGAGATTGAGAAATTTGTCTCTTCAAGAACCTTAAAGTCAGCCAACAATAGATACAGACTTAAGGCATCAGTAACACTGAAACACTGTATATCTAAGTGGAAAATGACTAGTAAAGAAAATAAAGGAGCAGACTTTTGGTGCATCAGTTAAGATAGCCCATGTGATTGGGCCCCTGTGATCCATAAGGGTGATCAGGATGGAATTTCTAGTTCCTGGCTCCAGGCTGGCTCAGCATTGGCCATAGTTGGCATTTGGAGATTAGACCAGCAGATGAAGAATCTCTCTGCCTCTCTCCTCCATCCTCCTCCCCACCTCTCTCTGTCACTCTATCAAAGGAATCAATCAATCAATCATTTTTTAAAAAGAAACCTAGGAACACATCATGATACTTGAAGTAATTAGTGTCAGGGAGATGTCTGTCTTAAATGTAAGGCATTATAGCATTCAGTATATAATCTCTGGAGCTACACAGCCTGAATTTTAACATGCCATCTATCTGCCTTTTATCAGCTGTGTGATTTTAGAAACGCACTTACCCTCTCTGTGTCTCACTTCTAAATATGTAAATGGGGGGGTCTATTATTCATAGACTACTATGGACTCTGCTATTTAGGTAATGTGAGTGATGCTCCTGTTTACTCTACTGTTCTAGGCTAAATGTGCACGAGTCATTGATTCTGACAGTTGCTATCATTTAAATACTTAGCAAGAGACTTTAGGTGGTCATTTCCTTTGACTAAATAATTCTACTCATGTGGATTTATTATAAGCAGAAAGGCTCAGGTAAAGCCAATAAACATTCGTTGAGTCTATAATGGGTGAAATCCAGCATAATTCTTTTGATTTAATCCCAATAAAAACCCTAAGAGCTCTGCCTAATGAGGTCAAGAGACATCAGGTAATTTGCACATAATAAGGAATAGATCTGATCTATACTCACACCGTTATGAGTATCAGGCACCCACTGTCAACACCATCATGCCACAGTCAAAATGCATTGCTAGCTATACAGATAAATTCATGAAGTGTAATCTGTGACTATGAAAATAATTGAATACAGTTCTAAATGGCCAACATCAATGAGTGGATTTAATTAGATGTGGTAAATGAACATAATAAGAGGAATAAAATTATTAATGTTATAATTTAATACATATTCTCTTTGATTTATAAGATGACATTCTGATCAATCTATTGTTGAAAATGCTGCAGGTCAAAAATATATTTGAGACCTAACCTCACAAACACCAGAGCTTAGCAACACAGAGCACCCTAGTATACCCACTGTTTAGCCTCAGGATTATTGCTGAAAAAAACTACAACTGTTGCCACACTGCCCAGCATTGCCAGAAAGTGTCCATCACTAGCCTAAGAGGGCCAACATTCAAAATTCAATGTCTGACTTCACTGAATGTGCATCACTTTCATCCCACTGTAAAGCTGAAAATCACAAGTTGAGCAGGGGGCACCTGTGCAATAATTATTAAAACTATTTATAAAAAGCATAATAAAATACTATAAAAGCAATTTTTGCATAAAATATATAAGCATATGTGATGCATCCTAACATAAAAGGTATAGAATAATTAGGTATGATTTACATATAGTTTAGGCTCTACTACTTATTACATAAAACTTCCAAAGGCAGCAATTCACATACAATTTGTTAATTTGTGCTATATTTCACATCATTAGTATATTCCTAAAATTACTTAAAAATATAAAGCAACAACAATTTGTAGCCACTGAGGTGAATTCTGTCTGTGTAATGATGATAAAAGAGTGCGTTGTAAAAAAGTTGATAATCTATGGGATTCAGAAAAGTTTTATTTCCAAAATGCATTTGTGATTTAGAAAAAAAGTAAACTAGTATAGCAGATTTTCCTCCATCTAAACTGAAATCTACGTGTCTCAAATCTCTAAATGTAAAATATGTGAAGAATATGTATTATATGATCCTTATATTATATGTCTAATAATGTTTCAAGACAAAGCTTTTTAAAAAATTTGTCCTATAAAATAAATTATTGATAAATTCACTGTTGTTATCATGGATAAAGATAAAAACAGAATGGGGAAATAACATGTATAAAACAGGACAACTTAATTTACTAAATAAGATTGCAAAAATCTCATGAAAGAATTAGAGAACTCAAAAATAGAACCAAATAAGTAGCATAATACAGCATAGAAAGACAAAGAGGGGCTGATGCTGTGTTGTAGTAGGATAAGCTGCCACCTGCAGTGCTGGCATCTCATATGGGTGCTGGTTTGAGGCCCGGCTGCTCCACTTCCAATCCAACTCTCTGCTAAGGCCTGGGAAAGCAGTAGAAGATGGCCCAAGGCTTGGGCCCCTGCACCTGTGTGGGAGACCCAGAAGAAGCTGCAGGCTCCTGGCTTCAGGTCGGTGCAGCTCCGGCCGATGTGGCCAATTGGGGAGTGAACCAGCAGATAGAAGACCTCTCTCTCTCTCTCTCTCTCTGCCCCACCTTCTCTGTGTAACTCTTTCAAATAAATAAATAAATCTTAAAAAAAAGAAAGACAAAGAAATGTTGTTTAAAAACACTTCCATTTAGATTTTCAGAAACAGAATGTGGAGAAAATGAAAACAAAGACTTAAATTACAGAAATTATGAAATGTCTGAAAGTTATGAACTGATAACAATAAGTAATATTCTGTTCCATAAGAAAAAAAAGTCTCAACTAAGACAAAAAGTAATCCATGTTAGGTAGGTTTTCCCACTCCAAACTGCAATACATCAAAGTTAAGCCAAAGATCTTTAGAACCTGAGAAGAGCAAAAGATGACCACGAAGAATTGATAGTCTTCTAACTTCTCAAGACAGAAGTCAAAACAGTGAATTTGTCACTTTTAAGAGTTCAGACCATAAAATTTTAGTTTGCAAATAACTCTTTGTATCCTTTTGTCACTGACTTTGAAATAAAATTTTAAAAATCTTTTAAAAAATCATGATCAAAATAAAAGACATTTTCAGAAACACAAATCAAAATTTAGAGATTAGATTACCCATTAAGAATTAAAGATGTAGCTTGAGAAGAAGAAAAATAATTTTGGAAGGAAATTCAGTTATTCAAGAGGATTATGAAAAATAGAAAAAAACTACATTTGTCAGTTAAAATAAACATTGGTTGTTGAAAAGAACAGTAGCATTCAATGAGTGTCATGCAAAAAATTAATTCTGATAAAATAAAAATCGCTGTCAAAACCATATATATTTCATATATTTGTTTTTATTTGTGGCAGCTAACATATAGAATATAAAACATGTAATGTATATGGTGAAATTAACGTTTTGAGATTTCATTATTATTTATAGCCCTTATACTTAGAGCCCTCATACTGCTGAGGAACAATGCTCTCTCTACTTAATACTTAATGAATTCTTTATTTAGTACAGGTCTGAGAATGTGATTGTGAAGTGAATTGTGGATATGTTTTCAAAAAAATTAAAAGAAAAATAACAGGGCAAGGAAAAGAGAAATTTGGAAGTATAACGTTTTTTTAAATTAATTAATTATTTATTTATTTAGTAAATATAAATTTCCAAAGTACAGTTTATGGATTACAATGGCTTCCCCCCCCATAATTTCCATCCCACTCACACCCCTCCCATCTCCTGTTCCCTCTCCCATTCCATTCACATCAAGATTCATTTTCAATTATCTTTATATACAGAAGATGGATTTAGTGTATAATAAGTAAAGATTTCAGCAGTTTGCACCCACACAGAAACACAAAGCGTAAAGTAATGTTTGAGTACTAGTTATAGCATTACTTCAACATTGGACAACACATTAAGGACAGATCCCACCTGAGAAGTAAGTACACAGTGACTCCTGTTGTTGACTTAACAATTTGACACTCTTGTTTATGGCGTCAGTAACCTCCCTTGGCTCTAGTCATGAGTTGCCAAGGCTATGGAAGACTTTTGAGTTCGCTGACTTAAATCTTATTCTGACTGGGTCATAGTCAAAGTGGAAGTTCTCTCCTCCCGTCAGAGAAAGGTACCTCCTTCTTTGATGGCCCCATTCTTTCCACTGGGATCTCACTCACAGAGATCTTTCATTTAGGTCTTCTTTTTTTTTTTTTTTTCCAGAGTGTCTTGGCTTTCCATGCCTAAAATACTCTCATGGGCTCTTCAGCCAGATCCGAATGCCTTAAGGGCTGATTCTGAGGCCAGAGTGCTATTTGGGACTCTGCCATTCTATGAGTCTGCTGTGTATCCCGCCTTCCCATGATGGATCGTTCTCTCCCTTTTTGATTCTATCAGTTAGTATTAGCAGACACTAGTCTTGTTTATGTGATCCCTTTGACTCTTAGACCTATCAGTGTGATCAACTGTGAACTGAAATTGATCACTTGGACTACTGAGATGGCATTGGTACATGCCACCTTGATGGGATTGTATTGGAATTCCCTGGCGCATTTCTAACTCCACCATTTGGGGCAAGTCCGACTGAGCATGTCCCAAATGGTACATTGGTTGAACTCTGTAATTAACAAACAATTATTCTTAGGTGTTTAAATTTTAACTGAAAAGTGATTCCTGTAAATATAACAGTGGGAATAAGAGAGGGAGGGGATGTACAATTTGGGACATGCTCAATCGGACTTGCCCCAAATGGTGGAGTATAATATGTTTTCAAAACTGTATATATGAAATTCATGAAATCTCTTCCCTTGGCATAAGCAAAGGGGAAAAGGTATATAAATTGCAAAGAAATGACTATAGTTGATATAATCTGAGTTATTTTACATCACGTTTTATCATTAGAATGTCAAGAGCTAAAAAAGGTATACATAAAAAAAGGTATACACTTAATTTTAAAGTTAAAATAAAATCTTGGTGGAATTATCCCATCAAAAATCACTGAATACAAGAAAAAATAAAGTAGAAAATAAATAGAAGAGAATTATGAGACTGAAATATAAATAATCTCATAGAAATAAAAACATGGGTTAATACAATGTCACTGGGATAATTGATAGAATAAAAGTCAAAGATTTTCTTAATGACTTCTAGTATGTGTTATTTAAATAAATACAACTAAAAGAGAAAATACAATTATAAGAAATTCTGGAAAAAAATTTTGGAACCAAATTTAATCATAGTAGACTATATAGTAATGTGAAACAGGACAAAATCATTTTAATTCAAGAAGCTTTACTAAAAATAAAATGAATCAATATAAAACAAAATTTTCACTAAAATAAAAAGATATAATAACCTTAAATTTACAATTTCTAATAATATATCATAAAAATCAATAGCACACTTTTAAAACATGAATGCAGATGAACAACTTAATACGTTATCCCTCTTAGTATTTTTTTTTGTTCTACTTAATACTTTTGGTTGAATACTGTAATCAATACACAATTATTCTTAAGTGTTGAAACTTAACTGAAAAGTGATCCCTGTTAAATATAAGAGTGGGAATAAGAGAGGGAAGAGATGTGCAATTTGGGACATGCTCAAGCTGACTTGCCCCAAATGGTAGAGTTAGAAACATACCAGGGGATTCCAATTCAATCCCATCAAGGTGGCATGTACCAATGCCATCTCACTAGTCCAAGTGATCATCTTCAGTTCACAATTGATCATAATGACAGGACTAAGAGCCAAAGGGATCACATAAACAAGACTAGTGTCTGCAAATACTAACTGATAGAATCAAAAAGGGAGAGAATGACCCAACATGGGAAGCGAGATACACAGCAGACTCATAGAATGGCAGATGTCCTAAACAGCACTCTGGCCTCAGAATCAGCCCTTAAGGCATGTGGATCTGCCTGAAAAGCCCATGAGAGTATTTCAGGCATAGAAAGCCAAGACACTCTGGAAAAAAAATGACCTAAATGAAAGATCTCTGTGGGTGAGATCCCAGTGGAAAGAATGGGGCCATCAAAGAAGGAAGTACCTTTCTCTGAAGGGAGGAGAGAACTTCCACTCTGACTACGACCTTGTCTAAATATGATCAGAGTAGGTGAACTCAAAAGGCTTCCATAGCCTTAGCAACTCATGACAAGAGCCTAGGGTGATTACTGATGCCATAAATAAGAGAGTCAATTTGTTAAGTCAACAACAGGAGTCACTGTGCACTCACTCCTCATGTAGGATCTCTGTCCTTAATGTGCTGTACATTGTGATTTAATGCTATAACTAGTACTCAAACAGTATTTTTCACTTTGTGTTTCTATGTGGGTGCAAACTGCTGCAATCTTTACTTAATATATACTAAATTGATCTTCTGTATATAAAGAGAATTGAAAATGAATCTTGATGTGAATGGAAGGGGAGAGGGAACGGGAAAGGGGAGGGTTGCGTGTGGGAGGGAAGTTATGGGGGGGAAGCCATTGTAATCCATAAGCTGTACTTTGGAAATTATATTCATTAAATAAAAGTTAAAAAAAACATGAATGCATTCAGGTTGAAAAGCAAAATTCAAGAATTTGTTTAAGTTATCATTAGAAATATAATCTTTGATAAAAGGAAATTAAACTAGAAATGGAAAGCAAATATATAACACAAAATTTCTCTATCTAGGAATTTTTACAGAAAATCATACACTCATAAAAACCTCAGGGCCAGAAGAAAAATCATAATGGAAACTAAAAAATGTTTAGAACACACAGCAATTAAAATACTGTGCTTTCAATTTTGTGGAAGGCAGCAAAATTCTACTATAATTAGAAAACTATATATATTTTTAACTACTAATATTAGAAAAGAAGAAAATTTGAAAGTTAAAAAATTAAGCATGTATACTAATTTAGTAAAAGAGGGAGAGATTAAATTTAATAATAATGAAACACAAAATAAAGATTCAAGTTGAAATAATGAAGAAAAGAGAAAATAGATATAAAGAATTTAAAACCACAAAAAGTCATTCCTAGTCCCGGTTGGGGCGCCGGATTCTATCCCGGTTGCCCCTCTTCCAGGCCAGCTCTCTGCTATGGCCCGGGAAGGCAGTGGAGGATGGCCCAAGTGCTTGGGCCCTGCACCCACATGGGAGTCCAGGAGAAGCACCTGGCTCCTGGCTTCGGATCAGCGAGATGCGCCGGCCACAGCAGCCTTTGGAGGGTGAACCAATGGTAAAGGAAGACTTTTCTCTCTGTCTCTCTGTCTCTCTGTCTCTCACTATCCACTCTGCCTATCCAAAAAAAAAATGAGAAATGAATAACTAAAATTGCCACAGAAGAAACAAAAAACTTGGTTCACCCTATGACTACTGAGAATGAATTCAGTAGACAAAAATAAAGGTGTTACAATGGAAACACTGCCTAAATGTTCTGCTATGTGAATTCTATCTACACTTGCTTCTCTTTCTGACATCTGAGAAGCCACTTATGGCAAATGCTAAGGGGTACCTATTGCAAAGCCAACCTCCTTCTTCCTTGCTGCCATAATCTTGATTTTGCCCAGGAAAAAGGAAGCAGAGACTCCTTGGTGGATGAGTAATAATTTGTCAAAACCAACC
Source organism: Lepus europaeus (assembly GCF_033115175.1). Taxonomy (NCBI): domain Eukaryota; kingdom Metazoa; phylum Chordata; class Mammalia; order Lagomorpha; family Leporidae; genus Lepus; species Lepus europaeus. Next base: position 73,088,162 of record NC_084842.1, read on the forward strand.
ATATTAATCCATTTCTCTTGATCATAGATTGGTTTGGAGGTGTGCATTTTACCCAGTTCTGGGCATCAAGATTTGAAAAGATGTCTGTTGACAAGTCTGCACAATGGGAGAGAGATGCTCGAAAGAGAAACCTCTGAACTGCTTTCTAGCTTTGGCTTTTCATGTGAAGATGACACTTGAAGCAGTGGCTACCAAAGGAGCACCACGGGAATGTTGAGAAGAAAGTGGAGAAGCTGAGCCAAGTCATGATATTGTTGAGCCTTAGAACTAACCCTTTATTGTTTACCTTGACTCACTATTATGTGCGAGTCCAAGACATCCTATTACTTAAAAAGCAAAATTCAGGCTGGCGCTGCAGCTCACTAGGCTAATCCTCTGCCTGAGGCGCTGGCACCCCGGGGTTCCAGTTCCAGTAAGGGCGGCGGATTCTGTCCCGGTTGCCCCTCTTCCAGTCCAGCTCTTTGCTATGGCCCAGGAGTGCAGTGGAGGATGGCCCAAGTCCTTGGGCCCTGCAGCCACATAGGAGACCAGGAGAAACACCTGGCTCCTGGCCTTGGATCTGCGCGGTGCACCGGCTGCCTCGGCCTTAGGGGGGGTGAACCAAAGGAAAAAGCAAGAACTTTCTCTCTCTCTCTCTCACTGTCCACTCTGCCTGTTCAAAAAAAAAAAAAAAAAAAAAAAAAAAGGCAAGCAGAAGCTAATTCTAATCTTATACAAAATATTTCAGAAAATAGAAAAAAAAAACTTTCAACTCGTTTTTATGAGCCTAGTGCAAACTTGCTATCAAATAGAGAGAAAGGTAACATTAGAAAGGAAAATTAGAGGTCAATCTTACTTATGAATATAAATGCAAAAACAGTAAATACACCCACAACTTCAAAATCAGTAATATAGAAAAAGATATTATATCATAAACAACCTTCCTGCAAGAATGCAAATTGGATTTGACACTAGGAAATTTATAGTTATTTTCCACACTAATAGATAGAGGGAAATCATATAATTATTTCAATAGAAGCATATAAGTTTGTCATGGAATTCAACAACCATTTGCTGTACATAAAAAGAAATTTCATAACAAACTAAAAATAATAGACCTCCTTAACTTGAAAAAGGACCTCAAAACATTCAAATTCTTAGAATAACAGAAAAGCAGTGTTTCCTGATATATCAAAATATAAAATTCTATTTTCTATATATAAGCACCATAACCAGATATAATACAGAGATATCAATACACAAATTGAAGTTAATGCATCAACTTTATTACTTTATTGTGTTTATATTTTCTAGTAACAATTTCAGTGGAAACACACACACACAATACCTATGAACAAAATAATATATAAGAATTTAAAGGAGAAAATTATAGTAGTTAGCTAAACAGTTGAAAATAATATCTAAAACTAATAGAGACAAATACCACATTTATCAGTGAAACAAGTCAATGTCTTAAAGGATGACTTCTTCCCAAAATTATATAGAGATTAAATGTAATTCTAAAAACAGGATTTTTTTTTTTTTTTTTCGGAAAAGCTTATGCTACAATATAAAGAGTGGCTCAGGGACCAAGTATAGTTGAGATTTTTTTCAGTGAAAAAACCAAAGAAGGATTCATGTCCTCCAAGTTATAAAATCTTACTATCAATACATAAATTGTAAGACAGTACTTTAGGGTCACAGCATAGATGGGAGAGGTCCGAGTGGTATCCATTCATTTATGTAAATCTGACATGCAACAGAATGTCCACTGCACACCATGGTGGAAGATGGACTAATTATTAAATGATCTGTAAATTGCTTAGAAAAGAAAAAGAAAAAAAATGTTTACCTACTTTATAGACCCCACATAATTTTAGAGTGAAAATTATCTAATGTGGAATCCAGCTTTATATTTTTAACAGAAAAAATAGAAAAATATCTTTATGACTGTACCTTAAAAATTTCTTAAGATAACAAAAGGTCAAACTATTAAAGGAAAATCATATTAAAATTAAGATTTTTTTAAAAGATACCACATAGAGATAAAGAAGAAAAGGCCCAAATTTGTAAATGATGTCTATAATATATAAAATCATAAATTACAAGAAGTAGACTTTTTTAGAGGACCAAAGCATCTATCCAACAATAAGAAAAATGACAACCAAATATTGAACTGAGTAAAACATGAATAAATGCTTTAGAATATGCAATGTACAAATCAATTAAAAACCTATGAAAATAATCACAACTTTACATTTATTAATATTAATAGAAAAATTACCAAAAATTAATATTTTTACTTGACAGATTGAAAGTAATGTAAAATTAAAATATATTATCTCAAAAACTAAAAAAGACAAAAATGGAGAAGGAAGGAATGTGGGAAGGAGGGAGGGAGTGAGAGAATATCATGTTCTTAGAATTATTATCTATAAACTGTACTGAATCTGTAAAAAGTAATTAAAATTAAAACCATAAAAAATCTGAAAATACCAAATACTCTTATACAAGTACAGTGATCAATGAAATGAAGCAGCCACTTTGGAAAACATTTGGGCATGTTTAGTAAGATGCAGTATATCCAGTACCCAGCAATTCTGCTAAGGATTTATATACAGCCTTAAGAAAGTCTTCCATATGATAATCAAAAAAAAAAAAAAAAAAAAAAACATTGTGGCACAGTGGGTTAAACTGCTGCCTGCGATGCCAGCATCCCATATCAGAGTGCCAGTTCGAATCCTGGCTGCTCTACTTCCAATCTAACTTCCTGCTAATGTGTCTATGAAGGCAGTGGAATATGGCCCAAGTGCTTGGAGACTTGCCATCCATCGAGACCAGGATTGTGCTCTAGGCTCCTGGCTTCAGCCTGGCTGAGTCCTGGCTGTTGCAGGCATTTGGGGAGAGAACCAGCAGATGGAAGATTGATCTCTCTTTCTCTCTTTTTCTTTTCCTCCCTGTTACTCTGCTTTTCAAAAAAAAAATCTTTATTAAAAAAAAAAAAGAATAAAAAGGAATCTTTGAGGTAGCATTGCATTTAATAGCAAAACCTGTCCCTCGATATTGGGATATGTAAACAAATTTTAGACTATTCTTTCAATGAAATACTATATACTAATGAAATGATTGAGCTAATTTTGTGTAAAACAACATGAATCAAACCTGAAAAGCTGATGTCATGTGAAAGAATTAACCCCAAATATGTAGAATATGAAGTAATATTCTGCTTCCTTAGTGTTGTCTGAATGTCAGGAAGTATGTAATGCCCCTGAACACAGAATGACTCCGAAGACCAAAGGATGAAGGAGGAAGCTCCATGTAAGAATAGGAGTTTATTAGGGCAATCTGTAAATAGGATTCCAGGCTGAGATAGATGGACATCCTGAGGTTAGATGTAAGGTTTATTCTGTTGCTGAATAAGCAGAAGATGCAAGATTTTAGTTTCCAAATTGTAGGGGTCCCAGGGGTTGAAACCTTGTTCCAAGATCCTTTTCCTATTTTTTAGGAGTTAGCCCTTGGGCATCCTGCTGGCCTTTTTACCCTATCAGCCAGACTTATGATGAAACTTAAACTCTAGGACTAGAGATTGGCATTAGTTAGGTTGTAAGCTGGTCAACGATGTCCTTTTGAGGAGAGAGAGGGGGCAAAATGGAGGCGATTCAAGGTAGCATTATTACAGTTAACTGTCACAAAAATGTCCAAACCCAACTCAAACACACACACACACACACATATTTTAGGGATACATAGATATGCAAGTGATAAGTTATAAATAAAGTGTATGGAATTATCAGCACAGCAAAAAAAAAAAAGATTGATGTAGTTTCTAGAGGAACATATATGAGCATCCAATGTATTTCTTAGGCTTGATTTTTAGGTAAAGAAATATTTATTTTATTAATATCCTTTAACCTGTGCATTCAGGTTTGTATACCCTCTTTGAAGTATATGGTACATCTCCAAGTTTTAAAGCAAACTAACATCTTTCAATCTCTTGAAATTTGACTATTAAAATTGCTTATTTCTTACCCTCCTAAACACTGTCTAATAGTACAAAACAATGAGAAGACAGTAAAAAGCAATAAGAAAACAACATTTTACTTTGGTAATGTGATACTCTCCAAGAACCTCCCCCTCCCCCACTGCCCCGAGTGCCATGACGTCTTGGTTTATGGATAAAGGAAGTGGAAAACTAAAATACCACTCATACTAAGTATCTACCGTCTACTGGGTGTTGTGCTCTAACCTTTACATCTATCTCATTTAATAAACATACTTTCTTCTAAGATGTTGTTATTCTCATGCCTTTTTCTATAGAAAACAGAAAACTATGGGTTAGCCATTAACAGAAGTATGATTTGAGGCTTAAATAGTTTTATCACAAACCACTACTCTTTTTTCACTCACTTGCAATCCTCACAGGTTCAATATCCATTTCTTATTCCCTGAGGTATTTAAAATACTTGAGAGTAAGAACTGTGATTTTATCTTGTCTTTTAATTCTGAACACAAGTCAAAGTTCCAAATTTGCTAAATAAATGGTCAATTGGTGACCAATTATCAATAGAAGTTTTAGAATTAACGTTCTGAACCCAAGCACTCATTGTAACACTTTACAAACATAAAAGGTGAGGAATGTTTCAAATATTTTAATTCAGTGCTTTCACAGCATAATTAGGTAGAGTAATGGCTAGCGTGCTTATTATGGCATGCTTGTGACACAGTATCCACAGAACAAAATGAGAAGTCCATCTCTGTATGTTCCTTTCTTAGTCTGGTCAATGAAACATCTTCTGTGGATCAGTCAGCTGTTTCTATTAAGTTGCACAAGGTCCAGGTTAAAAGTTTAATTCAGATCTGTTTGTCCAATCTACTTCCTGACGTAGATGTTTTCCTTAGTGAATAAAGCTGAGGCTATTCCAATTAATTTATTATGTCCCTTCAATTAGAGGACCCAATTAATAATTGAAATGGGGTTTTAATTGGTTTATATCCTCTAGGGTATCATATTAATAACGTAAATAAACTAACAGGTTTGCATTAAATTAGGAGCCATCTATATGCATATCTGTTACCTCCTAATACATTATGTACTCTTAACCTCCAAGACTGAATGTAACTTTTTAAGCAATGACATTCTGATGCACTAGTTTTATTCATCTGTCATTGTTCCATTTTGAGTCAAGGTCACAACATTTTCCAGTTGGAATGAAAATGCTGCTACTCTTCCCCCCACTGTATTCAAGACCCCCCGTTTTATCATCCTATTCTGTTAAAATCTCTACTTAGTAATCTCTATTCTTCAACTGCCTATATATCTAATCATAGATGGATACACTTCAGAGATGGGAAGTTCCACCAAGATCACTGATTTGGCCAATGAAAGCTATGTCACAGCATACACAGACTCACATAGGAAACAGATTGCAAGGGCAGTCATCTCTCTTTAGATAACTTAAATATTTTTCTTTTAAATGCTGTTTATTTTGGCCCTTCATTCCCTTGGAATACCACCCACTTCACACATGGATTGGACTTCCCTTTTATTGAGAATAACTAACTCACTTATCTTATGGGGAAGAATCAAATGTATTCTCCTACTTCCACAGCACACTGTCAGCTCAAGAATGTGTACACTACAAAATATTTGGGACAATCACATTAAGTGGCAGGTACCAATGCCATCTTACTAGTTAAAATGATCAGTTTAAGTTCATAATTGATCATAAGGATAGGATTAAGTGTCAAAGGGATCATATAAACAAGACTAGTGTCTGCTAATAATAATTGATAGAATTAAAAAGGAGAGAACCATCCAGCATGGGAAGAAGGATACAAAGCAGACTCATAGAATGGCAGATGTTCCAAATAGCACTCTGGCCTCAGAATCAACCCTTAAGGCATTCAGATCCAGCTGAAAAGCCAATAAGAATATCTCAGGCATGGAAAGCCAAAACACTGTGGCAAAAAAAAAAAAAAAAAATGACCTAAATGAAAGATCTCTGTGAGTGAGATCCCAGTGGAAAGAACAGGTCATCAAAGAAGGAGGTACCTTTATCTGAAGGGAGGAGAGAACTTCCACTTTGATTATGGCCTTGTCTAAAGAAGGCCAGAGTTTGTGAACTCAAGAGGCTTCCATAGCCTTGGCAGCTCATGACAAGAGCCTCAGGTGATTACCGACATCATAAAAAAGAGTGTCAATTGTTAAATCAACAACAAGAGTCACTGTGAACTTGCTCCACATGTAGGACCTCAGTCCTTAATGTGTTGTACTATGAGAATTAATGGTAAAACTAATCTTCAAATAGTACTTTATACTTTGTGTATCTGTGTGGGTGCAAACTGTTGAAATCTTTACTCAGTATAGAGTTGATCTATAGAGTTGATCTTCTGTATATAAAGATAATTAAAAATGAATCTTAATGAAGAATGGAATGGGGGAGGGAGTAGAAGATGTGAGTGTTTGTGGGTGGGAGGGTAATTGAAAAAATGTACTTTTAAAATTTATATTTATTAAGTAAAAATTTTCTATTAAAACAAACCTGAAAAAAAATTACATTCCAAGTTGACATCAACAAAATCAATCTAGTATGCTTGTGAATAAGCAGACAATAATGCAACCTAGAGATATGGCTTTGATTCTACTTATTTTGTAATAATGTCTAAACTCTGAAATTTATGCCTAGTTTTTTTTACAATATGCATCTCTGTGAGATTTTTAGTATTATCTAATAATTATTTAAGATTATGGTTATCTAATAAATGTATAATTTCATATAAAAACCACAAAATATTTGGAACAAACTTGCCAAAAGGCTTCTAGCATTTTCTCTGGTCTGTACAATTAATCAGTGCACCCTCAACAGGTTATTCAAGAACAATCAACTTGTGAGTCCCTGATCTAAATTATGGTTGCAACATCTAGATATTTCTCCTAGATGTATTCTCTTCTGTGTACAGAATTATTCTCCTTTGATTCCCACTGGCTTATTCTTTCTTCCATGCTTTCAGTCCTGAAATCATAATTTAGTGGCTTCCTAAGTTTAATTGTAAGACAATAATCTGAGAACTTGCTAGAAATTTAAATTCTTAACCCCTCCCACTGACTGTGTGGGTAGGTTCTAATGACCTGTTTTAACAAGTTCTCCAGGTCATTCTGATGCATGCTGAGGTTTCAGAACACCTGCTCTAATTTCTTGGGTGGAGAAAGGAGTCCTGGCCAAATTTAAAATGTCTTTCTAGATTCAATTTTTCTGTAATGGCTAAATGAAGCTCTTTGTAACACACACCTAGAGCAAAACTTTCCATTTTGTCTAAATTGCATTTTTAAATTAATTCATATCTAAAGAACACAAAATCAGACTTTTTATATTTCGGATGTATGACTTATTATGCATTTAGGCAAAGTATTTCTGCCTTTATCCCTAACTATTCTTCTACATAATACCTCACATTTGATAATGCACACATCACAAAAAATGATTGACTCACTACAGGCAATAATAATTATTGACTACAGTGATTATATGTCTTGTTTAGGGTCCTACAGCATCTTTCCCATGCTATACATTTAGGAAAGCCATATAGATTTTGCTTTTTCAAAATGAAGGGCCAAACCCACCCAGGTTCCCTTATAGGCAGCATTCTGCCATATGACCCAGGCTTAACCCGAGGCCTCAAATGCATATTAAGGTAGATGGTGGAGGTGGGGGACTCTTCCCTCTCTAACAGCAGAAGCAGTTGACTCAAGTTCCTCAGAAACAGCAAGCTCCAAGACAAGGGCAGTGACACCTGTTATTTAAAGTTGGGAATCCAGTTTCCATGTTTTTTTTCATAGGACCAGTGCCTGAAAGTTCAGCCTTTATCTTCATCCTCCAGCCAGCTCAATGATTCTGTGGGCTACTCAATGTCTTTTCAATAAACCTCTTTTCTTAATAAGCCAGAATTAACTCTTGTGTTTTTTTTGTTTGTTTTGTTTTTGTTTTTTGCCGTTTGAACCTTAACTAATGCAGTAAGAATATCATTGCTATATTCTTACTGATTAATTGATAAACTGACTAAATGGCCTCAAATTCCCCAATATAGCAGAAAAGATGGAATATAATTGACTGAAAGGATAAAGATTGAACATTAAGTCATGTTGGTTTCCTTCTGTTCAGATGTCCATATAGAATATCTGGCACTCTCATGGTCTCAGGACAGCAGGAAGTAAAGTCCAACACATTCTTTCATATTGTTAACTACACCATCCGTCCTCAAGAGGACACAGGTGATTCCTATCCACCACGTGTGCCTGCATGTCACTAAGTGTTTTCATTGGTCAGCTCACAGTCCTAATCTTGCTGGTCAAGGTTCCCTGTTCTTGGCACATCATAGATGGGTGAACAGAATTTTCACATACCAAAGTTCAGATGGCATGACTGGGAGAATCATACACTGACCCAGAGGAACAGTCTCCCTGGAAAAGTACTGAATTTCACACAACTATAAAACAGTCTTTGAATCATCCAACGTGAATCTCATTCAAGTCCATCAGTATTATCTCAGTGTATAGCAGAAACTTAGAAAAGCAAAATCAAAGGCATGATTACATAGTTCAAGGTTAGCAGAACTAGGATTGAATTTCACATTGATCTAATTCTATGAATCTTTTTTTCTTGCTGAAAATGTTGTCTTATAAAGTTCTCTCCTACCAAGTTTTTCTGGATACTCTTCCCTATCACTTTCTCAGATCCTAATGAACACATCTTCTTATCAACCCTAAAAATGCTTGCTGTTATACACAAAATACTTTACCACATGCCTTTGCTTACAGGCATATCTCCTTTACTGAACTGTAAGTTCCTAAGAATACATATTTTGCTTTACTCATCCTTGTTTTCCACATTCCTAGCATAGCACATGGATTATAGTAGTTTTTCAAAAAGGTGGATGAATAATTCAGACACAAAAGCCATTTTCTAGAGGTAATCAAGAAATACCCACTGAACATTCCACCAAATCACTCAACTTAGAGCCTGTTGCTCCCCCTTAAACCAGAACTCCCTATGGCTACTTCAGAGATCCATTCTCCCAGATCATTACTTGTAGACCCCAACTACTCAAAACTCTCCAACAGAGCTGGCAAGCCTAGTGACATCAAAGTTCTTTCACAGTATCTCTTAGTGGCCATTTCATTACCAATAAGGGGGTCTAGGGCCACTCAACTGGAGCTGCTGGGGCAGCTGAAGCCTGACTGACCATCACCAGCAGTGTGAGTCAAGGCACTATTCCAAGCCTGTGAGTCACTTTCTGGTATTTAGATGATGCCTGGGCTCTGGGGATTGGCACAGAAGCAGCAATGTATGCTACGACCATTCAGGGATTAAAGCATGCCGCCATTAGGATTATGTGGAATTAAAAACAAACTAAGAAGTGGTCGTGAATTCCGATTGCCTGAATTCCAAATGGTGGAATCTAGTTTGTAATCTTGAGGATAAGGAAAATAGTGTCTTGTCTTTCTTTCCTTTAAAAGAGGTGGAGGGGAAGTACCTGAGCTTTGGTTTCTGGAAGTCCAGGCCAAGGTCTAGTGTTGGATTTTTCTCTCATTGGTTGTTGGATTTTGCAGTTACTTCCCTTACCGGAGACCCATATTTTTCTTCTGCAAAATGAGCCCTAGGACAACTTTATTCTACTCTGCTAGTAAAGATTAAATGAGATGGTGCACGTGAAGCATCTGCTGCATTTTAGGGACTCGGTGCACCTGAAGTTTTATGCTTTTTGTCTTAACTTACTGCTTTCTCTGTGTGTACTCTTCACCTCTTCACACAGGCATCCTGGAAGAGGTCTGCAGGTCTTTGTTGAGGAAAAGGTTGAAGCCCCGGAAAAAGTAGAACTTAAGATTTAGTCAACTCACCATTACCTTCAACGATGGGCAGGGAGCCATCAAAGAACTGCCTTAGCTTAAACACCATGCACACCAAGGAGAGGCGTGCCAAGAGGAAAACATTTTTTAAAAGCATTTTTCATCTTCAAAGCCCCCCATTAGCAAGAGTCAAAGTTCTTCCCTCTGCTGAGGGAAGCTGAGATATCAGCATTAACCTTGCCACACATGGGAAAGGGTGTTTGATGAACTGAGAGTAGCTTTATAAATAGTGCCTTCCCCAATCGTCCTGGGTCATAAACCATTTGTGCAAAGGAAATGGAGCCAACTATCATTTTTAACTTTCTTTTGGGAGGACTCCCTCTAGTACACAAGGAGGGTCATAAAATAATCTTTGAAGTAGGGAAGCTGACTTTTTGTGGAGGGGCTGATGGGGGTCTGGTTGCTTGCTGGGTAAATAAGTATTAGATCTTTTGGTCAGTAACTGATCAATTCCAGTTATAAATGCAGGCCTATCCAAAGGCACAGATGACTGGGTCTCTACATGTGCATTAATTTTGCAGAATATTATTTCACAGTTGAGATTCAACATTTCTTTGCACACAATTTTGACAACTTTGGAAATCCTTACATAAACCAGTAGCTTCCACTTCTTAGAATTCTCCATCCACTGTGATGTGATATAACTCAGTGCTCTGAGTAACTATAAAGTTAGGGAAGGCAGATAAATCCATTTTACAGATAGGAACAGTGAGGCTCCAAGTGATTGAGACCTGTCAAAGATGCTATGGCAACAAAGCCAAAATCACCATCAGACAGATTTTATGGGATCCAGAGATTAATTATTCATGAGAAAGAAGAGAAAATTAGTCTAATTTGTAAATTTACTCAGACACATAACTGAATGAACACAACTCTGTCTCCTGCTACTACTATGGAGTGTGTGTAAGGATCCCAGCTTCACAGTGTGCCCTTCCTGCTGCCTCAAAAGAACATTCTTACAAGATTCCTGCTGCTGGCTTGGTGCATGTGTTCAACAGCCAGTCACCATTATGACGCCTCACTTAGGACTTGTGTCATCCAGACAGTGACTTAGAGATGTGTTTTATGAGCTGGGATCCATGGGTGACATGGGCAACTCATGCACGAAACCACTGCTGTCTTCAGAGCACAACACCCCCCCCCCCAGCTCCCCCCTCCCTCCTGTGAGGCCGGCACCCTTCCCAGAGCCTGTTCTTTCAGGTTAATTGTTCAGGTTCCACGTCAGTCTTTGCAGACTGAATACAGCTGTTCCTCACATTATTCACTGATGTCCTCAAGCGAGGATCAACTGTCCAGCCCCTGCCACGCTGCTTCAATCTTGGCCACCTCCACTCATTTTTAGAAATCTGGATTATTTTACTTCCAGAACTCATGATTCCCCCTCTTTTTTTTTTCTGTTTCTCCTTTTATTTCTTTCAAAAATAATTTTTTTAAAATTTTTGGAACTCTGTGGACAATGTGTAAGCACCCATCTGCCTTTTCCACATGGAGGCCAGGCATCACTCCTCATTAGAAATTCACCTGGCAGATACTGCAGTCTGTGCAATCAGTTGAATGCAGAGAATGAGCAGATAGTGAACTAGGTGCAAGGAGACTTCAGTCCTAATCCTTGAACTGCTCCTGTCTTTTTATCTCACTGGTCTTAAATACTTACGTTCTGCATCATGGAAATAGTAGACTCACCGTGTATCGTGTTAGCAGGGATACCTAAGCAGAGCTTTCCATTTAGACTGCATTGGAAAGCGTGGGATAGCTTTATTAAAGAGCATATGCCCAGGCCGGCGCAGCAGCTCACCAGGCTAATCCTCTGCCTTGCGGCGCCGGCACACCAGGTTCTAGTCCCGGTTGGGGCACCGGATTCTGTCCCGGTTGCCCCTCTTCCAGTCCAGCTCTCTGCTGTGGCCAGGGAGTGCAGTGGAGGATGGCCCAAGTGCTTGGGCCCTGCACCCCATGGGAGACCAGGAGAAGCACCTGGTTCCTGGCTTTGGATCAGCGAGATACGCTGGCTGCAGTGGCCATTGGGGGTGAACCAATGGCAAAAGGAAGACCTTTCTCTCTGTCTCTCTCTCACACTGTCCACTCTGCCTGTCCAAAAAAAAAAAAAAAAAAAAAAAAAGAGCATATGCCCAGAGGCAGACATTGTGGCACAGTAGGCTGAGCCAGGTATGAGAGTGCCAGTTTAAGTATGGACTGTCCCATTTCCATTCCAGCTTCCTGCTAATGATGCGAGTGGATGAGGGCTTAGTGCTTGAGCCCCTGCTGCCTACATGAAAGACACAGATGGAGATCCTGGCTCCTGGCTTTGCCCTGCCCATCGTGGCCGTTGCAGGCATTTGGGAAGAGAATCAGCAGATAAAGGTCTCTCTCTCTCTCTCTCTCTCTCTCTCTCTCTCTCTCTCTCTCTTCCCTTTCTCCCTCTGTATGTATGTCCCTCTCTATTGTCATCCTTTCAAATAAATAAATAAAACTTTTATAAAATGTGTATCTCCAGGCTCAGTCTCACAATCCTAGGAAGGTACAGATAGTCACTACGATGCCTCCTAAAACACCATCAAGGTCGCAAGAGTAGTTGTAAGTGTCCATATGCCACAGATAAGAGGGTTTCAGGGAATATTTGTTTCCTCATACGCATGGGAAATGGCATAATTATTAACACTTTGAGAGGGGAGACGAGAAGGCTTAGAAATCTCTTTTCATCTAAATCTCAGATAATGATCTGGCTGAATTCGGACTTTGATCTGGAGGCCATGCACAGCTCTACCAGGCACCTTTGGGGTCCTGCTGACCCAACCACCCAATAAGCTGCCCTTTGCTGAACTACTTGGCAGGGGGGTTCCTGGGGAAAACAAGCCTCCCCAGGGGCAGGGCTGTCTTTCAAATGCCAGAAGCAGTGTCCTTGTGTATATTGGGGCACAAGTGTGGCAGGGATCTGGGTGGCGCCTACTCTGAAATGCCACTGCAGAGCCCATGAAAGATCCAAGAGTGTATCAGATTCCCAAGGCTCCAGCTGGCAGGAGTCAATAGGAAAATCAGATTCCTGTGAGTCCTTGGAGGTCACAGAAGGGCTCATGACTGCTCCTGGTCAGAGGCAGGGCTGCTGAGGACGGAGACAGGAATGGATAAGAAAAAGGGAATGAAAATGTAACAGGAAGAAACTTGCTCTAGTTTCTCCAGCTTAGTAATCCCAAATGTCTATGTGTGTGAGTATGTGTGTGTGCGTAAGTACACTGAGAGGCGGTCTTTAATTTTAGCAGTCATAACTATAGCCGAGTGACCACGGAGACACACATATTCTTTGTGCAAATAACTCAAGTTGTCGGTTCACAAATCTCATCAAAAGTAGCAGCAATTAAGAACTAATGTGTGCATAAATACACACAAACACTAACAGATTTGCAGCATATTGGCCTACATAACTCCAAATTCTAATCAGTTATTCACCTTTTATTAGACTCAAGGCCCTTTAGAATAAGAACTATAGATGGCCTATGCTTGCACTTTCCCATGAAAGTGGTACTCAGTACCTGGTACTCAGTAGCAAATGTTTGCAATCTAAATTAACAGAGGTAACAGAAAATGCTGAGTGTAAGACTTCTTAGCATTAAAATAAATATATGTTAAAAGCTTCTCAAATCGCATACATGATGGATTATAACAACACAGAAAGGCCCACTGTATTTTTAAATGGAAAATCCTAGACATCCATGAGATTTGAGAACTCTTAACTTACTAAAATCCATGAAATGCATTAATGCCAAGTCAGATACAGAAAGATTTTAAAAAGACTTTAAAGTCATCTGTGTTAAGCACAGCAATGAACACATTGCTCTATTATTAGTAGCATAAATGTCTCTATTAACTATGAGTTACTTGAAACTAGTGACTGGCAATGCATAGGCCTGTAGCCCTGGTGCCTAGCAGTGTGTGTCTGATAGACTGCATGGGATTGAGGTGTACTTGTTAGAGTACTCAGATGTGTAAATATTGACAAAGCCTTATTTGAAGTGTACCTTTACTACTACATTACATATGTACCTTCTCCAATTGACCTTGCAAATGAAATGCTTTGCAATTGAAGGGGAAGAGAATGTGTGCAGAGGTTTTCCCAGTGTTTATTTTTACATTGAACATCAACTAGGCCCCAAGGCTAATGCCATTGACCTGTAACGTACACAGAGATATTGCAAAGCAACTGGTCACTTGGTGAGTGAGCTGAAAGGCCAAGAGAGCCTGTCCTCAATGGGATACTGCCACCTGGTGTATGCCCCAGGTGAGACAATCAGCAAAGGGCTGTAGGCAGGGTGAGAAAAGGTCCTGAGTACACACATTGCTTCTGCAGTCCCGACAATGATCACTAGGTCAGAATGATCACCTGCTTGGTTTGCGTCTTGAAACTGAAAGTGCAAACTATCTGCGGATGTAATGGAGATGATAGTATTTGGAAAAAATGAGTCCTCAGTGTTTGTTCCGGGGTAGCACTTCACCCTGGTTAGCTCACCTGATCTTCAGGGTAGCCCATTTAAAAGGACAGATCTCACAGAAGCAAATGAAGAACCAGAGTAGTCAAGCAAATTGCCAAAATCACCCAGAGAATAAATGACGGGACTGATAAACAAGCTCTTTCCCTGATACTTTGCTGCCTATATGATTTCTTCATTTCAATAAATATACTCTTTTTTTTGTTTTTGACAGACAGAGTGGACAGTGAGAGAGAGAGAGAGAGAGAGAGAGAGAGAGAGAGAGAAAGGTCTTCCTTTACCATTGGTTCACCCTCCAATGGCCGCCAGGGCCGGCGCACTGCAGCCGGCGCACTGTGCTGATCTGAAGGCAGGAGCCAGGTGCTTCTCCTGGTCTCCCATGGGGTGCAGGGCCCAAGCACTTGGGCCATCCTCCACTGCCTTCCCAGGCCATAGCAGAGAGCTGGACTGGAAGAGGGGCAACCGGGACAGAATCCGGCGCCCCGACTGGGACTAGAACACGGTATGCCGGGGCCACAAGGCGGAGGATTAGCCTAGTGAGCCGCAGCGCCACCAATAAATATACTCTTAAAAAGGGAGTGTTCTGCTCATCCAAGTGGGATTTTAAGTAGGCTTAAGTAATTCCTGGCCAATAAGTTATAGCAATAGAGAAATATCCCCAGATTGCCTGATATCTGGTAGCGTACCACCCAGGTGGAGAAAGAGAACGACATATTGAAGTGTTAGCACTGAAAAACTAGTGTCACATAAAGAACAAAAATAGTGTTGTACTAATAACAGAAGTAAATATTTGCCACTCACCATTTCAGGAATGCAAAGCTTCTAGTATCCTGCAACGCCAACATGAACCTGAGGCAAAAGAAAAACCAGTGTTATAACTCCCATCTTAATTTAAAATGTTGATACTTTGCTCATTAGGCATTATGCAGTAATCTGGATTTTAGTGTAGTCATAAAATGTTATTTATCTTGATTACTGAGATTTCCCTTTCAAACATTTCAAAATTTTGTGCCCAGAGAAAGTGTCTTATTAGTTCTGGTCCTGAGCAGTTTATAGTTGAAATGATAACAACAGTCTAGAAAAACCTTAGTTTGGCATAATGACTAAGCGATTTTGGCTTCCTTAAATATTAATGTAATTCACCCCATTTTCTCATGTGATTAGTATGTTCATAATTTTATAACAAACATATTAATGATGTTATATTGGTTGAAAACTATAAACCCTACATAGCTTGTAGTTTTGTATGAGTCTTACATGAATTATAGCTGCTTTGCCTACTACCTTCAAGGTTACTCAGAAAATTAGGTGACGTACTAGAGGTAACATCTTAATTTCAAAGAACAATACATACGTGTTAGGGCTATTAATCAGGGAATTATGGGTACTTGTTATGACAGGCACCTCACGAGATTTTCTTGTATGTACATAGTACTAATGCAAATTCTGCTTTTGTGACTTTCAAATAAAGCCATAGAGGATATGTGAATACTTCAAAAAAAAAAAAAAAAACCATAGGAAACAGAATGAACAGACTGGTTCAGGGGTCAGCATTTACTCCAGCAGGTACGATGCTCGTTGGGATGCCCATGTCCCACACAGGCTCACCTCCTGGCTCTGGATCCTACATTCCTGCCACTGCCCATCCGAGGAGGCACAAGCAATGACTCAAGTGATTGCCTTCCTGCCACCCATGTGGGAAACCTGGATTGACTTTGTGATGTCTGGCGGCTTCAGTGTGGCTCAAAGCTGGCTGTTCTTGCTACTAGGGGAATGAACCACTGGAAGGGAATCCTTACTCTGCCTTTTCTCTCCCCCTCTGTCTCCTCCTTGCTCCCTTTCTCCTCCCTTCTTTCCTTTCTCCCCCCCCCCATGTAAAAACACAAAAATAGTTTATTTTAAATCTGTGAATATGAAAATTCTTCAAAAAGTTCATGGAAAGTTTGCATATGCATGAATTTCAAAATTTCTTTGCACAAAAGTTTATCTTATAATTTTGTTTTTCCATGAACTTTTCAGTGTATCCACATCTGAAGTTTTCTATCAACAGGTTACAAGTTTTGCTTAACTTAATCATCAACTTATACACTTTCACTAAAAGTAGATTAGACTGGTGGTGATAGAAAAGTCACATTAAGTAGAACAAAATCTTCTCTCTTGGAAATGTTAGGGGCACCTCTCACACAACAATATGTCAAATCATTCTGGAGGGACCAACACTGTGAAGCAGTGGGTAAGGCCCCTGCCTGCATCATTGGCATTCTATATGGGTGATGGTTCAAGTCTCGGCTGCTTCACTGCCTACCCAGCTCCATGTTAATGCGTCTGGGAAAGCAGCAGAGAACGGCTCAGGTGCTTGGACTGCTACACCCATGTGGGAGACCCTAAAGAAGCTCCTGGCTCCTCACAGCTGTTGTGGCCATTTGGGGAGTAACCTAGAAGATGGAAGATCAATCTCTCTCTCTCTCTCTCTCTCTCTCTCTCCCTCTCCCTCTCCCTCTCCCTCTCCCTCTCCCTCTCCCTCTCTCTATATGTAACTCTGCTTTTCAAGTAAATAAATAAATCTTTAAAAAGAAATCCTGGAGCTACCAGGTATTCCAAATAAGACCTTGCAGAATTTGAGGCACAGATTTTTAAATACCTTAAACCAGTATGATATATCCAGAAAAATGCCTGATTGGTGTTTGGGGATTTCGCCCAGAGGGCACAAATCATAAAACTGAAGAAATGGTGTCAAGTTTTTGTTTATTAACCTAAGGTTTAATCCTGCTCGTCTCAAGTTATATTAATTGTATTTCAACTTAAAGCAATCAGAAATTTAGAAGGTTGTGTCACAGTAAGTAATTCGCTCTCAGTCCCTAATGCAATGTCACAATCTAGATCTTTCTTCTGAGAGGGTTTAGTTGAAACTTCCATCCTGTACCTCCTGGCAAGAATGCCATTTAACGTTCCATTAGCAAAACAGAGCATTTGGAAGACATAATGAAGAAAACTCTCAGAAGATCTCAAAGAAGACTTGAGGGAGGGCCCTGTTTTCATATTAATCTTGTGACTGAGTCTGGGACTGGGTAAAATTGTACAAATTCCTTGGTAATTTATCTGACAGAATATGAGCTCAGTCAGACAAGGTACTTACAACTGAGAAACCAGCTTCCCCCAGACATAAAGCATGCTAATTTGAAAGTTGTGGGCAGAATTCCTGCCAAAAAGCAGGGGATCTTCTCAAATATTAATGATGCACTCCTGCCAAACTTTTGAATGTTGTCATGAATCTGGTGGCTTACAGTTTTATGTCTCTTCATCATGTTTTTGAACTTGCTTTTGGTCCAGCCTGAAGAATTAATACTGTGGTGGGGATACAAGATACACTGCAAAGGTATGTGTGCTGGGGGAGGCAGTAGGTGTGAAAGGTGATGGCATCTATGTGAGTGAACATGCCACAACCATGACACACACTGGTGAATGAGTTTACAAGGTAGGCTAAGCCCAACAAAGAATTAACATTTTTCTACACTTAAGAGAATGTGGCTTCCCTTGATAGTAAATATAGAAGAGAATGGAAACACAATGGGGTTGGGTAATTCATGTTGTAATTTTAACAACAAATCACCAGGCATATGAAAGAGAAAATCTTCCAAAAATGTTTGAAAAAAAAATTAAAGACAAGGATAACACTGACTGTGAGACACAGCTGACATTGAGCACATAACCAAAATATGAGACGCTGAAGTGCTCCTGAATGGGGTTTGAGCAACTTGACAAAATTAATGGTATTTCTCTAGATACCTAATTCACTCTACAGATGTAGTCTCCACTTCCATTGCAACTGGAAATTGATTTGGAGGCTGGTAGCCATGTAGCAAGAACATAAGAGGCAAGAGAAGATCTTGCAACCTTCTCTCCTGCCCAGGAATAGAACAGGGTCTTGGTACACCCTTGAGAAAGAATGCCATCCTCTGGCTTTAGATCAACCAAGTTAAATGCTTTATCTGAACTGCTTGATACTTCACAGCTAAGGACATCTTCATTCAGCCAGAGTGGTCAGATAGACATTTGCTGAGTACGTGAGCTTTTTGTCCAAAGTCACTTTGCATTTTGTTTTCAGACACAAATTGTAAAAGCAATTGTCAACTCAGTTCCTTGAATAAATGATTGTGAAGAGAGTTTCTGCAGGTGGGAATTTGAACTTCTTATGAAGGCATTCCAGACAAGAAATTTCCATGTGAAATAATGGTATAAGAAAAGGCATAATAAATTCTCACATTTATTTTTAGCTTAATATAAGTGTTAAGTGCACAGATATTGGAGTTAGACTGAATTAGGTTCTTGAGTTATGTTAATGTCCATGAAAATCAATTGCTGAGATTCAGATTTCATAATTTCTTAAGGGCTCTGCCACTTTCTAGCTGTGTGGTTTCTGGCAAATGTTTTTAACCTCTCCAGTGATCTTGTAGGTGAAATGGGGAAAATAATGCCTATGAAATAGAGTTAGCTTGGGGATTTAAAAATATGGCATATGCAAAATGGTATGTATAATTATAATTTAATATTATTGCTCCTTGCAAGTGAGTAATCAATGACAGATTATAAATTTATTCTATATATTATGAAGACCTTCACATTAACACTTTATAGTCATGGATAGAGTTTTATGAGAATGGTTTAGGCACATTTGTCATGGTAGCCAGACTATTAAAGCTACCCAGAGATTTAAACAAACAAAAGCATGTCATTGTACTATGATATCCATTGATCAGGAACACCCTTCTACCACAGCTATCACAGCATGGATAATGTAGTAGTCATCTAACCAAGATATGATTCAAGGTCAAGAGTGCAGTTAAGTTTTCCTTATACCACTTATAGAATAGTGACACAGACAGGTATGGGATTACGGCGTTAACTAAACCTAATCTGCATCCTGATTAAACTGCTTATTGATTTTATGGCCTTGGGGAAAACAACTTTTTAAATCTTCACCTACAGATTGGGAGACTAATAGTTCCTAGTTCACAGGGATGAGAAAAGCTCTTGAAAAACTGCTTACAAAAATGTTCTTTGAGCCTCCCATATAGTACAGGTACAATAAATATTAACTACATTATTACACCCAGAAGGATGTAAAAGGAGGGCAGCAAAACTAATTATTATTGAGTACTGACTTCATGTAGGATACTCTGCCAGGACCTGTATGTATTTTACTCTCTAATCCTTTCAACTCTTCTGAAAGATGAATAGTGTTCTCATCTTTTCCAATCAGAAATCTGAGTTTCAGAGATGTTATGGTATAGAACAGGTAACTCATCAAATTCCGTATGTTGCTTTGAAGAAGCAAGAGCCTAATGTTTTCTAGCATTGTTTTAGGTATTGTGGATAGCCAAGCCCCTGTATTCATAGAGCTGACTCCACAGTGAGTAGATACACAGCTGAGTGTGGGGAGGTACTGGGGAGCTAAAGGTCATTAGGGATGTAGATCCTGAGAATCGGATATGCCATTGTAAGGAGCTTGGCTTTGACTTCTAGGAGAACGGAATTTGCAGGGCCTTTGTACTTGTTTTAATGGTCTGTTAGTCTTTTCTACATCTATTTTTAAGCATAATTTTATTTTCTTTCATGAGCCTACATCCAGATTCCTAATGGGGTACCAGAGGACCCCCGAAGAGAGTCATAGTGGAAGAAGCCTGGATGCATTCCTGGGCAGGCATCAGTACCTGCAATCAGTTATCAGAAGACACACACACAGCTTTCTCTGCCACCTTGGCCATCCCAGTGATGTGGTTAGTGGGTAGGATAGGCCAAAGGAAAGGCTGAATTTTGATGGACTTCACTTTGATTCTTAGACTAGTGCAATTTCCTTTTCCATGACTGTCTTTTCCTAGTTGTCAAAATTTCTTCCCTTAATGTAGATCTCTATGCCTGGTGCACCTGGGTGCCCTATATAGTATTATTGTCTCATCCCCAGCCAGGGGTAGTGTCTCCTTTGGACATTCAAACTCCACAGTAAAACATTAATAACATTATACTTGCTAAAGAAACAGGAAGCGCTTGGATAAATAAGTGATTGATACCACACTACCATCAATCAAAACTTACCCACCCTGTGAAATTTCCTTTAGTGAACAGATTATTCTGATGCATCACTGTTTACTCAATAACATCCGTAGAGCACGATATACCACGGACACAACCCTTGATGTCTTGACTTCACTAAGAAATACCTACTCTCAGACGCATTCTAAAACAAAATGCTTTAACCTAAATGGATGATGATATTCAGGGTGGAAATTATAGGCATCATGGAAGGCTGGCCAAAGAAATGGATTTTTCTGAGCAGAAATATATCTTTAAGTCAGTCTTAGAATTTGACCATAAAATTTCCCTTAATAGATGCTTTCAAAAAATGTTCTCTTACTAAGACAAGAGGATCTCCCATATTCCCCTAGTTTCTAAAATGAGAACACCTTGAACATGAAATTGATGTCTTGTCATTTGATCCATCTTAGTTGTCAATTCAGAGCACTCCAGAGTAACTGTGTAAAAAATTGACGGGACGAACAATCAAATTGGCACACAAAGTGGGGGTTCTGGGGACACATCCAGACACGGTCATATTCTCAAGATTGCCTTGAGAGACTGTCTGATCATCAGGGGCAGGAGAGTGTTGTTCTCCCAGCTTTATAAATTAAAACTTGAGTGGCAAGAGAGATGCCTAAAACAGATCAGAGTTTCACACACACACACACACACACACACACACACACACCCCATACACACACTGCAGACTGATTTGAAGCTATGAAAAGAAACGGTTTTTCAATTTGAGTAAATGACCTTCACTGCATCCTCTGGGTGCCTTGTCTTCCCCGGCATCTGAACATTTCCTTCTCCAGCTGAAAACCCCTAGCATTAATCCAGTGCCTCTCATTAAGCATGGTGAATGTTCCTTTTGACACAGTAAAACTAAAGCTGGTGTAATTTGTGCATGTCAATGGGGAGACTGCCTTGCCAAAGGGGCTTTCCCTGCTGCATATAGAAGGTGCTTAACTTGTATCCCTTTGCCAGGAGATGACAATCATGCACTATATATAAATGCACAAGTAACTTTATGGGGCATGACAATCCCTGTGGGTCTCTGGAGATATTAACCAGACC
This sequence comes from Lepus europaeus, assembly GCF_033115175.1. Taxonomy (NCBI): domain Eukaryota; kingdom Metazoa; phylum Chordata; class Mammalia; order Lagomorpha; family Leporidae; genus Lepus; species Lepus europaeus. The sequence goes on from NC_084842.1 coordinate 73,109,675, forward strand.
GCTCCGCTTTCTACACTTGAAATTTCTATGAATTGAGGAACATGTAGTGCCTCTCTCAACATAAGCATTGAGTCCTACATCTGCTGGGACTGTGGAAATGAAGCGTAATTCATGACATCCCCTCTTAAAGGACACTGGGCAATAACCATTAGCATAACAGAGTACATGTGATTTCTGTAACTGTGTATATCCATACCTCTACCTGTCTAGCCAAGTATATCAGTAGGTAAAGGCACATAAATGCATATGTGTATACATCCACATGCATGTCTCCCCTCTGAAGTTAAGCATTTAGAGGTTTTTATGCAGTGTAAAGTTTGCCTCCTAAAGAATCTCAGAATCATTGCCAAAGACCTAAGCATTAACAGAAATTCTGATGAACACCCAAGTACACCTTTTACCCCACTGAGACTCAGTTTTTCTCTCAAAGTAAATGGGAATAATTAATTTCACCCTGTCTTCCAAACCAGATCATGGGACAAAACCCATGGCAGCACAAAGCACATTGCAGATCCTGGTCAGGAGCTGGGGGTTAGAATGTAAGAATGCAAATATCTGCAGGAAATTTGCATGAGCTTCAATTTAGCAATTCCTTTAAAGGGAAATGTGTTCGTCTTCACTCATAATTCTTAAAATTACTTTAAATTCCACGGCTTGGTATTTGGTGCATTATACATGAGGTAAGACTGGTTTCACAGCTGGACTTTATGGCGCAGGAGTAGTTAGAATATTTTGTGGATAATGTAGTTCTCTTAAAGGTGTCTCTCCCTAAATTAAAAAAAAAAAAAAGATGTTCAAAGTATGATTTTCTATTCCTAACAAGTCTTAGGCAAGTTTAAGATACATTTCAAATAATGCCCAATTTCTTATATTCGTTTTTCTCATTTAAAATGAGACCTTCATAGATTAAAACTCCAGGCAACACTTAGGCTAAACTGAAGAATCTAGAAGTAAAATCTTGAAGAATGATGCAAGAAAATAGTGTAGTTCCTTACCGAGAGGAAGGTGCTAAAACATTTGGAAATATTTATGTGGGCAGACCCTGATTCAACAATGGTGGCATAAGATACACAGCACAGTAAGAGCAGGAAGACCAGCTCCAGGACAGTACCTCTCCCACACACACACACACTTTTCATGGAAAAGAGCTTTCCCTGTAGGATCATTTTTAAAGATCTGCTGCTGGGTGATGTCGCCGCTACTTTACCAATAAGGGAATGAAAGCTCAAGCAGTTATATAATTAATACCCTCCATGTTAATTTTAGTTTTTATGCTTCAGAGATAATTTAAGGAAGACAAATAACACGCATATCTGTGTCCCAATCACTTGGTAGCTGAAATCTAAGAGCTTTCTGCCCGTCAGTATCTCTGCCACCAGTTGTTTATTCCTCCAGGGAACGGTCAATCAAACTTGTTTTTTAAACAATCAGACTAAATTATTTTAGAATCTCCAAATATGCCATTGCTGCATTAAGGCAGCCACAAATGATATGTAAGCGAATGAGCGTGGCTGTAATCCAGTAAGATCACTGATTTTGGTCCAATTTGTATTGGGTCCAATATAAAGCTAGTCAGCAAGGCAAACTTGGACTTGAGTTGACTGGCTCTTGATGTAAGGTAACTGGTAAATGTCAAAATTCTTTCCTTACAAATTCCTTTCAAAGTTCACTTCAAATTTCTCTGAGAAACTTCCATCAATAGACAACTCGATATGCCAGAAAACCCTAGGGTCTCACTTTGCTTATAAACATTTAGTGTGAGTGTGTGTGTGTGTATCTGTGTAATACATGACTTACTGTGTGTTTTCAAATTTTTTAGAATTTACTCCTTCTTAGTTTGTCCTCTCAAAAGACAAAGGTCCTGTCACCAATTCCTATTACATTTACTCCTTTGAAGAATCCATTATGTGCCGAATAAATGCGGTTGCATAGTGAAAATGATAAAGATGTTCAAATTTGTTTGAATTTATTTAAATAACTGAATAACAAAAATAAGACTATACACATTATGTAAGAGGATAAACAGAATTCCATCCTCAGAAATATGAAAGTGATAGAAATACATGTGTGGCCAATGGCATTTCCCTAAAACCCCTATACTTGGACAGGAAGTTCACAAATGTTATCTCATTTTGAGGGGATTTTTCTTTTCTCAATAACATCAGTCACTGTGCCACTGCACTGCCATCTGCAAGCGCCACGGCTCACAATGCATTCAGGGTGAACCTCTGATGAGTAGACTGCTGGTCAATTTGTTGTTCTGGTCTGGGCTATTTCTCAGCTTGGAGGTTGTCTTTGGCTTTCATTAAATGCCAATATAATACACTATGCTGAATCTTATAAATAAAATATGTACTTGAGCCAGTTTAGCGATAGTTTTTGGTGCCTGTCAATTTGATTCACCTTCAATTTCAATAATTTTATTGTCATGACAAGGTAAACATGAGCTCAACATTTGCCAATGTCAATAAAGCAACTCTTCCTTCCGGAGTTAGGCTGTGTGCTGTTTTCCTCACTTACTATTTTGAATGAGGAGCAGACTAATGCCACATGTTAGGAAAGGCTCCTTTTGCCTTGTATAAAAATAATCCAACAACACTGATGCTCTCCTTTGGGCCAGCAGGAGAAATGCCCTTATTTGTTGGCTTCCTTTCAAGGGCCAATCAGCTAAGGATTTTGCTGCCAACTCCAACCCTATGAGTCAGAACCAGGAAGAATAGTTTTTCATGAATCGCGTGCTTGAAAGTTATGGATGTCCTTGTTGTTGATTATTAGTCATTATAAAGACAAGAGACTGGTAAGCTTACTCTTAAAGAACCAGACAGGAAATATCGTATGCTTGCAGGTCGTAGCTGTTTCTCTTACATCTACCCAACTCTGCCGCTGTAGTGGGAAAATACCTATGGATGACACTTAAAAGAATGAATGGCACTGTGATTCAATAAAAAAAATATTGTTTACCAAAAATGCAGCTGATACACAAGCTGGAAATTGTTCACACCTGATATAGCTTTGTTTCCATAAGCTGGACTGGCGCTTTATAAGTGTATTTGTTTTGCTGCCTGAACCATGTTATAGATGCCCACAGGGCTCTGCATTCACTTTGGTAACACAGATCACACTTCAAATTACTTTGTTTATGTCTGGATTGTTTTGTGCCTGAAATCCTAGTGTATTTCACAATCTTTTTACATAGTTCGTGTACCACAAATATTTATTTAAAAATGAGTTATTTAGCTCATGTACTACTATATAACCTGCAATGTAGGATGTGTTACTCAAAACAAAAAGTATGCTTGAAGATGCTGGAAACACATAACGGGTCTGTTTTTTACCTATTCACACAAATAACTAAAAGATTTTTTTAGGATAAACAGAGTTGTGTGATTTTCCTAAACTCTTTGCTTTGAACTCACTCGAAGATTAAGTATTAATTGTGAGGAAAAGGTAGATAATAGCAGCAAATCTAAAGGAATTTTTAGATGAGACCTATAGGTCTGTATCTAAAAGTAGCTTGTTATTCATATCAAGAGTTATTTCAAATTCTGATTTAAAAGTTGAGTCATTAGCAAATCATATTTGGCCTATCTTCAAAGCCTACCTGGATCCAACATCTTACCACCTCACATACTATTACCTTGGTCCAAACACCCACACTTTCTCACTTGAATAATAACATTCCTGCTGCTTGCTTTACTTTGGTCTTGCCCTCTTCCCTAGCCTTGAATCGTTAAAGTAATTCTGATCATGCTTCCTTTTCCTCAAAATGCACACTGGGTCACTCATAATTGTCTTTCTAATGATATGCCATACTGTATATGATATGATTTTTTGCCACTCCATCAATACTCTAATTTCATCCGCTATCTCTCTCTCCTTCCTTACTCTATTCCAATCACGCTCATTTAGTGTTCCACAAGAACTCTAGGCATGTTCCTGTCTCAGGGCCTTTGCATTTTTGCTCCTGTTCTCTGACGTGCTTGTCCAAAGGTTACTTATATAACTTGTCTTTCTAACTACTTGAAAGGTTAATTAGATTTTTATTTTCTCAATTTGTATTTAAGCTACCTGTATACAGTTACCAACACTCCATGCCAGAATATTTCTATTCACCTGCTTGCTTTGACATTCTCCGTCACAAGCATATCCATAACATTATAAAATATCAAGTTTGCAAGATAGTGGTATATCTATTCATTCCCATATCCTCAGTGCTTGGAACATACCTGACACATGTGAAGTTTTCCTCATGTGGAAAGTTTGACTGAATGAATTAATGAGTGAGAGAGATTGTTACTGCACATTGAATCTTAGAGCTTCTTCCAGAAAGTTTGTGCAATTTGACACATGCCACTAGGTGTCTATGTTAAGGGAACGTCTCTATGCTGTCCTTGATCCCTGAATGACAAGAGTACATTTTACTGACTGTGATGGGCAGGGAAGTATGAACCACTGAGATTTTGGCCTATTTTGTTCTGGCAGCATAACCTGACCTACACCCAACCTGTATAGAATCATTTTTATTATCTTGTCAAATATAGACCCTCTTTCCCATTCTCTGTTCCAAAAATCTTTTGATATTTTGAACAGCTCAAAAAGGTAGTGGGGTCTATGACCCAGAAACCAGAAGTGGAATGGCCTCACATGCTTCCTCTAGATCAACTGTACAGAGGGAATCCTGCACATGCAAGTCTGCGAGCACTGTGGACTCCAGGATTATCATTCTCATACCCTTCATTCCTACCCAGAAGGATGACCACAATACCAGACAGCACACTGCACAGATGTCTAATTATTCAGAAGCCTGTGCATGAGTGTACTGAACATGAATGCAGATAACAGCAGGAATGTGGGGCCGGCATTGTGGCATAGCAGGTAAATCCATAGCCTGTGATGCTGGCATCCTATATAGGCACTGGTTTGCATCCTGGCTGTTCAACTCCAATGCAGCTCCCTGCTGACATGCCTGAGAAAGCAGGGGAAGACAGCCCAAATCCTGAGCCCCTGTCACCCATGTGGGAGACCTAGAAGAAGCTCCTAGCTTCTGGCTTCAGACAGGCCCTGCTCTGGCCTCGCTCTGGGGAGCGAACCAGCAGAGAGAAGATCTGTCTATCTCCCTATTTCTCTCTGTAACTCTGCCTTTCAAATAAATAGAAATATCTTCATTAAAAAATAGGGTGTATATGCAATATATATTTTTTTAAAAATTATATTAATAAAACATAACAGATGTGTTTCAGGAGTAGAATTCTAAGAAGATAACTATACTTGCCTCTCCTTCTCCCTCCCTCAAACAACCCCTCTTCTTTCCAATAAATTGTAAAGCCAAATATTGATTACTCTCATGAGAATTTAAAACTGCTCTTGTAATTTAGTAACTTATACAACAAAGCTTTATAAGTGACTATTATCTTCATGATAAAGAAATGATGTTACATGAATAACTAGAGTTCCCCAAGTACAAAACATCATACACTAAATTCACCCACAGTGATCATCATATTAATCTTTTATCCTCACACCACATATATTTATCACACACTTATGTCTAACATACTGAGCTCATTTAGAATTTAGGTATTTGGGCCCTTTTCCCTTCTACAGAAAGACATACTTCATTAGGAAAGCAAGTAGGACAAATTACCTGGTACAGCATTTCTATATCAAGAAACCTCAGCCAATGAGAAGCTCTACACATTTCTGGTGCCATGAGTCTATCACTTCTGAACATCTAGCACATAGAAACTGCTCAAATAACAATCCTTGATGGTAATGATGATCCTGGGACTTCCATGGTCCTAAAGGGTCACCCAATCAAATAGCAGGCACAGAGCATTTTGGTGCCAACTTGGTGCTGGGGCTTACATTCCCTCAAAATATGTTTAAGTCCTAACACCTAGTACCTCAGAATGTGACTGTATTTGTAGATAGGGCTTTCACTGGGTTAAAATGAGGCCAATAAGGTGGGCCCTAATTCCCTATGACTGGTATTATAACAATAGAAGATTCAGACAGTCACACACAGGGAAGACCATAGAAAGTCAGGGAAGATGGCCACCTGCAAGGAAGGAGAGCAGCCTCAGGAAAAAATAAATCTTACTTACACCTTAGCCTTGCACTTCTCTCCTCCAGGAGTGCAAGAAAATAAATTTCTTTAAGTCACCAAGCCTGTGATACTTTGTTAGGGCAGCCTTAGCAATCTACTACTGATACAGATGCATTTAAAAACATGACAATGAAATTGTTTATCATGTGCCGGAGCACTTAAAGTTATGCTCACGTGTCTGTGTTTGCCAGAGTCCATAGAGGTTGGGGTATTAGCAAATGGTATCAAAGGGTTTCATAAAAACATTTACTGGACTTCCAGTACAAGCGTCTTGCTAACAAGACTGGTGTGGTGACAGATCCCCCTTTTTCACTTATACATGTAATTTTTATGAGTTTCAAACTACAACTTTAGATGTGAAAGAAATGTAACTTTACTCTTAAACTGAAATGAATCTCTGCACCTCATTTTGCTGTGGTGGAATAAATTAAATCTCAGCCTGGCTGGGGTTCTTGTACCCTTACCTAGGATTGTGTCTGGTTCTCAGTGACTTAAGCTGTTGGATAATGGGAGGGCGTACACACTAGGGAAGGTCATTGCTCCATGTGTTTATTTTCACATGCCATGTAGATTGTTAGTACCCTGTACCTCCCTTATGACCACAGGATCTTCTCATTGGGAGTTTTCTAGGTAATGCTGAACCATTCAACATTCAGAAATCTGCCCCATATGACTGAGTCATGATGTTTCCCGGGAGCTGTGAATTCCTGCATCTTGTTTGCCACTCTTGAACCACTGGATCCATTCAGTTAAAGGTTTTATTTTTCTATTGCTTCTGTTTGGGACTAATGTCAAGACTGTCAGTTACTATGCAATATACTTTCTCATCTTAAAGAGCTTTTGCTCAGGGGTAGCCATGTTCCTCAAAAAGATTTTATTTCTTTGCTTGCTTTCAATGATATGTTGCTATATGATTCGATTCTGGTCAATGAGATAGAAGCACCAATTGCTGGTGCAGAACTATGACAAGGGGCATGTTCTTTTGCCCTTCCGTTTTCCTTCCTTTATTCTTTTAAATGTGAGAGTGATGGTTCATGCAATTATTTTAGATCATGAGAAACCAGTTATCTGACAGTCATGAAGTTACCATAACCAGATTTCTTGAGCAAAAACAAACTTACTTGTTTTGACCTGTGCTACTGCTTTGATAGAGGTGGAGTAGAATTCATCTCTAGTCATACAGAGAGAGGGAGAGGCACAATATTAGATGTATGTTCCAGACCCTTCTTTGCTTGAAAAGAATTTGAGATTCAGAATGTATCCCCCACCAATTCTGTGCTGTACCAAGGAGAGGTCTCAGGCATCTGCGTGGCTTCTTGATCAGACTGCTTGCTCTGAATCTGGGGCAGATAGCCACCAAATATTTGCATATTTTTTTTGCCTCATCAATTTTTTATGTTTTTTTTATTTAGTAAATATAAATTTCCAAGGTACAGTTTATGGATTACAGTGGCTTCCCCCACCCCATAATTTCCCTCTCACTTGCACCCCTCCCATCTCCTGCTCCCTCTCCCATTCCATTCACATCAAGATTCATTTTCAATTATCTTTATATACAGAAGATCAATTTAGTATATACTAAGTAAAGATTTCATCAGTTTGCACCCACACAGAAACACAAAGTGTAAAATACTGTTTCAGGGCCGGCACTGTGGCTCAATAGGCTAATCCTCTGCCTGCGGCGCCGGCACACCGGGTTCTAGTTCTGGTCGGGGCACTGGATTCTGTCCCGGTTGCCCCTCTTCCAGGCCAGCTCTCTGCTGTGGCCCGGGAGTGCAGTGGAGGATGGTCCAAGTTCTTGGGCCCTGCACCCCATGGGAGACCAGGAGAAGCACCTGGTTCCTGCCATCGGATCAGCGTGGTGTGCCGGCCGCAGCGGCTGTTGGAGGGTGAACCAACGGCAAAAAGGAAAACCTTTCTCTCTCTCTCTCTCTCACTGTCCACTCTGTCAAAAAATTTAAAAAAAAATACTGTTTCAGTATTAGTTATAGCATTAAATCACAATGTGCAGCACATTAAGGACAGAGATCCTACATGAGAAGTAAGTACACAGTGACTCCTGTTGTTGACTTAACAATTTGACATTCTTGTTTATGGCGTCAGTAATCTCCCTAGGCTCTAGTCATGAGTTGCTAAGGCTATGGAAGACTTTTGAGTTCGCTGACTTTGATCTTATTCCGACAGGGTCATAGTCAAAGTGGAAGTTCTCTCCTCCCTTCAGAGAAAGGTACCTCCTTCTTTGATGGCCCCATTCTTCCCCTGGGATCTCACTTGCAGAGATCTTTCATTTAGGTCTTCTTCTTCTTCTTTTTTTTTTCCAGAGTGTCTTGGCTTTCCATGCCTAAAATACTCTCATGGGCTCTTCAGCCAGATCCGAATGCCTTAAGGGCTGATTCTGAGGCCAGAGTGCTATTTAGGAATCTGTCATTCTGTGAGTCTGCTGTGTATCCCGCTTCCCATGATGGATCGTTCTCTCCCTTTTTGATTCTGTCAGTTAGTATTAGCAGACACTAGTCTTGTTTATGTGATCTCTTTGACTCTTAGACCTATCAGTGTGATCAATTGTGAACTGAAATTGATCACTTGGACTAGTGAGATGGCATTGGTACATGCCACCTTGATGGGATCGTATTGGAATTCCCTGGCACGTTTCTAACTCCACCATTTGGGGCAAGTCCGATTGAGCATGTCCCAAATTGTACATCTCCCTCTCTTATTCCCACTCTTATATTTAACAGGGATCACTTTTTGCATGTTTAAAAGACTCCTTTTTGGTCCCTATGGTCTAAGATATTCCAGAGTGCAGAGCTCAGCGAAAGCCGAGTGTTGTTAGGAGCCAGTTCTTTCAATGAAAGATGTAAAAGTTGGAGCAATTGATGTGTGCAGAAACTACTTTCAAGGGGAGTCTCCAGAGCTGGGTTTATTGCTAGAGCATGCCAGGGAAGATGTGCAGTATGCCAACTCTCCTGTTTGAGCAGGTGAAAGTCTCATACCCTTGGAACAAGGGGGAAGATTTCTGCTGTGGAGTTACCACTCAAATAAGCCAGGGTAGAAGCCTCAGGCAGCACCCACTCTCCCCTTCAGGCACAGAGAGGGGGACTGCCTCCTTCCAGAGCTGATCTCTTATGCAAGACACAAAAGGACATGGAGACTGACAGCCTCCATTTCGGAGTTTTTATATATACAGTAGAACTAAACACTAACTGATTCCTGTTAGCTCAGGAATGAACTCTTAGACTAACCTCAAAATGTGGCTACACTCTCTTGTCTTGGCTCCCCTTGGGAATGGGTCTCCAATCCACTCTTCTCTCAGATCTCCTCTAAATATATCTTGACTTCCCTTTTCTCTCAAGGGTATTGGTTAGTTATTGCTATGGTTTGAAAACGATTTGGCTCTTGCACTCACACAGACATTTAAACCCCAAGTTAATGGTACTAACAGGGTAGGGATTTAACTCAGTTATAGGGTGGAGCAGGAGGAAGGTCCTTAGGTTATTGATATGATTTGTTATTGAAAGTCTGAGTTGGGTCCAGCTGCTCTTTCTGCTTCCTAGCTCACCACGTGGTCCAGCCTCTGCACATATTCCACCACAGCCATCCATCTGTCCTCATCAGAGATCAAACCAATGGGGTAGCCTGACTTTGGGTTTGAACCTACAAAACTGTGAGCTAACTAAAACTCTCTTTCCTTCGTAAGTTAGTTCCCTTAGTTCATCACTTCATTGTAGTGATGAAACATTGGTACAATTATCAATCCTCCTCTCAAGGAATTACTAGCATCTAACCCCTTCACCTTGAATTAGTTTACTTTATGTGCTATTACAAATACCTAAGGTTGAATAATTCAGAAAGAAAAGAAGTGTGCTTAGTTCATAGTCCTGGAGGTTGAAGACTGTAGCACTAATTTCTGGTAAGCTCTAGACTGACTGAAAGCCTTTAGGCCACATCACAATGCAGTGATGGCTTTATAGTGGGAGCACCTGCAAGAGGGAGAGAGCACACAGAGAGACATTCGGAAGCCAGAGAGAGTTTTACAACAACTACTCTCTTGAGAACTAACTGCCATTCCAAGAAAACCATATTAATTCCTTCCCAAAGTGTTCCTCCGATGACTTAAGGCGATTCCTTTAAGTCCTACCTTTTTAATGTTCCACTCTCTCTCAACATTGCCACACTGGGGCCAAGCTTCCAACACGTGACCCCTTGGAGGATGCACAGAAACAACATCCAAACCATAGTACCCTCCAACTGATCTCTCCTCTACAGCAAGATTATCATTGTCTGTTTAGCAGAAGACAGTGTTTAAGAAGAGAGTCTGGAGCCAGATTGCTTGATTTTAGGTAATATATCTGCCTGAAAGTCCACTTGAAAACAATAGCTCAGCTTCTATGTGTCTTAGTTTCCCATCTGTAAAATAAAGGATACAGCAATTCATGTAGCCATTATGAAAAAAATATCTAGAACACTGCAAATTCCCACATACTTTGGCTATCATCCTCATTATAACTTTTTGGGACAGAAACTCTCATTTTTACATCCTCGTGTATGACACCAAACCTATTATCCTTATTAAAGAGCTCAGATTCTGTAGAGGAAGTTAACTTTTGTAACAAAGAAGCAATTTCCATACAAGCAAACAATGAGCATAGAAGGCCAGGCAAACTGATGGTAAGAAAGACCACAATGCATAGCAGACAGAGGGGAGAAAGACATGGGTACATGCTTCATAGAACTGTTTTCTTGTTACATAGTTAACGAATCTTAGATGAATCCATGGTATGAACTTTTTATGCAACACATGAAAGTATCTTAGGATTTGGCATAATGATCTCCCGCCTTCCTTGGCCCAGGACTGGCAGGAAGCAAGAGTAGGTAACAGTGAAAGTTCCGGGACAACTTGGACTAATGGATCCCCTGGAATTTATTTGAGAGATCTGGCATTAAACCCTGGCATTTCCATGTCCTTCTTAATACAGGATACCAATATAGTTCTCTGCTTTGTGCTACCCTATACTCATGTTAATGTGCTCTACCTTTGGTCCTCAGTTTATTCTTCTGGAAAATGGGGGCTACTACTACAAGGTATCTTGAACAAAGTACTGGGCAAAGAGAAACAATACTTATTAATGATCAATGTTATTTCCCTCAACTCTACGTGATACTTGAAGGCTGAATTTCCTCAGTAATAAACTCAGGGAATTCACCATCTAGGCGTCTTCAGTCATGTATGACCAGAATGAAACTTTTAACAAAAACAAATGGCATACTGCACCTTCCACAGAGATGTGCAGAAACCTTCCATAAAAGACCCTATTTTAAAACCAGTGAAAAGAAACTCCATCAGTCTAGTTGAATGAACAGAGTCATCAGCAACTGAAAATGGAAATTAGTTAGTCAAGGGTCCCTGGAAACCTGTGGAGAAGTGACTCAATAATCAAGGGGACTGAGACAGAGGTTTCTTTTTTTACCACAGCAAATAAAAAGAAATGTGAAAAATATACTTTCTCCAGCTTTTAGAAATAGCTTACTTAAAACTAACCTACTTATAACAGATGCTTACAATTGAAAAGTGACTAGGGAAAAAATAATCCAAAATCAGATGATGAGGACTTTGAACCACATCGTATAGATGTCAGTGTATCTGTTTTCATAAGCATGGATACTTGGTTATCCACTGTGGTCACGGGGGGAAGTCACCCATTCTGCCTGCTAAGAAAAAATAATTTCTTTACCTGCCACAAATTTCCCTAAGAAGTAGAGTTTGCTGCATCACTCACTCCCATTTGAAATTCTCATTTCTTTGATCTACTTTGGAAGCTCCAATTTGAAGAAAATTCGTTTTGTAGAGCTTGTGGTAACCCCCGTATTCCCTTTGACTCCTCCCTGCCCTTATACATGCATAGAAAGGGGATCTTTCTTTGAAAATTCAAGAATGCAATTAATATATAATGTATTTCCATAGAGAGGTGCATGTTGTCTTAGCCTAATATAGGACCTCTAGCCAGTATGACAAAACTATAAAGGTACTGATTGTAGAAAAGAAACCCACCAATCACAAACAACCAAGCAAAAGAGTAACTAAAGAAAGAATGAATCTACCAGAGGAAGACTGGGTCAACCTTGAAGCAAAATAAAGGAGACTAAGAGCTAGTCTTGGTCAGAACTCATTCAAGAACCAAAACTTGATGTGGCTGATGTAAACGGACCCCTTGTCAGAGCCTGATATAATTAAATATGGATCTCCTGATAATGGTAGACTCCAGCTTCTTGCAGAATTATTTTCTTCATGCTAAGCACCATCATAATGACTTCATCTATCACTTGCCACTTCCAGACATGGTTCAGTCTGCTGTACGTGTCTGCAAGAACTACCACAGGAGAAAATCACAGACTGCTGGACTAAACGCCAGAAATTTACTTTCCCTCCGTTCTGGGGGCTGGAAGTTCAAGATCAAGATGTCAGTAGGGTTGCACCCTGGAGAGCCCTCTTTCTGGGTTGCTGTGTCCAAGTATGGAGTTTCCTCCATGTACACACTCCTGGCAGTTCTTCCTCTCATGTAAGGACAGTTCATCAACTTATCTCTAAATATAGTCCCATTGGTAATTAAGACTTTAAAGTGTGAATTTGGGAAGGACACGATTCAGTCTACCATAGCTGTGGTGTCTGTGTGATAGTCAAAATATACTTACTAAGGTCGATTTAGGGTGGGTGGTTAAGGTGTCATTTGGAATGACTATGTCCCATATAGGAGTGCTTGGCTCAAGTCCTGGCTCTGCTTCCAATTCCATGTTCTTGCTAATGTACATCCTGGGAGACAACAGGTGACCCAAGTATGTGGGTACAGTTATGGGAGACCTGGGTTGTGTTCTGAGCTGGTGGCTTCCGCATAGCTGGTGAAGGCATGGCAGGTGGGTAGAGGGGTAGGACAAAGCAGCACGTGAAAAATTCCCTCTCTCTGTCTCTCCCTGTGTGTGTGTGTGTGTGTGTGGCTGCCTTTCGAACAAAAAACAAGAACAAGATCAATTTGATACAAAATAACTGAAAAGATTTCTTTGAAAGTTGATGTTAGATAAATGCTTTTGCTTATGAGTGAATGTTTAGAAAATTCTGTGGATGGACCATATTCATAGAAACAACTGGGGAGATTGCTAAAAATTCAAATTTCTGGATTCCACTTAAAATATGCTGAATGAGTAACTCTGGGACTGAGGAGAGATGATCAATCATTATTTTAAATTATTTCCCCAGGGTGTGTGTGTGTGTGTGTACTTTAAAATGTGGAGCCTGACTATAAGAAGATTATTCTAGATTAAGTTAGATTTAAGGATCAAGATATTAATCTTAAAAACCTTTCCTAAAACATAGATTAGAAGTATGAGTCAAAGACTATGGCCAGGGAGATACCTGGATATGTATTAAGAAGACTTCCAGAATGCATCCCTAAAAACAGCCTCCTTATCAAGGTGTTCCATGTTCCTTACAATCTCATAATGTAGCCCCAGTTACCACTGAGTTCTTCGCTCAATAGTGACTTTGATTTCATGACTGAACAGGAGAAAGCTAAAGGTTATAAAAACAAACCTTGATTAGTTATTTGCTGAGAAACAGATTCTTACAATCTCCCAGCAATCCTATGTTGCTAACTTAGAGAAGAAATGAAGAGTGAGTTTTACAGCCTTTTGTGTCCATCGTGTAAGAGGAAACATTTTTACCCTTTTTCCATCTAGTGTGAGATGAGCTTACATGAGTTTGAGTATATCCCTTTGAGTTTAGCAGTGAGGCAATAACTCATTCTTATTCGAGGCAAGCTTTCCTGCCCCATTTGTAGAGTAGAAATGGAAACCTACCTACTACATGTTTATAAAAGTTGTAAATTAAACTCTGAGACACTAAAGAAAGTGTAGCATGGGGCCAGCACTGTGGTGCAGCAGGTTAACGCCCTGGTCTGAAGCACTGGCATCCCATATGGGCGCTGGTTTGTGTCCTGGCTGCTCCTCTTCTGATCTAGCTCTCTGTTATGGCCTGAGAAAGCTGTAGAAGATGGCCCAAGTCCTTAGACCCTGAACCCATGTGGGAGATCCAGAAGAAGCTCCTGGCTCCTGGCTTCAGATCAGTGCAACTCCGGCTATTGTGGCCATCTGGGGAGTGAACCAGCAGATAGAAGACCTCTCTCGCTCTGTCTCTACCTCTCTCTGTAACTCTGCCTTTCAAATAAATAAATAAAATAAATTTTAAAAAAAGAAAGTGTAGCTTATCCAGGAGCATGATTGTCACAAATGCAATTGAGTCTTGAAAGGGAGAATTGGGGGGTGCTGATTGGTAGCGTTTGTAGAGTACTGAGGTATAAGTATCCCCACTGTGGCCAGCTTCAAGCGACCAACACAATGCCACTGAAGATAGTATTGGGGAACAACACTAACATTTGGCTGTCCCAAGAATATATAAATTGATTCTAGTATATACCTGAATTCATCTTGCTTCTTCACATGACTTAAACAACCTAAAAGGCCAGGGATCAAATATACAGGTTTTAGACTCCCAGCACTAGCCTCTAGTCAACACCATCTAGATTCAGCAGGGTTCTTGCCTTCTCTTCTGTCCCTGTCCCCATCTCACAGAACTAAGGATGTTTATGCATCAACCATTCAGACATACGTCTGAGCTTTATCTGCATTGACCCTATCCAGTCTTTTCTCTTCAAAACAGTGGCACCTTGCCCTGACACCTCTTGGGAAAAATTTTCAAGGCAACTGATGCCAGCATTTGGACCCACTTGGGTAGAAAATTCTCTGACTTCAGTTACCTATTCATTTTTTAAGGTGGGGATAGTAACACATGGGCTCTCTGTGGTCACGTCCCCCAGGCCCCATGGATGTCTTAATTAGAGTGTAACACGGTCAATGGATGCCGGAGAAGAAGTCTCTGAAGGTTGGAACTTCGGCCCATGTCCGAGACACACTAAGGCCCTGAGGGCAGCAAGCTCCAATACTATCCCATAAATCTCCAGGTGGAAATGATCTCTGTAATATTTAAGAATAAACACGAGCATTTGATTACCAGTTACAAGACTTTCTGATTTTTCATTCCAGTTAGGAGGGCGACAGAACACCAGGAAGTGAGGAGCGGCTTGGCATGGGGCACCTGGACCTCGGGGATGGAACTGAGACCCACAAATGTCACAAAGCAGCCCTCGTGAACCTTGGAAACAGTCCTAACACTCTGTGTGCTTGATCCCACCAGCCTTTCCCCCTTCCTCTGCTTTGGCCGTCCTAGGATGTTGCATGTTCTGCAGCTGCCAGGCTGACTCTTAGCATTCTGCCTTTGCTGGAGCTGTTGTTCTCCTTTAATGGGCCCTTCCTCTCCTGTTCCCTGTTCATACCACACCTCTGCCTGAGCGTTGTCCCTTCAGCTGTTCAGACAGCAGATAGGCTGCAACCCAAAACAGTGTCTTGTCTTCTTTGTTGCAGTTCCTTTAGCCCAGAGAATCCTGTTCATGTTTGCAAATACCTAGCATGTAGGTCCTCACAGGAGAAATTGTTATTATTATTATAGATTCTCTGCTTTATTTATAAAAAGCAAATTTTTTAATATTAAAAATCACAACCGGGTGAGTATTTGGTCTAGCAGTTAAGGCTCCTGCACCTTGTACTGGAGTGACTGGGTTTCAACCCAAGCTCCAGTTCCTGTTTTCAGCTTCTTGCTAACGCTGGCCCTGGGAGGCAACAGGGAATGGCTCAAGAAATTGGGTTCTTGACACCCATGTGAGAGACTCAGATTGCTTTTTCTTCGTCTGGCGCCAACCCTGGCCATTGCTGGCATTTGGGGAATGAATCAGTAGATGGGCACTCTTCTGTGTCTCACTTCTCAAATAAATATATATATATATATTTTAAATAATCCTACTCCTTGTTTTTTTATCTTTAAGTTTCTGTCTTTGCACTTACATAGTTTCTAGTTCCCCTGAAGAAACAGCTTCTGTTATACTCAGTTTATGTTTGGTGCTTAGCAATGTCTGATGTATTATAGGGTTCAGTGTCTACTCATCAAATAAAGAAATAAATGAATATAAATTGATAAGTGGATGAGGAAGAAAACAATGGAGGGATGAAGAAGTAAAAAGATGGAGGGAAGAAAGAGGGCATATATTAATTCATAAATAAAAGGCATCTAACAAAAAAATTCATTCGAGTACAGGAAATAATTATAACACAGACTTCTGTAAAGTATCAGGAATATTGTAATCCTAAACTTTAAATAATTAAAATTAGTAACTTCTATTTCTTTAAGTTGTTAAGCATCAAAGCATTAAATGATATAAATGCCAATGATCAAAAGGCTTTTCTTGTGATTTGACAATGTAAGAGATTCAGAGTTAGTTATCGTAAAAAAACTGATGACAAAAAAATCAAATGTCTACAGATTGCAATTGTTAGTGCCTTCATTGTGTGAAAAATTCACTGATATTATGCTGAAGAATTAAAAGTCTAACAATTGCTTGATACTGTTAAAAACAATTAGACTTGTCAAAGGGTGTTTTGTTGGTACTTCTTTTTTAAAAGCATATTCTTTGGGCATTAGTGCAAGTTGACAAATTAATTACTTAGGGGAGACATAGGTAGTTTAGAAACTAAAATTGAAAAAGAATGAATTCCTGGATATCTAGAAGTCTGTACTAATAGTTTAAACAAAGCACAGGTCATGAGAGTACTAATGTGGGTACTGTATATTCATTGTATGTATATTATATATATATAATATGTATAAAGTATACATTATATATAAAATTTGTTAATTTAAATAAGTATAAAAGCTGCTATAAAAGTATTTTATGTATTTCCTTGTACATTTGTATTCATATAGTACATATCTGTATACTGAATTTTCTTTAATTTTGCGAGTATATGTGCTGTTGTTTAACCTACTTTTTCACCTAACAATATGACTTGACATACCTTCTTGCCAGTAAATAGAAAATCTCATCCTCAATAATAACCACATACTATTGTACTCAAAATTATGTATCTTCCTATTGATGAATACCTAATCATTCTGTTAATTTCTCATTTATTTTGTTACATTTTAAGTGATGAATATTGTTGTTCACATATCTTTCTATACTAAGTTGAATACCATTTTTTAAAGATTTTTTATTTATCTGAAAAGCAGAGATTTAGAGATGAGAGAGAGATGTGTGTGAGAGATGGGGGGGGGGGAGAGGAAGCGGTGTGGAAAGAGAGAGAGAGAGAGAACCTCTTCTATCCACTGGTTCACTCCCCAAATGTCTGCAATGGCTGGAGCTGGGCTGACCCAATGTCAGGAGCCAGGAGCTTCTTCTGGGTCTCCCACATGGATTCGAGGGCCCAAGTACTTGATCCTTCTTCCTCTGCTTTTCCTTGTACATTATCAGGGGGCTGAATGGGAAGTGGAACAGTCAGTTCTGGAACTGGTGACTTTATGGGATCTACTATGCCACAGCACTGCCCCCCCCCCTTTAAGATATAATTATTTGAGAAGACAGAGCTACAGAGAAAGGAAGGTAAAAAGAAAGGAACTTCTACATTTAAAAATATTTTTAGTTATTTGAAAGTCATATTAAAGAGGGAGAAAAAAGAAAATGAGAAGGAGAGAGAGACAGAGGTCTTCTATCCACTGGTTCACTCCCCAAATGTTACAGTGATCTGGCGCTGAGCCAGATGAAAGCCACAAGTTTGGAACACAATCCAGGCCTCCACATGGTAGCAGGGGCCCAATACTTGGGCAATCTTCTAACTCTTTCCCAGGTGCATTACCAGGGATCTGGACTGAAAGTACAGTAGCCTGAACTCCAACAAGTGCTTATATGGGATGCTGTACTGCAGGGAGTGGCTTAGCCTACCGTGCCATACTACTGTCTAGAAACCCTACATTATGCATATAATATTTGCCTTACATTTTAGATTTTAAAAATTGTTTTAGATGTGAAATTCATATATTCTTATGTTATAATTTATCGCACGTATAGTTGCTTATTCTTAATGCCACCATTTCCACTGAAGTCCACACCTCACTATCTCTGTCCTGGGGCCTTGCAACATTTCACCAACATTTGTCCCCATATTGTCTTGACATGAGAGCAAGAGTAACTGTTCACAATTCTGAATCAGACAGCATAATTTCTCATTGAAAAATCCTCCAATCATTTCTTCCAATCAGAGTATAACCCTGTCTCCTCACTATGATTTAAAAAGGCCTGAACAACCCAGCCATTGTATGAAGGTTCAAATTCATCTCACAGTCTCCCCTCTCTAGACTTCTGTGCACACCAGACTTCTTCCTTTTCTTTGGAAAGCCAAGTCCTTTCCCTCCTTTTGGTCTTTTTACCTTCTATTCCTTGAGCTTTATAGCAGTCTATCTTTCCTTGGAAGGTGTGGCTCTATTCATTTTATAATTCAAACCTCAGATGAGATTTTTGGAGAGATCCTTTTGACTATTCATAAAAACAGACATCTTATTGTTTCCTAATGTGCCATGTCTATGTCTCAGTTGAATACTATTCACTACATAAAGTTCTTCTTGTTTATTTCTTTAAGTTTCAACATCCTGCACTAGAACATCTCTTTCACAAGAGGCAGGATTTTGCCAACTTATTTCTGACAGCATCTGAGAAGCAGTAAGGGTTCAGTATTAACTTGAGTTTGTATTGCTTTGGGAATGTTTCCTCTCTTAATCCAGAAGCTCAATGAGAGGAAGAAGTAAATGCTGGGATACAGCCGTTCATTAAGAAAAAGAAAAAAAAAATCAGGAGCCAGTGCTGTGGCATAACAGGTAAAGCTGCCACCTGCAGTGCTGGCACCCCTTATGGACACCAGTTTGAGACCCAGCTGCTCCTCTTCCAATCTAGCTCTCTGCTATGGCCTGGGAAAGCAGTAGAAGATGGCCCAAGTCCTTGGGCCCCTGCACCCACGTGGAGACTTGGAAGACACTCCTGGCTCCTGGCTTCAGATCGGTGCATCTCCAGCTGTTGCGGCCAATTGGGGATTGAACCAGTGAATGGAAGACTTCCCTCTCTCTCTCTTTGCCTCTCCAGTGTAACTCTGACTTTCAAATAAATAAATTTTTTTAAAAAATTGTATATTTATTTAAAGAAAATTGTTTATGTGAATACTCTATCCAGGAAGATTAAGACAGGGAGCTAAGGTTGTATTACTTATTTTACCTGTTGTTTTAACTCTTCTTTAAGTTACAGGCAATTACAGGCGATGAGTAAGTTGTGGCCCAAATGTTGGCACACCAATGGCATCCTTGTTTGTTTTATGGTCGTTCTATGCAAACCTTGTGCATCTTCAAATTTTAGTTAGGAAATATCAGAACTGTTTGATTAGATTCAAGGCAATTGGGCAGCTGTATATGATGCAGTGAAATTCTCAGTTTGGGAAGAATTTGGAAACATCCTTTAGAAATATCAAGGGTCTTCTTGTAAAGATTAAGTAGTTTTTAGAAGAGTTTTCTATTGTATATTTTCTTTTCTAAAAGATTGCATGTTCTTTCAGGGCTAGAGATATGTCATAAATTTCTGGTACCGGAAAAAAAAGTAAGTACACTGCAACTCTCTACTCCTTGTCATTCACATTCTAATGATCAATCAGGCATGCTGTTTTCCATTTTTTTGTGTTAGTATCAATCATTACCCATCACATCATCAATAAAATAGTCTCTGAACTGCTCCACAGACAGATCTAGAGAGTTTGGTTACAAAAATTTAACTAAGTTCTTTCTATTTAGCCTGCATAAGAATGATCTCACACCAAAAGGAAATCCAGGTCACAGTGGGGTCTTGACAGGCAGCCCTTTGGTTTGCCAGAAACACTGGGCATGGGCCCCACTCCAAGCCTGGGAGTTACTCATCCTAGTATCTATTAAGCCATGAGACGTATGTCCTTGTCTCACTTTCCTGCTTGAAGGCTTCCATTTACGCCTATTTCCAACCTTCAATTGATGGATTGATACAGGAACTTAAAGATGTCATTTATTTTTCCATCCATTCCCTTTGTAGCAGTTGTGGATTCACTTCTGTTGCCAGACTGAGTCCAGGGCGATTTTAAAGTCTAATAAAGCAAGGAAAATCTTCTCCCCATTGGATTTTTTTTTAACATGTTTGTTAATATGCAGCAATAGGGGGAGAGATGAAGTCTATAGCTTGTTTTCAAGGGAGAAATCCAATTTGGATTTTATGGATGCTGCTGACACTGGGTTGATACTGCTTTGTTCTTTCACCAACGATGCAGTGACGGGGCTTACTGTTATTGCTCCTAATGTAGATCTTGCTGGTTGGTAGGGTTGAGAGAATTTCTGTTTTTATGTATCGGAGTAATTAGTCCTCCTGACCATATCTCAGGAAGTGTCTGGATTGGAGGATTAGGATAAACATCTTCAGTCAGACCTTCTGAGTGCGATCAATGTGGGACGTTAGCATCTCATTGGAAGTGTTTTTATCAACACTGTGGGATTTCACAGCTCTCTTTGAAGGGGCTCTCTTTTATTTCTCAAATCACCAGGGCTGAAGTCAAATGACTGGGACAAACTTAAAGATGTATTTTCAAACAATTTATATGTGCTAGGATCAACTTAATCTTGGCTTTTGCCTGAGTCTATTTCTAAGCACCCACAGGTGTCAACTCTGTCTTTTCTTTGTTCTTATAGAACTAATTCTTAGAAACCCTATAAACCCTGTTTATCAAATGCAAAATCTGGACATACCTTTTTGACAGCTGGCATTTTTTTTTAAGATTTACTTATTTATTTGAAAGGCAGAGTTACACAGAGAGAGAAGGAGAGGCAGAGAGAGAAAAAGGTCTTCCATCCACTGGTTCACTCCCCAACTGTCCGCAACAGCTGGAGCTGCGCCAATCCAAAGCCAGGAGCCAGGAGCTTCTTCTGGGTCTCCCACCTGGGCACAAGGCTCAAGAACTTGGGCCATTTTCTACTGCTTTCCTAGGCCATAGCAGAGAGCTGGATCAGAAGTGCAGCAACCAGGTCTTGAACCAGCGCCCATATGGGATGCTGGCACTGCAGGCGGTGGCTTTACCTGCTATGCCACAGTACTGGCCCCAAGCTGGCATTTTCCAGTTTTGTCAGTTATGTGCAAAGCTGTTATAAATAGCTGTATACAGAGTGCTGTATGGACACTAGTTTCCAACTTCTACGCATAAGGAGTGAAATTTCTGATTTTTATGTTAAGGGCATATTAGTTTTGTAATAAACTGCCAGAATGCTGGCAGTGAGCAAGAATTCCTGTTGCTCCACTTCCTTGTCAGCATTTGGTGTTGTTATTCTGAATTTTCACCATTCAAATCAGTATGTAGTAGAATCTAATTGTTGTTTGAATGTGCCTTCCCTTGGTGAAATATGAGGCAGAGCATCCTTTCAAAGGTTTATTTGCCATATCTGTATATTCTTAGTTGTGGCCTCTATTAAGGTCTTTTCCTCAGTTTTTACTTTATTTCTTCTTGTTGAG